>NC_051280.1:17884807-19259807 GCF_015220745.1 Sebastes umbrosus | reverse complement strand
CATCCCATTATGTCCATATTTTAAAGTCATCCATTGCTTTTCCGCGTCAGTCAGCAAAGGTTATTACAGGACGACAGACGGCTTTTGGTTTTTGTCAGGCAGCAGGGACAATGCAGTCCAATTACAGCTCAGGCAAAAGAGGAGGCATGCACGATATATCCTTGGACTGGGCACTCTCTCTCTCTCTCTGCTCTCGTCTGCAGCCAGCCAGACACTCAGTTTCACAGCAACAAGCATGAAATAGGCAAGGATCAAATACAGACTGCGTGCAATTGGAAGTGTGGGACAGGGTGTGCGAATGAGATCAACGGTGTGCGTTTGTGATGATTTTTTTGTGTTCATATAAAAGTGTATGTGTGTGTGTGAGAGAGAGGGACAAAGAGAGTGAGAGTGAGCTCGTGGACATTGTGTGCTTTAGCCAGGAAAGTGCTATTAGTTATGTGCTCCCAGGCTGATGGCTAAAACAGTGGGAGGTGTGGTGAGACTTGGAGGGCCACTGTCGCCTGATACATTGCCATCAAATGCTTTTATAATCACTGTGGAGGGGGAAAAAAAAGACCAGTGTTACCCCGAGGACCAATTATAAGTATTACTGCGAAATATTTTTGCTTTAGTCCCATTGTATGTCTTTTATTACGTATCTGGCTGTGTCTGGTGATGCTAAAATAATGCATTAAATATGACACGCACCTGATTTAGGGCATAACCTCACTCTATTTGAATCTCATTGTGCGTCACGGCCCACAAACGTGTCTGTGTCCTACAGTAGCTAAGCTAGACTAGTAGTGATGCTAACATTGCAGCTGACAACACAGACTAATTCGGGGAAATTACAGCCCCATGAATAGACAAAGTTTCCCCCGCAGGAGCAGCCAAACGGGTCAGCCGCACACATCAGCTGAGCGAGCAAACTGTGACTGTCGACGCCGCTGTCATCACGACTGACTGTCCTTTCCCCGCAGCGAAACCTTTTCCCGTCTTCTGCACTCTCACACTCCCCTCATGCCTCTATTCCTGGTGCAAACATGGACTGATATGTTTAGCGAGAGGCTTCCTGGGATGCAAATAGAGAAGGTCAGACTGAGACGGCTTGCCCAGCCTACGCCCTCATAACTCCCACTCCAGTATGGTCAATGAAAGACGGATGTGTTTTCAGGGACAAGAAGCAAACCAGTGCAATGTAATCATAGTTACTTAAGTGTTCTTGGTTTGAAGTAGTTCAACATACTCACTTTTTTTGCTAAGTGTTAGATGAATAGATCAATAGCACTCTCATGTCTGTGAACTAACTATGGAGCTGGAACATAGACTCCATATAAGAAGTGGACGTAGGTTCTGGACGGCCGTTTTGAAGCCTTGAGTTTGGCATTTTGGTCGTTGCCATCTTGATTTGTGGCCGTTGCCATCTTCTTATTTTGCAACCAGAAGTGACACGAGAGGGTGGAGCTAAGAAACCTACAACCGAACACTGAATAATACACACAATTAACTCTCATGAACTGAAAACACACTGTGAAAGGGTTAAAGTCGTAAGACGCGGACAACTCCCAGACCGGACAACTCCGTGGCAGCGACCTGTAAATCACAAGGTAGCCACGACATAAAGCATACCCTGCTTTATGGTCTATTTGACTCTAAATGGGACCATAATTTACTAAATGAACATCATGCTGTATTGAAGAAGACTTGAAACTTGCGATTGAGACCATAAACTCATGTTTACAATGTTTACTGAGGTAATAACTCAAGTGAGAAGTAGGGTCATTGTCTCATAGACTTCATTACAGTGTTACATGCTGTAACTATTTCTTGGCGACCTGTGTCTGGGCGCAAGCTACTTTCTGTATAGTGTCTCAAACGAGATACAATGTGGCAAGGGAGCGAATTACGTGTACTGTCAAATTCTCAGAAAGTATCACCGGGTGTGCATAATGTGGTCACCTCACTTAGTATATGATTATAATGCAATATGAGTGCTGTCAGCATGAAATCTTAAAGAGCCTGCGCACTTACACCTGTCAATCAAGCACAGTTTGTACAAGCCCACACAGTCCTAAGAGGAGGACTAATCCGGAAAAATAAGTAAGTTCCATAGGTGTGTAGGGCCTTTAATAAACATATTTTCCAAGCAAAACTCTGGCGTTCATCAATGTCTGTTTAAGGGGAGGCTATTTAGACGAGCAAAAATGCAAAGCACCTTTAAAAGAGCTCAGCTACACTCTATCGTACTGATATGAAAGAGAAGAAATGAGACACAAAACAAATGACGAGTGACTTAAAATATGTACATTTATACACATGCGAGGGTAAAAGGGCCGTAAGTGATCTGTGGGTGCAATGAACGACAACGTCATCGACAAAACATACATGGAGGAAATCATACGAACTAAACAAAATGTGGTTACAGAACACAAGATGTGACACGTTTAAACTGCTAAAACCTTACACAGCTGCAGTCGCCTCCGTTCTTCATCAACTGCAACGCTTTAATGTATAATTGGATGTATATGCAAGTAGTTAAGCGGGTCGTCCTTCTTCCACTTTTAGGCAGAGTCATCGGTGAGTTACTTTTCAGTCGGGAGAGGAAGACTTGTAAATGGAAGAGGTATTTCACTGCACATAGACCCATGTAAGTGTATAGACCTATTTAGCTTAGATACTGTATCTGCGTAGCTTTTTAGGCATAATAATACCGCATCTGCGTAGCATTGACCATACATTCATGCTCATTCACACAGGTACTTTAATGTACCAGTACATAAACCATCCAAGAGAGAAAAACAGCTATACAGAGGAAGCCATTATAGCAGTCACACAGTTTTGAACTTCCCTTTTGCTCCATCCCTGTGAGGAATCATTTAAAACATTTGCTTTTATTCTGTTGGAATTCCAAGGAATGGTCTGCTTAAGAGTGAGTGAAGAGACAATAGAGCTTATTTGGCAAAATGTGTGATAAATCCATGAAGAGGGACACAATGGCTATATACCGGACAATAGATGCACCCAACTTTGTAAAAAATATTCTACATATCTTTTTTTGTGTGTGTGTTTTAATCTGCATGTGTTGGATCTGCAGCCCAACCTTCCTCTTGTTTTTCAAGTTCCAATCCATCATTTTGAGAGATCCGTCACCGAGATGTACTGGAAAAAGGCGATATGTGAGGTTTTTGATGCTTCCCAAAGAAGGGCCTGATCCTACCGTAACAATTTTTGATAACTTGGTAGGTTATACATGCATTAATGTGCAATTCAACGAGCAAACACACAAAACTGGATGCACAATAAACATTAGTAAAATCAACAATGTACAGGCTTTGTTCAAACATCCAAAATGTATCCATATATGTCAATGGCTTAAAATGATGTGCATTCCTGTTTTATTTCTTACAGAAATTAAATCTCTATAGGTTGTTTTTTTTTGCATTATTTTATATGTAGTATGGAGCAGACAAGCATTCATAGCTAAGGGAAAAGAATAGATAACCCCATTCAGCTCAATCAGTTAAGAGCTTTCTGTTGATTCAGAACCTCACACACTCCATCACATCTTTCCACCTATATATACAGTTACATACTATACACACCTAGTTTTGTCTGCACAATGTGTTCAGCCGTGCAAGTGTGCCCGTGCTCTACCTGTGAACTCATTACATTCTAATCCCCGCCAAGGTACACAGTCATTAGAGTATATCAAATCTGCTGTTCTGGGCCAGGCACCTGGGATTGATCTATCAATCTATCATGCATTCCTTAATCCTCGAAAAAGAAAATGAGTCGAGTTTTCAAATGAGCTGATTTCCTCCGCCTGGCTGGCGAATGGTGCAGTGGCCGTGATGAGGATGAGTAAAAACCAACAGCAGAGAAAGAAAGAAGAATTGTGAAACGTCTATGCGAGTCAGTATATGTGTAAAGCGCCTTTAAGTAAAATCTGAATTTTGCAGTCCTGTCATGAACCACATGTTTTTTTTTTTTGTGTGTGAGTGGTGAGGCTGTATTGGTGTCTGTGTACACAAACGTCTAGCCCCAAAACAACCTAGAAGAAGCAAATCTTTTGTAGATGAGCGTGCATGAGATTAGCTTGTGCAAACACCCACATCGGTGATGCTGCAGGACAAACAAGTTCCTGCAAGAGCCCCCATTGTCTATAGTCTCCTACAACGTTGTCCTCTTCTCTTCCGCATCCCGTGCTTCCATTTCCATCATCGCCACCCGATCCGAGTACGTTGAGGACAGGGAGTAAAGATGCTATGCATGATATGTATATGATATGAGTGTCTCTGTGCATGTGTGTGGTTCCTAAAGGGGGATAGTGGGGGATTCACAGAGGGCATCAGAACAGGGTCCACTGCAAGCAAAGTGCAGCAAAGAGCAGTGCGAGGCTGCAGGGCCGTGCCCAGCTGGCCGACGCTGAGCCCCCTATCACCTTCACCGAGGGGGGCTTGGAAGGGTTCTCGTATGTGCTGTCACCTCCGGGCCTTCTCCCTACGGGCTTCCCTTCGCTGGAGGCTTCTGTGTGCACTGTGAGAGACAGAAAACAGATAGGAGGAGAGAAGAGGGGAAGAGAGAAAACAGACAGAGATAAATGGTTTGGCTCATCACTGTAATCATGGTAATCTGCTTTAATGTTCAGAGTCCTTTGGGCTTGTAAAATTGTATATAAGGGGCTTATCATCATCCAATCACCATTCCCACCATCTTATCTCAAGGGTTTTCAAAAACAATCAGACTTCTGTGTAATTATGTCTGTTACATTTAAAGAGAGTTCATATGTAAATCAGAAGAAACACAGCTGCGGGTGTTTCAGTCGAAAGCGCCAATAATTCATTTTGAAGAGTGCTTTAAGACATTAAAAAAATGCATTTATAGTGCCACTCTGTAACTATTCAGCTACCGAATGCTTTCGTATAAAACCTGTGCCGCTATACGCTCTTTTTCTGGCTCGTGGGACACAGCAAAATAAAAACTGAACTCTCCACACACATATCATGATGGAGGACCGACCGGGTGTCTAATCTCCAGCAGCAGATGATGGACAGTCCTAACAGTGTCATTACAGCCAATCAGAGATAAATCAGGGTGATGAGGGTCGGGCAGACATTAAGCACCCATTTTAATCACAGTCCCTCACAAACACACATATAAAGTTACAAACACACACAGACACTTTTCTGCTGACATTGGTGGAATCCAAGTTCACTCATGTCTCTACCCCTGACTTGTTCTTCCAGTCTCTCTCAAACTTCATCATCACACCCCTGGCTCTGAACGCATCTCTTCCTTCTCTTCATCTCACTTCCCGCTGGGATGCGACAGTGTGTTGATGTCTCTAAAAATCATAAGGAAATGATTCCTTCTGCTCATTACCCATCCTTCTTTTCCACTCCTCTTCACGGATCCCAGCCGGACCCAACCCTTCGAAGCTATGTGCATCAATGAGACCGATTTAACACCCTCTGCACAGCAAAGTGCACCACGCACTCTCAGTTAACCTGCATCACACCGAGTGTCATACATTTAGTTTGTGTCCATGTGTTAGAGTTGAGTCCATGAGATAGGTAACCAGACCCTGCCAGGTGGTTTGTTACACAGAACTATCTGAGAAGCCGTCATTGGAAACTGTTTGGACAAGGGCAGGCACTTTCAAAAATACTTGGCAGGTGATTGGATGCACCACCTGTCAATCAAATTTTACCGAAGCCAGGAGAAGAGCAAAAACATCTTTTCCATCGAGAAAAGCCTTCAGGGCCGTTCTTTGCTCTTCTTTCAATAAAGAAATACTATCCAGTTCTGCTATAACTGATCCTATTGCAGCATCTACGCTAACCTCTCCAGGAGCCGCCATCGCTGCAGCCAGCAGCTCCCCGCAGGACGCTGATTGGTTCTTGGTCTGGCTTGCCGGACACAAACGCATTACTTGAAGCCTGACAAGATGGATTTTCGTGTGATATTTGATCCTGCGTGATCTTGTGACATCACGAGAAAACCAGCTGCCTTACAAGGTAAGGAGTAAGGGGCTCTGTAAGACTTGTGTGAGTTCCTAGAGAGGGACGGAGTGAAATAAGGGAGAGCTACTCCCAAAGGATACAGAAGAGACAGGGGTGAATGATAGGCTGACTGTGTGCTGTGATAACTACTATCAGAGTACTGACAGTGCCAAAGCCCAGTGTCAAAATGTCTTTTTAAGCTGTCACTGTCAGAAGAACAGGCCAAGTTTGCAGTGACTCCCCACCAGTGTGTGTAAAACTGATCTGTCTAGAATGCCGTTGTCTAATTAAATACAGTTACGGCCTCCCGGGTGGTGACTTGACTGTCAAGCAACTTGACAGCCAGGTGTGTGATAAGTTATCAGCTATTATACCCATATAAAATGTGAAAATTTATAGCACTGCACGCTAAGAACTAAATCACTCTTTTCGCCGACATAAAAGCACATAATGCATTGCTCTTTTAAAGCTGTCACCCAATACGATTTTTTCCCTTTCACACCTGGCATGATCAAATGTGTAAATCTAAGAATACGTTCTTTTGTAAAACTGAGAATGCATATGAGCCCATCCCGACTGTGCTCTTGGGTTTGTATGCGTGTGTGCATGTGTGAATAGGGCTCGTCAGGGCTCCAGAGAGAGGAGAGTTTTCCGTGCCAATGGTTTTTGTTGTTCCAGTAGACAATAGACAAAGACATCACTTATCCTAAATCAGATTGCTGTTATTGTTTCGATGGAAATAGGCTGCATCTCATCAGGGAGATGTCAGAAAACAGCGTTTGAATGGGCCAACACAACACTAATACGACTCCACTGCAGGCTAACCAACTAGCTAATTAATGGAGATCGTCCTTGCCAGAACAACCAATAGACATATATAGACAACAGACCTGCCAACTTGTTAAAGGCATGGTGGAATGCATGGTGTTGGAATTGCGTTGTGATCTTTGAAATAAAATAAAATTGGAGAGAATAAAATGAAGTTACAAGGCTGAGACTCAATACCCATTAAACTAATCATCTAACTAGGTCCGTTTTAAGGCAAAGCCAAACTATGATATTGCCTAGAGTGCCACCAGCTGGGAGGGGCGTAAAAAAGAAGAAAAGAAAGTGGTATCTGTGTAATTTACCGTATGTCTCATTTACTTTCAAATGCCTATTCGTTTGCAAATAAACCAAAGCTCACACAACACTCTACATGCCCTAAAGATGTAGTCTGAGCTCATTAGACCAGGAGGAGATGCTGGAAAAGACCCAGAACATGTACAAGAGATAATGTATTCCAACAGAATATGTTCCAGTATCCTCCACAATGAAATGAAGGACACGCCTGAGCTGTTCTCATGTGCTGCTGCTGCTGCTGTGACCTAGACCCAAATCATTTTAGAATATGTTTTATGAATAGATTTATTCTTAAAGATTACATCGTGGGCCAAAACCGTCAGTGGTTTGAAGTCTTGAAAACAGATGAAAACATCTGTTGTGAAATAGCAACAGTTAAATGCTCCAAGACTCTTGGAGCAATGTCATTGACAGGTGCAGTCAAATTTAAGACATGGTTATCGTTTTATACTGAATTTGTCTTTAATGCAATAATGCATTATGTCATATTTATCTTGGGAGTAAAACAATGCAAAATCTTTAAACAATTCAAACATTTATTTTAGCAGATTTACCATGAAAAGGTTCTCAACATGTGGGGAAAAAAAAACATCAACACAGAGCTCACACACGCTTGATAAAGGCCAAGATGATTTTCATGCTGTATTTTAGTTTTAACTGATCAACAGTAAAATTGCTCTGTGTTGGCTGTGCCATTGGTTTCCTATGGGGAGAGCAGTGCCACCCAACTAGACGGAAGCGCTACCCTCGGCGTGGCGAACCGCTCGAAATTGCCACTGAGAGCTGTGCTTAAAGTTAAAATTATTTCAACTTTGACCTTGGTTGCCTCTGACCTTTTCAGAGCGCACCCAATGAGATAACAGCTGCGACTGCTGTTGTTGCCTAGAAACAGTGAAGTAGCTTCTTTGCGCACCTTTTGATGACATATCATACCTGCGCTGTTCTTTGCCACTGCACCGTACCTCGCCACGCCTCGCCACGCCAAGCAGCACACCTCCTAATGTCATCCCATTTCATGAAAATGTTATGTGATGATAATATTAACATAGGCTATAATTTGATTACAATATTTATCACGTGGTCGCAGTTTCGAATCCGCCTTGGGGCCCTTCTGCCCTTCGGTTCTCCCCGTGTTAGTGTGGGTTTTCTCTGGGTTCTCTGGTTTCCTCCCACAGTCTAAAGATATGCAGGTTAGGTTAATTGTTGACTCTAAATTGCCCGTAGGTGTGAATGTGAGTGTGAATGGTTGTCTGTCTCTATGTGTCAGCCCTGTGATAGTCTGGCGACCTGTCCAGGGTGTACCAAGCCTTCGCCCAATGTCGGCTGGGATCTGTCCAGCCCCCTCGTGACTCTGAATAGGATAAGCGGTTACAGATAACGGATGGATGGATTTATCACGTAATACATTTATCCATACCACCTAGCAATAGTTGAAAATGATTTAATTGTTAAAGTTATAAAACAGAACAGTAGAAGCAGTAGAAACTTGAGAAAAAGAGCATTTTGCATTGTATTAAGTCCCTCAAAGCAAGCAGCAACTTGAGGTACAAAGAAATGAAAAAGTGAGAGAGCAGGAGGATAATGGAATGTGATGTTGTTGTCATAATGAGACAATGTTAGCAGATAAGCTGTGCTTCATAAGCTGGCTCATGTGTAAATCCCCCAAATGTGGTGGGGGAAAAAAATGGGAGAGCAAGCGAGAGACAGAAAAACAGAGGGTGTGGGAGGGAGTGAAAGATGACGGAGAGGGTTAGAAGAGGAAAACAGTTAGTATGGCTTTTCAGTACGAGGATGAAGATCCATCGCCACTTGTATCAAGGCAGATGGAATCAGTCACCCCGGGCGACTTCAAGGCTGTGCGATGGCACATCGACATGCTTCCCCCATTACGACAACAGTCGGTGACATATGGTCCCCACCAGTAAAAGACTAATGTGATTTGATTGGTAAAAAGCTTTATAATGGGCAACAAACAGTGACAGAGAAAAACAAGGTGCCAGAAACCCGAGAGACAAATAGAAATGGAGTGCTAAGAGGTCTGTACAAGACGTCTGGGAAGAAGTGTGTAAATATGTCGGTGTATGTGAGTGCTGGTATAAAGAATGGGTTGTTGTAGCTTTCATTTATCATTAAAGCCTGCAGTGGACAGGGTCATGGAGCGGAAGAGGATGGGGGATCATGTCACTTTGTACATGTGAACATCCAACACTGATATATAGTAACTACACAAGGAAGCAGCACAGCTCAACCCCCAGCTTGTTAAAGAGGGATGTTCTGTCTTCTGACACCTTGTTGACCTCTGTGTTGGCTGTGTGTGTGAGAAATGGCGCTTAGTGTCCTTTGCCACTAATGCCTCTCCAGATGGGCAGATTGTGTGTTTGGAGGAGCCTCCATTTCCCACTGGCCAAAGAGCAACAACAGCTGCTTCTAACAAGCCACAGCACTGAAGAAGAGGTGGACCTCGGGCTCCAGCCAAGAGGAAGGAGGGAGGGGAGGGAGAGAGAGAGAGAGAGAGGAAGGGAGGAATAAGGGTTGGAAGGTGAGTGGGAGGAATAACAAAACGTCCTGACCATCATGTCTTTGGAAAAATTCTGAGGGACCATGTCAGTTTTCTACCGCTGCCCTCCTCCCTCCTTCTCTCGCTCTCTCTTTCCTCCTCTCTTCTCCTCTTTTGGTTAGCCAGCACACTGCTGCCACACAGATTGAATCGTCAAACCTTTGCAAAAGGGAAGAAGCAAACTGTTCTCAAACAATCCTCCCTCTGTCCTCAACTGATAAGATTTAATCTCTCTTTTCCTCAGCGCGTCATACCGTACATACTGTAGACAAGAACACACACAGGCAGCACAAATGCATGCAACATACATGTACGCACAAAAGCGTACTGGGAGAAGCAGTACTGGGAAAACAGGGCAAAGAGTTTATTGAGGGACAAATCCAATGAGTTAACCTATGGGAAACTATGTGTTGTGCATGGCTGTGTATGGGCTGTTCTCATACACTGTTCGTAACTATACCTACGAGAAGTAATGCACTGTAATTCGTATATATTCCACAAAATCAGTTCATGTGTAATTCATGTAATTGTGAACCAGGAAGTATAAAGAGTGACAAACGTTGCGTACGGATGGATGTGTGGGTCAAAAAACACCGGACTTTCGGCCGATGTTCGTGTCCCGTGTAAAACCAAAAGACAACGTTGAGTTATCTGTCACATCACTTACATACTTAAGTAACGCCACTTCCGGAGTTATTTTAAACCAAACCACGAGCTCTCTAAGTAGCTTTGTTGCCTAAGCCTAAGGAAGTTGTTTCCTGTTAAGACAGAAGTTTACTTTGAAAAGGCCGTATGCATGTAACAAGTGGAAATTGACACGTGTTGCTGGACATTCATAGGAAAACGAACGAAAAAGGAAGAATAACTTAACATAAGTTACCATAATAATAACTTAAGATATCATATGAACATGACAATAAGTTGCTGTGTGTGTCTGGTGTGTTGTGCAAGCTTTGCATGGGACTCTTGAGTTGAACACTAGCTGCAGGGCTGTAATCCAGTGAGGAATGGTGCTACTGTATGCTGGGGCTTAGCAAGCTGCCACACTATACGCTATCAAGGTGAGAAGGCGGCTTTTCCAGGCTCAACACTGACTTATAGCCATAACAAACATAAATATGAGTCTATTCAATTCTGTGTAGTTTTTTTCAATTTCACTAAATTAAGATTGGCCAAGAATAGTGTTGTAGCGCTTCAGTTTAATTACATTTGTAACCAACTGTGTAACTTAACCCCACATAGACATTACATGTGTAAATAGAAGACTTTGACCTGTTTATCATATGCTTTAATGCACCTGTGGCAGTTTTCACTCCTCTACCTGCTGTGTACAATTATAGAGACGGTCAGAAGGTGGAGGTTTGATTTATGGCACATCGAGGGAGTGTGGTGTAGGTGGGTGGAGGTCAGTAACTTCCTCCTCCTCACTCTCATTCTCACCATCTTCCTCTCTCCCTGCCTTGACCTTCAGGGTCTTCTCCCTGCTAAGCAGTTGATGGGAGACGGATGCAGGGAGTGGGGGGGTTGTAAAGCAGCTCCTGGGTCTGGGTTTTGACAAGGCCGCTGTATCTGCCTCACGGCGACGTTTCATTAAGAGGTGACCTTTGACACATTTTTTACCACTCACACAGGCAGACACATAAATGTAAGCATGCACACACACACACACACCGATTGGACATGGTGTTTCGTCTTGAAGTGAGACGATATGTGATTGCCGAGTCAACCCTCTCCACAGCGTGCGCTTTGTTCCAGCATAAGTTCAGGACTCGTGAGCATGAGCAACTGTTCCTCTCCCCTGACAGCTCTGCCAAGCGTCTGAATTACGACACTGTTGACTTGCTAGATCAATCCTTATTTGCTGTAAAACAAGATCTTTATGCAATCGCTAATATGTCTTTGAAGCGTGGGCGCGCCGTCAGCTCGCCGTTTTACAAAGTGCAGCGAAGTGAGTGGAAATGATTTGTGCCGTAAGTCTCCGTCATTAACAGGGACAGAGCGTTCTCCTCTGATCCAACCCGATGATGTGTGACCTTTGACAGGTATTTGCTACCTGCCATCCATCCCTTTGAAAGCTCTGTTTCCCCAAGTGAAGAGAGAGGAGAGACACAGATGTGATTCCACTACTTCCCTTTTAGTATAAGCACATATTTCACAGACGTTTTAAAGTTTCATGATTGTAGATTTTGCCTTGTAATTTCAGAACACTTTGGCCACTTTGTGTTATACAATATTGATACATAGAGGACTTTAACCACACATCCATTCAGGGACCAATCTTACTCCTGAGTCCTTGGTTGAAACATTATCATCATTTCCACAAGATGCAAGACTTGAATGCATGAGGAGTCCCATACACACCAAGAGTCTCTTTTTATTCTTTTGCAAAGCCAGCATCACTAGGACACAGAGCTATCCGTCAGCCTCCGATCAGACCTTTGGACACCAATAAAAGACTGATGCTGCTCTTGGAGGCTATGGATCACGGGTGTCCAGACGTTGTTTGGGTACAGCTGGAGAATGCTAAAACTCTCTGGGTCACAATGTTGTTTTAAGACTTCCCTTTTCACCGTCTCACAGACATTTACCTTCCCAGGCACTCACAACCTTTCCTTATCTCCTTTCACACACCCTTTCTTACAAAGAGGGGTAAGGTTAGAGGGTGGAGTGAGAAGGGGCAGGATGCATTCACACAGTTCATTACTAGCCATCCATCTTTGTGCTGTTTTTGTCCACGACTCTCTCTTTATGTGGTGCCATGTCGGGCAGGGGCTCCTCACCCCGTCAAACTAATCTCCCTCTTGCGTAATCTAAGTAACACACACACACTTCTCTGGGAACTGTCCCTCTGGTTCACAGGCAACCGATATAGAGCTCGGGTACAGGGTCTCTGGCAGGCCACTAAAGGGGCAAAAAATACAGGGGCACCAGTGGGGAACACATCCTAGCCTACAGCTAACCTAGCAACGGGCAGAGCAGCATGGCAACTCCAGAGCAGGGATCAGTGCAATGGAATCTGCCCAGTGCGATTCTTGGCTGTACTAGACTATTAAGCTCCTTGGCAAGATTAAGATTTACTCCCCTATACACACAGACACACACACACACAAACACATACACACAGAAACAAATAGGCGAAAGGGGCCCTGGGAGGACAGTGACCTCCACCAGTCAATGTGACGGATTCTCAAGATGGAGGGGAATCCTGAGGAGAAAGCAGCCTCTATGCAAGGGAGAAGTTAAAGCCTCAGCCTCACACACAGATGCTCACACCACATTCCCCACAGAACACAGATTTCGGATGATATTAGTGTTCAGTCTAGAGTAGAGATGTGACGGTGACAAAATTTTCCCACTGGTTAAAAAGATGGCGCTCAATATATGTAGTGCGCTTACTTTGATCTTTACCGTCGGATGGCTGGGTGTCTGACCTCTCCGGTCCAGCTTTCGCTGCGAGGCCGCAGGTTTCCACCTGGAGCCGCTGCGCCATGCATACCGGCTGTGACTGCTCCGTCCTCCGCACGGCGATTGCCTCATTAACGTTATGGTTCCCTTATGGCATTGGGTTTAAATCCGAAGTATTGCCAAATAGGCGCTTTTGCTTTTCGCTTTGACACCAAAAATCATCCGCCATCATCTTGTCTGTCAACTCTCTCTCGTCCCGTGTGTGGGAAATCTGACTCCTGCCGCTCAGTGCTGAGACTCCGTACGGAGCAGACACTTTCACTTTCAGTTTGTAGCGTTCATTGTCCGACTATGTATTGATAACACGCCACTGATACGCTAAAATGAACTACATGGGTTTTATTTCTATAAAAAAAAAAGCAAAACAACGGTGGGGGCGGTTGGGCAAGTAATGTAATCGTGTATGCCCGACCACTGTGTAACACCAGTAACACTGAATACAAGCCTAGTCTAGAGGTATACCGATTAATCTGCGCCAATAGGACGTTTCACAAACTATTGTTAATCGGCGAAACTGGGCTCTGATAGTGGTCGATGGCTGCACACTGATAGCGTTCGATGGCTGCACAGCCTCCACCAGTCACGCTGGGACAAATTATCATCACCATTTTGCATTGAGGCTCCATACACATGCTTATTGTACTAATTTGGTGTCTAGCCATGTTACCATCCATTCATGAAATGAAACCGCACACTTAGGGATGCTCCTTAAAGCAGATTATTCTAAAAAAACATATGCAAAAGTAGCCGACTAGGCTGGTGCAGAACTAAAGACGATATCAGCCGATTAATCAGGTATCGGCTTTTTCCTGCTGCAAAACTATCGTTATTATATCGGCCTTTAAAAACCCACTATCGGTCGACCTCTAGTTCAGTCACACACACACACACACACACACACACACACACACCTAACACTACACCTGCGTGCACTCAAACACCAGATGCCTCATTGCATTGGCAGGTGTCAGGTCGTCCTTGTGGACAGACAAGCGTGAAGGATGCACAGATAAACTCACATCCATATTCTTTTGCTCTTTCACGTGCACGCACGGCACGCACACACTTCATCGCCATCCATTACAGTCATGAGGAAGTAGCAGTCAAGAGACACTGTCACCGTGTGACATAACATTTCACACATGGATCCACAGGAATCAGCCGAGCAGTACAGACGTCTCAGGTTGCATGCTTCCACCTGTTCTCGCACTCTTGCCTTGAGTATCGAGAAACCAATGGCACGTTCAACACTTTAGAGCTTGCTGTTGATGTTCAAGTGACACTTGGGGCTGTAAGAGCTGAAGTACGGCAAAGCGGGTCATCAGGGTGCTACCTGCTCAGTGGCACTAAGCAGCAGCCCACTCAAGAGTAAATGCAGAGACTAGAATGCAGTCTTGTGTTGCTCCATGTGACTAGCCTCCTCTGAATTAAACTGATCTAAGTGATGCTTGCCTTTTCAACTTCAAAGTCAGAAAACTGTGTGGGATAGGAAAAAAAAAAAAAGTTGCGATGTTATAAATGTTTGATTTTGTGGGGGAGAGTCAAATACTTTGATGTGAACTCTTTGGTTGCATAACTGACTGCAGTTTTAGAATCAAATCACTCAGAACGCTGCTCTAAGCGCGCCGTCAGTGGCCGTTCCCGTCTGATCTGTAATCAGCTGAAGCAGCGAGAGGTCAGCCTCCTCCCAGTCCTCGGGCCTGACAGTCTGTTCCAGGTTCAGCTCTAATTGCCACATCAATTATGGATAAGGGGAGAAGGGCTTTGTCGCTCTCACCGCTGGTCAATAGGATAGGCCTTTAATGAAGTGACTTGTCTTGCATGCGCGGCCCTTTGATGCACACACATATATAAAGCCGCAGACGGACTCGCACTGCAGGTAGTCGATACAAAAATTGGCTCATTGCTACCAACCTCCATTATCTGACCACTCAGGCAATGATAATGCACCTCTGCCATCTGAAACAGATACTCTGATTGTGGCTTTAAAACAAAAGTTTGCATCTTTTTGAGTTTGACGTAGAAGTACTTGTCTGGGAAAATCCCACCCCGAGTCCTTCCATGCTTTCTCTCCTTCACCTAGTCTGTATTTCAACCCTGCATACCAGGCCGAGCTGAGACAAAGAGGATCAGACTCATCCCTGCTTATCCTTCTACTGTATTTTTCAATATCAGTGGAATGTCTGCCTTTATTTGCTCAGTGTTGTGTTACAGCAGGAATGCCAGTTTCTGTGTTAGTAGCCAGGGCTGGGCTCCAGGCGAGTCAAGAAAGTCAAGGGGGTCACTCACGCAAACTCAGCCACCCTACCCCACCCCATCCTCCCATCCAATCCCTATCCCAACCCCCAGCAGAGAAGCCCATTAATAAAGCAGCCCAAATAAACTAGGGCCATCACTAAGTCGCCTCAGCTGTAGGTCTGTCTGTCAGTGTGTGCAGCCAGCAACAAAATATTTCCACAAATTAATTGATTAAATCTGGCCCCAATGACAACCCAAAGGTTTGGTCGAAGCCTAACTGGGGGCCGCGGTGGAAGGGTGGTGTTTTGCACACAATAAAACTCAACTCATATCCATTGAATTTGCAGCTTTCAATAAAGAACACTTTATGAGTCTGGACACCATCTTTAAAATGTCATTTTACTGCTTGGAAACCTGCACATGTTGTAAGGATTTCTTGTTATATTAGCAGAATAACAGCTCCTTCTGTGAGACTTTTATGTGGCTATACGGTATCAGAGCACTGAGTCACTAGCATTCCTTGTTCCTCTGCTGGTAAACTTCATAGCAACCATACAAAACGCTGACTTCTGTGTATTATTTCCACTAATTTCTGAGGTAGTAACTCCCACCACTTCCTTTAGTTTATAACCTGTTGCCACACCAGACGTCCGTGGTGTTTCCAAACGTCCCAAAGGTGTGCTGGAGAGGTTCAATCATAAAGGCCTCACTGATACTGCTTAGAAAGGAAACGATGATGCTGGCTAATGAGAACCACTCTCCTCTGATGACCACGTGCCTGGGGAGCGCTTCAAGCTAATATGCTCTCAAAGTGCCATAAAAACCACGGGGTAGAATATGCCAAGCTGGGAAGAAAGAGTAGATCACAGAGAGGGAAGATGGAAGATGGTATATAAAAAGGGATGGATGGGCGCAGCGGGAAATGGGAGACAGTTGATCACAAATGTGAATATGTACAATAAAAATGTGTGATACCGTGATTATAATAAAACAGAATATCTGTCAAGCAGTTAAAGTGCTAACAAATGGGTTTGGGCACATAGTCTAAAGGATTATCCCTCCATTTGCTCTGTTCGGCGTCTTTCCCCATATTCACTTCAGAGAGAATGATACGGAAATTTCTCAGAATCATTCACAGATTTTGTCAAGTGTTGAGAAAATTACACAATGTCGCAACGTCAGACAGAACAAATAGATGACTCTGCATATCTGAGTGAAAACGTGACTCACTCCTCCCACATCCATCCGCAAACCAGACCATCTTCCTGCCCAGCAAAGCCGTCTCTGATCCTCTTGTTCCTTCTCCTCCAACCCCGCTCTGCCCCGCGGAGCTCTCGCTCAGCCCCTTGAGCTCCAGATGAAAGGCTAAGGGGAAATGGCAGTCCTACTGGTAATATCCGCACAGGGACACGGCCAATACATCTGCTGGCCAGCCGGGCCTCTGCGCACGCCAGTCCCAAGGGGCTCAGTCCGGGACCTAGGATGGGAAGATCAAGGGGCTGGGATTGGTTCTACCCAACCTGGCAGAGTACACAAGCATCAAATCCCCAGCCCGCCCTCCTAACCCCCGTCTCTCACGGTAGATTGAATCATAGGTTTGCATGTTGCAATCGTCTTCTCTGAACCTCGGCCTTTAACATTTCATATCCTCATGATAGCCGTACTACCATTCCTCTGTTACATCTTGTACTGAAGCATCACATCGTAACGCTCTATATCTGTATTACCCCTCCGTTGTTGCAACTGTCTCAAACCACCTCTACCTCTGACCTTGTGTCCTCTCTCACACCCCAACTCGCAGCACATCACCCTTAATCTCCACTCTTCTCCCCATCATGCGAGTTTTCCCAACATGAAAGGCAGGTGTGTGCTGTGTCCACGGCAACAGCGGGCTCGGGGCCGATCCAGTGTAATCCTGCTAACACTGGTGTAGGTTGGCCATATCCTGCCCAAGCAGCCATTCATTTCAGGAATGTGCTTCCTCTGCCAGGGTGAACAGCTGCTGCACACCTTTATGGCCTTTTGGGCTTTGGAGAGTCGTTCTCTCCATGACTTTGACATTCAGGTACAAACAACACAACCGGCAAACCCAAGAACATTACGAGGCAGATATGTCAAAGTTGAATCACCGTATCAAGGTCAGGTTCTGGGTCATTATCTATGCAGTACCATGCAGTCTTTTGAGCAGTCGAGTGGTAGAAACGAAGTGTTTTATACAACTGTGCATAGCAAAAATATAAACTGCATATTACCCTGGACGTTGATAGATGGGGAGTGCAGATTTTTGCTCTGGTGCCCTTCAGCCTTATATTCTAAATCTGCTGATTGGAGCCTTTTCATGCCATACACCTCTCTATGTCTTTGAATGTGTGTGCGTGTGTGTGTATGTGTGTGTGTAGAGTAGGTAAAGAAAAATTCACAACTTACATTGCACTCCATTTTCTTAGAAAAGAAAATTCCACAAAATTAGCAGCTGTGGATTTAAAATAGCGTTCAGAGTTTACTTCCCTTGGGGTCAGGTTTACACACACACACACACACACGCGCACACACACACACACTTACAGCCAGCTGTTTCCTTGGGCCATGCTGGGAAAGACAAGAAAAGTTAATATATTTGTCCTTCTGCTCAGGAGTAACAGAAGCACACTGCTCCACTCTTAAATCTTTCCGTCTTGTCATATTTAGATTATTATGTTCTCTGACAGGATGGCAAAGCAAAACAATCGTCGCCAATGGCTTCGTGCTAATAGAGAGGTTCAGCCACTGAAGTGCAGAGTGTGTGAGCAATGCCGGGGGTGTCTTCACTTTCTTGATGAGCTCACCAGTGTTCCTGACAGATGGTGTTTGTTACCAAAAGAGAATTGTACTTTCATGGCTGCGCGATTCACACTTTTTTTTTCGCTGCACATCCCTCCGGCTCAATCGCAGGAAGTGTTTATCCATGCATTTACTCCTCCTCCTCCTCTTCTCAGATGGATAACCTGCTTGTTTTTATGACTTCTCACACCTTTTGTCAGGCAGATTGCCTCAGCAGCAGCAGCAGTAACGGCACTATACTGCAGTCAAAAAGGTGTAGCGTTGGGAAAGCTTTTAAATCTACCACGTTCCATCCTAAACTCCTTTTAAGATTTCATAAAAGCAAACTTTTCCTGTATATTCACTCCTCGGTCTGTTTTTCCAGATGTGCACAAAAGGCCAGAACAGAAAAAGACTGCGCCTCCTCTGCCAGACACTCAGATAAGACTGCTGCACGAAAGCAGACAGACAAATAAAGTACTGTTCTACCTTTTGATGCACAGACATTTGGAGTCTCCTCTCTCTCCCTAATGGAGAGATAGTAGTCTAATATGCCACTGTGGGTCTTTTTAGAGATTAATACATTAATGAGCTAGCTACAAATGAATAGCTTCTTTGGAAGGAGCAGCCATAAGTGTTCCCGGGCTAATAGAGTTAATAAGCCATAGTCACGCCACAAAATGTACCACAGAAGAGGCCCTCATTGCTGCAGGGGAAAGAGATGATATGGTTCATTAAAGAATCACTGATTTATCTTCCTGTTCATGGCTGCGGTCATGGCAGTTCGTACATGACTAGGCCTTGTTTAGTTGGCACACAAAGTACACTAGCATGTCTCCGGGCAAGAGGAGTGGGATCTGAACCAAGATCAAACAGGCATGACATCATGCAATCAGACTGCACTTTCTTTTAGAAGTGGAGAGCTAATTGGAGTATGCGAAAAGAATGTGACTTTTCCAACTCTTGTCTTGAGGTTTTTTTTCACATTTGTGATGCTTTATTTAGCCGGACAGTGTCAAATATTAACATTGTGTTCATTTTTTCATATGGTTGCCTAAAGCTTCTGCATTCTATCTCCTTAGTCAGACTTGCAGAAGTTCCATCACATCTGAGTGATGATAGAGACAGTGAGTCTGTTCTCTGTAGATTAGCGCTGTTCATTAGCTTGGTAATGAAGTCTCTCTTAGCATAACAGCGGGTGGTCATGCCCCCTTTTAACATGGACCTCAGGAGCTGTGCCACAGCTACACAGAGGCAAACAAGTGCACAGACAGATGGAAGGTAAAATAAGCCTCTTAATTCATTTCATCCTCGCTCAACTAATGAATTCCCTCAACAGCTGCCAAAGTTGATGTTTGGATAATCAATAACAGTTTAACCAATATTTGTGAGGTCATAAGAGAATGAGAGACAGTTTTGTAAGCTGACCTCCCTTTTAATTTAATGTAAATATCATTAAAGGGTAACTTTGGTATTTTTCAACTTGGACCCTATTTTCCCATGTTTTTGTGTCTAAGTGACTAATGGGGACAACAATTTCTGAAATTCCAGTGTTAAGGGATAACGCTGTAAAGCTGCTAGGGAAAGTGAAGAGCGTCAATGTAACATTGCGTCCACTAAAAGTGCTTGTTTTTGCCACTGACAGGCTCAGATTGTTATTATAAGAGTCTAACAATGCATCACCTCGCCAGATTTCAGAACAAGACTTCTCCTTGAGCGAGACTCTTTCCATAATGTCAGACAATTATAATAACAATCAGAACCTGTCACTGTAAAAATAAACACTTTTAGTGGACGTAAATGACGGTGCCAGCTTGCCCCATATAGGATTATAATGTAGCTTGTGAGCGCTCAGGCTCAATACTGGACCAATATAAGAAACTGTTATCCCAATTAGTCAGTTAGACACAAATACATGGGTAAATAGAGTCCAAGATGAAAAATACCAGTTATCCTCTAAGCCAATATTGCATTGAGATGCCAACTTTCAAAAGTGTTAACAATGCTAACAGTTAGAGAAATCCTTAAACCTCCGACTGTTCACTTCAAAGAGCTTGACAAGGTTGTGTGTGAGTACAGCATGTGACTGAAAAATGGAATTAAAGAAAGCTTATTACCATAGACGTTATCTACCTCAAAGCTTTGAAAATTGCCAAAAAGCTGAACATACCCACAACCGAGTTCAAAAAGCCAGGCTTGGCTGGTGTAAATGAATGATATGCCAAGAATGGACTGTGCATGCATCACAGGACAAGTGTTGTCCAGCTCTTGGCATCAGTCTTCAGAGAAGTGAAAGACTGTCTATAGTCAGTGTTGTCTAATACTGGGGCCAATGCTGTAATTTGTCTTTATAGATACCAATAGGCCAATCACACCTTTCCAAGACGCATGCATTTGTTACTGGATGACAAATATTCCTTTGAAAGCTAAAGGACAGTTGTACAGGGCTCACCAGGATATGGATTTATACTTTGAGCACAGACTAATGGGTTTTGTTCTGTAAATCTCAGACAGTGGTTTTGATTGATTATCCCCTGCTGTTGGGAAACTGCTGCTGCTGTCAGAGCTCTAAGGAAGGCTGGTATGTTTTATCCACATCACAACAAGGAGCAGGGCAGAAAGGACCTCTTCAGAGCTGTGTGTAACTAGGAATGTAATAGCTATTGATTGGTGTATTAGCTGAAATGTGGGGTGGATAGCCTTCTCGCTACCCTTTGGTAAAACTAGACCAGTGGTTTTAAGATACTCTGACTTAGAGCCCTTATGCCTTGTGAGTATTATTTTGCACATGCTGGACGTACATCATAATGGGATCTCAGCTTTTGGTGCCAAAACAGTTTAACTCATTTGCATTGACTACTGCTGTTTTTACTTTACTTACAGGAATAAATATAGCTGCAAGTAGTCAAGTAAAACTGAATCAGGCACAATACATGTTCCATAAATACAATGCGGATTAGATTACAAACTGAGCAATTGTCATCATGACTGGAGTAAACACTGATGAGAAATGGCCTACTTCCTGTTTGTGTCTTTGCTGTCCATTGCAGCCACATGGAACTCTGTGCCTCCCCTACATTGTTAGACCAGGAGGAGGTGGATAAGGACAATAAATGTGACACATATTTAGCATGTTACAAGTGAAATTAATGCATAACACAGGAACACAGGATTAGAACTTGGAAAATGTTCATTTCACTGTCTTTAAAGTGTTGAAAATGTATAGGCCAAAAAGTGATATCAGTAGCTGTGTTTCCATTCACATATTCTTATGCATATTTTGAAGTATCACATTAGAAAAGCTGTATCGAAACGGCAAATTGGACTGATTGGATGTTTTCGCTGTGGGCGACCAATATTGGCTGATTTCTGAAGACTTCTCTGTTTTTCTCTCGTAGACGGTTAGATGACCAGGCTGACTTGTTTTGTGTCTGGTTCGCAACCTCTTCTTCTTCTACTCTGTTTACGGGTGGATTACAGCCATGCGTAACCTATAGCGCCAACTTGTGACTAAACTACGCTGTAGGCTAGTAGTTTATTTGCTCCACACCAGTTGATGGAAACTCGCCCAATTCTTACTTCTTTTTCTGCGACATTTCAAAATTTTGCTTAAAAATTCGCTTGATAACTAAATGGTAACATGACTAGTGTTGACCTCATGGGGATCAAAGACAGGATCTTAAAAATGTGCATACATGTACAGCAATGCCATGTGTGTTTAGTGAGTTATATTCAAAATTGGGCATATTTCCAAAATGTTTTCTTTGACAGTAGTCAAAATGCCACATAAATGACAACGGTCCTCGGCCAAATTCGAAATGGGGTCGTTGTGATTACATGATCTTAAACACCTAAGGCAATTCTATTTAATTGCGTACTCACCACGAGGCACCTGTTAATGTTTGTAGTTAGCCCTCTGTGCAAAATGTGCTTGTGTGCTTCCGCGTTTGACTGAGTAAACACGGTACATGAAGAGATTGCTGCATCAGCATCTGGCTTTTCTGCTGTCTTGCAGAAGAATTGGGGAAGCCACAGAGGCTTAGTTTACTCCAGGTAGGATCTTATTACTGGGCCTGTCTTCCTATTAACCAGCCACATGAAAAAAAAATAGCTTAACCGTTATATCTAACCTCGCACGTGCTACTACTGCATGCGTGTATGAGTGCGTATTTGCTCCTACATGTTCCTCTCTACTCCCTCCATGCTAGCGAGACATCGCTTCACACCCAACTCCTTTGTTTAACTGTGTGGGTGGATAAAAACAACATGATAATTAGGGATGATTAACAAGAAGCTTCTGCACGAGATCAAATGATTATCATCAAAGCCAACGCAAGCCCCAACACCTCCTCACCGCCTGCCTTATATACAGTATGTGTGTGTGTGTGTGTGTGTGTGTGTGTGCCCACTGAACTAATCTGGCTTGTTGTCTCAGGATCTGAGGAACCGTCCCCTGCTACCACCTTTGCTGTAGCCTCCAGACACAGACACAGTAGGCGAGGATGGCAGAGTGTGAAAATGGGTTTTAAAGTATATTTCCCTTGCCAAGTAGGAGGTGAATGAAAAAGTGATTTTGTGGAAAACAATTCAATGCTCATTGAGCTAGAGAACAGAGAGAAAGGACACTGCCTTGTCAGAGGCAGATATGTCCTTGGCGGTGTACGGCACATTTTGATTGAAGGTAGAGCATAATTAAAATGATAACAGAGATATTACAAATCATCACAAAGACTGGTGTTGACATCACCAACATAAAAGGGGCAAGGTTCTTAAATGCAAAGTGAAGGAAACTTATTAGTTTTGCCAACAATATTGGAAAAAGAAATAGAGGAAAGGAGATTTGGGTGTATATGTAAGTATTTGTGCATGTATCACTTACAGGTCTGGTCTTGACCGTCATCTCCTGAGGCTTGACATCCATCTTCATCATCACAGTCTGTCGTGCTGCCCTCCTCTGTTTCCCCACTGCCCAGCTCATCCCAGGCCTCCATCTGGCCCAGTTTTGGAAACCTCTCCTGGGTCTCCTGAACCACAAATACAGTAATACAAGGTTTATCACACACTGGTTTTATGAATATCAATTTTACAATGTTTACAAGCAAACGTGATTCTCACCCTGCTACAATACTGGTCTTCAACACTTCCTCAGTTATGATATATAAGCTAAACCTCTACTCCGGCAACTGAATTGCTTATGTGAAATACATTAGCGTACAAAGTTATAGACCTTTTAACCAGTAAGTGGTAGAGTGTTTCCCAGTGGAACATTATGGTTCCTTATGTCCCCCTGTGTCCCTTCTCTTGCTCTGACATATCCATCCCTGTAATGCAAATGTCAGCAAGGGCCCGACAGCTGATACATGGCATCCTAGGAGAAACAGAGGAGCAGTGTGGGTGGTGTGCAGTGAGGTGCCCTGTGTGGTAAGATGACGTGTTGCATTTAATTACAACCATGTTTTAAGAGGAGCATTGATTACAAGGTTGAGAAACAAAAGTGAGTTTTATAACTATGTATTATTTCCTTTAGACGGCATACGGTAGTTTAAATCTTTTGGATAAAGCTCAGTTTACTCTTCCATCCTGGTGTTCAGTTCTATTTTAATACTTAAATTGGTAAAGTTGACAAGAAATCAAATAAATTACACAATACTGTAACACTAGTCGTCTTTTAGGTGTACGGTTTAAGTCAAACATCTGCATCGTCAACCTATAGAAACCCATATCACACCTTGACCGTACTATGACACAGTTCAGACTCTCTGAGCCTGGAGCGTAAAACACCACTCCTTATGATGTCCCCCCCCCTCTCAGCATGGGGCCGACTAATTGGACCACCTGCTGGTCCTTCCTGCTGTCCACCATCATCAAGGTGGTCTTTGTTCCATCACACCGTGTCCGACATGAAGCTCTCCTGACACAACAATAAATAAATTATCCTTTGCAGTATGAGAGTAAGAAAGTGGCGTGAATACCAGAACATGTGGAACTATAGAGACACACACACAGTTTGACCATGCTTTAGGGTGTATTTGCATACATGCACACACACACACACACACACACTATTAAACATTCATGGAAAGCTGACATGATCAATCCTGGTGCACGGCTGACCTTCATATGGAAGGAACAACCACTAAAGACGTGTTGAGAGGTGGGTGGGAGGAATGGGGGTGGGGTTTGGGTAGTTGAGGGATGACTAATGTCCTTGCATATTGACACTTGACTCTGTCACTCAACACACCTGACAGCAAAGGTGACCTTTATCCAGTCGTCTCCTGAGCCTTCAACACCCCCAAATAAACATCTCATGATTAACTAACAATGTAAAGCTAAGTGTAAGGTCCAATCCTTAAACAAGACTAACGCTGTACGTTTCCACACAGTTTTGTGTTTGTATTTCCATACAGTATATGGACTACGCCCCCTGGTGTTCAACGCAAGGAAATGCATCTCTTTACGGATGTACAGAAACGGGAGAGGAGTTAATTTTGTCTGGTTTTTCGCCGTCCAGTTTAATGCGCATTTATACACTTTCAAAGAGAGATCAAAGAGGTTCCCATAGGAATGAACGGACTTCCGGTTGACTCGCATACGTACACTGAGCTATGTGGAGACAAGACTAAGATTCTACAACCAAGCCATACTTTGAGCTTTGAGCTAAATGTTAACACCAGCATGCTACATGCTCAACATGCTGATGTTTAGCTGGTATAATGTTTAACCATCTTAGTTTAGCATTGCTACCGTTTGCTAATTAGCACTAAAAACACAAAGTGCAGCTGAGGCTGATGGGAATGTCATTAGTTTTGCAAGTGTTTGGTCATAAACCAAAGTATTGGACAAATTAGAATTTTGACCTGATTTTACCTGTGCTGCATGAAAAGTCAGGGGAACACCGAAGTTAGGCAACATCGTCTGTACCTGTACCCGCATGTCACGGCAATCCATCCAATATTTCTCAAGACATTTCAAACAAAACAAAAAAATATCAACCTCTTGGTGGTACTAGATTAAAAGTCAGGGGATCACCAAAAATCACAAAGATTCATACCTCCGGGATCCAAGACTATTTGTACAAAAGTTCATGGCAATTCCTTCAGTTGTTGATGAGATATTTCACTCGAGACCTTCCTAACTTGGAAGAAAATATATAAAAGAAAAGATGCCCAGACAGTCAAGGCCTTAAACTGACAAGTAGAAATAATGAGGCAAATAATGAGGATCCCTCACAAAACTTGGCCGATGTTGACGTATAAATGTTTGATTTTCAGCAGTAATTCTGTGGCAGTTCAACTGGTGTCAAAGTCATCAGAAGAGCAGCTATGAATATATTGAGATTCTTTCTGTCATTCATACCAGAGCAGTGATTATACCATTGTCTGCAAGGGAGGGAGAGTGGAAGAGGAGACTAGACTATCCTGACACTGGCGGGTACTTTTGATATTATAACACATTATATCTGCAATGCATTCAATTTTTACTTAATGTGAATGCACTCCCTCCCTCTCTCTCTCTCTCTCTCTCTCCCTCTCTCTCTCTCTCTCTCTCTCAGGCCTGAGTGAGTGAAATTAGGGCTACAGTGAAATGAGTCATGCACAACCATAACACAAGGCCGGGCTTCATGAAACTGGAGTGAGCCCTTTAGTGGAGGCAGCTAAAACGTATCACTTATGTTCACCGCAAAATTGAAAGCACATTGACAATAGCTGGACTGCTCAGTTTTCATAGATGGACAGTTAGGTACAAGAGGAGGAAAAATGTGAACAATATTACATGCTGGTTACAATGGTGCATTTTATAGTTATGGATTGGCTCACATTACAACCTGTTGACAGGCTCTTTGTGGGTCCTGTACTTGTTCTGCCTGTTTTGAGGCTGCAATGTGAGAGGCACTACGGTTTGAGGACACATTAGCTTTTAGGAGGCCCACTAAAAATCCTATTTCCTACCTCGGCTGTTACAGTAAGTATACCATGTACTGCATGGTATTGGTAATTCTCAGGACACTATTCTGTTGCTGTGAATTATAGGAAGAAGTACAAGGATTTATGTGCAAACTATAATTGCCGCCCTAATTACTCTAATCAGTTCATCCTTGGCTGCGGCCGAATAGTCCTTTTTGCTTAGGAAGGTTCCTAACGGAGTGAAATGACCTGGAAGTATCTCAGTAGCAGCCCTGATAAGAGCTGTTTGAATTCTCCAAAATGCTAAAGAAAGGAGCTTCAGTGCTTCCTTTATTATCTCCATACACTGGACCATCCTTTACGAAAGGAAAAGAGAGAATAACATCCCACAATTCCTTGCTGCCGCAGCATTTAAAGCGTGTTCCAGCAGCAGAAGGACCGGTGGTATCTCTATTCACACACCACGGGTGAAGGAGACTGTCATTGACAGACCTGTTTAAAAACGCAGAATAAAAAAGGAATACAGAGCCTTTTGTAGTCCATCTTCAGAACACAGTAGTTTCACCACTCACGTCACTAACATCCGTCGCCGTTGCATCATAATTACGGAGCCTAGTGAAAGAGCAGTCGGATTCTCTTAACTCCACGGTTGTCTTTTCCTAAAACCTTCTGAATTCTCCTTCACAACTTTCCTTGACCTCATGACGTTTTCCATCGAGGTCAAGGAAAAGTGGTTAGGAAAAGACGTTAGGGCGTAATTGTTTTGACTTTTCAACCGCAGCCCTTGAGTCCAAGTGGATATTTGTGCAAAATTTGAAAAAAATTCCCTCCAGGCGTTCCTGAGGTATTGCGTTCACAAGAATCGGACGGAAGGACAACCCGAAAACATAATGCCTCCGGCCAGGGCGGAGGCATAAAAAGTAAGCTAGACTATAAGTATCTATCCACTGCATCAATCCAAACATTTAAGCAGAAGCCTGCGAGGGAAAGATAAGTGATAATGACAGCAAGAGAGAGAAGACTTCTTCTTTGGTTTCCGGACACAGCAACCATGATAAACCCATTAACCCTTCTTTATTATGTAAAGCAACTAAATAAATGCAATGCACATTCCATGAGTTTAGAAGGAAATGCTCTGCTGAACAGCACAGTGTTGTGTACCAACACGATCCAGATAACCACTTGGGTATTAAGCTAATAACCGTGCCATTCAGGGAACGTTTAACACAATGCTGCTTGGCCCAGCTGTCCTTAAACTATGTTAATTAGAGAAAGAATCAATTAAGGCGTCGTCGCTGTGGAAACCACAGTCGGGCCGTTGTGGAATTGTTGGTTGGCTGCGGTCCAATGCAGTTTGTTGGTTTGTTTTCGCTATGTCAGGACTGCAAAACTGCCAGACTTTGCTGTTATTTCTTTCTAAATGTCAACTCTACTGTGGTCATTTCAAAAGTAACACGCAGGGAACTTAAATTGTGGTATTCCCACAGCATAGTGAAGAAGCAAATGTCTAATTTGTCCAATGCGCTAAAGGAAGAGAGATACACACTACTCCACTATGAGCTCTTAAAGACTGTTGAATGCATAATATGCAGTGAATATTCTCTCTCTTATCTGCTCTCTGATTGACTGCTGCTGCACCGAGGAGCAGCTCTGGGTTTCAATGAGTGTCTTGAATGTTTTTTCTCAAATTGGCTTTTTTTATCCAGTTTTCTATCTTCTTTGGAGTAGAAGCAGAACACACATTACACGCTAAGCTGTGCAAGTTCATTTCAAATATTAATAATACAGTGAAAACAATATATTCTAGCATCAAAATGATTTCGGACACAGAGATGATGTTTAACGGCAACAAAGGATGGTCTATTTATGTCATCAAAAACAACAACCTTTCAAAGACCCGTCCGACTGATCCGTCACACAGTACCGTACGGTAAATGTGAGCAAGTCTGCTGAATATTTCAATAGCTGCAGCCTTTATGTAACGTAACAAGCAGAAATCTACTGTGCCTTTAACCCTACAGGGACAGATGTCTTTGTTCTCACATGACTCGGCCTTCTCTCTCTGACATGTAAGACAATGCTGACTATCAAGTAGGCTGTTGCATTAGATAGAGCTTTGCTGTTTCAGAACAGTCTATTGATAGAAAGAACATGCTTTAAAATAAAATGTAATGTAACATATAAGCTGTTAAAGGGGAACTATGCCCATTTTCAAAATTCATACACGTTATTCCTATGGTCTAAGACAGTCCGAAACTATTAGTAAACACGAACAACTCTCTCCCAAATTCCAAAAACAAGAGAGCTAAAACTCAAATGTGTGATATTATAGGGTATAACGTCTGGAACTGCTCCATAGATAATGAATGGAGACAGATGTTTAAGGTGACACTGAGAGCACCCAGGGGAACGTTCTGAGTATATGGGTGCATTTTCTGTTTCACAACTGACAACACTACAATAGAATAAAGCTCATTTGGGTATAAAAAAGAAAACAAACATCCTGTGGGTCCACAAAATCAGATATTCATTGTCTGTGGAGCAGCTCCAGACTTTATACCCTATGACATCACAAAGTTTGAGAATTACTTCTCTAGTTTCTGGCTTTGAGAGCGAGTAGCTCATGTTCACTAATATTGACTAAACTTTTCTAGGCCATGGAAATAACATATTGGAATTCTTATTTTAGGCGAGGTTCCCCTTTAAAGGTTAATTAAAATGTACAGTTATATAGCTATTTCCATATACTTTTTATAAGACGGGTCTGAACTAAACTTAGGTGAAGGGGAATGGTATGTTCCTAAAAATATGATATACATAAGCACACTGGTGAACTGTAATTTACCTGTCTAATCCACTTTTCATCATGCTATAGGGCCTGTTGCTGTTTCATGTACAGTAAGTAGAGTTTAAAGAAGAATACTGAGAATACTGAAAATACTATTGGTTGACAAATGGCTGTATCAGCCGCTTTTATAATATGCTGTGTTTCTAACTGAATAAATAATAATTGGCCATTTTAAAGCGAAGCAATGACTCCAGTTCATTTTAGTTAATTTGGACATTTCAAGGTGATATGATGATGTTCATGAACACCGCAGTACAAATAACCTGTCCTTTTTTCTTTTTTTTTAATAGATTTAGTATTTTAGGGTGGATTTTCCTTTCATATCAAGACAAATGAGGGGAAAGTAAGAGTGTGGTTGGGGAGTGTTGAAACTTCAGATCAACATCTAGCTAAGATGTGTTACTGCATGTGCCAAGTAAAACAAACAGATAGTGACAGATTGACACGAAAGAAAGACAGATATAGGAGGGAGGCAGAAGGGGTGAGAGATTGAGAGCAAACAAATAAAAAAGGAGTATTACTCGGACAGGAAGACTGAGCTTCTGGTTGTGCAAAGAGGTGAGGAGGCTGAGGGTGGAGGGGATGAAAACACAAGACGCCAGCCTTTGCTTTGATATTACCCTGGCATCCAAAGACAAATCAGTTATTCCCACAAGGCTTTGAATAAAATCCCAAATCATGAAATATTTTCTAGTTCTCCTCTCACCCTGCCAACTCATTCTCCTCTCTCTTTCCTTTCAAAAGCATTCTTCGGTCCGAGGATGATGGGGAATCAAGGGCTGAATTCCTGCATGTATTTGAGTGCATCCTAGTCACACTAAAATCTGTACTGCCAGGAGTAACCAATCTCCTTCTGAAAGAGCTGGGAAGAAAGACGAGGCTGAGAGCGTGTGTGTGAGTGTGTGTGTGTGCAGCTTAACCAGCTACTGTGGAGACACGTTCCAGTTTTATGTGGAAACAGAAAATCTGATTATTAAATGTAAAAACGTGAAATGCGGTGAAATGTGGAATGGGATATGAATACTGCAACTGTCGCAGTCGTTGAGTAAGCGTGCGTGTGTGTGCACACGTCTGTGCATGTGTGTTATGTGGGATACTGCTGTCAGACTAGTGAACCAGGATCATAACTCATAACCTTTGTATGCCCACATCGAGACATGTGCTCTTTTTCTTCGCTGACATCTTGAAACAGTATCACCTCATTGAGGGCAGTCGTGGTAAAACTGCATATGTGGACGGAGAAAAAGGGAAGGAAAACCTGGAAGGAGACTGAAGGAAAAAGTGACAGTGGTAAATTCTAAAAAGTCTGCAGAAGTCCTCCCAAGTTTTAAATTAAAAGTCTCTCCATTGTCTCACATACTGTACTGCCTCGTAATGCTTTTGTGTTGAAAAGCAAACACGCAGCTTGGGAGACAGAGTAAGCATGTGCTGCATCTATGTGTATGTGTGTCAGCTGGCTTCAGAGGAAATAGCTGCAATTCTCTGTACATTTCAGATTGCCTGACCAAGAAAAGGCGGCTGAGGGAGGAAATAAATACGTGTATTTCCGAAGTATGAGTGTGACAGGGAGGGAGAGAGAGAGGAAGAGTGACAGGCTGCAAACAAATGTAGCTGTAGAAAGCCGCACTGCTGAGCCATCCATTGCGGCTGATTCTGAAACAGATATGACGTATGGTTTGTATGGATTAATGGTGGATGTTGTGGCCAACCAGTTTCCAGACGGTACTTAATTAGATAGACAGGAATGGACACTAATGGTAGCTGTCAAGAGTCTGGACTATTAGCAAAAGCCTGCATTGCCATCCACAACACGGAAAATGATTCAAAAGTGAATTCACAATCAAAGGCGTAACAAGTGAGCCAAGTACTTTTCTGCTGTTGTCCTTTTCCATGGTCAAAGATGGAGCCAATAAAAACCCCTACATTCAGATCTTTTGCCTTGTTGACTTTCAGATGTGAAATCCATATCGCTCTAAAGACGACAAAAAGATGAAATATAATCCTTGATAGATCACTGACAACCACCTCAAACAAAAACAGACTTCATGGAGTTATCCTATCTAGACAACACATCAGCTCATTATCATATGCTATCTATTAATATATGCGTGGACACACACTCACTCTATGAACTCCTGACTAATGATTTCTGAGTTATTGCCACTTAAATTAATCATAAGCATCCTTCGAATTTTGCGAGATTGCTTGGAGTAAAATTACACAGTGGTCATCTAAGTCTGGTTGCAATTACAAAATGCAGGTTGGACATAATTTATAGGAGGAGTACGGAAAAGGAGTTTGTTTAGGCAGAAATGTTCCTGGACAAATGCTGAAAGATTCATCTTGAACCGACGAACTCGGGAAAACTTTGCTTCTCCATCTCAAAAACAAAAATGTTTTTGTGGCATCGAGGTTGTGTTTTCTGCAACGAATCAGTTCTTCTTGAGCCAATGGCCTCACTTTCCAACGAATTTCATGAAATGTGTATGAAATATGAAAATCTGCTTGTACTTTTGAAAATAAACAAGTACATTTCCCCGGAGCTCTGAGTAATACTTTGAACATTTTTCAAAAAAAGGCAGCGCCCCTGCACTGCAAGCTAGTACAAGTCGATTCCCTTGCAAACGGTTAGTGACACTTTATTGGCGATGACCTCACGTAACCCTCATGAGTCAATCACTGCAACGTGCTGTGGCGTTGGGCTGTCACACCCTGCTCCTGTCGGGCCGTGACTGAGGCAGATTGTGTTTGTGTAATGGATGTACAAGTGAATAAACTTTGGCTTTTGTCGGGACAAATGATGGAGATGTTGTTAAAAAATGTATGACAGTTTGAGTGACATCAGCGGTTTCTTGAGAGCGTGTTCCAACAGCTACCTAGCTGCTGAAAACTCTGTTGTGTGAGTGAGATGTGAGGGTCAACAGACAGTGAAGGCTTCTGATGATGTGTTTACTTGGAAGCTGAAGCCTTCTAGACTTCAAACTGGGCTAAAGAATTCCTTATAAGGCAGCAGCACCTGATACGGTACCACTCCAGGTCACTCCCCATGGACGTCCATCATTATGGTTGTCATCAGCTCACATACTGCATTAATCAATGCAGGTTCTACAGTGCAGGAGAGACAGAACAAGAAGAAGTGTCCTACTTTTTCATTGACTATCTATCTATCTATCTATCTATCTATCTGTTTATATTGACATGTTTACATGCTTTAAATGTTCAAAAAAACACTTTATTTTTCTCACACCCGGCGAAAAGCCCAGTCTACTCTGATTTGTCAGTTGGCCGACTCTGTTGTGATTGGTCAACTGTACCAAACTCTTCAGACTCCGCTCCAGCTCCGCTCTAATTAGCTTCTTTTGAGGGCGTGCCAAACTAACCACCAGGCAGGTATTATGCAAATGTGTTACTTGGTGACATCACCACGTTACGGAAGAAAAGGCGGGACTTCAAGCAAGGCATTTCAGACAGTTCAGGAGCAGTGTTTCTGTAGGGGCGGATTAACTCCCTTTGGCGTGGACTTTGGGATTTGTAACTTTGTAGACCTTTTACATGCACAAAAAAACTATAAAACACACTAAAGGTTTGCATTATGGAAATTAAGTAATTACAACATACACAAAAATTTAAAAAGGAATGTGTATGAGGGTTGCTTACTTGTGTAAAAAGAAATTTAAGTTCCCAGGATAACTTCTGAGATGTGCTCCTTAATGTTTATGCAATATGGTATTTATCTTATGTAAATCTTGCTTAAGAATCAGCGTTGCCAGATAAACGATAATTTTCGTGTTTTGTAAAATTACATTTACGCCTTTGTTTATTTGTTCTTGTGGTTGACTTGTGTACTAGGGATGCAACGATACCGATACTGGATCGGATATCGGGCCGATACTGACTCAAACAGCTGGATCGGATAACGGTGACAATGGGGCCGATCTATTCAACTCAATTCTATGTTTATATGCTAAATACATTATATACTGGAATTTGAATTCCTCTTTAAGTTTTGACCAATATGTTGCTGCATTAAAAAGGTTTACACTTGAATTGTAATTAATTTTTTTACCAAGTTACTGGTGCACGTGTTATTATTTGAATAATAAATAACAATTCAGCAAGTATACAGTATATCTATGTATTTATTTATGTTTTGTTTTGCAAAGTTAAGAAAGCAATGTTCAAGTCAAGCCTGATGTCGCCTTACACATTAAAGAATGATCTCAGTCACTTCCACACAGTGAGCCATACAGCCTATTAATTAAACACTGGTATCGGATCGGTACTCGGTATCGTTGCATCCCTAATGTGTACAATATGTTTTCTCAAAATACAATCATTTTAATCCTCTGGTACAATAGTTAACATTTCACATCTGGCAACGCTGTCAAGAATTGAATCGAACTTGAATTCAGTTGAATCAAATCAAATTTAATCAAATTGGGAGTTTCAGAACTAAAAGATTTAATCAAATCAGGAAACCAGTGCCGATATACAGCTCTAATTGAGAACATGTTTATAGCTCATCCTCCCAAATGGAATATTTTCACTTTAATGAAGGAAAAAAAACACTAAAACCTCCTCCTTCCTTTAATAATGTTTACTAAATATGTGACGACATGTGAGCCTGTAATCCCTGTTACTGATAACCCTTGGAACATGGTGTTTAACTTGTTTTTAACAAAAGCACACCATATCAAATTGAAAAAGGGGATTTTCATTTTCATTTCATTTTCATGTGCCAGCAACAGAAACAGGTCACATACTTTCTCCACATGACAAGAATCACCGTCAGCATGGAACTGAAACCAATGGGGAGACTAAATATGACCCAATGTGGAAAAACAGTCGCAGTTCACTGGATTTTTATGAGCTTTGCATCTAATTATGACGGTAAAAAAAAAAATGTTATGCTTAAGTTAGAGAGTCTGGGTTCATGAAGTTTGGTTGCCAAGCGAACAGAGAGCCCTGGGCAGTGAGACTTGTTGCTGTATCGTTGCCACAGCAGCAGCAAAGAGCAGCAGAGCTCCTGTGAAGGCCAGCTCCATCGTCTTCTTCAAGTGGAAAGAATCTGTCCCCTCCCTGTGACGGGCTGCCAGCTCAGCCTGAGCTCTTTCTTCATCCCAAGACTCCACTAACTCTTTAAAGCTCAAATGCTTTCTGACTGCTACAGGCATTGCTAAAACATACAAAAATATTAAATACTGTGAAGGCATATTGAAGTCAAAAACCCAACTGTGGGTTTCTCATACAACTAAAAGGAGTTCACATAAAACATCTTATCTTGTTTATGTTACGACCTTCTAAAGAGCATGCACAAACTATCTTCACTGACAAGAGCACACATTCATTCTGAGTCGCTGCAGTAGCTGATAGATCCGAGGATTGACTGGAACCGCAGAGGGGATGTGCTGACTCCTTGAGTGCGTGTTAAACACAAGTAAGGCCTCTCTGATGTGGAACCTGGACGGGCCACCGGCCAACCCAGACAGCAAAGCAGTAGTCGATCTCATCAATCACGCATACAACTGGCCTCTCTGTACTGGATTTTTTACGCTGGAGTTGTTCCAAATCTCCATCCACCACAGCTTTCACCAAGTCTAATGATGCAGTCTGTGTTTGTGTGTACATGCGGGTGTACTGTATGTCTGAAAGAAAAATAAAGATGGAAATAAAGTGTGTATGCGCACCCGATTCGACTGTTATCAGGCTATTAAATAGGCATTATCGGTCGCTGTATGCACTATATAGATGTGTGTGTGTGAAAATTAAAAGCAACACGTTCCAACATGTTGTAAAACTGAATGAAACATTATGTTTTGAACACAAACAAAACAGCTTCTTTAGGTTTAGGCAACAAAATTACAACTTCTTTAGGTTTAGGCAACAAAGCCACTTAGTTAAGTTAAGGGAAAAACATTGTGTTTTTGGCTTAAAATAACTACGTTTTAAAAGTTAAAGTGAAACTTAACACTTGTGAACACAAAGACAACTTTCACACGAGATGCGGACTACGGACTCCGGTCTCCGGTCTCGGAGTTTTGTGTCCCATCCATCACCCACTCCATATGGAGTTTCATGCTGTCTATACTTCAGCTTCTGCTCCTATCATAAATACTACGGTTGCTACAGGTCGCTGTCATGTTCGTTTATACCTTCTTTCAGTGATACACCATGGGAATAGATGATGAAACCTAATATTGGGTGTAGTAGGCCCCTATTGACCCACATCTATTGTGCTTATAGCGTCCGATAACGCCTATTTAATAGCCTGACAACAGTCTAATCGACTGGCGTCTGGGTATTTCTTTTCTCCCGCACTACGTTTTGCCACCGACTTTTCATTTTACCGAGGTGCAAATTGACAAACTGACAAATGATCTGGCCTTAGTAGCTCACATGGAAACAGATAGACCATTGTGAAAAAGATCCCCACCCAAAAACAGCTGGACTGATGGCCGGGATTCAAAAATCCACTTTGAAACATTTATTGTCCACATTAGTAATTACAGGCAGAGAGAAAGAGAAAGAGAGCGAGAGAGAGGATAGTCAGAGGAGATACACAGGGGGAGGAAAGTAACTTGGGCCTACTAACTTAATGGAGCATTTTATAGGAGGTCAAGAGATTAGGCTCGTCCTTTGTGCTGTTCTGTGTTAATTCCAGCTTTAACGTATTGGATTTTACATGGAAAGAAAACTGTGTAGGATTCCTCTGTCCTCTTCTAACTTGCAAACCTGCCTACCACACGTTGTGGGCATGAGTGTGAATTAAACATTATAGTGCATACCAACACACACACACATTTATTATGCAGCTCTAAGTGCTTTAAGAGGAGGATAGATGAGGGGTCAGAGTCTGTGATACATCAGCAGCAATTTCCCAATCCTCTTAGTGCCACAGTGCTCTGGATCTAACTACTCTCCACTAGGTAAAAATATACACGTCTTAACCTCACTAATCCCGGAAATGGAGGTTATTCAAATTTGGAAAAACTCAGATTAGGGATTCATTGAAATACCTGCAATACCTTTAAATTAAAAAGAGAGAGAGAATATACATGTAATTTAAATTCAGTCCAGTGTGTGTGAATTTTTAGAGTTGTTTTTTTTCACCTTCAGTGAAAATAACAATCCAAACTAGCTCCAAGGATGAAAGAACAAACATACAGAAACGCTTAATTGTACTTCTAACACTGATACATAAAATTCAAATCTTAACCCCAAATAGATGTTTTGTATCAGGCTTCATGACTTCAAAGGGCTAACTTCTAAAAAATGACCTCGCTGTGAACGTCTGGAACTCAAAGTGCCTTTCGCCATAGACTGTATATAAAGTCTATGGGTTTTGCAAAGATGAAAGTAAAGGAACGCACACACAAAGAACCAATATTAGCAACTGTAGAGACATCACAGCAAATGCATTATTTAACAATGTTTCTTTTTCTTACAGCCAAGGTCAGGATTGTTATACTCGGTGTGGGGTTGCCAAACTTTGAATTTGTCCTGATGCTTAATAATAAACAGATCAGATGATTGAAGGAATACATTTATTTAAAGATGTAATCGGCAATACTTCACCGGCTCTTTCCACCAACTTGCCGTATCATATGAGCAGCAATGCGTGTGTTCTTGGCTGATCAATGCCAAGCACTTTACTCTTACTTCAATGGCTGCTGAGATCTCAAGCGTTCTAAATAGACAGAGCCGGGCCGGCTTTGTCTATTTGATGGGAACGCTCCATACTCACAGCCCCCTTGAACTACCTACTGTGAGCTAAGTCAATGCTGCACTACGGAGTCTGCACAAACAAATGTAAACTGTATGGATCAACAATGCTTTACATCTGTAAACTGCTCCCTCCCGATTGAACTGCAATTAAGTTTACAGCCTAAAAGGCACCAAGGGTGTCCAGTAAAGTTTATAATTTGGAAGAGGGATCCAGATGGACTTGCCAAAATCTATCCACACAGGAACTTATTTTGTGAACTGACTCGCCCACCTGGAAGATTCTTATATAATGGCCCTGTCTACAAACATCTGTTCAGGGCTCTGAAGCAAGGATAAAGAGAGCCGGGGATGACCTTGTTTGCTCAAAAAGTAGACAACAAGACAGGTGACATTACTATGCTGATATTGTGGCTTATGTTAAGGTATTTTTAACAGGATTGTGATTTCCTCCCATTTTAATAATGTTAAAATGACATTTATCTAACTGAATATCTGACTACAGACCAGGAGAGAAAGAGAGACAGAGCAAAAGAGAACGACATTTTGATTTTAACAACTAGTCAGTTAAAAAGAAGTTTAAAGAATAGTGAGGTGGGAAGAAATTTGGGGTTGCTATGACCCCATATAATGAATGTATAAAGAGAACTGGCTACAGCGTTGGAGGCAGGGCTCGAGTTTAACGACGTCACGTAGTCCCGGGGCCCGAAAAAAATGGGATCGGAGAGGATGAAAATTTATTTTGGGACAAATTTGGGACAAGAGTTGAAAGAATAATATAAAAAATCAAAACAAGCATGCAAATTACAAATACTCAAACCAATAAAATTACTTTTTAAAATAAAAAAAACAATGTTTTGGTTAAAACATACATTTATGAACAAAATTAAACAAATCACTTTTGATGTTGGTTTATTCTAAAGGTCACTTTGAATGATTAACTAATGATAATGTAGAAAAACAAAGATTTTAAATTCGGGGCGGTCCACATTCATTTCTGGACAGTTCCGGGAGGATGGTGAAAAAAGTTATTTGAGAGCCCTGGTTGGAGGCAGGGCCACGTTCATTCCTATGAAAGTTGCTCAGTGGCGCATGAGGGGAAAAAAAGCTTGACTTACTATTACGAAATGACCCGGATCTTCTGCATCCATTGGGCCCATAGAGCAAACGCAATAGTGTTTCCTTTAACTCCGCCTCTCAGCCCTGCCCCAGCCTCAGTCTGGGGCTCATTCAAATGAACAGAGGGAAATAACTCATTTCACAACTTTTAAGAACTAAGGATTTGAGGGCTATTGAAGTGTTTGTACTAGGAAGTTGATTTACCTCAAAAAAAAAAAAAAAAAATGGCAGCACATGATGGACATAGAAGTTGTTATTCCACCGTTTGGCCACTGTGTCAAATGTGCTTCAAAGCCCACTGCTCTTCCTCGGGGCTTGCCCCATAGCTACAACGAAATTAGGGAGCGTGCTTTTAAGCCTGTTATGGGCCTTTTGAGCCTGAAATGGTATTAGCCTATTACAGCTGTTGGCAGAGGATCTAATTCTGAACAAAAGCACTTTGGAAAGTAGCCAGGGTGAGCAGAAGTCACAGGTGAGTGTCAAAAGTTAAAATGTTTAACTTCAGAAACAAACTAGATTTTAAGCAAACTTTTTTGCAATGTCTGATGTCAGTTTAATGTATACATACTGCAACTATGTAAAGCTGCCTGTGTGCATGCAGGCGTGATAAAAATATATTTCCTCACTTGTGGTTTTACTGTTCCGGATGTGCCTCGGAAAGCCAGCCACATTATGCAGTTTAACACTCTGTGATCCTTTGCTCTTATCTGGCACAAACACAAAGCTCAGCCAAGCTGTGCCGCCTGGTCTAGATTCAAGGTAGGCTTTTCAACCCTGTAAATGTCAACAGGACACCCGCTCAACTCTGCATAGTTGCCATGACAACAGGGCACTTGACAGCCACCGTGCACAATGGGATGTTGTGGTCGGACAGAAATGATCTTGAGCTGTCAGCTGGCAGACAGGTGGACAGGCTGGCTGGCAGATATAATGTGAGATACAAGATGCATGGGAACGGAGAAGAGACGTAAATGTATGGATGTGAGAGTACAGATAGAAGGAAACAAAAGGAGACGGATAATGATAAAGAATTGTCATGAGTGGAAAAAAAGAAAGACAAAAATGCATTAACAGAGAGAAAGAAAGACAAACCGGAAAAATGGTTTTCTAAGTGTATTAAGGATAAAAACGGAGGAAGGAAAGAAGAATATAGAGATAGAAAGTGAGACATGACTGGTGTACTATCTGTGGGCACAATTTTCAGGGCAACAAAAGGGCAGGCAGGCAGAGGGGAACCGAATCCTGGTCCGTTTGTCTCCTCAAATGGCCTCTAGGGACTGTGTGAAATGGCCCTTTTCTTCTTGGTCCTTTTCAGCCCTAAACCCCATCTACATGACAAACAGTGTCACTTTGAAGCTGCTTGTGTCATCTCTGCCTATCTGTCACTCATTCCTGACCTTTTGCTCCCGCCTCTCATCTTTCTTTTTTTTTTCTTTCCGCAGTAATTCACTTTTTTTGTCACCATCCCCCTTTCACCCGCCATCCTTTTCATTTATCTTTGATATCTGCCTCTGCGCTCAAAACAAGTCTTTGGATCTGAGTGAAATGGCAAGGACATTTCAGCACTTCTTCTTGTGACTATGTGTTATATTGTTTGAGGCATACTAATTAGACAAAAGCCCTATCAATTAAGACTTTAGTGTTGTTGGTTACATCATAATTTGGGTGACTAATAACCTTTGTGTGTGTGTGTGTGTGTGTGTACAAAAATATATGCTACATATTTAACTTTCTTAATGATGAGAGATGTTCCCCATGCTTTGCAGTGGTCATCCTACCTGGTTGAAGAGCTCCAACCTCTCCTTGACCTCAGCCAGTGTAGGGTTCGGGCTGCGAACTTTGACCTCTGGGTTTTGCCTCTGGGCGTGCAGACCGTTTCCTACAACTCTGCCAGTATAGCTGTGAGAAAAAGAAAGGGGGATTCAGATATTTAGAGAGAAAACTGGGGAATATTGGTGACAGATAGAGGCAGATATCCAGTTAGTTGTACAAATACACATACAAGGTCTGCCCCCTGAAAGTCGAGGAGTCATATCATCATCAGTGACCCCTTAGTCGACTTGAAATTCTTTAAGTCGAGCCATCGAGTTTGTGCTCTCGTAAACAATTTTGTGCGGCGCACCATGGTGCTCTTTCTCTGACCAGCCGAGTTGAATCCCCTGGGCAGACTGCGCGGACTCCACCAGTTGAGAAGTGTAAAGTGTATGAAACTGTGGTGGATAGTCTATATGTTGAATAGTTGAATCTTTGTATTGAACAGCCACATCCGAGTTGAATCAAACAATTCTGATTTGGGTACACCCCTATCACATACATGAAATTTGACCTCTGCAATTAACCCATCCTATATTTAGGAGCAGTGGGCTGCTGTAAAGCACCCGGGGAGCAACTTAGGATTCAGTGTTTCACTCAAGGACACTTCGACAAGCGGACAGGAGGAGCCGGGGATCGAACCGCCAACCTTGTGATTAAAGGACGACCCGCTCATAGACTGCGTAAGACTGACAAGACGTGGTTGCTTGACAACCTTGAAATGTTCTGATGTTATTTTGCTTTATTCGGCTTGTTAACATGCACTGTATGTATTTGTTATTATGGGATTCTTTATTGTTGTATATAACAATGTGTCATTTTATACTATCAAGGACCACAGCTGAAACTAGAAGGGCACTCAGAGAGCACAGACCTCTGCCAAGGCAAATCCGCTCCAAATTTTAATGGGTTCTTCCTTGGCCCATGCTACATCCTTCCTAGTTTCATGAATATCTGGCAAGTAGTATTTCTGTAATCCGGCTGAAAAAACACACAAACAAACCAACAGACCAAGCCGAAAACATAACCTCCTCGGCGGAGATAATAAATCTTGGACTTTACAGAGTTCTGCTTGAAAAATAAGCTGAGATGTAATTTTGCTTTTACTGTCAAATAAACTAAACTCAAAACCAATGTTTGATTTGTAGTTTAGTTCATCTTGTAGTCCATCAATGTCTGCATTCAGAAATGTGCCAACTGTACCGCAGCATTTCTTCAGCATAAACTATAAACCATCAGGGACTCATTTGTCGTAGACGAAACACAGAGCATGTCGCACGGAAAACATTAAGAGCTCCATTATGTAATAATTTTTGCATCAAATGTGGTCAAAAATCACTTAAATGCGGCTTTTTATGTCTTTTCTGTGATTGAAAAATATTTGAAATGAAAATATGGCTGAGCACAGCCTTGTAAAAATGAAATTGAGAGACATGGTGAGCTGGACCCTTTAATCCCTGGCATGCTCCGTGGGCCTGCAGCTCGGCGGGGATTAGAGCTGTTGATTTTGTCAGAGCTGTTGTTGAGCTGATGTCAGGGAGGCTAACATTTCCAGCAGCTGCCTGATGTAGAGGGGAAGTGTTTTAATTTAGTAGAATAGACACAAAAGTTGTTTTGGCTGAAATATCCAAATATCATGACACATCAAAGCACAGTTAAGGCTCCGGAATGAATTGATTTAACATTTTATAGTTTTGACGGTAAAAAGGTTTCAACCATGGAATTGATTACATTGCTGTTTATTGTTTTGAGCGGGCATTTGATAACACAGTACAGTCAGTTCTACCTCTGTGACTAACACGCACAGCCACTCACAGTTGTGTCATTCATTTCCCGTAAAGCATTCAGAAATTTGGCGCTATTAGTTATTATTTCTTTATTCTCTCTGTTAAAGGTCATTGAAAGGTACCACCATTTATTAACTTACTAATTACTAGTAAAACAAAGTGAATAATAGGTTAGCTATAAATGAGTCATCATACTGAACCTAATCCATTAGATTAGGTCAAAGAAAGGTTAAAGACTAATTGACCAGTAACTCATTTGTTTATGATCTACAAGCAAATTCACTAATTATAGCAACCCGTATGTTTACAATGAAAACTCGTATAGTTGGTAGAATAGTGATTAGTGAGTAAAAACCATAGACTGTATATAAGAAGTGAACATAGTCACCGTGACGTCACTCATTGGTTTGTGGACTGCCGTTTTTAAACCTCGAGTTCGGCATTTTGGCTGTCGCATCTTGTTTTTTTGGAACCACAAATGCCAAACAGAACGCTGTATAAGACATTTTTAGGCAACCAAAATGTTACAATTAACTTTCACAAACTGAAAACAAACTGTGAAAGGGTTAAAGTTGTAAGACGAAAACACGGACAACTCCCAGACCGGACAACGCCGTGGTAGCGACCTGTCAATCACAAGGTAGCCACGCCCTAGAACACACCCTGCTTTATGGTCTATTTGACTCTAAATGGGATCATAATTTACTAAATGAACATCATGCTGTATTGAAGAAGACTTGAAACTAGAGATTGAGACCATAAACTCATGTTTACAATGTTTACTGAGGTAATAAATCAAGTGAGAAGTAGGCTCATTTTCTCATAGACTTCTATACAATCAGACTACAGTCGCCCCCTGCTGGCTATTAGAAAGAATGCAAGTTAAAGGCACTTCCGCATTGGCTTTAATTTCAGGTTGCCCACTGGTAAAAAACATCAGAGAAGCTACTCACTCCTGATTTTAGGGAAATGATAAGTCAACAGCCTGTCATAGAGAAGTGCTGAGGCACAACTTTAGAAGTTCATCATTGCTTTATAGAAAAAGAGAAAGTACATTAATATTACAAAAAAAGGCTGTTAATCACTTTGTTAATATGATCTGTAATGAGGACCTTGATAACGTGATAGTACAATTGTGCATATAGTAGCATAACGAAACCACCAAAGATGGAGCTTTGATTATTATTATTTTATCTTATTTTCATAGTCATAGTGTACTGTACAAAAAATGAAATTACAGAGTAAGTTAAAAAAAGAAGAAAGGCTGTTAATATTAAAACATACTCACTTTCTTTTAACTCTTGTTCACATTAATACTGCTATACAGTACACACACACATTCACTCATCCCCCTCCTACTCCAGGCTAATCTCAAATATCAAAACTCCCTGAGGTTAAACACCACGGACTGTTAAGGTACCTCATTTGTATCAGTGATCATATCTTTTTTCTTTACTATCTAAAGCCCTAAAGCTCTTAACCATATATGTGAGGGTCAGACAGACAGACTTATAAAGCTTTGCCTTACATACCTAAAGTTTATTTTTGTCCCCCATAGCCATTATGCTCTTATCCAAATTGATTACTGAATTATATATTGATGCTTATCTTCTATGCGTGGGGGGGATTTAACAGCATTGGAGATAAAATGACGTGTACTGGCATCAAATCAGTTGATGCTTCCAGAGGCAGTACAAGGCTGATAAAGTGATTATGAAATGTGTTTTATATGGATGTGTTTATGAGTATGTGCGTGCATTTGTATGTGGTTGTGCATTGCACACACAATATGCATGTGAATATGAGTGGAGGCAATCATAAAAGTGCTGAGTTTGAGAATCTCTGGCCTGTGATCTGAGAAATGTCTCAATGAGGTCTGTGCTCCCTTAACTTGCTGACACAGCTCTTTAGAGACCGGGCCCATAAAAATGCAAAAAATGCCTCGCTTAACCCTCTGCCGCTACACATTACTTTACATCCCTTTCTTGTTTATTTCCTCTTCCTCCTTCCGCGGCTTGTTTCAATTTAATGTATTTGCGAAGTACATCCCGCCAGCCTCACACACACACACACACACACACACACACACCACTGTCTGCATTGACAACAATTGAAGCTCTTAATTGCCAGCGGCTCTGAATCTCCTCTTGTCAAGATAGAAACAATTCATAGCCTTTGGACTTTCAACTCCCCTCTCCACCCCCCCTCTGACATACATGATAAACTGACGAATCAAACAACTCCCTACGCAGTGGTTGAAAGTGGGGGCCTGTGTGTTAGGCAGCATATGCGCGTCTGTCTCCAGGCTTGGCTTGGGATGACAGCGTTGGCGCAGAAATGAGCTCATCAGATGGGATGCTAATGAAAGGGACGCGTCGGGGCGAGTTTGGCAACGTGTCAGGCCTTGAACGTCTCATTGCGGGGTATGTTTGATATCATGTAGGGGAAGTGACAACTGACACAGCGGGACGTCCCAGAGTCGATCACCTGATAGACAGACGATCAATGCTGCAAATTTCTGGACGGCTCTGGAGCAAGATGTTATGATAGGATTCCTGCCAATGGCGATAACGTACTGTTTCGAAATAGTTCTCACTACAGCGTTATGTATGAAAGTGTGAGCAGAAGATGGTACAAGAAGACTGCATCAGCTGAATGATATATCTCTCTAATAAATGAATAAAAGCGTTCCGCTCTCCTCCGGTGGTCTCAAACGTTCAACCTCAACAAACATTCACAGTAACTACCTACTCATGTATGGCTTCTGACTCATTGCTCTCTGACTCCTTTCTATGGAACTGACTCATTCCCCTGTGAATGCCCAATTGATGCACTGTCCTGAAGGCAGCTTTGTCTGTTCTCGTCTTTCTGTCCGCCTGGGGCACAGAGCAGCAGTGACCTCCACTCCCCGATGCCGACCCCGAACTGAACCGTCTTGATCTTTTCGAAGGCCTGCAGGAATGCTCGTGGGGTTGAAAGGCAGAAAACAGAAGTTAAATATTCATCTTCCAAGGTGTAGAGGGAGATAAAAGGAAAAGAAATGTATGTGCATTTTTGAGTGCGCTCATGTGCCTGAAACATTTCTGTGTATATGGTGTAAACAAAGCACTTCAAGGATGTATAAACATTTGATGAATGGTATAGAGAAGGTTGGCCGTAGCCAGAGTGAGGGGGCGTCTAGTAGATTGGCCTCTGGTAAAGTAGATTCTGGTTGTCTTTCATCTGTGCTCAGTTCTTGACTGATCACTGAGGTCTGGCTGGAAGGTTTAATGAACCCACAACACTCACCGGGGATTCAATTAGCTACATGTTTTGTGTACAGCATGTGCGTGTCTGTCTTTAACTACAGGTAGGGCTTCATTTTTGCCCCATACATCGCTTTTTTCCCCCTGTGAAACTCATCAGAGCCCTCCGTGCTCTTATGGCTGGTCACATTTCCCTTAAAAACAAACATACAGTAGCCCAACAAACAGCAAAAACATAGACTGAATCTTTCTCAGGGCGCTTTCACGAGCCATGGTTCGTTTGGCTAGTCCGAATCAGAGTGAAATTGATACTTTTTGTTCCTTTTAGTCTGGTTTGGTTTCAAAGAGCATAGATTAAAGAAGACCAAATCAAAAACGTATTTGCTGAGGGGCGTGTATAAAGGAGCATGTAATGACTCGGCACTGATCTATTGTGCGCACGAATCCCCTCTCCTCCAGTTTATCTTGAACATTACTATTTTTATGGACTTTATTGAGCATATTCTGCATGTTCTCTTCGGCCCAAATGTCAAGCAAACATCGGACTTCTGCAGAAGCCAGTCAGCCCTCCCTCCCACTCATGTTAACCTGTCATTTACCTGTGTCCATCTCAACAAATGCTCGCGCAGGCGGCCCTTAATCCCCTGTGTTTTGGTTCACTTCCTGCAATTGGGTCAGATTATGTTCTCACTGCAATCCAACCTCACTAGAGTTCACTTGGAACCGGTTGTTTTGGTTTGCACAATTACTGTGTTCACAACTGTCAAAACGAACCGCACCAGAGTTTGATTAAAACGGACAAAATGTTGGCTTGTGAAAGCGCCTTTATTCTACTTAACCTTTCTCATGTTGCTCATTTTTAATTTTAGTTTAACATACAGTACCATGATTGCTGGAGAATTACAGTACAAGACGACCCATAGACACTATAAATAGCCATACAGCAGGTACATGTAGGCCTGTTGGTTTGTAATTTGTGTGATTGCTTAATTGAGTTCATACAGCAAGCTGTCTGCAGAGATCTCTGCCAGGATCTCGATGGTTAATGAGATTACCCACTAGTATCTGGCAGGGAGCAGGGAGAGAAATGGTTGCACATCATCTCTGAGATGATTAAAGGCAGTTTTGTTGATATTTTTGATGCGCTTTTAAATTCACATCAGGATTAAAAAGCACACCGAGGTTACACGGTGTGCTCGGGGCTTGACATTTTGTGCCAGGAATTTTAAGCACACTGTTTATCTGGATCTTTGCTTCAGTAATTAGAATCAATACTCATCTTGTACCAAGCTCAAAAGCAGCACATTTCATGAAATCCTCAAGTTTATTAGATCAATGCCCTGATGCAGTGCATCAATAGGATAATATCATTGAATAATACAGAAATATACTGAGCAATTATTTAGTATCATCTCTGAACTGAAGCTATTAAAATAAATCTTGCAGACACTAATATGATTATCCATTGGCATCATGTACGGTACAGACTGAACTATTCAGGTCCTAAGGGATCCATGAAGACTCTGCATGTTACATTGACATTATGAGGAGCCAAGGGAGAGAACATGCAGTAGTCTCTGCTAGACAGGTACTATTAGTCCTACTTCAATGTACAATTTATTCACATCTGTGTTGTCCACTAAGATATGCATCACTGCACTGTATCATAGACATGACTCAATTGCTATGTATGTGTGTGTCTGTCAGCAAGCTGTCAGTCCAATTAAATCATTTTTAATAACAAAAAAGGGTCATGAACTACTATTGACTGAAAATACAAGTCATGTCATGCTTCTTTCAAATTTGCTCCAGTACCAGTGCTCTAAATTGGGCCGATACTAACACTTCTATATTTTACTTTTTGGCGTACCGTGACATTTTCTTGGGCATACTCTTCTCTCCCCTCTCCCTGTCAGGTTCTCTGGGCGATGCTTGCAGTGCCAGTGTTTTTTGCGCCGTGCCTCATAAACCGTATGAACATAAAAACAATGTGGGAAGCATTTATAAGAGTCGACGCACGGCACAGGGGAGGAGGGATTGATCGAGGTTGCTGTAATTTATCGGTACAATGTTCACGTCCCTTTTGTTAAATAATTAGTGAACTGTTCGTCATAACTTGTTTTTTATTTGTGAACAAATATAGTTAATGAAATTAATTATTTAAAATGTTTTTCTGAATCTGCTCTTTTAGGGAAAAAACATTTCCAGAAGAATTAAATGTTCAGACGAAGGCTGTGATATGTGTAAATAATAAAATAATCATTTGACTAGTAATAAAAATGGTCCAAAATGATGTGAAATCGCATAGTTTTGTAGAAATTAAGAATATATCTCTTTATCCTGCTGCATGATATCAATATGTGGGAGCATTCTGACTGTGACACTGCTCCTAAAACCTTAATATGACCTACTATAGGTTCCAAATAACACAGGAAATCACTTTTAGCACTTTGGGTAAATGTACAAACACACCACCTTAACCCTATAATGTTCCAGTTGGAATATTATTGGAGTATTATAGGCCTACTATAGAAGATTCATAGCCCCAGTATAATTATAATATAGCAATAAAACCACAGCTGATCATGAATGACACAGTATAACATGCTTAAAGAAATAATGAATAAATAAATAGATAAATAAATAAATAAACAAATAAGAGAAAGAGATTGCTGATACCGACCGACACACGCCATCGTGTCAATAAGGGGAGCACTGGTACTTTTCCACTTCAAGCACTGACTAGTACTAACTATTCACATGAATAGTTAATGTACTTTTTTAAACAATATAATCTTATACTGGCATTACTGAATGTTCATCTTTGGGGGTTTTTTTTAGACATCATTAGACATGAAACATGTTGGCATCAATGGCAGTCACATTCACACACTGTAAATTGATTTAGATGAATGATTCCTCTGAAACAAACATCCGGCTGAATCACAGCAAACTGAGGAGGGCACAAGTGTCAATGAGTAATGATTAAGAGGAGATGAGATTGCTTTCATCTGAGTGAGCGTGTGTATTTTTTGTGGCTGTGGGTGGTACTATTTCAGCTGAGGAGGGCATTGGATTAGAGCTGGTGGTACGGCTGTCTGGGTAAACAGCAAACTGTTGGTTCATGGTGATTAACAAAGCCTCTCTCCACCCTCCCGGCTGTTGTGTCTATATACAAGATTGAACATGTGTTGAGTCCTGTGATTAATAAACACCGGGTCATGCCAGCTTTTTAAAGATGTCATCTGTGAGGCTTGGTACACTTTGTGACATCTTTTCCTTCTTTTTTTGTTTCTTCTTTTTCCATAATAATAATCTCACATTCAAGTAGTGTCACCATTACCCTTTTGATGTCTGTTCCACCAAGGTGGCGATTACCAAAACATGATCATTACAATATCCATTTTCCCTTTAATTTTTCCGGCATGCCTTTCACAAGGATTGTCTGTTGCTGATTTTGATTTTATGAAGTGACATAAGTCTACATAAGATGAAAACACACTGCTCACCAAAACACTAAGCCCATAACATCGTGTTGCATTACAGCTTTCTCTTCTAAAGTCACGAGTGAGGCCAGCGGTGAGAGCGAGGGAGGGGTTGAGTACATGTTTGTAGCCAGCTAACTTTACGAGCGGGGCTTGGACATGTTGAAATACTCTGAACAGGAGGTTTTGTTCTGAAAGGCCAGGCTGTTCTCACACGCTGTGTGTGCCATTAGCAGCCATTCACTGTACTAACACTAAGCTCATGAACAGGCAACCGGTCAAAAGCCACTTTGCAAACATTTAATCAACATGACATATGTGCACATGCCGTCGCTCGGACAGTAAACACGAACATGTGCAAACACATACGAATGTTTCGCAAGCCTGTGCCTCCCCTAATGCAATGTGAACATACACACACTCAGACTTACTGAACTTCTGAGTTTATTGTGGGTTCCCTTGGACGATAAACACAGTGAAAATAAATATTTCAAACATCAAGCTATATACAAAATTAAGCACTGGCAAAAATATTTGGCTGTTGTTATAGAAGACGTCCAAACTGCAGCATGTACTGAAGCTTGCTGTGCTTCAAAGACAACTTTATTAGAGAGGAAATGCTCAGGTCATAAAATGTGCAAGGAGAAACAGCAACAGATCCGGAGAGGGCATCTGCAGGGCAGGCGAGCTCAAACTGTGTGCTTTTCTTTCTATGCTCTATTTCTCTCGCTTCCCTCCACTCCACCTATTATTTTCTGTTCTTAAACAATCAAAGTCCACCAAGAGGCCATGTCTTCGGTTCAATTCATCTTTCTTCTTCCTGTTGATTTCTCTGCCCACTACCGCACACTCCATTAAACCCTTCTTTCTCTCTCTCTCTTTGTTCTCATTCCTGTCTTCTGTAAGCCAGCTGGTAACCACATGAACACGCTGTAACGCCACCAGTAGCTGCAGTCACTTGGAAGTCTCAGCAGTACCTGAGACACGCAGTCTTGGCTTAATTTTACTCTATTCCCAACAGCTGTGTTTTTCCTCTTTATCTGCCTCCTCCTATCTTTTGACCTCACCTCTTCCTAGTTCCAGCTGGCAGCGTGGGGATTTGGAAAAGAAACAGCCAGTATTGTCCCGGTGAGACAGCAACCCTAATGGATGTTGAGAAACACTAAGACACTGTGGATAACGAGGCCGATTTTGAGAAAAGTTACCCCAAGTTCAAAAACTAAAAGAAAAGGCCGGTCAAATTTACTTTTGACTGTAGTTCCAGGCAACAAGCCTTCAAATTATTTGTCAAAATCTTGTGAAGCTCCCAGTTACTCTCTTTTGAGAGCTGAGTCAAGGGTGCCGTGTGATTTAGTAGACCTGGCTGGCAGCCCAGTGGGCCCTCTGTCATGCTTCTTTGCAGCCTGGCAAGCTTCTGTATTGGGTGATGAGTCAGACATGTAGGCAAAGTCGGGGAGGGTCAGATATATCAAGCAGCAGCAGTGATGTTGGCAACTCCAAACAAGATCAAAAACACAGTCAGCTGCTGGACCCGGCAATCTCATTTCTTCTTGTTTTGAAGTTAGTTGGAAAATGTTTTGATGATTTCATACTGACTGGCTGCTCCTTGGGTTTTGGGAAGTGTCTGCATGACTAATCATGAGATGATGTGGAACTCTTTAAACTTGTTTCGCCTACATAATCACTCATCTTTAGTTCATCAAACTGTGTCCTTCTCTAGATGGAAAACGCTGATGTCAAAGATTACTGAGAGCAGTGGTTCCCAACCTTTTTCACCCCTTAAAGCAGCAGTGGGTAGAAATGGAGCAAATATGATTAAAAAAAGTTATTTTTATAAAACGATAAAAGTGAATGTATGATTTTACAGCTAAACAGTGCACTACAAGATGATTTTGAAAACATTTGGGGCGAGAAATAGGCATTACAGTAACAGAATATTAGTTAATATTTGATAAGTACTGCCTAGTTTGACCGTTTGATCGGAGTTCAAAGTCTATTTGCAAAGCCTTGTCACAGGCTGCATACATCTACCAGTTGTTCAACAAAACAGTGATTTTTCCTTCAAAGTAATTCACAGGAAAAAAGAAATTAGTACAAATTCTGAAAAATAGTAACTCATTTTGTGTAGCCGAAAATATTGAGCACAGCGATATTATGCTCTGTGATATTATATTGATTCTCAAAAACACTGTGTGTGCGCCATCTAAGTGTTTGTGCCATCTAAAAGTAGTGCTATGATGTTGGATGTTACAAGGACTGTGATAAAGACAGATGCAGATCTCACTGTTCTGACTGCATAAAAAAGTTTTGTTTTTTTACTCAGATTTGATGCATATGTTGGTGTGTTCTTTATACTATGACAGGTTTTCTAAAATTAGATTTTAAAATTTGCAATGTATCGCCTTGCTTTCAGTATCGCAATATATTGAATAATAACCCCTGTATCATGATACGTATCGTATTGACAGATTCTTGCTAATACGCAGCCCTAGTAGCCGTTGTTTTTTCACCTCTCGTATCTTGTTAATCATCTTGCGACCTTGTTGGGGGTCCTGGGGCCCTAGGTTTGGAACCACTGACCTAGAGTAATTGCAGTAAGTGCAGAAGACACATACTTTTGTTATTAATGATGGGCCTCCACACTCATACACAAACAGTCCACAGGCTGTTTCTAACTCCGGTTACACTAACTGCAGGGTCATGTCATTTCAGCCAAGATGAAACATTTTTTGTCCGGGACGTTTGCATTAATGGATCTTTATAGTTTTTTGTCTTGGACTTCACCTGAGGCACGACACCTGTGCTGAGCTGGCTGTATATCTGTCTTTTATGGTGCTGTGCACCAGTGAAATATGGCTGTTTATGGCTGTGTGGTTGGGTTGGAATTACACACCACTATGTTGGTCTCGACTGCTTTGCCACTTCTTAAGAGGTCCCAGGGTGATTTCACCAAGACCAGGCTGGTTTATTGAGTGGTTGCACTGTAACAGCTATATGGTTGAAGGTCCAATGGCTCAAATTACTCATGGCTATTACGCACTGAAAGCCTGTCCTCTACAGTGCAATAAAAGGTGTTACTGCACTCATGAATGGCTCCCTTCATGCTGCATCTTTGTTTTCTATATCCTTTTTTTAATGCTATCAAATACACATATATGGCCTTTATTGGGTTCAGGTCAAGTATCCAATCAATAAGTCTCCTCCATCCTGTTTTCAAGTTGCCCATCACTGCAAACACATATCTCTTTCACTGAGTACTCCTGAGGGAAATATCGCTTTCATACACAATTCAGATTTCCTTTCATTTGTGTCATACACATTTCCCATTTTTTGCAGTGACCAGAGCTCCATGTGGTGAAGCAAAGCAGCAGGTCTGGATGTTTGCTTGTCTCTGTGTGTGTGTGTGTTTGTTTGTGTGATCAGCGTGGTGGCTGTTGACTGGATATGTCTTATCAGATTGTTGGGTGGATGGAGATGAAAGCTGACCCCAGAGCCCTCTGAGCCAGTAGACCATGGTCTGGTCTGGGAGAGATGTGGCCCATTGCTCATAGCAGGCTGGAGCTCTCTTTAGAATTGGGATTTCCAAAATGCTCAGTGCCAAATTAATATAAAAAAAACTACTGAAATTCCAGAGGGGAACCGTGATTTGGTTTTGGGTGTGTCCTGCTGACCAGTGTTTCCACTGCATGGTACGCCTCTGCGCAACTTACTTTTGGTACAAGGTCCTTTTCTCTAGCCATATTTCCACTGCAGATAGTACTTTCTCAGTGTAGGTGGGATTCTCAGCTGATCGTCGAAGCAGCGGCACGTGAAACTGCCGTGACAACATCTTCAACGCAACACTTGCTGAATAATTTCAACGGCAACCAAAACAGAGGCACATCTGCACTTCATCAATTGTACGGCATAGTGTACATAGTACAAATCTGGGTCGAGTGAATTAGATATTACGGTCGCTATAAACGGCAGATTGGCTATTTAAAAACAGCGGGTTTGTGCAGGATGACCCGTGACGATACTCTCTGACCAATCAGTGGTCTGCAGTGTTTTAAAAGTAACATTTTTATGTAGACAAATATTTTAGAAAAATAATAATAATAATACATTTAAAGAGCATTTAGAAAGGTGCCGGATAAAAAGTATGGCTTTTCCTGAAAAAAATAATATGATTGTGAATTAATCATTTTAAACATTTTGGCAGGTCCAAAATGAATGTTTTGTTTATCTCTGTGTAAGATATCTGACATCTGGTTCCAACTCCAACAGTAAAACGACTTTGGTATCTCTTGGTATCTCTGTGTCGTCAGTTAGTGTGGAAAAACCCCCAGATAAATGGCTGAGATTGACGGTAAGTGCCTGAAACGACTTGTTGTGAAGTAAATGCAATGGAACGGAGGAGGGAGAATGCGACATCTAGTGGCTGAATGTTATCAATGTTATCAAGAGCACTGTTAACTCTACCGTCTAGTATCAGCTCAGCTCGCTTGGAACCTCGACCGAGGTGAAACCAAGAATGGGGCAGTTCTTTTGGTACCGTCCACAACTTATTTTTCTAATGGAAATAAAAAATAACTCTTCTAATGTGAAACAAACTGAACTGAAGTGGACTGCTTGGTGTGGAAATGTGCCACAAGGTGACACTTACACTTCCCGGATACATCAAGCCAAACAGTTTAAATTTAGAAGAAGCCCGAGTCCCTCTTTGTGGTAGCAAACAAGCCCAGCTGTAGGCCAACTCAATAAGCACTCTGTCTTGCGGGCCATGGCTCAGTCCAAGTCTGGTCCTGCCTTGGTATGCTCTCTAGGTCACTCTGACCAGGGCCAAAGCTCACAGAGCTGGAGGAGAGACTGAGCAAGAGGTAGGTGCAGTGAGATTAAAGAGACACAAACAGAGATGGGAAAATGATCTACGACTAGGCGTAGTGATTCACTTAGCATGCGCGCACACTTATAGGTAATCACATACTGTGATTACCTCGTACCCAGGAGGCGTTTGCTACTCATCACCAGAGCTATCATTCTACTCGTCTATTTCTATTTCCGTCTTCAGGCTAGGTGATGCCCACAATATCTGGTTTGGCTCATCATTAGCCCATTATTGGCCTACACACACGGCCAGGCATGTTTCATTCCAATGCTACTCCGGGATAATGAACAAGTATCGATTTATCTAACAATCACAGCAAAGAGCTGAATTAATTCGGTGTAAGTGACTCGCTCTTGCCAACAAGCTGCTGTTGCATCCGCTTTCTTCCTCACAATCTCACACACACACACACACACACACACACACACTCTCTCTCTCTCATCACCGTCAGCAGTGAAAACAAATCCTGACATTAGCAAATCAAAAGTTGCAGCACAGTGTAATGTATATACTCTCCTACTCTCTCTACGAAGCCAGCAAATCCAATATGAACTCTGTTCTGCCTCCAAACACTGTAATAATGTAATAATGATGAAGGGATAAGATACTTTCTCATGCAAAAAAAAAATACAAACTATAAATGACTGTAATTGGACTACATTTACAGCACAAGGACAATACCTTCAGACTTAGTTGCTGGTCTGACAGGGGGAGCAAAATATGCTGCCACACTGCACCCGTGTGGCCAATATTGTGTACTGAAATCCATCTGCATCAATGGGCCGTTCTGAGCATTAATATTAAGAATGAGCTGATGAGTCTGATGAGAGTGTGATAATGCCTTCAGGCTAATATGCTTTTAACAGCATTAGTTCATTTTAAACTTGTATTAGTGTAAGATATGGCTCTCATACAGGCAGATCTTTCAAAGATGAGAGTGCATCAAAGTGAGAAAGCTGAGATCACTAAACCTCCCTGGTAATCTCAATCTCACAATGTCTCATTCTTGGATTTTGGCAGTTTTGTGCATCACTTGCAGCATTGAAACTATAATTGCAGTTGAGAGTGCACAGACTTTTGACCAGGTGTGTCTGAGTTAAACACTTTTTTCAACAATTTAAATGTCATTTATCTCAATTGTAGAGCTGTTATGCAGTCAGACAGTGCTCTAATACTTTCCACGGCACAGTTGCAATGCTAAACTTTCAAGCCTACATCATACAGTAAAGACAAATGCTCTGCTGAAATCATAAGATGTCAGCTGGGAATGAAAAACTGCTGTTCACATCCGCCGCACAAAAAATGTGTCCTCGTTCAAGAGGTGGCGATGCCCCTCTTCTGGAGTGTATTTTGCCTTTGATGCTTTGCCTTTGTATGCTGAGCCGACATTACACCAAGTCATGAATTAAAACCACTGAAACTGTAATTCACAATTTTAATGTTCAGCTAATTAAATCAACTTCCCTCATAGGAAGTGAGGGAAAGCAGATCCCCGCGCTCCCCCCTCCACAACTACAAATCAGTGTGACTACATGTTTACATGAGAGTTAAACAAATTACAAAATGAAGAGCTTCCTTCCAGCATTGTCTGTCTCTAGCGCTAGAGACAACATACAATATATAGCTATAACGTTTAAAGCTTTAAATTCAAGCTTTAATAGGTGGCAGTTACAGAGATTACAGCTGTAATTGGCCTGTGGTTTGCTTTGAGGACATTCCCAGGCCTGACTGTCCCGACAGTGTCTCTCACTGGGTGTAACTGTTCCCCACCTCTCTGTGTCGCCTGCTTTCGATGTACCAGCAGACGTACTGCAGGACTGACTCAACAGACCACACAGATTTCTGGGAAAAGAACGTGCAGCTCCATTAGATCGGAGGAACAGGAACAAGTTATGTCCGCCTTGCCCACACCCGCAAATCACATGCAGACGAGCATCATTTCCTGACAAAGACAAGTATTTTTCTCTTGCACATATGCACCCACGCACTTTCTCCTCCCTGTATTCCTCACAAACATGCACAGACAGCCTCTACAGATTTTACATTTTTACTTAGATAAAAGACGATGTGTTATTTTCCGCCACTCTGCAATAATTGTGGCTGACAGTAAACCCGTTGCTAGAGCTGAATTTAATTAGAGCACACAGTTGCCCTGGGTTTTAATTCAAATCTATAATTAACCCTATTAGACCTGAGCCCAAAAGTGTCCGTCTAAACCTTCCTTGATATGTTGTGCTATCATCAAGTGCTACATATCTTCTTTTTTTTTTTACAGCATAAATTCAATGTATGTGAATTACCAAACCTACAGCACCTATATAGCAAAAACAAGCCAAGTAAAATTCACAGATTTCCATCCAACAACCAGAACAGACATAACTTGCTGTACGCAAAACTGTGCAGCATCAATTTCACTTAATTGCGCTCATTTCTATACATCTTGAAATCTTATAACTTCTTGTGTAGGTTAATTAAGCATATACCTACTTCAATGACATTGATTTCCCAGTAGGTGGCAGCATTAGCCAATTTCAATTCCACAAAGGTTCCACCAGACAACTCACTGCTTCAAGGACAGTGCGTCTATCTATTAGGGCTGCCCCCTTCTTAGTTGATTAGTTGACTAATCGGTTGTTTTGGTCTTAGTCGACTAAGATTTCTTTAGTCGATTAGTCATTTTTTATGCCTTTTTCATGCTGAATGACTTATTTCTAAGAAACTTATGAGCACATCTCTGGTAAACACAAGATTTAAAGTGGTGCTTCTAAACTTTATTAGATTCATCATATACATACACACATGAAATTTGACCTCTGCATTTAACCCATCCTTAGGAGCAGTGGGCTAACAGTAGGAGCGGGGGATCAAACCACCAACATTTTGGTTAAAGAATGACCCGCTCAACCCACTGAGCTACAGCCGCCAAGTGTTATATGATTCTTTGTGGAGGAACTCAGTTTTAAAGATCTGTCGATTAAATCAACTAATCGTATGAGTGCTGGTCGACTAAGAATTTCTTTGGTTGAGGACAGCCCTAGTATGTATTACGAACAAAGGGATTATGATGTATGTAGGAGAAAGTGACAGAGAAGGGAAGACTGCACCAGCACTCAAATTTGCTTACAACGATAGGGAATTGATACTAAAGAAACCAAAAAAGTCAGAGCATTAGATGGAAAATGTGAATGGAGAGAGGAAGAGAGAAGTTACAAGAACTAGAGCGGTGAATCTACCCCCCCCCCCCCTTCCAGCCACATGCCCACATGCCTAGGAGGGCATGGATAACTGAGGTTAGAGGTCTGGGGGGAGCTGGAGGGGCAGTTGGTGTGTGGAAGGCAGACAAGGGCAGGCAGGGGCAGAGCCAGGAGAGTAAACTATGCCCTCCGGAGCACAGACGGGTGGAGTGGACCATGATCCTCTGGTGTGGTACGACCACCTGTTTGTCTGTCTGTCTGATCCGGGCCAGAGTGGCGTGATCTAGTGCTTAAGGTTGACAGCTCCAGTGTAAACTAAAAACCAGTCAAGGGGTTCGCCGTGGATAAAACTAAATATACTATATGTCATGATTTTATGTACTTGTTCTGGCTGTTTTTTTGCAATCCCAGAATGGCTCAGAGTGGACGAAGTGTATCATAAACATGGACAAGAGGGGAGACGTAATGTCCCATCTGGACTGTACTGTATATGCTGCCTGTGTAAGCAAAGAGCGCTCATTGCAAACAGTCCACTTTCAACTCAGACATACAGTACATTTGACTCAAGGCAACAAACACGCACAGGCATCCACATACTCAGACATACCCGCATGGAGAGTGGAGAGGGCTGGCGAGGGTGTTGAGTGAGGGGGTCAGGGATCAGACTCTCTGCTGCTGCAAAGGGCACGTGGGACCACAACTCACACCCATCCTCTGCCTTGAACACATGCGCGCACACACACACACACAGGGTACACACAGACAGCCACGCAGTAGATTTATTAAGCTTATATGCAATCAGGATATCGGCATACCCCCCACACACTCGCACACAAGCAGAAATGTCCCCCAGGCGCTCAATAAGATGGACATTTGAGAGCATACTGTAGATGGAGAGATATGGAGGCAGCTCTAACCGCAGCTACTTGACACTAGAATAACATATATAGGATTATGTACCGCAATGTTGTGCAAACTTCTGTTAAGGTCAAGGAGTGAGAAAGTGACAGTACTGCAGGCGGAGAGAAGAAGGGCAAAGGTCAGGGAGCTATTATCCAAATGAAGTCAGGCAGATGGTAGCATTGACAAACACATGGCTACAAAATGGCTTTCTTGGCAGAAGTCCCAGTCATTACTATCATGTTTGTCATGATCAGGCTTATCTGTCAGTCAGCCAGAAGGTTGGAAATCAGACATGTCATCATAAGACAGTCGGTACACTGAATCTGAGAAGTTTGGGTTAAGGGGCTTGGACTATACCGCAGCTGAGCAAACTTGTCCCTAGAGTGCAGAGTCAATGACAGTATCACTTTTTATAGATTTGTCCCTCGCTGGTATTTTATGTTCTGAAGTCCTATACTGTTCCAATAAATTACACAGCATTTGTAACTTTGCCAGGCTTCTCATCTAAAGGGATTATATATGGAGCTGTTGATAGAAGATATAGGAAAGTCCCATTCTTGAAAGTATAACTATATACAGCAGGTGTTACTGATGTTGGTGGCCTTGTCATCATCTCCAAGAAATGCCATCAACCATTGTTATCACTCCCCTGCTGGCCGTATTTTTTTTTTTATTATCTTTATTTTCTGGCTCAAATTTGAAGTTATATTTGTTTAAAGGAGCAGTGTGTAGCATCTGGCGGTATCTAGCAGTGAGGTAGCAGATTGCAAATGAATAAAACCTCTCCTGTGTGCCAAGCGTGTAGAAGAACTACGGTAGCTGACCGCAAAAATGCGAATGGCCCTCTCTAGAGCCAGTTGTTGTAAGAGTAGCGTAGGTCATTTGGAGCAGAGCCAGTGCGTAGAGTGTGTGTATGTATGTAGGAAGAGAGCAGTGAAGCAAGAGAGAGAGAGCGGCGGCAACAAGAGCGAGTAATGTTATCGACTCCGGCCCAAGCAGGAAAAGTTAAAAGAGTTTAGTTTGTCCGTTCTGGGCTACTGTTGAAACATGGTGGTGCAACATGGTGGACTCCGTGGAGAACGATTCTTATTATCAGGTGATTATACACTAAAGAAAACATATATATATTCCATTTCAGCCAATAGATCCCCCAAATTGTTACAGACTTGTTACTTTCACAAACTCTTTCCACATATGGACTAACTGCTCTCCATCTGCTGTTGCCTTTCTTGTACAAAACCACGGCAATAAATTTGATTGAACAACACTTCATTTGAGTGTTCATTTATTGCCATTCTGTGCTGCTTATCATCTTTCCGAATGAATTGTAAACTGGCAATGACACCATATATATTTTACTGTTAAATTAACAACAGCTTGTCACTTTTTTTTACTGCTATTGCTACAGCCTTGTTATATGTTATGTTATTAACAGTTTATTGTCATCAATAAATTGTCCAAATAATGTTTTTTAGTGTCCCTCTCTCACTCAAATATACACGCAGTGCAAAAGGCATCAATTAGGGAAACAAACTATTCAACTACCTGTTGTGTTGAGATGCTTAGCTGCTCTGGCTCAAACATGCAGGGGTACTTTCCCTTCACTCTGAAGCTCTTCCGTGCGGAGGCCGCATTCCCAGCACCACTCGGGGGGCTCCAGTGAGCGAGCCACGACACCAAACCCACCCGGAATTCTAGGAACGTTTTCCCTGCGGTTTCAGGTTACCACATACACACACTGAGCGCAGATCACAGGCACACACACACACACACACAACACCCTCCACAGTAGTGTACTGTACTTTTGTTGTTTGTACAGAGTTGGCGTTGTTAGCTTTCCAGCTCTCCTCCCGTGCCTGTCACTCATTTTCATTTTAAACTCACATACTTATCCATTGGGTTGGACAACAACTTGGACTAACTCTTAAACCTGCAATTGGATTCAAACCAGACGTCTTGTTCGGAATCTCACTCTGATGGTAAATACCACACGCTGAAAACGTAAACCAGTACACGCATTCACACTAAAACTCTACAGGGAAACTTGCCAATGCTCGCCATGGGCCCCAAATTCAGGTATACATTGCATCACGCAGCTCAAATTCAGACAAAAAACGTGCACTCAATCAAGCTCTAACTGACAGTAGTAAAGTCTGCTGTATCCCACGGGAAAAAGGATAACAGTGCCCCTAAAAATAGTCACGACAGAGAGAGGTTCAGCTCTGTAAGTCAGACCTGATCATGCTGTGGGAGTGTTGATGTGAGTTGGGTGTGTGAGTGGGTTGTGTATAGAGACACACAGAAATAGTGTGATGGTCTATAAGGCCATAATCCCGTGTCACCACGGCTATAGCACGATGGATCAAAGCAGAGGTGGATTTTCTCCTCCTTTGAAGAGTGTTAAAATGCACACCGAACTGAGGGAGTCTGCAAGTGTGTGTTACTGATCTGTAAGAGTCAAATATATGAAGCCTTTCTCACACCATGGGATGTATTACCTGAGAACTACGTTTTTCTTTGTTTTAAAGGTGCTCTATATGATATCTAGAGCATTAATGTAGCATCAAACAACTATTTGCTATGTAAAGATATAGAGGAGTAATGTCTACCTGAGCAGAGAATGAAGTCGCTCGCCCTCTGTGTGTGTTGTAATCAGAGCTTCTCTGATAGCTGGCCCGGCTGTGCTTGCTTTTAGCGCATGTTAGTGCATGTGAGCATGTCCCACTGGCTAGCTCACGGCCGCTGCTCTGCACTGCTCTCATATGGTGGTTACAGCTGATAACGCCCGTCCCGACTGACGGCGGCGGCGAAGCGTATCACCCACCCTCCAGTTCCCCTTCAGGTAAACACTGTTAGCTCTGTCAACAATATTGCCTTTGTTTTCACTGTTAGCGCCATTAGCTACGAGCTGTTGAGAGCTGTGAAAAAATCTCTCTCCCAATCTCTCATTTAGCACCTTTAAGTCTAGTCACACTTCGCTACTTCAACAAGTGACAAATGTGTGGCTTCCTTTGGTAGGCACATTGAGGTATGGGTTATATGTGCCACCACTCAAGTTCCCACTTTTAGAAGTCACAAGAGACTGCCAGCATAGAGATGTGATGTATTCTGCAACCTTTGATTTTGTATGTTATGTTTAAAAAAATAGAATGTAAACTGAAAAGAAAAAGAAGTGGAATTGCTCCATTAGGAAACAGACTGTTGACACAGGCAGAGAAAGCTCGAGCATTGCGACACCATGATAAGCATCACGGAGCGTGAGCCGAGCACTTAATTGCATAGCTGCGTTGTCTTCCAAGAGTAATTTTATGACACAAGATAAAATTGCCTGTGAACTGCTGGGTTCGTCCTGGAGGACTCATCGTTGACCGTTTTGTTTTACACGTAATATTTTGGGCGGTGTGGTGTTTACGTGAGCGATTGCATGTAATCAGCGGTGCTGACATGAAGGACGACTTGTCTTTTAGGGTTTTTCTCCTTTGTTTGCTGCCGCGGTGCGTCAGAAATTCGTGTCAAACTGAGATACAGAAACGCTCGAGAGGCTAACACAACCCTCTCGAACACACGCAGACCACACAGACCACTATTGGCTGCCACCCAGACACGCAACAGTGAGGACTTCAAACGGGCTCATAGAGGCAATTAAGTCACAAAGACAGAGGGCTCTCCTAAAGCCACTGCTTCCTGCTGCCACTGACCTACATCCCTCATCCATCAATCAGTTCATCTCTCCTTCTACCCATTGTTTTCACATCCACACTTCCTTTCCTCCCCTCCCCAGCATGTCTATCCCTCCATTTCTCATCCTCCTCTCCTGCTATGAGTTTGATGCCTTGCCAATGGGCAAGCACAGAGGTTAGTGGGTGCACTGTGTCTACCTCGCCCAGTAGGAACTGCTCCAGTAAAACATGCCAGTCTATTGTGGCATTTTAATTATATTAGCTCGACCCACTCCACTGGCTGGACACACAACAGACGGGAGAGGCCGTAAAACTATAAAAGTGATGAGGAGGAGTTGGAAGGATATTTCACAAACATACAATGTCCACAAGGCACACCATAAAATCTGAACTTGAGGAGGCCGAAACACATAAACACTCTTCACTCAGAGGCGTGTCGAGTCCCAAAATTGGCAAATAATTGTAAAGTGAGGCCAAGAAAATCACATGTGCTTAGGCACCATCTACACAAACCATCCTCTAACACTTCCCCCCCATATTTTGTTTTGCACAGCTACATATTTAGAAATACCATAACTGCACAATCCAAGCATTTCAGCAGACAGAATAAATAACTCACAGTTACTGCAACATGATCGCTGTTGTTTTCTCTTTCTCTCACATGCACACACACACACACACAACATAGGGATGCAGGCCCACAAAGAGAGAGAACCAATGTAGTAATGTAGAGCGGGTCATGCTGAGGTCCCAGGCAGCAGCCCAGGGTTATGGGAAAGGGATGGGCCACTGAATCGGAGCTAAGGAGGAATAGAAGAAAAAGGGATTGTGGGAGGGACAGAGGAAGGACTGAGAGGTTTGTCGCAGATGCCAAATGCAAATGGCAGAGGTGAAAGGGTAGGTGCAAGAGGAAAAAATGAAAGGATGTGAAGCCTATATTTCCATAACTCTTCATTATTCCTCTGATGTTCTCATGACTCTACTGTGCCACCACTCCATCATGTCTGTATTTAAAAAAAGAATACACATACTTAACAGGCTGAACTGTGCATAGCACACACAGGCTCAGAGCAGGGGATGTCCTTCCTCTGCATAGTAATTCATTTATTGCCCCATCGGCTAGAGAGTTTCAATATCCAATCCCCTTGCATTTTTTCAAACTAAGCTCCTCTGGCCCAAGAGACCGACACAGAGACAGCAGGGAAGACAAAGAAAAAAAAAATACAACTTGATGAGACTGGAAGAAAGTGAGCGAGAGTGAGAGGGGTGAAGGTTTTGCCCAGTGCGGCGCTCTCTCCCTGCTTCTCCCTGCAATAGCGGAATAGATTCCAGATGTCAAAATGATAAACAATTGGATTGTCATAACCTTATAAAAATGCAAGGCATTCAGAAGCACTCGCACTGCTGTATTATCTGTTATCTGTCTATCTTGAGCTAATCCAAAGAGTTAGAATCATCCCCCAAACTATAGTGATGAGTTCTTATTCAGGATGTGCATACACTCACTCATGTTAAGATCTCATCCCTACAGCAATTTGACCGCAATTTGACACACTCTTGCGCCATGGGGCTTCAGTGTTGAATTACTTTGAATGAATAAGCTTTACTGTAGTAAATGAAACAAAACTCAAATGAAAAAATAAAAAGTCATGTTTTTTTCAGGCCCTGCTGGTGCTTATTGAGGGGTTTTATCTTGGGGTTGAAATAAATTTCTCTCCTCATACAGGTCAATACAGAGAGAGGTGGTACTGTAGAGAGCTGTCCAGTAAGCATTATGATCTCTGACTGCTGACTTACTTAGACAGAAGAAGATTGTTTCTTTTCCTCCCCACAGAATATACACTCTGTCTGTGAATGAATCAGCTCAATACAAAGTGAATCCCAAAAGAGTTTGTAGGTCAGAAAAACGCTGATGAAGTGCCAAAGTCCATCTAAATCATCTCTTAAAGCTGCAGTCGCGAACTTTGAGCAAATATGATAAAAAGTTAATTTTATAAAACTGTCACTGTATCCTGACAGTATGTGCATGAGACAGATAATCTGTGGAAAAAATCCTGTTCTGACCATGCCCGAGCCAAAACAACCAGTCAGAGCTGAGCTGGAGCTGAACAGTCTGTGGGCAGCTGCTTGGTTTTTGCCCAACTGTTTTCAATTGTTTCTCCTTTTACAGCTAAACAGAACATTACAATGTGTTTCTGAAAACATTTGAGGAGAGAAAACGGCATTACAGTAACAGAATCGTGATTCATATTTGATTAGCGTCAACGAGTTTGACAGTTTGATCGGAGTTCGCGAGTTTCGCAAGCAGTGATTGCCAGCTGCGTTAGAGACTCCTAAGCTCTGATTGGTTGTTTTCCTTTGGCGATGTGAAATCTTGCAAATGCCACAGGAGAACACAGAGTGACAAACTTTTTTTGACCATTTTATAAAAATAACTTTTTTCTTATCACATTTGCTCAGAGTTACCAGCTTCAGCCTTAACACATGCAGTGTATATGCAGAGTTAGGCTGTACAAACAGAAAGACTTCATTCACTCTCCCCCATTTCTTTGACTTCTTTCTATTATACCATCAGCTTAGAATGTAAGAGGCAACTCCCTCCTGGTTCACATCATTTAATCAAGGACGTCCAAGGAAAGATCGACACACAGAATCCTCTGCTTTTGGATAGAACCATAATTTTGTAATTCCAAATGATGTTTACTGTCTGCTTCCACGGTTTTTGCAGTTAACTTTCACTGGTAAAACAGATCGCTGCATGAACTGCGTCAGAAATAAGTCCAATTTCATTTATAACGTGAGATGCTGCATACAACGTACAACAGATCTTAGCTGTGATTGGTTGACACGCCATGATTTTTCACTCTTTCCACGTCAAAATTTACAATTTTTTAACTGTGGCATCCGCTCCACTTGGCTTTCTTTTGCCACCTGTGACCTTGTTATGTACCTGATTTGCATGAGTGAATTATTTGATCTGAAAACTGTCCTGAATTGCAATATTATTTGCCCTCAATTTGCAATCCATATCCAATTATTGTGGGTATGTTAAGGTCTGGGAGAAATTTAACAATAAGTTATTGTCTAATAAAACCCTCATCGAGGTTGCCTTCTCATGTGTTTTCAGTCAAGGCGCTAATAAAGGTCCTTATGATGCCATAACAGTGGCTACATAGCCTGTGGCATTGTTTCATAACCTGCACGCATTATCTCTAAGTATGTGTCAAAAGATTAGATCATTAGAATAATTATAGTGAAGAAAGATGTCATTGAACTATTTAAGTTTGTGATAAGAGCAATACAATAGCTGTACACAGTAACTGGCTAATCTAAATAAAGAATGTGGTAATTTCGGTTGATCTTATCTTTCCGGAAAAGATGGTGTAAAGCATTCACACGTGCGATGCTGTAAATGTTCAGAGATGTTTGAACGCATGCCAACATGCATTTTTAGATGTAAGTACAACTGCTTGCCCCCCGCTCGCCCCTCTGTCATCAGATGCTGAATAAAGAGAGGGAGGGAATTTCAATCCCCAACGCCTTTCATGTGCTTTGAAGTATTACAACATACAAGCGTGCGTGTGTGTGTGTTCTCACATGTGGATGTGTGTATCGCCTGAGCACAGTATTATTGTGTCTGAATGAATAACCCCTCCAGCTGTTGACTAGCATATGGATCCTGTGTGGATTGATATGTGTGTGTGTGTGTGTGTGTGTGTGTCTATGTGCTCCTGTGTGTGGGGGAAACCCACCAAGCGCTCAGAGGCTTTGTGTGCCCGCCACACAGGAAGTCAGACACCACACCACACCACACCACAGCAGCTTAGCATGTCCATTTGTGATATTGGTGTCTACTTCACACACTGTTTCTCATCTCTTGTCATATTTTCTACCCTTCTCTCATCATCTCCTTTTGCCGTTCTCATGCAACTTTCCCAGGCATGGTGCGGCCAGTGGCAGTAGTAGTGGAAGCGATGTCCAAGCCTTTCCCATGCAGCCTCATAGGAGGGTCTTTGTTCCCCCTCCAGGCTTTGGGGGTCCCCACGGCAGGGCTGTGCCCCACTCCACTGACTCCACAATAGGTCTTTATGCTGCCAAGGCCCTCCTCCCCCCACATCACTCTATCATGCTTCCCTCATCAGGGGCACAGGGAGGCACAGGGGGCACCACGGCGCTGAAACGCCAACCCTTTTCATGCCCTGTCCTGTCCTGTCGCTCTCTCTCTCTAATGCATGCCAGCAGAGTCAGATACAGTGGAAGAGGTTTGCTGAATAGCCACAGGCCGATCTGAGCAGTTTATGACTGGTGCCAAATGTCTCAGTAGGGTACTGTTTTCTTATTCAACCCAAGAACACTTGACACCACAAGCAAAGGCCTGGCTCTCACCAGGGAGTGTGTGATAACACACCGTTACAACCCATTAGCACTGTTCTTGAAAAACCAGTGCCCTTGGTAGTAAAAGTGGCACACACTCACTCACTCACACACAAACAGAGCGCAGAAATAAAGAGCGGGCTCTGAATACGGACAAAGAAGCCGTATCTTGACAAGATTGGAGATTTCTTGTGTTTTTAGGTGCTGAATGGTTGCCGCGCCCCGTGCTTACTCGCTCATATGTTCCTGATCACGGGCCTAGCGCACACACATTGGCTGCCTACTGCACTTTGTGTGCTGACACATTGTGACAGGACCTGATGAATTCGTGGTCTGCTCAACATATCTCAGCCACTGGCAGATCCTCTGCAGTGGGGAAGGGTTAGGAGAATACCGGGCAAGGATATGGAGAGGAGAGGAGAGGAGAGGAGAGGAGAGGAGAGGAGAGGAGGATATTTGAAAGCTAACTAAAGCTAATTAAATCCTAACTTATTCATGAAAATCTCTTGACAAAATGCTTTTGCCAACCACTGAGGATAATAAAAGGGTCTTCTCGGAATCAGAGACATCTGTTCATGTGCCTAATGTTTTCCCATGTTCTCATGTAAAGCATAATGTATGGCTTAATCAAGCAAAACGGATACGGGCCAAAGGATCTGACAAACACTCAGGGTGGATCGTGGGGAAAAGGCATCCCCCGGACTTCTGTTTTCCTCCGTCAGGGCCAATACTGGCAGTGCCAAGAGCTGAGGTTGCCATGGTAATGGGAGCCACTTTAGGGCCACCGCAGAAGAAGGAGAGCATAACCTTGTCATAATTGTGGAGTCAGTTTCTAGAGGGTTTAAAAAACAGATCCAGCAGGGGGAATCAGTTACAGACTCGCATTGGCTCAGTGATCTGCATCAATTCTCTGTTCTCCTCATGCTGACTGAGAAAGAACATAACCACACACACACACACACACTCACGCAGACACACAGAGACAGAGAGTTAGTACTTCAGTCTCTGAGAGATGCACCCAAAACCATAAGCAGGAAAAGGGTTCCAGGGCCACACCTATAAATCAGCACAACATAAAAAACCTCATAAATACGAGAAAGAAACAGAATGGAGTATAAAAAGAGAAAGAGGCAAAGATAACAGCTCATTAGCTGACTCTAATATAAAAGGAGAGGAGAGCGTAGCAACTATTTGCTCTGCCTGCAATCACTCAATGTGGAGATGGATTTAATGACTTCCTTATTTCCACATTGATTAACAACAGCCAGCCACACTGACTCACATACTGACATTATACTACACAAGCACACAACAACAAATATGCAGAGGGTTTGGTACTTTTTGTGAAATCTGTATTCAAAACTCATACTTTTCAAAGCAAGGTATTAGAGTCAATAAATCTCCGGTGAAACTGGATGACCTGTTTGAAAGGATGCACACAAGAAGCCAGCATCTACTGTAGTGTCACTTGTGTCACATATGAGAGTTCTCATCTCAAAGTGCTGCCAAAAAAATGTGTTTATGCAACAACTAGATATGAAACGTTGCACAAGGAACAAACTGCTCGCACAGCAGCACACGTCTAAATACCAAAATTAATCTATGTTCGGGGCTCTTATTAAATCTGAAAAGAACTGGGGCTGACCGATAAATCGTGTATTTCATCATCATCGCTAGATGAACATGCGCAATAAACCCATTGCAAAAGGCTGTCTGAAACCCTCTTGTAAGCAGTGTTTCAGTGTGTCCAGGGAGTTTATTGCAAAGGGTGGAACGGAAGGTGTGAAGAGCTGATGCGCTGTTATTGACAAGGGTGCAGACTACGGAGCCTCCAGTGTTATTCATTTAGAATCTTCATAAAGTATAGGAACAAAGAAACCCTCGGCTACACAAGCTAAAACAAAAGCTGTCAGAAGGCAAATTTTGGGCATATAAGGGGTCAGCTGAAGGGGATGATATTGAAAATCTCAAAGTTTTAGTTCAGAAAATCAGTAATGTGAGGGAATAAAATGTTTCATCTCTATTCGTCAAGTCTTTACTTTCCACAATGTCAACTTTATAGTGAATGGAAAACATTTCTCTTACCTCTCCACCACATCATCTCCGCTCCAGCACGTGGAGTCGTCCACTACGTTCTCCCCCTCGCACAGCATCTCTGGCAACGCTGCGAAGAAAGACTTGTAGCGCTGCAGGTACATCAAGAACTCTCTATGGAAAAACAGACACGTGGGGAAAAGACATTCAATACACACCACATATGAATTGTGATTACTAATTGGCCTTTTATAATGCTCTTTATAACAGTCTTTTACTAGCGTTTATCTTGGTCTCTGTCTGTGGTTATGTGTGATTTTGTTGTCTGCTCTGTTGACCTGTTTTTATTCTGCCTATGTCTGTAAAGCACTTTGGTCAGCTCATGTTGTTTTAAATGTGCTATAGAAATAAATTTGACTTGACTTGAGTTGATATCTTTCTAAATCACACAAGCCACATTAGAAATATACAAGTGAGGAATGTGTTGTGTGATTGTTTCTGTATTTTTGGCATGTTTGATACACACTTCTCAGTACTTTGGTATCATATCACCAACAACAAACATTCCCCTCAACAATACATGCATGTGACAATACAGATGGTGCCAGAGAATGAGTGGCTTTGAATGTGACCACTTCACTAAGTCAGCACTTTCTTCTCAGTTAGTTTAGTCTGCTAACACATGTTATCGATATAAACACTGTCATCTCGAGCAAAACAATGGCTTCATATTTTGATCGGCTGCACATTGTCGCCACCCGTGAGGCAACATGAGCAACAACAGCGAGGTTCATGAGAGGTTATGTGCTAAATCAGTCAGTGTCGGGAATCAAGAAGAATAGAAGACATGAATACGAATTGTTTTCTAAGATATCAAAAAAATGCATCAGCCACCCTAAAGACTATCAACTGTGAAAAGTAAATGAAATGTCACAACATGAGCTGTCATTGCTGGATACAGTGTGTGAGAGAGTGAGAGATATAAGTCCCTTGGGTTCATGCTTACCTAGCGAGTGTTCTCAGACTATGTTTATTGTTCTTGGAGGGTTTCAGGGGGAACGAGCTGGGAATGATGGGAGTTGGAGTCCGGGGGAGATTGTTGCAAGCAAGGAGGATGCGGGGATGTGAAAGGCGGGGCGTGAGAGAAAGAAAAAAGAAACAAAAGGATGACGAGACAAGACACATGGGGAGGAGGGAGAAAAGATAGTCAGTTGACCCTGGAAGAGAGTGATTAATCATGCACATGCAGAGACTAGCCACACCACACATGAATCAATAACCATTTCTCCCCACACCACACCAACAATTAAAAACTGGTATGTAATGTATATGTTAAGTCAGTAAACAAACACACAAGCAAACGTCTGCACAAATAGTTAAATATTCACAGGAAAGCCAAAAGAAAGTTCTGCTGAGCTTCTACATTCATATTTTTTTCCCATTAAAGCGAAACATAAATGTTGCTTTACTGTATCACGTTTCATATTTTTCAGCAGAGGAATATTCTCCCTTTTTTCTGCAGCGGGCGCTGCCACGTCTCTGAAGTGGTCAGCGCTCACATGTGCTCTGGTCAGGGTTGGCAGCAGGCGGGGGGAGCTGGATTGTGTTGCCATGAATGGTGGTGGCAGTGCCAGGCCAGACCTGTCAGCTATGGCTGGCATCAGCGCAGTGATTCATGGTTTGGGACAAGGTCAGGCAGGCAATGCTGCGAGTGTGTGTGTGTGTGTGAGTGTGTTTCCGTGTGTGTGGTGCTATTTAAGCTGAGGCCGGCTGGTGTGCAGAATTGGTGGTATGGCTGTCTGGGTAAACAGGAAATTGTTGGTCCGTCAAGATTAATCTTACCCACGCTCCCCCTCTCCTGGCACATCAGTGCCAGCTGCTGTGGGCATGGGATGGCTGCCTTGGAGCAGAGGCCAGGTGGAGGGCACTACATTTACATACTATATGTGTGTGTGTGTGTGTGTGTGTGTGTGTTGGATCCAACTAACCACATGAAGAAAAAGAGAAGTGATGGCAGCTTTGAAGAGACATTGACCAACCCCTCAGGCTACGTCATACAGACCTGACACGTTTTCATTTAATTTAAATTTACTTTCCATCTAGCCGACTATCTAGCAGTACAAGCAAAAAAAAAGCTGCAGCTGAATATTTGCCAGAAAAATAGAGGACATTTAGATTTACAACAGGCAGTATTAGACTTAATCACAGTTCAGTTCATTGCTTTGTCTTACCTCCTCAAGTGGGCTAACTGCCCCAGCCACTGCTCCGGCAGAGGTTGGGACGGGGCGGCAGATGGAGGAGGAAGAGAAGATGAGGTCACGGTCGAGGTCGTGACCTCTGGCGTGGTAGGCTGAATGGTTGTGGGTTCTCCAGTAGACAGGCCACACACCTTGTCCACCTGTGGAGAGGATAGGGCAAACAGACACACACATGTTCAGCTAGGAAAACATATAACAGCACGGGTGGAGCTGCAGGGTGACTTCCATAAACCGCCAATTGACACCTGCACAGATGAAAAAGAACTTGAGCATATGAACTAAAATAAGTTATTCAAAGTGAACACTTTTTTTTTTTTTCAGAGTGATGACGCCATCAATTTGAAATGAGGAATGCCTACATTTCAGTTGAATGATTGCAGGGTGAAGAGAGGTGAAGAGAGTTATGGAGCGGAGAACTTCAGAGTAACGGACAACATGGGAAAACGGTGGGCGTGAAGTGAGGGATGTGATGAAAGAAAATGGTGTGATGAGTGAGTTATTGCCAGGAGGGCCGACAGTAAAATGTAGAACATTCCACTACCTCATGGAGGTGAGTGCACGTGCGCACAGTTGGCAGCACTGGCGAGTATCTCCAGTGGGCTATTAAAGCCAGCGGCGGAGACAGCGGGGTCATGAGAATGAAGGGGTGTGTGCTTCAGACCAAGAGGTAAAAATCAATGACATCTCATTGGCTTAAAAGCCTCTGGCCAGTGTTATTAAGTGGTGCTCAATTAGCCAGAGAGACAGAGCGTAATGGCTCTTGTACACACTGGGCTGAGTACAGTAACCAATGTATATACGCTGCTTTGTCTAGAGGGATGAGTCATTCTACCATGTAAGGCGTCCAACAGGACTAAGTAATATTTAGCTGCACCACTTATTCATCACTGATTTAGTAAAGGGAGCCTTACAGTAAGAAGCAGCGAGAAGGATTAAGTTTGACTTCATTGATGGACGGTTTCCTACTCATTTATAGTGATTTTTTTCATACATACAGTATATCAGAACAGAAGCTTCCTGGACAAAGGATACTTTTTATCATTCACTGTTTTGAATAAGGGGCTGAGTCATGTTTATTATAGACTTCATAAAGTCTATGCCAGGGCTGCCCAAAGTGGGGTCCGAGGGCCAAAGTTGGCCCGCCATAAGGTTTGATTTGGCCCAACAGATGTTAGCTATTTTAATTTCTTTTTTTAAATCTTTAATAATCTTTTGGAGTCCGTAGTAAGCTCGGCTTAGGCTAAAACTTAGCGAGGAAAAACTAGCATGGCCATTTTCAAAGGGTCCCTTGACCTCTGACCTCAAGATATGTGAATGAAAATGGGTTCTTTTGGATACCCACAAGTCTCCCCTTTATTGACATGCCCACTTTATGATAATCACATTCAGTTTGGGGCAAAAACATGTAGTTTTTTGAATTAGTAAGTTATTTTTGCCTATTCTAAATATGGTGTGTTTGAATATTTCTTTATACCGGGGTCCCTAAACAGTCTTGGAATTGCATAAATTAGGTATGACTGGAAATGTGCCAAATTTTATTCAGCAGGTGGGTTTTAAGGGGTTAACTTTATAAAAGCTAAAAGAATAAAGTATTCAATTAAGGGAGCTTGGGATCCTAGTGCTATTTGGCATCATAACAATGCAATACAATAGGTGTTTGCTTTGCACCAATTTCCAGTTTTGGCCCTTCAAGGGGAAAAGCTCGGGCACCCCTGGTCTATACCAATATATTAAACAATACAGTGATCAACTCACGATACTAATCCTGCTGATCTGCTCTGGACATCCTCACTAGCAAAAACATGAAAGCAATGGCACAGCCTTTCCGCATACAGTTAGACATGCTGCCACAGCAATGCAAGTGTTAAAGTCGGCCTGTGGGGGGCCCAAAACAATGCAATGCACAAACAAATACATAAACTTAATTTGGGAAGGAACTGGCAAGCATCTGTGTTTAAATGGTTGTTTGAAGGGGTGTGTCTGTCCACATGCTGGGAAGAGTCTGGAGAAGTAAGTCTGGAAGCAGCTGAAATATGTGTTAACAGTCACAAAACGTGTCTTGCAAAGCCTGCTAAAAATACACTTTCCCTCCAGGGTGAGGCAGGTCCGTCATCTCATGTGCCTTATAAATGGAGGTTTTCACATAACAGATAGCTATTCCTGGGCGGTGGGATTGTCAATGGCTCAGGATACCCAAGAGATGCTTTCGAAACTAGCGGCATAACTAACCACCTGAACGTTTTTCGTCTTCACTGCACCGTTTGCACTTCACTCTTCACTCTCTGGCCTTCCTCTCCCACTTTTTCTAACTCCACTCTGGTCTTAAATCCTCTCTTAAGGCCGACGTTGGGCACGGGGAAGGTTGTTTTATTGCATTAACCTTAACTCCCTCCAGACCAATAAAACATGCTCACATGTGGTAGAGCGGCTCACAGCCACACATGCCCACAGCCACACATACACATGCAAACATGCCACACACACACACACACATTACATTGCGGCGGTGCGAAAAGATAGAACATAGCAACTGTTTTGGTCCATGTAGCCCTATCAACATACTAAGCCCAAGGCTCTTTGCGTGTGCTGCAATGCTTATGCGGACAGTTACTGTTGAATTAATTTGCATACCATCTGCACAACATCAGACGTTTAGTGGAACACTTGTAAATTTCAAACCTGTAAAATGGATTGTTTTATGAAACAAAGTTTGCCAAATTAGAGTATCTGAGCAAGGGTAATGGTAAAACAAGGATATTCCAAAATTTACAGCTAAGTGTATATTTTGTTGATTAGGCCAGAGCTTTCAACATTGCTCAGTCCGGCGTTATCAACATTGGCAAGTACACTAGTGTTTGTAGCAACAAAATAAAAATGACTCAGTAAAACACTGTTAATTCCAAGAAGCAGTAAAGCTATAAACGTCAAGGCTGATTCATTTTACTATGCAAACATGCTTAAACCTGTTTATTAACTAAATGTTTAAATACTTAAAGTACTTAGACAATATAGCAGATTGAGGTGAACCATTTGCCTCCTCCATATTTAGCAATACATTTCTATAACATCAATTCCACAGATTCAAAACACGTATTTCAGACAACATACAGTCCCATGACATCATGTCCAGACTACAGTGTTTGGGAGGTCTACAGCGCGTGGAAGAGTGTGTGTGTGTTTGTATGAAAGCGGTTAAGCTGGCAGGCTGTTAAAGTGGCAGGTGTGAGAAGGGCAGAACCAAGACTAGTCAGTAACAATAGGAAGGAAATAGTGTGTTTATAATGTTTTTCTTTAATTATTCATACTTTTTCTTATTCTATTTTATTCATTTGGGGCATACCATGTGCTAAATGCACTTCAGCAAATCTGAACACATCATAACATACCAAAGCACTATACAGAAAAAATATGTATATTACAAATATGATCAAAATCCCATTGGGGCATTGTTATACTATGATGCTGGGCTGTGAATGTTTGTTTATTGCAACTGATGGGCAGCCTTGTCCCGTTAAGTTTTAAATACATTTCATGAGGTCAAAGGCTTTTCATTTATTTCAGCACATGAAAAACAACCAAAAAAGGTCAGCCCTTCAGGTTATCATTTCTCTTCAGTGGTGATAAACGGAGGATCTAATCCTGTCATTGTGAACTTTTCCAAAGAGGCAGACTAAAAGTTTTAAATCCAGTGCCATTTCTCACCTGCCATTGTGTGACACTTTGCTATTCTCCGAGACCAAAAATGTAAACATCCGTGTAAAATATGCACATCAAGAGGAGGTCACTCACAGTTCTGTTTGTATTACCCCATTATTTTTTAAAACCCAAACCGCAGAAGAGCTACTTTTGGAGAAGGCCAGGAAAGATTGGGAGAAAGGCCGGCGTTTCAAAACAAAACCGCTGACACAAATCATTCTTGTGCCTAACTAAGCACACAACAGTGTAAACAGAACACAAAGTCATCGTAGGGAAAACAAACAGTATCCTCATCATGGATCCTCATGAGAAAAATGGAGACGTGCTCTTATGGGTTGGATCTTATGAACACATAATCCTGAGGGCCAATCAGACGACAGGTTGAATAATACCACGGGCTACAACACGGCCATAAATCAATTATCTCCTGACCTGTTGATGGCGTGAGAATGAAAATCCCACTTTGGCACAGCGCGAGTACTTGGTTCTGTATGTGTGGGAGCACCTGTTTGTCCTTGTTATACCTTCACAATTTCAGCTATTTTGTGGAGCATTCCTCATGTGATTGCCCGAGGACAGAGTCTGATGGAAGGGGCAGATTGGTGGGATGCATGTCTTCAACATAGGAGACCTTTAGAGACCTACAAGGCATGTCTTCTATGTGTATTTGAGCTAGCAAATGAAATTTGATTTCTCCTGCTGGAGGCAGGATGGATCAGTGTTTTTACAACTACATACATGTCTTTTACTGGTTTGCATATTAACAGAATAGAATAGTTTCAATGCATTTATCTCAAAATGTGTGTGTGTATGTGTGTATCTGTGCCTTATGCACATATTATCAGCTCAGAGCGAGCCAAGCCCAGGGCCATCCCTCCTCTAGGGGAGTATTGGTTTACAGATAGCAGCGGTGGTCTTGTCTTCCCAGTTTATTTATCAAGGGATTACCCAGTAAAGCTTAGGGAACTTTCTCAGCCCCCTCTCACCCCAGGCACATTGCATTGTGGGATGAAGAGGGCTTGTTCGGTCAGTGAAGACCCCCCTCTTCCACTTTTTACATAGTTTGTACGCTAAAATGTGCAGAAGCACATACAATCTGGTCGCCCAATGTCACCCACTATTTAACTCTAGGAACTGCCAAAGTGAATAACGGCTAAATACTCTTTCTAGTAGAAAATTTGATTTGCAACAAAGGTTCACACATCAGAACAGTCACATGCTGAGATTGTGTTATATTAACAGTTCCTGACCTTAGCTAAAACAATATCCACTTTTCAACCAAGCTTTAGGGATTCTATTCATGTATCATAGTTATGAATCATTGGGCTGAATGGAGAACTACAACCCACTGGTTCTGTGCCATTAGATGTACTTTTTGAAATGAATACCAGGAATTCAAATTAAGCTGTCTCAGTGGTGTACATTTGTGTTAGTGCATTTTAAGTGTGCATGCATGAACGTACATTTTTATGAATTGAAGTCACAATGGCGAAATAGCTCAACATTGCAAGATGTTTCTGTTTTCATTCATATTTCTCCGGGAACAGCTCTTGGGACTGCCGCTTACATCTATTATCCAAACCGCAGTCACTGTCATCTCAAGAAATTGGGCCATTTTTTCTCATAACCATGAAATAAAATTACTTTCCCGTAAGTGACAGTATAACATACTGCTCTCAAACACAGAAATCGAAAAGCATCAACAGTGCCCCTCCTTCTATTTGGGTTTAGATACATGATGTACTGAGTCAGAGAAAAGACATACGACAAAACAGAAGAGCGTGTTCAGGACCAAGTTGGACCACCTTTAGAATAGGAATTTCATTCAATATGAATGTTTCCATGAGAGTTATGTACAGTAACAAACTACCAGGCTGAAAAGAGAGAGCAAATGCAATTAGCTGTATTGGTATTTACTTCATTGCGGTTACTAACTAAGAAAAAAAGAAGAAAAGAAATGCAAATCAGTAGCCAAGTAACAACATGAGTAGCGGCCACTGGTTCGCATACTGGTGGGCTCTCTATTCCACCGCACAGGAAGATCCTTGTTACTTTGGCAACATGGTTGTTTATGATGTCTCTCCAAAGAAAACCCAAAGCATCAATTATATTTCAAATGACTGGACTTTTTGCCGTCGAGCATCACGATAATTATGTTTAAACAAGTAACAATTTCCAATCCTAATTGCAACACATATAGACCTACAGTAGAAAGGGAGGGCCTGCTACTTACGCAGGAGAAGGGTTTCCATTTCTATTTTTCAGAGAGCATTTTTCATCAAGTTAAAATAAAAGAAATCACCAACAACCTTAGATGTACTGTTTCAGATGCAGTCTATCAGGTATATCTGCTTTCGTCCCATCCGAATGACCAAAATGGCCACAATTACCTGACTTGACTTGGATCAACACTGGATACTATGTGCAACAGTTTGTTATCACAATATGCAGTCATCCAAGAATAACCATATATATATGTATAGCAAGGATCCAGCCAGATAAAAACACGTTGCCCCTGTATTTACGCATTAAGGTGACTACTTGAATTTCGCAGGACTAGCAGTGTTGTGGTGGAGGCCTTGAGGTTAAGGAAGCCAGCTTGAGCTTGGAAAGTTGCCAGTTCAAACCCTGGGCCATCTGGGAAAATCTTGGTGGGTTAAGGGAATAAGGAAGTCTCTCTCCTCCCTCAACAACACTGTTAGGCTGTGTTTTACGTTTAACCGCACTAAGAGACAGATGTAGGCTTTAAGGTGTTGAGTTTAATCACACCATTATGGCCTCAAACAGCGGTCAAACCAGGACTAGAACAGTAGACTTTTACTTTTTCATCTACAGAATAGACAGCAAGGTAATTGTAGAGTCTACTCTGAATTAATAACATGACTGGGTTTCCTAAGATAATCTAAAGTGGCTCTCCACCCAGGCAGAGATTCAAATACTGATTGTCTCCAATGAGAGGGTTATACTGTAAATGATGAAGATTGCTGTGTGTAGAGCTGGTTATTTACATAAATTATAAATTAACATACTTACATATAGATACATGTCTAGGGTTAAGATGTATGATTAATTTTATTCACGACGTACGGGTAGTGATTGCTCTCTATGATTAGACCTGTTGATGACCGTGAGTCTTGAAAGACGGAAGGAAAGCAGCATTTGTGTGACTCAAGGGTGATACTGTACAAAAAGACATGGGCGACCGAGCCTACTACAAAGGTGTCTTTTTATTCACGCACCCATTTTAGTTAAAGAACAATGTTTCAGGTGATGAAAGCCTTCGTCAGTCCCAGAGCTTCTCTCTAGGGTAGATACGTCTTAGCTTTTATTAACCTTACACAGAGAATAAAGTCTTTCTCCTCCAGCCTTATTTCACATCTATAATGGAACTGCTCATCACTAACTCACTTGGGATTAAGAGAATATGTTTCTAATATGCTAGACTAAAAGTGGCAGCCTTTTGCTGGAAGTAATTCTGTCTTAAGTCTATAAGAGACAGATTTCCTCACAAGTAGGCTACCTTCTGAAGATAGGAAAATCTGTATCATCAGTTATGGCAGAATGGTGCAGGTAAAAGGCCAGTAGTGAATGACTGAAAGTACGCTGAGTGAGCTTGCCTAACTAAAACACCTAAAGTATAGACTTGTACGACTGGTAATTGTCCCGTGATAATGTTAAGATGATGCTGTAAACAATTTAACTAATGCCATTCTTCATTCTTTTAACATATGTGTGGAGTAACACTTCACACATCATCACTTCATGGGTTTGGATCTGTTCTAAATATTAAGTATTCTAGAGATAATAATGTGTTGTAGGTTTAAATCAAAAGCTAAAATAGTCTGAATTAGGGCTGGGGGGATAAATTGACAGAGCATAGTATTGTGATATTTTGCGTGTCAATATTGTGTCGATACACAGACGTCAAGCATCGATCGTTTAACAGATAAATTATTAACCTCTTAACACTCCGACGGCCCGCCTACGGAATGAATTGGTACCAACCATTGTCATGTTAGCGCTAAATAACGCTCCAAAGTTACTCAAAATTTTGATGAGGAAAATTTGGCATGCGCATTTTCAAAGGAGTCCCTTGACCTCTGACCTCATGATATGTGAATAAAAAACTCTGAGATGAAGAGAGTGAAAATTGTATTTTATTAGATAAAACAGATGTTGACAAACTGCATAATTTGCAGTTGAAATATATCGCAATATATCGTATCGCAATACTCAGCATATCGCAAAATGTTTAAAATCGCAATAACATCGTATCGTGACTTAAGTATCGTGATAATATTGTAACGTGGGGCCTCTGGTGATTCTACCCTTAGTCTAAATAGACTGTAAAAACACTCAGCGTATATAACACCCCCTGAGCCACTCGTGATTGAATAGTGACAGCCTTCTACTTGGCCTCTCCCAGAAAGCCTTGAGCGGGAGAGTATACATGATTTACAACATTACTCTTCTCCCCTTGCCTTCTTCTCTCTTTCTCTCTCCCCGCCAATTGTTCTTTGTCGCCTTTTTAAGGTCTCCCTTCATTCTTTCTAAATTACTTTGTCTCCATCTTTAGTGTTCACGCCGCAGTCTCTGTCAATCAGCCCCCCCACCCCTCCCTCCTCGTCTTTTTCTCTCCCTCTTACCCGAATGATGTCAGTGCTAATTAAAGAGAGACTCAGTCCCTCATATATCACAGGGAAAAGTCCTTGAGATTCCAATCAGTAAAAAGAACATTGAATCTCTCTCTCTCCACATTGAGACTTGTTTACCCTGATTAAATCACTCACAGATGATCTAAAAATGAGAGGGCCCTTAAAAAATATGGGTGTCGCTTTAGAGTCTGTTGACAACGTTTGTCCGTCTTCGTAAACAAATTTACGAGAATTACAGACACAAAATGTGGCAACACGTCTCGGAGGATTCAAGTGGTGTTATACCACAGAAGATGGAAAAGGGAAAAGAGAGACAGAGGAAGGTCAAGGGAGTTCATCTCGTCTGCGATATGGTGGAACATGCGCGCGCAAGCAAAGAAAATAAGCTTCTTGGATAGAAATGTCGAGAGTCCACGTGTCCATTTGAAGTCTTCCAGTGAACCAGCAATTACCACTAAAATCATAACACAGATGTAGTAGGCATTTGTGTTAACTTCACAGCAGCAGCTGCATGATATCATCATGCCAGCTAGCTCAAATTTAAAGGTGCTAAAACACCAGGCCAGCGGGCACCCAGGCATCAGGTGAGGATGTCGAGAATATGAAGACAAACAGGGATGGCAGGGGCTAAAGGGTTAAAAGGTGACAGACAGGAAGGGGGAGAAACATGGAGGGGTAGGAAGGAGGGGCTTACAAAAGGCTATAAATGGCCATGTGGCCAGGGGTGCTGACGCAATGGATCGAAAGGTGGTATGTTTTGCTGAGATATCTACAGTAGTTTATAGGGGTGAAGGGAAAATCAATACAGCAAAGAATTGCGATATTTGGTATGCAATTATTGTATCGACACACAGACGTCAAATATCAATCTTGTATTATATAAACTATTAACCTCTTAATAATCTGACAGCCCACCTATTCTATCTTTCAGACGTTGTAACAGGCTCAGTCTTAAAGCTAGAGTAAAGATACTGGTATCACATGAAACTACAAGACTTAAGGAATCCACTGGTACCAACCATGTCCTGTTAGCTTGTCGGGAAGAACAATAATGGCGCTACAAAGTTACGCTAAAATGTTAAATAAGATCGTATCATCAAGCAATATTATAAGATGAGATGTCCTGATTTATTAGATAATGAACAAGGTAGAGGCACAAACTCTGTGTCATGTCACAGCATTCTTCTCTGTCACAATTGAAATTTATTGCTCAAATCAAATTAAGAGTGAAGTGTAGCGAAGTGGATACAAGCTTTGTTATTGATATTTATTAGTCTCATAAACGACAACATTTGCACGCTTGTCAACCCTCTCTCTTTTTTCTCGTCATCTCTCTACCAACTGTCGTTTCTTATTCTGTGCGAAACAGTCCACCCGAGTAAGCTGACCTCAAGCTCTGAAGGAAAGCCCCACATCATTTAGTCTCCCCTCTGTGAACATTTCATCAGCTACATATCTGAGAAATTACATGTTTTCTTTAATTATAGGATTTCACCAATCCAAGTCATGGCTTACAGAGAAAAATAATATACTGAGGACCAGTGCTTTATGTTCTGATCCAAATTTAATGGCCCAGCAATCAATCACATGGAGATTGCTCACTGTTGGATTTTTTTTTGTGGTGTTGAGGACTGCAGCATATTATCAGCAGCAAGGCAAACACTAAAAGAGGGAAGAGGAGCGGGAAAAGATGCGCGAGGGTGGCTGAGGAGAAGAGAGGCTGCACCCACCGTCATTAGCTAATGGACTGCTGAGTAAGTCCGTCAGTCGGCTGAAGGGTTAGACACCGTGCCAAAGGCACACACAACTTAGAAAAATGGGTTAAGCAGCATATAGATTGGCCACGAGCGCATTTTGCGCCAGCTGCCATTCTGCTAACAGTCTCATGCATTAGACACAGAAACCATATACTGTATACTGCGGCTTGAGCCTGTGTAGATAATCCTTTTATATAAGGTGACCTGCAGAGGTGCTCTCAGCAGCTGATGTCACAATGTATCTCAAAACGTATTAGAAATATGGTAGATATACATACAGTATATTATATACACTCACCGGCCACTTTATTAGGCACACCTGTTCAATTGCTTGTTAACACAAATAGCTAATCAGCCAATCACATGGCAGCAACTCAATGCATTTAGGCATCTAGATGTGGTGAAGACAACTTGCTGAAGTTCAAACCGAGCATCAGAATGGGGAAGAAAGGGGATTTAAGTGACTTTGAACGTGGCATGGTTGTTGGTGCCAGACAGGCTGGTCTGAGTATTTCAAAAACTGCTGATCTACTGGGATTTTCACGCACAACCATCTCTAGGGTTTACAGAGAATGGTCCGAACAAGAGAAAATATAACAGTGAGCGGCAGTTGTGTGGACAGAAATGCCTTGTTGATGTCAGAGGTCAGAGGAGAATAGGCAAGGCCAAGGTATGCAGAATAGCATCTCTGAACGCACAACACGTCGAACCTTGAAGCAGATGGGCTACAGCAGCAGAAGACCACCCGGTACTAGCAAGGTGTACCTAATAAAGTGGCCGGTGAGTGTATGTGACTCTATTTTTTTTGTCAGTAATTCTGTCATACATCTGGTTTCCTCTGGTCTTCCTCACTTAAACTGTCTGCGGAGAACTCATTTAAACATAAACAGATGAGTGAAGATAAAAAGAGCAGTGCATGCATAAACACTTGAACTTGATCTGCTAACAATCTTTATGCCCATCAGATTGAAGTACCACTGTTATCCTTTATTTTAAGCATACAGTAATAACTATTTTGATTCTGCAACATCTTCAAGTTCCTTGTGTTGTATGTTAACTTATTTTTAGTTTCTTGAAAATATATTGGGAAACTGTTTATTTTCTACATTGCCCACAATGGCCTAATACATACCACATTAAACTGTATGGCAAAAAATATCTGGTGGTGCACATGGTATATATCATCATATGACCCATTCCTATGCTAAAAACCATGAAAATACAGGGTTAGGGAACGTAAAATAAGAAACTGTGATAACAACAAAGTTTGTTTTCACACCAATGATATTCCTTAATTTTATTGCGGGATAGAGTAAAAGAAAAAGCGCTTGCGATGTCTGTTGAGGTGCCGCCGTGGTGAATGGAAACCTTCCAGTCATGCCACTGGCCCTTGTTTCCATTATCTAAAGGCCCAAGCTGCTATTATCATTCCTCCATAAGACTGTAATGAGAAGCTGGGGTAAAACCAACAAGCGGATAAGGTAGACCTGCATATAAACTGCTCTAATCTGGACCACTGCTACTATTTTCTCATAACCAGACTGTAAAGCTCTCAGTGAGTGAATGAATGAGTGAGAGAGAGTGCGTGAATGATGGTGTGAGTGAAAAACATGCTTCTGTGTGTTAAGATTTAAAGTCTACTCATCTTTAGCTTGTACAAGATATACAGTTCCCCTCTAGGTCATATGAGCCATATCGTTTTTATGGCCATGTCAATAAACAGCAGCCCGTGGCCTCTCAAGCACGGTTGAGGGAGAAACTCGAATATGAATTCAACAGGGCAGCATTCAGAGGGAGGAAAACCTCACTAAACATTGGAGCTACCATTTGCACTGGGGCCCAATAAGAGTAGCCACTTTTACTGGATATTTTCCAATTTTCTCTTAATTGTGTCTACTCGACATAATCCAGCCCAAGGCTCCCCCCAATATCCATAACCATAACCACTTCCCTTCGACCCACGTTCACGCTCCATCTCAATAAGAGCAGGAATGTGTTAAAACAGAATCTATCCTTCTGCTGCCCCTCTTGACTATCAATAGTCCTTTCAGTCTCACCTAGTATTGTCACAGGGTGGGCCGCACATCCAGGCTCCTTACAGGACTTCTAAAAACCTGATACCTGCACGCGGCGTGGTGATGTGTGTGTGTGCGTATGTACAGTATACTATGTGTTATGACCCGCGTCCTACCCCATGACGTATTGCAACATATAGTGCAGACTCTGTGTAGTCTGCAGCTCTGTAAGTGAGAGAGAGAGCGACCACAAAAACGGTTTGGGATAATATCCCAGTGTAAAACCACACAGTCACAATAATTCCTTTAATAACAACTCTATATAATATTCTGACTCGGCAAAAGAAACAGAGTTACTTCTTTGTTCTTGACTTCACACATACAGCTATAAAAATCAACAGTAGGTTAAGCAAGGTATTTGCACTTTATTTGCTTTGCAGTAAGATAGTAAAGATAATATATATAAAACAAATAGGTGTTTAAATTTGAGTGTTCATGTGGGAGGGGGGTTATATAGAAGGGTAAGGGTGAATGAAGGTGGCTGCGTTGACACAGTAGTTGTGCACTGGAGACTTAACAGTTTTCCTTGACAGGCCACTGTGGCTATATAAAAACATGCTGCGATTTAAAAAGGCCATGGGTTCGAGGTAATACATGGCGATAGAGCTGTGTGTTATTCTGTGTGAGCGAATGAGTAAACGTCATGTTTGCCCCTCTAGGCTGCGTGAAGCAATGAGAGCACAGAAAATGGGAGCCACCAGTGTCCGACTGGGGGCCACCTCCTTTTCCACCAACAATTCCCTTGGCCCTTTTTTTCCAGCTGGCTGGGTCTAGTTTGTATGGCCTAGCTGGAACCCTTTCAATTCTGTCCCACTTGTCCCCGTGCTGGGCTCCCTAGTCCAGGCTCGCCAGCCACCCCATGAATACCAAGCAGGCATGCACACACATGCGTCCATACACGCACGAAATACAAGCTGGGTCTCTCTCTGCATAGTTGTATTAGGTCAGTCTTTAAGCCTGGCAACCATCCCTCCTCTGTCTGCACATGCATGTGTGTATACAGTAAGTGTCTATACATTTTGGATGCGTGTGTTCAATGTGAGTGTTTAATGTAGAGTCATTCAGGCTCTGTGATGTTCTTTCACAGCTTTGAAAAAAGGACCATACCAGTGCTTTTGCATGTTTAAGACCATTGACTACAAATGACTTACATTTGATGTTACTGCCAACCATTTTCCAAATTGCTATACATGTTTAAAGGGACTGTTTGTAACTTATTACACGTATAAATCGTGTGTGGCTACGCTGTTCAGACAAGACTCCAACACAAACTACGCGGAAGCACCAAAACTGCAAAGTTATATGTAGGGAAGCCCGTCTTCTAAATCAGTGTTGCCGGCGGTCGGAGGACGCGGGGGAGACCGTAGCTTTGGTCTCCAGGGCCGGAGTCTCTGCTGTACTCTGCTCCTCTGCCTGCCAGCCTGCTTGCCTTCACTCACACACCGCGCTCGTTCTCGCTTGCTCTTTCGCTCCGCTCTCACGTGCATGCGCGCACACTCCACACTGCAGAAGAGTTAGTAGCTCTGAGAATATCTAGTAAATGTACAGTGGACGTTTGTGCAAAAATAAATACTGCATCTCCTCCAGACCAACAGAGGTTTCCCGTGTCTTGTGAAGTGACGGGGTTCCACAGCGAGAAACGTTACACAGACTCGTGACAGTAATGGAATATTAAAGTTACATCTCCTCTCTCGTACATTTGCTGAGCCACCGGCTGCACGACTACTTCACTCATAGCAGCTGTCAATCACAGTCACATCCCCTTTTTATAGCATCAAATAATTAATTAAAATCAAATTTATCAGAAATTAGTTTTTTGTTGAACATAGATCAGCGTGATAAGAACTACCTAAAATGACAAAAACATCTTTAGGAAAAAATGTTTTGGCGTGTACTTTGACTTTTTAGTTTGGCCCATGTCCTATCCGTTAACGTGGAGGGGGCGGGATTTATGAGTTGTACTGCAGCCAGCCACCAGGGGGCGATCCAGATGAGATGAGATTAAATGTTTTGGGGGGGAGAGGGATGGGGTTCTGCTTGTTTGCTTGCCAGGAGTTGGATGGAGGGATAATACCAATTTTGTCCGGACCTGTTAGTTTGGTGCAAGGGTTTTCACCTTCTGGTAACTTGTTGTCAAACAAACAAATTGTCATTTGTGTGCTCTTTAAAGTAAACCTGACCTCTTCACTAAGTCACCACAGCAGCTGACAATAGTTCACTGGAAGACTGCACCGTACATTAAGTCAAACAAAATAGCCAAGTTGGAGTTTAATCCACTAACAGCCTGCACATAATGACTTCTCTAGTGTTGTCTTACAGTTTTAGTCCAGTTCTGGGAACCGTTCCAGTGTAGACTTGTCCACAAGTGGTCCCATTAAATATATTAGGGAACAACTGCACCCTACATAACCCTATCAACATTTGAAGCATTGTTCTTTACTTCACTGGTCCCATATTTAACACAGTTCAACACCGAAAGTCCAACAGAGTAACTCAATGTGTCACAGAGGCAGGGATTAGGATAAGAGAGACAGACTGGGAGGATAAACAAAAATAACACAAACTACTCCCACAACTCGGAGAAGTCAAATCCAGCCACCTACTCAGTACTGTAAAGGGGGCCACTAAAGGAAGTGGAAGTACAATATGATGTCCAGAACTCTCAAGCTCATGCCCAGGGGAGAGACACGTACAAGGGCTCTTATAGATTAATGTAAAAACACTGAAGATGCGTGAACTGCGTCAACAATCATGCCTGAAATTTAGAGGAGAGAGGGAGAGGAAGATGCAATGGGGACTGAATGCTTGTGAAAAATGATGTTCCTCTTGATGATGTACATAAATCTCTGCTAATCACCTTCTTGCTCCTTGGTGTATGACTCACGTTACCTTACGCCCACATGCACGACCCCACCTTACATATAAAGAATGTAGGGTATTACTTAAAATGTGAAGATAACAGTGTACTGTATTTACTGAAAAAGCTGATTTTAGACGGTATCACAAATAAAGCAAATGACCGACAAACAGAACGATTACTCAGTGTGTATCACATCTTATGTGTACTATATATTACTTGTATACAGTATATAGGGATATGTGTAAGATGAGGAAACTATTACAAAGATTTGATCTGGAGTAGTTACAGCCACAGAACATCGTTTTAAATTGAAAAATTAAGCCCAATTGCCAACTCTAAATGGAATTGTTATGCAGTATAGTTTAACCATAATGCATGCTGTGAACTAAGAATACAAATCCAAGACACATTGCTAAACAAAAGCATGATTTGAACTGTAGATTGAACTGCTGTATTCAGTTTTGAAGAAATGTCTGGAAGTCGTCCATGAAACCGTCTTTGTGTTGTGGGAACATCCAACTTAAAACCATATATAACATAAGGCATATGGTAATACTCACAGCATGCAAGTGCACCCAATCCCCACTTTGTCCTCTACTTTTCTCATTTTCATCATGGTCAATGAGGAATTTATAATATCCCCCTACAGTCAGAACCTAAACAACAACTGCTGCCTTGCCATTTCGGAAAATTGGTCCTCCTGTAGCCTCAGCTCGGCCTGCATTTCTCTTGAGGAGGCTGAACTTTTTTTTTTTGTATAAACATTATTTTTCTCTGAATAGTTTCAACACTGTGCAAACATTAATGCTGTGTGTTCTTTGTTGCATTGGTGGAAAAAATAGCTCATAAACCACAAGCAGCCTGCAAACCCTTTCCAATCAATACATTGAATATTGCCAAGGTATATGTATGAAACAAAGAAGTTAAACAAAAAGGGTTTGGAGGCCTTTTTGCATGTGCCATTAAAGCTGCTGATCTGGTGTGTACTCACCGTGGCGGTGATGAGTGGACCGTGGAGCTGTGCGTAGAGCAAGGCCTCATTAACGTGCCCCCTGACCCCGAGCAGGGCTAGTTCCAGACTGTGGTGCCCAGCCATGGCGTGGGTTAGTTGCTCCAGCAGGCTGGTGTACCTCCTCCAAGGCTGATCCAGCTCCGACACGCTGGCCAAGCAGCCTCGCATTACGTTCAGACAGTAGCCCACGCAGGGCTTGATGAGCGTCAAGCCCCTGCAGTGGGAGCAGTACACCATCTTCACCAGGCCCTTCACGCACTCTTTGCTCATGCTGACATGTTCGGTGGCGTTCATCACCTCCAGACCCTCCTCCAGGGCCAGGCCCAGTTGTCTCCCAGCTCCCAGCGCCCCAGCCAGCTCCTGAGCCATGACGGCCGGATGGGGCCCGAAAGGGTTGACGTCCTGCCTGATCATGCGCAGACAGTCGCCCATTTCACTGCCCATCATCATGTTGCCTTCGATGCCTGGATTGATGAGCCGCGTGTAGACGAGCGGGAAGAGGTTGTTAAAAAATTGGTGGACTGTCGCCTCCACGGAGACGTTGGCCCCGCGGAGGTAGAGGGAGAGTGAGGAGAAGAGTTGGTTAACATGGGGTAGGGCATGGCGGGACAGGGATGAGTAGGTTCCCTCCAACAGAGAACTCAGGTGGCCTTGAGAGAAGGATAGAAGGTACTGGAACATGTCTGCAGGGGGAGAGCAAAAGAGAAACAGAGATAAGAGATAGAAGGAAAGACAAGGCAGAGGACATTTTATATGAGAGGAATATTGAACTTTATTGATGACATGATTTACAAGCTTTCCGTGAAATGGGTAAGGCATCCAAAATGCAAACTCATATCCAAACCCTGGATCCCACCCAGATAAGCTTGGCTTGTCTGCATCAGTACTTTGGGCTGAGAAAGCAGTGTCAAATTTCCCTATAATGCGGTTGGATATCACTGTGCATGAAGTCATCACCCCAATAAGTATGTCTTAAGAAGACAGTCTCTGCCTGTCTACATAGAGATAGAGAGAGAGAGAGAGAGAGAGAGAGAGATTTGAACAGCATCCTGATAGGAGCAGCAACCGCAATCAGTTTGTATTTTCTGTGGAAAATGCTGTATATTCCAGATTCTGCAGGGGTGATGACATGCCACCAGCCTATCACACACACACACGCACACACACACCCACACATGTACATACAGAGTTGAGTCATCCAGTTCTTATGTCATTTCCTGGTGAGCAAGTGAAGCTGTAAAGCAATCAATGATGTCAGTGCATAGGCAGAGATTAGTGCCAATGAAGTGCCACTTCTTGCTAAGCAAGGTACTGTAACGGAGTAGAGAGATGGGATGACAGAGGGTAAAGCAAGGGCGGGGGGAAAAAAAGACATGACGTCTATCCCCATTTCACTGCTCACTGATGTGGTTTATAGTTGAATAAGAGTCTACTAGAACATTATGTAAATGTGAATTGATCGCATAGGAACAGAAAAATCTTGCAGGCGGTCTTGCTTATAACCAGTGGGTAACCTCCAGGTCTGAAAAGTGAAGCCAATGTGGAAGTGCCTTAAACTTGCATTCTTTCTAATAGCCAGCAGGGGGCGACTCCTCTGGTTGCAAAAAGAAGTCTGATTGTATAGAAGTCTATGAGAAAATGAGCCTACTTCTCACTTGATTTATTACCTCAGTAAATGTTGTAAACATGAGTTTATGGTCTGAATCACTAGTTTCAAGTATTCTTCAATACAGCATGATGTTCATTTAGTAAATTATAATCCCATTTAGAGTGAAATAGACCATAAAGCAGGGTATGCTTTGGGGCGAGGCTACCTTGTGATTGACAGGTCGCTACAATGGCGTTGTCCGGTTTGGGTGTTTTCCGTGTTTTCGTCTTACAACTTTAACTTTCACAGTGTGTTTTCAGTTCATGAAAGTTAATTGTAACATTTTGGTCGCCTGAAAATGTCTTGTGCTTGACTCCAACCTTCGTGTCACTTCTGTCTCCGAAAAACCAAGATGACGACAACCAAAATGCTGAACTCGAGGCTCACTTCTACCATATAGCCTAACTCGTTCTTTTGTCCAGTTTTCCTTCTCAGCAACTCTCCACACATTATCTTATGTGTACAACTGTATGTACATGTATGTACATGTATGTATATGTGTGTGTGTGTGTGTGTGTGGGGGGGGTTGTGTACTGTATGTGTGTCCTCTGTCCTGGACACAACACTCTCCTCTGGGGTGTGATGTCAGCTTAAAAGCATGACAGGACATGAAGGAGCAGTAGCAACTGTACAGAAATTGAGACAGGAGAAGGAGGGTGCCAACACCAACCCACCGCCACCCCATCACCATAGACACACATACCCGTATACACACACACACATACATCCATAAAATGAAAAAAAAAAAAAAAGGATAAGCCCACAGTGTATGGCAATTCTTCATTTGGTACTGATGGCTAATCAAATGTTACAAATCATCTACTGTGGACTTCAGTTTTAAAAATACGTTGATGTTAACACTTACATATTCATTCATAAGAGTGAATCTATCTCAGCAACAGTGATTGTAACCAAATGAGTATGTGTGTGTTTGTGTGTGTGCCTGTGTGTGTCCGGCCCCTCCCAGCTCACAGACAGAAGGATAACAACAGTCATGTCCTCCTCAACAGCTGCACTAATATGACCGCTGTCTGTGACACACGGGGACTCCCCACTGGCCAGCAAAGGGCACAACTCATTTGTAATGCACCAGAAAGCACCGTCGTCATGATCGGTCGGAGCTTTCTCTCGCACACATAACACTCAAAAGTTGCAGCCTATTAGATGGGGTCTGAAGAGCGTGACTGTGTGTGACAGAAATAAAGCAGACAGACATGACAAGTAATGGTCTGTTAGGGATTATTACTGTAAAGCGGAGGGTGACACGTTGTAGTCTGACTGTAGGCTAAAAGCAGTCAGAAAGAGTCACGAGATATAGCTAGAGACACACCAAGACTAACACAAAAAGAAAAGGAAAAGAGCAAAACAAAAAAAAAGCATTAGATTTGCAGAGAAATTTCAGTTCTACCTCAGTGTCTCCTCAGCCCGCGGGGCTGCAGAGTTGGTACCAGTGTGAGGTCTGCCTGCTCGCCTGCCAGTCAGACATTTACACCACAAGATGTACCCGCAGGCTTAGGTTACACGGCATTACATAATGTTATTATAAAATTATCATGCTCAGAAATACCATGGTTTAATCTTACTCTCTGTGAGCCGTGGTGCTGGTGGGTGGGGGGGAAATAAACTAAACTACTCTGCACAACAAGAAAATCAATTTTTCTCAAGAAAAAGTTCTGTCTTATACTTCTCAAGGGCGCCATGACTGGATGTACATATTTCAAAGGGTTTCTGACAGGATCATTAAACCCTTTAAGACATTCCGTACTTGTTAAAAAATCGTATTTGTATTTGCCAAGAGAGTGACACTGAGAGAGAACACGAAAGAGGAAAAAAGGGAAAAGAGAGTGGGAGACCGCCAGGAAAAATGGAATAAAAAGAAGCGACTGAACTTTTGAACAAGGAAAAACAACTACTGTACAAGTGGACTCCACCTTGTGAACATGCTCTGACATCTGGATTCATTTGGCCCCTGGGTCCGGAGCACTTCCCTGTCTCTCCATGGCTGTTACTTCAAACATGTCCTCCTCTGAATATACACAAGAAGGACAAGAGTCCACCTTTCTTCCTCTCCACACGTCCTCTGACAAACAAAAAACTGGATCCCATCTTCATTCATGTTCAACATCAGTTATTTTCTGTTCTCTATCAAGCCCTCTCCCACGCTCAAATGTATCCGGTTTCTCATTCTGCGATAAATCAAGTACAGTCGTTGCGGGTTTTCTCTGCACTTTCCAGAACTGGGAAACAGGGTGATAACAAAAAAACAAAAAGCTTTTTAAGTCCTTCCATTGCATGATAGTCAATTGGGTTTGATTGTTCTGGCTGACCACAGTGTCTCAATCTGGACTTGACCACACTCCATTCAGACGCACAGTCGTGGGTGGCTATCATTACCATGTCACATACTCCAATCCGTAAGCCTCTTGGGAAATGAAGTCTGGATGGACTGAGGCTATTTTGCATGGAGCAATTATCTTTAATTTCCAAGGAAGTCCTAAAAACTCAAAACACATCATTGTCAAGCTAACTATACAGGAATAAATGAACAGACTGGCTTTGTCTGCGGCCCTGTGGGCCTAATCTGACATGCTCTCTACTCGGAATAAACAAAGTATTAAATGGATAAAAAAGCAATGGTGGCAAAGCAGAGCAGGCCTTTTGTCCTGCAGTGGCCTTAACTGAGAATGTATTATGACTCTGGGATGGGATATTATACCATATCTTTCCACCAATGCTATGCCAAGGCAAGGCCGCTCTCTGAGATCACTGGGTTTAATCATAAGAAGCTATTTCCACTTTACATTCTGCATGGCAACCCAGTGTTTTACTGGCACAATTAGTGTCGCCATGGTGAAGCTTCCACAATAACGGAGTCAAAATAAGTACAGTGGCATCTCTATGATTTAAGTCACAACTATAGTGTTTTTTGACTTTGTGCCCGCCCAGCAGTCTCAGATTTCTAGGCCACTCTCACACTGAGAGAGATGCATGTATGTGTGTGTGTGTGTGTGTGCTTAACTGAGCAGTATTGTCACAGTCTGAGTATGGTATTTAAGGCCAAGGTATCAAAGCTGGGTTGCCAAATCTCAGCACAGACATGTGGCACCAGACAGGCATCACAGTCCAACATGGTTAGTGTGTATACAGGGGTAGTTGGACAAACTGATTAAACTGTATGATCAGTAGTAGTAGTAGTAGTTCTAGTAATAGTAGTGGTTGCTGTTGTTGCAGTAGTAAGTTATTAGTTGAATACTATTTAAAGCCGCTATGTGTAGCACTTGAAAATTTCTGACGGTGGTGACATACAGTCAGTTATATACGAAAGTCCTGAGAGGCCAGTGAGAAAAAAAAAAAATCCGTGATGCATTTTCTATGTCTAAATTATTTTTTCTCCTGTGTTTATGACGTAAGAACAGGTGAAGCTGGTGGGGAAAAGGATTTGGCATGTTTTTTGTCAGGATCATTTTTCAAATGTTTGTTGTTGTAATATTCATTTCGGCCACAAGAGGCTGAAATGCACCACATGTTCTAAATACGACTAAAAGTATTCATGTTTTCTTACAGGTGAGTTTTAATTTACATAACTTGCTAGCACACAATTTCTGCACCTTGTGTTTAGAGTGCATGGATAAATTAACTAGTAACTTTATATGGCAAAACCTTTTTTTTCACCTGTTCTTAAGTCATAAACACAGAAAAGAAAACAATTTAGATCAGACTTTCAGACAGAATTTTATTTTCTACTTGCCTCTCAGGGCTTCCGTAGCTACAGTCTTTACAGTATGGCACGCCAGAGTGCCAAAGTGTGGCTAAGTTTCACAGAGAAATTAAGTGACTTAAAGAAAATATTTTACATTCATAATATTTTACTTGACAAAGCCTTTTCTGAAGTTTAAGAATGCAGCATTTCTGAAATCCCTAGTCAGACATAATTCCCAAGAGTCAGCTAATGCTAGTATGTCACAACTCAATCACAAACAAAGTGTAAAACAGCAAACCATATAGTGTATATTTTCTTTATTTACCTTCTAACCAAAAGGAATCATAACATGTCTCGTGTGCATTGAGATGACAAATACAAGCCCAACTTTACTACTCCTGTACAATTAGATAAATATCACGTTTTGAGATGTGGCCTGTTGTGTGATCAGAAAGGTCTTCTATGTCTTTTGCTCAATGAAATGGTCCATCAAGTACTCGTTGTTTTGCAATTAAGCCTTTCGCCTTTAAATATACAGTAAAATTAACAAATTCTCAGAAACAATTAAGAACTCTACTTGAAATTAAAAAGTGTATATATACGCAAAGTGTATTAACTGTGGTTAGCTATATCAGATGATGGATAAACTGTAAAAACAAGGTGTCAAGTTCTTGATTTCATATGTATGAAAGTATTTTGATTGGAAAAAAAATGGAAAATGGATCATATGTTGCTCTGGAACTTTTCCTGTCCTAAACCAGTTATATAGTCCTGTGTCATAAGTGCAAGTATGAGTACAGTATGCCTGTACATGCACATAGGCCTGTAGAGGTGGGTGTGCATATGTGCGTGCTTGAAGATGTGGTAATATTGTGATAATGAGGTCGGAGACACTGTTCTCATACCATGGAGCTGTGGGCCCTTGCTATCTTGGCAATCAGTCCTTACTGGACCTCACCAACCGTCTTCTCAGGCAAAGCATTTTAATCCTTCCACGGGCTTGGGTTTCAGACAGGTCACCACACAGATATATGACATAGCGACACATGTGTAGATTACATATCCTTGTTTTAATTAGTAGAAATACTGTACATCGGGCAATCTCACACTCAGCACTGGTCATCTTAGGTTACAGGGGAGAGCTGCAATGTCATACAATCTACCCAGCCTCTAACCTTTCAGCGAACAGTTTAATGGTAATAAACTATTAATAAGTCAATGAATCAATCTGTTGATTCATCATACTTGTGTGGTAAAATCACACGTCTAAAGTCTAAAGTGGGAGCATGACTCATCTGTCGGACAACAGGCGCAGACATGCTGTTCACGCAAATTTGACCTGCAAGAACTTGGGGGTGGGGGGGGCTGCACTCCTGCCAATAAAACACTGTGACTCCACAAGCCCCCTCAGAAAGCCCACATATGCAATCACAAATGTGTGTGCGCAAATTTCGGCGAACCCTGGCCCCAAATCCTAATTTGCTTGTCTTGTCCTATCAGGGGGCTAACAGGTGGGATAATGAGCTTGAGAGGAGGGGGGGGGACACAAGTGGGGGTGAAGGGGTAATTAAAAAGGCAGCCCAGCTATATCAAAACTCTGAAACATAAACAATTCCACACATGCCAGGGGCATTCGGGTGCACTGGGCTATAATGTGGTGTGTGTGTGTGTGTGTGTGTGTGTGTGTGTGTGGGGGGGGGGAGTGGCGGTGGAGATTGGACAGGAGGGGGATCACTGCTCTCTGCTCTGGCCAAAGTAGGGAAACATGATCGAAGGCAGGGGAATGAGCAGACGAGAGAAGGACGGGGACAGAGGAGACAGAGCACGGGGGCAGTGGGTGAGGGGCTGAGGGAGGAGCAGGGGAGGGAGGGAGGGAGGGTTGTTCAAATGGCTAATGCCATAAAGGGGAGATGTGGAGGGCCAGCATAAGGGCAGACTGTTGACAGGCTGATGGACAGCACCTCTGGTCCTACGCATTAAGGGGGCCACAGGTCTATAGTGACCCCCCATTTCTCTTTTGTTTATTGGTATATAAATCACAGTGTCTCTTTTGATATAGTGTAGCGCTAAGGAGCAGAACAGACTGTCAAACACAAAAAGCGTTTCCACTCATTGATAACTGCTAATACAAAAAATATGCTATGTTGCACAAGTAGGAGAGGTAAGGTAATCTGAAAAAAATCATGTTCCTCTATGTCCTCCGGTGCTCCTAATGGCATCTGCAAGCTTTCACAGACCGGAGGAAAATAACCAATCAGAGCCGAGCTGGAGCCTTGCCGTCTCTGAGCAGCTGTCAATCACTCGCAAACTCCGATCAAACGGTCAAACTAGGCAGCGCTGATCAAATATGAATCAAGATTCTGTTACTGTAATGCCTCCGCCTACCAGCCGGAGCAAACTGTTGTTTTCACACCGTAGGTGAGTATTACGCAGCGAAAAACTGACGTGCATTTTTTTTTTTTTTTACGAACAAGCCTTCGCACCGAAAAGAAAGGCATCAACCAATCACATGTGGAAGGGGTTGAGTTGCGCTTATATTTATCTAACAACAACACAGAGGCTAAACTTTATTACTCTTCTCAACCTTGACAAAGGCAGCGCAGACTAGATCCACTTTTTCCATTCTTACCTTTCACAATAAAAGCCCTAGATATATAATATTCGAAGGCGAGTGTTTCGCATTTTTTGTGTCATTTATTCGTCACCGGTGTGTAACGGCCTTTAGGAGGGACTGCTACATACGTTTTAATCCAGAGATTTAGTTGTGAAACAATGTTTAGATCTGCAGATTGGGGAAAAGAAGAACATGTGCATCTAAAAAAGGACTCAAGTGCAGGAAAAGAAAGAATTTGAATAAAAAGCAGATTCCATGCAACAGCAAATCATCTGCCAGTGGCTTATTGCTCTGCAGACTGGAATATTAATAAGTGAATCTAATAGAATGGAGGCATTTTCACCGAAACCTGGCTACATTGATGACAGCCTGTGGTTTTGTGATAAACAAAAAAAGCCTTGTCAAGGTAATAGCCCATTATATAAGTGGAAACTGATGATGACTAGAGGAGAAAGAGACTGGACTCCAGATTTTTTTGTGAAAAAGGGAAAGGAAACATTTAGGCTAACATGAGATTAACATGAAACAGACCTTTGAACAGAGTCTGAGGTGTGAAAGGCATCCAAGATGAAAGGGAGTCTAATGAAACATTTTCCACTTTTCCTCGCAGGTGTGGCCCCTTTTTTCCATTTTTCTGCTTTATTATGAATCAAACATACACAGGGTCACTTATGCACCGTTTCAATTATGAGCCAAAACTACTCTTTGATAAGCCCTCATCCTTATGCCATTAAAAACAACACAAGAATGCTTCAATCCATTTTGTGGGCTGAAATAAATCAAAGGAAAATCCCAAATAATCAAGATAAATGTATAAAAAATATTTGTGAAGGACAAATTCCATCATTAGTTCCAGTCTTAAGAGTTTGCCAGTGACGGACTGTGTTGTGGTTGATTTAAGAGCAGACCTCATGTCTGTTCATTTTGGCAGACAATACAGCAGATATCATAATCCATCATGGATCATACAAACAGGACACGGCTGGGCAGGGTCAGAACTTTTTTTTTTTTGCCTATCCATTTCTCTCATTTATTGTACCTCCTCCTCTGGAATACAATGGATGGATGAATAAAGCCGACCATGGGGACTCCTTAATGGTGCGCTAGGAGCCATAGAGGCGAGGAGGAAGAAGGAGAGGAAGCAGAGGAGTGTCCAACACAGGGCGTAATGAGGAAAGTGGGTTGACTTGAATGAGGCAGTGATGAAGTGAGTTGGAGGTGAGAGATGGGAGATGGAAAGCCAAGTTCAACCTACTTTGGGCTGAAGTAAGAGTGTGAGTCACACGCATACAGGCATGTACATCACACTGTCATCCACATATGCATTAAAAGCACATACTAAGTACACACCCTGATCTCCCACAGGCGTCGGATGGAAGCAGCTCTCCCTCGCAGACATGCAAGTCTGGCCAATTGCGGATGTTCAACCCCTCCTTCCCTCACGCTACGTCTTACCAATACTCCCTCATTTCGCATGACTTTATCTTGGTCAAAATCCACCATCATTTCCCTTAACAACATCTCATTCATTAAACTGAACAAAGGTGTTACACCTTCACCAAAAAGTGACAAGTAGTCTGTAAATGATGTTGGTTATCAGACATTTTCTGACTGCCAGTTACTATGCACAGACATGTGTGCATACATAGATCTATATCTCAAACTTAAACACACACACATGCACATTTTATGGCTTGTGGGATCCTTCTGGGAAGGACGGGTGCAGCAGAGTCAGACAGGACACAGGAAAAGGCCAAGCTGGACCAATCAGCAGCAGCAGAGTACAAATCCCATCAGCCAGACGGACAGATTGTGTTCCAGAAAAGCCAAATTCTCTTGGACAGAGAACAAGCCCCGGGAGATGCGACTTTGTCTGATTACCAAGAAACTTCCTGGACATCAAGCTTATTGTGCTCATGCGATTGTAGTGAGACTGATGGAGCTTAGTCTACACCAAGAGTGTTTGTAAAGTAGTGTCAGAAAATCGTTCCATGAGAGAAGTGTTGGCGAGAAATAAAGGGGTATTTATCTCAGTTTCATTTCATGCTAGTATGTCAAATTATGGCTGTGGAGAGACTGGCGGCAGGCTAATCTACACAGACCTAATATTTATTTAGGCTTTGGATGTAATATTGGGGAGCGTGGATGTTTGGTGAGGAAGACCGAGGCTGTTGGGAAGCAGAATAACAATAATGAAAATGAAAGGAGACTTTAGGGGTGAAGAAGAAGAGAATTTTGTGTTTGTGGTTTCATTCTGCGGAGCGCACTCTTGGCAGTCGGGTTATCTTTGAGACACGAGGGTTCCCTGCAGCGCACATGCCAGCACGCAAGCTGTTGGCGTGGAGCCCACCTAGACCCAGCATGCTCTTGTTGAGCAACCGTTGCTGGCAAAGCATGGACCACAGACGGAGAGAGAGAGAGAGACACCCAGGAAGAAAGAGGGAGTGTTGTCGGAGAGCAGCGGTACACAGTGAATCCTACAGGGTAAAAACCTGTTGATTCCACATTCTTTAAAGGCAGACCACATTTTACACACACACACCTGTGCACACTTTCACTGAAACACTTTCCCTCTGTCTCATTTTTCTGTTCTCTCTCTCTCTCTTTAGGCCCAACTCCTCTGGATTCTCACATATTCATGCCGATGTGAGAGGGGCAGATGAAAAGCAGAGGTAATTAGCGAAGCTTTGAGTGTGACTTTATGACTCTAAGAGGCTTTGAGCCTTTCCCCTCTCTCCTCCCTCCTTCTCTTTGTTCTTTCCCCCCATTCCCCAGCGAGTCCTACAAACTCTGAGGGATACACATCCTGCCCTTATGTGTCATGTCTACGAAGAAGACTCGACTGCTTAGGACACACATACGCACACACATACATACTCAAATACGCAATAAATTCGCTCCCACTATTAGGTCCATAAACACGTTTCCCCCTCCGCCCTGTATGATTAAATGAGACGTGTAGGGATGGATTCCGGATATCCTCCCTAATTTGAGCATGAGCTCATGGTGCAGCGCAATGTCATCCCGTGTCCAAGCGTCAGCCTCTAGAGCAATAACCCTGTCGGTCAAAACATCTGCAGAGAAAAATACACGCAGACGTGAAGTGAGAGAGAGAAAAAGAAATGATAATGATGTGAGAAGAGGACGGGCTAAAGAAGATCACAAGCAACACTGAGTGAGAGAACTTCCAGACGAATGCAGAGAGATCGCAATATAGATAGAAGGGATTTATGTCTGATGAAAGAATGAAGATAGGCCACCACAGCCAAGTGATTCATCATTCCAGTCACTTGCACACACACATATAGACATGCAGACACGCATTATGCCCTCAAAAACATGCATAAATCATCGCTATTTAATAAATAAGACGATTGTCTTCACATAGGGTGTGTTGGGTAAGCCACCCAGGATGATGCTGACAAGTAAAAGTGAAGACAGCAAGGAATTTTCCAAACAGTTTCATCTGGAGTGGTTTATAAACAATGAAGCTTGAGGCTAGATATCCTTGACTGTCTGTCTGTGCCTAGAGGGGGAATGAGAGACATTGGGGGGGTAGGGTTGCAAAGAGCAACACAAATGGAGAATAGGGCTGGGACGATATACCTATACTTTTATTGAGATTTTTGTTAACTTTGTTAACATTAGACTATGGGGAAAAGTTGAATCATACACTTCTAGGGACTTTTACTTACAAAAATATCTGTATTAATACAGAAAAAATGTTTGATTATCAGCATGTACAGTATGTAGTCAGAGATATCCTGAAGTCAAATATATCAGTCATTGTCATGCATTATTTATTATTTTTTTTCCAGCAACCCAAAAATCTAAGAATAAAGACATTCCCTCACAAATTAGTGGTATTTTATTTGAATTTATAAGGGCCATGTAATGTTTTATACTACTAGTGACTATAATTCATCAATCTTATTTCCATATATGTACTTTGTATATACACTTCCCTTTGTTAACACCTTACCGAAATACGATAACGTTTCCTTTCCATGACAGAGTTAGCATGCAGCTTTAGCCATCATGTCTATAGCTCTGCTTTTCTTGACAATGTGTGAAACCCAAAGTGTTTCCATTCTTTACTGTATGTGTAGTGTTTACCACGTTGGAATTAAAATGTGAGAATGCAGGTCGTATCCCCGCGAACCCTTCGCCGTTTTCTGATTTGTCGTTTTGGTTTGTTTTGGTTTAGACGGATACGGAACGGATATGACGTTGCGTTACTCAGACTATAACAATAAAAGCGGTAACTTCCTTCTACCTCCGTATAGACTCAAATGAAGCAAATATATTGATTCTGGCTTTAAAAAAATTGATTTCAAAATCGTAACAAAAAAAAAAACAATACATAGGTGAATTGATTTTTTCCCCACCCCTACTGGAGAATACTGTCTACTGTATCCAAGCAGGCAATCAGGGAGGCTGCAAATTCCAAAGGGGCAGAGAGACAATTACAGTAGGTTAAACTCAGCCACTTGTGAAAGCCTGGGGGGACAAACAGTCACAGGGGGGAGACACACCAACAAACCAGTCAGTTAGTGTTTCTTTACCAATTCTCACTTCTCTGAGTCCTTTTATTCTGCATTCTACCATTAACAGCAGAGGCTCTCAAGTATCCCTGTGCCTCGGGTTGTGGTTTTGATCACTTCTTCTCTTGCATGCACTCGTGCACATGCTGTCTCCCAGGACAAGGGGGGGTCTGGAGAGTTCCTGGATGATGAGACAAGGATCAGCTAATTATGTCGCCTCGATGAGGAAAGGCACCGTCCTTGCCATGGCCTCTTTCTCTCTTCTCTCTCTTGCTATCGCTCTTTCTCAAACGAACTCCTTGTCCCCTTCCTTGAAGGGCACCTAACACTTTAAATGCGATGCACTTTCATTGATGATAGAGAGCTATCTAGGCCAGCAGAGTATATCTCTTTGAAAAGCATTTGTCAACTCCTGTGAGGACAACTTGAGCTCTGAGGTGATCATGGTGACTTGCAAGGGTGGTAAATACTGTACATGCTCACATGTCTTTGGTACACATGTATGCACACACACACACACACACAATGATCAGGATGCACATGTACAAAATGCTCGAACACCCACATCACACACACACACACACATACACACACATACACACACATACACACAGATGTCATGGCCTTTAGCTGTGGGCCAGGTCCCTCTCATATCGGTGACACTAGTGATCAAAAGTGTCAGCATTTTCTTGACATCTGCTCCCCAGCAGTGTGAGTGTATAGTATACCAAGATACTTGCTCTCTTGCTCATCATTCCCACCTGTCACGCACACGCAAACCAATTGGATTGCCTGCGCAAACAATTTGCCAACAAGAGATTGCTGCATATTGGACTCAACAAGTAATTTATATGATGGCATATTGGAACTAACTATTACCAATCAGATCTACTGATTAACTAGTAGCATGGGCAAACAGGAACAAACAAAAAGATTCTAGTGGCCAATCCATCTGTTCAACTTTCTCTCAGCCAATCAGGAGGCCACGGAGAGGTGTCCAGCCGGTACGATTACTCCAGATCTGATTGGCTAGAACAGGCTGACAGGCCAAAGCCCTTGATGGTAGCTCTAAGCTGGCCCAGCTTACACTGGGCTCTGTGGTTGACACCTACCCACCATCAGGCCCCAGCACTCATTACCTATCAATGATGGCGTGGATTAGGGGAATCTGTCTGTTTGTGTGTTTGGGGTGAGAGAGGAGACCTGCGGGGGGGCTGGCTGTGTATAGTTTTGGGAAAGTTCAATTGAAGGAGTAAAGATAGAGAAGAGGATACACTACGGGGGAAGGAGGTTAAAAAGTGGTAACCTGCCTGCATGATTTAGGGCGTGGTGGTCGCAGTATAAAAGTGGACAGCAATATCTGGAGAATGCCAAAAGATTATTGGTGCTGTGAGCTTTGTTATTGCAGCGTACAAGTGAACCTGTTCCTTCATATTAATACAGTATCAGAAACATTTGAGAGGGAAAAAAAACTCAGCATTCATAAATGTGTTCTGTGTTTATGGGGTCATATTCATGACATGACAACTCCCACACATGACAAAGCACAGTAGGGCCTTTAGGCCTGTCAAAACAAAGGCAGGCCAACGAAAACACTCACACACACACAGACACACTCCTTACACACAGCATCTCCTTTCTAATGGGCTTGTCCTTTTGGCTAAACTTTAGCAATCAGCAGGAGTGATTCTGAGTTGAAAAGCAACAGCGGATAAAGAAAAACACACATATATAACTTGTCGTTATAAGATTTACGGTATGATTTGAACGACAGACGGATCGAAAGCCGTAGAGAAAAAATAGTGGCCACATCATGAAAGAATTAAATAAACCGATTAACAAGAGAAGAGTTTTTAGCCTGCAGACAACTGGCTCAGTGGTGAACTGTATGCGGTGCAACTGGATAGATACAGTACAAACAAAAAGGGGTAGGAGCAGAAAGCTACCCACCAACAATTTTCCACCATCCAGCGCGTGAATAACAGCACCAAGGGTATCAGCCAAAATCATATTCTCATTACTTCATGCGGTATATGAGCCACTTGCTACTTCACATTCCACTTGAGGCACTCAGACAGCACAGAGACTGTCCTTAGAAGGCCTTGCAAATTGAGGGCTAGTGACATCATCATTTTCGGCACCACCATACTCCAGTTTCTATTGTTATTCCATTGTTATTTTCCATCTTGACCTTTTCTGGATATGTGGAACACCTGATCTTCATTCTCCAGACAGACTCAGACATGAGCTAAGAAGGGAACGATCTTTAATGATGACGAAAAGGACAAATACCAGGAACACTACTCGAACATGGTTACTTCTATTCATGTAACCTGCTTGTTGTTTGAAGGGACTGGAAATTTCCTATCTCGGTGGTGTTTCAGTACGTTGAATGCTATGTGACAGTATTATATCCAGTTCAGATGACACAAGTTAAACATGACAGTTATCATTTCCATGGCAACAATGTCTGAAAATAATACATTCTCCATGACTTTTCCCTAACCAGTTGCATTCTCTATTACAATATTTGTTCACGCTGGTGCAGTGCCCGTTCGGGGCGTGGCCGTTTGGGGCGCGTGCCAGTTCGGAACGGGCATGGATGTATAAAGAGAACTGGATACAGCGTCGGAGGCGGGTTCATTCCTATGAAAGTTGCTCAGTGGCGCATGAAGCCTAAATGGCTCGACTGCTGAGTGATAAAGTCCTCGGAACTTACGGCGATCTTCTGCATCCATTGGGCCCATAGAGCAGGCGCAGTAGCGTTTCCTTTATCCCCGCCTCCCAGCCCTCGGTCCAGCCTCGGTCTCCGTCTCATTCACATGAACGAAGGAAGGAAAATAACTCTGGATTCGGCTATTAGTGCTTGTTACAACTTCTAGGACCTAATGATTTAAATAAGGGCTATTCAAGTGTTCGCACCAAGAAGGTGATTTACCTAAAAAAAAAACATCTGCTGATTTACATATGTCTCTTTCCCAATGTAAGTCTATGGGAAAAAGTCTTTTAGGTCCGCTGTTTGCTTCAACCCCGACGCACTTCCGGGGGGCTTGAGAACGGGCCAATTGCTTGGCTCCCGGTATTGCTGCTTGCAGTGCTGTCGGACGATATGCTTGACTCAGTCTGCATAGCCCTGAAGCCTTGCCACCTCTGCTGAACAGAACACCATCGCTTTTTTATTTATACTGAACATGTCGCATGTCCAAATTGCACCCGTTTTGTTACTGCACGTCCTCAGGTCCCCAGCAATACATTCGTCAAGTTTGAAGTCGGTCGGATGAATGGTTCTTAAGATATGCGAAGGACATACACGCATACAGACAGAGATTCCTACTTTATAGTTAGATATCATAGGAGTTGGACACCAACATCCACATCCATCTTAAAACAGGACTTAGCCAACATGGCGTCTAAGCAGTCCATTGTCTTATAAAACTAATTGCATGGTACCGAAATTCCCGTAACACTAAAAACATCCTAAGCACGTCTCCTACCCTGTGGGATTGTGTTTGGAGGTTTTGGGGAGGAAAACTTGGGTCTATTTCGGAAATTTTAAAATTTAAATGACACTGCAATCACCAGAGGAAGAGGAAGGATAAGCTTTGGGCAACTAGTGCACCGCTTGATTCAGTTGGGCGTAGTACAAAACCCTTTGGCAGGCAAGACCTAGCTGAAACAGGCTTTTGTATCTACAGCAGGGCCTTGTTTATCCGGAACTCAGACGTCTGAACTGACCAGGCTACCAAAGAGGCTTCGCAACAAAAAAATACAACCCAAAATAAACACCAAACAAACAAAGTAAAATAATTGCTGTGCGCAGATTGCTTCACTCTCCAAAACTACTGTAATTTGTTCAAGGGTTCCAGTAATTGTTTTGCTGTCCTGAGAGCAGGATCCGATAATGACAAAGCAGACCATCTTCCACCATACACTAAAGGCTGAGAAAAAGGCCTCTATACCCTCTATTTCCCCCGTTTACCCTCAGTGATCCCTCTTCACAGTTCTGTTTCTGCCAAACCCACAGAAGAAGAGAAGTGGGGGGGGAGCCCTGCCCACTTCCTGAGTTGCACACTTGCCTGCACGCCAGCTACCGTGACCCTTGGGAACTCAGTAAAAACTTTTTTTCACCAAATACTGGACAAATAAATATTCGTTGGAAGCAAGAAAATAAACATAAAGTTATTTTGTTTTTATTGCTGGATTTCGATTCAAATAGGGGGCATAAGTTCAGTTTAAGGTCAACATGAAGCTGGGTCAAGTTTTTAAATTGAATACTTTCCCATGTCGTGATAGGTACAGTATGTACCAGATAGCTAACTCCCGACTTCTCGTTCCCATCCATCAACAACAACCCAGTGTCTCAGGCCAATCCCACCCGACCCGAGCTTGGCCCCTTTGTCCCAGCACTTACCCTGGAAGGCATCCGAGTGGCCGGAGATGAGGTGCTCAAGCTCGTAGCTGTAGGACTGAATGTTGTGGAGCGTTTCTCTTTTTACAGCCAACTGGTAGCTCTCCTCCATCTTCCGGGTGCAGCAGGACGGACCCTGGTGCTTACAAACCAGCAGATCCACATCTAGGAAAGCCAAGCAGAAATGGACATACGTTTAATTTTTTTTAAATCAGCATATATCTTTCAGAGTCAGTGGTAACACATAAAAGCATATCACAAGAAATGGAAGTGCTAAAGAATTGAGGTATCTCAGTTTGGATGAGATAACGTCTTTTATCCGGTGAGACAGATATATGATTCTACACTGTGCTGTGCAAATATGTGTGAGTATATGTATAGTGTCCTGAGTATGCACATAGATAGACAGGCCATAACTCCATTGGGAGACAGAGGAGGCACCATGGGAGGGTGAGAAAGTAGACCAAGAATTCATCCACGTTTCCTGCTAAAAATACTGTCTCTGCTAAATGTATAAATATATCTTTTGCTCATACATGTCGTCAAGACATACATTTATACATGCATGTATACTGCATGTCCCATAAAAACACAAAAATACATGCATGCACTTGCATTTTGCAATGCTAATTTTACCGTCACTCAGACAAATGTGCACACACGCGCATGTACAGTAATCTGTGTGAAATCACCTCTAAAACTAGACAGTCATTATCCATAATACTGCAGTTCAGAAAAACCACATGAAGGCAATGACCTAACTGCAAATGCTATGATCCAAAGAACAGCTCAATCAGGCACAATTACATCAGCGGAAACAAGAGTCCTGCCAGTGTCACCTGCCTCTCACCATCGCTACACATATAAACACTGTAATGACATCACTGAGACTGCTCACAATTAGCACGGGCTATTAAAACCGTCCTTTCCCACACATTTCCTCCTTGCACAGGGACATTTCCATAATGCACAAGTCTGATATGATAACTCATTTTACAGGGGGAAGGGCTGGACGGGGGTGGCTGGAGGCAGGTGTTGTAACCAGAGCCTAAAGCATGGCCTTAGGACAGACCGCAAGACCAGTGCCTCACTGTCCAAATCCCTCCATGAAACACAATAGGGTTGCATTCTCAATCCCTCTTTCCCTTTCTGCTCCCTCTCTCCCATTTGCCTGGCATATCCTAGTGAGGCCTGGGTGTCTCTTAATTACCCAGTGAGGCTCCATTTGTTCCCATCCCAGAGCCAGACGAGTGAAGTCATAACTGGCTGTCCTGCCCCTTACAGCTCATTATCTCCATCTCTGTAGCAGTCCTCTCGTTTTATGTTGACACCGCCTCCCTGTCGACACCAATTCCCTGTTGACACTGTTCCTATCCTGTTTTTCGGTGTGTTGAGGAATACTATTCTTGCTGTTGCTTACCAGGATTAGCGATGTATAAAGTTTGCATATGACCAATTTTAACTAAATACAATTGCTACGTTTTTGTTTTGAGCTTACATCTGCTACTTCTCAATCTACCTCTCCTACCAGGCTTAAAGTCAGGGTAAAGTGAAAATAAATGTGTTTTAAGTTTGTCACACCACAGAAAAATGTGTTATTAACCACCCAGCCAAGTTTGAATGATTAAAACGTATCATTATGAATATTATGTTTTCAGCATGTATTTTCTAACATGTATAATGTGTTTAGAAAAATTCACTGATTTTACTTTACCCAGAATTAAATAGTGCTCTTTTCCAAATTTGACTGATGGGCGCAATATAAATGAGAATATATGGATATGTATATGTCTAAATTAATCTAGTAATTACATTTCCTAATGCAGGACAGAACAGGTCAATTTAGGAGTAACTAAAAAAAATAATAGTGTGTTTGGTCTGGGTTACGAAGACATAAGAACATGTGAACACTGCTGGCGGCCTAGCTCATCCTGGGGTTAAATGTCATCATATTTTGACCATCTGATTTAGTGACACCAAGCTTATTAAATAGATCTCCTTTCATATGACCTCACCAACCGAGAGAAACAATCCAAGAACACATCTCCACTAGAGGTTGACCAATTTTTTTAATTTTTAAAGGCCGATATATAAACAATAGTTTGGAACAGGAAAAAGCTGACAGCTGATTAATCAGCCAAGATCTTATTTACTTCTGCAGCAGTCTAGTCTGCTACTTCTGCATACGCAGCTATTAATAAATCAGTTTTTTGTCACTCCGAATTCAATGATTCATAAGAGAATATACTGAGGTGTGATTTGGTGGATTACATATTATTTCAATGTATTTGCAATGGGCATTGCGCTGTTTCGTGGCTTACAGTATGACTGGCTAGGATTACTTCTGTTGCGCGTCTCGTACATTGTTGAATGCCAGTCTTGCAAGCCATTAATGTTCGTGCATATTCCCAGGGTAAGGAGGATCCTTAAGTATTGCGATTTCATTTCATGAATGGATGGTTACGTGGCTGGATTATTTGGAAGAGAGAACAGCACATTGGTACAGTAAACAAGTTAAAGTAACAGTGAATTATTTCTTTTCCTCCCTGTCTGCCTGTCTTGTATCTGGGACAAAGAGCTGATAATGTTGGGTTATATATTCGAGAGATAACTTTTATTCTCCCCCTCTAGCTTGACTTTGTGTATGGATCCTCCATGCAAGTGATCTATGTCCCTATGTGACTGGTGGAGGCTGTGCAGCCATCGGCCACTATCAGAGCCCAGTTCCGCCAATAAAGATAGTTTGTAAAAATGTCCCATCAGTGCTAATTAATCGGGCAAATCGATTAAGCGGTCCACCTCTAATTTCCACTCCTTTTTACTGGGCAAGTGTAACTGTGCAGCACTGATTAGGTATACGAGATTGGTTGTCTGGGTAGAATTACATGCAACAACAAACTATAAATGTCTTTTCTAGAAGCTATATTGTCCAACATTCATATCGTTTGGATTTCCACCAACTACTAAAAGAAATATGGAAATGGTTGTCAATCATCCAATAAATATCAGTGTCTACACACTGGTGGGACCTCGTCATATTTTAAATAAGCTGTTTCATGAAACACATATACCTATAACATGCTCAACCTGTGCTCTCAGGATAGTGATTTTAGCTTTAATATGAAACTGACATTCATAAGAGCCCTTGGTAAAGCAAAATACTTTATGAATTCAGCTCCTCTAGGCCAGATGGGAAACACGTGTGCCACTTGTTAAATATTCGCTGCCTGTTGAAAGCGTGATATATTGTTATAAATCTGTTTTAAGGTTGTCATTTCACCATATTTGGTGCGTGTCCTCTCTCCCCTTCTGTCCCTGACCCTGTTCTCCTCACTGGCTGGCTCTTTCTCTCCTTTGTGTTTGTGTGTTATCTGTGATATGAAACTAATATCCAGGGACTCACAGTGGAATCCAGCCTGGCCTCTCCGTCCCTTGCGAGTAGCTGCATGGAGTAAGTGATACTCAGAAAGACTTTGGCTGTTAAAGCCACCACAGCAGTCGGGACAGGCCGACTGTGTCACGAATATATACCACGCCACTTTCTGGAATCATTAGAAGCCATGTCACTATTTGTATGTCCAACAGCAAACATATTGCTGAGTCCGCTCTTTATTTTACATACAGTATATTAACAAACAGCATTTTAACGGCTTCTGCCTGATGGGTAAACTAAAATATGTATTGAGGACAGCAGTCTTCCAAGGACTCTAAGCGTCATCGAAGTCCACAATATAGGACATATCTATTAATATCTGACTGTCTTGTTTTTGAGTAATACGTGTATTATTTATTTATTTTACACCATACTCCCTTTATATTTTCAGTATACAGAATACAGACCATACAAACCTGTAAAAGGCATTGCCTTCTCCTTAAACGTTTTCATGTTTCATTGTTTAAAGAAAATAAAGCCTTTGGTGTAATGAGGGTTTTAAAGGGTGTTTAATGTCAATGTAAAGAAACCTGAATATCTCCATATGCAAAATAGTTGCATAGATACTTTTAGTGAAAATTTAGTAGGCACCTTTGGCAACAGTAACAGTTTTGAACATCTGGACAATTTTTCCCCATTATTCTTTGCAAAACTATTCAAGCTCTGTCAGATTGCTTGGGGACCATGACTCAACAACAATTTTCAAGTCCTGTTTCAAATGTTTGATTGGATGAATAGGAATGTCTCTGACTTGACTTAGGCTGAGATCAGCATCGTTACTTTTAAGACATTCCTGCATAGATTTGGCTTTATGTTTGGATTTGTTATCTTGCTGGGAAAATATGCCAAAATGTCATTTGAGTTTACTCCTTTGCCACTCTGCCATAAAGTTATTGTATGCACCGTCTCTCCACAGACTCCACTTCTGTGGCTTTAGATTTAAATGTATGTATTTTTTTTTAAGTTGACCTTACTGTACCTTATAAATGTTCTTGTGTGCATCAAATAACTGGTATTTTTCAACAACCATGTTGTTGAATTTGCGTTGCATTTCACTGACACCACACCTTGATTACTCACCGGTGATCTCTTTTTCAACTATTACGCCCCTCTAAGGAGAGCCGGCTGTGCCAGTGATGATTATTAAGGTGTGTCATCGCTGCAAATACTTAAGCAATAACAATTTCTTGTGAGATTATGTACTGGAAGATTTCTGAGGAGGTGCACTGGTTAAGAAACTATGTTTTTAATATGTTGAAAACTTGTGAGAACCATTTTTGGATTAGCCGGGAGTTAGGCTGTGTCATCACTGCCAAGATGGCCAGAGCCACCCACTTTGAGCTACACAACAGCTCTTCAGAAACCTATGGGTGATGTCACGGAGACTATGTCCATATTTTATACAGTATATGGTGAAAACAGATAAATTGCACTGACAGGGATATAACATATGTAGCAGCATTTGCGACAGTGATTTTATTTTATTTTACAAATTCCAAAGTGTCCCAAGAATTGTAGACATTATTTTGTATAGAAGCTGTAGCTACCTATCTGATTTCAAATAACAGCTCTTGGCTTTTAACTTTGACTTCATACAGACTCCAATAGGCCAAGAGGACTGAACTCTACAGGTCCTTTGTAATTAGTGCCCAATGTGTATGCTACTCATTCTGCCTGGCTAAACCTCAACACACTTTGCTCTCCAGACTGGACATCAACTCTGAATCCTAATTCCCTTAATCGTCCTCAGGTGACAAATACCTCTGGAGTAATTTGCCGTATTAAAGCCATGGCTCAGGGGTCCTGACTTGTTAGTCACAATCCCTTCAGCAACACCTCAGTGCCCTTCATTGCACAAGTCAAAACTCCTGAGTGGAGAAACTCTACCACTGTATAATTACCCTGCTAACTCGCATGCCATTCTCAATATGTGGTACTACAGTAGCAGTGCTGAATACTGCAGAGAAGACGTAGATGTTGTAACCGCCCTTTTCAAACACACGTGCATAAACTCCCGCACTCATAAAATGATTTATATGCAGCTCACATCTCCTCAATATGGTATGGAAATTTTGTTATGATTTGGAATGCGTTGATGACCGTGAGGGGTTACGGTTTCCTGATGCCGCTGTTTTGATATTTTTCGGAGAACAAGAATAACTTTGTTAGAAAGTAGCCAATTAATGCAGTTGCCCCTTCTCCTGCCTCAGGAAGCCAGCTCCCTTTGAAGTTCCCCGATCCACTGAACATACAGGATATTTACTCTATACAGATTTGCAGTGTTTTGGATGGACCGTGTTGAATGAAAACACGTCTCAAAGGGTCTTTGCCGCATACCTGCATTTTTTGGACGACCTTGAAACTCAACTGGAATGTTTAGCTTTCCCAGACCCCGAGCTGGAAACGGCCTACAGTGACTGGCACGGGGGCCAAAGCCACGCCAGAGGGCAGAGGCAGGACAGACCGAGCTTAGAGAGAGAAGTGGCAGACTGGTGGGCAGAGAGATGCAGACCTGATGAAGCCGCATTATATCAGAGGAGTGCTCGGCCGCAGACTGGCAGAGTAATTATGTTAACATTTAAAATAATCTGTTGAAACCAGCTCTCCTCTCTTGTACTACCTCTATCCCTGGAGCGCTAAATGGTCATATTATCGGAGAGGTTCTGTAGGTGATACACTTGGCAGTCTACTAACCTTGTAAAATCGTACCATGCCTCCACCACAGTAGCAAGCCAGGAGGGTAAGGTGGCAAACAATCAACTGAAACACAAGATAGACTTAGGCTGAAATCCAATAAGAGGTGTTGTGTAGAGACTAGAGACCGACTCAGACAGAGTAATCAGCTTCAGACTGGGGCAACTCTGGTAAGGCTAAAGTGTTTGGGGTGGGCTGGAGAGAGAGCATCTGAGGTGCTCGTCACTTCAATAATCTGTACTTTTTACTTGAAGACAATGTCAGAGAGGTTTTTTTTTTTACCACCAATGTTTTCTAATGCAGTGATTCTCAAAGTGGGGTCTGTGGCGCTCTGTAAGGGGGGCCATTTGCAAAATAATTTTGCAATGAGTTATAAAATTGTGCTCTATCATTAGAAAGTGAATACAGATGGGGACCATTTGCGAAATAAAACAAGCATATTATGTCCATTACTCCCACCCATTTGGGCCAATAGAAACTCTGATGTGATTGTGAAACACAGCAATAAGTTATTATTTTTAAGTTGAAGCACTTACTGTAAATCAGCTTTAGACTGGTAAGTTTATTAGTACTATGCCGGTCTTGCTACTGTTTATTTCATAGTAATATTTACTTGAAATGTAGGCTACATGCTGTCAAGTTTAGTCTAAATATAATTTGAGTAAAATGACCCCTCTGTATAAAGGTATATAAGTGGTATTAATATTCAATAACATTGCAAATTTCCCCGCTGTGGAACTAATAAAGGATTATCTCATTTTATCTTATCTTAACATGATTCAAATTGAAATGTGTTTTTGTTTATCACTATGAAACAGGTATGAAGTATTTAGGTTGTAAGGTTTTAGAATACAAATAGTTCCAATTTAAGAGTACAAATGGCAGTAAGCAGCATACGCGTGATCGGTGTTACGATTAATAAGGGGTCCTTGGAAAATGTTCTCCCCTTTAAGGAGTCTCTGGCTGAAAAAGTTTGAGAACCCCTGTTCTAGTGGCTTTAGTTTTACAAAACATAATGTTCTTATGTGAGTTTGACATTACATTGTTGAGAGAGGAATAGAAAACAGATGCTCAGTGGTTTTAAGTGTGTATGAAGTACAGTAGGTGTGCACCATGTGTATGCTCCCTCAGTGAGAAAGGCCAAGTTTAAAAGGGAATCAAAAATAACTACAGCCAATCAAAGGACACGTCGCGCTTTGAGAGCTTGCCAAGGCTTTTGACGCTGTAACTGGTTAAGGATGTGGCGACATGGGATAACACTGTGTTCCCATTCCCTTGCTATTAACACATGACCCTGCTTGCCTTGTGTTCAAGACATAAGACACTTTCTCTTGCACTCTAAAAAAGCTGTTAATGACTCAGTAAATCAGAGAAGTAGAGGCAGTGGAGTAATAAGTTGAACAAAGTCTTCTGTGTGTGTGTGTGTGTGTGTGTGTGTGTGGTATATACATGATCAGATAAGCCCTGCTCAATCAGATAGTTATAACTGAGCTGGAAAATAGGTTGATCATATCTGAGGAACATTATCTATGAAGCCAGCTGTAGAATTAGCACGTCTGTGAACAGCACTGCTAGCTGTCTGCTTCCCAAATGATCTATCTCCGAAGGGCTATATCAGCACCCTGTGGTAATCTCAATATGGAGAATTTGGCTGCGGACCTCGGTACTAAAGTGGTCATAACTCTTCAAAATAATCACAGGATAAGCAACTGCATGTCTGATTATCTGAGTTCCCTTGATGCTGAATCTGGCACGGAGATAAAGCCGCTCTTTATAAAGTGTGGCCAAGGGAACAAACATTTAATGCCTGAACAGCAAATAGTTTAGTCTGAATTTAATACAAGGACATACAGTATTGGGGGGATGACATTTTATAACGTTTAAATTCCTATTAATTGGAAATGAATGACAGCAATAGTAGGAATCAGTCCAGAGAGGACTTTTACTTGTAATGTGAGCTGCTGCTACATTTCAATACTTGCTTGAGTAAAGAATCAGAGTACTTCTTCCACCACTGCTTACCGACATATTACATTGCTGTTGATAATCACGAGGCACTATCACTATGTATTGCTTCATGTTTTCGTTGGATACAAGAATTCAAAACAGAATATGGCATAAAATATCTGTACTGTAAAAGTGCAATTCTTTCTATATAGAATCATATCCAATTGGCTTTCTCTAAAGTTCCCCGCTGCCACGCTCCTCCTGGCGCTTAGTGAGAAATCAGTTCACCGCACATGAATGAAACGCAGCACTGTATCCTAACACAAATATCAGACTGTGAAAAGGGCTGAAGTTTTGCCACTTCAAATTTCAAGAGTTGCTTTTATTGGCATTTGATCTGAGAGCTGAAGCAGAGGAGCATAATTGTGTACACACACACACATATACACCAAATCTACCCACTCCGACACCCCCTTCCATTGGTCAGCTCTTTGAAGACAAGATTGCGCCTGACCCAAAACAACCTCTCTGGGACGAGTACAAATAAAAAAGGCAAAATAAGATAAAAGCCCAAAATGTACTGGGGAAGCTGCAGCAATGTTTGATTAGCTGTGAAGGGGAGGGACGGCAGAGAGGTGGTGGAGTATAAACGCACAAGAAATTGCAGTTCTCCCACACCTTTTAAACAAACACAAATATTTATATCAATTAATAGTCCAGACCAAAGAGCCGCAGTTTGTATCTGGATCATATCAGCCCCATTTTACGAAAAAACAACAACATTATAACTAGTTGTGAAAGAAAATATTGAAAAAAAAAATATTATATATATTGATATATTATATTTTGTGATACTGTATTGATTCTAAAAAACACAGTATTGATTTTTAATAAAAAGTTTACATGTAAAGATAAACTCAATACTTTATTTAATTTGCAAAGACATGCGCTTCCTCAGTGTATGTGCCCTCTCAAAGTAGTGCTATGATGTTGGATTTTACAGGGATTTTACTGTGATAAATGTAAATGGAGATCCCACTGTTCTGACTGCATATACTTCATACACTTTATACTATGACATTTTTCCTAAAAATAGATTTAAAAAATCGCAATATACCTTACTTACAGTATCGCAATATATTGAATCGTAACCCCTGTATCATGATACGTATCGTATCATCAGATTATTTTCAATACATAGCCCTAGTTATAACTATAGGGAGAGGGTGTGTCTCAGAAATAAACATATAAAAGTGGGGAAAGCAAAGTCATTAAAACCCTTCACACCATACTGTGTGTTTGCTCACTGTCAGGTACAGTAAAATGCTCATCAACAGCTGCAGTTTGCAGGCTGAGATTCTCATATGCAGCTTCTGCCAACGCACTGCAGACTGTAAAAGCTTGTCACGCAAGAAGCCTCGCTCCAGACTGCTGACATCCTCAGAAGACCAAGGTCCTTCCGTAGTCTTTTAAGAGCTAACCCCAAAACTACTGCTTGCAATGAAATTGACGTCCTCTGTTGCTAGTAGTGACACCCTGCTAAACAAACATATCGAGTGGTTTGGATGCACCTCGAGGTATGCTTCCCACTCAGCTATCTATTGCTCTTCTCCCTGTTACGGCTCGCAGACTCCGACTGGGTGACACTTAAGCTGCCACCAACCTGCATGTGACACTATGCCTGCACGGATTCTTTCTGGTCTGTAGTCACATAGATAGATCATCTACTGGTATTTGAGTATTTGCCAGGAAAATATGCACATAAATCTTAGACCTCCCAGGACTAAATGACTCATAATAAAGGGAAAAAGATTTATAGCAACTATAAAGAGATTTAAAAGATTAGAGTAAAGACATAATGATAATCCACACTGAATAGCCCGATTTCTTGTGTAGTATGACAATTGAAAAGGCCCCAGATAAGAGAAACATGACATACCTGTTACTAGTGATGAAGTCTCTTACTATGCTTGCAGAATAACTTTCAAGCAAACCTTGCATAGTTGAACCAAAGCCTAAACCCGCTCAAAATGCATTTTGCATCCAAAACAGATTTGGAACCAATGTTTATTCTCATAAAATAACTTTTCCTCAGTGTGCAGGAGGAAAGCACATACCACAAAACCCTCAAGGCATTTGAAGCTGCTTTCAAGCATCGCTCTGACAAAAGACAACAAAACAAATGGGGAAACTTTGTAAACTGTGGCTCCTGAGCTCAAGTGCATGTACACTTAAAGCTGCTGTAGGCAGAATGTTTTTGGCATCATTGGGCAAAAATTCAATAATAACATTTCAGTATATTGTAATTCAAGTGTTCTGAGAGAATACTAGACTTCTGCACCTCCTCATGGCTAAAAGAGAGAGCATTCCTATTGGATGTTCATGCAACGGAGGCAGCTGTCAATCACTCGCGAACTCCGATCAAACGGTCAAACTAGGCAGCGCTGATCAAATATGAATCAATATTCTGTTACTGTAATGCCTATTTCTTGCCCCGAAATGTTTTCAGAAACATCTTGTAGTGTACTGTTTAGCTGTAAAATTAGAAAGTTTGCTCCGGCTTGGGGGCGGTGCTTGGTATTTCCTCAACTGGTCTCAACATGGCTGCCTGGTCACTAACTTTCTCATTTTACAGCTAAACAGTACACTACAAGATGTTTCTGAAAACATATGAGGCGAGAAATAGGTATTACAGTAACAGAATATTGATTCATATTTGATCAGCGCTGCCTAGTTTGACCCGCGAGTGATTGACAGCTTCTCAGAGACGACAGGCTCCAACTCGGTTCTGATTGGTTGTTTTCCTCCGGTCTGTGAAATCTTGAAGATGCCATTAGGAGCACCGGAGGACACCGGAAGACACAGAGGCACGTGATTTTTTTCAGATTACCTGTCTCATGCACTACTGTCAGGATATAGTGACCGTTTTATAAAAAACATTTTTTTTATCATATTTGCTCCAATTCTGCCCACTGCTGCTTTAAGGACCTATCCCACCAAAAGTTTCTCAACGACATATGGCCAAAAGAGCTGGTGGTGGGCGACTGCTTCTGCAAGTCAATCTGAAGATTGCAAATCAATCACTCCCCCCTATTGTGGACACAATATTTATCCACACAGATTAAACCATATGAGACCTCTGCATCCCACCAGACTTGTTCCAGCTCAGAAACCCTGTCTCAGCAGCTTGTGAATGTGCTGGGCAGCTTCTCCGCAAACTAATTGTTTAATCTCTCCAAACAGCCTGCTTCTATGATAAGCAGCTGGGTGGCATGTGAAGCTGCGAAATGTGGAGGAAAATCAAGAGGCTCTGATGCTTTGAACCAGACAGATTACATGTTGCCTATATACTGGGTGACTTAAAACATGTAATATTACCTATACCAATACTATAAAAAATATACAGATTGGCTGGGATGTTCAGAATGATGCCTGGAATGAAATGAAAAGGGACTGACAAATATATGCAACACACTTCACTATGATAACCAATAGCATGCACAACAGCAGACAGATATTTTATGGTCAAACCCTTTAAAAAATGTCTCAACAACTAATATGAGGAGATACAAATATGACAAAAGTGAAGACAGAAAGAAATATCTTTTCAATCTCTTGCTGCTGTCACTTGAGTGAGCTTATACTTTTGCATTTGGGAGACCACTCACAGTGTGTGTGTACAGACCCAATATTACCTATACAAACACTATGAGGAGATACAAATATGACAAAAGTGAAGACAGAAAGAAATATCTTTTCAATATCTCTTGCTGCTGTCACTTGAGTGAGCTTATACTTTTGCTTTTGGGAGACTGCACTCACAGTGTGTGTGTGTGTACAGACACAATATTACCTATACCAATACTATAACAATATACAGATTGGCTGGGATGTTCAGAGTGATGCCTGGAATTTAATGAAAAGGGACTGACAAATATATAAGTATGCAACACACTTCACTATCATCAACATAACCAATAGCATGCACAATATCAGACAGATATTTTATGGTCAAACCCTTTAAAAATGTCTCATCAACTAATATGAGGAGAGACAAATATGACAAAAGTGAAGACAGAAAGAAATATCCTTTTAATCTCTTGCTGCTGTCACTTTTGCTTTTGGGAGACCACTCACAGTACGTGTGTGTGTGTGTGTGTGTGTGTGTGTACAGACCCACGTGTGCTTTTGACAGAAGCACAGAATAAGTTAGAAGCATAAATTATTAAACTCTTTTTTTATAAATAGAGGTATAGTTACAACTATTCAACACATTTGTGCATGGTAGTTGCTGAAATCAGTATATGTAAGTTTAAGTCTAAATGTGAGACTTCTGTCTGAGGATCTATGAACTAGGATGTTTGCAGTGCGCTTTTAGCCAAAGTGCTCTCCACTGTGAGCTGCCAAACCAACCCGCTGGCCTCACCTGTGCCAGGTGTCTCCGGTACGCGGTGCAGCGGTCCGACCTGCCGCAGCTGGAAAGCGGTCCTCACTTCATGACAGCTGTACGCGTCCACGCAGATCACGCTCACCGCTGCGAATACGACCGCCGACCAAATCCAAGAGGATCCGCGAGAAGAGTTTACGCGTGGGCATATTCCTCGGGACATTGCCGCATCTCACACCAGGTATCCGTGTTGGATATAGCCTGGATACTGTAGCCTGACTGCGAGCTGAGTGACACAGTGTTGAGAATAGACGAAGTACAATGAAGCGACGATGATGAGTTTAAACATCTGACCAAAGCTGTTTCCCGTCTGATTTTCACATTATTGGTTTTGTGTGATGAGTGTGAGCGGCTCACAGCAGCGGAGGAGGTTCAGGGCTTCTTCTTCTCTCTCTTGGCCAGAGGAAAAGGAGAGTGGTGTGGGCTGAAGCCAGTCTGTCCCAAGCTCAACACTTTGCAGTGGTCGGGTTGTCTGCATGCCTGTTTCCAAAAGCCTTGCGCACACTCCCCTCCTCCCTTTCTGTTTACTTCAGCTAAGTGCCCACAACTACAACTCACTACAATATCCCTATAGGGACTTGCTGTGTCAGTAGCCTTACAACAGCATTTTAAAAATCCCTAAAGCTAAACAATTCCCAGTGGTATTATTATTAAAACAAACAAAAACTAAATGTTCCTTATATATTCGACCATTTGCATCCTAATTGAACGTTTTGCTGCGACTTTTTGTGTCCCTTTGTATAGTGTTACAATTGAATATGATAGAGAACATCATACACAAAATGTCATCATATCAAACTTTACCTTTCCCCCTAAATGTTTTTGTTTGTTTCTGTAACACAGCCAAAGATCATTCCAATTTTAAAAACTAAGGGAGATAGAGACCATATTAAAAAATGGTGAGAGGGCACTATTGCCTTCTGGTTCTCTCTTCTGTATCTTCAAGACACACAATTAAAGGGGCTGTATGAATCAGAAATTGCTTGTTTTTTTTTTGTTTTGTTTTTTACTTGTGTATATTCTTTTTACTTATTTATCTATTTTTTGTATATATTATATTTTTTCCTGTATCTATACTGTTTTTTTATATTAATATTAGGTTTGTTAAGTTTCTTTGTACCGAGAATGTTATTATTGGGGACGTTTGTGAATGTTTGTTCTGTTGTTTCAAAATGAACAAAAAAACAATAAATATAATATTGAAAAAAAAGAAGAAATTTGCTTGTTAACAGTGACACCTGTGGCCGTTAAGTCAACGACAGTCAGCGTCCTGATGCTCGCACTTGTGTTTGCACTACATCAACGCAAGCGAGCATCGGTCGAAACGATGAGGCGACACACACGAGACTGAATGTGATTTGCGTCATAATTGAACGTTTTGTTGCAACTTTTTTTATAATAATAATAATAATAATAATAATCTTTATATGTATAGAACCTTTCTAAACAGAGTTTCAAACTGCTTGCACAGATACAATGAAATACAGACAAAATAAAAACAACAATAAAAGAACTAAATATAAAGACCAAATAATGAGAAAACTTAAAACCCGTAACCAGTGGTATTAAAACAATAAGTTACTACACATAAGCCAAAAGAGGACAATATAAGATGTGGGGGAAAAGGTGCACCAAGCTGTTGCCTAACGGAGTAAAAAAAAAAAAAGCCTTTTTATAAGAATGGGTTTTTAAAAGAGATTTGAAATTGGTAGTAGAGCTAGCTAACCTGTGGTCCTGAGGTAGGCTGTTCCACAGTCTAGGGGCATTGATGGCAAAGGCCCTTTTGTTCCTTTGTAGTGTTACAATTGAATATGAAACAGAACATCATACACAAATGTCATCATATCAAAATTTTACCTTTCCCCCTAAATGTTTTGTTTGTTGTACTGTAACACAGCCAAAGATCATTCCAATTTCAAACTATAAGGGAGATGGAAACCATATTAAAAATGGTGAGAGGGCACTATTGCTATCTGGTTCTCCCTCTTCTGTATCAAGACTTAGGATAATGAGTAAATGAATTGTAGGCAAAAAATACTTTGATCTCTTCAAGACACACAATTAAAGGGGCTCTATGTAAGAATCAGAAATTGCTTGTTAACAGTGACACCTGTGGCCGTTAAGTTGCTTGCACTTGTGTTAGCGCTACATCGACGAAATGTGAGCATCGGTCAAAACGGTGAGGCGACACACAAGACACTGAACGTGATTTACTGCAAATAATCCAATCCAATAGGAATTTTGCCAGCTTGGGGTTCGTTTTGATAGCCAAAACCAAACAAAGGTCCCTCCATGAATCGAAGGCCCGGCCGATGTTGATCCTAGTTTTACCCTCCCGACGTCGGTCACATTCCTGTTTTGCAAGACGGGCTTCACTAGATATAACTTTGTTTTTAGTGTTTCCTTGGAGTTTGTGTTGTGTCGCATTCTTCACTTTAAAAGCAGTCTACAGGCTGATAGAGGAAACCCAGAAAAGTCAAATTTTTTAGGTTACAACCTGTTCACACATTGGCAATAAATGATAATAAACGTTTAAAACCTTACATACGGTCCCTTTAAATATGCACATGAGTGGGATGGGGTAAAACAGGACTGGACATTTTATTTGGTTTGTATGGTGATTGTTGAGTTGCAACAATATTGCTGAAGCTGTATAGCAATACTTGTTATTTGATTCACATCGCTGCCATCTACTGGCGAAAATGTTTAGTCAGAAATCTTGATTTTTTTCCAGAACTGATTTGCCTGTCACATTATTGCACTCCTCGTAAAGTGGAGTCAAGTTTTATAAATCGTCTGTGTGTGTGTGGTGTGTCACATAAGAGGTCTTGGAGAGTTCGACCGTCATAATGATGTGTTTTTCAGATGTTGGTGTTCAATAATTTAGATTCACTTCAGATTCAAAATGTAGTCAGAGAGAAGGCATTGGAGGGTGTGCCCCTTGTGAGAATTCACACCTGCAGATTATGAGACCATAGCAGGCATATTACCAAATCATTATAAAAATGTAATTATTGGCCTACGTATTTTCCAACAAATGGTGTTTTTTTTTCATGGAACACAACAGGGCCATATTAAGTGTGTAACACATTTAAAGTGCATTCATTTTGAAGGTTTGTCACATTTCCAAATGTGACCTTATACTGTACGGATCATTCTACAGATTTCATGTTAAATATTACCCTCTCCTGGACAGAGACGGTACTACAGCAGTGCTCAGTTGCCAACTCTTTTATAATATTCCTTTTTCACAGCATGACATGTCACAGCAGGAAAAGCACAGGTGTATTTCATAACAGTAATGATGGCTGCATCCCATTTATCCCTATTGTGCATGCTGGACCACTGGAATAGCTTATTGAGCCATCGTTAATGTTATTTCACCTGTGCTTTTCCTGCTATAACAAGTCAGAATGTCTGCTGCGAAAACGCCTCTACAGTCTACAAAGAATTTCGCAAGCTGTTTTTACAAATTAGCCGCATAAATAAAACTTGTGATTATTTGTATTAAGTTATTATCGAATGGGATGGGGGCAAGTTTATTGCCTGTTGTAGTTGGTTTGCAGGCCTGCTACAGCAGAGATTTCCATTCCTACTGGTCTACTGGGAACTGCTTGAACAAATAACCTCCCATCCCATGATGGCCTCCATAACACACAAACAGCTGCTGCCACAATATACACTTTAAGAACTTTAACAGGGCAAAGACTGACATTAGCACTTTGCTCTTCTTCCATTGGTTTGGAAGCAAAAGCAGCCAGGCGTGAGCTAGTCTCTTAGGAATAACAAAGTTCACACAGTTACTCCACAACAATCAGGAAAACCACAAAAACAACAGACGAGGCACAAAGGTCACCAGAGCTCACTTTGCGCATGCAAAGTCTGAGCTTACAGGTAGCCCCCTTAGGTTTGTCTAGTCCAGGGGGTAAGTGGTGGTGACAACAGTCGGTCCCCCGAGAACAGGCAAGTCTCGTGAGGACACCTGTAATACCTACAACATATGGTGCCTTCAAATGGCGTCGTGTTTACCGTGTTCGCAAGAAGAGTCCATATGAATAAGAATAAGAATCCATCCCTCATGTGGTATTCACAACCTGTAAAGTTTCTGAAAGCTCTGAGTTCACGAGTTGTGACGTGTTTGTTGATGTTGTCAGAAATGGTGGAGGCCATGGAAGTTCATTTTTCAGTACATATTAAGTGAATACAGTATATTGTAACTTTAGCCGTGTATTGTTTTTCTTCATAATTTTATACGTCTGAGGAAAATGTTGATATTCCAAACTGACTAATCTTTTTCCCCTGTCATTAAGCCTTTTACGCATTTACTGCATTATGTTACCCACTTGCCAGCTTGCTAAGTTGTTAGCCTCTGTGGCTTCTAGATGCCGACAGTAACGTAAATATTGCTGTTTCTTAGCGTCGGTGTTCTCACGACTTAACCACTTAAACGCTAAGCATATTGTGTACACGACTTCCCATGTTGTAAACATGAGCTCACGAGTTTCATTTGAAGGCACCAATAGACCAAACTTATAGGCTTTAACACTACAAAAGGCCTTTATTCAGCAGTGTCTCTAACAACTTCTGTAAGTACTACAAACATGGAGCAGCACTCCTCGGTTTCCTCACTGTATTGCATGCACCCATTGGCAAAGACTTTCTATCTACTAATAATGCATTCCAGTAGAGGATGCTCTTGAGTTAAGTATAGTCTGAATGTTGGCCTGATCACAGGTGTGATTCTGATTTACACTAGTGATTATTTTAAACACACTGTAGCATTAGATCATCGGGATAAGGGAGCCATGTGACCCCTTGTGACAGAAAATCTAGCCTCTGTAGAGGGGGCAAAAGCATTGTGTCAAGATCACATCCTCCCGGGTTAGCTGCAGCACTTGCTCATCCTGCTTGTTATGTAGCATCATCCAGAATAACAAGTCAAGTCAAAGGCTATTTGGCCAGGTATACTATTGGAGTAAGCGGTAGACCTACTAGGGGCAGTTCATTAAATGATTTTGAGGCAAACAGGTACACATTATGCTGTATCTTTCTCGGATGGAGTTTACTACCTCCGGGCTCAGTCTTCACTTACCTGAAGGAGGCCCTCAGCAAAAGCTACAGCACATTAACGTGCTGAAGTTGCATGCAGTACACCATGCTCTCAGATTTTCTTTCATTCCTGGAAGGCAGATATGTTCTTAATTGGTGTCAACAAATTGAATTGACAAGTGAATTATTGGGGGGGAAGCATCCGAACTGAATATTGTGTCTCTGAGAATCATCGGTCAAAATCATTGCTTGAACTGAGATGGTACTTGCTGGTACATGACTTCAGGACAGGAGTACTATTAATTTACTACAATGTACAATTTATGAGTCAGTGTAAGACGCATTTTATGTAGGTATTGGCATAGATTTCTGCTTTGCTTGCTTTAGTAAACCCAAAGACATCCAGGAGCAATTGCTGGATAAGAGATAACACTTCTGCTTTCGCCTCCACAATTGCTAAATGGTCTGCCATCACACCACTGTACCGATGTGGATATAGGGCTTATAGGGTCAGTCAGAAGGGGGTGTGGTTTGAACTTGCCTTAAAATCCCAACTATCTGCATTGCTGAAATTGCTGTCAGGTTAAACAGCTATGCTATGCATTGTTCCAGCAGGACTAGCGAGATGAACATTGGAGAGCAGGAGGCACAAAGCTCTGACCAGCCCCTTTTCACAGCAGCCATTCTGACATGTCATTGCAGGATAAACACAGGTGTAATTAATAGTATTAATTGTGGCCCTGTTCCATTTAGGTGGGCCAAGGCCCTGGTATGGTGCATGTTGTCTCACTGGAATGGCTGTGACACTAAATAGAACTAGACCCTAATTAATTGTATCAATTACACCTGTGTTTACCTGCATTTACATGACACAATGGGGCCTATTATAAAACTACTATCATGGGTGATTATTACCAACAATAATGCCCCAAAATCTAGGTACTGAATTTCTTCTGTGGTGGTCAGGAATATTGAAACAGACAGGCTTCTCCGGTTGAACTTTAGGAGCCAAAAGGGAGAAATGATATCATGGTATAAAGTGCAAGATACAGACACTTATCGTTTAGCTATATATTCTATGTGATTATATTATTATGTTATAGATAACTAACGCAAAAAAAATCAATCAGTAAATTAGCTAGCTAGTTAGTTAACTAGCTAGTCAGTTAACTAGTCAGTTAACTAGCTAGCTAGTTAGTTAGCTAGCTAGCTAGTCAGTTAACTAGTCAGTTAACTAGCCAGCTAGTTAGTTAGCTAGCTAGCTAGTTAGTTAGCTAGCTAGCTAGTCAGTTAACTAGTCAGTTAACTAGATAGCTAGTCAGTTAACTAGATAGCTAGTCAGTTAACTAGTCAGTTAACTAGATAGCTAGTCAGTTAACTAGTCAGTTAACTAGATAGCTAGTCAGTTAACTAGCTAGCTAGTCAGTTAACTAGATAGCTAGTCAGTTAACTAGATAGCTAGTCAGTTAACTAGTCAGTTAACTAGATAGCTAGTCAGTTAACTAGATAGCTAGTCAGTTAACTAGTCAGTTAACTAGATAGCTAGTCAGTTAACTAGTCAGTTAACTAGATAGCTAGTCAGTTAACTAGATAGCTAGTCAGTTAACTAGTCAGTTAACTAGATAGCTAGTCAGTTAACTAGATAGCTAGTCAGTTAACTAGTCAGTAAACTAGCTAACTAGCTAGTGTTATAAGAAACACCGGAGTTTCGTGTCTCTTCTTCTATTGTTTGTATAACTGCTAGACCTGCTAGCTCCAGTATGTCACACTCGTTGATACAGTTACTGTACAGATACAGGTGGTGTTGCCAACTTACCTGAATGAGCACCCGAAGTGAAGGAAGGTGAGTATCTTGTGTTTCCTGCAAAAACGTGTGGTGTAGTTAAAAAAAAATAACTCAGATGTTTTATATTTGAACAAGCTTGAACTGGAACTTGCCACTCATGCAACATTTGGAAACATGCTAACAATAACACCACAAGAGATCTTGGCTTCTGAACTCCTGGCTAGCAGACCTACTGTACATGACTATGCTCTAAAACGGTCTCAACTAAACATGTTAAATTACAATCAGATCATATATATTCTTCAAATAGAGCTTTTCCACAGCAGACATTATGACTTGTGATAGCAGTAAAAGCACTGGCGGAATTAATAACATTAATGATGTCTCAATTTCATAAAGTGTCCCAGAAAGCTTCCCAGTGAGACCAGCAGTGGAATGCAGCCATCAATGTTATTAAATACACCAGTGCTTTTCCTGCTATGACATATCATCACAGTGTCTGCAGTGGAAACTGTCATCATTGATATAAATAAACCACAAGTCATCATGTAAGTTATTACAGAATGCATTAAATTGTCCATATCCCAAATATTAACTTATTTGAAATCACAAATGCAACAGGAATAGTCAACATCAATAGACACAATTGTATAGGCTCTTTAGCCTCTCTCCAGTGGCTCTCTGCGGATTTTTACAAATGGAAATGAATAACTGTTTTTTGTTTACATTTTCATTTTTATCTATCATTGTTGTAGGTCTATGGTACGATGGAATGAGTATTAGGGCCACATTGAGGAAAAAAAAAACAATCTGAGATTTAGAATAGAATAAAGTCATAATATTACAAGAATAAAGTCATAGGTTTACGAGATAAAAGTCGTAATATTATGAAAATAAAGTCATAATATTATAAAGTAGTACTTTTATGTGTTATTTTCTTTTTTTCTCATAAAGTTCTGACTTTATTCTCGTAATATTATGACTTTATTCTGGAAATCTCAGATTTTTTTCCCCTCAATGTGGCCCTAATACTCTACATTTGCACTTTGGCCCTCACTGCATTAGACTTCTATACTACTGTATATACTTAGACTATAAGCTAATTAGCTTATAGTCTAAGTATATACAGTAAGTAACCTTCATCACAATGCTCAAATGACAAAAAAAAAAAATATTTTTTGCCTAAAATGGCTCTTTTGATAGTAAAGGTTGCTGACCACTGAAATAGGAAAGCTTCCAGTCCAATATTCAATTCAATGTGTGTTTTTTAGGATACTATTGACCATTCTTGCCTTGCAAAATGTTCCTTTTCTTCTCTACTACAGTATGTATGACCTTTATCCTATTTACAGATTTATTGGATTATTGTATGCTCCTGAACATGTCTGTTTGGAGTTTTAGGATTTTGATTGTATTTTATTGTATTTTGCAACTAGGACCTGTCTGTTAGGATCCTGATGGACTTATTTTAGGGGAATTAAAACCTTTTTAGTAACAACAGTGATTTATCTTTTTTTCTACAGAGTGATTTGCACGCTATAGAAGACACTGCTCCTGATGCTGCTGCTTCTGGTAAGGCTTTTTTATGCCATTTAGATACCATGTGAGGGAAGAGAGAAGAGATTTGTTTAAATGATTTGTGTCTGAAGTAGATGCACTTCAAGTGATGGTGAACTTGGTCAGCAGATGGCGCCAACAACCTTTGTTTTCAGAGTCTCACCGTTGATGCTCATTTATGCAGGTTAAGTTTTCTGTATTAAGTGCCATTAACATAGTTCAAAATGAGGTCAATAGGAGGACAACATGTTTCCTGTTTGAAGTGACAGGAAGGAACTCACTATTTTCTCTCCAGTCAGTATAAACATTATTTCAAAGCCAGACATTATTTTGAACTAAAATTATCTCCTGTATCCCTTGGTAGTGGTTGTCAGTAGGCCATCAGTCACCCCTAGCATCCTTACAGACGTCACATAAAACATAGCATTTACTCAGCATCGATTCATTATCCATGAAGAACAATAACCATCAGTATGTACAGCATAACTAGAAATCTCTATGCACACTCGTGCTGGCCTTCTTTTAACCATGTGATCATATGATCATGAATAGTTATGTTCACTGTGGCACCTCTGATGCCAATTAAGCCCATCCAATCCTTCGACTATGACTACAGAGAGATGCAGTAGTCATGGCAGGGGATCCTTCATTCTGTGTACTCACGCTGTGTCTGAGTCCAGTAGTTAGTAGACAATCTCCGGGGGCTTTAGCCCATCAGTTCTGGCCCTCTAAACTGGGTATTTAAGGGGCTTACAGGGGGTTAAACCCCAAAGATTGGAGCCCTCAACCGCCTGTTTGAGAGATTACGCTCCCCGGTCTCCCATTTTCACCTCTCTGTCTTGGTGGAACAGCGGGAAGTGTGGAGGGTGGTCGTTAGAGAGAGACATGCCTCAGCTTGACATCTCTGGAGGGAGGAAGTGGTGATAAATGAGTTTGGAGACGCTTGATTAAGAACATTAGGAACATTTACCACATGCTGTGCAGCTGTTAGGAACTTGTGGATAAGATTTTGGTAAAAAAAAAAAAAAAAAAAAAAGATCTTTTTAAGTAAGGGAGCACCTTGCATTCAGAAAATCCTAAATAGGCATTGAGTAGGAAAGGGGTGCATACATACATGAAACACGGAGTGGTCAAAAATATCTGCACAGTGCTGGTCAGAGCAGGAACCTTATGCTCCATTTCTCTCGGCTGGAGATGTGAGGAGTGGAAGTAAGCCGTGCTGCATCTTTAATGAGAGTCTGACATCTTCAGTGCCGCTGTCTCACTATCTGTCCTGCTAGTGCCTTCTTCATCCTCACCTGCATAGCCCTCCCAGGGAGGACGGGAAACAGACTAAAAGACGCTTTCAATAATCTGAATGCCACTCCAAACCCTCCTTTGAAACAGATAGCATTTACAGTATGTGCAGGTGCCAATCCCTGACAGCACACTTAATAAAACCCTGTAAAGCAGCGAGCAGAGACCTTGCTCTATTTATAATGACTCTATTTCCTCAGTGGCATTTAATTGATTGGTATAATGGTTCTCATAGACTCTTCATTAGCTTGTTACAGCAGTGGATCAATACAACATCATTACATGCATGATTGAACCAAGCACCAGACGTCCGCTCCGGGACACATTGGTTTGTATCTGTAAACAGTCATTAATGTCACAATAGCCCACAACATACATGCAAGATTATATTATTTTGTCAATAACTTAGATTGATAAGACTAATTGGAATGTTATCGGCTTGTAAAGAGATGTTGTCTAAACACAAAATTGATCAGATGTATTGTGATCACTGCTGCTTTAAATTGAGTAATATCATCCCACAATCTGGTTAATCTGCTTTAATAAACATATACACTGATACAATACAATACTTTCATTATCAAACTCCAGCTACACATGAATTTGAATACAGTAAAACGTGTTTTTAATAACGTATTCAGGCAGTTTGGATGCCTCTCTCTTTGTATGCAAGTCTTTATGTGTCTAAGCGTGTGTGAACTGAAAAGTTCCAGGCATCGTATCTGATTTCACCCTCTATTCTGTCCCTGAGGGAGCGTCCTCCACTGTTCACAAAACAAAGTGCTGTTGTGCACATAGGTGGAAACATTTGTTTAACCCGTTCACCCCCTGAGATTTCCTCACTGTCTGTGTTCATTGAACTCTGATGGGATCTAAACACTTCCTTTGAGATCGTACACACGGGCCGCGCGCCGAGGTCAGACCGGGTGCACTTGTGTGTATGTGCATGTGCATGGGTGAGTGTGCTGAGTTGGTCTGGATAGAATGACTCGCTTTGTGCGTGACCAGTCGACCACGTCCCTCACAATAGGCAGAAAAAAAGGGGGTGACTACCTTTTGACAGAGCATTTTATCTCAGTGAGATCATAGCGATTGTCTATTTATGGCGCGTGGCATGCTGTTATGAGAGGAGCGTTTGAACTGGGTGCAGAGAGAAATACAGTTTCACCCTGTTTCACCTTTCCTTTTCCTTGCTCCAAAACAGCCGCCTCTTTTGATAATCATATGCAATCCAGCACAGTGGTTCATTCCTATCCCCTTCTGAACTCACCAGAGCCTTGTTGCTCATTTTGGCTCCCCCCTCCCCTTGCATTATTTTTAACAACCCCATTATCCCCTTTCTCTCCTCTAAACTGACCACCACATGTTTGTGAAAACTGTTTTTGGTGCCTCCGACCTCCTACTCCAGCACCCTTTTTTCCCCCCAATGCAAAGTGCGAGACAGAACCAGGGATGGAGGGAGGGGGAAAGTGAGGGGAGGAGAAGGGCGGGGGTTAAGAGAAATGGAGGGAAGGGTTGATGAAAACAACAGATCTCTGCTCCCTAATCCTTTTGTGTCGACGGTGTTAATCCATCCGAGCGAACCCGCCGCTCCCCCCCCCTCCCTCCCTCACCCCCTGCTTCTGCACCATATACCAGGCGCTCCCACCACATAAACAACCGACAGCACTACTGAAACCAATACTCGTCCCCCCCCCAGACAGTCGAGCAGAAACACACGACATCAGCCGCAGTAGCCCCCCCCCCCCCCCCCCCCCCCTGTCAAACACAACTCAGACTCAACTCTGTCCCTGCTTTCATCCTGCTCATCTTTATAGTGGCCACTGGGAACAAGTCTCTAGTCTGGAATCGCTTGCTTTGTTTTGTCTATATGCAAACATATTTTAATCTTGCATCAGCATGTCAATGTGTGTGTGTATTGGAAATTGCAAAGTATTGTTTTCCCTTATTTTGTGTGTGTTTTTCTGCTCGCACGCATTTGCTTTGTTCTGCTTTGTTTTGGCTATACTGTACATGTAATAATGAATGCACTTGAGAGCAACACGGTGCACACTGCAAGTGTTTTTGTGTCGCGGTCTTGTTTACGAGCTGTAAGAGAGAGGGTGGGGGGGTGTCGGGGAGGGGGAGCGCAGCGGTTGCCGGGGGAAGAGGAGGTTGTGTCTAATGAGGTCACACCCTGGCAACCCGGTGACTCCTCCCACTCAGCCCCCCCCCCCGCTCCATCTTTCCACTTGGCCCCCTCTGAGTGTGCCCACCCACTCAACCCCCCACCCCCCTCTCAACCCTCTGACAGAGAGAGCTCTCCGTGGTGCTGAAAGCAGAAAAACAACATCCAGGCTCCAGTTATAGTGTGCAGCTGCAAAGGGAAGGCAGGCGAGACACACGAGACAAAACCAAAAAATTAACCGGAGAAAGGGACTAGGGTATGAATGCTTTTGAAGATGAGTTGAAAAGCACACAGCAAGAGAAGTAGGAGTGTAGGAAAAGGAAGGAGAGAGAGAGGATGACGCTGTAGTAGAAGCGGGCTACAGTAGGCAGTGGGCGTGTTCTTGTTGTTGTGATCTATAGTTGGGAAGCCCGGTGTCATCTGCTTAAGCACAGACCGGCTGTACAGACCTGTGCGGACCAGCAGGGCAGAGGGAGCCGGCAGGGAATGCCATACCTGGAAACCACTCCACGCTTTACCTCGACCTTCAGGGCACCGTGGACGAGGACTCCTTTCACCTGTGCTGAGACATTTTGTGCAATTTGGACATATTCAAGCAGAAGGAGAGACATTCTGGGAATAGAAAGACTGTTGTGAGTGCCTGCTCTGCGACCGCAAGGGGAGTTTGATGTGAGCGTGTTTGAGAGGTTGTATTTGTGTCATGCTTGCGGTTGCGGGTGCGGTCTGTTGCTACGCTGCGTCTTCCTCCCATCTCTAGCATGTGCAGATGTGCGGAGCAGTGAAGCTGGCACCTGGCTAGGAGCTTGGGCGCCATCTGGACTGGAGGGGTCGCATCTTCCCTTTTCTGCCCAGGGGAGGGAGCATTGGGGCTGGGAACCCAAATGGCCCGGCTACCCTCTAGCACCAGCCTCATCCTGGGTCACAGTGACTCCTTCTAGCAAGTCAAATCAAGTTGGACCGTACAATGGATGGGAGTCTATGTGGATTTAAGTGGAATAGTGCATGGGTGCTCCAGCTTAGGTCAGAGTTCACTAGCGTGCACTGGACTCATCAGGGGAAGACAGAAGACACGTTGGTCCACGAACCAGCAGGGACACAGCCCCATTGTGAGTATGCATCATTATAACACTCGCTTTTACACTACAATGACCCATAAACCCACAAAGATATATGCATGCAAAAGTGGTTGTTTCTCTACTCACATCCACATAAAATGCCAAGAGTTGCACCTGTGTGCGCCTGCAGGTTAACCTTTACTTGGTCCACCGTACTGCACTGACGTGTGTGTATTTGTGCGTGCACGAGCGCCCACACGTGTTGTCACCAGACTATTGGCCTTGCAATCTTTTTGACATGGTGTCTCTAAAATATCCATGCCGCCCTTCTCCCATGACATGGTTGCCTGGAAACAGAAACGGTATGCCACTTTCATTTACTTTTAAAGCAAAGTGCACCTCTGTGTTCCAACTGTTGCAGCCCTGTCATGGCAGCTGGGGCCAAAGGGAGATAGAATAGATGCATAAAATGCATAGAGTGAAGGGGAGAGAGAGTGAGAATGAAGCTTTGTTGAGAAAAAATGGGTTGCTCAATTGATAGGCTTTATAGAGATTAGCAAACAAGAATAGGCGTTTCACATCGATGAGTTATGGGAGGACAATCCAATGTGAAAGGCTCGGTTGGTAAAAACAGTGTGATAAACAAGCTGATCCTAGTGCAGAGTGCTGCTGCAGGCTTACAGGGATTAGGCAGGCAGGCTTAATTCAGCTCAAACACTGTTTGAACTGTGCCTTCCCATTGCTGCACCCTCAACATCTGACTGGTGCACCTCGTTTCTCTTCAAGATTTATTTCCTTTTGCACAGCTCCAGCTCTCTGGCCGTGCCTGTGCATCAGTGATAAGACCTGATATAATCGGAGGGGGGGAAAATCTCAACACCACTTGATACCAGGATTGTGTGCCCTAGTTTGAACTCTGCTCCAAGATGGTGATTCCATCTGCTCTGTTGGCTCTTATCAGTCCTCGTGCCTGTATAAACCTAAGGAGTGTGGAGAATACGTTGTAGGTAGTGGAAGATAAACCCACTGACCTACAGGCACGATTTATTGATAGACAGACACAAGTTAGAGGGCCAACTAAGGATGGCCAGACAATGGCCAGTCTCTCAGTTGGCCCGGCAATATCCATCTGGTAACCTCCCCCCCCCACCCTTCATTGCCCTTGCCTCCCTACACACAAACATACATACAGTTATCACAAACCCCCTCCCCCTCCCCGTGCACGCTCACGCTCAGTGCTTCTCTCACACGTAAACAAGCATGAGTCTTAGGCTGATCTGAAAACATTGACCTACATAAAAAGCATGCTCTTCTTCCCTTGCACCGCTAGCCTCTCCAAATTCACATTCGGCTGTTGCACATACCACGTTGCATGCAGTTGCACAGGTTTTCAGGCAAATTTGTAACGTACATGCATGCACGCACGCCGGATCGCATCATTAGCTGCTGCATGCTGTTTTTGCATCTTAAGCGGCTGCAAACACATTATTCACATGTAGGAGTGAATCGTAGTATGATTGCACCATGCATGTGGATGTTTCATTGAAGAGGCTTTTCCTCACAGAAGCATCCATCCTCTCTCTCTCTCTCTCTTATGACAATGGTGCTGTCAGAAATAGTCTTTTTACAGAATCAAAAGGCAGCACGGAACAACTGAAGAGGAGACTAATTTTAGATCTTAAACACAAGATCGATGATGATACCCGCATATGCAAAACCATGCATCACAGTCTAGTAAGAGTGGTTCATTTAATCTGTGTGGTCAGTTCCCAGGAGTACTATATTTTCACATCTGAGCCCAGCACACATCTGCAACTGCAGAAGATGAAAGCCCTTTTTTTCAGTTTCATTCAGACACTCGCTTGGTTAAAGCCAACGATTTCAGCCAGAAAACGTGCAAACACAAACTGAGATAATGAACAGCCGCTACTGATCCAATCTGAGCCAATAAGACAACTGAAACTGAAGGTTATGAGTAACTGTAGCTAGATAGTGAGTCCCTTGACTGTTTGCATATTTACACGTGCATGTGTGCTTTTGTGTGTGTGTAGTGAACAACGGAGAACGATGTTGCAACCCTCCAGGGGAAACGTTTTCTCTTGCGGACACATGACGCAAGTCTCTGAATCTTTCACAGGCCATGAACTCCACAGCAACAGTCAGGGACATTAAAAACAATAGCAACATCACACAAACTCAATTGTTAAACACATTATTATGGTGCTGATGCAATCTTGCTTCATCGGTTCTCATCTCACCAAGGCTGACCTTGAAAGATGAAGATTGAGAGAGTGATTACTGACATAACAGCATGCTTGTTTTGCATTCAGACCAGTATACGAGTCCATATTACTAGTAGTATTTTGTGTATCTATCTCTTTAAAGGAGCAGTGTGTAGCATTTAGGGGCATTTATTGACAGAAATGGAACAAAATATGAATAAGTATGTTTTCCATTGTGTATAATCACCTGAAAATAAGAATCAATGTGTTGTCTTAGCACACAGGAGAAGTTTCTTTCACTACTAGATGCTGACAAAATCCTACACTCTGCACCTTTAAGGCAAAACAATTATTACTAACATTTCCTATATGTCTTTATCAGAATGCTGTGGAAACACTTGAAGAATGATGAGCTCCAAAGAGGAGGAAACTCTCCGTTTTTTCCAGTATGTTGAGGAGAATGGGCTGAGAGCCTACAACGGCCTGGTAGCTCAGAACTTGGACCACGCCAGGAATGAGCGAAATAGGACATTCCTGCAGGAGAAAAACGACAAGAAGAGAAAACAGGAGGAAGCCATAAGGAGGTAGGAAGAAAACAGACTCATTGACAGAGATGTTCTATAAAATACATACATTACATGCAGTCTTGCTACAGCTCACAAGTGGGATACTGCTCTGTGAATGCATGAATGTCACTGGATTCACTTCAGGATGAGGTTGTAAGGAATTGGGACAAGTGGCTAGAGGGTCCCAGTGGCAATGGCAGGTTGCTGTATTTTGGGGGTTGCCAGTGTGGACTGGTGCTCCCCATGATCTATAGAGGATAATTAATTTTTCACTTTTAGACTTGTCCTTGGATGGAGGTCGCCGCTGCTCCATTTTTGAGATGGAGAGTGTTTAGAATTAAGGAGGACTGGGGTGGGCTGTGACAGAAAGTGTGTTAGGATAGAAAGGCGACATGTTAAGAGACTTCTGGTTATGCTGTTGTCCTGTTTGTTGGAAGAGAATTTGTGAGAAACTGTGTAGAAAGTTGTATCGTTGTTTAGAGTTTAAGAAAATTAGCCACATGTGCCGCCGCTTTCACATGTTGTGATGAGCAAGCAGTTACAGCTGTGACACTGAGCGCAGCAACACCACCGCGTGGCATCCCGAAACTTGAGCGAATAAGAGGCACGCACTCACAACGTGACTAGCATGTGGAGACGGCGTGCTTGTGTTGTGGGGTAGAATAAGGGAGCACTGAGTCACAGAGTCATCGGGGGATAGCGGGACATTGCAGAGTGTGTTTGTGCGAAGACGTGGACATTTGTGTTGCTTTGGTCCTGCCCCCAAAAAAACTGAAAACGGTATGAAATTACAACAATAATCACTCTGTTGACTCATTTTTTTATTTTTATTTGGTTTTTACATTTTTCAGTTGTGTTGATTTGAACTTTGCTTCAAGAGCAATGAACACAAGTCATAAATCTGCTTCGGTGGTTGTTTCTATGCTCTAACATGGACTTATGACTCATCTGAAAAAGTATACTTTACACAAGTCAAGAAACAAAAAAGAGTATTCATTTTAAATTACAATCATACTGTCTTTTTCATAGTAAATTAACCAGTGCTCATACGTAGCTTAACTCGTTTGCTGTGTGATTTTTAAATAGGACATAAATCAAGTGGACGCATATTTTATCGGAAAGAACACCCATAAAGTAGAAGAGAAACACTTGTTTTCCACTTTATGGTCAAACAGTTAATCCAATGATGATCAGTTTGCAGTGGAAAGGCTTATGGGGAATGCTGTCCTATGCTGTCATGGAATCTAAAAATCATCTCTGTTCGGTCAAACACGGGACAAAGTATTTTAGCAGCTGTTGGGAGTTTTAGCTGTGCATCAGATGATTACTTCGATGTGGTTTTGAGGGCTGTGCATTTACATGTGAACAGATGTGGTTCTTCTTAACTGATTTATTCAGGAGGCCTTTGAACCCTCACACATTTTTGTCAAAGGGTCCTGCGATTAAGAGCTGCTCCTCCGCTGCCACTGTAATCGTGCATTTGCATTGTAAACTACGTACCGCACGTCACTCGCATGATCAAAGCTGACTTAGAGTTCAACTTTATACGTCAGGCATCAGAGAGACCACACTTTTTTATCACTTGCCAGCAAAATGTGCCTGCTTCTATTGTTGTTAGCAGTCTGACGCAGGCTTGGAAAGTAACTTGATGAACTGGACAGGGCGACGCCTGAGGAAAGTGGCATCTACTGTCCTGCCATCCTCCCACTGTCTCTCAGCTGTTGCCAAAGTTAAAATATTAATACACAGTCACTGGAGGAAAAGTCTAAAAAATAACTGGATTTTTCATGAGGCCTATAAGTAGGTCAATGAGACGACCCATTTCTACAGTAACTGACTGAGAGTGAGAGAGTGTGAGGATCCTTGCATGTAGCGTGTGTGCAAGCACGTGCTTGCGTACATGTGCATGCACGGACATGAACGACAGGAAAATAGAATATATTATTGGTGTGAGGAAGGTAGGGAGGAACAAATGGCCTCTGTGATTGTGCGAGGGTGAAAGAGCTTGTTAGAGCAAATGTGTTTAAGAGTGGAGAGGGGGTGGGGGGGTAAAAAAAACCTGTTAGAGAGAGATTAAGTGTGAGCTCAGTTGCAGGAGATGTGTTCTGCCTGGTGACAGCTGGAACAGCCACGGGCCAATCAGATCAGCACGTTAGGTTTGAGTGAGGCGGGTCTTCCTGCCTGCCGCTGCTATCTCACTCTTTTATTGTGTTTCATCAGAAGAAGTTACTCACACACACACACACACACAGATGGCCACAAATTTACTTAAGCATGCAAGCGTATTCATAAACACACACCCCACACACACGCACACACTTACATTTACTTATATTTGCATATGCTTGCAAATTCCAAACGGCTGCTTTCTCTTTCTTTACCCACACGCACGTATTCACAGACGGACGTCTTTTTTCCCCTCAAGATCTCCTCTAGTGTTTTGTTTGTTTCTTGGATGTTGTTTTTTTCCTGTCGCACGGTGTCACAATGAGAGAGGGAGCCAGAGCTGCCCGGCGACAAGTCAACTCCAACTGGTCCAAGTGCACCTGTGGTCTGTCCTCTAGCCAATCACTGGGCAAATGTCCTATAAATAATCCAGTCACCACTACTCTAGTCACAACCACCCACCCACCCACACACATACACACAATCCATGTATACAGGGGTGTGCATGCACAGTCACAGCAGATGACAAAACACAGGAGAGGGAGAGACTGTTGACACCTGTGGCTGAATGCCATGGAAGATTTTTCTACTTTTTTCACTTGGATCTTTATTGGCAAAAATATTTGCAACCTTAAACATAGACACTATAAGAAATGACAAACAAAACAAAAACAAAAACAGTTTGGGAGTTACATTCATATTTATAAAGGCTTATAGATTGATTGATTTACAGCTCCATTCCAATAATGCCATTTTGTGTCTTGTATTAAGTCAATTTTCTGCTATTTTTCTTCCAGTTGTGCTTCTCGTAGTCTTAATATATGTGCCAGTTTTTTCACTAAGAAGATTTCTTTAACAGTTATTAACCATTTGTCCTTTGTCAGTTTCACCAATTCCTGGTTATAGCTTTTTTTGCTTGCTATAACCAAATATATATAACTTCCCATCACACTTTCTTCTAAGAAATTACAGAGATGAAGTACCAAACAACTCATAGGGATCTCATTTCCCAGTATTTGTTGAAGCACTTTACATACTATTTCCCAAAACACAATTACTTTCTGACATTTCCAAAAAAAAACATGTGAGTGATCAACATCAAATGATCCACACTATCTCAGTTGTCTGTGACTTTTAACATTTGGTGTAATAAAGAAACAGATTTTTCCAGGAGAATTTCCCCCATGTCTGTGAATTGGTGGATTATATGGAGTATCTTCCACATATTGAGCCAATCACCATCTGAAATTTCAACAAGAAGCTCCTTTTTTGCTTAACATTAGTGTTCAATCCTTGATATAATACTTTCCTGCTTTGATTATGATTTGGATGACACCATTCACTTCCCCGAAGGGATCTGCTTTGATTTATTTTATTTTATTTTTCTTTTCTGTCCCTTAGTTGAAGGTATCTGTTGAAAACATGTGTCCCCAGATTATATATTTCTCTCAGATTTTGAAAACTCTCCAGTTCTTCTTTTCCCAAAACACACAAAGCGGTTATTTTTTTTGCTGTCCATTACTTAAATCCTTGGTCATATTGAGCTGGTTTGAAATTACTATCGTAAGATACCGATTTTAATATATTTGTATCTTTCTTTTATACATTTTTTAAAGGTTATCTATATGACATTCAGAGCATTAATATAGCAGCAAACAACTATTTGCTATGTAAATATATAGAGGAGTAATGTCTACCTGAGTAGAGATTGAAGTTGCTCTCTCTCTGGTGTGTTGTAATCAGAGCTTCTCTGTGCTTTGTTGACATCGCCGGGTCGGCCACGCAAGCCTTTTAGTGCATGTTAGTGCATGTGAGTGTGCCCCACTGGCTAGCTCACGGCCGCTACTCTACACTGCTCTAATATGGCGGTTACCGCTGATAACACAGTCCCGACCGACGGTGACGTCGTTGAAGCGTAGCACCCACCCTCTGGTTCCTCCCCAGGTTAACAGTGTTAGCACTGTTACCGTTGTTTGCACTGTTAGCTCTGTTAGCACCGTTAGCTGCAAGCCGCCAGCTCAGTTGTCACCATGTTGAGAGCCGTGCAGAGGCAATATAAAAGCTCCCAATCTCATATTGAGCACCTCTCACATGTTCAACCACAAATCTAATGTGAGTAGTGTTATTGAATCCATATTCATTTTTAGTTTCTTGTATATTTCCTCCAATATCCAATCATATTTTTATTTGGATATTGGTTTACGTCTTTTTGTCTTTCCACTTTGCTCCAAATTCTGGCTCGCACCAACAATAAACAGGTCTCAGCTGAGTAGTACAAAAGTACTCCTTCAGTACTCCTTTGGGAAGACCGCCTCTATCTTTGGGTAGCTGGAGAGTGTTTTATCAAACCTTAGATCTTTTGCCCCTTTCAGAAACATTTTAGCCCAAAAATGGATGCTCAATATTTTATACAGAATATGCATTATTAACCACTAAACATGTGATTTGATCTTTACTTTCCCCCATTTGCTTTCTTTCAAATACCACCGTCAATGTGGCTCTACAGGTTGCAGCAGGCACCTTTTCTCTTGTATCATCATCTTTAAACAAAACGTGACGTGGTTATGATGTGCGCATGATGTGCACGTGTGCTTTATTATTTACGTGCAGGCAGTAGCTGGTTTTGTGTCTGGTTTCTATGGGTACCCTGTTGCTAGGCAAAAGTTAAGCCCCTGACCAATGAACCCACCCCACCAAGCACCTTCTGTTCAGCAGCTGGCCGTGAGGGAGTCAGAGTCAGCAAAGTCACACACTGAGGGGTCACGAACACACACGCATACATTACATACACTCCCACATGCGTGCACACACAGGATAGAGATTTGTGAAGCCACACATGCCATTTGTTTAAACATTTAAATCTCTGACATTAAGCTTATTTATGACTGTGATTTGGGAATAAATAAATACATCAACTGCAGAGATCAAGTGTGTGCGGATTACATACTTGTCATGTCTTTTGTACATGAACAAAATCGGATCTTGAGCTCATTTACTCTGCAATACACACACATACACACACACACACAGCCCTCCTTTCCCCCATTACCACACACCACTCAGACATCATTAACGCTCCATTCAGGCCAATCATCCATTTATAGGGATTGATTGTGTACAGGCGGGGGGACTTCCATGGTGTCATGTGTGGTTGTGTGAGCAGCGACAGTCATATCCAGGGTTAAACTCAAATCAATGCTTTGCCCTGAAAGAGAGACCCTGTTTTCAGTGGCACTAACACGCATGTTATTGTCAACTTAGCGCTCTCATCGTTTGAGCCACTTGCACAGAATGAAATTCACACACACACATACTGTATGCTCACACAAATGGAGACTCTGCATGTCGGGGTATGTGTTGTTTTTGCTGTCTCCTGACAATAACAGCTTCCAGGGGATGATGTGTGAAGATTTGTCTGTTAAATTCAGCCCCAATAATGTAAACTAATATGACATTTAATGCATTTTAGATTGTTTCATTCCTTTGCATCAGATATCATGTTTCTATTACTCATATTTACACATATATTTCTGTTCTCTTGACCCTTTCTTTACCCTCTCTCTCTCTCTGTCTTCTTTGCTTTCTGTTTTAGGACAGGTGAGGACATTGCAACCGAAGGCAAGCACTTACGTATGGGCTCCATTACCATGCCGGACCCCCAAGAACGCATGCCCATGCCCCACCCGCATGCCCTCGCCTGTGGGCAGGGCTTCTCCGTGCGCTCTCAGTCCCTCCACTCCGTCGGCGGTGGGAACAGCGGGGGCGGAGGTGAGGAGGAAGTAGGGAGCCCGACCTCTAGGAAGCAACCCCCGCCCAAGCCCAGGAGGGACCCGGCCACCAAGCTGAGCATGTCGTCTGAGGCGGTGGACCACAGTCCCACGTCCACCTGCCGCGGGGAGAGATGTGACGGTGAGTGGTGATGGCACTTCACACCAAACTGCTGCGCTATATATAGCTGCTCTCTGCAGTGCCCTCCTCAATCCTGTTTCTCCTACAATGACATGACATCTATTCACTGCATACTTCAGTCTAAGTACCATTGTGGCAAATTGATGTTAAAGCTATAAGTACAACGGAGTGAAACCGTAGTTCACACATTTGAGGTGCGCGAGAATAGACAACAATAAAAATGTGATGACCTGTACTTCAACATTTGTGCTGCACTGCACTCACTAGTCTGGGCACAGTTTGAAAAATCCTTCCTTAGTATGCTTGAATGACAGTGGAGCAATGTACACATATTTTAGAATAATTAAGTTCACAGGCTAGAGCAATTGTGGATGCCAAAATCTGTAAAGAAAGGTTGGAAGATTATGGATAAGTTGGAACTTTATTTGACTTTTCATTGTGCTCTTTTACTGCATGTTTCTGTCAGATAAACAAATATACAGCTTGTCCATATATTTTCCTTTGCCCAATATGTAAATCAGATAGAATAACATTCAGAATCGTATATACCAACATGAAAGTATCATAATGTGATGAATATTTCGTGCTGTTTCAAACCTCTGGGCTTTGGAATATATACTCTCCTAGTAATGCATTGTTTTGTGGCAGACTTTGTTTATTCAGAAATATAAAGGGAGAGTGTGTAGGATTTGGCGGCATCTAGTGGTGTGTTTGCATATTGCAACCAACTGAGTACTCCTCCCTTTCCAAAACTGCGGTAACGTGAACCGCCGTGTGGAAAACTGCTTTAACGCCGTTCACCTCGCTCAGAGGCCATCTTTACCATAATAACACTACTTTACGAACAACAGAAGTCAGACGGCGGCTAGCGGTACCACGGTTTTGCACTCTGTGTGTCACGTTACCGCAGTTTCACAAGCATGTTGGAGAATGACAGTGGCCTGCAGCTAACGTGAAAGGCTCTCTCTAGAGACAGTGTTTTGGTTTGTCCATTCTGGGCTACTGTAGAAACATGGCAAAGCAACATGGCGGACTCTGTGAAGAGGTCCTGGTCCTTATGTAGATACGATTGGCTCATTCTAAGCTAACAAAAGCACAACGAAACTTAGTTTCAGGTGATTATACACTGATGAAAACATAGTCATGAATATTATATTCCATTCATGCTAATAGATCTCCCAAAATATTACACACTGTTCCTTAAATGGACATTCTATTTTGAGACTCTTGAAGAGTAAAAGGAGATGGGGCAGGTTCTTTTTTTTACAGCAGAAACAAATTTATATATTAAACTAGGATGGCACTTGGAGAGCACAGACCTCTGCAAGATGCCTGACTTTAAAAACAGATCACAGCTCACAGCTGGCGGTACCGTGAGGTGGTCGGCTTATTATTAACACGATGTGTTTCCGTGTAACGTAACGGCGGATGCCTCTCTCATTCAGCAGCCTTGTTATGTGTGTTTAACGTTACACTACGTTGTCTCTCATCCCGTCATCTACCGCTTTTTTTCTTTCTCACCGCGGACGGCCAGCAGCACTTATCTCTTTGCTCGATCATGATCCGGATCGCCACCAAAATGTAATGGATTGTTCATCCACACCTCCAAAAAATTTCATTCAAATCCATCACATACTTTTGGAGAAATCCTGCTAACAGACAGTCAAACAAACAAACCAACAACAGTGAAAACATAACCTCCTTGGCACAAGGCCTTTGGCCTTGGCGGATGTAATAATGTTGGCTTATCTTTGCTTGTGCATCATCAGTTATATATCCACTATCCACTATATCCACTTTCACTCAGTAGGTTTCCCAGGCTTTAAATACTGTCCCAGTTTCTCTTGCAGAGAGTAATGTCCTGACATCATTAACATAGTAACACATTCTGTATATATAGTTGAAGCTCCAGTAACTTCACCCTAGTAGATAGTGCTGGCTACAGAAGATTATTGGTTATCGCACAGTCAGTTGTCAAAGTTGTTCTCAGCGCACAGAAAGAAGGCAGAAGTGTCTTGACAGTCCTATAACCTCATTTAAAACTGACTTACTTATATATTTCTACAAGGCAAATTACCAACAAAGGCCAAACTATTTTCCCCCCAGTTAAAACTGGCAAGGCCAAAATCTAGAGATGTCTTGATCGGGATCCAGAAGAAGCACCCTGCAGCAATTTCAGTCAGTTTTCTGAAGCAAAATAAACACAATATGCCTGTTAGGCCATGGATGAAAAAGAGGGCATAATTATAGTACATCAACTCAGTGTGAGAAAAGCTTTAATGAATAGGAGCGGAATTAATTGAGCAAAAGTAATGTTTCCCTCAGACACAATCACTGCTGTAACAAGTGCACACCGCTAAACAGTTTTATTAGAAACAGTACATATGCTGAGCACAAAGAAAAACTGACATTTAGAGTATAATAATAGTCTTTGAGGCAGGTGGCTGTGATTTAGAGGTTGCAGGAAGCTTTGACTCCATTTCATTTTGGATGCTCCGTCGCCAACGTGATGTTTGGGGAGTCGCCCAGCCTGGCTCAGATTGGTGGGGATCTCTCTATGTGCACACAGATCTTCCTGGGCACCACGGCAACCATCCCGCAGAAACAAGACCCCCTGCAGCCCAGCCAATCACAGAATCACTGAGCAGCTCGAGCCAATGGGGCTCCAGAGATGCTGAAGTCTGAGGCGTCGGAGCCAATCGGAGCGAGAGTGTGGGGGTGTCCCTGGCAGAGGGGAGGGTTGCGTGCTCTGTAGCTGGCGCTGTAGCGGGAAGAGGAGGAGCCTGTCAGAGTAGAATTCATTCAGGAGGAGCGATTGACCTAGATTCGTTTTCCCCGGGAGGAGAGGGAGGGGGGAGGGGGGTTTGCGGGTAAACACATCCGCTTCAGGGGGGAGGGGGAGAAGAGGGAGCAATGGAGAGAGGACAGGAGAGGAGAGGAGAAGGGACAGGGAGTAAGAGATGCTCGGAGGGACAGAGTCACCATCGGTGCTGAAACAGATCCACCGTGCAAACCTGTCAGTGTAATAATGCATTTGGTTGCACATACAAACACAAAGAAAACGAGAGAGAGAGAGTACACAAGAATGTGAGTGTCGTATCAGTCCAATTAAACACATACCAGGAACACATCTGGGTTGAACCAAATCTTCTATTAACACCTTATAAATGGGGAGAAAATGGAACCAGAAGGCCTGTTTCATCCTCAGTTCATATTAGCATCATCAACATCAACCTGGATACATTACAAAGTTTAGTTGGATTTAGCTGCTGGAATGGTACAAAATACAAGATGTAAACATGCAGGAGTTAGCAAGAATGATAATTTACATCCTGAGTCCCTAGGCAGGTACAATATACAGATACAATAGACAACAGATACAAATATACAATACACAAGTAGAAAAAGACAAAATACATTGTGCAACATGTCAAGTTAAAAGAGATCACAGTTCTGATTTGCCTTAAACCTGCAGTAGGCTGAATATTTTTGTCATTATTTGGCAAAAATTCCATAATAACCTTTCAGCATATTGTAATTCAAGTGTTCTGAGAGAGAACTAGACTTCTGCACCTCCTCATGGCTCTGTTTTCAGGCTTTAGAAAATCTAGTGACGGGAGACTTTGGCCAATCACAGGTCATTTCAGAGAGAGAGCGTTCCTATTGGCCGTTCATTCAACGGAGGCAGCTGTCAATCACTTGTGAACTCCGATCAAATGGAAAAAGTGTGCTCCGGCTGGTGAGCGGTGCTTGGTATTTCCTCAACTGATCTTAACATGTCTGCCGGGTCAGAAACTTTCTCATTTTACAGCTAAACAGTACGCTACAAGATGTTTCTGAAAACATTTGAGGCGAGAAATAGGCATCACATTAACAGAATATTGATTCATATTTGATCAGCGCTGCCTAGTTTGACCATTGGATCGGAGTTTGCGAGTGATTGACAGCTGCTCAGAGACAGCAGGCTCCAGTTCGGCTCTGATTGGTTGTTTTCCTCCGGACTGTGAAATCTTGCAGATGCCATTAGGAGCACCAGAGCACACCGAGGCACATGATTTTCTTTCAGATTACCTGTCTCATGCACTACTGTCAGGATTCCGTTTTATAAAAAATAACTCTTTTTTAATCATATTTGCTCCATCTTGCCTACTTCAGCTTTAAGCCAGCAATTCATTGCTTTCTCTCTAATTATGTTCTCAATTTAAATAAAAGACTCTAGCCTATCTATCAATACCCGTCTATCTAATTCCCTGCAAAGCTGAGCTATAAATTCAAATGCAACATAAAACAAGGACAGACACCCACACACAGTTACACTCCCATTTACTGGAAGGATTGACTTCATAGTTTGCATGGTATAGAATGTGTACATGCCTGTCCTAATTTCCCTTTCTGAATGTGTAGGCATGTGCAGCGCGTGCGTGTGTGCGCGCATGTAGGGATGGTGGTGAGTCATACAGCTACGGGAAGTATGCATGCGTGTGTCTGAACCATCTGGCATCTGAATTATTAAAGGTGTAAAATCTGCAGTTTTAAGATTTCAGACATGGTCCAGCTCTTAACTACACTTATCTCCCCCTGCCTATCAGAGAACAGGACACTCCTATCCAAACATCTCAGCGTCTGACCTAGAAATACACTGTGTGCAACTCGGTAGTAAAGAGCACTGCCTGCTGTGAGTAAACTAGCATTAGGACCGCACTGTACTGTAGTATCTGGTCGACGTGAGCGCTGTACCATCAGCCTCACTGCACCACATCTAACGAGATTCACGCTGCAATCCTACGTCACCACTATCAGAAAGAAGTTCCACAGCGTGTGTGACCCAGATACTATACTCACATACTGCTCCACTGCCGTATACGTGACCTAGAAACATGCATATGCCTCAACCATTCCCACATATCTGACTCAAGATATTGCTCTCAGCTATTCACGTTGACCTACATGTGACCCAGGCTTTATATTAATGATAATGATTAACTTAAAGGGGACATATCATGCTCATTTCCAGGTTCCTACTCGTACTTTGGGCTTCTACTAGAACATGTCTACATGCTTTAATGTTGAGATACTCCGATGGGGCAATATCATCGCCCTGCAGAACGGAGAGACCCACAGTTTTAGACGTACGCATGCACCAGTACCAGAACCACAGTTAGACGTACAGACCATAGACTGTATATAAAGGCGGCGTTCTCTTTATATTTATTTTTATTTTATTTAATCTTTATTTACAATGGTACAAAATTATAAAACAAAGCATGTCAAAAACAGACAAGGGCAATTAAAAGTAGAACATGTTACAAACAAACAAGGGGCAACAGGTAAACATCTATGATGGACAGAGATCGCTAAACTCCCATCAAGGCGGCCAACATTAATAAAATAATAGTCTATGTTTCTAGCCTTTTATTAAATTGAAATTGTGTATATTTTATTAAATGAAGGATTTTTTTATCAATATAAATATGAATCTAAAACATCTGTATTCTTACATACTATAGGCTCTCCGGCTCTGCAGGTCGTTGAATCTCAGATGGGGGGGAGATATATTCTATAAGGAGCCTGCATGTGACATAGGAAGGGGAGCCAAATCTGAATGGCTTCTTGAATCACATGTTTTCTGATCCAGGCAGCCCACAAAAAACTGACTGGGTTGTCTTATTACACAGTTTGTGCATTGGAAGGCACTCCATATACTCAACTATATATGCACAAGCACTGAAAAACTTTTTTTTTCATGTTATGTCCTGTTTAATGATTCATATTTCTCGCAAAAATAGATTTTTGTCCAATTCTGTATTGCATTGTTTATGACAGCTGTGCAGAAAGCAGCAACAGAAGAAAAGTGGGACAACGTTATGTCATGTCTCATACCACAACAAAATATCAGTCAGAATGACGCACAATTATAATTAATAAACTAGAAAAAACAATTAATATACAACATAATTTCTGATGTCGGGTATTGTGAAGGTGATTCTTTCCAATGGATTTGTGTTTAGACTTTTTTTCTCTCTGTCCTTTAGGAGCTCAAGGATGCAGCGAGGACTGCAGGAGGGTGCCGCCGCCAAAACCCAAGAGGAACCCCAACACACAACTGAGTGTTTCCTTCGATGAGTCCTACATCAAGAGCCACGGAGGCAGCGGGATTTGCCCCTCCAGACCCCTCCACCACGTCACCTCCCCCTGCGAACGCAACGCCTCGTCTCCGCAGAGTGACGAGAGCCCTACGGACGACTGTGAAGACGAACCTGTCTACATAGAGATGGGCGGGATTGATGTCGGACCACGAGAACCGCTGAAGAGTGAGGATGAGGAGCCGGGAGAGTCTGTGTACGAGGAGATGAAGTACCCAGCTCTGGATGACATGGAGTACCGCACCGACCCCGTGGGATGTCGCTCCGCGTGCCCCACCCCGGCGCCCTATGACCCCGAACCTCTCAGTCGCTGCTCCACACCTCGAAACATTCCACTCTGTGACATTCCTGCGCCCTTTCCCAATTTACTCACCCACCGGCCTCCGCTGCTGGTGTTCCCACCGGCGCCGGCCCAGTGCTCGCCCAACTCAGACGAGTCTCCCCTCACCCCTCTAGATGTAGCCAAATTACCCATGCTGGAGAACCAATCCTACAGCAAATCTCCAACATCCTCCTCCGAGCCACCCTCCTCTGCACACATCCGCAGGGAGCTCACCGCCACCCCGACCCTCACCGTCTCTGGGCGCTCCTCTGCGCCTCCTCTGCCCTGCACCCTCTACAAATCCTCCTCCTCATCCTCCTATCAGCGCAGCCACTCTGCTTGCCCATCGCCAGTCAGCATGGGCCGCTGCCTCACCCCTCTCAGCCTCATGCGTACGCCTCCCTTTGACGCTCCGATGCCATTCCCCGGGGGTCTGCCACGGAGCGCCTCTGCCACCCCTCACGGCAAAGGCTCGCCACCTCAAGACGGCGGTGGTCGACTCCACGGCTCTATGCAGAACGTGTCAACGGGGCGTTCACGGACGCCCACCAGTCCACTGGACGAACTAACCAACCTGTTCACGACTGGCAGGAACATGCTGAAGAAAAACGCCAGTGGCAGGAAGTCTAAAGAGCCCGGAGAGAGTGAGTCATTTTCACACATTTGTCTCCTAATTTTGGAACGTAGTGAAGCAAAGGGCACAAACACAGCAGCTCATATTTATTTCTGTCTCTTTGATTCCTGAAGAGCGTAGACAGCTTATAACGCCATCTCCTTTTATACTTGATACCCGGTGTCAGTGTCTGAACGCTTTGGCTGCAGTAAACTCTGGAACAAACACAAATATGTAGTCTTCAGTTCCCTAATCAGTGTAATTCATCCTTGCTTTGGGTTCACGAGTTTAACCCTGCTAAATTAGGAGGCTGTGCAGAGAATGCACCACTTTTACAGCACCACGCATGATGTTTGTGGCGCTCTCTGCAACCCTCCATTAATCTAGGGCCCGGCGAGCCAAGTCTGATACAGATCGTATGATTTAATCTGAGGGGATTAGAGACTAAAGCGGACAGCAGGTCCCTCAAACCTACTCATGGCATTAGGCCATCAGGCAGCATTACTTTTAAATATGTAAACATCATGTTTAAATACAGATAGCAATGCCACACTCAATGACAAAATTAAACATTATTTGCTCATAATGATGTAAGTGCACAAGTTGCTTAAAGTTTACAAAAAAGATGCATAAACAATAAATCACTTATGCTCACATCATCATATGGTGTCATATTGCGAGTCTGGTGCCAGCAGTATTTTCAGTCAGTCGCAAATTCTCGTTCTCATGCCTAATGCAAACATTATTATTTTTTGTTAAATAGGACCTATTATGTTCATATTCAGGTGCATACTTGTATTTTTGGTTTCTACTAGCTGTCAACTGGCCCACTCTGTTGTGATTGGTCAACCGAACCCAGCTCTTCGGACTCTGCTCCAGCTCCGCTCTAGCTAGCTTTGTTTGAGGGCACGTCAAACTAGCTGCTAGGCAGATATTTATCAAATGTGTTACTTGGTGACATCACCACGTTATGGAAGAAAAGGCAGGACTTCAATCAAGGCGTTTCAGGCAGTTCAGGAGCAGTGTTTCTGAGCAACTCCCTTCGGCATGGACTTTGGGCTTTGTAACTTTACAGACCTTTTACATGCACAAAGAACTATTTAACACCCTAAAGAAAAGGGGGAAAAAGCACAAAAGCATAATAGGTCCTCTTTAAGACAGCCATGTTAAACCTGTATATTTTGAAATCGAATGCAAATTATTGAAAGGTTGATGACTGCAGGCAGTAAACTAAACTAAATAAGCAAGAGGGTGTTTCATAAATGCATGAAGGATAGTGTAGTTCATGTAGAGGCATGTCATGCATTATTTGAAAAGGGTCACTAATAAATTAATATAGAGCATCTAATGATTTAGAGTGAGGTTTGAGGTGAAATTTTAACCCTATAGTTGACGTATAAATCCTCAGAGCTGAGCTGTGCAATGTGAAAGAATTTAAAAAATGAACTAAAAACCTTCATCAAATGCTTCAAAACAGGAATTTATTCAAGCGCATTTTATACATAAATCATAAAAGAACTACAAAGAGTCCACACATCCATCCTTACTCGACGCTCGTAGCAACTACAACATAGCAACAGTGGAGGGAGTAGAAATCCCTGTTTCTTATTTGCAGATTCCGTCCTCATGGGTAACGCAGCCAATCACAGCTCAGGGCATGCCGGTCTACAACCGAGCAATGAGCTCCTGATGGGAACTCAAATCTGCACCTGATCAGAGGATTTCAGATTCTCCTTTCTGTCCAATCAGCACATGCTCTACTCACGATTGAGCCAATCGGGTAGCTGTGATAGCTGAGCAGACGGGAATAGTGGAAGCTGAGACGATTTAGTTTTTTTTTGCTATTAACACTTCACTGATAAATTCGTCCTCCGTTTGGTGTATGCATATGCCAATTGGTGCGCATAATCCTGTGATTTCTATGCACTTGAGTATACTGTATCTGTCGAAATTACTGGCTTACATTAAGTGATGGTTAGATTGTCAAGGGGTGCGTTCAGGTGCCAGGAAGTCCCAGTGATATCTTACCAATGAGCCCTTTGACAGTATTTTGTTCTGTAGCCCCATATGGTTTGTAAACCGTTTGCATATGCTTTCTATACATCGGGGGGAGGGCTCTGCTGACAGGTCTTTCTGAATTATTTATTTTATTTATTCCAACACCTGTGTACAAGCGCCACATGGTGCTAAAGGACTGACAGGTTGTGTGTGTGTGTGTGTTTGTGTGTTGCTGTGGCTGCAAAGACACGCAGTCTGAGGTTGATTTTTTTTTTTCTCTCTCTCTCTCCCTTTCTGAGGCGATAGAGGCAGCAACAGCTAGTCTGACCCACTTACCAACTGGTTAATCGCCACACTCCCTCTCATATACGCACACACACACACACACACTAAAAAGCCATGTATGACACATAACATGACAAGGGACGCTTGTGCATGGTACTGTATGTTAAAGCCCATATAGAAACTATATATAGAGGTACAGCCTACATGGAAAGCAATCATGCACGTATATTTTTATTTGTGCAGCGATGATCTATAATGTCTTTATTGAGCCTTGAATCAGTGACATACATACAGTACCGTCTCATATTAGCATTTTCTATGCAAACAAGCTTGCATATTATATGCATGTGCTAAAGAAGAGACAGAGCACACAATGTAGTTGTACACAAAGAAATTGGAAAATTAAACACAGAGACATCCGATGGCAGTGGTTAATGTTTTAGACTATGTTTTATATTGGTAACCGTGGTTATTGTACGGTACTATCCTGTATTATTTTGTATATTTTAGGGTGAAAGAAAAGTACAATGAAATAATACAATATTTATTTGTAATTTGAATTGATCGAACTGCAAAAAACTGTAAAATAGATAATGATAGTGTGTATGCCTGTTAGCCCACATATTGACTCGTCTAACTCCAGTGGTTTACTGCAGCTGCCTCAGTGAGTAGTGAGTGACACCTAGAGGATATATGATGGTAGTGCAGAAACTTGAAACAGAAAAACAGTATTTTCTGCTTTTTTTCTCTCATATATGTAATTGACAATTCATATTTAAACTAGGGCTGTCAATCGAATATTAATCGCGTGATTGTCCATAGTTATTCACAATTATTTTTTTTAGCTGTTCAAAATGTACCTTAAGGGGAGATTTGTCAAGTATTTAATACTCTTATCAACATGGGAGTGGGCAAATATGCTTGCTTTATGCAAATGTATGATTATATTTATTATTGGAAATTAATTAACAACACAAAACAATGATAAATATTGTCCAGAAACCCTCACAGGTACTGCATTTAGCATGATAAATATGATCAAATCATAACATGGCAAACTCAAGCCCAACAGGCAACAACAGCTGTCAGTGTGTCAGTGTGCTGACTTGATTATGACTTGCCCAAAACTGCATGTGATTATCATAAAGTGGGCATGTCTGTAAAGGGGAGACTCGTGGGTACCCATATAACCCATTTTCATTCACATATCTTGAGGTCAGAGGTCAAGGGACCCCTTTGAAAATGGCCATGCCAGTTTTTCCTCGCCAAAATTTAGCGTAAGTTTGGACCGATATATAACCTCCTTCACGACAAACGAGTATGACATGGTTGGTACCAATGGGATCCTTGTGTTTTTCTAGTTATCATATGATACCACTATCTTCACTCTAGCTTTAAAACAGAGCCTAGTACAAACCTAAAAACCGCAAGACGCGCTAATGCATTAAAGAAATTAGTGGCGTTTAAACAAATTTGCGTTAACGCGTTATTATAGCGTTAACTTCGACAGCCCTAATTTAAACCATTTATTCTGAATACTTTCAATGCATTATCAATTACAGCAGAATAAGCTTGATGGTTACAATCATTTAAGTGTTTGTCTTCTGATTTTTTTTGCAGCCGAGTCCAAAAGCAAGTCTCACAGCGAGTCCAAGCGTGAAGGCAAGGAGCGCCACAGCCACGGCCACAGCAAGGAGTCCAAGCGAGACTCCAAGGATCGCCACAGCAAAGAGTCCTCTCACCGGAGAGACAGAGACAAAGACAGAGACAAGGACAAAGACAAAGACAAAGACAGAGACAAAGACAGAGACAAAGTCAGAGACAAAGACAAAGACAAAGATAAAGACAAAGACAGAGACAGAGACAGAGACAAAGATAAAGAAAGAGGGAGCAGCAATGTAGAGCCACTTCCCCACAGACGCAACAGTAAAGACCGTACTTATAGCGGTGCAGACGCGCCACCTGTTCGCAGGAATAGCAGGGACCAGAGCTGCAGCAGTGTAGAACCCATCCCAGTGATAAGAAGAGACTCCAAGGACAGAGGGCTTAGTAACGGTGATCTGATGCTCAGGAGAGACAGCAAAGATCGGGGCGGGGGACATGGAATGGAGGCTTTGTTGAGACAGGACAGCAAAGACAGAGACAGACTGCTAGATCAGCCACCTGAGCTGTTACCGAGACAAGACAACAAGGAAAGGGCAAGAAACGGTGTAGACGGTAGACATGAAAGCAGGGAGAGACTGCTGGATCAGCCACCTGAGCTCTTACCGCGACAGGATAGCAAAGAGAGAGCCAGCAACGGCATGGACTCTAAGCATGAAAGCAGAGACAGGCCGCCTGAGCTTCTCCCCCGACAAGAGAGCAAAGACAGAGCTAGAACTGGAGCAGAATATAGGCACGATAGCAAAGAGCTCCGTCCTGATTTGTTACCCCAACAAGATGTCAAAGAAAGAGCAAGAAATGACATGGAACACAGACATGAAGGTAGAATAGACCAGCCGCCTGAGATCCTACCCCGACAGGAAACACCCAGAAGCAGCAACAGCAAGGACAAGGTCGGCTACAGCTCTGAATCCAAGCACGAGGGGAGAGATCGGAGCTGCCACAACGGGGGAGATCTCCCTCCTCCTCCTCTGCCCAGGCAGGACAGTAAAGATCTGAGCAGAACTGGACTCGAAGTGAGACGGGACAGCAAAGACAGGAGTCTGAATGGCTCAGAGCAGCATCATCATGATGTCAAAAGCACCAAGAGCCCTTCTGGCTCAGGATACAGATCAGATGGCACGCCCAGACGAGACAACAGAGCGAATTACAGCACAGACCAATCGAAAGCACAGGAGAGGAACGGCAGCACAGCATCAGGGCAGCATTCGTCCACAACGACACCTACTCACCACGGGAGATCATCTGGTAGCCCACCGATGAGCATGGGAACAGGAAACGGTGAGGGTTAAAACCTCAAATTCATAAGAGCATGTAGAATTGATCATATAACCTTTGCATATATGACCAAACATGTTATTTCCCCTCCCTTTGTAGATCTGAAAGCAGCACCTAAGTATGGCCGTTCACCTTCCACGCCGGCTAACCCCTCCCCATTGGGAACTCCACAAAGGAAAGCAGCAGAGGCACATCAAAGTCAGGTATGCACATTTGCTTGGTTTTATTATTTTTAGACATTTCTGTAATTCTTTTTTTTTCTCTGTGCTCTTCTCACTGGTTTGAATTGGGCTGGGCTATTTTAGAAAAAAGTGATGTCATGTCCTTGTGTGCACTAAACAGGATTTAGCTAAATTTAATCTGATGAGAGTCGATGGGTTGTTTGGATACTGTCATTTAAATCTTATCAAACTACTCTGTCTTAAACTCTCAATAAATGATACTCGTGTTTTTTTTTACTCTGGGTGTTGCTTATTTAGTCATGAATAATTAGTTCATGTTAGTTATTATAGAGAAATACTTAAAGGAACAGTGTGTAGGATTTGGCAGCATCTATTGGTGTGGTTGCAGATTGCAACCAGCTGAGTACCCCTCCGCTCACTCCTCCCTTTCCAAGACTGCGGTAACGTGAGCCGCCGAGTGCAAAACCATGGTAACGCCGTTGGCCTTACCATAATAACACTACTTTAGGAGCAGCGAAAGTCAGACGTGGCTGTCAGTCCAACGGTTTTGCATTCTGGGATTCACGTTACCGCAGTTTCACAAGCGTGTTGGAGAACTACGGTGGCCTTCAGGTAATGAAAAAACTTAAAAAGGCTCTCTCTAGAGCCAGTGTTTGGTTTGTCCGTTCTGGGCTACTGTGGACAATTCTTAGTTTCAGGTGATTATACACTAATGAAAACATAGTTATGAATATTATATTCCATTTCTGCTAATAGATCCCCTGAAATGTTACAAACTGTTCCTTTAAGAGACATGTTTCAGGGGTTTTTAAAGTGTGCAACTAACTTTAAAGTTGAGCTGTTTTCACTTCACTTGATGCATTGACTCTGTCCCTCAGATGCCCCAGATGCCATGGATCTGTGGAGACACCACCATGCTGGAACAGATCGAGAGGAAACGCACCCTCTGCATGGAGATCCGCTCCAGACAACATCCGCACCTTCAGAGATCTCTGGAGAGGCCTCCTCCTCCTCCTCCTCCGGACAAGAGCGAGGACAGGCACCAGGAGCGGAGTCAGTGCAAGCAAGAAAGTGCATCTGTCCTCCCACCCTGGGGGAAAAGCAACGGGGCCAAAAAGATCCGTCCTCCCCCTTACCCTACACAGAAAACCGTATTCTGGGACACGGCCATCTGACAGTAACAGCACACTTAACACCTCCCTGCCACACAACCCCCAGTTACCCACTCCCTCTTTCCTCTGGGCTGATTCTTCCCTGCAACATCAGGGGTGTCAGGACAGCCAATAAGAGCACCAGGGGGTATGATACTCGCTGATGTCAAAAGGACAATGGTGGTTACCATAGCAATATTTCTGCTCGTTCAGGTTGTCATGTTTTCTTATCATCACTGGTGATATTTGATATTTTTCTATTTCCTGTGACTGGATTCTTGTAATATAATTAGTAGAATAGATATTTGATGAATAGATATTTTCTAAATGAGATGGGGATTAAAAAGCAGCTTAAATGATGTATAGTAGATGTAGATGCAATCTAATGTTTGTTTTTATGTTACTTTTGTTTGGTTATTTTACATTTGAAAAGCATAATCTATCAATACTTGTACTGTAGTAGCATAATTTTCTTATGCCCGACTTTTTTGTTGTGCTCAGAAAGCACTAAAACTGAATGGACTACTCAATTCTGTCTATATATACTTTACATTTTCACTGTTGTATTGTAAGTTGAGGAGTCAACGTGCTTTAGATCCCAGCGCCCTCCATGCCTGGTCCAGTACAGTATGTTCTAGAATGTGCGACAGTTGGTCCTAGAACAGAAAACAGGAAACTCTGTGTGCTTCAGTTTGTATATTACAGTAAGAAGCTGTGTAGTCACGACGTCGAAGCCTTTTGAAGCGATTGAATCGTTTTATATAGGAAAAACCTGTTGGCTGGCATGTCGTAGAGGACTAGAGAAAGAAAGCGTGAAACGCTGTTTTCTAAGATACATTATGAGGGTGGGTTGGGGAGGTAGCAAATTAGAACATACATTATGAACAGTATAATTTCCAAAAACCAGCCAAAGCCTGTTGAAGCGAGATATGGGTGTGGTTGCACTTTGGATGGTTGGTTATTTGAAATGGGGTTGGTGGCAATAGCCGGCGAGTACTAGCGCCCTTACTTCGCCACGCACACTGCGAGCACCAGTGTAAATACTTAATGCCAACGACCGGCCCGCGTACAATCAACACCTGAGCTTTTAGAACATTTCTTAATTTTACTGCAGATTATAATAGCCATATGCACTTGCTTAAGATTCAAGATTATGCTTATATATATATTTTTGAAAATATTAAACAAAAGATAGCTGTGCCATGTTAAGTTTTTAATTTATTGGCGGGGAGGGTTAGCCTCAGGAGGCTGGCTGAGTCACCTGTGATTGGTTGCCTCTGGTTGACAATATTCCCAATTCAATTGGCTGGCAACCGTTTTTAGAGATCAAATCGTTTTAGGACCTATAACATGGCAACAGCTCTACCCAGTCAAGCAGACAGGGGTTGCACAACGGCCTACAAATCTTTGAGGCTTTGTAAAAAAAAGAAGAAGAAAAGAAATCTGCACTACCCATCATATTCCATCACATTTAATCAGGCTGATTACATACATGTCCCTCTCCCCCCGCTCTCTCCCTCTACCTCAACCTCCTACTTACATCACCGAAATTGGTTCTCTTTAGCACATTAAAATGCAATGTCGACATTGCCAAAATAGTGTGGGTTTGACAAATGAGCTAGCCCTCAGAGTGCAAGTGCAGTAACCCCCTCACTGGTGAGAATCAACTCTACAGAGATCCCTCTGTGTTGTACCTGTATGTGTGTGTGAGGGAGAGAGCTGTGTGTGTATGTGTGTGTGTGTGTGTGTGTGTGTGTGTGTTTGTGTCTGTGTGCCAAGCTACACTGTATGCAAGTTGAATCTTTAAAAATGATTGTTTTAAGACATTCACTTTGCCCTATCCATGATGTTTGGTGGGTGGAGGTTGGAAATGTAATAACGATGATGTACAATCTTTTTGTGTGTATAAAAACGTGCACTGTGAAAAGGTAGAGAGAGCACCGCACCGTCAGAGTCCTCTGTCTTATTGCACTGAGTGTTCTCTTGTTTTGCGTAATAAAAAAAGAAAAGGAAAAAATATGTTTGAGGAAAAAAAGTACTGTATTCTGATTGTCACTTGGGTTCTGTTGAGAGAAATAAATAAATATGAACTTGAAACCCGCTATGGAAAACAGCATCCTGTTGAAATTATTCATTTTCTCCCCATCTTGGGATTTTTGCATGTAGGTTGTTGTTTTTCCAACTGAACTCTGAATGACTAGTAGTGTTGAAACTTTTTAAACAATTGAGGAGCACAGTTTAGAAGGGGTGTAACAATACATCGATCGGGATCGATATATCGATACTATGATCAACGATCCAATATTGTCGATGCAAAGAGAAAACATTGATACACATCATCATCTTTAAAATACACCTTTATTTTGAAATTCCCTTAGCTGGTCTGTGTCACAATTTCCATCCAAGCGCACCTCCTTCCTACAGAGCCTAGTAAAAACTGTCAAATCATACTTTAGTTGCTTTTTGTGTGTTGATATAATCATGATTGTGTCAAATGGGCATATGATATCGTCTCATATCGATCGCAGGCCCCTGAATTGAATCAAATTTAAATCATATCCTGGCAGACTTTGTGATATCAACAAATATCATATTGCTGTCCAAAGAATCAATATATTATCATATTGTGATTTACAACCCTATAATGTAGATGCCGAAGGAAAAGTCTTCAGAAAATGTGTCCTAAAGAGGACAAGAGGACAAGTCTGAAAAGATGCATTATTACAAAACCTTTAGGTACAGCAGCAAGAAGATCAATTATAAACATTCCCATCATTAGACATAGCACCTCGGGCGCCTGGGTTAGCTCAGTTGGTAGAGCGGGCGCCATGTATCAAGGCTTGGTCCTGACCGCGGCGGCCAGGGTTCGAATCCGGCCTGTGGCCCTTTCCGCATCCACTCTCTCTCTCTCTCCCCCCTTTCTATCCACTGTCCTCAATAAAAATGGAAAAATGCCCCCAAAAAAATAACTTTAAAAAAAAAAAAAAAAAGAAATAGCACCTCATTGAAAATAATGACAGAAAAGAGACACAATGGCAGCAACATCGTATAACACAGTTGTTCAGATAAAAGCTGCAATGTTTAAAAAACAAAGCCACATTTCTTTGTCGCCAAATGTCATCAAATATAACCGATCTGTAACTCTTAGTGTTAATCAGAAGCTTAAAAAAACATTAATATTACAACTAAAAGTGATGAGAGGTTCTTTTATAGTTCTCTGAGGCAGACATGACACTGACTGGCCTTGCGTCGCTGTTGGTCAGCTGCCTTGATGGTGCCAGGCCTCGGGGTGATAAACTGCTCCGTCTGACTAACAGTAGTCAGCCAAAAACTGTAGAGGTTGGCAAAGTAGTGACAGGAGCCACGCGCTCCCTGGCACTCTATGAAGGGGTGAGTTCGGAAATCCTTCATGCAGCTACCAGAAGACGTCAGAGACTGGCTGCCACCCTCATCACCTGCCCCGGTGTGCTGAAGAGAAAAGTGCAGCAGGTACACATTACTGTAGGTATAGCATTTTTCTTTCATACACAAAGCTTTTTCATCACACTCACCAGGAGGAAAGAGTACCCCGTCCATAGACTCCTCCAGCCAAGCGGGCATGCGGGGACTGTGTGGTCCTGGCTGTGGAAAGCCACTGCCGGCGCGACTGTCTCACACACCACACAGCGGCTGATGTGGGAGCTGATCTCCTGGCCAACGAGCGGCATCATGGGGATCGGAGCGGTGGTGGAGAGCCAGTAGGATTTGTCGTTGCGACTGGAGTAGTGACAGGCCCCTTTGTTGCAGTAGGAGAAAGGCATGGTGGAGAAAACAGGGAGGCAGGAGCCGGCTTGACCTACAGGGAAGAGGAGGGAAACTCATGGACTGATGCATAAACTCATTTCCAACAAAAGCATCATTTTATGCAGATCCTCACCCAGATCTTGAGTGTGAGCCTTCTCTTGTCCCTCCAGGTAGACCAGACTATAGCCCACCCAGAGCTGACTGGTGCCTTCAGCGCACCGTGGCACCTGAACCGACTGGCTGTGGATAACCAAGAGGAAGCCGGCCCTCGACGCCCCCCTATAGCCTTGCTGACCTGGATCACCGGGTAGACCTGGGATACCTGGAGGTTAGAGGGGTTGACATGGAAGAAGGATAAGAGCGAGGAAGAGATGAAATTAGCTATTTATTGGAGGCAGTCGATCATTTTATCTGTGAGTAAAAGACCAAAAATGTTATCCAGCTTACTACATAAGCTTACTACATAAACTCAGTGTCTCTTTAAAGGAGACAGTTATCATCCTGTGAAGTTTCTTATACTGTATTTAATTGATTGAATCTTAATTAAACAGTGCAAACATTGGTCTTGTTACATCATGACTGATGTCTGATTATTTACCTTGAGGTCCAGTAAATCCTAGCTGACCAACATCTCCAGGGTCTCCAACAGGACCAATACGACCAGCAGGACCTGGTTTGCCAGGGGGGCCCACAGTCCCTAATGGACCTTTCTGTCCTGGAAGATACAAACAAGGATGGACAAACATACACACATACAGACAACTGAGGATGAAAACACACACCACAGACCAGAATGTGTATACATACAGAGCGCATACACCGATCAGCCGTAACATTATGACCACCTGCCTAATATTGAATAGGTCCCCCTTTTGCCGCCAAAACAGCCCTGACCCGTCGAGGCGTGGACTCCACTAGACCTCTGAAGGTCTGCTGTGGTATCTGGCACCAAGCCGTCAGTAGCAGATCCTTTAAGTCCTCTAAGTTGCGAGGTGGGGCCTCCGTGGATCGGACTTGTTTGTCCAGCACATCCCACAGATGCTCGATTGGATTGCGATCTGGAGAATTTGGAGGCCAAGTCAACACCTGGAACTCGTTGCCATCCACATGATGTAAAAGAAAACGTGATTCATCGGACCAGGCCACCTTCTTCCATTGCTCCGTGGTCGAGTTCTGATGCTCACGTGCCCATTGTAGGCGCTTTTGGCGGTGAACAGCGTTCATGGGCACCCTGACCGGTCTGCGGCTAAGCAGCCCAATACGCAACAAACTGTTCTGACACCTTTCTATCGAAACCAGCATTAACTTTTTCAGCAATTTGAGCTCCAGTAGCTCTTCTGTTGGATTGGACAACACAAGCCCGCCTTAGCTCCCCACGTGCATCAATGAGCCTTGGCCGCCCATGATTGCCGGTTCAGCGGTTTTCCTTCCTTGGACCACTTTTGGTAAGTCCTGACCACTGCAGACCAGGAACATCCCACGAGAGCTGCAGTTTTGGAGATGCTCTGACCCAGTCGTCTATCCATCACACTTTGGCCCTTGTCAAAGTCACTCACATCCTTACACCTGCCCATTTTTTCTGCTTCCAACACATCAACTTCAAGGACAAAATGTTCACTTGCTGTCCAATATATCCCACCCTCTGCCAGGTGCCATTGTAACGAGATAATCAATGTTATTCACTTCACCTGTCAGTGGTCATAATGTAATGGCTGATTAGTGTATATTAGACTCTCTTGCCTTTACGTCCTGGAGTCCCAGGAGGACCCGCATCGCCAGGGTATCCCACAGATCCTGGGTGACCAGGTGGTCCTAGGGGTCCAGGGGGAGTCGTTCCTGTGACTCCAGGATTGGAATCACCACGAGCACCTTTGGCACCTGAAAAAAACAACATAATACATTGATAACCAGATGAACTGTTGAGCATATGCTATAACGTTCAGTAGTGTTGAATAAATGAGGATCAATTATAAACTAATGAAAATGAAACAAAGAATTTTAAAACATTTTCTATTTCACTTAATATGGGCATATCTCTTAGTTAGTTACCATTGCTACTCACCTCTGTCTCCAGCTGGGCCAGTCCCTCCCTTGCGGCCCCAAGGTCCAGGGACCCCAATCTGACCTTTGTGTCCTGGAGGACCTCCGCCACCAGCAGGACCTCTCACACCTGTCAAAGTGCAGCAACATTTAGAGCGTATCCAAGTAGACGGCAACACTGAAAATACAGATGGCAGCAGTCTTGCGCTGTAATGTACCCTTTGGTCCTGTAAATCCTATGTTGCTCACAGACCCAGGAGGCCCTGTGGGGCCCACGTCTCCCTTACGACCTGGTAACCCAGGGAGGCCATTTGGACCTGGGTCTCCTTTGGAGAAAATGCTGCTGCCTGGAGGGCCCAGCTCCCCAGGAGGACCTAAAAACCAAACACAAAATCCCAGTTGTGCACAGATAGATAAAAAAGCACACAAACCCACAGTTAAAATCCACATGATGTTCATTCCTAAATGTGGCCACACAAAGCTGGAGACGGACATAGACAAATGGATGAACATAAATATCACACACACACACACACACACACCTGGGGGTCCCGGAGGTCCTTTATATCCTATGTCTCCGTGGGGTCCTGGCGAAGGCTTCCAGCACTGTCTGCCAAGGTTCCCAGGTTCACCTGGGAAGCCTGGAACACCTGAGGGAGGAAATACAGAAAAGTGAAAAACCTTATCTCAGAGCATATACTGTATAGAGCAGGGATGCCCAAAGTGGGGCCGTCATAAGGTTCGATTTGACCTGCCAGATGTTTCTCGTGAAAAAAAAATCTAAAGAAATAATAATATAAATCGCTGTTATGCCTTTTTTATATTTTGTGAGGTAAAAATGCTCTTTAAATATGTATTTATGATCCCTAATTATTATTATTTTTCAGAATCTGAGTGACAGTTTGTGCAGGAAGTCAGTTTGGTGCAAATGAGATAAGAAAAAAATGAAGAGGCAGAGACATTAGCACATGGACAAAAGGCATTTCAATTAAGGGAACTTGGGATCCTAGTACCATTTTGCAGCTTAACAATACAAACAAAATAAAACAAGTGTTTGCTTTTGGCCCGTGGCCCACAATTAAGTTTCATTTTTGGCCCTCCAAGGGAAAGATTTTGGCCACCCCTGGTATAGAGGAATGGAACAGTAAACACACTCAACAATAGGAGAGTGAAAAACAGCAAATACAGTGCAATAAAATGATAAGACAAACACAATACAATCTGAGTGACCACAACAGAATATTGCATGGTAAGAAATCATCACTGCGTTATTCTTAGTGGACTTGCACTGTAGGTGCTGTGAGGAGACAACAACTTAAAATGTTTGTCTTCAACAGTTAATTTCTCTCCCGCCATTATAGACAGATACAGTAGATGGTAATAATAAATATGTTACCTGTGTGGCCAGGTGGGCCCCTTTGGCCTTTGGGTCCAGGAAAAATGGCTCCTGGAGGCCCTTGCTGGCCCTGGAGACCTTTGACTCCAAAAAAACCATCTGGTCCTGGAGGACCAGGGAAACCTGTGCCTTCAAGTGATAAATGAGTGCACTTAAGTGTCAATAGTAAAATATCATAACATATTATGCGCTGATGTGTACTGATAAGTGAAATTACACTAATTTATTTACTTCAACACGTTTTTGTATGGTTTAAGTGAAGGTAGAGGGAGCAGCTGACTATGTACTATATGAGCAAAAATGTATACCAACAGGCACACCACAAAAGACTCAAAGAAATGATTGCTAAACTAAATTGAAAATGATGATCAATGTCCCTCTTACCACTTTCTCCTTTCATCCCGTTTGGACCTCTAAGCCCGTCCAGTCCATCCAGACCTGGTGGTCCGGTTGGCCCTAACATAAAATCACAGTAGAATAATTTTAAATTATTGGCAGCCACACCTTAGAAACCCTTTAACACAGAATCCAAGTCAATACAAGTCAAAACAAATAACATAGTAAACACTTAGAATGCCTGTTCACTGCCTGTCTAATGATGGGAGAAAAAACTGTACCTGGAGGCCCACATGGGCCAGGAGGGCCTGGTGGTCCCAGACCTCCATGATCGCCTGGAACACCTGGAACACCTGGATAACCTGATGGGCCCAGAGGCCCTGGGAAGCCTGTAGAGACACACACATAAAAGAGCTCAAACCAACATATACACATAAAGCACAAGATTCAAATTACTCGAGGGCATAAACACAAGTGTAAAATGTAACATCTGACTCGTATTGCTTTAGGGGCTGGAGGAGCAAATGACAATTTGTACAAATTAAAATTCTAAATTTGAAGATAGTGGAAAACTGGAGGTGATTTATTGCCATTGAGTGACACTTCATGTGCGTTTATATCTAAATGTAAGTGAGCTTTATATTATGTGAGAACAAGTTATCGTAGTTACTGCTACAATGCCCTTATGCTTTACTTTTTCTCTCTCTGATGATATTCAACTGTGTGACATCTCAGGATGGGGTGCAAGTTCTTATTCTTCTCCTAAATCTGACGGTAAGTTAGCATTCCTAGATTCAAAGGTGAATTTATCCACTTTTCAAATTATTGCTGCATTATATTAGCTCTCTCATTTAAGTCTTGACTGGAAATCACCTGGTCCTCCTTGTCTTCCTGGTTCCCCGACACCGCCTGGTTGTCCCGGCTGTCCAGACCTCCCCCGTGGTCCTGGGTCCCCTGGATCTCCTGGACTCCCTCTGGGTGCTCAAGGGAATTATTTTGAGGATATAAATTTATTTACAGTTATACATCCAGTTGCAGTATTGTATACGGTCTAGGAAACTGACAAACATCCTTCAAGACAAGTTTAACTAAAAAGGAATTTGAGTCTTCTGTCTCACTCACCACTAGGTCCATCCTCGCCTGGTAATCCTTTTTGTCCAGGTGGACCAGATTGCCCATAAGACTGTCCTGGGTCACCTGGAACAGATTTGGAAAGCTTTCATCAGGTTCAATCCAACTAAATGACACAGGTATGAAATCCTGAGAGATTTTATTGGGCTTAACTGCATTTATTACAACAATGTATCATGTTGTTTTTGATGAACCAGACAAAAAAATCTGCTGTGGATTCACATCCTGTTGTATAAACCTTTTCTCCAGGACATTGAATCTCTCTCTTTTGACTCACCTTTGGCTCCTGGAAATCCCGGTAACCCTGGGATACCCGATTCTCCCCCAGGCCCTGGATCTCCCTTTAACAGACATCAACACATTCAAATTATTTAATAACACTTCTGAGACTGACATACAATAAATGATGTACCGTAAAGCCACTATTAATATATGTATGCACGAGTAGATGATAACATAAGCAGTCTAGGACTAATTCATGTCGTAGTAAGATGACAAAAAGTGTCCTGGCACACAATGGTTGTGCATTACAGACAATAATGATAATTAAATTGGAATTATCAGAAAAATGATGCTGCTTGTACAATATGTAACTCAAGTGGCAGCCCTTTTTCATCATATCTGGGTATCTACTGGACAGATATTTAAAAAAAAAAGCTTAGACACAGACAGCTGTGTCTACAATTATGAAGACAATAAATTAGGTTTGTTGTGTACCAGATCTCCACCATGTCCAGGATATCCTCTTGGACCAGGGAAGCCTTTGACTCCAGGGTACCCAGGAGCTCCTGGTATTCCTGCCCTGCCTGGAGCACCAGCACTGCCTTTAAACCCTGACGAACCAGGCCATCCATCAAGCCCTGAATCACCTGGCACTCCCCTTGGGCCCGGTGAGCCTGTAAGTGACAAAACAAACTTTAAAAATGATGTAGCCCTTTACTGTTTTATCACAATCTATTATAATCCTTTGTAGTGAAGTGAAATTCAAGAAATAATCTTGTTTGACAAAGATGTATAAATTAAGAGACAGCTCCATTGCCTGCAAGTCCTGGTTCTCTTGATTGTCCCTTCCTTCCTGGAAGTCCTCGTGGGCCTTTTGTTATATTCACAATAATCCCTAATGGTCCTGGTAATCCTGGTAGACCCCGTTCACCTGGATGGACCACAGAGTTGAGATGAAATGCTCATTAACCCAAATAAAACATCCTTCTCATTCATCCTTATCGAGTGTTGTAGCTGTATAGCCACCACTGTAGCCTGTAGACAGGCGGTCTGCAAATCTACTGCGGACAACATTGTCAAGACCAAGTGGACTGTCTGCTACTACCTTATTCATGCTATATTTCTATGTTATGATCTGAATGGTGGCCTCAATCCATGATTTAAAGGTCCCATATCATGTTCATTTTCAGGTTCATACTTGTATTTTGTGTTTCTACTAGAACATGTTTACATGCTGTTATGTTCAAAAATCTCTTTATTTTCCTCATATTGTCAGCCTGAATATGCCTGTATTTACCCTCTGTCTGAAACGCTCCATTTTAGCGCATTTTAACGGAATTGCAACAGAATTGCGCTACTAGGCAACAGCTTGGGTCCATGTGTACTTCCTGTCAGCTGAAGACATTCACATACACACTGCAACCAGGAATAAACTGGGACACATTTAGAATGTTTACGTTTAAAATTGTGCAAAGGGTCTAAATATTGTATATTCGTGACATCACAAATGGACAGAAATCCTGACAGCTTGTTTCAAATGCAGAGTTTCTGAATACGGGCTGTGTGTATTTCCCTGTGGATTGAGTGTTTTGATACTTTCACAGTATTTATATAGGACTTAAGCCAGCTTTATAATAAAAAAACATGAAAATCTCACTTTTTTATAATATGGAACCTTTAAGACATTCATATTTACTGAATAGATTTTGTGTGTATTACAACAAATCCAGAGACACTGAGAACACTTCTGATATTTTCAAATTTTTATAATTGCCTGCCCGATGGCCATATATTATTTTCAAAAAAACATTATGCCATGGCGCCTGGCAAGACTGATCAGACACATGGTATGTTTACAGAGACTTACCTTTATTACCAGGCTGTCCTGGATATCCAGTGTCACCTGTGCGACCATTAAAGCCTCTCTCTCCCTGTTTACCACTGGGTCCCGCAGGTCCAGGACGACCTGGTAAACCTCTGGACCCGGGCCTGCCTGGGAACCCTCTGTCACCTAGATGGATTGAAAGGAGAGCCTCATTTCAATCATGACAGACTAGTTTACAGATATAAAGCATTGTTGATAAAAATGTAGACTGGGTTTCAGTGTAGACTTTTTAGTGGGGATTTTGGGTGATGAGCCCAAAGCCCCAATGTGAGGCTGGTGGTGGGTGATCTGATGTTAGGATCACTGTCAGGGTCTGGAGGCAGCGTGAACAAAGGTACAGGTACAGCTGTGTCAGTGTGTGAATGAGATAGGCGATGCAGTTTTAGGCGTAACTGACTGGATGGTGTAAACAACATTCCTCTGAGACTGAAAAGATTTTAAATGTTCAGGTAAAAACATAATGCTTTTCACAAACGTTTCTCATCGAGACAGGCCAATGGTTCACCTTTATGTCCTGGCCAGCCATCGGTCCCAGGATCTCCTAAGGGGCCGGTGGCACCTCTTGGTCCAGCAGGGCCTGGCACACCGGGAGGGCCAGGGAAACCTTGTAGACCCTTCTGTCCATGACCAGGAGGACCAATATCTCCCTTAACACCCTTCTGACTAAGGAGGTAGCCTATACAACATTATAAAGTTCAATGAGAGAAATATGTTAATGGATAAATATTCATAAATATACTCTGTAATTAATCTTGACACTTTTAAGGGACATTCAGATGGACATCCAGAGTGACATCATTTTGCTTGCTGCTGCTGTGTGCTCACCTGGTACTCCTCTCTGTCCAGGATTTCCTGGAGGTCCGGGGGGGCCCGGAGGTGCTATCAGTTCACACGCAGTGCAGGGCAGGCCTGGGGGACCAAAGGCTCCAGGGTCCCCAATGACTCCTGGCTCTCCTTTCCAACCAGGCCCTCCAAGTTGGCCTTGAGCGCCTGTAATTACGAGGCACCGATGGTCAACTAATTCCAATGTACAGTAAAACATGTGCAGTACACTTTAAGTGGAATAAATCAGGAATTTTATTCTGTGATGTAGGCCACATTAACTGATGAGTGGTTTGTTTGTGTTCACCTAAATATAAATGAAACTTACCTGGAGACCCTGGGCTTCCAGGAATGCCACGGAGTCCGTTTGGCCCCCGAGCCCCAGGGCGACCAGGTGGGCCAGTAGCACCTGGCCTGGCAGAGAGGACATCTCCTGGGTCACCCTTCCTGCCTGGATGTCCTGGTAACCCAGGAGGGCCTGAGGGGCCATCCAGGATAATTCCTCTGAGACCAGGGTCACCTGGATCCCCGTTTAAACCTTGAGGTCCTTTTACAAATAAGAGAGACCTGTAACAACCCTCCTAACTGTATATTAATCATTAACTGCAGTGTGGATGCTTCATGATCCACACGCTTGAACCTGGGCCATCCAAAGATTTGTGCATAACTTTAATTTGACAACATTTTAGAGAGTCGTTACCTCGCAGTCCAATCCCCCCAGTCTCCCTGTCATCTCCTTTCATGCCTTTCAGGCCCGAGTGTCCCGGAGTTCCCGGAAGACCATCTCTTCCGGGCTCACCTGGAAACCCTACCAAGAGGCCAAAGAAAACTTGACTTGCAACCATGTTTCTGTCATGACACATGGCTTAGTAAAGTAAGTCCAACCAATTCTACCATTTTTTTCTAAAGATATTATGTGTAACAAGACTTACCCGGTGAACCTAGCTCACCCTTAGGACCAGGTAATCCAATCCCACCTTCATGACAGCATACCTCACTTTCACCTGGTGACACAAATACAACATGAGCCCATGACACCTGGCTTAATGTGGGAATGGGGTATATTAACACCAACTGAGAGTTTAACCCAGTCTCTGACCTGGAGGGCCTGGTCGTCCAGGTACTCCTGGGGGGCCAGAACGTCCCTGATAACCTTTAGGTCCAAATGACCCCTTAGCGCCTGGAGCACCAGGACCTGGGGGGCCTACAAGCCCTGGAAACCCTTTAGGTCCAACAACACCAGGGTCACCTTTGGGACCAGGCAGTCCTGCATATCCAGCACCCTGCAAAAAAACATTACTTGATACCATAACTGCAGAACCAACACGTTTTTTCGGTTCCATAAATTACATGAACACACTCACCGGTGTTCCACGGTCCCCTGCAGGGCCAGGGGGGCCATCCAGCCCTGGCCTACCTGCACCAGGAGGACCAGAATGTCCAGGGACACCTTGGTTACCCTTGTCACCTTTCAACGACAAAAATAAACTGTAGATATTAGGCGATCAATGTTCAATAACCCTTGGTATAGACATGTATAAAACAGAGATCTTTGTTTTCTTAATTGACAAAAAGCACAAAGTTACCAACAAACAAATCCAACTTACTTTTTTATTTCAAGCTTCTGTTGTACTGAACAAAACTGTGCGGAACACAGTGCACCGCCTTACTGTAGTGTTTGGTCAACATAAACAATTGAATAAATCTTGACTTAGAATTCTCTCATCCTCTGTAGAGCCGATGTTCCCAAGCATTTAAAATAACCATTTGCTTGTATAATAATACTGTGTATAGTACAGGTTTGATGTTAACAGGTGCTCACCTTTAGCATCTACCACAAAAGAGTGACCTTTCTGACCCTTTAGTCCTTTTATACCAGGAATTCCGTGAAAGCCCTGGAAGAAAACACAAAGTCACATACAAAACTACGTTCCTGTGGCTAATACAAAAACATGTTATACATGTTTTGGGAAATGTAATTATTAGTTAGTCTGAGTCCTGCTGTCCTTACGTGTGGTCCTCCTGGACCTTCAGGTCCATTCAGCCCTGGGTCTCCTTTAAATCCTTGAGTTCCAGGTAAGCCTGGAGGTCCTGGATAACCGACAGGACCAGGGGGGCCTTGTCCTCCCCCACCCGATCTACACTTACATGCCCCTTCACAACCTGTACAGGGGACAAAAATGTATGACTATGATGCAGCACATTCGTATACTGTACCACTATACATACTGTACTCTATAAAATGATACTAAATCACAAATCTGTTCCAGTAAATTCCCACTGGATGTTTTTAGATTCCACTAGAGGTCAGAAGACAGGGAACGACAAATCTCTGCTTGTGGGATCAACTAATTCATATAAACAGTCACAGATCACCTTTAAGTCCTTTGACCCCTTTGTTTCCAGGAGATCCTTTAGGTCCTATGTCACCAGGGTCCCCTTGGTAACCAGGCTCACAATAGTAATCTGTGGAGCAACCAGACACAAATATTGACCAACATAAGTTAAAAACTTCAGCAAGTAGTGTTAATGCATGAATTAGTGGACCTTTTTCATCAGACGAAATTGAGAACTCACCTTCACATCCTGATCAAGTATGCCACATAAACAGATAACACACACACACACAAGCCAGAAGTTAGGGAAACATTCAAATGAACATGCGTCAAAACGTGACGAGCTTACAATTATTCAAATAATGAAATTACATTTGTGAGATTAACTAACAGGAAGTCCTAATATACCTGGAGGACCTGGGAGGCCTGTGACACCTTTAGGTCCGAGGAGTCCTTTAGTTCCCTTTGGTCCCAGAAATGGATTTTCAAAGTTGTTATACCTTCCTGGCTCTCCCTTGTAGCCCTTGGGACCGGGGGACCCTAGTGGACCAGGTAGACCTGGCTCTTCTAGGAAGGTGTGAGAGACGATACGAAACGTCAAACAACGTAGGATCAAGATTAACTGACTGAGTTTCTAACTGTCGGTTAAAGCCTGATAAGAGTGAGTGGTATACTGACTGAGTGATATATAGAACATAAAGTCAGGAGAAACCTGAAAGTTAGAGAGCAGAGAGAAACTCTGACCTGGTATTGTTAACCCTGGTGGGCCAGGAGGTCCATGCATGCCCATGTAGCCAGAGTCACCTGGAGGTCCAGGTATTCCAGGATACCCACGGTCACCTTTAACACCTGAACCATACAGACATAGAACCGTGAAAAAGTCAGTAATGCTTGATTATTCTCACACAATAATTACGGTTATGTACTAACTTAAGCCATAAATTTAATTTCAAGTGATATTCTACAAAAAGCATTGCATTTAGCCAGATTTTGGTGAAAATGTGACTCCTGAGAACACACAGATAAAGATTAGAGAAGTGGATTATGCTGCAGGAGTAGTTTGAGAATTTCTATAGTTCATACTTTTCATACATCTTGATGCTTTTTTAAATCTGCTGTAACTGACATTAGTGGGTGAGTGTTTGATACTCAAAACATAGTTTCTGGGGAAGAGTATACTTTGAAGGGTACATATCGTGCTCATTTTCAGGTTCATGCTTGTATTCTGGGTTTCTACTAGAACATGTTTACATGCTTTAATGTTAAAAAAAAAACTTTATTTTTCTCGTACTGTCTGTCTGCATATACCTGTATTCACCCTCTGTCTGAAACGCACTGTTTTAGCGCCTGGTGCACATTTTGCAAAGGTAGTTCTCAAGCCGTGGGTGGAAATACTCAGATGGAGGGAGATACTGTATATTCTATTGAGCATGCATGTGACAAATCTGAATAGCTTGTTGAATCACATGTTTTCTGATCTAGACAGCCTACAAAACACTGACTGGGTCGTCTTATTTGACAGTTTGTGGGTTGGTAGGCACTCCAGATAGCCAAATGTATGTGCACAAGCACTGAAAAAGTGACCTTTTAAAGATATGTCCCCTTTAAGCACCCCACTGGACTGTAACGCTATTTCCAGCAAAAGTGACCTTTAATTCACAAAATTATTTCATTATCGTATTTAAAATAAAAAATGTTTAATAGGATAGAGCTACCAGTGGCCACCAGTTAGGAGAGTGTAGCTACGGCTGTGGTCTCACCTCTGGCATCACTTCCATTGAGATAGTTCAGGGGACCGGGGGGACCTGGATCTCCTAGGTAACCCTGTTGGATGCAAAGACAAAGAGAGAAACCACAGTCATGAATAGAAAATGCCACTGATATACATAATATTTCTAAAGATGAGAAGATCACTGGTCTTGTCCAGTAAATGTGATAATCCCACTGAGCAACCACCAGAGGGCAGCAGACATAATAGTGTTTCTTCACTTTGTTCTTATATTTGAGCTACACCTCTAATTGTAAGTTGAACAAAGATGCCAGCAAGCCTCTGTCCTGCTGTCATCAACAAGAGTCCTTTTAATTACCCTCCCAGTAGCACTTTACGCTTTCAGTTTTTACAGAAAAATGGCTTCTGTTTGCACTTGACAAAAAAAATGTAATTCCTTGGACTTTTATGTAAAGCTCACCTTTGGTCCATTTCTTCCAATGAGACCTGGGAATCCTTTCTCTCCACGGACACCCTGAAAATACATCAATGTATTTAATACTTAAGCAAAATGTATTGTAACATAATGGAAAGCTTAGGCCTCATATTACAGGTGTACCTCGGGTCCTGGTGGTCCATCTCTACCAGGAAATCCTGGGAAACCCTAGTGATGGAAACAATGGGGTTAATATTTTATGTGTCTGTCTAAAGGTATGTTGCAGTCTGATTCAAGCGACCTACCCTAACTCCAGGAAAACCAAGGATTCCTTGCTCTCCTTTCATTTGGTCTATGTAGAAGACATCTCCTCTTCCACCCTGATAAGGAAGAAAATGCAAATAAAATTCTCGTTCTCTCAGACATACCTGTATAAAAACATACAAGATGAAACTCACGCTGATGCCCTTTGGTCCACATGATGCAGGAGGACCTCGGTCTCCCTGAGAAGCAGGAAAGAAAATAAAGAAAAATAACAAAGATTTGTTTTTATACAGGTTTATGCATGTAACTGAAAATCATCAGTCTCGTATAAATACAAATGGGAGCTTTGCCTTCACCTTGAATCCTTTGGGTGGAAGGAAGTCTGGAGGAAATTCTATGACTTCTTCTGGTCCTTGTGGGCCAGGTGGGCCTTGTTCACCCTGGAATATGGAATTAAAGTGGTGAAAACATACACACAACAAAACCTCATGCATAGCTGTCAAAGGCCAAATCGGTTTCTTACATCGTCACCTTTAGCTCCTGCCAGTGATCCTCCGGGGTCGCCCTACACAACAGACAAAAGTTTAGTAAGGTTTTATGTTTGTGTGGATGTACGCAAAGATTTTCTTTTTACGGCAATGCACTGGCAAAGATTGTGAAACAGGAGACTCACTGGCAGTCCTCTCACACCTTTAAGTCCTACCAAGCCCTAAATGGAATCACACACATCATTTTTGACATATAAGGCACTGCATTTATTCTTGTAACGTAGAACATGAATATTAGTGGTTCAATATATGGCAAATACGGTAACATAAAGGTCTAAATTACAACCTGTATAAAAGACCTATATACAAAAAGTGTTGATTTTTTTCACCTCAAGTCCAAGAGGGCCTGGAGGGCCAGCGTGGCCTTTAAGCCCAATGTCTCCTCGTCTACCCTGAGTTTAAAAAAAACACAAAATGTTAATGAAAGTAAACATGAAGTTGAGTCGACTTAACAACAATCACGGTGTCAGATTTAAAGCATTCAATCCCTGCTTCATCTATTAGCTGAATATTACTGAGGAATACTGCATTACTGTCAAAATAGGAAAAGAAAACATACAGGTAGACCATGTTGTCCATCTCTACCACGCTCCCCCTGCAAGATCAAATGAAACCATATTTACAGACACTGTAAATTGCAAATAATTATGAAACCGCTCAAACCGAAATGGCCCAGTCTATCATTATCTGAACCTCTCCAGACTAGAGGAACTTACCGGAAGCCCTGGAAGGGCAGCATCATACAAAGGCTCTCCTTTAATTCCTTTATGTCCATGTGATCCCTGAGAAGAAGACACAGTAAATGTTTACATTGGACACATTATAAATAATAGCTAAATGAATTAAAAGAGCAGATATGTATAGTATTCTATATTTATACATCATTTTCACAAAACACTGGTTCAAATGGAAAGTTAATATCGGACAATGTGGAGAATCCTTTAATTATGTTCAATGAGAATGTTTGCGAACATTCAGTACCAAATGTTTATTCAATTGATTATTCCTACAATTTCTGCAAATTGCAAGGATAGATCCAGTATCACCATGGTTACAATTTTAAGCGGAGACAGGAAACAAACTCAGGCCTCTCTGGTCTACATGTCCTACCACCAACCAGGCCTCCACAACCTTACATATCTCTGTGCTAATTCAATGTCACACTACTTCCTGCTGGCATTGGATGTAAATCGTGTACTGCAGAACTAGCAAAAAAGAATATAACTACTGGTTTAGTTTTAACTTTTTGACTTAATATCCCTTGTGCTTTACTTTTACTTTTACTTTTAACTCTGTAAAAAACACATCTATAGGTCTGACTACTGACTGATTAACAGCTAACAGAAACATGAGAGCAGGAGTTCTACTCACCGGCGGCCCATGGATGCCATCAAAACCAGGAATACCAGAGACTCCTGGTAGACCCCTTGTCCCATTACAGCCATCCACTCCTATCAACCCGGGCTCACCACCTGCTCCAGGGTGGCCCTGAACACAACATAGCACAGTTATAATGGTGACGTATAATTGCAGAGTATTAGAAGCCACAATTATGACCTCTCTGAGTCTAGTGGAGAACGACAAAGAAGTTACGCCTTACAGCATTTATAGCTTCAGGCCTATATTTCATAATTATATACTGGTTAAGATGAACAACTTGAGTTTTTTATTAAACACAAACACTTGAGTAGTGAAGAGGCAGCTGCATTAGGGGAGATAGAGGAAAACCAGGCACATCTACAGTGTGCCATGATGTGTCCACTAGAGGGCTCTCCAGACACAAGCTTCAAATCACTGCACCATTTACTGTGTAGTCCCCAATATATAAAAGAACTGGACAGTTATACAGTTGGGAATACCGCATGACATACAATTGGAAAAGTGCTTGATATCAATGAAATGAGAAATGAGAAAAATCAGCATGTCAACTCCACGTTGAGCTGTACAGGGTTCGGGAAGTTGGTGCAATCCCCTCAGAGGTTTACTCACCTCTACGGGATTATTAATGTCAGTGTGAGCTGTATGTGTCTTTTCCTGGTTTATAAATACAATTTACAACAACAGTGGTTTACTCACTGGCGAGCCATCATTACCAGGAAAACCAGGAACACCAGTCTCGCCCTGAAATGTAAAACAAATATTGGCACCATTCATTTATTCATTCATTACAGGGTTAGAATGCATCATTCACTCCCTACACCACCCTTTCTTTTTCCTCTATCACTGGTGATACATATTTACACATTTAATGTAGACTTATTGTGATGATTAGCTGTTCTTGCATGCAGTATCTGCCTAGCTTTCTGTCTGTTTCTATCGTGAAACACAACGCACACACACACAACATGCACACTAACGCGGTCTCCTTTGGGCCCCTCTGGGCCATGTGATCCCTCTGTTCCCCGCCTGCCCTTCTCTCCAAGTGACCCTTGGCGTCCCCATGGTCCCATCGTTCCCCAGGGGCCTTGCTGGCCTGGCTTCCCTGGAGCTCCCTACAAAGACAAAAGTCATGTATATAAAACTTTTAAATGTTGTTGTGGGTGACACTTTTAGGATTAAGATTCTTTTTTTCCTAAATGACCAATGCGTTATCTTTAGATTTTATTCACCCCTCTATCAGCAACCAAGGAATTGGAATTGGCTGTTGCTTTGTTATTTACATTTTTGAATTAAGTCTGTATTTGTCAAATCATGGAAACATAATTTCTGGTTCCTAATTTCAGTTTTTTCTGCTGCTAGTCTTGCAATAGAATTTATAATTCAGACAGAGAACATATGAGGTAATTTTGGAGAAAAATACAAGTAATATAAATATTTCCCACAGCTTAATGTCTTTCTAATGAGTAGGGCTGCAACTAACAATAATTTTCATTGTGAATTAATCTGACGATTATTTTCTCGATTAATCGATTTGTTGTTTGGTTTATAAAATGTCAGAAAATGGTTAAAAAATGTTGATCAGTGTTTCCTAAAGCCCAAGATGACGTCCTATAATGTCTTGTTTTGTCCACAACTCAAAGATATTCAGTTTACTGTCATAGAGGAGTAAAGAAACCAGAAAATATTCACATTTAAGAAGCTGGAATCAGAGAATTTTTGACTTTCTTTCTTAAAAAAATTACTCAAAGCGATTATCAAAATAGATTCATTTGACAACTAATCGATTAATCAATTAATCGTTGCAGCTCTAATGAGGAAAACAATTCAAAATATAGTAATTAAGGATAATTTGCAAATATATAACAGAAAAAGTTCATACCCTTGCACCTTTAGCAGGATGACACTGACATACAGAGCAGTCTCTGCCTTCACATGGGCCTTCAATCGCCCCCTGAAACAACAACAAACAGACACAAACCACAGAGAGATGGAGACTGGCTGAGGCCGTATCTAAGCAGAGCAGGAGACAGATATGGGGTCAGAGGACATCAGTGGGTACATCAGATAAGGTTGTGGTTTGGGCATATCTGACATTGCTGAATATTTTACAGCTTTGAGAATTAACACATTTCCCCGTGGAGACTGGACAGTCCTGATTAGAAAGCTTTAAACAAATCATTGTTCTCACATAGACGCGGGTAAATAATGAGCGCTCTGACCTTGATGCGAAAGAACGCTCACACAGCGCTTCACCACTCTCATAATGCACTGACAACTTGCTGAAAAAACTATTCTGTGAGTCCACACACCTCCAGATGCCAAGTATTCCCACCAATTTGTGCGTGTGTTTTACAGTGCCTGTGTCCCAAACATTTAGTAATGTTTTCCCAAAGCTTACTAAATATTTGGATGAGTTTATGCTGGTGAGAGTTCTATCGCACATCTGCTGTCCCACTTTCTCTTTTGGTCCAAACATTCACGGTTATCTCTTGCATCAGTCCCAGAAACACGTACAACAGGCTATGTCTTGGACAAACCATTGGGATTCAGTGAATTAGCCAAATTGGGAACACACAACGCACTGGCAGGTCTCCATTGCTACATAACCTGCTGTAGCAGCTAAACAACAACTAGCCTTAAACAGGGGTCGGCAATCTTTACTATCAAAAGAGACATTTTAGGCAAAAAGAAAAAAAGAAAATCTGTCTGGAGCCGCAAAACATTTGAGCATTGTGATGAAGGTAAGACAGTTTATAGTCTAAGTATATAGTATATAAGTCTAATGCAGTGATGGCCTAAGAGCAAATGTACTACGGAGTATTAGGGCCACATTGAGGGAAAAAAAATCTGAGATTTCCAGAACAAAGTCATAACTAAACGAGAAATAAAGTTGTAATATTACGAGAATAAAGTCATAACTTAACGAGAAAATAAGGTGTAATATTACACACTTTTTTTCTGTTGCCAGCAGGTGGGACTTCGCTGCACTTTCTCCAAATGACCCATCACAACTGGTTGGACATGCAGTTTGTAGTAAAATCAAAGGTATGTTTGCTCCAAACCCAATTTTAGCTTGCTAGTGTGTGTTTCCAGCTAATGCATGTATTAATGCATCCAGAAAATCTTTCTATATCCAGCCCTTCTTCTTATTATGCACCCAGATAACAGATAATAATGCACTATACTCATTTTTAACAGTCTCTTCTGCACTATATTCACTTTTTTAATAGTCGTGTATCACAGCTGTTACCCTGCACTATATTCAGTTTTAACAGTTTTCTTCATCTCCTTGTATTTTTATACCTGGTATATTTTTTTGTACTTTGTACTTTGCACTACTAACTAACTTTTTTACTGCCTTTTTACTAACATGTTTTTGCACTATGGAACGGTGATGCTGGAAACTTGAATTTCCCTCGGGATTAATAAAGTTACTATCTATCTATCTATCTATCTATCTATCTATCTATCTATCTATCTATCTAACTGTGTTTCACACTTGGACACTCTAGTATAGCCCAGCCAATACAGGATTTTCAATACCAATATTAATGTTAATTATATGCCAGCAAATAGTCATTATTTTACTAAATGCATAACATAAACAAACATTTCTGATTATTATTATTCCCATAAATTTGTTTGTTTGTTTTAAAGAATTTTGACCCTTGTACTGAACAGGACATTTTGCATTTGAAAAATATGTCCTTGCTCTCTGGTGGACAAACGATGTAATAGTGCCACTTATAGATTCCCTTGAACATACATTGTTTTTGGCATTCCTATACTGTGATTTCTTGTTACTTTTAAGCTGACATATAAACCATTACAGATATGCCAACTCAGCCCGGCTGATTAATCAGTCTAGCTGTAGTATACAGTCTTTGTATACAATAAGAACCCCAGGCAATCAGTCCTGCACACTGTGGAGGGAAATTTAAGTTACTTGTTAAGTTAATTTAAGTAACTTGGAGTGTTCCCACAGGCCCTGAAAACTGCTGTCATCAAACCACTCCTCAAAAAGAACAATCTGGACTCATCAATAGTAAATAATTACAGACCGATATCAAATCTTCCATTCTTGTCTAAAATAATTGAAAAAACAGTTTTTCAAAAATTAAATAGCTTTCTGGCACTAAACAACTCTTTTGATGTCTTCCAGTCAGGTTTTCGACGAAACCACAGCACTGAGACTGCTCTTGTTAAGGTCTTCAATGACATCCGATTGAACACAGACAGTGGTAGAACTACGGTTTTAGTTTTACTGGATCTCAGTGCTGCATTCGACACGGTTGACCATAATATATTACTAGACCGACTGGAAAACTGGGTGGGTATTTCTGGCATAGCACTCAGCTGGTTTAAATCCTACCTAAAAGACAGGGACTTCTTTGTGTCTATAGGTAATTGCAAATCTGAGCTGAACAAAATCACATGCGGAGTTCCCCAAGGCTCCATCTTGGGGCCTCTTTTGTTTAACATCTACATGCTCCCACTGGGTCAGATTTTTGAGAACAACAAAATAAATTACCATAACTATGCAGACGACACACAAATTTACATAACTCTATCACCAGGAGACTACAGTCCAATACAAGCACTGAGTGAGTGCATTGAACAAGTCAATAATTGGATGTGCCAGAATTTTCTTCAGCTGAACAAAGACAAAACTGAGGTTGTAGTTTTTGGAGCCAAAAAAGAAAGATTAAAGGTTAGTGCTCACCTACAATCTGTGATGTTAAAAAGCTCAGACCAAGCCAGAAACCTTGGTGTAGTCATGGACTCAGACCTGAGCTTTAACAGCCATATTAAGACAATTACAAAGACAGCCTTCTATCACCTGAAGAATATAAGAAGAATTAGAGGACTGATGTCTCAGCAGGATTTGGAAAAACTAGTACATGCATTTATCTTCAGCCGACTTGACTACTGTAACGGCGTCTTTACCGGTCTTCCTAAAAAATCGATCAGACAGCTGCAGCTGATTCAGAACGCTGCTGCTAGAGTCCTCACTAAGACCAAGAAAGTGGATCACATCAGTCCAGTTCTGAAGTCTCTACACTGGCTGCCTGTCTCTCAGAGAATTGATTTCAAAATACTGCTGCTGGTTTACAAAGCACTAAATGGTTTAGGGCCAAAATACATTTCTGATCTTCTGCTGTGTTATGAACCATCCAGACCTCTCAGGTCATCTGGATCAGGTCTGCTTAGTGTCCCCAGAGTCAGAACTAAACATGCAGAAGCAGCATTCAGTTTTTATGCACCAAATATCTGGAACAAGCTCCCAGAAACCTGCAGGACCGCTCCAACTCTCACTTCTTTTAAAACAAAGCTTAAAACTTTCCTGTTTGCGGGTGCCTTTCATTCTGACACTGCACTATAACTTTTACTCTTTTGAGTTTTATGCAATTTTAGCTTCTATCCTAGCTTTTATTTTTAGCTTGTTTTTATTTTCTAATCTTTAATGTTTTAATGTTTTTATGTTTTTATAACTGTTTTAATTATTTCTTAATGTTCTTTTGCATTTTGTCGCAATGTTCTTGAATGTTTCTGTAAAGCACTTTGAATTGCCCTGTTGTTGAAATGTGCTATACAAATAAAGCTGCCTTGCCTTGCCTTGCCTTGTGGACAAATCCTATACACACGTAAGGAGTAACACATACAGTTTCCAGGTGCATCAAGTACATCAAGGATTTTTTTTCTGGGAAACACTTAACCAGTACTAACTATATGGGCTTGTGGCATTCAGATTGGGAGAATGCAAGAACCCAGATGTGTAAACAGGAGCACACTGACACATAGAATACATTTATAACGTACACCCAGTGACATAAAGTGCATAGAGAGCACCAGGTTCAGGACTATCTTGGCGTTGTGATGATGGTTTGTTGTTTTTGACAGGCCTAAACTACATTCCCGGCTACCGCAGCAGCAGCAGATGCAGTGTATACGAAAATGAAGTTGTAATTAAACTTTACATGATGGATTTCAGTGCAATGCAGTCCAATACAACATCCTCACAAAGTCGTCTCAACAAAAACTGATCTTTTTTTTTACATTGTGTTTATAACGGAGCTATTTTCCACTTTAGCAAGTGCATGTGTTGCAAGTGTTCTTTAAAAGCATGTTTAATCTACTGGCACGCTAGTCCACTAAATAATTTAAACATGGTCTTGAAATCTGTTCTAGCAAAAGGTGTGATTTCATCTGTGTGCTCCTCCTCAAACTTAGTCTTGATCAGTGCATATGTTGCTGCATTTTGAATTGTCTGCAGTTTTTTTTTTTACAACAAAATCTACAACAAAGAAAGCATTTATTGCTTTTAATTACAGTAAATGTCTGCTGTGTCTTACAACACTGGATGTCAGAGTGTGGGAGGAATGCACATGTGTAATGGTTATTCACAGCAATATAGTCATACGTATGTTTATATACATGATTTTATCCATAGTATATTTTTACAATTACACTTTATTGACATGATTAATTACATGTTTTTAGATTGAAAGGTTGTCAAGGTAGTGATATTATGTTTTAATCTAAATGTGTATGTATGTAAAGACTTATAAAGGAAAGTCTTACTGCATTGAGTTGATGCACAAAGACGACCAGGACAAGGATCCACCTGTGAATGTAACAATTGTGTTAATAGATTAACTGTAGTCTCATTTAGCCCCAGCTACTCAATGTATTTACACAACCATAAATGACTGTCATATAAACTGTGTGACAAAAACAGACACTATTTGGTGTGCGGTAAAAGTGAAAGTGCTTGCTAGTTATAACTCTGGTTTGCTGCCAACATATTACAAACCTCAAGAACAAATGCAACTTGCTAAATTGTTTCACATTAGCTTATAATGTAATGTGTTGCTCTTGTGTGCAGGAGGACTAAACCTCCAGGGAAACAAAAAATATGATTTCTATCCAAACTCTCATCACACTGCAGGTGAACCCAGAGAGTGCAGCTGTGAGCTTGTGTGTGTGTGTCTCAGTTTGGAGGTCAGTTTTTATACAGCTCCCACATATTGGAATGCAAGTATCAAGCAGATCTGTTGAATATCTGAGTAAACAAGCAAGAAGTGTGTTTGTCTTCGGGTAAATAGGTTTACAAAGTTGGGGATGTGAATTCCATCAAACTTAATGTCATATTACTCCTATTGCTAATAATTCATTATTAATATTGTTGCAGTGGGACTCACCAGAGGGGGCACAGAGTTACAACAGTAACTGGGGATCCCATCTCTCGTCTCATCAGTCTGCTAACAGGTGAGTCTTGGCCTCAGTGCTGCCGCCTGTGGTGGATAAAAGGAAGCACAAAACACCACAGACACCTGTGAGAGGTGATATTATGCAACAGTAAAGAGTAACTTCCTTTAAGGTCAAATCAAGTGCATGCAATTATAATCTAAATATGCTACTACAGATAAAGAAATTGTTGGTGCTGCCCTCCCACCCAGGTAAAATCCTTTAGGCATAAAGGTTTTCACCTCTATGGACACAGCAGACCATCATGCACATAAAACAACATTCACAACTCACCCAAATTCAGGAGCTCAAATGAATCTTCATGAACACTTCAGTGCATCCTAAATGGTGTAATCTCCGACAAGATTCAAACCAATCTCCTGCCTCCGTATCAGAGAAAAGCAAACACACTAACGGACGGCCACTGTTTTGTAAGTATCAGGGATGAGACGAGGAAGAGAAGGATGATGGTCAGGGTTGACTGCATCAGCAAGTTCAGACCGCCTCCCTCCTCAGGATCAAGTTAAACAACTTCTCTGGGCTGTTACACTTTAACCCAGACGGAGAACTTTAATTTAACCGAATCCATGATCTAACATCACCCATAGTGCAGCAGTGGACGAGTGTAATGTGAAAGGTAGTTGCAGAGGAGGACGCTCAAAAAGACATTCATCACCTCTGGGTTCCTCCTAAGCTTTTGATGTAACTGGAGCAAGAGAAGAGCCATGGGAAGGGCAGTGTTTGAAGTTTCTCTGATCCTGATTGCTGTGATGCTGATGGGCACTTGGGCCAAAAATGTAAGAGATTTCATTTTTCCTTTACTGACATAACACTGTAGAAAGATCTGATTTAATTTAGCTAACAGCACAGACTCTGCAAACTCTCCATTGGCTGTTTTTTCATTTGTCCTTTTTATTTCATACTGTTCACACTGGGGACACCTTTTTAAATTTATGTCAGGATAATGTTGCTTGTTATTTCTTTCATATTAGACTGCAGAAACTGGGTTAGTCGCTGAGCTATAATGGCTGATTGGTTTTATCATAGCTGTTTGCAACTTGCAACTTTGCACTTTTAAGCAATCAGTAACTTATTATGGATTTTTTTAGATTAATGCTGTTTAGTAAAACTTTACCTTTCTCTTTCTCCCAGGTCTCACACACACATCCACTAAATCACTGTTTATGGGAGAATAGCATCACTCTGTAACAGTGTGTTTCCTGTTGTGTACAGTTTTAGCGCCATTCAGTCTTCACAGCCTTGACTTTGATATACAATGCTGCTGTGGTCTGTTTGTAACTGTAATGTCTATGCTTAACTTCAAACATCTTGTATCCTGAGGAGATGCAGGTTTTTCGTACAGTCTGTTTGCACATTAACTTCATTGTGTACAGTATTCGCTTCACTTTGCTATGTTGGTGGGCCTTTTTATGGAAGGTCATGGAAGAGGGACAGGATATGGTAGATGGAAAGTAAGCAAAACAGAGGCATCCATCACCAGACGGAAATGTTAGCAGAGACATTTGTATATATTTATTAATATTGCTTTTCCTATACAAACCATTCTGCATATCACTAGATTGATAAAGAAACTAATGATAGAATAATGAAGCATCAGTTATAAGGTTGAACATCACAAATGATGAGGAAATCTACATTTTCATGCTGTTATAGCCATGACAAAACGCATCCCCAGCCTTATAAGACAAAGATAATAATGTCCAACTGTTTTCATCCGTAATTATCATCTCATGTGCAAGGAAATGATATTCATAACAGTAAAAAGGCCACTATTACGTGAGTTAATTTTAAGGTAAAAGAGAAACGGTTCCTCCTTTTTCGTCTTGGAGCAGTGTACTCTGGTTTATAGCTGGATCCCCACAAGGCTAAGATGAATTGGAAATTTAATGCATCTGAAATTACTTCATATTAACTGATAATGGTTCATTATACCAGTAGCCTATATCTGACCTATTATTTAGCCTACCGACAACCCACTGCACATTCGCACTGTATTTTATTACTGAAGCTCCGCCTTTTTAGTCTGTTAGCTTTACTGAACCATTTCCTCGGCTGATAAGCGGTAATGTTTACAGCCTTCAAATTAAAGGCAGCTGTAAGGAGGTGTAAACCTTTAACAGTGGAGAGTTATGAATGTTGTTTTGGCAAATTGCTCCCATGAATCCTCTATAAAAATCCTCCCAAAGGTAAACACTCTTCACTTTGCAAATAAATTCTTGATCAACATAATGTTTGTAAAAGTTGCAATTGATTGTGGAACAATTTGGATCAGTCAAATCAGCAGACAGCTTTCAGTAACAATAGCCTAATAATAATAATGAATTTAATTTATATAGCACACTTTAAAATACAGCGAATCTCAAGGTGCTTCACACAAAGGGCAAAACAATCACAACACAACGTTAAGGCAATTTACACAAGAAACATGCGGTGAAAAGCGTCAAAATGGGACAAATAAAATTATAGACAAATTACTTGCTGAAAAGCAACTAGAAGAAGTATTAAATCATAGTAATTATAAAACCCTAAGGGAAAGCTAAAAGGAACAGGGGAGTTTTAAGATCAGATTTCAAAACATCAAGTGAGTCTGAGGCCCTAATTGTTCCTGGGAGCTGGTTCCACAGACGTGGCCCCAGCGACGAGAAGGCACGATCCCCCATGGTTGTCAACTTTGTCAACTTAGCCTAGTGGTTCCCAAAGCTGTGGGGTGGACTCTTCTGTGGGTATTGAGTTATTAAAGGGGGTACACATGACTGTTGGGGGGAAATGGTGAAGAGAACAAAAGCTGAAGGAATCTGATTCAACAAGAAACAAAATAAGAGTGCTTTCCTGCTAGCAAGGCTGTCAAGATTCAGTAGTTTATGCTCAACTTGACTCGTTTTGTTACCACTTTCCTGATATGGCTACTGGTTGGTAGAAATTAAATTGGTTTACATTGGTATGTGGAATGGTAAATGGTAAATGGTAAATGGACATGCATTTATATAGCGCTTTTCTAGGCTTCCGACCACTCAAAGCGCTTTACACTACATGTCAGCATTCACCCATTCATACACTGATGGCATCATTTGCCCATCAGGATCTAATCTAAATACACACCGACGGCTATGCCTTCGGGAGCAATTTGGGGTTAAGTGTCTTGCTCAAGAGCAGCGGGGGATCGAATCACCAACCTTCCGATTGGTGGCTCTACCCTCTGAGCCACAGCTGCCCCCGAAGCATGGTTAATGGTTAACAATACATATTAAACAATGTTTAAATTTCTTTTTTTAGTGCGTGTGTAATGGAAAATCAAGGTGCCACTGTGAAGGAGTGAAAGGCAGCAGGGTGAGTAGATCATTTATTTTCTGTGTAAAACATCAAATTCATCAATGCTGGGGTTCACTGTGAAAGTATTCTGCCTCACGCAGTTTTGAAACCACTTCTTTTCACATAACTTTCAACTAAATAGTTTAATCTTTCTAGTCACAATTACTGCGATTCAAGTACATTACACAACAGGTCATGTACATTTACTGTACTATGTACCTGTGTGCCAACTCAATATGTTTTTGTAATAAAGATGAAATGTATAAACATGACTATATTATCTAATCTGAGTCACACACTTTTTTTTTGTTTTTACACCTGTGCTTTTCCTGCTGTGACATGGCACAATGTCTTCTGCGAAAAAGGCCTATTGTATTATTACTATCACACAAATATCATCATTAATTTAACATCTCTAAAGCAGGTCTCACTGATTCAAAAGCATTCAAAACAGACCATAAACCAGGGGCACAGTGCTACTGTCAAGCCTCACCATTGCATTAGAAACACTGTGCAGCGATTTTCACGCTCAAAACACTTCAGGTGCAGATGTACAGTGCTGCACTAGTCCGATCAGGTGCAGAGCCTAGATAGATCTTGTAAAAAGCATAAATACTGTGTCTCAACATCCTTCATAATTATTTTAGCCCTGTCAAGAGAAACCAGCTGTTTCATTTTAAATCAACTTGCAGTGAGCTCCAAACAGAGAGAGGAGAACACATGAAACCTCTTCAGTCTGATGCAGGTCAGCCTCAGCAATGGTCTGACTGGAGCCTATAGACTGTATATTACAAATTCATGGCAAAGAGAAAATAACTGAAATTGAATGAATGTGTCTATTTGCATGTGTCACAAATTCAAATGGACACATTCATAAAAAACTATGTAATATTTACTCAATTTGTTTATTAACCTTAAACTGAGATTAAGAAGTGAATAGTTTTCATTTTCACTTTGCTAAACATCAGTCTCATTGTCAAAAGTATCACCCCTGATACTCCTGGTCTTTTAATACAGGGACTAACACTTGACAACATTTCAACTATATTATTAATGTTTGCTGATGTTGTTACAGGTTTGTTTCCAGTAGTGATATTTGTAAATGTAGGAGTAAACAAACTTATGTTTTCAACCACAAGCTGAAAAATACAGAAGATGACGATTTTACATGTGTAAATCAAAGTCTTCAATTACGTATGTGAATATAACTCAAATTTACATTTGCATGGGCCTTAATTGCTGACATGCAGTGGTATGTTATTCAGCACCAGGTGTGTTATTTATTAAGCATCAATCTCATAGAAGTAATTCAACAAACATCCAGGAAACTGTGAATTTTTCAACAACTGCAACATTTACGAATGCAAATTTGTAAAATTTGAAATATCTCTATTGTTGTTTATTGTCATTTGTAGCCCATCTGCTTTCTTGTTCTTTTTTCTCTATCTCTCCCTCTCTTTCTCTCACATACACTCACATTCACAGGGAGATAAAGGTTTTCCAGGTGCTTCAGGTCCCCCAGGGACAGAAGGCCGTCCAGGATCAGATGGTCATCCTGGGCCTTTGGGACCAAAGGTAGCATTTCAGCCTGGCTCTCGTGGCTCTTATATTCTGTATAACACCAAATCCAATACTGTTGTTAGAGGGCACTCAAATTGTGTATCGACTGTGATGAATTACACATTATCCTTGTGTACTGAGACATCACTTTTTACTGCATCGCACCAGATCACTAAGATTAATTCTAAGTTGCTGTCTTTTGACAGGGCAACTCTGGGCCTGATGGACGTGAGGGGCCAAAAGGCGATTCGGTAACATTCAGTAACTGTGTTATCAAAGCTTGTGTCTGTTTGTTTGGTGTTTATTTGATGTCTCAGTGTGTGAAAATTGAGTTTTGTTTGAAATAACTTGTGTATAATATGTACTATGTGTATGAACAAAGTGCGAACATTGTGGTAGATCCAAAGTAACAGAGTATACTGGTTTTGTTACTGTCATTACAGGGACACACAGGCAAAGAAGGATTTGCTGGGACTCATGGTTTACCGGTGAGGTATCTTACTCTCTGTTCATCATCTGATTTATGTGTCAGTGTATGTTCCTGCATGTGTTTATAGATGCTTCTGCTGATATTCTCTTACAGGGTATTCCAGGTTTACAAGGGCCTCCAGGGCCCTCAGGGGCCCCAGGCTGCAATGGAACAGATGTAAGAAAATATTTCATATGGTTGTATGTTTTTCATGTGATAGTTTTTGCTTATCTGTCATATGCTCGCATAATGGAGCTTTGAGTAGAGAGCTTTTTCAATCACACTTTTTCTGTTGTGAAACAAACATGAACCAGTCTTTGCATACTTTGAACACATTGCACACTTTCAGGGAGAAGACGGACTTCCTGGTATTCCCGGGGCTCATGGCGATGATGGATATGCAGTAAGTTGTTAAATTATATTGTAATCAAATACAGTGATCTGATTTGTTACTCTTCTTATCGACTTCAGTCTTTTGTTGTTAAGCGCTGTCCTTAAAAATTTACTTCAGCTTTATCTCTACTTTACAGGGCCCACCTGGTCTGCCTGGACCTAAGGTAATAAAATGAATGCTGTGCCACCCACGGTCAGTTGTTTTTTGTATTTAGGAAGGGTGAAGCTGCAGAATTGCTCAGCAATTACTGCCTTTCAAGAAGTTTATTAGCAGGATCCTGGTGCACCAAGAAATACATGACGCTGCACTAGCAGGCGGCCTCTCTGCCTCCCCGAACTCCCAGAGCTCATTTTGTACCACGTCTATGTGGGACCAATAAGTTGTTTAAAGATTTTTTCTTTGTTTTGTTCCTTCTATCAAGTCCATCCTTCCACTTTTATTTGCAACAAGAAACATGTTCATTCTCAAATCTAATTGTCAGGACAAAAGCTGTTCATGTTTATTTGCATTCACAAGAGTGCTTGCATTGAGTGTTACTACTAGAGTATACAGTATAGACCTATCAGAAAGGAAGTTTTCTTGTGAACATTATTACCCATAATGCACTATACATTTACAGTATATGTTGCATAATTAATGTTGCACTACTTGTAATATGTCCACCTCACAGCATTACACATGTACAGTATATATGTACAGTAAAATCGTGGGCACCCATAGAACCCATTTTTCATTCACATATCTTAAGGTCAGAGGTAAATGTCTGTTTTTCCTCGCCAAAATGTAGCACAAGTTTGGAGCGTTATTTAACCTCCTTCCTGACAAGCTAGTATGACATGGTTGGTATCAATGGATTCCTTAGGTTTAGTCGAGTTTTATATGATAGTATCTTCACTCGAGCTTTAAAACTGAGCCCACTACAACCTAGAGATCGCAAGTTGCGTTAATGCGTTAAAGAACTTAGTGGCATTAAAACAAATTTGCGTTAACGCGTTATCATGTTAACTCTGACAGCCCTATAGAGTGCACATTATCTTTGTCTGTCTTTTTTGCTAAGCTACCATAACGGTACAATTTCACACTGGGATTAATAAAGTCTATTCATCCTTCTAGTTTTACCTGGATGACATCATTGTCATGGCCACTTTGTTCACTTGACTAGGTGTCAAACACAATTAGGGTTCACTATGAACTGGAACAAACACTCTCTAATTTCCTCTAAGACATCCCAAACAGTACTGTACTTTAACTCCTGGTGTACAAGTACTGGCAGAACAAATACCTTTGGGAAGGAAGTGTTCATAAACAACTACTTGAGAGTATGCACGATGAGGCCAGCAGTTGCAGTGTCGTCTCCAAATGAATGTCTGGATTCAGATGTTCACTGGGCGACTCGATTAGGTCTCTCGTCAGGCTCATTCTTAGCACTTGGGAGTGTGAGAGATTACCGTGCGAGAGTCCACTTACACCATTTACGTCACCATTTACACTTCTAACGCTGTGTTGTCATGTCTGTGTCATGGCCTCATTTGTAACCCTCGTTCTATAAGCACTAGTTGCTGAATTGTTGAATGACGAGAGTGGTTTATGTGGTCGTTTCATGGAGGCGACCCCTTATTCTCATTCTGAGCACATGCATGCATGTCAAGTGCACAGACACATAAAGATGAGTGATGAAGCCTGCAGAGCTTCACTGTGAACTAGAGTTACAATATGCAGTATTACTATGTATCTGTTATTATCATGTATTTTAACACTAAATGCAGTAGCTTTGAATGTTGAATGAACTCGCTTCCTCTATTTCACAGGGTGAATCTCGGGTATCGGTGAATGCAATCCCAGGGCCTCATGGGCCATCTGGAAGGGACGGAGAGCCGGTAACTATTTAGATTAATAATAATAATAGAGTTCTGTTTTTGCAATGTTTTCCATTAAAGTAATTATAAGAATTATAACACATTTTATTTAATTTTTTAATTTTTATAAACTTCACTTGTATTTCAGGGAAATCCAGGCTTCCCTGGAGTTCATGGACTACCAGGGGATCCCGGACGACGGGGCTCTGATGTGAGTTTTCAGTTTTTCAGTTGCCTTGCACCGAGTACATATAGCACTCTTGAAAAGTTATTATTTGATGCTTAGTGGTGTAAGAAAATATCGAGTATCGTGATATTATGTTTTGTGATATTGTATCGATTCTCAAAAACACTATTGATTTTTAATTCATAGTTTACATGCAAATATTAACCAGTCAATCCTTTATTTCATTTGCAAAGATATGTGCCCTCTCAAAGTAGTGCTATGATTTTGGATGGACTCTGATAAATGCAAATGCAGATCCCACTGTTCCGATTGCATAAAAAAGTACAAAGTTTCTCAGATTTGATGCATATGGTGGTGTGTTCTTTACACGACAGATTTCCCAAAATTAGATTTAGAAAATCGCAATATATCGCCTTACTTACAGTATCGCAGTATATCACGATATATTGAATTGTAACCCGTGTATCATGATACGTATCATATTGCCAGGTTCTTGCCAATACACCGCCCTAGTGATGTTTGATATAACTGTCTGCGTTCTTTATGGACAGGGGTTTCCTGGTCGTCCTGGGGCTCCAGGATCTAAGGTAATGCTACTAAATATGGATGAACACTTTGGATATGTGTGTACGTGTTTGACAGCTCATACCTGTGATAACGAATGTGAGTATTTACTGGGTGTCTAAGTGGCACAGAGGAAAACCACAGCTGCAGGGTTCTTGTTTTGTTCTGGTTCTTCAATTATCATAGTTAGCTGCCTGAGAAAGTGGAAACATTTCCTAACTGTTGCTTTAGTGATTATTACTGTTTGGCCACAGTGCTTGTTCTTTGGCAGGGCAGTATTTTGAAAGTGTGAACAGCTACATGTGATACGGTCTCCCAGTTTTCTGTGAAACTCCTTTTAGACAGTGAAAATGGAAGTGATAGGATGTAGTGTATGAAAGGAGGGGTAGTCTTTAACCCATCGGTGGGAGTTGGCAGCAGCGAGGATGGTACACGTGGGAGCCTGACCACAACCGAACTAGGAGAAGAATGCAAAATAAAGGAGTTTTTGAGAAAAACTGGGGGATTTATTCAAGCAAATTACAACTGCTTTCCCATCCTACAGGGTCAAGAAGGCATAGGCAGTATCCCAGGACCTCGCGGACCACAGGTAATTTCTCTTTTAGATACACTGTTACAGTAGATTAATATGGTTACATTTAATTATATAGCACATAGAGTGCTGCTGGGATGACGTATATTTGTAGGACAACCGGGATGTTAGAATCGCACGGGTTCCCTCAACAAAAAGCCAATGGGATTTCTCCTTTGGGTTTTGGATTATTGCAGAAAATAAGCTTTGAGGCAAACAAACATTTATGATACTTGTTCAGCACTTTTATGTTTTTTGAAGCATGAATGCAATCGGCAGAAGTTAAAAGCTAACGTTGGGCTATAAACGAACTGCACCGCGGCGATAAGCGTCAGCATACACAACGAGGCTGTAATGGCGGACGAGTCAGCGTGATGACGTTTAGTATCTAACTGAAAACCCATTCAATAAACCGTTTGACTTACAGACGAGGGAACCGGAAGTGCTAAATGCTAACTCATTTCCAGGTTTTAGGACTCATTCCTGCAGCACTCTATTGAAAGCACATTGCACCATTATTTGTTTTTCTTTTAACTCTGACCATTTCTATCACATGATTATAACATTATCTGTGTGGATCATGTCTTATTTATGTTTGAGGATGATCTCAATTTCTTTTTTTTATGTAGGGAAGACCAGGACCTCGAGGACCACCGGGGCAACCAGGTCGGATCAAGGAGTTTTTCACTGAGAGTCTTGTGTTAAAGGTACAGTAACAGACTTAGGTCAAATCACTTAATTATACAGTTTATTCCACAGAGTGCGGTTTCCTGTATGAGCAATGGTATTTCACTTCATCTTGGGTTTTTTTTGGGTTGCAACTGCTCTGAACAACAGTGCCTGTGAAGTCCATTTAAGACATCGCCAGTGCACTAAGGCCAATGGTGTCACACTTCACAAGATGGAACAGTTTCCACATTTTGCAGGAGCTGTTTGAACAGCAGGCTTTTGAACTCAACCTCCATTTAGTCGAGGTTCAGAATACTGGCCGGACGAAAGTGCTAATTTCTCTTTAATGTAAATGGAAGAAAATGAAAAGATCAGTTGATAGGGAAGCTGCTGACATGGCGATCTGAAAGTGTCTTTACAGACAAAGCTGTGTCCAAAATGGAAACTCCTTTCAGCAGCTTTCAGCAACATCAATGTGCTCAGTAAATGTCATTGTCGTTCATTATAGTTCTTGCGTAGATGGCCTGATGGTGGCACTAGAGGAAAGGTAGAGGAAATATTAGGATTCCTCCTCGAGGGACTATGAATGTCCACAGTCAACAACTAGTTGTTATTGAAATATCTTTGTCTATTTGGGACCAACATTTTGGACGCACTGACAGGCAACTGTTGTCATTGCAACTAATGAGCCATAACCTGAGGTTTTTGTCTTATTCAGGGTGAAAAAGGAGGCGGAGGAGATTTAGGAGATAAAGGCTGCAAGGGTGATCCAGTAAGTTTACACATTACACATTTTAAAATGCTGTTTTTAATTTTTTTCGATCTCCAAAGATCCTTCCCGATGCTTGTTCTGCCTGGTTAGTATTGTGTATTTATCTCCATGATTCCTGACCTTAATTCAATCTGTTCTCAGGGAGACCCTGGTTATGGCCAATACACCAAAGGAGCAAAGGGAGACACAGGACTGGAGGGTCCAGAAGTAAGATACTACATGCAATATATTCCATTCACCCTCATTGTTAAGCCTTCCTTTCTGATTCATACATATGAAGTGCAGCGGTGTCCCAAAACAGACATTTGCTGTGTTATTTGACTGTTGCACACACCACATGTTTCTCCCTGCAAACAGAGATGTTTCACCACTTCACTTGGCATTGAAGGGCCACCATTAACACCTTTCTGAAGAGAACAAATGACCAGCAGAGGGCATTAATGCAGCATTAAACTCAATGTGATTTGCAACGTTGCCACACAGGAAAATGAAAGAACAGAAAAGAAAGAAGGCCTCATTCATTGTCCCACTAATTGCAGGTTTTCACCAATCTTGTGTTTGCTTGTAAGCATGAGACGCGTTTGTTTACTTGTGATTTATATAGCAGAGTTAATGGCTTTGGGACAAATTTACTAGCTTATCTTAGTGTGTGCATGTGTGTTATTATTTAAAGTGTTTGGTTGGTTGATGCAGTGACTCCCTTTTTTTTCAATGGGAGACAATAAAAGTAACCTTAATCTTATCATCAATCTACAGTGTATATACACCATTTCATCATAATTCCATTGCCAGAAAATAGCTTCAGTCCAAGTTACAGTGCACAGTATTACCACTACGCCCTTTTAAAGGGTTAAGCTGACGTATTGAGACAAAATCTCATTCTGATTACACAAAGAGGTGGGTACATTTAACAACATTGAGAGCGCCCCCTAAAGGGGCCAACATGGTCCATAGCTGTGGTCAATCTGACTTCATTGGCTCTAATATTTTTGGAATCAATGCATCGAAGCCACCCCGACGTGACTGAGAATTTAAAATCTCAGCCTGACTTGAAATTCTGTGTGCCATGTGGATAGACAGATTTTTCCGTTTTTCATTTAACATGAAGACAACGGGGACATTGCAGCTGCAGACTCAAAACTTTGTTTATTTTTTATTTTGATGGCTTATGCCATGCACATGAACTCAGGCACCACTTTTGAGGAAGGGGCCTCTGCTAATCACATCTATCCAAATGTAATTAAAGAGCAGCCTCCCCACAATCCCAGCTGTTGATTGCTTTCATGATTACTGTCATGTAATGCCAACCAAAACAACTTTTTTATTAATGAAATGAATTAAAGGATGCCTGAGGCCCTTCATAAACTATTTCCCTTATAGAAAGCAGAACCTGCCAACCAAGTCCTCACTGTTGTCCTCAACTGTCCTTACAGGGAAAGCCAGGGAAGGATGGTGATCCAGGACGACCATCTACGGTACTGTTCTACAATGCTACAATGACTCATTATGTTATTATGTGTGTGGCTTTTGAATACAATATAGTTTTCTTTAGGGAAGGCCTGGCCCTAGAGGTGATCCAGGATATCCAGGGACATCAGGAGGGACGGTCAGTGATCTGTTAGTGCCAAAAACAATACCCAGTCTTTTGTTGGGGTTGGTATGCTTTGTATCATCATCACTCTTTGATTTTATACTCTAATGTTTAGGGTGAAAAGGGAGATAGGGGTCCCCCTGGTCCAGCTGGAGATGTGAGTTCATTATTATAAGTTTCTACTGAGTACTCCTGAACTTTGTGGTATTTTTGAAGCCTACTTTTCAATGTTATGACAAATTATTATTGCGTAAATACAGCTATTCTTGTTGTTCCACCATGATTTCACTGCATGCCTCAAAGTGGTTTTGTTTACAGATATTTGGGCCTTTGACTGAGCCGCTCAAAGGTTACCACGGAGATCCTGGTTACCCAGGCTCACCTGGGCTCCCTGGGCGTCAAGGTAGATGAACATATTGCTGTGTAATAATAAGCAGATTGAGACATAGTGAGATGAACAGCAAATAGATCAGTACAGCGAAAGCTAAAGTCAGTGTCTGCTATGATTGAGTTTTGACAGATTATATTGATGTAGCAGCAGTGGTGGTTATAACTCTATAAACTAATGTTTGCTTTCATCAGACTTGCCTGTACAGAAATAACACAAGCTACTATTTTTTTCTCAGGTATGGTAGGGTTTCCTGGACCTGGTGGACCTCCAGGTGTGTAGTGAAGAGGCTATTCTCATCCTATCTATCTATCTATCTATCTATCTATCTATCTATCTACCTATCTATCTATCTATCTATCTATCTATCTATCTATCTATCTATCTATCTATCACTCTGTACTGTATTTAAAAGCTACAGTATAAATAGGTATGATTTTTGGTTTCCCCAAATATATTGCTTACTTACTCACTTTACGTCACACAGGTCATTCATCTGGGGTTTATGTGCCAGGCCCACGTGGTCCCAATGGCTTTCAAGGCCCCAAAGGGGACCATGGGGAGCCTGGGGATATTTATCCGGGACTCCCAGGTCTAGATGGGGATGATGGGGATCAAGGGCCTCTTGGGGATCCGGGGCCACCTGGACAAGACAAAAGTATGTGTAAATGTCTTCCTTCTAAACCTTTAAACTGTTACATCTATTACCTCTATTACCACTAATAATACTACAAATGGTATTGCTTCCACTTTGAGTAATACCGATTCAAATATATTGATTACCTCAACAAAATTCTTGCATGGGTGATAGTCCTGTATGTTGTGTCTACATGGGATTACTACAAATATTGTCATCCTGTGAATACTGTTGTTCTATTTTAAAGCTCACTTTCGTCTCTTTTCTGTTATGTAAAGATACAATGTCTGCAGTTATTTTACAGTAATGCAAACAAACATTACTTTTTATGTAATGGGGAAAAAGTGCCAGGCTTTGTGTTTAACAAATGAGCCAACATTTATCAGAGACTACATGGTGAGAAATGTTTTATGTTGGATTCACATCCAAACTGTTGCAGTTACGGTATACGGTTGTCAGATTATTGATCAGTCAGTGAGTTGATCATTTTGATATCTCAAGTACCAACGAAATTGCACCAATGATGAAAAGAAAAAACGCTTTTTTGGTATAAAACCATATCTAGTAGACTGATGGACTGTTGTTGGTTTTGCTCGTAGCTCACAGGCTTACCAAAGGTCACCCAGGAATGAAGGGACTGAGGGGTGTGCCTGGACCTACGGGATATGATGGAACGTTTGGAATGAAAGGTGGGAAGCTAACTGTCATTCATAAATGAATTGTCACCATTTAAAGGACCAGTGTGTAACAATTAGGAGGATCTATTGGCAGAAATGGAATATAATATTAATAAGTATGTTTTCTTTAGTGTAAATAAGATTCGTTGTGTTTTCGTTACCTGAGAATGAGCCGTTTATACCTACATATCAGAGTCTGCCATATTGCATCGCCATATTTCAACGTGTCAACTTTTCCTGCTTGGGCCGGAGTCGATAACATTACTCGCTCCTGTCGCCACCACTCTCTCTCTCTCTTGCTTAACCACTCACTTCCCACGTACACACACTACACACTGGCTCCGCTCCAACTGGCTCTAGAGAGGGCCACTCGCTTTTTCGCGTCGGCCACCGTAGCTCTCCAACGCGCTTGGCACACGGGCGAGGCTTCAGTTGGTTGCAATTTCCTCACCTCACCGCTAGATACCGCCAGATCCTACACACTGGACCTTTAATCTATTTCACATTTATTAGACATCTCTTCTGACCTGCTAGTTCCCATTCATTAATAAGCTATGCTGGTACATGCAGTAGTTGGTACATAACAGTTAATGCTGCCCTTTAATGGACTGGAGAGAGTAAAAAGACAAGGTTAGGATGATGAAAACATAATATTGTGTAAATGGGACTCACTAAAATTATTCACATGGTTATTCTTTGTTCAGGATTGAAGGGGGAGGCCTGTTTTGAGTGTTTCGGATCAGGAGCCCCAGGACCACCGGGTCCCCCTGGCCCACCTGGCATCCCTGGTAAAACCATTCACTGCATGCAAACACACAGATTCTACCAAATCCGTCCTTCTACATTCAAATGCATTTTAAAGTTTACCTGGTTATACTGGAAAATATGAAATGTTTAAAACAGGAATAGACATTCTATATCTTTCTGTCGCTCAGGATATAATCAAGGACCAGGTGCTAAAGGTGATCCAGGCTTCCCAGGACCTGGTGGCCTACCTGGAAGACCAGTAAGAAAGCATGTCTTTAAAAAAAGTAGTTTGTTGTTGTTTTTTTTACAAACACTTGTAAACAATAGTTCTTCTCTGAAGGGTGGTATTGGTGTAATGGGATACCCAGGCCCTCCAGGACAAAAGGGAGACTCATATTCCTACAGCGCTCCTGGGTTAAAGGGAGAGACAGGAGACCCGGGACAGCCTGGCAGGCCAGGGCCAGATGCCCTCCCTGGGTTTCCTGGGCTACCAGGTCTCAAAGGCGATCAAGGGCTTCCGGGGGATTCGGTGAGAAGGTTTTGACAGACTTGGTGTCATTTGGTGTCACATGTTTATGTTTCAAAAGTTCTTAAATTCTCAGCCCCGTCCAACAGAATAATATGTCATTTTAGTGATTCTCCGTCTTCTCTCTAGTATCCCTTCCCTGGTGCAGAGGGAGACCGTGGTTTCCCAGGTCCACCAGGGCCTTTAGGCAGACCTGGACCAGTTGGCTACCCTGGGCCAGTGGGATATGGGCCTGCTGGACCTCCAGGAAGCACGGGAGATATTGGGGTAACTGGCCTGCCAGGACAGCCTGGAATTCCAGGTAAAGAAACACATTGACCAATACACAGTTTGACAGACATTTACAAGTAGATAGACAGAAATAATTATTTTTCTCTCACTCCTTCTGTGGTAGGCCAGAAAGGCGAACCTAGCCACATCCACACTCCAGGACATCCTGGACCACGTGGATTTAAAGGTCTGCCTGGTTCACCTGGAAGCCCAGGTAGGCATGGCTGTGTGACTGATGGATTTATTAATGGATGGATATAGAAATGGAACGGTTGGTTGGTCTTTACGTTACCATTCAATAGATGATGGAAGCGTCTCTCATACGTACCAACAAACATCCAGGTAATCACGGAGCACCAGGTAACCCAGGAATACCCGGTTTTCGAGGACAGAAAGGAGAAAGCGGTGAGGTGACATTTCCTGGAAGGCCTGGGATCCCAGGACAGAAAGGTAATCCATGTGCTTTTGAGCTCAAGCAAAAAAACACACATGTTTCTGAACACATCATACATGTTAGAAAATAATTGCTGAAAACAGAATTGCCTGAAATTTTGGCTTGATGACGAACTGGAACTATTAGCAGCATAACCCCTACCCCAATACTAAATAAAAACTAGAGGTCATAGCATCATTGGTTCTACCGCTCAATCGCGAGTTATAACACTAGGAGCCAGTGGTGTAGTGGCAACAGAAAATGTTGTATATAATGTAACGGTGCATATGCAAACAAACTCTCACCCGCGATTGGGTGTGGTTTCAGCACCTTCAGCGGACACACCCCCAGCATTTCAGAGCAGAGAATATTGCTTTTAATCATTCAAATTTGGCTGGATGGTTAATAGCACATGACAAACTCAGAACACATTTATTTTTTGCTTTGCCCTGACTTTAAGTTACTTTGAAAGTTTTTTGATACCTCCTTAAGAGAACAGAGAACAGCTAAAAGTATAATTAACAAGTCATTCATGTTTCTATCATTGTGTGTGTGTGTGTTGTTCAGGTGACCATGGGCAGCCAGGTCTCCCAGGCTTTCCAGGTAGGGGCTCGCCTGGTCGGCCAGGTCCACCAGGCCTTCATGGTCCTGCAGGACAAAAGGTCAGAGACACAAACAAAGCCTACCATATATACAGTATAGGCTACTCAACAGTAGTATGCATCTGCACGTGGTATATATAGTACTTTATTGGCCATTATGTGAAAGCAAAGTAAAAGGTAAAACTAAAAGTATCCAATTTTAACTTCCAAGGTTTACAGTTTATAATACAGATGCAGATGAAAAACAGGAAATATTAATTTATATTAAAGGTTATCGTTACTGTCTTAATGCGATGTAGTTTCTGTTACGGTGGGAGATTAGACATCAAGGGATCAATCGACATATGGGAAGTTTGATGAGAAGACTGATACCACTCTCTGTAAACAGTAAATTGCTACAATCTGCAGCCAGTTAGCTTAGAGACTCAAAATAGGGAAACATCTGGCCTGGCTCTGTCCAAAGGTAAAAAAAAACAACATTATTATTATTTGTATTATTATAGTATTTGTGCTAAGCTAACCGGCTGCTGGCTGTGGCTTTATATTCATCATACGGACATGGGAGTGGTACGTGTGACCCAATGGGACATCTGTTATGGAGAGAAACTCAGTTTGGTTTAAGAGGACTAGCAGAAAAGTGAGATTGATGACTTTATTGGCTGTACCTTTTAATTATTAGTGCAGAATAAAGTCATCACTAAAGGTGTTTAAGGAAGTAACGGTTTTCCAGGATGTCCACGACATTTGGTAGTATTTCACTGGGGGTCTTTAAAATAGATTTTGTGTCTTTGAAGCACTTTTTGCTGCCATAAATTATGTATAGAATATAATAAAAGTTCACCCCTGAAAGGAATTGAATTGAGCGTGAATGTTAAGGACTCAGCAGTAACAGACAGCTGTTTCAGTACCACGGACAGCTCCCACTGACCTCTATGCAGATCTTAGTTTTCTACTGTGTGTTCTACTGTAAAGTGTAAAGTCATGATAGACAAATAGCAGAACACTAACACAATGCCGTACTGCAAGAACATTGAAATATGTGAATATAGATAAATAGATAATATGCTGTATATTTGTGATCATCAGGGTGACGGTGGCCCTGGATACCCAGGTTTCCCAGGACCTCCAGGGCCTCCAGGAGCAGACGGAGATCAGGGGCCTGTAGGAGATCCTGGGAACCCTGGCCTACCTGGGAACCCAGGACTGAATGGCAACCCTGGTTTTTCTGGAGAAAAGGGTACAGTACTCATAACTCAAATATAACACTGTAGCCCGCAGACAGAGAGAAATACATAATGAGACACATGTTCATCTATTTACTGCTTTCTTCCATGTTACATACAGGAAGTAAAGGTGCCTTAGGCCCCCCAGGACTACCTGGTAGTAAGGATTCATGTAAAGCTTTACCTGGACCGAGTGGACCACAAGGACCAGATGGTTATCCAGGACATCCAGGTCAGTGTATATTGAAGTCATGTGATGTACTTAACTGTGAACTCCAGAGGGACAATGAATGCAGAAGGTGAAAGACAAAAGAGGATAAAATGTGGACTATCTTCATCTTAAATCAACTCTGTCCAACACATTTAGACAGTTTCTTCCTATAGGGAATAATAACATTTTCACCATCCCTTAACCAACGTATTTTCTTCAATTTTGTTCTGTCTCCGCTCTCTCAGGACTTAATGGCTCCCCCGGTGAGAAGGGGAACCCAGGTTTGCCAGGGTTTGGTCATCCTGGGGCTCCCTGTGAACCTGGTTTTATTGGGCCATCAGTGCCAGGTCCACCTGGGCCTACTGGACCAAAAGGGATCAGGGGACAAAACGGCGTGCCCGGTCAAAAAGGTATTGTTTCTCTGACTAAAACAATCATGATGTTTGATTCTTTAATGCATGATAGATGTGAATTGAAGGTTTAACTGACTTTGAATACGTTTTAGTATTCACTGCCTTAACCATGTCGTGTATAAGAAAACAATATGTTCATTATATTGTAGAATATTGTATGTATTTATAGACGTGTTTTCACGTGTTCCACATTTCTTCAGGACTGAGAGGAGACCCTGGACCAGATGGGTTACCAGGATATGGACTAGATGGGTTGCCTGGAATTACAGGACAACCAGGCCCAATAGGTAACGCACAAATACAAACACACACACACACACACACACACACACCTTCACAGACAAGTAGATCACTGTACCGTATATCAACTGCACTGGTTTAACATAGAGAGGTAAATTAAGAAAGTTACAAAGTCCTGCGTCAGATCTGAAACAATGGTTGGTAATTCATTGCAGATGTATATGAGGGTCAGAGTTATGATGGAGTTAATGCCCCACATGACTGTTTACAGGTGACCCCGGCCCAGATGGAGCCAGAGGTTCCCGGGGTCCACCAGGCATAAATGGAGACCGAGGTTTCAGAGGTCGTCCAGGCAATCCACCACCACCAGAAAACGTTTTGGGGCCCCCAGGGGACCCTGGCGATCCGGGTAAGCTTTACAGTAGATTCTTCTCATAAAAGTGTTATTTCACAACCGCTTACAGTTGTTAACTCAAATATTTCAGGACATTTCATCCTCTTGCAAGAGTGCATGTGAAGTCATAAAATGTCGTATTTCCAAGTCTTACTGTTACTGTTACTGTTTAGTATAGCCTATGAGGTGATGATAATATTCTAACTGTACCTGTACTTTGTCAGGTCACCCTGGTCTATCTGGTGCCCCTGGAGATACTGGACCTATTGGACCAAAAGGGCAGAGAGGGATAGGTGGAACACCAGGCGGTCCTGGACAAAGAGGTTTGATACTAGCTTCACATTTGTAACAATACATTCGTCAGTATTGTGGTTCACCAGATCAAAAGTTTTTAAAACTGCATTTGTGTGCTGTGTGTCTATCTTTGTGCAGGTCCCCCAGGTGATTTAGGTGTTGATGGACTAGTGGTCTCAGAGGGAAGTCGAGGACCTTCTGGAGCTCCAGGAGACCCAGGAGTCCAAGGGCCTCAAGGTAAGACCTAAACATTATTTTAAGGCCATACACGCTTATTGCTTTCATACAATTTCACATCTCTAACCTCACAAATGAAAGTACAGTAACAATGACTTAATAGATCTACAATTACAGATTTACAACCAATTCACATTTTGACTTTTAATAATAACCATTAAAGGGTCACAATATAGGTATAAAAGATGATTTACTTGTACCCTCTACTGTACTGCAGCTGTAGATATAAAGGTCTCTTTCAATGTACCTTACCTAAAATAGATGTGTGGTTTAACCCTCACAGGCCTAAAGGGAATAAAAGGAGATCAAGGAATCCTTGGAGGGCCAGGTCCAGATGGTGCACAAGGTCCAACTGGTAACAAAGGAGTTAATGGCGAGCCAAATTACTATGGATATGGACGGCCTGGACCAGTAGGACAAAAGGTACCGATCTAAAAAAATCTTTGTAACAGAGTACAATCTAGTAAAATACCAAAATGTGTTCTGTTCCTGTCCTCAGGGTGAACCAGGATCAGTCAGTCCTAATGTGATGAAGGGTCAGAAAGGTGAACCAGGATCTTTTGGACCTCTAGGTTTACCAGGATACCATGGAGCCAAAGGAAACCCAGGACCTGATGGACAAAATGGTTACTACCACTGATCACCACAAATAAGGCAGTTTATGACTGTTGTATGTTGTTTGCTCACACTCAGTTGACCTCTCACCCCTCTCCTGTTCCCACCCTGCTATTCCAGGTTCACCAGGCTATCAGGGGCCTAAAGGTCGGTCAGATAGACCTCCAGGAAGCAAAGGACGGCCAGGACCTAATGGACCGGCAGGTAAAGTTCTTTGAACTACTTGTTTTTAAATCTTATACTAAAGAAGAAAAACATTTCACTAAATCAGTTAACAAATTGTTCTGCCCACAGTATAATCTTTGCTTTTGAAAGACAGGGGACTTGAGTCTCGTATCTATCTTCACTGCTGCATTTTATTTGTGCTTTCTTTGAAGTTTGACCTCAACTTAACTTGTTTCATATCTGTTTGCCTCAGGTCCCCCAGGCCTGCCGGGTGTCGGTAGTTATCCAGGTCCTAAAGGCAACCAGGGCCGGGATGGGATCCCTGGACCACCAGGACAGAAAGGAGACATTAGTAAGGGAAATGTCCTGTATGCAATGTCCTGTATGAACTCCTGCACATCCTGTATAATACAAACTTACAAGTATAGTTTGTATTTCCTTTATATCCAAACCACTGGCCTCTAGAAAAAGTGTCTCTTTTATAACTATTGGTTCCTTCAAAGTCACGACTGCAGCCAAAACTCACTTCCATCTCTCCTCTGTAGACGTAGTAGGAGGGACCCCTGGTAGGCGTGGTGACACGGGTCAACAAGGTGAGTCTCAGGTAAATGACATCATTGTTTTCAAGACTTGTACAAACTTGTGTCCTTTATTTTAAAAAGACATTTATATTTTCATACTTGCCGTGACACTGGTTTAGAAAACAGTCTTGGATAAACCTCAGAATTATGGTTTTTGCACTCGGACACTATTGAGGTGTCCTGATATAATCTCCAGATATTAAAGCAATACGCTCCACATGCTACAAGTCAAATAATGAAATTGGTTCAACATATCACATGTTGTTGTTTCTTATTATGTTGTCTCATTATTATTAAATATAGTCACTTTGTTTGTTCGTGTGTTTGTATAATATCAAACACTACATGAGGTTGCAGAGTTTTGCTTTACGTATAATGGTGCCCATATGAGTACTATTATGTACCTGTTGTGTTGCATAGCACAAAACACATTTCTAATGAACATCTTCATAAAAAAAACTCATCACTATTTGCACCATCGTGGTTTAGACCAAATAAACAATGATAAAATTATGATCTAATATTTTCGCCAACCAAAAACACCTACATTTTTAACTGCTAATTAGTCCTGTTGTTGAGATTAGTGCACGTCTATGTATTTCTGCTCTGTAGGTCCCCCCGGGAACCCTGGTCCTCCTGGCTTGACTCATGCAGGGGGTCCTGGACCAATAGGAGACAGAGGATTTCCAGGGTCACCTGGACTCTTTGGTCCGAAAGGACCACCAGGAAGAGAAGGGGCTTGTGTTCCTGGGTCCAAAGGAGACCACGGCCGTTCTGGCAATCCTGGTAGCCCAGGTGAGGATGTTCAGTACTGCTGGAGGAATTAAGGATCTCACATGCCCTTTTCTGAAAGTGTCACTAAATCAGACCACAATCTCAGGATTTTCTGCATAATGTACAAACTTTTAAAAGTGTCTTAAGTCCAAAAGATATTTTGACATATTAGTTCCTTAATTTCTTTGTTTGGTTCGCAGTTATCACGTATGTACTTTCATTATACTAAAATGACTCTCTTCTCTACTGTATATGTAGGCTATCGTGGCTTACCTGGCCCTCCAGGTCCCACAGTGCCTGGGTTAAAAGGAGACAGAGGGGATCCAGGTCTTACAGGAGGCCCAGGCTATATTGGACTCCGAGGAGATCCAGGCCCGCGAGGACCATCTGTAAGTGAGCCTAACATTTATCTTTTCAGGAACACTTGACAAATGCCTGACAAAAAGTCTTTACAAAGGATAATGAAGATTCAAGCCCAACGTTCCGCATTCATATTTGTATTTAACAAAGGAGTTGTGATTTTATTTTCATGTATACATTTTTAAAACTTGTTAAAAATGCACTCAGCACACACTAACAAGGTCAGAATCTCTTTAAACAATGTGCCTTTTCTTTCAGCAGAATAATCGGGATGAGATTACATTTAAGCATCATCTGCAGTTACATCACGTCTGAGTCTTCCAAATCCTGCTGCACTACTAAAAGTCTCATCTTTGACCTGTCATTGTTTGATTTGCCTCCCCAGGGTCCAAGAGGCAGCCCTGGAGGCCCGGGACCAAGAGGTGATTCTGGTCCATCAGGAATCTATGGGCCCCCTGGTAATCTATCATTTCAACTTCAGCCTAGAGATTAGCTATTCTCTTTCAATTCCACCCCATGACAACGGCAGATCTGTCACCACAGAAGAGTAATGGTCATCAATTGATTTATGTTCCCACAACTGAGATGAATTACAAATGGAACAGAGAATAATAAGATTTATGAGGATTCATTTCACTTTTCCTCTGTGATATGGAGATGGAATTTATGCAATAGTGTGTGTTGACAAGCTAATTCACTTGAAATCTTTTTATGACCTGTGTGTTTTAGGTGGCAAGGGAGACCCTGGATACAACCCAGGCCCTCCTGGTCCACCTGGGCTGAAAGGTTTTCCTGGACGACCTGGTGCGGCAAAAGTTTGTCTTACTACTGTTCAAAATAAACAGGAATAATCCTGAACCCTGTTAATACTTTCCAGCCTGAATACACTTCTACATCTTAACAGACAATCAGTTATGACGTGCTAAAAATGCTAAATGCTCCTGCTCTGTCACTACAGGCTTCAAAGGTGTACCAGCATTTGGCAAGGTGATATATGAACCAGGACCTCCTGGCGCACCTGGTCCCCATGGCAATCGAGGAGCCCCAGGGAACACTGGCCCATCAGGAACACCAGGCAAACCAGGTCCAACATTTGATCTCAGCTCAGTCCAAGCATTGATTTAAAGATGTGCTACTATTTTGCCAAAGATACCACACCTAACTTTTTCAGTTTAATATCTTACCATTAACAAATACATTGAAACTCAACATCATTTAGATTGTGATGTCGGCTTGCTAAAGACTATTTATCTCTTGCCTGTTAAAACTATATCACACCATTTCCACCAAGCTTGCATCATGTGACACTGAATCTTTCTGTCCCAGGTCAGCCAGGCTTCAAAGGAGGGCGTGGTTCCGGCCGAGATGGTGACCCCGGATTTACTGGACGCAAAGGAGACAAAGGAGGAGCAGGACTGCCGGGTGTGTGTTTGTGTGATTAGATGATATGTTATGATGATAACAATAGTCAACAGTATGTGACCACATCATGGGGCATATGGGTGGTGCAGTGGCAAAAGACCTGAGAGAACCCAGGTTTGACTCTCTGCAGCAGTACTTGGCTGAGTTCTGCACTTTTGTATGTGGGTGGGAAGCCAGTGAGGGATTTAGTGGAAAACCTGAACCTTGTGTCACGCCCTCCCGGTGAAGTTCCTTGCCGGCATATGAATTCCATATTAGAAATACATAATTCAAGAATTCATATGCTAATTATGACAATTTCACACACACATTTCTAACAGGATATGAAATGATGAAGTGATGACATTTTGGACAGACAAGGATGTAAACTGCAACTTGACTGGTTGGCGGAGGCATACAACCGGGAGTTTTTTTTTTTTTTATCAATGATGTGTTTCCTCTGCAGGTCCAGAAGGCCGACTTGGAGACCCAGGCAACAAGGGTCCTCCGGGGTTGCCAGGCGGAGGTGGTCCAGGTTATGTTGACAGTTTCCTGATAGCCAGACACAGTCAGAGCATCAGTGTCCCTGACTGCCCACCTGGCACCAGCGTCATCTACTCTGGTTACTCCTTCCTCTTCATCAACGGAAATGAGAGAGCTCATGGTCAGGACCTTGGTAAGAGCATGGAGACCTTGATGAACAGAAATACTGTGCAGAGTCTGCATCTTAATAAACTTGCGCTTTCGATTGAGTCATTTTCTGACACTTCTGTCACTGTCTCTCAGGCACCATGGGAAGCTGTCTCGCTCGTTTCTCCACCATGCCCTTCCTGTTCTGTGACACAGAATCAAACTGCCGCTACGCTTCTCGTAATGACTACTCCTACTGGTTGTCCACTGACTCTCCTATGCCTGCCAACATGGTTTCCATCACAGGGGATACACTGGCCAAATACATCAGCAGGTGGGACAGGAGCAGGCTCACATATACACAGACTCATGTGTTTTTCCAGTGTAAATACAAAATACTGTACAGTGAAATACACATTTTGTTATAAAATACTATTTATTTTAATCTGAATGCATGTGTGGTTTAGGTGCTCAGTGTGTGAAACCACCTCCAATGTCATAGCCGTCCACAGCCAGACAACTCTGATACCTGAATGTCCGCGAGGCTGGGAGTCACTATGGACTGGATACTCATTTGTCATGGTAAAGAATTCTGTGTTATTTTTCTCCTGAGACCCTGGATCTTCTCGTATGCTATTTTCCATGTCATTTTCTTTCTTTGACCTTCATCCATTCTAGCAAACGGGTGCTGGAGCAGAGGGCTCCTCCCAGCCCCTGGTTTCTCCTGGCTCATGTCTGGAAAGTTTCCGCCAAGTGCCCTTCATCGAGTGTCACGGCCGGGGAACGTGTAACTACTACCCTGATTCCTACAGCTACTGGCTGGCATCCCTAGACCCCAACAGCATGTTCAGGTAAACTGTTCCCTTCTGTGTTAAAGGGATCGTTCAGGTGTTTTGCAGTGGGGTTGTATGAGGTACTTATCCATAGTCGACGGTCAGCACGCCCCCAGCTTGGAGAAGCAGAAGGGAGTTACTGCCGGAACTAAAGCAATGTACTGCTGTGCACGTGGCCGGCAGCAAAACGTATTTTAGCCACCTAAAAGAAAGGCCTACATAAAAACAATCAATATCAGTTGAGGTGTACGCTATATTTTGAATATTTTCACCTCTTTACCTTGCTGTCAGACAGCCCTTTCCAACGAGGAACTGAAGCCGTTGTATCCACTATGCTCTTGCCAAAGCCACCAGACTCCTTTCTTTTAAGTGGCTAAAATACGTTTTGCTGCTGCCCCCGTTCACAGCAGTACATTGCTTTGATTCCGTGCGGTAACTCCTGTCTGTTTCTCCAAACTAGGAGTGTGCCGACTGTCATCTACTGTAGGTAATACACTGACTATGGATAAGTACCTCATACAACCCCACTTCAAAACACCCAAACTATGCCTTTAACAGTCGTGGATGCATGCCATGAGGGATGCCTCTGTTTCCTAGTTTAAATCACATCATTCATAGGGTTGGGTGTGTCATGATGACATAAACAGCTGCTAATAGATAGATTAGATTAAGCCATTATACAGCGTATTCCAAAGCTTTACTTGTGATTTAAATTTACATTGTGTGTGTGTGTGTGTGTGCGTGTGTGTGTGTGTTTTGTTCTCTCCTATAGTAAACCTGTTCCTCAGACAGTGAAGGGACCGTCTCTTCAAAATGTCATCAGCCGGTGTCGAGTCTGCAGGAAACCATGGCAACCAACAGGTGACAAACGTGGGGACAATTAACATTCTGTATTTCCTTTTTCATTGCATTTGAAGTGTGAAAATATGAGAAACGCAAGATAAAACAGTCTTGGCGGTTTGTAGTGTATATATCTGTTTGTTAAACTGGTGCTTTCAAGTTATAAATCTGTGTTTATGAGTCTTAGCTCTGAATAAAATGCATTTCAAGCAAATTGCCAATCACCTTTAATGGCAGGTTTTATATAAGCTCTTGTGTATATTAAAATTAATGACACATTTAGTGAGTCATTATATCTTATAGAAGCTGTAGCATGCCACCTGTGTATAATTATTCCAGTGACATACTTGAGCCTCAAAAATAGCTAGTAATAGCAGTGATAAAGGTATTACTAGTTGTTGTAGTAATACTAGTAGCAATAGCAGCACTGTGCCAATTCAGATTTTACATCATCTTTTCTTTCATGATTTTTTTTCCACCAAGATATTCTGTTTTTCCTTAAAGGGATAGTTCGGGTGTTTTGAAGTGGGGCCCCCAGTTTGGAGAAGAAGACAGGAGTACCAGCACGGAAGCAATGTACTGCTGTGGATGGAGCCGGCAGCAAAACATATTTTAGCCACTTAAAAGAAAGGCTCACCTAAATAATAATCAATATTCGTTTAAGTGTATGCTATATTTAGTATATTTCGCCAATTTACCTCACCGTTGAGACAGCTATACAGTCTATGTTTCCGACGGGGAACTGAAGCAGTTATCTATGCTCCTGCCAAAGCCACCAGATTCCATTGAAAAAAAAATGTAATTTTACCTCACAGAACACGGGAGTTGCTGGTCGATCACTGTCTCGATCGGTTAGTTTGTTCGTGTTATTGTGTAAATTTTGTGAATACGAACTAACCAAAGTCACACAATAACACAAACAAACTAACTGATCGAGGCAGCGGTTGACCATCAGCCCCCCTTTTCTGGGAGGTAAAATTACAGGTATTTTAAATGGAGTCTGGTGGCTTTGCGAGAGCATAGATGGATTCAACGGCTTCAGTTCCCTCTTTGGAAAGGGCTGTCTGACGGCAAGGTAAAGAGGTGAAAATATAAAAAATACAGCGTACACTTAAGGTTATATTCATGTTTTTAGGCCAGCCTTTCTTTTAGGTGGCTAAAATATGTTTTGCTACCGGCCACGTCCACAGCAGTACATTGGTTTGCTTCCGTGTTGTACCTCCTGTCTGCTTCTCCAAACTTGGGGCGTGCCAACTGTTATCTACTGTAGGTAATACACTGACTATGGATAAGTACCTCATATAATCCCACTTCAAAACACCCAAACTATCCATTTAAATGCTTGCAAATACTTGCCTAGATTGTGAACATGTATACCTTCATTGATGAAAGCAGAACACCTACTCTGCCTATGTTGCCATGTCCTTACAGTTAAAGGTGTCTTGGATAAAAAAACATGCACCAAATGTTCTGATTTGTGAAGACGACAGCCAGACTACTGAGAAATGATTAACCTGTGCTGATGTCAATAAAGGACGTATGAGGTCACAACAATAGATGACACACATGTTCCTGTGACATCTGGAGAGGCAGCATGTTGTAAATGTGACACTCTTTGCTTCGGAATTGTTGCGTTGTTGTTTTCACATGCAAATATTGAGTCATTTTGTGCCCTCACTCTAAAAACATTTCCTTCAATTTCAGCATGTTAAATGGTGCATGGAAAACCTTATGACTCATACAGCCTGCAACTTTCTCCAATCCATTTCTAAATTAACTGTCGGGAGGCTGTCTTTGTGGCTTCGGGACAAAAAAATGCACACTGTTTGCATTTCATCTTTCTCGTTTTGGTGAGGGAAATATATTAAAATAAAATACAAATTTTAAGAAATAATGATTGTTTGAATTGTATGTTAATCTGCCTGTTGATTCCACATGTAACCAGAGGTTTGAAAGAAGCACTTATCAAAAATAATCCAGTTAATTTTCCACTCAGAATAGCCCCATTCCTCTTATTGCTCTACACTATTCACTCAGAGAGGTATCAGCAGCGCTGTACATCCCTAAGGAGCAGTCACTCAAGCTCACTCATCCATATCTGTCACTGTGATCAATAGATGCAAACTCTCCTTATAGTTAAATGAAAAAAGGTACAATGTTCTTAAACAACACTGTGTTGAAAAATACTGTTGCTTTTTGGCACGCGGATGCTCCAACATATCGATCGCTCCGAGTCAGAAATAACAAGCAGCCTCCTATGCTTATGTAAGGGAGGCAGCTAACACGAGTAACAACTGAAGAGGAGCTGAACCCTCTTATGGGAATTAAAAACCTGAGATGAAGTATCGCTCGGATTATCTAATTAAATTTTTGACATTTCTGGAGCAAACTCACAACTCATTAAACGTCGAGTTGCAGCACATCTAAAACAGTATAACAAGCAGCCACTCCTTGAATGCCACCTTAAATTAAATAAGTCTTACATGGCCTTGTGCAGACAGCATGGATAGAAAAGACTCTTGCTGTAAAGTGCTCTCGGTAGCCTTCCTAACAGGATTATTCTGCTCCCGACAGTGCACTTACTAATTGTTTAGGCAGCTATATTAGGCTTCTACACCTCTGTAATTAGGTTAGAATGGCGATATGTTGAGAGGTTGATGCGCTTCAAGGTTGTCTCCTATATGTGAGAAGGACACGTGTCCTTTTAGTTTCCTCCACACATGTGCCTTACATGAGCTAGAAAAACATCTGTTCATATTTTTACTAGGGATGCACCGATGCGACTTTTTCAGTCCCAATACCTGGGCTTTGGGTTAACAGCCGATACTGAATACTGATCCGTGTTTAATTAATAAGCTGTATGCCTCACTGTGTGGAAGTGACTGGGATCATTCTTTTATGTGTAAGGCAACATTAGGCTTGACTTAAACTTTGCTTTCCTAACTTTGTAAAACAAAATGTGACCAATAAATACATCGAAATTTACTGAATCGTATTAAAATAATAAATCATACACCAACAACTTGTTAAAAAATCTTCAAAATTTAAACAGGAATTACAATTCCAGTATATAATGTAAATAGTATATATACACTGTTTACTGTTTAGCTGTAAAATGAGAAGGTTTGCTCTGGCTGGTGGGCGGTGCTTGCTCCTCAACTGATCTCAACATGGTTGCCGGGTCACAAACGTTCTCATTTTACAGCTAAACAGTACAATGATGTTTCTGAAAATATTTGAGGCGACAAAATTAGGCATTACAGTAACAGAATATTGATTCATATTTGATCAGCGCTGCCTAGTTTGACCGATTGATCAGAGTTTGCGAGTGATTGACAGCTGCTCAGAGACGGCAGGCTCCAGCTCGGCTCTGATTGGTTGTTTTCTTCCGGTCTGTGAAATCTTGCAGATGCCATTAGGAGCACCGGAGGACACAGAGGAACATGATTTCTTTCAGATTACCTGTCTCATGCACTACTGTCAGGATATAGTGACCGTTTTATAAAAATAACCAATTCCCACTGCTGCTTTAATAACCCTTGCATTGGCCTGATATACATTAAAAAAGGATGATTTTAAAGAGGACGGGTTATTAAATCTTCAGTCCACATAATGCAGTTACATATTTACAACACGTAAAACTGTTAAGTGAAACAGAGCAGAAATACCATTAAAGGGATGAACGGAACAAACTCACAAGGGTGTAACAAATGATAAACTGACCTTTATGGCCTGTGGATTTCCCAGTGTCTCTGCGCTTCCCGTTGATTCTACTTTTACAGCACAGCAGGGTTAATGAAATCATTGTTTCCCCCCATGTCGGTGTCATTAATGTTTTATTTTACATGAGTGCACAATGCACTTTGCTTACAGGGATTTGCTTTTAAACAAGGAGGCAGAAGTGTTCTTTCACATTTGCAAGTTACGCCATTAACAGCATCAGGATGACCTCCACTTATACAACCGGATTACAGTGTGTTTATGTAAATGACGACACCGGGATGTTGAGAAAATGTCCTTATTTAGACCTTCTGTCTCTCTCCTAATGACTGCTGTAAAATACATAGTACACGCTTCAGTGCGTTGATGGGGGCAAACACAGAAATGAGAATGGTCCTCACGTGAATGACCTGCACACTCCTCCTCCCTTTTTGGGGCTATAGGTAACACTTTAAATATAGCCGTCTCACTGTGGCACTGACATCGGCAGTGGTAGATGTTGAGGCGTCTTACCAAGAAGAATTCTCTCAACTAGAAGCACACAAGCAAGATATCCCAAAGAAGGATGGCCCACATCTTGTGCATTTTGGCACTTTTGTGTTTTGCGTCGTGTGTTGCGGAAAATACGGAGATGGAGCAGGGATTCAAAGACCTCCAACTTCAGCAAGACTCACTGCCATGGCTCGACATATTACAAGACGAACAGGTAAGGTGTCTTTATTTTCCTTAATGTATGTATGCTCCTAATGCTTAGTACAACACAAAATACCATCCTTCCTCCCAGTGGTTGAAACCAGGCCCCAAGTCCCAGCTATGATTACACTGCAGGCATGAGGATGTGTACTTGTGCACAAACATTTTATTTACCTGTATCTGTTAAAAGTGTAACTTTATCCCCAGTGAGTCAGTCTGGATGCTGTCAGAGCTACCTGCCCGATTACTGTCATTTGATTCCTCAGAGCTGCACCTCCATGAAATTGCAGATTAGAGATTAGAGTACCAACACAAGCTTGCATTTCCCCTTCTGGCTGTGAGGAACAAATGCAAAAGTTCTGTATCATATGATAAACTGATTTCCTCATTTCCCTGAAGTACAAGAGCCTATAAAGGTTTAAGGTTATCTAATACTTACATTGTGTCAATATTTTCCTCCGTAGGAATCGACAAAGGAACAGAACTTGAGAGAACTGCTTAATGAACGCTCCAAATTTGAAGATGTAAATACCTTCAAAGGTACCAGAGACGCGGAGAACCAGGAGAAGAATCCACACGGACTGGGCAGCATGACGACTCGCGGACTCGGCTGCAGAGCCTTCTTCTGGAAATCCCGGACTGCCTGCTAACGTTATTCTCACTGAAGTGCCAGACAAACCATAAAATCACTCTTTTTTTATGGCTAAGATGTAGTTCTCGCTCGACATACTTAATTTATTGTTGCTTTAAGGTCAACTGCATTACAGTTTAAGATTAAAAAAACAAGTGCTTTGTGCTGTTCATGCTCACATAAATGTTCTATTTTGACAGGTTCTCAAATTACTTTGTAATTTTCAGAGAACATTATGGCAACTTTAAATCAAACTGCCTGTGAATAAAAAAAAATAGTGGAACACTGTTGCAAACTATGTGTGAATGTGTGATGACTACATACACTACTTTCATTTCATTATATAAACATAGCCACTAATTCTTTAAGATCTTGGATTGGCTTGTTAGCCTCCTGCCATCTCACTTCGTCTTTGACATTCATGTTTTATTTCACCCTTCTCGGTTAACTTTACACAGTGTTGTGTGGTGAATCTCAACATAATTGGCTGTCTCTACTTCTGCAAAATTCAGTCTGCTTAAAAGCAAATCATTCTTGTAGTTAGTTGAACACCACTTGACCCTCTTGATCCTGCATGCCTGCATTATTTACAATACACCTGACAGTCTGGATGTGGTGTACACAATGATTCAGTGGCCACTGAATATTTAATGATTGGTAAATGAGCAGTTACGGTGGCAAAAGCTGCTGCAAAACCTTACTCAAGTTGAAAAGGGCTCTGCAGAGAGCTGAAAAACATCCTAGATGACCAACTTGCTTATATTTCAAATCAATCAAGATCACTCACATTCATTCATTCATCACACATCAAAGTGTTTCTGTCGGGCCCTCATATGTTAGCAACTAATTTCACTCCAGCAGAGGAGGCTGTTCTTCTCTTTGTCATGTCTGCAGCATGTTTGATGTTTCCCAGTGATCTTTGACATGCAATCTGCAAAGACACAAAAGATGAGTGTGTGGCATTTGTGCATGCATCTGCGAGAGTGTGCAATTCCTATATTGCATTTGCATATTTCCTAGTACTTGCCTGTGTGTGCATAAAATATGTCTCATATTACCGCACTGATGTGCATGCATTTAGGTATAGCTCAGCAGCAATATCCTAAAGGTCTTTCTGTTAAAAAATACATCAATCTCCACCATGTGTGCATTATGCATGTGGAACTGTGAGGTGAATTTGGTGAGAATTACATGAACTCGTTCAACTCAAACAAGTAAAGAAGACTAGGTGGAGTATTGATGTAGGGAGCAGAAAAAGAAATGTATCAAATAGGATAGAGAGATGGAGAGGGAATAGAGATTAGGAAAGTGAGAAGGTAGAAGAAGGGAGGGAAAGAGAGGATGAGAGGAAAAATTATGAAAGTAGCAGCGTTGGAGCGTAACTGCAGTCAAAGCTTGGCTTAGTATCCTTTCTGTCCCTGGGCTATTGGGATTCAACAGAACACCTCCCTCCCCCCCCGGTAACAAGAACCACTGCCAGCACATTAGCATGCTCACACTGCAGAGCTTCTTCAATAAAGTGATAGTGAGTGTGTGAGAGTAACAAATACAGAATGTGTGAGCGTGTGAGTGGGCGGGCGGCTGGGTGAGTGGGTTTCCAGTGTGTGTGTGTGTGTGGGTGCCCGTGTGCACTGTGCATGAACTTCTATGCTTCTTATGTCTCCAAAGTATGAGTGAGCGCAGCATTCATCTGCAAACAGGAGAGGCCAAATCACAGAGGCAGAGAGAAGGTGATTTTCAAGGTTTGAATTCATTCTCTTTTATCCGTCTGAACTTATTTCATATTATTTATTTCACTTATTTCATTCAAACATTTATAATCACTCCCGAGCAGCTCTTCTTCTGAAGTCCTCTCATCTTCCAGAAGTAAACACATTAGAACTGATAATCCACTACTGTTGCCAACTCCGAGCAGTTGATTTGAATGTAAAAGAAGCAAATAAAAAAAACAAAACACAGAGCCAGCTATAGATCAAAGGAGCATCACTGAGCCTTAATTGAACAGAGACCAATTATTTTTAATGAGTAGAACCGAACGCCCCACTTCTGAGTATATAGGAGTTCCCTCAATCTCTCGCTGGGAGGACAAGAAAAGAGAAACAAGCGGAGTCCCAGTGGCACAGGCCCATATCAAAACATCAGGACAAAAAGAGGTAGGGAAGAAAGATGCATGGGATACAACATCAAGAATACTGTGTGTGCTCATGAGACTGCGAAAGACAAGCAAAGTCATGTACAGGTCTGTATAAATAACTGTACAGGCCATAAATAGAAGACCTGAAACCTAAAAGTTCTCCATTACCTTTATTACTGTATGTTGTTGTACACAACCCTGACAGCAGATACTGGTAACACGGAAAACTTATGACACTTATAAGGCGGTGCATTTAACATAATCCTGGCAAAGGGATGAGATGTTGTAAACTGAGCCAGCTGTGACCTTTAAAATTACATAAAAGCTATTCAGTCTCCTGCAGCATGTTAACACAGATGGTTTGAGAGAAAGTAGGAGAGAATGAAAATATGTGGCACCACGGGTTTGCAAAACACACCGGTTGGTATTTAGCCAGTCAAAAATAATTTAGTGTAGTTTTGACACTGTTTTGTCTGTCAAATGAACAATTTAGAGAGATTAAAACTTCAAACCTATTTATATCAGGCGCACAGTGTGTTCATAATATTCACGGGCAACCTTCTGGGATAATCAAATTGCACAGCTATTGTATCTGCCGCCGAGATGTGATGTAACTTGTCAAGGTGAAATTTCATGACAATCTTAGATTCCCTTACCAAAATGAAGTTTATTCAAGTGTGCTATTAGTATACTTCTTTTGAACTTAAAATAAGAGAGTATACTTTCAGTTTACTTTTTATGTACTCATCAGAGATATACTTAACAAAAGTATACTTAAGTATACATGGCTCATACTGACAAGCATACTGAAAAGTCTAAGTAGACTTGGCTTATATTGACAAGTATACAGACAAGTCTAAGTATACTTGGCTTATACTGACAAGCACACAGAAAGTGTGTGAGAGTTTGTAAAAGGATGTTTTGATATGAATTCACTTCAATTCATGCAGTTTTTGGATTGTCCGTTCACCATAGAGGCATGCGAAAACAACGCATTTTATTATTTTGTTACTATATCACCACAAATCATCAAGTCAAATAGCAAAAGGAGCAAGTCTCTTTATGTAATACATAAATCATTGGCTAAGTACTATTAGTTAAGTATACTTATCATGAACTAAAGACTCGACAAATCATTTTTCTGCAAGTCGAAGTCAAGTTTCAAGTCTTTCATATGTGTAGCGTTCAATGTCTGTCTGTCAGTTGGTCCACTTCGATCTAGGCTGAAACATCTCATTTGTGGTTTTGAGTGAAATACAGCCTATCGACCATTATTGGATGGAGTACCATGAAATGTGGTACAGAAAATCATGACCCCCTCAGGAGGACTTGTAATGGTGATCCATCTCTATCATGTCTGAACTTTAATGTGTCCAGTACTTTGGTTTATGACCAAAATATATTGGCAAAACTAATGAAAGTGGGCAGAGCTCCATGTCCAGAGAGGTGACACTCTGCACTTAGCTGTTATTCCCCTGAAAGATTAATGTTGAATGTATACTTTCACTGTTGGGAGTGAACAATGCAATAACATCAATATGGGTAATGGCTAAAAAAAAAAAAAAGCATTAATCACTGTTTTATAGTGACCCAAATCAAAAACACCCACACAGGTCAGCCAGGTGCATGCTGCGCAGAGCCAAACTCCTAAATGCTAATATTCTTATGTGTATCGTCCAGCAGTTGTAGGGGATTGGATACCTCCTTCCTTTGGGTTCCTGCTCACGTAGGGGTGGAAGGAAATGAGAGGGCAGATATATTGGCCAAACAATCATTAAAACAACACTTAATTGACATACAAATACCGTTAAGTAAAGCTGAGGTTAAAACTATCATTAAGGACTACATGCACAAAACCTGGCAAGAATACTGGGACCCAAGTGACACAGGGAGACATCTGTACAGTATTCAGAAACATGTAGGAGCTGGTGGAATACAGAGCTGAAGCTCAAGGGAAGAGATGGTCATTACCTGTCTGAAAATAGGACATACAGGATTAAACCAAACACTCCATAGAATAGACAAGCACCCAACTGGACTATGCACGCACTGTAATAAACCGGAAACTGTCAAGCATGTTCTAATAGAGTGCAACAAATATGACAAAGAAAGAAGGGAATTGCTATCAGGAGTAGATGACGGAGATATTACAATGGGGAATCTGCCAAGAAAGTACACAATCTTCGAATTAATTACTTAAGGGCAACAGGAATAATGGAGAGAATTTAATTATTATTAGTATTAATATTTATTGTTGTTATTATTAATAATTATCAATTTTAATTTTTAATTTTTAATTTTTTAATTTTTAATTTTAATTTTTTTTTTTATTTTATTATTATTATTTTATTTCTTTTCCTGCCAATCTACTGCTCCACACTCCAGTCCTGTAGGTGGCGGTAATGCACCTATAAACTGGTTTGCCAACCACCAATAAACCAATAAACACCAAAGAAGAAGTAGAAGAAGAAGTTGAACCTGGAGCAGTTTAAGGAAGACTTTGGGTGCTGAAGACTTCCAGAAAGACTTTCAGGTGAGTACAATAACACAGTCTTTTACAGAGTTGGTAACACAGTGAAAAAGCTTTGCCGGTTCTCTTTTTGTGTGTTTTTGTGGGCTGTAGTTGCTGTTGAGTTTATATTGTCTTTAGCTACATCTCTGTGTCACACCTGCCGTGGTGAAGTTAGCTTGAATTGTTTGTTGTTGGTCATTTTTTGTGTAAGCTAATTGTGAGAGTTTTGTCCTCTTGGTGGTCTTCTAATTGAAAACAACATATAGGCTACAGGCTGTAAATGTCTACGCTAGTACATTTTAACTGACCTGCTTTATACTTTTATTTGAGTACATTTTTACACAAGTAATTTGATTAGTAGTATAGTAAACTCGCTGCTAATTATCAAATGTTAGAATGCTAATGTGTTAGTTTGCAAGTTCAGCCTCACAGCTGCTGGCCATTCTGTTGCTAGGGCAACGGCTTTGGTCCATGTTTACTTCCTGTCAGCTGCTGCATAAACAAACATTGCAACAGGAAATATAAAGGGGCCCAATTTAGAGTGTTTATGTTGTCAAGTTTGAAAAGGTCTATACTGGTTGAGATGACACCAAAGAATGCATATTGCTAAGAAGTGAAAGTCAATTATACGTTCCAGAGTCTACGTCCATAATGACAGCAGTTAAACATCGCCTACAAAGTGCCGTACAAAAATAAAACAAATTTATTTCTATTCTATTATCATAGAAATAAATAAATAAATCTACCGAAATGGTCTGTGTTGAACAATAAAAATATTATAAATATGCACACTATTATAACAATTTATTTTTTATTTTTTTGCACGGCTGTTTCCCACTATTACTACTACTACCACTATTTTACTATGCTGATTCTAATTAAGTGCCTGCATGTAATTAACATGTTAATAATTTAAATAATACATGTGAGTAAAGATATAGCCCATAGCAATGCTATTATGGTTATTATGAACATTTAAGTACATCTGGAGATTTTAATACAGCCATGGAGTCCAAGGTTGTGTCTTCCACACAGAAGGAAAGGAGGGAAGGTGTGGGAGGACAGGTGGATGTGAGAGGAGTAGCAGAGGGCACAGGCAGAGCTGTAGCTGAGAGGAGAACACAGGAGAGTGGAGCGGCCTTCAAGCTGTTTGCAGCCCTTGCCCCCCCCCTATGAGTATCCAAACAGATGACCCTGTTTAGACTGCCAACTCCCATGGGTGTCTGAATAGCTGACCTTGACATGTTTCTGCCCTTTAGTGAAAGTTAAACACAGAGGTGGAAGAAGTGAACAAGACGGCATATTGATTGTGATAAAACTTGAGCTGTTTTTTTGGGATTATTCACAATTGGATAGCAATAAAATGCCATGAAATTTGGTTCAGACATTTGTGTCTCCTTCAGATTGAATTACCGGTATAATAACTTTGTTTTTTTCCTTTTCATCCAGCACAAATTTCAGTTTTTCGAACACTTTGGCTTATGGCCATACGCTTGTAAAACTTAGTCTCAGCTATACTATGTGTTTAGTGGTTAACATGCTAACACATTGGTGGTGAGCCTGGTAAACATTATATCTGCTATTACATCAGAATGTTGACATTGTCATTGTGAGCAGGTTGCCATGCGGGTTAACATTTAACCCAAAGCACCGCTGCCTCATAGACCCGCTTGCATGGCTTTAGACTTGTATTCAATTATGTGGCGCTTTAGTTGAAGTGAAGAGTACTGTGATGTAAAGATGAATAAACAAAACAGAAGATAAATGGCAACCAAGATTGGAATGGCAAGAAGTGTGCACATGAGAAAACATTTGCCTTTAAAGGATTTCTATATGATAATCAGAGCATTAATATGGCAGCAAAAAACTATTTATTATTTAAAGATTAGGGCTGTCAATCGATTAAAATATTTAATCTCGATCAACGGCGTGATTGTCCATGATTAATTGCGAGTTATTGCAAATTAATCACACATTTTTTATCTGTATAAAATGGTCCTTAAAGGGAGATTTGTCAAGTATTTAATACTCGTATCAACATGGGAGTGGGCAAATACGCTTGCTTTATGCAAATGTATGTATATATTTATAATTGGAAATCAATTAAACAACACAAACAATGACAAATATTGCCCAGAAACCCTCACAGGTACTGTATTTAACATAAACAATATGCTCAAATCATAACATGGCAAACTCAAGCCCAACAGGCAACAACAGCTGTCAGTGTGTCAGTGTGCTGACTTGACTATGACTTGCCCCAAACTGCATGTGATTATCATAAAGTGGGCATGTCTGTAAAGGGGAGACTCGTGGGTACCCATAGAATCCATTTTCATTCACATATCTTGAGGTCAGAAGTTAAGGGACCCCTTTGAAAATGGCCATGACAGTTTTTCCTCGCCAAAATGTAGCGCAAATTTGGAGCGTAATTTAGCCTTCTTGTGACAAGCTAGTGCAAAATGGTTGGTACCAATGCAGTCCTAAGGTTTTCTGGTTTCATATGATGCCAATATCTTCACTAGCTTTAAAACTGAGCTTGCTACAACCTTCGAAAGATCGATTGCGTCAATGCATTAAAGAAATTAGTGGCGTTAAAACAAATTTGCGTTATTATTGCGTTAACTTTGACAGCCCTAGTAAAGATATAGAAGAGTAATGTCTACCTGAGCAGAGAATGTAGTCTCTCTCTCTCGCTCTCTCTGTGTGTTGTAAACTGAGCTGTGTTTCGCTGTGCTTTGTTGACATAGCCGGGCCGGCCGTGCATGCCTTTTAGTGCATGTTCGTGCATGTGAGCATGCCCCACTGGCTAGGTCATGGCCGCCGCTCTGCACTGCTCTCATATGGCGGTTACAACTGATAACGCAGTCCCGACCGACGGCGTTGTCGCGGAAGTGTAACACCCACCCTCCGGTTACCCCCTCCCCCTTTGCACTTTTACCGCTGTTATCACCATTAGCTGCTAGCCACTGGCTCAGCCGTTGCCATGTTGAGAGCTGTGCAGAGGCAATAGATAGTATGTTCCCGATCTTGCATTTAGCACCTTTATCTTTTTATTCTCTATTTCTTTCTTTCACCCCTTTCTTTCTCATCGTGACATTGTGACTACCTATAAAGTTGCACTCTTCTCAGCTGTTTACCGTAACTGAAGGAAACACAGAAATAGAAAAAGACAACACACTCTCCCCCCTTCTCTGCTGCAGCCATCATGCAGGAGAGAAGACAAGCCGTGTCCTGAAAGTCAGGGGAGCCTTCATCCTCCTCCTCTTCCTCCTCCTCATTCTCCTTGCAGACGGCACGGAAGGTCTGTTTCCATGACGACGGGAGAATTAAGGGCGAAGGAGCGCCATCCCAAAATGACACATCGGATTTAGGGGCTAGTGAGAAGATAAATCACCCCCGGTGAATTGATAGAGGAAGCGGATTGGATTTTCTTGACTTTGAACCGCATAGAAAAACACCCGTTGATGAATTCAGTTTGTCTGCTTATCCTGCTGCTTCTCTTGTTGTTGTTGTAAAGAGTGACATTAATGCAAAAAAAAGATACCCATAACAACTGTCAGTCATAATCAACAACATATTGAATCAGTCACTGCGTGTAGGTGAACGTTTTTGATAACATAGTCTTTATTCTTAAACAATCACTAACTTCATTCTGATTTTTATTATCAATGCATATTTTTTATTTCATCTCACAATTCATAATGCATAATATGAGCGTGTTCCAATGCAGTGAAATCATCTGCAAACATAAAAATAATAAATTATACTTAATATCACACACAACCAAAGCCTTTGGTCACCCTTTCACACATCAATAAACCCCCCGAAAAGTGCTCTCCTTTACCGCCTTCTCACATCAGCTATTTTTACCGCCTCGCTTTATTCATCCCTTTCTCAAATCCTCTCTTTCTGCTGTCAACCGTTGACATCGAGTACATCCAATTTCATGCATTGCTTTAAGTCCACATGTATCTCATTTGCACCAATATAAACCTCTATAAAAAGATACTTCTATATGCTGGTCTTGCCTGTTGACTTCCAGTGTCATGTCTAATATACTGTATCTCTGTTATGCTGTGGAAGTTGAACTAATCTACCGTTAGCTCTCTGCACCAGATCCATGATCATATTTCACTGCGGTTTGCTCTGTGCAACTGAATGTGTGCTATTTACTGTACATACCACCAACTTAGCATATGATTTCCAACCAGATAAAGGAGAGATGTATAAACTCTCGCTAAAAATACTGATCAAAACGTTGCATAAAAAAGTTTTGGACCGATTCCCCCAAACTTGAAACAATCTTTTACTAGCTCTCGCCTTGAAATCGAACCAAGCTTACATCACCTCTTACAGTCATGCGATGTTCATGCTTTTTCTCGGCTCCTGTAATCCACTTTTCTACCTTCCTAACCTGGCTAAGCTTAGCTGTACACCACCTTTTTTTAATGATAAAAATACCGTCCCAACCTCCTTTAAACACCTCACCGGTGGCCAGGCTTTGTGCAACGGGTGCTGGACAACGAGCGGCCAGCCTTTATGTCTGGCCCCATTCGTGGAACATTTGTAGGACTTCCTGAGTTAGACAAACTAAATGGGAATGAGCTATGCAGTGTACACGGCGTACGCGGTGTACCAGTCAATTCACCTTGTTTATACAGCCCTGTCAGTATGTTGATTTATGAAAGAGAGGCTTTCCACCACAACGCAGCAAATGGCTCATTTCATGGGTCACAAAACCAGGCGGGGGATGGAGACTGTACGGGTTACCATGTCAGAGAAAACAACTGGCGACATCCTCCCCGAACCTGGCTAAATCCAGACGAACTGGTTCCTCAATGAGACACTCTGCTTCCATTGTGGTGGGAAAGTCTTAATGATTGTGACTTTATATTACAAGTCAGGTCAGGGGATTGTTAAACAGTCACCCTGTCCACCAGTGTTGAGAAATCACTAATACTTTCACAATAAAAGTAACAGAAATAGTCTTGAAAACTAGTCAACACATATCCTCACTGCCGGGCCTGCCAAAACAACTTTCTCTTGATTAGAAAAAAATGTCGTCCATATATTTCAAAGGCATGAATACTGTTATATGGTTATATTTGTAGCCGAGCTAACAGCAGAGAAAGGGGTCTGTGTTTTCTTGAGGTGTAGGTGTGAAGTGACCGTTTTTTTTGGCCATGGCTCATAGTGCTGATGATGCTGGTCGTTATGTTCCTCGTGGCATTTGGAGAGAATACTTTTCTTTAACAGTTTGGACATCTCTTTACTTAAAACCTAATAATCCTTGTAAATGTTAAAGAGTATATTGAAGCAATATCAAAACTCAGACTTTTACCTACTTGCACAACTTTCTTTGTCAGTCTTCTCTGCTGACAAACACACCAACCACAGGGATGTGTTGTCAGCTTGTTATTACTATTATTTAGAGACATACTAGACTGCTCTCTATTATATTGCATGAATCAGTCTTGTCCCGTCATTGCAGAACAATATAGGGGAGTTCACGTTAGAGTACTTGAAACAGCCCTATCTGTCCTATTAGTCACACTTCACAGTACACACCTGAGTAAATTACATCCCACCCTATAAGCACTCTGTTTCCATTGGAGTCCAACACAGAGAACTATCAGATACATTCAGTCTTACCCTCACACCAGAGCAGGTAGTGTATTCAAGATCAAATTATGAGAGAGAAAATATAAGAGTAATTGGAAAAAAAACATATCTAGTCTCAAAAAAACAAAAAGCCAGAATAACCATGATAGTAACTGGGATGATAAGATACAACAGATTAGTAATGATGATGATGTTATAGTTATTACTTACAACAATAACACAATAGAGCACACGAGAGTGCCATAGCATTTAGAAAAAGAAACCAATGTATGAAAATCGAACATGTATTAAAGCTTGTTTTTCACAGCATAAATTGGAAATGATAGATATTTGTATTTGTGTGAAGAGAGACCATCATTCCTTTGTTTGTTTATCACAGCTTTTTCTCTTTTTTTTGCATAAAATGTTGGTCAAGTCCTGATTGAAAATGTTTTTTTTCTTCATATATATATATCCTCTGGTTTCATATTAATTCATTTAAAAGGTTTTCACAGGCAAGAGTTCAGTTTTGTTTTTGTCGTCTTGGGTGTACGGTAATAGCTCCTCGTCTTCGCAACACCCTTTTTTTTTTTTTTCAGAGGGGATGGTGGTGCGTATTTTTTGAGGGGGGGGCGGTGAGTTTTCCTATGGCCCCTCCCCCTGAGTCAGGATGAGGCCACTCCCCCCTGCTGGAAGCCCCTCCCCCCGCTGCTATGTGGAGTCCTGATTGACAGCTTTCCCTCCGTTCATGGTGGGAGTCCCTGAGCTCTTCCTGGAGCGGTGCTTCTCCTCTATCTCATGCATTGACGGCTCCCTGTACATACAAACTGTAGTGGAGATGTAAAGAGAGGAGGAGAGAGGAGGAGAGGAGACGACAGGACAAAGAGAGGAGGAGCTCAGAAAGGGGACAAGGGAGAGCAGATTGGAGAGATGGATGTGCAAACAGAGACAAGGTCAGGTGTGAAGCTGGAGGGACAATTATACCAGGCAGGGAATTAGGGCCATGTCAGCACTTTTTTTTGGTCACATTGTTTGACAAGTCATGAGATATATCAAACACTGCTGTCACTAGAAACATGTTACAGGAGACATTTCAAAATAAGCTTGTACCCACAACAGCTAAAGAAACGCTCAAAATGAATGAGGGTTTTCTTCTTGAGTCTGACCGTAAAAACAATGGACTTTAAAAAATAGTTAAGAATTATGGAAATACTTTAAGGGTGCTTTTCACAAGCCATAGTGATAAAACCACAACTTGGCGTTTTTACACTTCGGTTCTGGCACGGATAGAAGATCATATCATATTTAGCATACAGACATGAGTGGCATCGATATTCTCTCATCTATCTTTCAGCAAGAAAGTGAGTAAACAAATTTCCTAAACCATTCCGCTAATAAGTCATCAGATCCTGTTATACCTGTGTATTATTTCTGTGCACATTACACTTATGAATTAAAAAAATATATATTTAAAAATGTAAAAGACTATACCAGAGAAGCCCATTAACTGCAAATGTGTATACTTAAAAGTAGTGCCATCCCCAAACCATAAATCTTTCCTATCTTTAGAGCACCACTAATTTCAATAACGGAACTTTCAGAGACATTAAAACTAGCTTCAGATAGGTAATCCATCACAGTAAATGCACAGTAGTGTCATTGCAAGATTTTTTTTTTTTTTAAGAAAATCTCCTTGTTGCTAAAGAATAATAATATCTGAAGCTAGATAGTTGTCTGCTAAACCAAAACGTTTTACAAGACCACTTTAAAACTGTTCCAAAAACATTTCTCGTACCTTCGATGGGCCTGGGCACAAAGTGTGACGAGGGCTTAGTCTTCTTGACCCGGTTTCCCTTCATGACTTGTCCCTCCTTGGTGAGGCCGAGGAACCAGGCCCGGCCTGACTCCTGCTGCCGGTACACAGTGGACGAGTAGATCACATAGTAGTTCTCGAAAACAGACTCCTTGAACTTGCACTCCGGCGTAAACATCTCCTGCAAAAGAAAAAAGAAGAGAGACTGAAGGATATAGATACAGAATGTGCATGCGGGCTTGTGCGTTAAGGAATGCATACAGTACATATGAATCAATGCATTGACACACAAAATCCACACAAATATTGTATGCATAACCAGCAACAAAGCAGGCATTTTAATGGTCTCATTTCAGAAAGAAAAACAGAAAGCTGTGTCTGTTTCACTCTGCCAATATTGGCTCTCATCACTAGCATGTGTACATTGCCAAGGTCAGTCAACATACTGTATTCACACACACACACGCATCCTTGAAAATCCAAGTAATGATAGTTTTATTAGAATAATGGTGAACAATGGAAGATAGTTATCTCTCTGCTTCATTATCAAAGCAGCAAGTCAAGGAGAAAGTCAAGGGGACACACAGGAGGTGGAGAGGAATGACGAGCCAGATATCGGATACAACACTGTCGGGACGGAGCGCGGTGCCAGATTATTGCCATGACAGTTCAGGACACGAAACAATGCTCTTGACTGTCTAACCCCTAATCTAAGATTAATTAATTTGTGAATTTAATGAAGATAATGATGGAACAGCTGGCTTGGCGGATTTTTTGACGTCTCAGTTTAGGCTTTGTACTGTACTGTATGTGTGTGTATGTGTTTGTTTGGGTTTCGGTGCTGTATTTCATTCATTAATATCTCTCCTGCAGGGTTCTGTGACCTTTTTGAGGTTGTCCAGTTGACTGACAGCCCAATTCTGCTTCCTGCTGGAGGGGACTGTTTATGTGTGTGTGTGAGATGGAGAGAGATAAAGAGCGGAATACTTTAAAGGGAACTTGTGATGAAAACTTCACTTTAGTTTTTTGTGGGCTGCCTAGATCAGAAAATGTGATTCAACAAGCCATTCATATTTGGCTCCCCTTCCTATGTCACATGCAGGCTCATTGGAATCTATCGCCCACAACTATGGGGCGGCAGTGGCTCAGAGGTAGAGTGGGTCGCCGGAGGTTGGCGGAAGGTTGGTGGTTTGATCCCCGGCTCCTCCAGTCCACACGTCGAAGTTTCCTTGAGCAAGATACTTGGCCCCAAATTGCTCCCGAAGGCTGTGCCATCAGTGTGTGAATAGATTAGATCCTGATGGGCAAGTTGGCACCTTGCATGGCAGCCTCTGCCATCTGTGTGTGAATGCTGACATGAAGTGTAACCCGCTTTGAGTGGTCGCAAGACTAGAAAGGCGCTATATAAATAGAAGTCCATTTACCATCTATTTACAGCTTGAGAACTATCTTTGCAAAGTCGCACCGTTCGGCAATGTGACACTTGGCCCAGGCAGCCAATCAAATCAAGCAAGAGGCGGGCGTTTACTATTTTACCACTTCCTTCCTGTTTTGATGCCGGTAGATGTGGTAGGAACATGAGTGTGTAAGCGGGACAATGGCAAATATAGATGAAAGGTTGATATTAGTGCTATTTAGTTACAATGAACTACATAATTCAACGGCACAGCAACAGCAAGAGCATGACGTCTGCTTGAATCCATTTTTTTCCGTTAATCACATTTGATCGGGGGCCTTGTACAGTTGTTATGGCCAACCTCCAGCTAGTCGTTTGTCTGTCTGCTTTTGTGCTGTGCTGGTAGTGTACAGTCGGTTTATTAGAGCTTTTTCGCTGAAAAACAGCTGCGGCTGGAAACAGGGCTGAAAACAAAACAGTTGTGGTCCCTAAAACCAAAATAATGAGTTGAAAGATGCTAAAAAAGCTCAGTAGAGTTTAGGGATAATTCTCGATGGGTTTGTCACTGTAAGCAACACCTTTCACTTTACATGTATTTAACACATTTGACCTATTGTTCATGTAAAAATATGTATTAGAGCAGCTGTCGCCCAACCAAAATCAATGCTGTTAAAGAGTATGTGTATCTGTGTGTTTGCTCGCATTGCACTCCACAGTTTAGCTAAATGAGTCTCAGTGTGTGTGACCGCTCATTTAGAAGACACAGCGAGAGTAGCAGACTGTGTAAAGGACTCTGGGAAGGTGAGGTCACATGGTCGTCTGTGTGGAAACGTCTAGCTGGTCAGCGGGAGGGAGGACGAGCTCTGTGGAGAGCTGGCGGCTGACTTTATCTGGGCCTGCCGGCACACTGTCAAACAGCAGACGTCTCTCTCTCTGTTGGGGCACCGGGGATCACGTCGTGGCTGTCTGGCTGCGTGTGTGTTTATGTGTGAACATATGTGTATGAGTGGGTAGGGGGCAGACAGTGATACATTACACACCAGCAGGCTTTGCCCTTTCTTCATCTGTTTGGATGCCAAAATCAGGCCGAGCACACACACACACACATAAGTGCGCTCCGATATCCTACCCTTCACAATCAGCCACTTTTGCTTTGCTGACACACAGTACAATCCCCTCCAAATTCATCCACAAGGACGACACTCTGTTACTGTCTATGAAGAGTCTAGGAGCAGTTTAGAAAAGCACCCTGGCTGTGGCTTGGGAATGATAGGGGTGGAATGTAAGTGACTTTGAAGTCTTTGACAGAGCACCTTGTTTGTAGATGACTGAGTGGAAATATGAGGTGAAGAGACGGGGGTCGGAGTCTCCCGTGATTAATGGGATCTTCTTAATGGACACGCGTGAACCGCAGAACCACAGAGGGAAGGGAAAGCACAGAAATACACGCTGGCAAACGGCCACATGCGCACACATACTTGATGCAACGCACATGCTGTCGCTGTTCCTTCCTCTGCCAGGAATACATAATCAACCAAAGTTGTTACCGCGGCAAAACAAGGAAAATTAAAAAAAAGAAAAAAAGAGTGTGCTTAATTTCAGCGCTAACAGGCTGTGTTTAGTGATGGCAAACTGTTTATAAGGATGCTTATTTATATTCAGTGGTGATCCGAAGGAGAAAGGCAAAGGACTTGTTAGTGAAACTGGGCACGTGAGACGGCTCACTCGCCACCATTAGGGAGTTGTAGATAAATAAACACACAAGTGCAGTGAACCAACACCATGAAGCTGGGGACAGAATATAAATGTTTTAGTAGTTTCAGCACGCAACAAATTTATATAAATTTTTACCAAAGACTGCCAGCTGAGTTTACAACAACTTATACTACAGTTTAAAATGGACACATGCATTTCTACAGGGACTGAACTTAAAATCTTAAATCTTAAATAATTTAAAGGTACTCTTTGTTTGCTTCTGGTGCTCTACACGCACATACTCGAGCATGCAGGTGATGTCAGTGATGGAAAGTAGCGAAGTACATTTTCTCACTTGTAGGCTAAAATGCCATGTACAAGCTTTGATGCACGCGGTAGGCCTACTACAGTGTGAAAATGGTTTAAATGCAATCCACATATTTACATATGACATTGTCGGTATAAGAGTATAAGCGTAATGTGACTGCTGGGTCACAAACTTTCTAATTTTACAGCTAAACAGTACACTACAAGATGTTTCTGAGAACATTTGAGGTGAGAAATAGGCATTACAGAAACAGAATATTGATTCATATTTGATCAGCGCTGCCTAGTTTGACCGTGTGATCGGAGTTCGCGAGTGATTGACAGCTGCTCAGAGACGGCAGGCTCCAGCTCGGCTCTGATTGGTTGTTTTCCTCCGGTCTGTGAATTTGGAGCACCAGAGGACATCGGAGGACTCAGAGGCACATGATTTTTTTTTTCAGATTACCTGTCTCATGCACTTCTGTCAGGATATAGTGACCGTTTTATAAAAACAACTTTTTTAAATCATATTTGCTCCATTTCTACCCACTGCAGCTTTAACACTAACCCAGTGCCGAGCAGGGGGGGTTGAAGAGGTTAACTTGTTGCAGAGTATTTCTACACTGTGGTATTTTTACTTAAGGAAAAGATCTGAGTACTTTTTCCACCACTGGGTGATGTAATACACAGATGTGCTGACAGCACAGAGCAGAAATGCAAATTAGTAGTTAATGCAAGTCATGAAAGATGAAGAAGAAAAGACGAACAGGTGAAACAAAATGCAGAGAAGAGTACCTAAAACTGACCTTTTAATTAATCTGTACTAGCTAGAGCTGCACATCAAATCAACCAATGTAATGGTAACCGGCTGTTACTTTAACAAATGGCTTTGTCTATCAAAGTGGGGGAATGCACCGACAAATCTAGACAACAGGGATTATGATATAATATAAACGTGGATGAAAACAATACAAGTTTCAAAATACAAAAATAAAATGTGAGAAACACTGTGGGTGGGTGTCGTCTGTTGCCACACAGTGTCAAACACAACAAACATCAATGCAGTACTTTTGTCTGTGTGTTGGAGGCTTGTGAAAGGTGTGGGTGCAGGACAGGTGTAGGAAATGTCAAATGAAACACAAAGTAAGAGAGCAAGATGTAATGGATATGAAACTGGGTTGCCAACAGAACTGGGTTGAACGCATCCTGAATCCAAATCAGATGCTGAGGAGGGAGGCAGCTCTCCGGCTCTACATTAAGGAGCGCTGCTGCTGCCGACAGGCGTCCGTTGACTTTGGATAAAGATGCGGTGGATATAGGGGGTGGGGGAAGCTGAGGACTGAGCCGCTGGTGTATCAGAGAGATTTGGCCTCAGTGAGAATCCCAGGTCATGGAACTCCCGGGGAGCTCATTATTATTCTGGGAGAGATTCAGGTCGGGGATTGTCTAGACATTACTTAAACTGAAAAACTCTCTTTCTCATTTTTCTGTCCCTCTCTTCCCTGTTTATCATTTCCTCCGTCTCACTCGGAGAGTCAATCACTTTCCGACAGCGTTCTGTTCTGTCCTTCCTTGAACTTCCTCCGGAGAGGACGTCGATGGTTAATGGCCAAAATCAAACTATAAACACTCTCTCTCTTTACCTCCAGAGAGCACCGTTAATTCATTACCCGACATCAGCACCATCAACACGTCCATGGAACTTTATAATAAGTATGTACACTAGTGCTAAAACACTAGATTGACAGAAAATGAAACCCCAAAATGTTGATAATCAATTAGTTTATGAGGTAATTTATCAAGCCAAACTGCCAAAAATACCATTACCAGTGTCTCAAATACAGTCAAAGATGCCATAACAGCCATATTTTAGCATTACGAAAATTAGTTAGCTAGGGCGTTAGCGGACGTTAGTTGCCAGATCTCGCGAGACTGTGTAGCTGAGACAGAGAAAGGTCTCGAACAATGTTAATTTTCCCCTGATTTTATCCGTCTGAAAAATGCCATTTTAGTGTGAGAATGTTCTGAAGATAAGTGGCTTGTGAAAAATGGATCCAATATTTACTTTGGTGACTATGGGGCGAAAGAATCGGTCATAATCTGTGTTCACGTTCATTTCTCCCATTGGAGTTAACAGGCTCAGGACATGCTGCTAGTCTCCTAAAGGGGCGGGGCAGTGGCGAAACCCACCTGACACAGATACAGGAAACTGACTCCCAGTGCACCATCTCCTTTCTGAAGATGTCAGTTCAGGCTTTGTAAATGGCATTTTTTACCATTTTCCATAGGCGCAGTTTGAACTTTAAGGTTGGGGGTTCACCAAAAAATCTACAGGGAATGTAATGTGTACAACACAGAGAGGTTTAGTGTTTAGGGATGCTGTATTCCTAACTGAATGCGACACAAGCGAGCGTCAGTGACAAAATCAGCATTGTTTTCTACTGGAATGTTCTAACCGGCCACGAGTGACGAATTCAGTGTAGATAGAGAGCATCTAATGCTATTATAAGTAAATTAAAAAAAACACAAATCTATCTTCCTGTCTTGTTGGTTTCTTATTCTGTCAATAAGAAGACAGAACATAATCGATTATTCATCATTACATTAATTATTAGTTCTGTGTTGTTATAAAAAATACTGGCTACGGCCTCTAGGGGGTTCAGTGAGCCACGTGAACCAACGCAAACTGCCTGTGCCGTTTTCTGACATTTTATAGACAAAACAATTGAGCAACAAAGTGAAAAAATAATCTGCAGATCAATTGATAATGAAACCAATCATTAGTTGCAGCCCTATTGCACCCAAAAACACACAGACTTCACTTAAGTTTTGAATTCAACACTCCCATCTCCTCCGAACCATTTTTGTTCTCTATACTGTAGACAGAAAAAGATCAAGACATGAAATGGCCATTATCATTTGTCACCCGAACAAAGTCTGAAGCTCTCCCTGACCTTCCACACCAACTCCCTCTCAGTCGTTCCTCAGGGCCTTCAGTGAAGGTTTTACTGTGACATTATTTTTTTCTGTGGCATAAATAAGAAGCAGTAAAATTAGTAGCCGAAGGAAGAGAGTATGAACAGTTCAGAGGCTGATGTGTGTACGGCTATGGACAGAGTTCATGAGATGGATAAATGAAGCTGGGCCTACACTGTACGATTTTAGAAATGTTGTTGTGTAATTCTTACTCCTACTGTACGAGTTGATCGTTTGTGATGTAAAGCCAACGCTCACGATTTATGAGCTCACACTGTACGGTCCGATCGTCAGCCACGTCCTGAGTGCTCACACTGTACGTGTATAATAGGAAAAAAACACGGCCTGTCGTACGTTTTACTATATCTATTGTACATTGTTGTCTTGATAGCTACGTTCTGATTACTGTAAGAAAAGTAGAAAAAAGTAACTGACGTTGGGGAATCGGTTCGTGGCTCTACTTCAACTGTGCAAGAGTCTGTGGACGGCCGACCCAAATTTCGGACATGTCAAAAATTCCTCCAACTGTCCGATGGCTGGTTGGGAGGAGTTAATCGGCCCCCAGTCCCCCCTGTACACTGCACGGCAAACGACGCCCGATGAAGCTCTAACTATACCGCCAATAAAATGAGTCGTGCGGCTCAAAATTTGGGCCAAAACGGGCTAAAATCATACAGTGTATGCCCAGCTTTAGATAGATAGATAGAGAGATAGATAGATAGCAGAGAGAGAGAGACAGAGAACAGTGGTTACTGCTGTGCAGTAAACTAGGTCATATTGAGAAGAGTTATAAATAATGGAAGGGAGCTCTTCATTGTAGATGCTCAGCCCCCACGCACTTCATCGCTAAACACTCCACACAAGCATTATCACCCTGCTCACCCGTGGCTACATCACTCTCCAATCAGACTCAACAGCGAGCTCTGCACTCCCTGCTAGGAAAAGCCAAACCAGCGACCAGCATGTACGTAACCACTTAATTGAGCAAGAGTAAACCGACAGGCTAGATACCCGACACCTAGATGAAAGACTGAGAGAAAGGCTGCAAAACAACGACTTCTCAGAGTCATCTCATAACAGAAGACAAAGCTTGTCGCATTCCCTCACTAACAAGACAGGGCAACGCAGCAGGGAGAGAAAAAGAAAAACGAGGGAGCGTTGGGGTGGGAGGATATCCCTCAGTAATTATCTCCGGGGGGGCGAGGGAGAGATAGACGCGCATCTCGAGATCATAGACAGACAAAACAAGACAACAAAACAAGCGAGTGAGAAACTTTATAATTTGGAGAGGCAAAAGAGTGTAATGGAGAATAGAGAGCGAATAAGAGAGGGAGGTGGGGAAAAAAAGATAAAGAAAATAATAGTAAAAGTAAATGTGTAAGTAAATATGAGAAAATGAAAGTGATGGACTTCTTTTATAGCTGTGATTGCACCACGAGAGCGCTTGTAAAAAGAATTGTTCTCCTTTACAGTCCTCTAGCAACACTGTCTATCAAAAACATAATCTCTATTGGTAAATTAAAGTGGTAGATAAAGTGAGTTAAGGAGAGACGCAGAGGCTATTTGAGGGTTGCATGTTAATGTAGCCTCTTTATGAGCACTCCGTGGCTCTTCAAGGCTGATAAGGCTCCCTGTGATCTTAGCCCACCCAACCACTTTCTGCTTACAAATGCATGTTCATTTCCCATGCATCCCATCTGAGACACCGGACCTCCTCCGTATGGCCAGAGAGATCGTTCGCCGCGTGGATTTAATTAAAATGGCCTTTCAACTGTTACTGCAAACATTTAGAAAGGTCAAAAATATATATTCCTCCGCCTGTAAAAATTATGATTAAAAAAATCCACAGAGAGATTTGTTTGTTGTGCTTAAAGCTGCAGTTTGACACTGAGGTCCTGCATCACTTAATGAATAATAATCATGTACTCTGACGCAAATGATGATTTCATCAAGGGTGTGTGTGGGGGGTCGTGCAGCATTCCCAACTTGGAGTCGATTAAACAAATTAAAAGACTTCTGTCTGGGCACGATTCAGCTTTAATTAGACGTAGACAGGTGGGCGGAGGTTTTTTTTATAAGCTTCGTAGTAGGGCTGTGTGAATTGTGCACTTGTTTACGAGCCTTTAGCTATGAATGAATCCGTCCACCCGGGTGAGTCATAACAGCCTGCGCATTTAGTGTACGTCCTTCTTTGAACTTGTGAGTGCTCGTACTTCTGTCGAGTTGTGCTCAAGTCGTACTGAGCGAGAGAATGCTCGTTCTACTGAAATAATGGCGCTGAATTTACTAGACTTTTTAAAAGAAGTGCAGCATGTACAACATTTATCTGGTCTATGTCAAATTGTGCTGCTGTCTCCCTCGCAGTAAAGCGGCTCCCTTTATGTAAGTCGCAGTATAGCAGACACTCGCTTCACCGTGTCCTTCGCTGACTTTACATATTTTGAGAAAGGAAAAATTTGATGGGCAGTTTGTGAATCCCAGCTCTTGGCGGTCATTTATCATAGCTGTCCATGGCAATTAGACGGCCACCGCAATGTCCCTCGGCAGAGGTTTGCGGGTAGCGCAGCCCTCCCGTCCTTTTCTCTCTTCTGTAGCGCTATCTTCAACTGGATTAGGAACCATGAGACTGGCGGTTATATAACTAGGCCAACTAGGGATATCTTCCTGTCTCTATATCTCTGCCTGAGCCCCCACCCCATTTCTCTTTCGCTCTCTCTTACACACACACTCTCTCCCACCGCAACTCATTTCCACAAATGTGCTCCAGAAGCATGTCTTCGTCCTCAGTGCAAACAGCTACGACTTAACGTTTTCTCCAATCTATGGGTCCACCCCCGCCTGTGCATCTGCTACCCACACGAGCCTATATGCTTCTCATATCTCACACTGCAAATAAAATATCCATCTTCACAATATTTACTCCCCCACTGAGTCTTGAAACTTTTATAATCATGCAGTACATTTGGCTGATATAAAAAAAAGACTGAAAAAACATCTACTTCAGAAACAAGTGAAAACGTTTCATAGCTCAGATTGCATTCATGTAAAAAGGATATCTTTTTGCAGTGCGGCATCCTTTCATGACGGCAAGAATCCCGAGTCAAAATCAGGGTGAACATTTCAAACAAAGCAACAGCATCCACATTAAAAGCACAATGAAATTAAGTGGATGTTTCTGTTTATAGCTGCTACATGACAAACCTCCGTTAGTAGTCAGTAAAAGAACAAGAGGCGATTTTAAAGGGGCTGAGCACTGAACTTGACGTCAAATTAAATGTAAAACATGTGCGGTGCTGCTTCAACAACAAAGGGGGGGAATATGTGCTGCACAGCAACACAAAGGCACATCTGAAGAGCCCTCGAATAGAGCGGAGATGAAAGGGCTTAGAAGAGTCTTTGCTGCAGTGGGATATTAAAAGAGACAACAAACGGAACAAAAAACAACACGTGTAAATGAACAAATACACATGCCGGTAACTCACACACACGTGCACGGCTTAACAACACGACTGGTGCAAGGGGTTGTATCTTACCGAGCTGTAGAGCATGCCTTCGCCATTCATGGCGATGTACAAGCCGCTCTTCAATCCCTGGATGGCCACCACTCTCAGACCCACAGGAATAAGATTAAACAGGGCTGCAGAGCAGATAGAGTGAGGTTGAGGGAGGGAGAGAGGGACAGACGGATAGATACAAAGAGGCAGAGACAAAGGAGAGACATCAGACAGAAAGGACAGAATAGGACAATTGAGTTTTCACTTAACTCTTGTAGACACAACAGCCTCTGATCTCTGTTCTTTGGCTATCTGTCAGCAGTAAAGTGAACGGTGCAGGACACGGACAATGGGAACACTGACACACCTCATTGTGACAGTGAAGCATTGACGACATCCAAAACTTTCTGGTACAAAACTGATGGCAGAGCGTCCAACGAGCATTGTTGTTTGGTGTAAACCGCTACCCACATTGCTGAGTAAAAACATATTTGATGATTTAATATTTGCTAAAGCGATGAAATTACAAGGTAGCACAGAATGACGTATATTTTGCAAAATGACTTTCACACTAACTTATGTGACTTTATATGCAACATCTATAGTTTGACCTGACATGGATAGGGATGGGTATTGTTAGGATTTTATTGATACTCTACTCTTATCGATACTCCTCATTGGTTTGGATCTTTCTTACTGGTTCTTTTATATTACTGAATAATCATCCCACGACACAGAGAGCAGAAGAGCTGCTGCAGCATGATAATAAATTACACCAAAACATTAAAAAGTACAGATAAAAGAACCGGCAACGTCAGAGCTATAATTTAGCAACGAGGCCCTGGGTTACGGTACCCATCCCTAATTAGGGAGCAGCTATACCGTTGCAATGTGCCAAGTATTTCTCTGTAACATTAAATATTTATTGACTAAATAATTAACCATGAAAGTTAAAGTTCAGAAAAATCATTTTTAGGTATATTTTATTAAGAATTTATTGTTTTTTGTGGATGTGGTTTGATCAATTATTACTGATTGCTGATTGGTGCACGGAAGTTTGTGACATCATCTTTTTCCAACTGAGCCCCGCAAATTTTAAAGTACTGATAAAACAGCGCAGACATAACTGTTTCGAGTGAGAGGAAAATTGTGTGTTTGTGTTGGATCCCATCAACATCACAGTAATAAGATGATTGAGAACATTTGTTTTCAGGGCCTTTAATGTTGAATAACACCATGCAGATGACACCACGTTATATTTAGAAAAGTTTGGTCTCAAAGATGTTTGGCCAATCAACCAAGAGGCTTTATTAACGCGATAGTTCTGTGTTTTGAAGTGGTATATGAGGTACATTCTGTTAACAAGTCTAATTTTATTCAACTTACTGTTATCTCTGTAGGTAAGTTCTGTTGAATCTGAGAATTGTGACTTTCATGGGCTTTGGTGTGATGAAGGTGTGAGGACACTCTTTACTCCCTGTGTTGTTGGGATGATTGTTCTGCAAGTGGCGATGGGGACTATCAGATAAAGCTGGCGGGGACGAGAGGAGACGTGCCAACACGGGTCTGTCCTCCGAGCAGATTCAATTTCACTCAATAAATATCGACGTGCTGCTTTCGCCTGCCAATGGTTTAACTCTGCCCTTAGGCCACTAGTGCGGGTGATACACACTGGCCACTCTTGCAGTTTTGTATACCCTTGAGAAGCCAGATGTTTGGTTTACACTGGCAGAATGTGAGTCCATTAACACCTTTTTTTTCAGGCTTCTCAGTCTCTTTTTCCATCACTTTTTTCTTGTCATAACTCTCTACTTCACCTCTGCCTGTTCCCTTTGCTCCTCTTTCCATTTGCCTTTCATGGCTGCTGCCTTTGTCGCTCCGATGACTGGCAGTGTCTCTCCGAGGCACCGTCCACAGTTCGGCCACGTACCACTAAAACCCAAGAGGGTTCCACCTCGGAGCACCTCCACCTATCAAAACATATTTAAGCTTTTTCTGAGCAGTCATACTTGCAATAGGGCCCCTCAAAAGACCCAACGTAATAGCTTGGCTTGTAAAGTGAGAGGAAAATAGGCATAAAATATGGCGCGCTAGTCCACTATTTTGCTATAATTATGATCTGCCGTCCCTGCTCTCATTTGCCTGCCAAAGGATTACACCACTGAAGGGGAGCTGTTATTCACCTTCTAAATGTTCAGCTTTTCTATTTGCAGCTCCAGCGGTTGATGGATTCCATAATTACTACTGTTAGAGTACCTGACGAGTATTTCTCTTCCTTAATAACCTCAATCCTATCTCTCACAGAGAAAAGATAGCGGCCGAGGTGGTGCAAGGACAGAGTTAAGAGATTTTCAGGGATCCTCTATATCGTCAAAGGACCAGACAGAATGGGTTCAAACAACCCAATAAAGCGAAACCCTTGAAACGGCAGTTCTTCCAGTGGAGCAGTAATCGGCTACAAGCAAATCCTTACAGGTAGACTAAAGGAAGTGCATTTGATGTGAGAAATACTGGCACAGCAGGAAATAAACCCTGCAGGAAAGCTTTAGAGAAACACTGAGCCAAACTTCATATGCCAAGGGCACGTCTCCAAAATCCAGTGAGAAATGCAAATCTGAAGATGGGAGAACTGGTATATAGGGTACAGGTGTTTTAGTCTTTAATTGTGCCTTTAATTACATTTTTGTGACACTCCTTCATCCCAGAGTTGATGAAATACTTGAAATTAGTGACAACTAATAGAAAAAGTCTCGCTTCATGCCATCCATCAACCAGGAGCATCAGAGACAAACGGAGTGTGAACGCCCGATACCACAGGTGTCTCATAACCAGCAGTATCTTTCTGGAGCTGCAGTCGTGTGCAGGTAATTACTGCAGGCGATCAACTGGTGACAAATTAATAACTGCTCAAATTTGAACATGGCTGTTTAATTAATTGAATGGTGTTTCACAACCCTTGCGGTTCGTTAAGCGTAGCTCTGCCAGTCATGCTTACCACAAAAGCAGCTTTACATCCTGCAGTAGCAATCTATTCTATTGCTTCTCACAATTTACTGAATATTTTAGGTCAAAAAAGGATTTTATTAAAGCAGAATTCGATTTATTTTTGGATGCATTTCTACAGCTAAATCTATTTTCTGTTCAGTTGTGTCCTTGTCTCAGCACTTGTTGTCATCCAGCGCAGACATATAGCAAATAATAAAAAAAAAAATGGAATTGAAACGCACTCCTTCGGGCTGAGGTCGCACCTAGTATGCAGGCGCCGTCATGCTCCTCAATCCCAATCGGTTCCACTGAACCTCCCCCTGAAAATAAATTACTGTATTCCATCTGCCGAAGACGTTGCAGGTCAGAGGGCTGTGTGGTTCAAGGGTGGAGGTAATCTATTATTCTGATAATCAAGCCGGTCAATCGATAGCTCAGTGCAAGACATGAATACAAAATCTTCATTGTCCATTTCTATCCCACTTTATCACTTGTTTGTTTACTCTTTCTGTCTCTAAAACACTTTACACTGCTCTTGCTGCACCTCTGCTCTCTTTCTGTGTCTTCCTTCGGACCATCTCTGAGCTCGATGCCTCTCATATAGAGAATTATTCATTGGGTACAAATGGGGAAGGTGGTATTTTTAGTTTCCTCTGGCTGAATTATTCACTGCATTCCTACATCCCTGGGCCAGCGGGACTACTTAACAAGAGGATTACCTAGAGGTGGGGAAACCCTCGCATACAACAAAGACCTCATCAGCCTTTAGAACACAATGGTGTTAAAAGGTGCGCAGAGAAAATGCGTTATACAGATCTTTTCTTTTTTTTGTGTGCAGTAATCCTTTTTGTCCTGAAGACCCTTCCTTTGTGCTATAAGTACTGAAGATCTATCTCCTCATAACATATAAAACGACGGGTGACAGGGAGAGACCGTTCTTTTTCACCGCATGGCTGCTACGGTCCAGCTGGCAGGATGTTTTAGAGAAGAAAGGTCATGATTGGTTTCCTGTCTGGCTTCACTCCAGACTGGGAGTGTCGTCATTATCGCTTTGACGACCATTCTCCGCTGACACATATATCTCTTCCTTGATCCTTTGCTCCCCATAGGAAGAGAAGACTCTACAGACTCCACTGGTTTTCCCTTTTTCCATTCCTGTGAGGGCAGAAGGGCGTGTGATACCTTTAGGGGGCTATTCCCTGGAGACCATTTATCCACTGGTAGTCCACTATGGAAAGTCGATCGGTGGTGAAATATTACAAAGAAGTGGCTGCAGGGAGGGATCTTTGTGATTAGAAGTGAAGCTGCGGGGCTACAGTTGTTCCAGGCAATAGGTTTTTTTTCCGGGAAGGAATTTCTGCTGTGATAATCACACACGCTTCAGAGCCAAATCAATCAAAACAATGTGCCACTTACAATCATGCAGTGCACACAGTAGAAATGGTTTACTTAGAGAGACCGGGATAGGGAAATTGGAATTCGTTTTTACATGGAAATAGAAATGTAAGATGCTCCATAGATATTGTATTTACTTACCGTGAAAGGTATACGTTTGAGAGAACTAGATAAGAATTCATAAACCATCTGAGTGGGTTTTGAGACATTTATGTCAACAGTTATATGCCATGCATACTATTGCATAACCAATGCAGAAAAGAGAGCATTCTGCATTGTGCAGCTTGGTGAATAGCTCCCTTTTAAAACTATTTTTTTTGTATTGCTAATCCAATTCAGAAAGGTCATTTTAAACTAATTTTGGAGTGCTTTCGGCTCGGCTAAAAATGATAAAGCACAGCTTATAAAATGTGTTAATATGTTATATAACCAAGTGACTCATTGCCATTAAATGTTTCATGCTGGAAGCTGCAGCTTCCACGATGCTCCACTCACTGTGGTCGCTGTTCTCGTCCTTGCTGCCGTCGATGGAACCATCCGGCTTCATCTGCAGGTAGAAGCCCTGCTGGCTGAACAGTCGTGTCACGATGCCTTTCAGCTGCGGCTCTGAAACACGCACAGACACACACACCACACACACACAAACAGGACACACGCATACACACACACACAAACCGTCGGCCAAGCCGCAGCCCCATCCCCACCAAGAATATGTCAGAACAGCATTCTCATAACTGTGACAGAAACACATAAAAGAGTTGATACCTCTGGCTTTAGCTCTTCATATCAGGCGGTTTAAAATGTTTTACGAACACACGATTCACAAACATAAAGTGTACAGTGTTTAATTAAAGAAGACAAGTTGGCCGTGGAAGATGAAGAGTACCAGCAGAACAATTATAGACTTTTCACCCTTGAAATTGCTGTTGTGTTTTCATGTCAGATAAACAAAAGCCTTTAGAAACCATACAAAATTAAATTACTTTATGATGTGAATCTCTATAAATATATTAATTAAATACTCAGTTATAATTAACCATTTACAAAGTCTTAGTGTTCTTGTGGCACAGTCCAGCCTCCAGAGTTGCCTGCTAACAAAAAAAACTCAAACTTACAGCACTAGAACCACAAGTTCAGCCCTTTTATTTAACTCTTACCAGCTGTTGAATATCAATACGACTACGATGGACAGTTTGTAATGAGTCATCTGTTGTACCACATAATCCCCAAAAACAGCTGTTTAACGCAAAGAACACCATGACAGAAAATCAATGAACTCATAACGTCTCACTATCTAGTACAGAAAAAATCAATTTGCATCATTTGTAAACCCTTTTAAAGTCACTTTGTAATGTACACTAACATGCCAATGGTTTCTTTATTTGGTATGAAGCAACCGTGCATTTTTGGGGTTGATATCACTGATATTCAATGAAAGAGTTTTTACAGGCAACAGGTTCACCCCAAAGGATTCCAGCGCTTTTTTTTCTTGACCTCAAGGAAACTGACCTAAAGTTTCTAAGAGGTTTTTTTCCCCATTGCAATAACCCTGAACCGACCTCCAACTTTGAGACTGTGACATCTGGCAGCTGGCCAGCGTGCTGCTGCTCGAAACACTCAACACTTCAGGGGAGCAGGTGGAAACGAGGATTAGCTCGGGGCAAAGAGAGACTCTCGGCCTCACTGCCAGGAAAAAAATGGATGTGTAAAAAAGGATTTATCTGAGGGGAAATGTAGGTGCGATCACCGCGGTCTATCTGATGTCCGGCAGGGCTTTTTGATTTTGTGCAAAAGCGGTAGTCAGAGTCAGATGACACCTTTAGCGTAAACTTGGGTTGTGGCTTTTGAAGGAAACGCTGGAGAAGTAAAGTTTGTTTGCCAGATGAAAGAAAAGATAAGAGTGTGTGCAAACGTGTTTCTGAGGCTTTACTGTGAATAATGAATGACTACAACTGAACAGTGTTTGTTTTCACGATTGCAGAGATTTTGAGACAAGCTCCATTGAAATCAGACATCAACTCAGATGCTGGATGTTACTAATCCATTGTTTATTTTCTCAGCCCGACAAAAGAAACAAATTATGCGTTTTGTCACAGTTGAATTGGCGCTCAGTTTCATTTTATGTGGCTAAATATACACATTCAGCAACTGAAAAGGCTTGCTTCGCAGGGCTCACAACATGTTCTGATAAATGATGATTGCAATAAGGAAATATGAGTGAGTCGTCCAAGGTCATAACAAGACGTTGGAGGTCATGCAAGTCTAGACGGGCACATAAAACCCCCAAAAGCAAAACATTTTCAAAGTTGGCATCAGGGGAGAGAAAAAAATCCCAAGTTTTTTTTATCTGTCTTTAACAGTAACAGCAGATGTTAAGCCTTTATTTAAAAGCTGATCGCTGCAATAATTACTGGTGCATTTGCTTTTTTTTATATTTTACAGAAGACACGAGAGAGCCCATGAGAGACTATGCGGAGTAGCAGTGACCCCCAACTAGAGTGGGTTCACCTCAACTGTACATCATCCTGACCATCAGTCCCCAACTCACCTACCCCTGGGATGGGGCCATCAATTCCTGGGACAGGCCCTTCATCATCCATCACAGGCTGGGTGAGCAAGAAATGTGTGTGTGTTCGTGAAAGTACATGAGAGTGTACACATCTGTAAATCACATGTGATAACTACACCTCCATAAATTAAGAGCTCAACGTGGGCCCCGCTGACGGCTCATCAGTTCCAATCATTTAGCAGAGAGTGTGCACTGTGTGTGTGTGTGTGTGTGTGTGTGTGTGTGTGTGTGTGCAGGTCTAAACAGGCTTCAAGCCAAACTTCAGAATTTACAACATGTGTTTGTGCTTTTAAAAGTGAAAGTCTCTCAGCGGCAACATACAGCAAATCATCCTCTGTGTGTGTGTGGGCCATTAAAACGTCAATAAATTTACTTCATACCAATACAGAAGGACAAAAACATTTAGGTACGTCGACAAATGGCATCATGACCGTGAAATGGTGAATGATCACCTGTTCTGATATAGTGTTTGACAAGGAGAAACACAACATATCCATATAAATACACCATATAAAGAGCCTCTACTACACGTATACACAGCAGTACTTGACACATATTTACAGACACAGAACAAGTAGCGGGAGGATAAAGACTGATCCGACATTGAACTGACGAGGAGAATGAGGCAGAAACGAAATGAGAAAAAGATAGAGGAAGAGAAAAACAGGAGTGAGACAAACGACTGGCTAAAGGAGAGCTTTAAAAAAAAAAAACAGGTAGGAAATTAAGCTTAAAAAATCCAAGAAAGCCACACAGAAGGAGGGATGAAAGGAGAAAAAAAAGAAGAGATCAGCAAGGGAGAGGGTCGTCGGCTGTCAGACAGGTGTTGAAGCCCCCCGTCCCTCCCTCTCTGTCCCTCCCCAACCACCTCCCCCCCTCCCACACCCCCCTCCCTGGCCGAGGGGGAGTCGACATGGGCGCGAGAGATGGGGTGGAGACGAGAAGAAACACAGCACACACGGATGGAGGCTGAGCTACTGACCTAGCCTGCAGCCCTTATGGGACACCTGTGGAGGTTTCGAGGGTGCATCTTACGAAGGATAGAAGGAAAAACAACAGTCTTTTAAACAGGCATAAATTCTACAGGGTTATCGGCTGTTTATATGCAAATAGAATGGCAAGGCATCAGTGGGAAGATAAGGATGATCAGTTAGAGGAAAATACAGCATCTGTCTGCCTGTGCTTTCTGTCTGTCTGTCTGGCCATGTATATGGATGTGAAAGGAGTTACTGTACCTACCTGTCCAACAGTCTGTCTGTTTCTATTCAGGCATTTTGTGGCAGTTTTAGCACTGAGACTGTTTATCTGTGTGATGAGGCTGCGCGACGACAGGGTTTTTAATTTAGTCTGGCTGTCTGGCTGGGTGTCTGTCTTCCCTTTTCTGCCTTTTTTAAAAAACATGTCTGTCCTGCCCTCATCAGTCAGTCTGTCTGTCTGCAGGACTCTTGAGTGGACCTGACTGTCGTTCATCATCACACACAGAACTATCTGGATTCAGGGGAGGGCTGGCTTTGTGATGTGTGCACCATAGGGGGAATAAAAAAGAAGGGGAAGGCTATACAACGGTAGTGTAGTATAGGCACGGAGCCTTATGTCTATCAGCCAGAGTATAGCTCTTAATCACTACGGCTATACCTCACTTCCTTCACTGCAGCAAATGCTCCCTCTCTGCAATAAACATTTACCATTAAAACATTTAATCTCAAAAGAGCCTTGGTGCACTGCGGTGCAACTTATCTCCCCCTCTGTTTCCCCACAATCTGCAGTAATATTGAATTAGGTAATAGTCTTTTTTTGTGTCAAGTTGTATGTGTGTTTGGAGGAGAGGGGGGTGGGTTTGCAAATATGAAGGGTGCATAATCGAAAGCTTAAATAGATGTTCAAGCTGTGACTGGGATAGTTTAGTTCCAGGGTAATTGATTATTCTGATCAGAGAGGCATCACAATAAATGAAGGGGGGTATAACGTCATAGCATACAGATCATTTCCTATACATTCAGGCTGTTATAGGTATATGAGGGAGGGTTTGTGTGCGGTGGATCCACAAAACAACAAGAAGACCTATAATGGAACAGGTGGATTTTTACGCACCGCGGAGAAAATCTACCTTTTTCTCCTCCGGGTTCAGTATTGGAGCCTCTTGACTGCAGTATAATGCTCCAAAGAGGGGCGGGGTGGCTGGTAAAGGGGGGATGGAGGGTGGGGGGGGGGGGCTAAAACCGCTTCCATAAGCACACATAACACATCTGGAAAAGAAAAAAAGAAAAACAAATCTACAGCACTGACCTGGTCGCCTCCGAACGGGTCTTTTCTTGCCGCTGCAGAAACGCACTTTGCTGAAGACCCCTAAGAAATGCCTCTCGCAGAGAGAGCGCGGGTCTTTGCTGGGGCTCGGCCGCCGTTTGGAGGTGGACACCCGGTCGCTGTTTGACTCCCTCGCCTGGCGTCTCTGCCGGATCAGGGAGCTGGCGATCGCAGCCATCTCCCCGAACCAGAGTCTTATAAATTAAAAAAAAAAAAAAAAAAAAACTAGAGTCTAGTTCTGCAGAGCTCGGATCTTTTTGGTGCAGCAAAAAAATAAAAATAACCAAGAGAGTTGATTCTGTGTTTCAACGTCCACCACGAGTCCACCAAATGTCATCCTGATCAGAAAATCCTCCGAGGCATCTTTACGCGTCAGGCAGCATCCTCTCCTCTTCTCTGTTTTAGCGTGTATAAATCAGCTGCTGGCGAGTTTTCTGGCACTCAGTGATGGCTTCGACTCAACACTGATATAAAACATGAAATGTGCAAAAGCTATAGGCCACACAGAGGGGCCAACATGACATGTCAGCCGTGAAGACATGCACGCAACAGTGTTGGTGGTGAGTTGGTGCAGCTGCGTGTCATTTGGAGAGCTTTCAGGTATTCCAGGTGAATTCCAGCGCCGCGTCTCACTTGGTAATCCTCATCTGCAGCCTCTTCTCTCTGGCTTCCTGACGCCTTTTAATCATGCACATCAACCTAAATCCGTGCACGAGCCTGGTCAAATCAACTCCCCCCCCCACCCCTTCCCTAATTCATTACTCCATGCAGAAACATGAATGAGACCTCTCGGTGCAGCCAGGAGCCCAGGTATATATGTGTGAGCTCATGCAGTCTCTCCAGGTTCTTGTCGATGTGCACCTTCGAGAATGCAGCCGGGAGATCAGCAGCAGAGGCTCTACTCTGCAAGGATGCTGCAGAGATGTAATTCAAGCCTGCAGGGAGGGATGCTCGTCTTGAAAAGTAACAATTAGTTGAGGCGAAAACGTTGTTTTTTTTGTTGTTGCAGCGCACAAATGATGGAAGTAGAGCTGGAGCATTCTTCTCAGTGCGTCCTGAATGCTGTCGGTGTGAGAGTGGACTGTCTTGGTCAGCCTCCTCTCTCTCTCTCTCTCTCTGTGTGTCTCTCCCCTTTTCTCTCTCTCTCACCCCCTCTCTCTCTCTCCCTCTTCAACTCTTTTAACGCAATCATACGTGATTGAGGTTCCTATTAGGAATTCTCGGAGGGCTTGTACGGGGAAGGATCGATGATCTCCAGGAAGAAAAACGGTGGGAATGTAAAGTATATAAAATAGGGGTGCTGAATGTTTTATTACAGTAGTGAGCCCCCCCCCCCCTCCCCCCACCTTCTTTTTTCTCTCTTTATCTTATTTTTATTTATTTATTTACTTTTTCATTTATTTATTTTCTTTTTCTCTCTTTATCTTATTTTTATTTATTTATTTACTTTATTCATTTATTTATTTTCTTTTTCTCTCTTTATCTTATTTTTATTTATTTATTTACTTTTTCATTTATTTATTTTCTTTTTCTCTCTTTATCTTATTTTTATTTATTTATTTACTTTTTCATTTATTTATTTTCTTTTTCTCTCTTTATAAGTTATTTTTCTAATTATTCCCCCCCCCCCCCCCCCCCCTGTCTTTTGTTTATTGTATATCTTTCCTTCATGCAACTAAATGTATTCTGTAACCTGTGATGGATGGATGGGTGGGTAGGGAGGGGGATAGGGAAGGGAATTTGGACTTAACTTTGTAAACAGATCTGATGAATGATATCTATTTTGTTTGACTTATACGTGTTTTGTATCTATTATTTTTGTGGGATAAAATCTTTGAAAATCAATTAAACATATTTACCAAAAAAAAAATAAAAATAGGGATGCTGGGTGGTTGTGTTTTATGCAGGGGTAAATGGGTGCGCGCATTTGGGATAATGTGCACATCTTAAAAAGGGGGGTGGCTGATCTCACAATTGTCTCCTTGAATTACAATAAATATAATCCGAAGTTGCAAGTTTTCAAATGGGGGCACATGCACCATGAGGCGGTGATGTGCATAAACAGAGATATCTTAATCAGCTTTACTACACAGCAATCTTATCCTCATATAGTTTATACCCTTAAGGGTTATTTTCTACAATCCTGGTGGCCACACATGCCATAAAGAACATATTAAATGTGGCTAAAAGGATTACCCGCAACAGGTTTCGACACAAACACACACAGAGTATGAACCCAAAACACTGAAATGGTATACACTGAAGACCCAGACAGTGACGCAACACGTGAATACATATGATTTACGGCTTATGGAAATGACACAGGACAACTCCAAAACATTCCAAAAAACATATAGCCCAATAGTCCTTATCATAAACCATGAATAATACTGTAACACCAAAGCTTAGAAAACTGCCCTTTCTCTGAGCCAGGAGAGAGGGAGTGCATACATGAATATATGTGCATGTATTTTGCATGTGTTTCTCTCATAGGTCACACCTGGGAACAAATGCATACCAATCGATTTTCACTGCAGTCGACGTTTTCATTGGAATTCAGAAAATATAACTGTAACTTATGTAAAAGGATGAGCCTTAAATCAATGCAAAGTCCCCCCAAAAATGTCCTGCAAACGTGTCATTGCACATGTGAGCATGCCTCTGGTTTCATGTCTATTATTGCATGAGCTGCAAGGGGAGCACACACACACGCCACACACACACTCTGCTGTGGGAGGAAGAACACGTGAGTCTTCAGCAGCACAGCAAACCTCTCTCTCTCTCTCTCTTTTCCCCGTGATGAAACAGCATGAAACATTTAGAGGCTTTTTCTGGGACTCGGTTTGACATTCTCTCTCTCTCTCGCTCTCTATCCAAACCGAATCCTCAGAGAGATCGAGAGAGAGATGATTTTCTTTTGACTACCACTGTCTGCACCCTCACTTATGTAAGGTTTGGATATAATGGATGAAAAGTGTTGAACGTGGTGTGTCTCTACATGTGTGTGTGTGTGTCCCAGAGAGAGAGAGAGAGATGGAGGGCAGCTGCAATGTTTTCCCAGAGAAATAAAGATGGACAGAGAGAATACAGATAGCAAAAGAAAAGTTTGCAAGACTCTAAATCAAAGCCTACAGTCTGTATTCTTATTGAGTTGCCAGTGAGCGGTAGAAATGCCACTGCAGCATAAAGAAATATCAATAACGACTTCAATATATCATTCATCATTCTAACGATTATGCAGCAGCGTGATATACGTTTCTTAGAAGGAAAAACCCAGCTGGTGGTTTGTACTACATGCAGTGAGCTCTCTCACCAGTGGGAGGAGAGACTTTGTGCCGTGTAGAGCGCCATAGAGACATGATGGGACATATATCTTTGTCAGGGAAAGATAAAGTATTCCCTAATGAGGATCTGCTAGGCTTCCTCCCTGTACAACGAAGACAATTGATATCCACTTCATTCCAGCTGAGGTACATCCACGAGCAATAAAACACTGTCGCGATGAAATGCAGACCAGATATTACAATCATTTGAAAAATGATTTGACTCTTTAAAGATTTATACAAACATTTTAATATGTTGTTCCTCAGTGTGCCACCTGCTGGGTCATTTGCATTTAACACATTCTTAATATTGTGTAAAAAATTATGCAGACATGTGTTAAATATGTTGCAGTTGGTGTGTTTTCATTCCTGGATTGTATCACTATAAGTGTGAACCATATTGCATACAATGTACACTGCAGCATAGGAGCTAAATACCTCTGAAAACTGAAATAAATGAACCAAAGCTGCAGCTTTGCCCCTGTGGCCATCATTCAGGTGCCACCACAGGAGTAACATGCTGTTCAGTGTGATTTCTTTATACCTGCTGCCCTCTTGTGGCAACAGATTGAACCACATGTGTTCAGCGAGAGAGATGTCTCCATCCTCTCAAGTTCACCATTTGACTGTGTCCTTGAGATACCTCACAGATTTGTTGACTCACAATAGCTGGAGCTGGTTTTTTCATCGTGTAATGTCTGCTAAACTGTCCTGCCAAGTCTCCAGGAGGCAAAGAGGAGAGATGTGTGACTCACGATGCTCATTACCACACTTACACTACCAACACCAATCTCCGCTTACTGCTTGATTATAGTTAGTGTGATAGGTGTACACTATAACTGCACAAAGCCCGAGTTGGATAGGTGAACAAAAACAAAGTGATTCTCTTATTTACGTTAAATTTAGTGCACAAAAATGTGAGGCAAAGGCGAGATCCCCGCATTGCAAACACGATACACATACATTAAAAACTATATCAGGAACTGATCTTACTGTTGTTCTTACTCCTGAGCAAAAAGCCACACAACCAGACAAACACAAGCAAAGAGGTGACAAACAACTGCTAATTAAGAAGACAAATTCAATTAGTCATTAACACAAATTGTGCTTGACAAGAATGCAAAAATGTCTGGATCTACTAAAAATGCAGCGCGTCAGTGTACAAAGACATCAGAATTGACTCATTTTTACAAAGTGATGGTCACTCCATAGACAAAAAGATGTTCCCAAAGTAATTTAAATGAAACCTGAGGTTATATTGATTTAACAGAAACTGGCAAAAAGACGAGAAATAAGTATTACCACATAAGGACAAGGTTTTGTTTCTCCACTATGCCACCCACCAAACAAGTCTTCTGCAATCCAGACACCCCAACTGCTCTATTTAACTTTAACACGAGAAAAGCCAGGTGCAGGCTTGACACTACAAAGGAAAGCAGGTGCAAACATTTAAGCCTGCTCAGAGACATCTCTCACCTCAAATCCCTGCGAGGTGATTTTGGCATCGTGCCTGAATCTGGAGAGCGAAACACTTTCTGCTCTCCCTGTTTTACATTATGTTGTAGCTGCAGATGCAGTCAGATTACCAGCTGAGGTCAAATTAAGTGTGCCGTCCCTCTTCGTCTGATGAGTGATTTACATACTGAGTCAATAATGTATAACTGCTGACAGACAAGTTCAGATTTTAGTTAATATTGGCTGATTAATCATCCATGAGCAGTGTCTGTTTACATTTTTTTTTTTAAAAAGCACGCTGTCATCATTTTGTAGCTCTGCTTTGAAACAGTCCTCTTTAGGAGTTCTTGCAAAATAACCACAACGAGTCAAAACAGAGAATATAAAGAGTTTAAACTCATAAAGGAATTGGGAAGTTGAAATACTATATATAGAACAAACAAAGTCTTCATCCAACACAGCTTCACGTCAGACAAACTCGAACTTTGCATCCAACACCTGCGAGCTGACTCGTACAGTTTTGATTGAGGCCATGAGGTTCATCTGACAGTGAGCAGAGATGCAGGATAAGGGACTGTTGGCACTTTATATCTGAACCCTACAGATCCCAGTGTGCGCGCTGCTTTTGGTCCAACTTCCTCAGAGGAATCAACTGTGCTTAATGGAGTTTCTAATTGTCTGCCCTGAATTTGAGAGCCGCTCCGAGCTGAAACTACCGGAGATCCTGCGTACTGCAAGTGACAGGAGGAGACAGGAGAAGTTGTTGCATTTGTCTCCCATTAAAACAGCATTTTGTTTTGCTCTGGAAATACTCTAGGATGTTTTTTTTTAATGACGTTAGAGGTGTAGTTGTGCTATAAGTGAGCAACAGCAGCAATGCAGTGAATTGCTGAGACATGACTAAAGGACAAGGCAGGCATTTTTGTCTGTTGAGTGGTGGTTGTGTATGAGCGTAACGGATGCACCGATCTGACTTTTTCAGTCTTGATACCGATACCGATACCTGGGCTTTGGGTATCGGCCCATACCGAGTACCGATCCGATACCAGTGTTTATAATTAATAAGTTGTATGCCTCACTGAGTGACTGGGATCATTCTTTTATGTGTAAGGCCACATCAGACTTGACTTAAACATCGCTTTCCTAACTTTGTAAAACAAAATCTATAGCAAATAAATACATAGAGAAAATAACAAAAAAATGTGTGAATTGTTATTTATTAGTTAAATAATAAATCGTACACCAACAACTTGGCAAAGAAATCTTCAAAATTAACAGGAATTACAATTAAGGTGTAAAAATGTTTAATGCAGCAACAAATTGGTCAAAACTTTCAGTATATACTGTATATACATATAGAATTGAATTTAATAAATCGGCCCCATTGTCACCGATATCCGATCCAGCTATTTGAGTCAGTATCAGTCCGATATCCGATCCGTTATCGGTGCATCCCTAAGTGTGCACACATGTTGTGCACATGAAATAACAGGCTTTATTTCACCATAGACAACACTTGAGTGATTGTTCTTAGTTACCTTGTGAAAAGTAAAAAGTCAGTTTGATCTCACAGCATTAGCTGCTCTTACAAAACTGTTTCATAAAGTATGGCTCAATACTTTTAGTTCCGAATGTAATCAACAATAAGACAAGAATTGTTGGAGCATCACAGAAAAACAACGTGATACACAAAATGTAGAGCTGAACTAAATAAGACACTTAGAATAACGCATGGAGATATAGCAACTCAAATAGGCCTCCAAACGTCTGATTCCACATGTATAAAGTTCACTAATGTGTGTGTTATTTTCCATCTGATTTCCTTTTAATGTATTCTAAAGATCCTTTTTTCTTTACTAATCCATGATCCAAAAGACAAAAATTCAAAATCCCTAAGTGTGCACACATGTTGAGACTTTTCTTTCATAGTGGATATGTGGCAAAGTAAGTCACTTTTTAAAAGTATTGTTTGATATCCCAGGTGTACAGGGTAAATGCAGCTGCTCTGCTGCGCCTGGTTTTCAACATACATTAAAGTAGTTAAAGAGTAGAGACAGTTGTGTAGTTTTAAATTTAACTCTGTCTTGTCAATTGGGAATTCCTGGACAACATGTAATCAATGTGTGGATATCCTGGTTTGATATAAATGTATTTAAAGACACATTAAAAGTTTGGGAGCCCCTGCCTCCTGGAGTACTATGGAGCTGTCCATGGTGCTGAACCTTGCTGCTTGTTTGGGGCCCTAATATAACACAGATCTGCTCTCCAGGGCCCCTGAAGTTTAATGACTTGATCCCTGCATTGTCCATTTTTTGGCCCGCTTCAGATTGCAGCACTGGAACACTGCAAAAATAGCTGGTAAAGTATCTGAATGCAGCTATACCCTGCATGCACACTAAACTCTGAGCTCTCTGCACACTGCAAGATGTTACTCACACACACACACACACACACCAACACAAAGTGGAGTGGCCAATGAGACCACTCACCTCCCATCTCCTCTCTATATATATCTCCCCCCTTTTCATCATCACTCAAGAGAGAAAGCATGCAAAGCAAAAGGTATAGCCATAGGTAAAGCTATACTGTGTGTGTGTCTCTCTCACCGTCAATGATAGTGGTCGACTTCGATCGTTGTCCACAGAAACACTGCAGCATATGCGCTCCTTTCTGAAGGAATGGCCTCAGAATCCTCATTGATTTGGGTTGATGGGAAGCCCTTCCTCAATCCAAACAACCGGACAGTGCTATCATAACAACACAGCAGCTAGGGTCAGGCAGCATAGCGGATAGCCAGCCAGCATCTCTCTCTCTCTCCTCTCTACAGGCTTCACAGCAGCCCTCAAAACGCCGGAAGGGCACAGTCTGCAGGACAAATTACGCAAAAACGAGGCATCTTGAGTGATCCCTCTCTCTTTCTCTATCTCTCTCTGTCTATCCTCTTCTCCTTCGTCCACCGACGATCATTCGGCACACTCCTCTTCCGCCACGACAGGCAGGCAACGCAAGGACGTTACAATGTGCTCTTAATTGTGCATCCCCCCCCCTCCCATCCTCCTCCTGTCTCCAGCAAGCAGGCAAGGAGAGAGGAAAGGGAGAGGTGTAGAGAGAGAGATGGAGAGATGGAGAGAGAGAGAGAGAGAGCATGCACGCCAAAGTTAAACTGCAGGGGTAAAGTGGCAGGCCGGCCACGAGTGAGGTAATGCGGAGCTGACAGTTAATAAGGCGACGATGTGACGCTGCATGGCTGCACAGATGTTGGAGCCCTGCAGGAGCCAATAGTTTCTCTTCTTCTTTTTTTTTTTTTACCCCAGATCCTTTGGGAACAAGCGGGCAAACGCAGAGCCTACGTCAGCTGCAGATCCACCGCTTTTAAAGACAAAGGTGATTTTCTCATTTTGATGATACTATATACCTGAAGGTTTATGGCTCAGTAGTCACTGTGTTATGGAAGAGCCAACAAGGTGCCACACAGTGGTCACCTCACTGTCCGTTCACCGAAAAGGGGGACTGACAGGAAAAGAAAATATACAATAACTTCCATAAGGCCAGTGAGTGCACGTGTATTGATTTACATAATGTGATAGGAGTAAATAAAGTTGACCTTATCCTGTGGGACAAGACAAAGTAGTTGTCACTTGTCGACAGTTAAAGTTAAAAGTAGATGTAACACAAAGTACTTCATGTAAAAAGTTCATTGAAAATGTTATTTAAAGGGACTATTTGTAACTTTCAGAAATGCTTGTTAACAGCGACACCTGTGGCCGTTAAGTCAAGGAAAGTCAGCGTTGGGCTCGCGCTCGCTCGCTCTAAATCAGGGGTGCACACACTTTTTCAGCATGCGAGCTACTTATAAAATGACCAAGTCAAAATGATCTACCTACTATAAAAATGCAAAACATATATTTATTTATAAATATATTGAGTATTCTTTATATGTACAATATATGTTGGTGTACCTTGCATAACTGCATGAACCCATATTGTACAATATAACTCTGTACATTTTTTGTCATTACCTTACTCTGATGACTTGCACTGAATGGAATCAGCTAGGGATGCATAGTCCGGACAGTAGCTGCTGATAGCCAGCCTCAAGCACACTTCCAAATGATCATCAGTCAAGGTGGAACGGTATTTGGACTTAATAATCTTCATGTGGGAAAAGGCTGACTCGCATAAATAAGTGGAGCCGAATAATGCATTCAAGGAGGTAGCACATTTCCTCATGTTGAGGTACTTTTCCTCTGTGAGTAAGTTCCAGAACTGTCCATGAGCCCTGGACTTAAGCTGAATGTCAGCTTGTAGTGTCAAAATCTCATCCTCCACTCCAGATGAGTTCAGGTGAAACCGTGTTGCAATTTGTTGGCTGACGTCTATTTTAAATTTTTTTTTTTTTTTTTTTTTTTTATAATGCCATGCGATCTACCCACACTACCTTTGCGATCGACCGGTAGATCGCGATCGACGTATTGGGCACCCCTGCTCTAAATAGACATGAACGAGCATCGCTCAAAACAGTGAGGCGACACACGTCAGCTAAAACCACATTATCACTCTATTTTTCACCTGCTTGGCAGTAATGTTAGCTGACCGGATGGAGGTCTCTACATGAATCAATGCTGATCCTAGTGTTGGCTTTTCCTGCCTCAGCCTCTGGGGCTGAAGCCGGAAGAGAAACGTTATCGTCTCCCTTTTAACGTTTCTCTCTGCGGAGCACCGTCACTTCACAAGACACGGAAAACCTCTGTTGGTCTGGAGGAGCTGCAGCAGTTATTTCTGCACTTAACGTCCACTGTACATTCACTAGATATTCTCAGAGCTAAACTAACTCTTCTGCAGTGTGGAGTGAGCGCGCATGCACGTCTAGAGGTGGAGCGAGACAGCGAGAACGCGCGCTGTGTGTGAGTGAAGGCAAGCAGGCAGCGGAGCAGAGACTCCGGCCACACGCAAGCATGCATATGCGAGCATGCATGGGATCCCGACCCGGTAAATTTATAGGTGTAAAAAGTTACAAACAGTCCCTTTAAGTAAAAGTCTGTATTGTAATGTAAGTGTTCTAATTACCAGAAAGTTTATGGCTCAGTCACTGCGTTATGGAAGCCCAAAAAGGTGCCAACAGTGGTCACCTCACTGTCCGGACCGTGCGTTCACCAAAAGGGGAACTGACAGGAAAAGAAAATATACAATAACTTTATCTATTACAGCTTCTCCTATAAGTGCGTCCATAAGGCCAGTGAGTGCATGTGTATTGATTTACACAATGTGATGGGAGTAAATAAAGTTGATCAGGACCTTATCCTGTGGGACAAGACAAAGTAGTTGTCACTTGTTGACAGTTAAGTTAAAAGTAGATATACCACAAAGCACTTCAAGTAAAAGTTCATGTAATGTAAGTGTTGCTTATGTTTATATGCAAAACTGTTCTAATTGCAGAAAAAGGCTCCTTTTAATCCTAGTATTGTAAATTATATCATCGGATTATTATTACTGACTCATAGGCCTAGTATTTAATTGTTGTATTTGGTCAAGGTGGAAATCATTTTAGAGCTGCAACTAACAATTATTTTCATTGTCGATTAATCTGTCGATTGTTTTCTTGATGAATCGAGTTGTTTGGTCTATAAAATGTCAGAAAATGGGGGAAAATATCGATCAGTGTTTCCCAAAGCCAAAAATGACGTTCTCAAATGTCTTGTTTTGTCCACAACAACTTAGTTACATCCCCCCACTGTGTTGTACCTGCTATAAAGCTCTACTCTAAAGACATCTCTGAGTAAGTAGGCAAAATAAAAATCTAAAAGTTCTTCATAATAATAAAAAATAGAAAAAGAAATTAAGTACACAAACAACAAAATAGAATTAAAACAAAAATAACAGGCTTTATTTCACCATAGACAACACTTCAGTGATCGTTTTTAGTTACCATGTGAAAAGCAAAAAGTCAGTTTGATCTCACAGCATTAGCTGCTCTTACAAAACTGTTTTATAAAGTATGGCTCAATACTTTTAGGTCTGAATGGTATCAACAATAAGACAAGATTTGTCCGAGCATCACAGAAAAACAACGTGTTACACAAAATGTAGTGCTGAACTAAATAAGACACTTGGAATAACGCATTGAGATATAGCAACTCACATATGCCTCCAAACGTGTGATTCCACACGTATAAAGTTCACTAATGTGTGTGTTATTTTCCATCTGATTTCCTTTTAATGTATTCTAAAGATCCTTTTTTCTTTACTAATCCATGATCCAAAAGACAAAAATTAAAAATCTTACTATCAAATTTGGGCCAATATATAGTTGTCATAAAAGCAAAACAATGTGCCACTTTCTGCTCTAGGGGGTGCCATAACATAAAGCACTCAGATCAAAATAACATGCAGAGAAACTGAAATGTGACCATGTAGCAGAGAGAGGAAGAGAGAGAATGAGACAAAGTAGCATCACTAGTCCATAAAGTGTTTAGAGTCACTAGAGACAAAACACAAATGTTTAGATTTTGCTGTGTGCCTGCAGTTCTTGAGGCTTTGTAGTGAGCAAAGACACTCTGCACAACCTCCTCTGCAGCATTCATTTAACACACGGCTGCATTTAAACAGTTTATGATTGATCTAATATTTTCTTGTGCTCACATTTAACCTTGCGCCACAAGGACAACGAATATGGCACCAACTACCTTGGGAACATGCCCTCTCGATGTGTAATGTATACAATGTACATAAAAGGACGTTTTAGGTCAGCAGAATGCTCCAACAACAGCATCTATGCAAATAAGGAAAGGTCAGAGAGGTTTAAAGAGAGAGATAGTGGGTGGAGGGAGGGAGGGAGCTGGCATCAGACCCAGAGTCACAGCTATGGTGATGGTGCTGTATATTCAGCTCCCACTATACTGTCCCACTGCAGAGCCAATCACCACTATAGGCAGAGAGAGACACAGAGAGAGAGAGAAAGAGCATGAGGAGGGAAAAGGAGGAAAAGGTGGCACAGAGGGCACAGGGAGGAACTAAAAAGCAATTTCTGACATATTTATGACCAAAACATACTGTATTGTATATATATGTGGACATGAACTGATATTAATAAAACAACGTGGCATGCAGACTGCACAATAATTTCACTTTACAGCATTTATGTACAGCGTTTTTTTTTTTTTGTATGTACTGTATATTCATAGGGTGATTAGATGTAGTTAGTTGCCTAAAATAGTAGTTTCTTAAAATCAAGTCCTTCACAATGACAGCAAAAAGACAGGGAACACAATTATACATGTAAAGAAGGGCTTAAAGGGACACTTCACCCCCAGAATATAAAAATACATAGATTTCCTGTTACTTTAGTGCTATTTATCAGTTCAGATTGTTTTGGTGTGAGTTGCCGAGTGTTGGAGATATTGGCCGTAGAGATGTTTGCCTCCTCTTGAGTGTAATGGAACTAGATGGCCGACCGTATCACTGCGCAGAAAGAAGCATTTACTGGATGAGAGGCTCATGCTTGTGACAGCGCAGGGTGTCAACATTAATGGTGTCCTCCTCGGCTGAGCTATAACTTTAGCAACCCTGTCTCCTACAAAATTATACAACTAAACTGCATTCTCCATTATGTTTCGAGGGATTATAGAGATTACGGTCGCAGTGAAACACTTGGTTAACGTTGTAAATTGAAACTAAACAAAACTCGTTATTATACCACGTGACTTTCGGGTATAACGGTCGAAATATACTACGTCAACTGCTCTGCGTGTCACTCGTTGTACTATACGTCACTTGCCGTCCGCGGACTATTTGTGATACAACAAACCTAGTCCTCGACAATATGTTTCCTTCCAAACGTAATTGAGGATGCAGTTTAGTTGTATGGGAAAGTATTTTTTTAGGAGACAGGGTTGAACATAAGGTAGTTCAGAGGTGCTAGGTGAGCTAGCAGTATTGAGTATAGATGCACGTTTCTTTCTGCGTGGTGATACGGTTGGCGGGTTTAGTTTGGTAGAAAGAAAATAGTTGCTACATGAAAATGCTCACAACAAGGGCTGTGTTGGCGATTTGAGCATCACAACCCGAGTGCCATCTAGTTCTGTTATATTTGAGAGAAGGCATAGGAGCCTATGCCGTATATCTCCAACACCCTGCAACTCACACCCAAACTATCTAGATTGATAAATAACACTTCAGATTTTTTCCCTTAGCCATCAGGACTCTGAACTCCTCCTTCCTCACATACCACATGGTTGTCCAAATGGTTGTCCATTTATGTACTTGTGTTGCAGAGAATACATACTGTACTGAAAACAAATCCCACCGGCCTTGGTTGTGCGGCTAATAAACAATCCGATCTAATCTAATGATTTTTGATTTTGGTGTGAACTGTCCCTTTAAGATACAGATAGGCTACTGGTAAAGGGTAGTTAGGAGGATTTCTCTAATTGCCACTCAATGAAATTAGATTATTACAGAAGCCAAGAAGCACTGATCAGTGCCATATTATTAATATAGCAAACTCTACACTGGCAGAAGGGTTATATCACTATTTTCTCCCTCTCTCTGGCAGTCCTACTTAGATCATTTTAGTTTCCTTTATAGATACCCGATACTGTCTGATGGATAATGTTGTATTTGCATCTTTACTACAAATAGCGCATACGTCTTTTTACTGTGCTATCTTTGACTGATGTTCAATAGTATCTTTTTAAGAAAATATTAACTCTAAACATCAACATTTTATCAGCTCCTCTCCTCTCTTATCCGGACTTTGGTGGCTGAGCCTTTAAGAGGACAATGTTAAGAGAGATTCTAGCATGAAGATCAACCTGAAACAATAAAAGTGAGGCAGACATTTCCCCCAATCCCCAGTAGAAATTACGCCCTTGTAAGTACTAATTTCAGATGTAAAATTCCCCCCTTGTGACACCTCGTGGTTGACCCGTCTTCATTTACTCAGCATGTGTCGTAACTTTACCTTGTCCAAAAAAAGACGTGTCCTGTATGTATTTGAGCAAACTCAGATGTGTCTGTGATGACACTGTGGAAAGATGCGAGATGAGCCAGCTCTCATTTCACCCTCCTATATATACAGTATGTCAACAGAAACAAGGTTAAAATGTTCACCTTGTAAGGCGATACCGGCTTTGAATATCATGTAGAAATGTATTGTGATTATGCTGATCAAAAGTTAAGAGAAGAAAAACAGATGTCCAATTTTAAAAAGTGACTGCAAATTGAGATTTAGATGTCCTTTTTGCTCCCAGGTCATTTCATTTGAAAGAAAAAAACTGTGTTTTTAGTTTGATTTATTATTTCTCAATAAAAGGGTTGGTTGTTTGTTTCTGCAGTAGGAGGCAAAACTATTTCAAGAATATTTAAACTATTCAACCCAACAACATGCTTTGATGGCTCCGTCATTACAAATTCATGCTGTGCAGCCAAGCATTGATCAACATCATTACACAGACGTATGGATAAAACAATGCACAACACATCTAGAATTTTCCATTTGACTTTCCATACGGTGCAGCCATTAAAACTGCATGTTAGATTTGATATTTCACTCAGTTAGTATAGCTTTAATACATTTTTAAATACAGCATATAGTTAACAAACTGTTAAAACTAGTCCAAGTGTAAAATTACTGGGAGGATGGCTTAGTTGTTTGTAAGTGTTTGGAGCAGATCTGCCCACAGTGCTGGATGAGAAAAACAGATTGTTACAAAACATATGAAAAAGACTCTTACTCATTTAAATCCTGATGTGTAAGAGTCATGTTATGCAAAATATTTGGGTCTCAATTTTACAATTTTACAAGTATTATATTGTTTACTGTTCACCATTAAGTTCTTTAAAGTACTATAGTAGTGTTATTATCATGTTTCTTTCTGTTTTGGTCAAAATTAGGTTATTCTGTTTTAATGCAGGCTGTTCTCATACACTGTTCGTAGCTATACCTACGAAAAGTAATGCACTGTAATTAGTATATATCCCACAAAATCAATTCAAATGTAATCCACGTAGTCGTGAACAAGGAAGTATAAAGAGTGACAAATGCCGTGTAGGGGGGAGGTCAGGGTGAATGGTGGGTCAAAAAACACAGGACTTTTGCCCATTTCCATCCTTAAGTTACGCCACTTCCGTAGTTATTTTAACCCAAACTTTGACTTATTAGTCAAGTAACTTCCGTACTTAAAGTAATGCCACGTCCTTTAACCCATAGACTGTATAAGAAGAGGACGTAGTCCACCATGACGTCCCCCATTGGTTTGTGGACTGCCGTTTTGAAGTCTCCAGTTTGGCATTTTGTTTTAGAAACATAAACATACACTGTGTTGTACAACAGCACTGAGTCTCTGCTGGTGGTGACTACCATTTGCTGAAATGTCAGAAAGCATTCTCATATTCTGCAAAGCTAAAGCAACGTCTGCATTGCTAAAATCAGCAAAACTGTTAATGGTTGCTTTATGTAAAGCTGCCAAAAATCTCTTGCAAAATGACAAGTGTGCAAACTTGAGGTTCCTGGCTCAATCTGAGTACAACAACGCAGCAACAAAATACTTGTCAGATAACATATCGACATCACAATATTAAAGAGACAACTAGCTTTTATTGTTTTGTTTTTTTCAGTGGGCCTGCTGTGTAGCCCTGTGTATTAATGAAGTAGAGAGTAAGGAATAGCCAAGCCAACACTGCAAATATGTGGGGAATAAGAAATGAGAGGCTGCTGTCGTGTGCATGACAGAGAAAGAGGGGATTTAAAAGACGTGGAGAGTGATGGGGGTGCAGAGAAATGCAAGAAATGAATCAGCAGCAATAAACCGCTGTGTGTACATATTTGTAAAGAGCTTTTACTCCTTTCTTAAAGAGCAGTGCACAAGAAAAACACCTGGGTCAGTGAGGAATGTCACATTCAACACACCACAGAAACACTGACAGAAATTTGCTCCATCTTGACTTACAGTATGTGTATACAGCATGAGAGGAATGTCATGGCCACATTAACTTGCTTGGGGACTCCGGGGCCTCATGATCAGGTAATAAAACAGGACCCGCCTTAAGGCCCTTATTATGTCCGTAGATGCTTTAGTGGTGCATAATTTCATATTCACAAACAAAATGAGAAATAGTCAGATTGTTACACAGTGAATCTGTTTTTTTGTTGTTGTTTTTTTGGAGTCCCAGAGCAGTTCTCGCTTTGCCAGTTTGTAATCCTGCCTTCAGATTAGATAGGCAACTGGGAAACTAGTCGTGTCACAGTGACACAACTAACACAAGTCCGACAGGTCTCCGCAACAAATATGAAAACATATTGTCACAGTAACACCAACACACAAACTAACAGATATTCCAGCTAAGAGGACATTAGTGTAGCTGAAGAGCCCGACACTAATAATGCACTTAAAACGGGATAAATATAACAGGAAATACAAAATAAATAAGTAAATAAATAAGCCTTTCTTTCATCATACAAGAGCCAGAGAGACGCAAACAGAGAGCGTAAACTATGCAATTTATTTGTCTACAGAAAGACATATCATAGTGTGAGGTGATGTACTATATTGAGCTAGTGTTGGCTTTTTATTGCGGATAGGCCTGTCACGATAACTAATTTTGTTGGATGATATATTGTCCAAGAAATAATTGTAATAAACGATATTATTGTTGTTTTGAAACCATTTTATGCCTCTGATGTAATGATAATATAATTGCATAATAATGCAAGTACACCCTTTAAAAGAGTAATGGACTTTTAATCCTTAAAGATATTCAGACATTGGAAATGGGATATGAAACAAAATATGAAAATATCCTGAAACGGACTCTCAGGCTCTGTTAACAAAAATGTGCAGTGTCTGCGCAATGCCCAAGTCTTATTATGGTAGTCCCAGCACTATTTATGCTGGGACCATGTTAGTGACATTCTTAACAAACGCGTACACAACGGGATATATATCGAGGTCAGCAAAACTGCTTAAGGTCATGGCCATATATCGTACGATAGGTCGATAACGTAATTATTGTGACAGGCCTAATTGTGGATATCAGCCCTGATTCAACTGATTTGTAGTTATAATTTCCTGGAGTTATTTATATGTTTAATGTTTCCACAGTTTTAAATGAGCATGTGATATAAAAAAAAAGTTCTAATGAACGGTTCTGAAAGAAAAGTTCAAGTGAGTCCAATGAGATAACATAAATCTGAATGAATCATAAAGCTATACTGTACACCGCCTCTCTCCTCTCCTGAAATACAATACAAGGATCCAAACACTGTGTTCTTTGGTGGGAAGTATATTAACAACAATAGATGATTATGCATAAGCACAAAGCGTTTCATTTTTGTGGTATAGTGAACACTTCATCTTCCCTGTGTGGGGATCAATGAGCGAGGCCATAAACTCTGCACATCCCAAAGTGTATTTAAGAAAGGTTTACGTCACCTTTACAGCCCCTTGCTCAGTTATACCTTGACATGTACTGATTGAACACCCCATGACTTCTTGTATTTTTGCTTTAGCTGCAGCATTTTTTGCTTTACTGTAAAAATCTGGGTAAAACACATCAGGGTGACCATGAGCGAGAAGGTTACCCTACTTAAACAAGGGCACTCTGTTCCCATGTCCAAATATATTTTAAGAGGGGGAATGTGCCTGTTTTGTGCTTTTTAACCCCATGCATCATTAAACACAGCAAGATGTTTTAGAGTGACTTATTTAAGATGTGTGTGTAAGCATATAAGGCAGCATCAAGTTTTGAATGCAGCAGACTGTATACCCTCTCTATATAACAGCCTCTCTCTAGCCCATTACCTACTGGCAGAGTTGAAAAGCTTTGTCAACAACACGCATGCTGATCGTTGAGGCTGCTGCACGGGGAGAACAGCAGCACATTCATCTACCCGAGAAAAAAGTGGAGAGCACAGCAGTTTTCAGTCTGAATCAGCTGACAGCACCGATAGAGTAAACGAAAGATCCGGCAAGGGAGACTAAAACCGTTTACCATGCGCAACACTGTAATGCAGGCCTAATATTTTGCATTGCAAATGCCAGGTTTTTTCAATAGGTCTTACATAGTGCTGATAAATCTTAATTATAGCCCGGGCTGGAACGGTTTATGGTGCTTAACGGAGAGCGCGAAGTGAGCCAAGATACAGCAGCAGCAGCAGCAGCAGCAGCAGCAGCAGCAGCAGCGCTGCAGCACCGGAGCATGTGCTGCTGATCTGTGGATGCTTAACGCAACGTATACAGACAGTATCATGCGCATCTTCCGGTTCAACTTCCTATTAAAGTGCACCCCTATAATATATTACACAAGGTGTCCTGCTGCAGGTATAATAACAAAGTTAAGGCTTTTTTGTGTTCCGCAGTCTGTGCTCAAAGACTCCACATCACACATAAGCAACGATATGCATCCCAAAAAAAACAACAATGTGAGCTCATAACTTATTCATATACAAGTATGTGGAAGTTTCTTACCGAGGTTTTTTTTGTCACCCATGTCCCCTGAAGGTGCAGAAGTTGATTATGCTGATGACGAAGGCTTGGAGCTGGTTGCGAGCTGGTGCTTCAGTTTGGGACAGCCGAGCAGAGAGAGAGAGAGGGAGGCAAGTTGCTTGTTTCATGTAATGAAATGCAAAGTGAGCTCCTTCTGGGACCCCCTCCTGAAACGACACCGGATGCAGAGCTCCTCAGTGAGCTGGTGCTTACCCCTTCGTGCTTGCAAGAGTTTGTGAGTAAGGTGGACTGAGGGCTCAGGTAAAGAACGAGGGAGGGCTGGGACTGTGTGTGTGTGTGTGTGTGTGTGTGTTTTGCAGGGGAGAGCAGATGCAGGGTGTGCACTGTGTGTCTTGATGCAGGAGTACAGTAGATGTGTTTATTGTCAGGAGCTGTTCTGTCACTGTTGTGCTGGAAAGCAAAAGATTTTGATTTCCTTGCAAACCAGCATGCTTATAATGAAGATTTGTGGTGCCATAACTGTTCTATTTTATAGATACAACCCAGGTCAATGTTGTTTTTCTATTCCAAATTTCTACAATTTAAATGTGGTGTGTCACATCACTTAAAACCATGAATTAGAAAATCTTTGCACATTATATATGATTGAAAGTATGAATGAATGAATGAAGTGTTTATTATTGTGTCGTGCACACTAAGCCCAGCCTGCACGGCCTTACAAGTCACCACACATTCATACAAGCCAAATCCAGAATGCTGCGTTTACATTTCAGATTTTCAGACCTTCACGTCTACAACAAAAAGTCACAAGTCGCTCATAAAACATGTTCTTTATGATACTGGAGAAACCAGAATAATTCAGTAATCAATCTTGCCCTCTTTTCTAAGCTTTTGAGACAAAATTGGCAAACTTAAAGCAGCAGTTGGCGGAATTGGAGCAAATATGATTAAAAGAAGTTTTTTTTATAAAACGGTCACTATATCCTGACATTAAGTGCATGAGACAGGTAATCTGAAAAAAAAAATCATTAGCCTCTGTGTCCTCTGGTGCTCCTAATGGCATCTGCAAGATTTCACAGAACCGGAGGAAAACAACTAATCAGAGCTGATCTGGAGCCTGCCGTCTCTGAGCAGCTGTCAATCACTCGTGATCTCCGATCAAAGGGTCAAACTAGGCAGTGCTGATCAAATATTAATCATTATTCTGTTACTGTAATGCCTATTTCTGTCCTCAAATGGAGTTTGCAAGTGATTTACAGCTGCCTCTGTTGAATGAACAGCCAATAGGAACGCTCTCTCTCTGAAATGACCTGTGATTGGTGAAAGTTTCCCATCACAGGCTAGATTTTTTAAAGCCTGAAAACAGAGCCAAGAGGAGGTGCAGAAGTCTAGTTTTCTCTCAGAACACTTGAATTACAATATGCTAAAAGGTAATCATGGAATTTTTGCCCAATGATGCCAAAAATATTTTGCCTACTGCAGGTTTAAACCCAATAAAATCGAACAATATTGCAATTTTCATCATCTGTTTGTCAGGGCCAGTTCATGGAAAGTAATACAATTTAGCACATGCCCCATTAACGCCAGTGAGAGTATGTTTGCAGTAAAATGTACTCCTGTTTATCCTAAATTCATCAAGACACTTTTTCATGTATTATTTCTTATTTTTTCAACCACTCTGCTGAATTAACATTAAACAATTTCCTCACACACCTGCTGACCACATAACATACCGTGTTGCTTTGTACCATTCTGCAAAAGCAGATGATATTTTGCTGAGACATCCATATTTAATGGATGAATCACAGATCAATAGTCGTGTCCTGAGCATCTGACTCTTTATTGTGCCTGTTATTTGATTATACTGCAGTAGAATTCTGACACATTGTGTTACAGTATAAAGACTGCACTGTGCATTCACAATGAGCTGGCTGTAATGGGTTCGCACAAAAAGCTCTTGAGGAAGTTACTAGTATTGTGTAATCAACTCAGTGTGAACTGATGGGGCAGATCAGATATGTAGACAGAGGTACAGTGTGTGCATTAGTGTGTACTGCTATTCATTTAAGTGCCTCCCTTTAACCCCAAATTTAAAACAACAAAAACAAGCCTTTGCACATACGCAACTTTTTATGAAAGTTTTTTAATCGATTAGAATAGTGAGAGGTTGACACTGTGCTCTGTGGTACTTTTGGGTAAAATAAACATCAGGACTTCATCCCACTCAGTGTCCACTTCACACCAGCTTAACAGTGTAAATCAGCTGCGGACTGCTTCCCAAAGAATACCACAATCGCACACTGACCCCCGAGTCTCAAAATCCATGCAGGAAAAAACAGAAAACAAGTCACAGTGTGGTATTATCTAACTGGCCCATTGATCAGCGTCTTAGGAAAGCTCACCGTCAGCATTCTGATGGGACGCTATGATAACAGCTAGAGTTTCCTCTGATGGTATAAAAAGACCGTGCTGCTGGTATAAGATGTTTCTAGCCTTTGGGCTGAAATAGAAGCCTCAAGGCCAAACGGCGTTCAGCATCATGCATCTATATCGCAGCACAAACACGGGAGCGGAAACGTCAGAGTTGCTTTATTATTCACTCTATCTAGACTTAGTTTGCAGTAAGACAAATGAGTGTCCTACACAAATGACAAGTTGTTCAGATTTCAGACACTTCCTGTCACATGACCGAGGCCTTTGCTGCCCGGTTGCCGACACAGGCGTATCCTGGCTGGCGTCGCTTCACAGCGAATCGATGAGGGGACCTGAAAGAGGACACCTCTGCTAGGGGAAAAAATGCACCGCATTGATCAGAAATGAACCTATAGTCCTCTACAGATTCAGAGAGAGATGGATGTGTGTGTGTTTGGGTCGTTGCATAGCAGGGCTGCAGTGTCATACGGCTCTTTTACCAAAACCCAAACAGCCTTTACCTGAATGAACTTCTGCAGGCGATTAAATATTCATGATTCTCACCCTCTTTTCGTCCCTTTCTGTTCCCCACCTCAATCTGTCCTGTGCTCACTGTCATCCCTCCCGTCCCTTCTCTGCTCTCTTCATCCCTCCTCCTCTTCCTCCCCTCCCACGCCTCCCCGTCCTCCCCTTCCCCAGACCTGCACCCATAGGATATCATCTAACTTGGCAGCGTGTCCTTGGGTCCATACAGTGGCAAAGGCATATTGCTCTTCTTTCTTTGTACGCTGTATCTTTGCCCTGAAAGCTCTACACTTTCCTGTATAACTATATAATTGTCTCACAGAAGTGAAATTGTATTATAATGTCCCCACAGGATGCATTGTCTGCTTCAGTTAAGATTAATTACCTACCTACTCCTAAACTTCTTTTATTCTTTTCTAGCTCTATTACGTCATTTCTTTGTGCACTATTGTCTTTTGCTAAAGTAGCCCAGCAAGTCAAGTGCAGATATTGTATTGGAGGAGAGCCCTAGTTACTCTGCAGACACTGCAGTGCAGCCTTCTCACTGTAAATTCTACCTTCTTCACCTATTTCTGGAGTCACTGGCAAGCTTGTGAGGAGTTAGTGGAACTTGTCCAGATGCCAATAGCAGCTCCATCAATACTGTTTAGTCCCAGGCCTCCTATAGACTTTCTCCTGTTTTCATGAAAACAACTTGTAGTGTGCTCTCCTAATGTTTTAATAATAAGAAGAAGAGTCATTTATTATATATTTTACTAATGTTTTGACATTCTGAAGAACATGTCATATATCAACACATGATAGTGCTGTCATGCTCAAAGCCTTTACATCCATTTATATATTTTCTTCTTCTTCTATCTTCAGTGGTGGAATAAGTATTTAGATCCTTTAATTACTGTAAAACTGCAGTAGGCAGAAAGTTTTTGGCATCATTGGGCAAAAATTCCATAATAACCTTTCAGCATATTGTAATTCAAGTGTTCTGAGAGAAAATCGATTTCTGCACCTCCTCATGGCTCTGTTTTCAGGCTTTAAAAAATCTAGCCTGTGATGGGAAACTTTCGCCAATCACAGGTCATTTCAGAGAGAGAGCGTTCCTATTGGCTGTTCATTCAACAGAGGCAGCTGTCAATCACTTGCAAACTCCGATCAAATGGTCAAACTAGGCAGCAATGAGCAAATATGAATTAATATTCTGTTACTGTAATGCCTATTTCTCACCTCAAATGTTTTCAGAAATATCTTGTAGTGTGCTATTTTTTTTTTTTTATAAAGTTTGCTCCGGCTGGTGGGCAGTGCTTGGTATTTCCTCAACTGATCTCACCAACTTTCTCATTTTACAGCTAAACAGTACACTACAAGATGTCCAGGTCAGCTCTGATTGGTTGTTTTCCTCGGGTCTGTGAAATCTTGCAGATGCCATTAGGAGCACTGGAGGACATTGGAGGACAAAGAGGCACATGATCTTTTTTCAGATTACCGGTCTCATGCACTACTGTCAGGATATATTGATCGTTTTATAAAAATAACTTTTTTGAATCCTATTTGCTCCATTTCTATACCCACTGCTGCTTTAAGTAAAAGTATCAATAAAACAATGGAAAAAAAATACTGCAAGTCCGGCATTAAGAATTTTACTGAAGTAAAAGTACAAAAATATTAAAGCTAAATGTACTCAAAGTAACAAAAGTAAAAGTACTCATTTTGCCGAACTGTTCCTTTCAGAGTGTGATATTATTATATTACATTATTGGATTAGTTATTATTACTTTATTAACTACATTATTACTGATGCATTGATGTGTAATTTTAGCTGCTCTATATGGTAGTTTAATGTATAACAACAAGCCTTTTTCACAGCAGACATTGTGAAGATCTGCGGTTCAATATCTGGCTACTCCCATAGTGTGGCCTATATCAAGATACTGAACCCCAAATGGCTGTACGATCGGTGTGAATGAGCATTAGATTAGATCCCAATGACAATTTGGCACCTTGTATGGCAGCCTCTGCCTTCAGTGTATGGATGTGTGTGAATGGGGTAAATGTTGGCATGTAGTGTAGAAAGGCGCTATATAAATGCAAGTCCATTTACCATTTAACAATGACTGCCCTATTCAGTTGTCCAGTGTGACAGTGAGCCAGAATGCACAATAACCAGGGCCCTAAATGGCATTCAGCCATCTTTACTTTTATTATTTACACCTGTGCTTTTCCTATGGTGTGAAAATGTGTACTGTGAAAAAGGCCTATGCATCATATATCTTACAAACTGATCATTAGTTCTGCATAGTCACAGGCTGAGCAATAAATGTAGTGGAGTAAAAAGTGCAATATTTCCCTCTGAATTGTATTCGAGTGGAAGTATAAAATTATACTTACTGGTAAGTTCATTACTTCAGTAAATGTACTTTCCAACATTGTGACTTCACTGGCTAAACCTCCCAAATCTGTACTTTAATACGCCACTAGAGGGAAGTGAAGTGTTACCTTTGGACAAACAATAAGATGTTGTAGTGCCTGCACAGCCCACAGAGGCCTTCACCTTCTGCTGCATTCAAGTACTCTCAACTATTACTTCAGAATCAACTGTATTGGCCCAGTATACTTACGCGTACAAGGAATTTTACTGTTTGTTTTCCATTAGCTCTCAGTGTACATACAGTATTTATATTATTTATTTAATGTTTATATGTATAGGGACGAGTATGTCACTTAAACTAATGCCACACACTACAGCACTTATAGCCTAAGCTAATTTTCCATTAATGCCCGTCAATATATGGGCCTTTAAAATACATAAAACTCAACAATAAATACACAAGAGACGACAAGAGGTAGGCCTAAATATATTAAAAACACAAAACTCAGAACTCAACAAGAAAATACAGCCAAATCTATATAAGACACAAACTATTACATTAAAGCACCATAAAACAATACACAGGTCACATCATTTTATTATTATTTATTTTTTTATAAGGCTTTCTTTATTGAACACATGCTCATTAACGGAGGTACAAACCGATACATAGACAATTGAAAAAACACAACAAAAAATAACACAAAACAAATACATTAACATTTCGTAATGCCAGAGTTTAGTTTATATACATAATTGTATATTCATTTAATAACTTAAAGGTCTTAAAGGCTTTTTTTTGTTTTTAACATTAAGTAAGATGGTGCTATATTGTTTGAATTCATTAATAAAGTGCAGGAAAGTTGGCTTGATTCCTGACCATTTTTTCTTATGAATATGGAATTCTGTATTATATACAGCATGTTATTTTCAATCTTATATTGACTAAAATATAACATTACATCAAACATATTTATTTCAACATTAATCTTAAGTTTCTTTTGTAGAAAGTTGGCTACATCAATCCAGAACATTCTTGTATATAATCAGTGAAAGAATCGATGGGAAATACTCTCTTTTTCAAGTCCACAGAAATCAATATTTCTAATATAATATTATAATCAATATCCAGCTTGAATCTTTCTAACACAAGTTTTACTGGATGAATTCTATGTAATAACTTGAAAGACACTTCCTTAAGTTTGTTATTGATACAGTATATATCACAAAGTTTCCAAGCTTTCTCCCACTGTAGATCCTCAAATAAGGAAGATCAATATTACATGTTTACATGTACATATTTACAAATAGTGCCATGTTGCAAAGAATGCTATGATATTATTGTATGGGTTATGTGGCTAATAAATTACTTTAGGTATAGTAGGTGGTTTATGTAAAGTATACATATATGTAGCCTATGTACAACCTATTTAGACTTGATATTATGTACATGGCATTGCAGTTGCAGTAATCGAATATACTCTTTCAAGTACTCTTTGTTACACTAAGAGCTCTTGAGTGGAAGTCAGACGTCGGAGCTTATAGAGGAGTCCCTGAACGCAGCATGAGCTCCAGGGGGCGGGGCTTCAGAGCAGGAGGTCATAACAAACATGGCGTGGAGAGGATGTGTAGTGAAATGGGTTAAAACAGAGCTCAACAGATCCACCAACGCTACTACACGAAGCTCCAGGTGAGCAGATATATACAGCTGTTTATGTCGCAGTGTGTCTAAACAAGAACAACATTGACAGGACGTGTTTGTGTGCTTGTCTCTCGACCAGCAGTGTGTGATTACCTAACTGTTCCCACTGTCATTGTGAAGAGATCTACGAGGCTGCAGACAGCTGCATGTTTCATGTGTTTACTGTGAGGACCAGCACAGTCTTATGGTTTATAAGGAGTTAAGTAGCATAAATAGTGTCCCACTTTTTCCTACTGTCGGATGTTTACCCTATTAAATATAAAGCCTAGCCTACTGTATGTAAATAGCTATGGTTTTGCCCATAGACTCTTTAGATACAGTCTATGGTTTTGCCCATAGACTCTTTAGATACAGTCTATGGTTTTGCCCATAGACTCTTTATATTCAGTCTATGGTTTTGCCCATAGACTCTTTAGATACAGTCTATGGTTTTGCCCATAGTCTATGGTTTTGCCCATATGCTCTTTAGATACAGTCTATGGTTTTGCCCAAAGACTCTTTATACACAGTCTATGGTTTTGCCCATAGACTCTTTATATTCAGTCTATGGTTTTGCCCATAGACTCTTTAGATACAGTCTATGGTTTTGCCCATAGTCTATGGTTTTGCCCATATGCTCTTTAGATACAGTCTATGGTTTTGCCCAAAGACTCTTTATACACAGTCTATGGTTTTGCCCATAGACTCTTTATACACAGTCTATGGTTTTGCCCATAGACTCTTTATATTCAGTCTATGGTTTTGCCCATAGTCTATGGTTTTGCCCATATGCTCTTTATATACAGTCTATGGTTTTGCCCATATGCTCTTTAGATACAGTCTATGGTTTTGCCCAAAGACTCTTTATACACAGTCTATGGTTTTGCCCATAGACTCTTTATACACAGTCTATGGTTTTGCCCATAGACTCTTTATATACAGTCTATGGTTTTGCCCATAGACTCTTTATATTCAGTCTATGGTTTTGATCATAGACTCTTTATATACAGTCTATGGTTTTGCCCATAGACTCTTTATATTCAGTCTATGGTTTTGCCCATAGACTCTTTATATTCAGTCTATGGTTTTGCCCATAGACTCTTTAGATACAGTCTATGGTTTTGCCCATATGCTCTTTAGATACAGTCTATGGTTTTGCCCAAAGACTCTTTATACACAGTCTATGGTTTTGCCCATAGACTCTTTATATTCAGTCTATGGTTTTGCCCATAGACTCTTTAGATACAGTCTATGGTTTTGCCCATAGACTCTTTAGATACAGTCTATGGTTTTGCCCATATGCTCTTTAGATACAGTCTATGGTTTTGCCCAAAGACTCTTTATACACAGTCTATGGTTTTGCCCATAGACTCTTTATATTCAGTCTATGGTTTTGCCCATAGACTCTTTAGATACAGTCTATGGTTTTGCCCATAGTCTATGGTTTTGCCCATATGCTCTTTAGATACAGTCTATGGTTTTGCCCAAAGACTCTTTATACACAGTCTATGGTTTTGCCCATAGACTCTTTATATACAGTCTATGGTTTTGCCCATAGACTCTTTATATTCAGTCTATGGTTTTGCCCATAGTCTATGGTTTTGCCCATATGCTCTTTATATACAGTCTATGGTTTTGCCCAAAGACTCTTTATATACAGTCTATGGTTTTGCCCATAGACTCTTTATATACAGTCTATGGTTTTGCCCATAGACTCTTTAGATACAGTCTATGGTTTTGCCCATAGACTCTTTATATTCAGTCTATGGTTTTGCCCATATGCTCTTTATATTCAGTCTATGGTTTTGCCCATAGACTCTTTAGATACAGTCTATGGTTTTGCCCATAGACTCTTTAGATACAGTCTATGGTTTTGCCCATAGACTCTTTATATACAGTATATGGTTTTGATCATAGACTATTTATATACAGTCTATGGTTTTGCCCATAGACTCTTTAGATACAGTCTATGGTTTTGCCCATAGACTCTTTATATACAGTCTATGGTTTTGCCCATAGACTCTTTAGATACAGTCTATGGTTTTGCCCATAGACTCTTTATATACAGTCTATGGTTTTGCCCATAGACTCTTTATATACAGTCTATGGTTTTGACCATAGACTCTTTATATACAGTATATGGTTTTGATCATAGACTCTTTATATACAGTCTATGGTTTTGCCCATAGACTATTTATATACAATCTATGGTTTTGCCCATAGACTATTTATATACAGTCTATGGTTTTGACCATAGACTCTTTATATGCAGTCTATGGTTTTGCCCATAGACTCTTTATATACAGTCTATGGTTTTGACCATAGACTCTTTATATGCAGTCTATGGTTTTGACCATAGACTCTTTATATACAGTCTATGGTTTTGACCATAGACTCTTTATATACAGTCTATGGTTTTGACCATAGACTCTTTATATGCAGTCTATGGTTTTGACCATAGACTCTTTATATACAGTCTATGGTTTTGCCCATAGACTCTTTATATACAGTCTATGGTTTTGACTATAGACTGTTGTGCTGACTGTTATATTGCTTTCCATTATGTCATACAGGTGTTCATGTTATTCTGTGTATTTACCAGAGCTATCTGTACATTTTAAATGTTTTAATACTGTATCTACACATTTTTTTTGGCAGACTGAACCCCCAAATCCAACAGAGGTGTGGTTTCCGTCGAGAAGCCAAAAAGCCAGATACAAAGAAAGGAAATGTCACCCAAGAAACAAAACCTACACCCTCTGAGGCTGGCAAGCCAGGTCCTCCACCTCTTCCCAAAGTCCCCAGGCCGACGCTTTTCAAACCGCTGATGTTCACAGTAGGGGTAGGTCCTCCCATTCTTCCACTAGAACGAGAAAATATATGCATTGGTTTGGGACAGTATGATGGCGTTGGTTGGTTCTTGTCTGACTCCATGTCAGTTTACAGGGTGCTCCTTTGGTGCTGCAGCCATTCTGCAATATGAGACCCTGAAGTCAAGAGTTCAGTCTGCAAAAGATGAGGAGGATTCAGAAAAACTGTTACAGGTGAGGTTCTCATGATACAAACTGCTGGCTCTCTCCTCCACTGCTGTCATATATATATATATATATATAGCCAATGTAACTAATAGGTGAACCATTCATATATTCCCAGGGGTCTCAGAACATGACGTACTGGCATGAGTGGTGGAACCAGCTATCAGGCTTCCAGCAACAGCTCATCCTCCTGATGTCCATGGTGGACGACTTCTGGAGCAGCCTCACAGAGGGACAGAAGACGGCCACCGGTAACTTATTTTGCAGACACAGACTCCTTTTGTCCTTGTGCTTCTTCAACTTTAATGGCTAGCATCAACATCTTTACATGTGTTTTAATATAATCCCACATTTCCTTATTACTGTTTTCCAGGCATCATTGCAGTAAATGCTGTAGTCTTGTGTTGCTGGCGGATCCCTTCAATGCAAAGAACCATGATTAAGTACTTCACGTCCAACCCAGCCTCCAGTGAGTATGCGTGTTCCATACCACCAAAGTGCTTACACAAGGACAGTAAAGGCAACGCTCTTTTTGCACGTGTAAAATTTGCAGCTGGATCCACTGGACATGGTCTTCTTTTTTCTGTTCCCCACCAGAAACACGGTATCTTCCCATGGTCCTGTCCTCCTTCAGCCACTACTCCATCGTCCACATGGTGGCCAACATGTATGTCCTGTGGACATTCTCATCAGGAATTGTCTCTCTCTTGGGGAAGGAGCAGTTTCTTGCAGTCTACCTGTCTGCTGGTGAGTAAAATAAAGAATAAGACTGGCGTCTGATAACATTTAATTGATTATAAATCCAGTATTGAATTTATCAAACTCAAATCCCTTTTAATCTCGTACAGAATACATTTAGGTTCAGCTGTTTTAAGTAATACAAGTTATAAATAACTTAAACTTTAACTTAAACTTCCTGAATTTCATTAGACTCATCAGTCTTGGAGCTTAACACATTTGGGTATTTTAACAGTTGGCACCAGTTGGTAAAATATATGGTGATTTTAACTGAGAAAATGGGAAAATAAAATAAAAAAAGAGGATTAATTAAAGCTAGATTTGGTAATCTTCTTCAAAAATATTTTTACATCCCGAGCTCCATCAATAAATCAAATGCTCTGACAAAATGCATGTGGCTTTTGCAGGACTGTAATAAGTTTGTCCAATCATTTCATTCGGCCTACCTGTCTGCCTGCCTGCGTGCACACTGCCCGTGCACTCATTGCGTGTCACCGGAGTCTTTCACAAGCTGCTAGTTTGACAGCTGTGAGTGCTAACATAAGCCATGTTCATTGTTTATATTCATTATGATATGTCTATGTTACATAGCTACTTTCATTGGAAGAGAGTTAGCGACACTGGGCTGTTTTTTTCGGTTGGATAATTTTTTAAATCTAGCGTTCTCTTTGTAGTTTCTTAAGATTACCAAGATTACTTTAAGTTTTTTGGAGGAAGAAAGAGCAATATCTCAATCATAATGTGTATTTTCAGGTGTGATTTCCACTATGGTCAGCTACATGTGTAAAACTGCCACTGGACGTCTCCATCCATCATTAGGAGCGGTGAGATTTTTTATATTTGTTAAAATATTCATACAGCTTAACCCAAAAGAAGTACAGTAATCCTCATGTTTTGTCCTGTTTTTTTGTTTGATCCATAGTCAGGTGCTGTCATGGCAGTACTGGCCGCAGTCTGTGCAAAGGTGCCAGAGGCTAAACTAGGCATCATCTTCCTCCCCATGATCACTTTCACTGCAGGAAATGTAAGTGATGCACAAAATGTGTGCGTGTGTGTTTGTGTGCACTCCCTGCCTTGAAATACATTTCCTTGTTATGTAGATACACGCCTCTGAAATGTAATGAGTAAATTTTTTTGGTAATAGGGTGTTAACACTCCTATGTTGTGTTCTCACTGCAGGAAAGAGATGTAAATCTGTGCATGAACAAAACGGACAAAGTCCAGTGTGTGTGAGTGAATGTGTAAGTATGCGTGTCTGAATGCATGGCAGAGAGATAGTTGTTGTTGATTTAGTGCAGCACATTGTGTGTAACTTCAGGTTCCTGTCATTGGTCTGCCTTTAGGCTCTGAAAGCGCTCGTTGCCATAGATACAGCAGGGCTCATACTGGGATGGCGGCTGTTTGACCACGCAGCTCACCTTGGCGGAGCCCTCTTTGGAGTGTGAGTGTTCCTCTTACATTGAAAAGAATAATGGTTTATGGTTTTCATAAACAACAAAGATTCAAAACTCTACAGATGATGTATAAATGATGCAATAATACAGAAGTGTTTTATATTGTAGGAGAATGTCTTTAAGTTTTACAGTTAAGAGACAAAAAGTTTAGGCCCACATTGTAAGAAAAAATACAGTGAAAGAATAAAAAGTATTCCCGTAGCTGAGCTTCAGAGCAAAATCTCTCACCACAAAGTCCATTTAGTAGGTGCTTTCGATCATGTCACATGATCTTCATCAGCTTAAAAGGTGAGGTTCAAAGTTCTTTAATTGCTCAGAAAAAATAATTTGAAGATCTACAATTCCTTGACAACTTGGACGAAATCTATTTGCTGATGAACAATGTGATTCAGTCAAAAGCTCCAGAACTGCTACTAAATGGACCTTGTGGTCACACTCAAGTAGAGCTGCAACGATTAATCGATTAGTTAGTCAACTATTAAATTAATCGCCAACTATTTGATAATCGATTAATCGGTTTGAGTTTTTTTTTTTTTTTAAAAGTCAAAATTCTCTGATTCCAGCTTCATAAATGTGAATATTTTCTGGTTTATTTACTCCTCTTTGACAGTAAACTGAATATCTTTGAGTTGTGGACAAAACAAGACATTTGAGGACGTCATCTTGGGCTTTGGGAAACACTGATCGACATTTTTCACCATTTTCTAGACCAAACAACTAATCGATAAATTAATCATCAGATTAATGGACGATTAAAATGATCATTAGTTGCAGCCCTACACTCAAGGTCCACTTACCAGCCTTTTTTTCAGGATCTTTCAAACACATCTGACTGTCTTTATCAACAGATGTACAATAGAAGGCTCAATTGTCATCACATGAACCAAGTATGGAATTTCTGTCATGTGACCATAGCTGATTAAGACATTCATCAGCTCTTATCACATGAAACAGTTACTGTAAAGATAAATATATACTTACATACTATACAATAGAATTCTATTATTGGATGTTTTTACAGTTATTCTTGTAGCTGGAACTTGAGCTTTATTCTGGTTACACTGGCATAAATCTTTTCAAAGGATGTTATTGTGTATTTATATTATGCGGTTTGGTAGTATCCTGTCCTGCAGTACGTTTTAACCGTCTCCATGTATCTTGTCCTACAGATGGTATGTGGCATATGGTCACAAACTGATTTGGAGAAAGAGGGAGCCTCTTGTGAAGATGTGGCATGACATGCGTTCTCCAGGTGCTAGTGGATCCAGGCCAGGAGGTGGACCTGGACCACAATGACACTCTGACAGGATCCTTTTTTTTGAAAGAACTGGAGTCCACAGTTACCCCAGACTATGCAAGGACACTTTTATCCACCAAGACGGAGTCGGGTGTTATTGTTTATTAACAAATGTAGTTTTTCATTTAAGGTTAGTAATGAGAATAAGCTGATTTAATGGTATGCAGACAAATCGGGTAAGACCTCACACCTGGTGTTGCAATCCAGCTGTTTACTGTGTAGACTGCTAACATCTGCCGCGCTACAAGTAACCACTTCAAGCTGCAAAATGAAAATGTCATCACTCTTCTACCTCGTAATTATCCGGAGATGTTTAACCTTCAGCCTTCATGTTGGCTTTTTCCTGTTCATATTTTTGAAAGAGTGCTGATACAATTCAGTGATTGAAACATTTGCTGAATTCAATGTAATATACAGTCCTGTGGGCTGGTCTTATGTTGCTATTAAAACTGGAGTTTCAACAATCAGAGTTAATTACGCATTAATATTTTCATTTTAATGAAGCGGGAAAGTTAGTCCACATTGAAACCAGAACTTAACTCATAATTTTTGACAAGTGGGAACTCCTAATTCTACACAAGATGCATCAATATGTCAGTAATTTCCCTTGGAAGCCCTGAAAACAAAGGTGGGCTTTTGCAAAAAAAAAAAAAAACATTGGAGCAATGACACGACCCACTCCTTGATTTGGCACCATCACTTGATTCGTCAATCATTCAGTACATCTCAGGATCTTTGACCTCTGTTCACCTGTTCACCAGGCTTAACTCTTATTAACTGATGTCATAATTATAAAATTAATCCACAAATTCTGTTCAGATAAATAGTGTTGACTTTATTTAACTGAATCACACGATACAGTCTTACAAGCACACATTTAAAAAATGATTATCCACGCATGCATAGTACTGTTCTACATAAATATCATGTTAGAACGTACATGATACCTGCAATAATTCCATTTTATTCAAATTCACACTTTGGTGGAGGCTCTTTTTTTGGCCAAAATTTACTTAAGAATACCTACATCTTTTAACAGTCATTTTTAATCTGTAGGGACTTTACACAAGCACATCAGAAAAGTGTCATATTCTATAAACAACTATAAATGTATTAAAACCAGAATTAGAAGGAGACAGCATCAAGACAACTGTAAATTGTGGTTACAAACAAGGCAAAGCAGATCCAAGACTGACACCTGCTGGCTATAAAATAACTACAATCCACTGAGAGAGTTATTCATCTTGAAGGAGAGGCAGCTTTGGTTACAATATACACATTACCTTATCAAATATGGACGTTTCATCTCGACAGGGCCATGTGTAGAAAATTCTGATTGTGCAAAATCCATGATAGTCCTGCAGATGCAATGGTGAAACGGCTCAGTATCATGAAATACAAACACATTGAGCAGGTAAACTTTAAGCAAACAAGTCAAATATTCTTATTAAAAAAACATTTTGTACTGTATTTCACCCTCTGCTGAAACGCTGTCATATCACTGTTGTTTTTTTTTGCAATAATGTAATCAAAACTTGAAGAGATTTGGCCCATGAAATTTGAAATTCAGCTTCCTACACATGCAGAGTGTCTAAACAAGAACCTAATCCTGAGCCTAGACAGGTGTAAATTAATCAGACTTACCAAACTGTTACTTTAGTCTGTCTGTCTTCAGTCTAAAACAGTCAGCGGTGTGGCAGCTCCTCAGCCTCTACTCTTGTGGTTGGCATAGCTGGGGAAGCCAAACTGGGAGACCATCAGGTTGGAGAAGCAGAGCGGCATGAAGCCGTAGATCTCTGTCAGCCTGTTCAGGCAGAAGGATCTCTGAAGAAGGTGTTCGGGGCGATGCCACATACCCTGGTACCCGCTGCTGGCATCCTTTTCCAGGTTGCGGAGGTCCACGGGTTTGACAAAGACCCCAGAGGGTTTGTTAATGCTGCCTATAGAGTGTTTCTTCAAATCCAGCGCTACAGCAAAGTTCATAGCAATGTCATCACAATTCTGTGTTTCATCCACCAGCGCGTGCACTGCTCGAGGTTGGTCCTGGAAGAGCTGCAGGTAGCGACGGTGGAAGAAGGCAGCACCGATTAACACCATGGAGTATCTGCAGTGAGTCGATCGAGATAAAAGTATAAAACATCAAAGTAAGACCAAACCAAACAAGCAGCCAACAAGCATGCATTTCATGTTGAAGCTTGAAAAAATGATGACAAATTTAAAGAAAAGCAGTACTTACTTGTCACCTCCAGCTGTTTCTGGGTCCTGTAGTTCAAAGCTGCCATAACTGTACACTCCTCCTGGTGTTGAGACGTGTTTCCGTGGGACGAAGCCAACAATCTGGTCTGGAAATTGCTGCGGAACCAAAAACAAAAACAACTTGTGCTATACCTGCTTATGTCAAATCACATTGTGTACGGTGCAGTGCCACAGTGGTTCTCAACCTTTTACATTTGCGACCCCCCCCCTCAATATAGCACGCACTGGTGAATTTATTTCTTCGTTGGACTACATTTACCATCAGCACTGATTGGACATCCACATAAAAGGTGGAAAAATTTCCCTTTAATATAATTTCCGTTTTTTATTTTTTTTAATGATCTTGTGACCCCCAGGTTTTGAACCACTGCAGTACCACATGAGGTTTTTGCATTTTTATTTACATAATCAATTATCAAGTTATGCCCAAATGTTATTTAGATACAGAATGTTAATCACTGTCATCTACATTGTCCCTGAAGGATATTACCTTCCAAACAGAGAGAGCGAAACTGATGTCAGGAACACTGACCAGGGTGTCGTCATCCAGCATCAGCACAGCTAAGAATCGAAGCAAATATCAAACAAACGCCACTGGAAAAAAAATGTTGAAAAAGGCACAACATATAGGTCTACATAATCATATTTAGTGGCATACACAATATGCAAGCTGATAGATATACTGACCATCAGTATCAATCTCAGGGAATGGTTGTAGTCTGTTGCGCATCAGATTGACGGTCTGCTCCTTAAAGACCACAGGGACCGGATGAGGCCCCAAAGAGTTCCATAACTTTAGGGGTGTCTGCTCCCCGATGTTGTTCCAGACTATGATGATCTGCTGAAGATGAGGCACTGCCTGGTAATGGTTTAGGAGTCTGAGCAAAATGTCTGTGCGGTTGTAAGTTTGGATGATGATGGTGAACCTCTGCTCCTCCTCTGTGCTGTCACCATGGTGACCCTGTGCAGGATTCTCCTTTTGTGACGTTGCCCTGCGTAGCGCTCCCAGGACCCCGACGCCTCCTTGGTCCTCGGCAGGGGGCAGCAGAGCGGTCAAGGCTGCACCGACCAGGAGGAGCAGCAGGATTGGCCAAACCAAATAGGCCCGCCGGAGTCCCACGCAGCATCGAGGGACCCTGCTCCATAGGAGACACACAGATGGGCAGGACATCCCATTACAATGTACCCGAGATGCTCACAAGTCATTTATTGCACGTCCAAGTCAAGTCTCAAGTCTTTGAGCTAGAGTCCAAGTCAAGTCTTTGAGCTAGAGTCCAAGTCAAGTCTCAAGTCTTTGAGCTAGAGTCCAAGTCAAGTCTCAAGTCTTTGAGCTAGAGTCCAAGTCAAGTCTCAAGTCTTTGAGCAAGAGTCCAAGTCAAGTCTTTGAGCTAGAGTCCAAGTCAAGTCTCAAGTCTTTGAGCTAGAGTCCAAGTCAAGTCTCAAGTCTTTGAGCAAGAGTCCAAGTCAAGTCTTTGAGCTAGAGTCCAAGTCAAGTCTCGAGCCTTTGAGCTAGAGTCCAAGTCAAGTCTCAAGTCTCTTCTGGTAGTAATGAACGTTCTATCATCTGCTGCATGCTGTGCCATCATCACTCCTTCATCTATTACCATATAGTATCAGCACTGATTGGTTGTTTGGCATATGATTACTTTAAACAGGCTATTGCAATGCAATATGAAAATCAAACACAATGAAAACTTGCCTTTAAAGTTTTTTGGGGTTTGTTTTCCCACTAAAAATGTATATAGACTAAGTTTAACTAGCTTTATTATTAGGCATGCTATAATAACCGTAACTTATTTTTCAAAAACAGTTAGAGTACAAACATATTGTGTAACTCCACCTGGTCTCCAACTAATGATATATTATAAGCTAACTTAACACATCACTCTAGCCTCTCAAACCTAGAGATCTTCACAAGTCATTTTTTTGCAAGTCCAAGTCACTGTGTGTGTGCAATTGAGTCCAAGTCCAAGTCCCCATCTCTGCAATGACTCCACTCAGGATACATTCACATGCTATGAGACACAAAAGCATGGCTTTACACTCACAGCTGTATTGCAACTAACTTATTTTTATGGAAACACTTTCACTGGACTCATAAGTATTGCATGTCTATGTTCAACATTTTATTTTGGCCTATGTTTTTATCTTGATGTTTGCACTATTTTAACTTATGTAAAGCACTTTGTAACTATGTTTGGAAAGGTGCTATACAAATAAAGTGTATTATTATTATGTGAGTCTTTTCAGAAAACACTGGGTCCTATCACAAAGTAATTAAATGTCAAAAAGCCTGGTGCACATAAACATTGTGGTGAGAATTTTTGCAAATTAAATGCTATTTACCTCAAAACTGCCTTATTGCTGCATGAAACTATTATTTAACATGCAGTAATCTTAGACCAGTATTAGTTCTGTAAGTAGGCCTATACATAACGCCTTCCTTGAGCCACATGATAGCTATTTATTTGCATTAAACACGGTAGAAGTGACGTTTTATTTCTTTGCAGAACTCATAACTCACCTCATTTTGTTGACACTGCTGCACACAGTCAGTTCACTTTATATGCTCGCCATGTTGGCTAACCAAAGAGCCTGAAAGAAAAAGAGTTCCGACAAGCTAACGTTAGCCGCGACGTAGTGAGTGGGGGGGTCAGTTGTGTTGTTGGTTAAACTGCAAATTGCGAACTAGCTACTTAAAAAATACGTTTACATTTTCTATGTGACAGTGTTTATCAGTTTTCCCTCACTTGAGCATATTTCCTACTTTTTTTGGTAACCGATGCCATCTTTTTTGTGCTAAACTAACGGATTGTCGTTGTCTTTCAGATTTTTTCCGTTGGAGGCACATCTCCACCAACTCCAGAGATGCTATCCCAACGCCGTTGGATTGGGTCGTGTCTACAACGTACGAAAACTCTCGCGAGACTTGCTGCCCCGAGAGCAACATTCCCTTATAACCTGACAAAACCTGTGTATTCATTCATACTGCTCACAGCAACGCTCAGGTAGGCCACGTGTCGTTAGTGTGTACAAAGTAATATTCATAACACATACCCGTGTTATGAATATTACTTTGTAACTTGGGAAACTTCTTCTTCTCCTTCTCCCCCTCCTTCTTCTTCTTCTTCTTCTTCTTCTTCCTCTTCCTCTTCTCCTTCTTCTCCTTCTCCTTCTCCTCCTCCTCCTTCTTCTCCTTCTCCTCCTCCTTCTCCTTCTCCCCCTCCTTCTTCTTCCTCTTCTCCTCCTCCTCTTCCTTCTTCTCCTTCTCCTCCTTCTTCTTCTCCTTCTCCTCCTCCTCCTTCTTCTCCTTCTTCTTCTCCTTCTCCTCCTCCTTCTTCTCCTTCTTCTCCTCCTTCTCCTCCTCCTTCTTCTCCTTCTCCTCCTCCTTCTCCTCCTTCTTCTCCTTCTCCCCCTCCTTCTTCTTCCTCTTCTCCTCCTCCTCTTCCTTCTCCTTCTCCTCCTTCTTCTTCTCCTTCTCCTCCTCCTCCTTCTTCTCCTTCTCCTCCTTCTCCTTCTTCTTCTCCTTCTCCTCCTCCTTCTTCTCCTCCTTCTCCTCCTCCTCCTCCTCCTTCTCCTTCTTCTTCTCCTCCTCCTTCTTCTTCTTCCTCTTCCGTGTTATGAATATTACTTTGTAACTTGGGAAACTTCTTCTTCTCCTTCTCCTCCTTTTTCTTCTTCCTCTTCTCCTCCTCCTCCTCCTCCTTCTTCTTCTCCTTCTCCTTCTTCTTCTTCCCCTCCTCCTCCTTCTCTAACTCCTCCCCCTTCTCCAACTCCTCCTTCTCCTCCTTCTTCTCCTCCTTCTCTAACTCCTCCCCCTTCTCCAACTCCTCCTTCTCCTTCTTCTTCTCCTCCTTCTCCTCCTCCTTCTTCTTCTCCTTCTCCTCCTTCTTCTTCTTCGTCCCCTCCTCCCCCTTCTCCAACTCCTCCTCCTTCTTCTTCTTCTTCTTCTCCTCCTCCCTCTTCTCCTTCTCCTCCTTCTTCTTCTTCCTCTTCTCCTCCTCCTCCTTCTTCTTCTCCTCCTTCTCCTCCTCCTCCTTCTTCTTCTCCTTCTCCTCCTTCTTCTTCTTCCCCTCCTCCCCCTTCTCCAACTCCTCCTCCTCCTTCTTCTTCTTCTTCCTCTTCCGTGTTATGAATATTACTTTGTAACTTCTCGTATAGCTGGTAACGGCACACCGTGTTTATTTAACTGAACCAAAGGATAACACTTCATCATCTATTAACTTCAGGTTGCTCCTCGTTGCCATGACGAACATGAATTCCTCACCAGAGCTGAGTTGTCCTACAGTCCCACTCTCCAATGGTCTGCAGATACCAATACTTGGATTAGGTGTGTTTTGCTTTGGTAAACACTGGGCGTGCACACACATTGTGTGATGTTTTACTGTTATTTCTAAAGCTTGTAAGCCATAGAAGAAGAACAATAAATAAATATCAAATATGCATGATAGTTTATGTATTTATTTATTTATTTGTTTATTTTTCACATCAAATTATTCTTTAATAGGCCATTCTGGGGTGAAACCCTAATGGAAAGAATGACATAATATGATTATATTAGTGTCCATTGCTAACTCACTATTTTCTTGATGAATGACTTTTTCTAGTGTTTTTTTTTTTAAGTTAAATCAGCTGTGGCAGTTGGGTACATTATTAGTTAGGTATTATTATTGAATATATATATTTGTGTCTTTCTTAACAATGTTCTGAATATACTATAAATTTATGTTCTTACAGCTTGGCTATACTCTTTCTGAATATGCCAAAAGAAAAAACATTGGATTGAACTGACATTGTTTTGACTGCTGATACTTAGTCGTTTTCTTTCTCTTTATACCAGGCACATCACATCAGGGCGGATACTCTCACGATGCCATTGTGTATGCACTCACTGAGTGTGGCGTGCGCCACATTGACACAGCAAAGCGCTACGGCTGTGAGGAGAAACTGGGTGAAGCTATCAGAGAAAGTGGGGTTCCACGGAGTGATCTGTGGATCACAAATAAACTGTGGCAAGGGGACTACGGATACAAAGCTGCAAAGAAGGCCTGCCTGGACTCTCACTCACAGATGGGGGTGGAATATTTTGGTATGGGTTGTGATTGATACAGACATGTTAAACCTGTGATGGGCGATCTACTTTCTGATTGTCCTTTGCTTCTTTATTATCATGGCAGTCTTCATTCCCCAATATTGAATGCTGTCTGTTCTCCTCCTTTGTTTTGTTGTCTTTCATTACCTCATCACTTGCCCCTTTTTTTCAGATCTGTACCTGATGCACTGGCCAGGGTCAGAGCAACCTGGTCGCTCCAACAGGGAGATGAGAGCTGAGACCTGGAGGGCTTTGGAGGACCTGAATAAAGAAGGTACAGAACATGGAAGATCATATCGGAAAGTGTGCAATGAGTACAGCACGCATCATTGTGATATAATACTGGCAGGGTGGGTATTTCATAGAGCACAAGTATATATAGTGGAAGAAAATTTCCTTCAGGTCCAATTCTGTGGCTGGTTCAGATGAGTTTTATTCACTGCGCAGTGGAGATAGAAGTTCACAACAAAGCGGCAGGATGAGGAAAGGATGCTGTAGAATTCTCAGTGAGCTTCTGGCCAGGATTATATACATCCGTCCGTAACCGCTTATCCCATTCAGGGTCGCTGGAGCCGATCCCAGCTGACATTGGGCGAAGGCGGAGTACACCCTGGACAGGTCGGCAGACTATCACAGGGCTGACACATAGAGACAGACAACCATTCATGTTCACATTCACACCTACGGGCAATTTAGAGTCCGATTATATACAGGGGACATAACTGGATAAACACATGGTGTGAGCTGGGCTAAACTAATCTTCTCAGGAAGGAAAAGGGATATTGAAACTATCAGGACCCAAATATGAATTCTGTGTCAGTCCCAGAGAGACCCAACTCACAAGTCTGAATGGATTTCTCAATACAACTGTTGCCTCAGAGCAAAAGGGTGATTTGAATAGTTAATGCGTGACCTCTCACAGAGATCTGTTAATCAATGTAAGAAATGGTAGGACAAAGACAATATAGAAAGAAGATGTGAATAAACTAAGAGAGTATAAGATTTTCTTCCACACCTGTTTGTCACTATAGGGCTGTGCCGTGCTATTGGAGTGAGCAACTTCATGGTCCACCACCTGGAGGAGTTAAAGGAAGACTGTAGTATCGTGCCACATGTTAACCAGGTAGGTTTTTAATTATAAAAATTATAAATAAAAAATAAAAAAAAGCCTATAGAGAAATTCAGGCCAGGTGAGATTATCCCCCTCCTCTTTGCCTCAATAACTTTCATACAGTACTAAATCTTTCTGAGTGCTATTACACAAAAGATAACAAATGATTCAATAATAGAAATTTGTTCACCAACATGGTCAGAGTGAGGCATGTAGTCAATGTTTTCCCTTCTGAGATGCTTCACAGCATGAATCATTGGTGTGCTGTTTATCTCACTATTGGACTTTAGAGCGTTTCAACAGAATTGCGTTGCTAGGCAACAACTTGGGTCCACTTTTACTTCCTGTCAGCTGATGTCATTCACAGACATTACAAGAAACGGGCACACATTTGGAATGATTACACCTGTGAAATGTGGTGCCTTCAAATGAAACTCGTGAGCTCGTGTTTACAACATGGGAAGTCGTGTACACGATATGCTTGGCGTTCAAGTGTTTAAGTCGTGAGAACACCGCTGCTAAGCAACGGCAATATTAACGTTACTGTCGGCCTCTAGAAGCCACAGAGGCTAACAATTTAGTAAGCTAGAAAGTGGGTAACATAATGCAGTAAATGCAACGGCATTATGACAGAGGAAAAAGATGAAGCAGTTGGGAATATCAACATTTTCTTCAGACATATTAAATTACGAAGAAAAACAATATACGACTGAAATTACAATATATTAACTTAGTATGTACCGAAAAACTTCCATGGCCTCCGCCATTTATGACAACGTCAACAAACACTTACTAGGTCAAGAATACCTTTCGGGGTTCGTATGGTCTCTTTTGTGAACACGGTAAACACGACCCCATTTGAAGGCACCAATGATCTATACAAGTGAATGTTAAACTGAAGTACCTACATACAGTAACATGCCTATGATGTGTCTTCAAAATGATGTGTCCTACCAGGTGGAGTACCATCCTTTCCAGCAGCCCAATCCCCTGATAGAGTACTGCCGTCAGGAGGGAATTGTGTTTGAAGGGTACAGTCCTCTGGGCAAGGGTGAAGTCCTCAGCGACCCAACTGTTCTCCACATAGCAGAAAAATACAGACGCACACCAGCTCAGATCTGCATCCGCTGGAGTATTCAGGTTGTCACGTTGTTCAGATATTACCTGCCCTAAGTTGAATTGGCCTAACACATATATTCTTTTTTTAACCACAATGCTCTGGTTTCTCTGCTTATCCTTAGAATGGAGTTGTCACAATACCAAAATCCATCAGAAAGGAGAGGATTCAAGAAAACTGTCAAGTGAGTTGAAAATGCATCGCACAGTCTCTGGCTTGATTGGTAAAACCTGTTAAAAATGAAGAAAGGTGAAGAAATATTAATTATATTGTGATGAACCAATCAAGCAGGCATGACAGCACAAATACATTTAAAAAAAATTAGAAACACGGCAAAAGGCTAAAAATTAGGAAAAAAATAATGTATCTATTGTGGGCCTAAAATTAATTATAAGCAACTAAGCAGGATACTGTAGAAATAAAACTGACAACAAATGAAAAACTGAGGAGGCTGTTGCTCTGTTCTTAGCTTAGCTGTGGTTTAAGGGTCAAGACGGGTTTAAAATGGCGTGAAAAAAACATCATGTGGTCTCTTTGGCTCATTTTCAAAACAGTCTTAACATTCTCTAAACTGTAAGTGCAATTGTCACAACTGTTTCATTGGACATCACATCTCTATTGCATGTTTGTAAAAGGTAGCAACTCACCCTAAACATTTCATTCATGCTTCAAAACCCTGTTATTGTGTCAGTAAATTGGCCAACGCCACCAAAATGAGAAGTTGTTTTGTCTTCATGTGAGCTGTACTGGTCAAAGTTTACTGGGAAAAGTCAATACTGTAGGGCACAGAAACAGGATATGTACATGTGTGTATATAGAGTAAATGTATTTGTGTAGCAATGTCTTACATGTATTATAAACAGGAAATTTACCTTTGAGCTTTCATGTAAAGTCATATACAGTGAACAGACAATTTGCCACAAAATGACATCCTTGCCAAAAAAAACAATGAAAGAACCTGCTGTAGTTAAGTTAAAAATAAATTGTACCTCCTCACAGTATATAACACGACGTCATAGATATTTATGATATACATGTATGTCTGACAGATTTTGATAATTGAATGGATCATTTTGCATGTGATGGCTCAAATGATGAAAGAATGTTTAGAAGTTTTGAAGAGTACGACAATCTCACTTTGAGTCAGCTCATTAGTTTTGATCAGCAAGACGTGTGCAAGTGGTTATTGTTAGACTATTGTATTTACTCTTTTGCACACATGTGCCAAAACACGTGCAATTTTCTTGAATGAATGAGAAATTCTAATCTGTTGTGAACAGCAAACTAATTGTTCAGAGATTTTAACTTATTGTTTTGAAAAACATAATTCAAATTTGAGAATTGAGCAAAAAGCAAATGAGACCTGTAATGAGAACTGTAAACTCCACTGCTGTTTCTTTTGAAGCGGTTCAAGATACTCCTGTAGTTTAGTTCCTGCAGAAATCACCTAAACACCACTAGATTTCACTGCATCTGAGTGTAAACTTCAACCTGTTGCAACTGAAGGATAATAGAGTTCTATGCAGAGGGAGATTCCCACAGATCAGATTTTGTTAATCCCTTAAACTTCAATTTTTTTCCATGCGTGTTATTATGAAGTTAACTACAGCATAAGTGTGAAACTAACTAGTGAGAATTTACATTGAAAATGTGTCACATATGCAGTATATCAGTGGGGTTGAAAAGTTCTATGATGTGATTTACATTTGAATGAAAGTATAGATTGATTTAAAAAATTTTTTTTTTAGTGACTATAACCAATTCTAGGTCTCTCTCAGGAGAGCCGACAGTGAGGCAATCAGACGCCAACTCTTACTTTGAGTATAATCTCTAATGTCACAGCCATTCATTTTCTCATTTCACCCCTTCCTCCTCCTCCTCCTCCTCCTCCTCCTCCTCTACCTCTGCTCTCTCACACACATAGGTGTTTGGGTTCCAGCTGGAGGAGTCGGACATGGCCGCTTTGGGAAGCTTGCACGATGGAAGACACGTTACTTGGGATCCAACACATGTGGAGTAACAAAATGTGACAAAACTCTTTGAACTAGTTTTGTCAGTTGGCTGAAGAAATTTGGAGATTGGAATAAGATTTAATTGTGTTGCACCTTGCCTGAAGGAGACTGTGAACTCAGAAGGACAAAAACTTTGTTAAGTGCTGTATTTTATACAAATATGTACATTTTTTAATAATGCAAGAATGACAATCATAGGTAACATAGAAAAGATGATTTTAGAATCCTTTCTAAATGCTGAATATTTACCTGTCACACTGAGGATGTGAATATTTTTGTGATAGAAATATTTCAGCTCAGCACAAGTTAAACCAGTAATGTATTGATGTGCTAAGGACTATGAAGCAAAATGGACAAATCTAAAGCGATGTGTACAAGGAAGGGAAATTCAAATCCTTATTGGAAAGAGATGTAGCAAAGGATTTACTTGAAACGGTAGATACTGTCACTTGATTTACACCAGAATTGTGGTTTAATCTAGTAGTAGTACTCTCAGAATCTCAGGCAGAACAGCAGGGACCACCCAAAAAAAAAACACCCAGACCGACCTTGTTAATTCCTAGAAAAACGATTTAAAAATGGTTTATGTAAATATTTACATAAAAGTAAAATAAAAGTTTCACTTTGACATTAAAAACAACGTTGCACCATGAGAGGGTTTTGTGAAATAATTTTAGTTTGCAGGTCAGTATGATGGTATTGAAAGAAAACATATGTAAAGCTCACAGTAGACAATTATCTATTGATGACACCACTCACTGAAGACACCGCTGCAAAGTCAAATCCAATCCAGACCCAGAAAAACTTGTTCAGTGCAATGACTCCAAATCTTAAGCATACTCTCCCACACCCTGAAGGAACTGGCCTTCTACCTCCGAGAGGTCAAGGCCCAGTTACGTGCTGGTTAATCTTGTGTGACAAAGAGAATTTCCAAACAGACGGGTTAAAGCATAATAATACAATTTATTCCGAACAATCAATGTTGCATAAGTAAAATAAAAGAGTTTACAGATATCTGGATCCAACCTACGTGTCCCTGACAACATACAGTGCATGGGTCAGTTCGCGAAGTCTGAACCCCGAGCTATCCCTGATCCAGCGTTTTTATGGTTTACACAATATCAATAGTCATGAGCTTATGGCACGTGATGTTTTTGCTGCATATCTTCTTCTTTGTTTGTCCTTCTGACTCCTTTCTCTCTTTGACCTTGCAAAAAGAACAGAACATGCCATCCTCCCTGTCCTCGCAAACACTTCACACACAACAAATCCAACAATCAGGTTATTGTAGGTCATTGTAAGCACTTTTGTACATAATAAATCCAACAACCCTCACCCTCGGTGGCGGTGTGCTCTCACTGCACCAGTTGTTCTGGTCTTGGCTTGTTGATTCAGTCTTCCAAGAAACCATGTCTTCTGCACAGGACGGGACTTTTCCCACAGTGAAACTTTCAAATGGGCTGCAAATGCCAATGCTTGGAATAGGTAAGTATCATTTTTATATTTTTAAAAGTGTCTTTGAAACATTATCCATTGAAATAATTATGTATTATGATACGTACACGTCGCAACATGCTCTATCCGTTCCCTCTCTCTAAGGTACATCCCGGGTTGGAGGATTCTCTCAAGATGCTGTTCTGTATGCAGTCCGTGAGTGTGGCGTACGCCTCATTGACACTTCAAAGTTTAACGGCTTTGAGGTGCAGCTGGCTGAAGTTTTCAGAGATAGTGGGGTACCCCGAAGTGACCTGTGGGTCACCAATAAACTCTGGCCATTGGACTATGGATATGAAACTGCCAAGAAGGCCTTTCAGAAATCCTGCTCCCAGATGGGAGTGGAATACTTAGGTAAGGAGTGAAGGGATGCATTCCCTTTTTATACTGAAAGAAGGACATTTTCATATCACCATTTAGTTCCTGTTTTGTTGTCTGTTTATTTCCCCACTTCTCTCATCCATGTCTCATCTCTAATTAAGTGACTGTCTGTCCATTTCAGACATCTACATGTTGCAGTGGCCCAACTCGATGCAGCCTGGAAGCTCCAACAGAGAACTGAGAGCTGAGTCCTGGAGAGCTTTGGAAGATCTTCTTGAACAGGGTAAAAAACAATGAAAGACAACTTAATAATTTATACATTAGTAGTTCATTTATTTGCCAAGGTTGGTGCAAATGTCTGTTTTATTTATTTATTTTTATGAATTCTTTATTGCAAATATAGTGCACATACAAACAAAACACATACAAACAAAGGAGTCATTAATACAGACAAACAATGTCAGAGCCAGGGGGAATCTTTTAAATAAAAACATTAAAGAAAGCGTACAAATAATTAGTTTTTTGCAGCTTTCTTATTTTTTTTGTTAAAAATGGTTTTAATGTACTGTTTGGTTTCATTTTCAAATCTTATAAAAGGGTTTGAGTGGCTAAATCTGTATTTATGAATATGAAATTTTACTAAAATAATGATTAAATTCTTTATATATAATTCTTTACAAATTTTACTATTGTAATTGTAGAAACCAAACTGTACATTATACCTGCACAACAAAAAAATCAGAGACAATATTAACAGTAACATAACAAGACACATCCTTTGACATTTCTGTGACATTTCACAAAAAGAGCAGTCAACACAAATGTCTTTCTTTTTTATTTAAGAATATATTGACTTGTAGGATAATATCTATGTAACATTGTAAAAGAAACTTATAATATTTTCTTATAAAAGAAAATATTTCCCCAGTTTAAATTATCAGCAAAACTAGTCCAATAGGATACAGCAGAGGGGGCACTAGTAATGTCTTTTTAAACAATGAACATATGTTACGATTATTTTTTCTTAAAGTAGTCAGACAAATTTGACCCGTTGAAGTGAACTTAGGGCCCATTTGCATTAATCAATTAGTTAACTAAAATCACATTATTGTTAAACCAGTTTGTATAGAATATGGAGTTATTTTTTAATTTAATATGCCAATTATTTCAGATGAAACACAATTATGTTTATAAATCAAGAAACACACAGTAAAAATGTAAGGCCTCCAATCTCAAAGAAAATAAAATTCAGCATAAAGTTCCAACAAGGGTTGTTTAGAAACTGCTTTATCCAATTGATCTTAAAAGTATTATGAAGACTAGAAAAATCAAGAAAGTTGAGGCCACCAGATGTCTGTTTTAATCGTATTGGTTAGGTCAACCTGAAATTAGGTCACAAATCAACATAATGTATGTGTGACACATTTTACTCTTTTTTTTTTAAAGGGTTGTGTCGTTCCATTGGGGTTAGCAACTTTGTGATTCACCACCTGGAACAGATAAAGCAGGACTGTACAGTGGTGCCACATGTTAATCAAGTAAGTATTTCACAAAGCAGAAATGTTTTTCCTTTGGAAAAAAAAAGCCCAGAGAGAGACATGACCCTTGTCTGAAACCAGAACATACTTTAGGTAGTTAGTAAGCATTGTTATATGAACTAATAATAGCATCTACCATCAGGTGGAGTACCATCCGTACCAGCAGCCCCATAAGCTGATGGAGTACTGCCGTCAGGAGGGTATCGCCTTTCAGGGGTACTGCCCTCTGGCCAAGGGTCAAGCTTTAAGCGACACCACTATTATCCAGCTGGCACAGAAGTATGGACGAACACCTGCTCAGATCTGCATCCGCTGGAGTATTCAGGTAATATTAATGAAAATGAATGTGAATTGTATTGGCAAGAGGAAACGGTATCGGTTTATTCCTAAAATATTATACAGTTTTCCATATCTAGTCAGGTTTAGATGCTGTTGCAGGGTTTCGACTGTATTATTATGATGAATATCATTTAATGGGAGTCCAATTAAATATATTTGTACAACATGTGGCAGCTGCCAATTCTCTGGTGCTTGCTGTCATTTCCCTTTTCCCTGGTGTTTTTTTGGTTGAATTGCTGAGTGATTAGAGGGTTATTCAGTTCACCTGTTGTGCAGGGTGTGGGGACTGGCTTTTAAATGATAGTTGAGAGCAGCTTGGTCCATTCCCCTCTTGGCCAATAAGGTGTAACAACGCCCTTTCTGTAGGGCTTAAAAGAGGAGGGAAACTGCACACCCAGTGTCATTCCGATCTCTCCTTCACTAAATGCAACGCATGTTATCAGCCAAACCAGAAACGGGTCTGTTTTAAACCCTTTTGAGATTCTGTGATCTTTGTGTTTTGCTTATTGAGTGTTGACTATCCTAGTTGGGGAAACAAAATAAATACCATTCAATTGGGTTACCTGCACTAGGACGTTTAGGTGCTATTTGTGCAAGAATCTGGCTTGCAGGCTTTATTTTGTTATTCTAGTCATTTGTTGATTTTCACTGAAACCCTTTATAGCCATTTATTTTAGTGTATTTTATTTGGGGAAACTTTAAAGGAGGGTAAAAGGAAAAATAAAAACAATATTTCAGTTTCCTTAATTATTTGTTATTGTAGAGGCATTTGTTCATTATCGAAGACGCATTTGTTCATTATTATTATTAAGGAGTCATTTTATTTTATATTATTATGTGGATGGGAACTGTATTTCAGACTTCTGCCTGAACAACTAAAGTCTGGGGAAATCAGTACCGCCACAAACATACAGGCACAACTTCAGTCAAAACTTTCAGCATCACCATTTAAAAACCCTTCAAATGTCTGTCACCACAGTGTTGTTAATTCTTGTATTTCCTCTTAGAATGGAGCCATTACAATACCAAAGTCAACCAAAAAGGAGCATGTAGAAGAAAACTGTCAGGTGAGTTGTCAAAAAAATGAAGACTGTTCCAAAATTGAAATGATCAACTACCTTGTATTTATTATAATTAATATCATACTGATTGTTTTTACATTTTTAACACCTTTTCTTCATCCACACTCTTTTAGGTGTTTGGATTCCAGCTGGAGGAGGAAGACATGGAGGCTATAAAGAACTTGCACGATGGGAGACATGTTTCCTGGGATCCAACAAATGTGGAGTAACACAAGGCATGTTTGCTGCAGAAGTAAATAACTAATGTCTGCTGATTAAAAAATCATTTTCATTGGTTATGGATGTTGTGAAACTGCATAAATTTAACTGAGCGTCAGTGATGGAAGCACTATTCAGAGGATTTACTCTTAAGTAAAGTAAGTAATAGTTCCACATTTTGGGAAATACACTTTGCGTGTTCTTGCCAAGAGTTAGATGATAGGCTTCCGCTCTCATGTGTGTACGGTGAATATGAAGCAAAGGCCTATTGACGGAGGCTGGGACACGGGTGTGCAGACCAGATTTTTCTGCGCATGTGTTGTACCCCGAAGATATGACGTGTTGATTACGTGTTACCTAGCCTCTTTCTATAGGCCTTGTATGAAGCTACATCCAGCTAGATAAGCTAGTAGTGTCCAGCGTTGCATACTGTAATATTTCAACGTAAATAGTGTGCAATTTGCGAACTATTGGTTTCATACTAAGGTTTCGGACATACTAAAAAATCTCACATACTGTTTTAGTGTACTAAATAGCATGTTAGTAATACATTTCGGACGCAACCCCAGTTTAGGTTGCAGTGATGGGAGCTGACGGGATGTAAACATGGACCCAAGCTGTTACCTAGCAACAGTGTTTCAGACAGAGGGTAAATACAGGCATATTCAGGCCGACAGTATGAGGAAAATAAAAGTATTTTTGAACATTACAGCATAAAACTCAAAATACAAGTATGAACCTTGAAATTAGCATATATGGGACCTTTAAATAAAAGTAGTAATTCCACAGTGAGAAAACACTATAAAATCTTAATTTCAAAGGCATTATTACCATTAAAACCAAGATGTCATAGACGATGATGCAACTGACTGTCTTGTCCTACACTTTGACTTCAACTGTAACTATACAATTGACGAAAATACACTAAAATACACCATTTATGGTACAATTTATAAAGATAAACTCAAGTGCTCTCTATGTTTTGGCTATGTTTACAGTTTACATGTTGACTGATTACTGGGAGTTTTACTTCAAAACACTATTTATTTCAATATAGCCATGTTACAAATAATATAATATCCCCAAAACATTGAAATACTAACAATCACAACGAATACTGATCAATATTCATACATGACTGAAGAGCACCATGCAGATAAATGGAGAATGGAGGGGCGTGGCCTATGAGGTATCAGTCTAAAGCCAGGTGAAGAGTTTGCAATGGTGGTGGAGCCTCATTGCTTCGGTGCAGCCACAAACAGCCAGAGCACTGCAAGTCAGACAAACTTGACCAAGAGGTCTGCTGAGAAGTTTGCCTTCGGGGATTTCTGCGAGAAACCTCCTTAGGTTTAGGCAACAAGCATAACGTTACTTGGCTGAGTTTAGGAAAATATCGTGGTCTGGGTTAAAATAAACCCTTTCTGGCAAAAAGTCTTGAATGCAAACTTCTCCCATGTGCTCCGCTGTCTTCTGAGACTCACCCGGGCTTCCCATCAGCCCAAACTTTACTGTAGAACCGCAAGCAGTCAGGCTCGTTTGAGATGAACTGCGCCTCGCCGTCCAGCCGTTTCCAGCACAGCAGCCTTCAAAGAATTTACAGGAAGTCACAGGAATAGTCACATCCTGTGAGATCCGGTCTGTAGGCTACTTGTCGTTTGCAGACCATCATCCCAGACATCCTCCGTACAGACTTCATACATGACATGATTCTGTTGATACATTTTCTCTTGCTTAAATAACAGAAAACAGATTTTTTGATATACTATACTACGACTTTTTTCATAAAATTTTTCGACATGCTATACTGACTTTTTTCATGAAATTTTTCGACATACCTATACTATGACTTTTTTCATGAAATTTATCGACATACTATACTGACTTTTTTCATGAAATTTATCGACATACTATACTCTGATTTGTTTTCATGAAATTTATCGACATACTATACTGACTTTTTTCATGAAATTTATCGACATACTATACTCTGATTTGTTTTCATGAAATTTATCGACATACTATACTGACTTTTTTCATGAAATTTTTCGATAAACTATACTATGACTTTTTTTAATGACATTTTTCGACATACTATACTCTGACTTTTTTCATGAAATCTATTGACATAATATACTATGACTTTTTTTGGTGAAATTTTTCGACACAATATATGATGACTTTTTTCATGAAATCTATTGACATAATATACTATGACTTTTTTTTCATGAAATTTTTCGACAAACTATATTGTCTTTTTTTCATGAAATTTTCTGACAAACTATACTATGATTTTTTTTCATTAAATTTTTCGACAAACTACACTATGACTTGTTTCATGAAATTTTTCGCCAAACTTTACTATTACTTTTTTTTATAAAATTTTTCGCCATAATATACTGACTTTTTTATGACATTTTTCAACAAACTATACTCTGCCTTTTTTCATGAAATTTTTCAACAAACTATACTATGACTATTTTACAGCACACTATACTATGACTTCATCACTTTTTTCAACGCACTATACTATGACGTTTTACAACATAATATACTATGATGTTTTTTGACACACTATACTATGACTTTTTCATCACTTTTTTAGATATTCTGTACAAGTCGGGCCTTTGGTTCCGCATTACGTGCATCAATCTTTTTTTGCGCTGATGGTAAAAATGAACAGAATATGACAGAACAAATAATGATTAAATAGTTAGCTTAATTCCAGATAGAAAAGCAGCAACTTCTTCTGGTTAAAAAGTTAAAATCTGTTGCACCTTGGACTACACCCAACATTGATGGCAAGGTGTACTGACCACAGCTGAAACAAATGTTATAAAGTGAACAAAAGTTCAACTACAGCTTAAGTTGCTCTTTAACTTGCTGAACTCTGTTAAAAATATGAAAAAACAATGACACAAACATTCAGAGTTAGCAATATCATTTAATCTTTTCCCCTCAGCTTAGAATCACTGTTGTACATAAGTTACACTTTGTTTTCTCAATTTCACAGGTTCATTTTTTTCTCTCTTCAAACTTCCAGTTTGACCTCCCTCTCGTATCAAACGAAAAAAAAAGCAGATTGTATTATACAAAAATGCAAACCAATTTTCACACAGTGAATTCTCTTACAAAGTCATAAAATGGCGTAATAATGGCTACATCCACATTGGAGGAAGATAATTCTAGACATTCCTTAATGGAGTATAATATACATATAAAAACTTCTTTTTTCTTGCTGAAATCAAACCTGTACCTTAATTTAAGAGATATTTTACAAGGGAGTAATCATATAAAATAGCCATTTGCGAATTTCCCCCAGAAAGTCAGGGAATAAAATGTGAGCCTCAAACAGCAGTAACAGAGTTCAGTGGTCAAGGGTGGGAGTGGAGGGGTTAACTGGTTATGTAAATGAGGGGTAGAGGCAGCAGTTCCACTCAGAAACAAAAACACACAGGAGATTGAAATGAACATCTTTGCTATTTACTATCTAGTAAACCACCCCAATACGTCATTGTATGTCAGTTCTGCTAAGCTAAAGGCGTTTTAGGCTCATTCAGACCTGCAGGGACCTATCAGGTAGAATCAGCATTGTGATAGTTTTGGTTGACTTGCAACTTAAAGAGAGCGAGAGACAACATATTGAATTAACACCATGTGATGCCAATTCACGGCGCGATAACAGCAGAATTACGCTGGTGGGCCAATTTCTTGTAAATACGTGTCAGAAAGAACAAAACTATTGTGTGAATGTCACTCAGATACTCTTAGCTGTTGACTACACATCAGGTCAGATAATGCATTAAAGACTGTAAGACTTGCAGGTCAGTAAATTCACTCAACTATTGCAGAAACAAAAACAAGAAAAAAGAGAAAAAGAGCTACAAACCGAGCTAGGTCAACAACATTTCCTTAAAAATAAAATACATTTGCTTCAAATATCGGGAGATTTGCATTATTTGCATGTTGCTGTTTTTACATGACATTTTCAAAAGGGAGGGGGGGGGGGGGGATCTACTAGAGTCCATCTGTATGACTCTTAATCATGCCAATTCAGTGTTAATTAGTATTTTTGAGATCACCTCATGCTCCTAAAGCAAATAAGGTAAAGGAGCTATGCAAGAGGATTTAAGGCCAACCTATCATCAGAGACTTCCTGAATATCCTCTTGGGGGCAGGGGTGGGAAAAAACCCCAACACTTCTAATACCTCAAAACTATCACCCAGTACAGCACACTTTGAGGGGAAAAAAAAAACTTAGGGTACATTTTCTACAATACAATCTAGCACACACAAAACGTCTCCATAAGTTTTCCAAAGTTTACAGAATTTTGTCTTCTTCGGAAGCATAGTCTATAAAGAACATCTTTGTTTGAACACAAAAGATTAAGTGAACACACATCAATGCGCACAGAAGTCCTTCGTCTGGGAAAGGATAAAGTCTGTGTTGGCAACCAGTGGACAGAAAAACAAATCAAACAACAAAAAGAAACAAAAACATTTTGCTGATTCTAAGTAGAGATCATTTAATATAAATGCTGAGCGAGTAAAATAAGAGGTGGCACATTAATAGTGCTTTAGTATATTAATGTATGTATACATACTCATATGTATAAGTGAGCTGTGTACCTAAACAATAAATGTAGCGAGGAGCAGCCAGAGGCTTGAAGTGTGGTAGGAAAAAAATTATAAAAAGAAAAACCCAAACATCCACTATCATGGCGCTGACAAATAGGAAGAGATGCCCATCAAACAACCCAGATGAGAGACACAAAAAAAAACATTTGTGTCTTTTCTTTTTATTCGACTCATCAGGTATCAGGGATTTGTCAAACTGTCAGTTTCTCAGTACCCCTCGTCTGACCGAAACGAAGGCTCAATGTTGAACTTAAAACGACTTGACCCAGAGCGTCTCCTCTATCCTTCAACCGTTCAAAACACAAGGGCTCACTCGCTCTCAGCGGAGCTGTAAAACTGTAGCCAATCATGCTAATTGTTTACAAAAGGCAAAGAGCTCCATGTTGAGCATCAGCAGTAAACAATTTACATGATGGAGAGAAAGAGCAATAATGGTGGTGATGGTGACATCGAAGGTGTGAAAAGGAAAACGTGAGTGAACAGAATATTGTAATACTCACAAATAACGATGCTTAAATATACTCAATGCGCTATAAAATGAACTTTTCAAAGCTGCCATCTGCGGACGGCTATCTTTGAAAGTTGATTTTGTTTACCTCTCAGCAATCGACACTAATATCCTCAGCTGTAAACATGATTTACTAACATACTGTGTAGCTAAAAATGCTACAACAGTTACCTTGCTAAGAGTACAAATGATAAGTCTGGGTTTTGCAGCCACTTCATGACAGAGAGGAGGACACACATTCAGCTAAGCTCTATAAAGCCTTCACTAGGTAAGCCACACACCCCAAATCGTAACAACGTAAAGCATGAAAAAGTAAAAACAAAAACTGAACAAAAAAAAAAACACACACAAGGGAAGGCAACTTCATAGAAGTTAGGAGAACAAATGACAAGATAATCCCAATGGGGAGGCCTTTTGTGTGGCCAGACGAGAAGCTCTGAGGAGGAAATCCTTTTTAACCCTACGTTATAAAGACAACTCATTCACCTGACTCCTGAGGCAGAAAGATGTACTCTCTCACAGCCTGATCATGTGCATTCACCCAAAAAAAAACTAAACTTTTGAGCGTGCTGTGAAAAAAAATCTCACAACATAATCAGCTAGGAGGACTGAATGCAGCCCGTACGGAGCACAGGCGAAAGGCATTTGCAACCAAACCACATCAGGTCACACCACAACCGAGAGAAGCACATAGTAGATTCCCTTATAGAAAACATGTGGAAAGCTCATTATCAAAAAGACGTGTTGCAATCTTTAAAACAGAATGCTTCAATTAAATATATAATATACTGCTTTCAAGTATGAAACAGACATATGATGTGTTCATAAAATGCACTAATAAAATCATACTTCTTGTGGCAGGTGACGACGTGCATGTGGTGCAAAAGTGATTTGTGAAACACCTTGCGTCTCCATTTCAGCTGAATACTGGTGAAATATTGTACTGCTTTTTTCCCTCCTCAGACCATCTACATCTGGGCAACCACTTTTTTTTTTTACGATTCTGGGGGTTTGAGTACCAAGTGACACACTTCTGCTGTTTCCTACAATACCTTCATAGTTCGTCAGATTGCAAGAGAAGCTCCTCAGAGTGCACATGATAGTGCTTGTAAATCTGCTCCTCTGTATCCAACCGTTCATCTACATGTATGCTGGTACAGCTAAACCAAAAAATCTTATATGGGGAGGATCGATTAAAATATTTGACTATGTTTCTATGTAGGATGGAATAGGCCTATCCTTTTTTGAATGAAATTACAACACCACTGTCAACATCACCACCATCTTCTTCTCTTCCGGATATATCTATGGTGAGCCTTGTTAATCTATAATCCCAGTACAAAAAAAAAAGAAGAAAAAAATTAACACACACAAGAAATGTTATCATATGCTCTGGTTTCCAGGCAAGGAAAGTCATTAAAAAAAGCTCATTCACAGAACAAAAAGAAAGAAAATTCATATCACGGCAGATACTGCTCATCTTCTAAATAGAATGGGTGTATGTGTGCCTGTGCATGCTTTTCAATTGAGCATCTTGAGTGTGTGCATGTGTGTATGTGTGTGTGTGTGTGTACGTGTACGTGTGTGTGTGTGTGTGTGTGTGCGTGTACTGCCTAAGAGCAGGAATGGACGACGCCATTCTTCTGCATTTCTGAACCAGTGGCACCCGGATCAGAGCACAGGCTCAACGCAGACGTCTTATTGGTCAGTGACAGCATGGACCCGCCCACTGCACTTTCTTGCAGACTGCTGGAGCCGTTTGACACCTCGCTGAGTTAAGGACAAAAAAAAAAAAAGCAGGTGAGAACAAGGTATACAGAGACACGGTCAGGCTCATAATGAAACACATGTATATTCAGGGTATATACATGTGTTTATGTTCAAGTACACGTTAACCCACCCAAGAGCCAGGGAGATTTCTTCCAGCTGAGTCTTGTGCTCTGGTTGTCCATTCTCTGCAGGTTTCATCTTGTACTGCTGAACATCATGGGCGACTTGGTTTTCCTGGTTTGGAGATGGTCAAAACATGCTTAGTTGCTGGAAAGACACCCAGTTCTTTTGGTTTGGTATTTGGTTTGAATATTAACCTGAACTATAATGCAGTAATTTATGGGATTTTTTTCTAGAAAATCTGCATAGTCGCACCAAGAATTCTACTGGATGATAATATGTACTGTTGAAACTAAATATGGAAGACAAGGTGTTCAGTAGTTCTTCACCAAGTCACCATCTCTAGCGATGTTCACACAAATTGTAACTGAACTGAAAAGACAAAGAACACTGGACATCAGACAAAAGAGATGCACACCTTGGCACGTGATAGAATTGTAGTTTTCTGTATATTGTGGGCACTGTCCTTGTTATGAGATGTTATCTCCTCTTTGCATTTTTATTGTGTATGTAATTTATTGTATAAACTCAATAAAGTCGTAGTAAAAAGTGGAAAGACACCCAGTTACATATTCTGTTTTTCACAAAATGTTGATCCAACTGAACCCTAATCAATCATTATCTTTTAAGACTGGAACCATGGCCCAGACAACTACAACTGTTATTGTTGTATACATATATATATACCCTCTCTTACCAGAGCCATCTCCCGGGTCCTCATGCCAATCTCTCTCTCCACGTGGTGGAGCTCCAGGCTTAGCTGTTCACTGGAGACAGCTGTTGTACTTGCGCCCCCTGCAGGCCACTTGGGCTGCTGCTGAGCTGCTGCTGCCTGGCCCTGGCCGGGCTGCACAGGCTGGCCTGCCAATGCACTGGCCTCCCTCTGCAGCAGTAAAGAGTTACCGCCAGTCTGTAATAGAGAGACAGGAAGTGAAAAGCGTGAGTGCGCAATTTGGGGAATTCCTGGTAATAATCAGAAGGAATGCAGCGTGAAATAGAAAAACCTGTTTTTGGAGACTAGATACTTCAGTGTTGACTGTATTTTGATAGTGATTAGGCAGCATGACTGCCAACTGCTTTTATTCTTCACCACATTAATTATGATAAATGATAGCTTGGATATAATTACACAAAATATGAAGTCATCTCCTCTGGAATTTAAAAAACAGTTTTTAGACTTATTTAAATATTTCAAAATCTTGTAGAATTTATCAAATTAATTTCTGTACTTTCCAGACCTTCCTGGATCCTCTTTAGAAGTTATAAAGCATACACACCTCCATGCTTCGCATCTGGGTCTGTTGGTTGATCTGCTGGTTGACCTGCTGCAGCTCAATCTTTAACTGTTCTCTGTCTGGAGCTGCCATAGGCAGGCTGTGAGGGTGAGATACAGTAAGAAATCTACACAACACTTTCATACATTTTTGATAGTTTCCTAAAAAGCGTGATGATTAGTATCAGGGCTGTACAAATCGGTCTGTCCGATGACACCCACCCTCCATCTCTACAGTACAAATCCACTTCCCCACCATAGATACTTGTGTAATACATATATAGCCTGTATCCCAGTAAGTGATAAACTTTGTTTAATCAATCGATAGTCTTTATAATACCTGGTTTTGGGAGGTGCTGCAGCCCCCTCAGCACCCCTAGTGTACTTCCTGCATCCATGCTATGTGCTTAAATAATAAAAATAAATAAATAGACCTATAATTTAAAAAAAATGTCTGAATTTTTCAGTACTATATTCCTTTAAAAGGTCATGGAAAATAACTTTTTAAACTGTATTTTGTATGTTCCACATCGAGTAGTCTCGAAATACAGTGGACTTACTTGATACTTTTATACTCGTGCTACAATTTGTATGGCCTGTGCTACAAAACTTTCAACCTCTGTAGCACCAGTGCTATGTGCAAAAAAAGTTACGTACAGCTCTGAGTATTATTATCATACGAATATTAAAAAGATGACAGGAAAACATGAGAGGAAAACAAACGCAGGCCTCACCGCTCGCTGAAGTGTCCCTGAGAGGAGGAGGCAGTCTGGTGGGAGGGGTATGAAGCTCCACCCCATCCTCCATGGCTTCCATATGAGTATTCTGCTGTAGGCAAGGTGGTAAAATGGTTGTCAGAAATGTGTTCATGCCAAACTGTAATGATTAAACACCACAATTATGTGAAATGACCATGTTGCTAGGACTGCACAATTAATTGAATAATAATCGCGATCACAATTTCGGATTCCCACAATTAAATGAACATGATCGACTGCAATATTGACGTTTAAAATGCTCCGCTCATAGAAAACTCTGCTGCATAAATCAAGCGCTTCCTAAACTAACAGCTAGAGATCCAAAATAAGCCGTAGAGGAACAACCTTAAAACATTTGGAACGGCTAAATTAACAGACATCATCTCCCAGGAAGCTGCTTAGAGTAATCGCAGTGAAAGGCTCGTATGCCGACAGCACACAGAGGTTCCATTGCGCTACATTGTTGCGCGTTCAAGCTCTGCTCATTAAAAATGAGGATTGGGCGAACGTAAATTATAACGCTATCATGATGCGTTAAAATGTAATCTTGTAAAATGTAGTTTTTGGCGAGAAACTTGAATAAGTCCAGTTGTTTGAAGGAGATGTTTTCACAGCAATGTAAAATAGATATTAGAGAGACAAATATGACCTGTTTAACTCCTTACACTAGCTCTAAGCAGCTTATAATGTAGATTTCTTTGAAGATAAAGATTTCTTTTTTAATCAAAGCAAATATTTAAATAGCAATACAATCATTTACTGTATTTCCTAATCATCTGAATTTTGTGTTTTGATGCAAAGAACCACTATAGATGACAATCGCTAAGGATAACATTTAGAATTTTTGATGGTTGTAATGTAGCACAACATGGAAGTGAAAGCAGCGCTCTGTTTATTGAAGTGTGAAATTGCTATGAAAATATTTTTTGTCTATGAATAATCTTGATAATAATCGTGATCTCAATATTGATATCATTTTGGCCATAATCGTGCAGCCCTACATGTGCTAAAGTTCGGTTTAAGAGGTAGGAGTGGTCAGTGTGGACAAAATGAGTTAAGCGTTATATCAGTAGGTTTTAAAATTTTACAAAGTAAAAGTTCATTTTTAATTTATATATATCCAATTAAATTCAAGACATCTTTTCTTTTAATCATTTTGATATATTTTAGAATTTAAAATTGGACTTATGCTTTTTGACATGAGGTGACGGAGATCAATCTCTCCATATTAATAGGTCTAGACATTAACATGTTGTTTTGCACAGGGTTTCTTACCTGGCATGGCCATATGTTTAGAGCTTGGGTTCTGGGGAGTGGAGACCATAGCCTGCACAGGGCCTGCGGCCTGGTAGCCCGTCTTTGAGGTGCGGGAGATGGCACCGAAGCGCGATACAGTGGGCTGGGGGCCAAATGGGATGATCGGGTCATCGTCTTTGACTTCTGCACCCCTCCGAGGAGCCTCCAGCGATTGATCCCTCAGACTCTTAGCCTCCGCATTCTGCCAGACACAGGGAGAGAGAGAGGGGTATAGAGAGGACGGGTTAGGATATGAGAGATCTGAGGAAGAGGCTGAGGGGGCAACATGTTCCTTTCTTCACACATTCTGATTAAATACACTTGGTCAAACAAACAAGATCAAATACTGATATGGCTACTAACAGAGTTAACCATCTGAACTCACCATCATGTCCATGGAACCAGGAACCATAACGTCTTTGGGTTTGGCATCCTTTGTGCCTATGTAGGAGCCAATGGTTTCACAAGACCAGGGAGAGTACTGCCCTGCGTAGTCAGGCTCTCTGCATTTCCCCATGGATTTGGAGCTCTCCTCGCCATACTGCAGACACAGGACATACAGAGATAGTGCTGTCACTAATACTTGCATGTACTTATAGTTCTTGAATCTTTAAATGTATCAAATTTTACAGTTTAATGCCTGTGTATTGATTAGTCTCAAAGACACATGAAATTCAGATAGTGCTAACCTCTGGAGGGTAGTCGCTGGGGAAGGGATGAGGAAGAGTAGGGGAGGCAGCGAATGGTGGAGGGGAGATGACCTTCCTTTCCTCCAGCTGGGATAACAGCTCCTGTCGACGTCGGTGCAGGTAGTCCAGGCTGGGCTGTGAACCACTATATGATGGCCCCTGAGACAAACACAGAGGATTATTACTGCTGAACTGCTAGCATTTATTTGAATGTTTTGAAACCAGCCTGGCATCACAAAGACTTAAAGACAAACGGCTTAAATGAAGAAACAATCCAAACAAACTCACCCTGACGTAAGCCCTCATGGGTTGAGGCTGGCCCCCCTGTGTATAGTAGCCATCTGGAGGGTATCTGTCACGGGCACTGGGCTCCTGGTGGTAAAGGGAGTTAGCCTGTCCTGCTGATGGCGGGGGCATCTCCAGAGGTGCGGGACTCATTCTCACCATTCCATCCCTCTGAGATGGGTAAGGCTGTGGGGGAGGTGGTGGGCCAGGGTAGGTCCCGTGGCGACTACGGTCATGGTGTGGAGGGTGAGGGTAAGAGAAAGGTGGACCAGAGTGAGGGGCCTGGTAGGGGCGCTCTGGAGGGCCGTAGCCTGGGTAGGGGTCCTGGTAAGGGGGTCCTGACTCACTGGGGGGAGGAGGGTTACGCATGTAATCCCGAGGGACATACTGTGGTGGCTGTTGGTAGGGGTAGCCTGAGAAATAAATAGCAGAAAAAGGAAAGTGATGTTAATAATTGTCTGAGTATAAAGTAAAAAAGAAAATTGTCATCACTCACACACACAAAAACCCATTATGCGTCATTCAGTTTACTTGACCCCTACCTGTGGGGTATTGTGGGGGGTCATACTGAGAAGCAGAAGGTGGTGGGCGAGAGTCGTAGCACATCTCAGGGAGCGGCGGCTGGGGGTACACCGGCGAACCTCTGGCTACCACAGGCATGTGCTTCACCCCAGAGAGGTGATCCATTGGCATCCTTGGGTGGGCCATGGCAAGAGGTGGCATACCAGGTTTGGGCATCCCAGGGTCCATCCTACAGGAATAAATGTCAGATTAAAGAAAACATAACAGGCTGATAGTCAATGAGTCAAGTATGCCAATTAAAAACTATGTTCCATAGAGTTCCCTCAATGTTGTTCACTCAGTAATCGTCAACCTGCAGACAAGTTTTTTTTGTCCTAAAGATATTCAATTATTATTCCATCTATTCAATGATATGCACCCTCGCCTCTGCAGACTGACACGCCATGTGTAACCACTGACCTATACCAATGTCTACTGTTTACACTTGGTAGAGTTGTGAACAGCAACAGACAATACGGCAAATGAGTTATTTGAGTGGAAATTGACTGAAAGAGAGGCTGATTGATTGTGAAAACACATTCCAGTCTTCATAAATGCAGTAGTATGAAAAGATATCAGTACTCATGGTTAATACATGACGTCACTAACAAAAAAAGTGGGAGGGATATATTTTTAAACGTTTTTCTTATAACAGGCTAAACTTTCAAATACAATATTCTTCTCTTTGATGAAAATAAAAAATTTCATTTCAAGTAGGGAATGCACGATATGGATTTTTTTCAGCTGATACTGATAACTGATAATAACCTGCTTCTCATGGCTGATACTGATAACCGATAGTTTCACATGTTTGTATTTTTAAAAATTCATAACCTGTAGCTGTAGTATGATTTCATATTTCATAGCTCTGACCTAACCAAATCTAAGGTTGTCTTCCTCTGAAACGGTGAAAAACTATTATCAGCCAATAATTTATCGGCTATAATTTCATTATCGGAATGATACATAATAATATAAATTTCCCATTATCAGCCTATAATTTACCGGGCCCGATATGAATTGTGCATCCCTAATTTCAAGTATTTAAATTTGACTTAATTTTTGGGAATGCAAAAGAGTTCAGGTTCATAACTAAAATATTTACAGGTCCAAAAAAATGATTTCAACATGTATCTAACCCTGCACAGTGCAATCAGCGAGTGTCCATCAGAAGAAAAATCTGCAGACTTCATGTCAATTAATTCAAGAGAATGCTATATTTACATATCAGGTGGTGATCCTGGGGCACTGGGACTCCCTCCATCCATCTTCATGGGTTTACGCAATAGTTCATATGGGACTGTGTCGGTGCCACGGGCAATGAGCTGGGGCAAAGAGGGTCCACCGCTACCGTTGGTGAGGGGTGAAGGCTTCCGGGTCATTGCTACATCAAGAGGGATCTCATCTGGCATGAGCCCTCCTGAGCCAGGGAGGCGAGCTGCCAGACGCTTATTCATTTTACGATACCTGGCAAACATAAAACACAGTATAAAATGTGTAAGAAACTCTGGGTGTTGCGAAAATCGTTTTCTTTTTTCGACTGCAATATTGAAATGCTACATGTCGCTATTTGTATGACTCACTTCTCCAGTTCTTCCTGAGAATGAGCAAAGGTGCAGCTGGCTCCACGAGGACAGCCTCCCTTCTGCTTCATGTCACGACACATGTATGTCTTGTACTTGCTGTGCTGAGGAGGCTAAACAGAGACATCAAGTATTGTTGAAATAGAGATAACATACACAACCTTTTGTTTCATTATGGTCAAACCCTATCTAAGGATGTTGCCCAGCACAACAACAAAACAGAGCTGAACACTCAATAGCGGTGTTATTTAACATTACAGTGAGGGCTGGGTGATACGGACAAAATCAATTAATTACATTTTTTTAATTTTACGATTTTTTATTCAAATACTTCAGAGTTGATATATGGATGTATTACAAATTTAAGAAACATTAAGTGTCTCAGTAATGTGTGAGGCCACCTAAAGCCTTAACAACTTGTCATGTGTATTTCTACAAGTGATGATTTCTCCAAAAGATATTCCCTCATTTGATGTTCTGATGATGATGGTGATGGTTGGACTATAATCTCTCATGGGTGTAGCCTGGATTAATTAAGCAACATATAAGGGATGGGGCCCAACTCTTGTGGTCCAGTAGATAGACTGACCTGTTGAGGGTCAGCTCCCTTCTTGCTGTGGTTCTGGATGAAGTCCACCAGGCCATGCACCACTGTTTTCACTGCTACCAACCCTTTCTCAAGCTGTTCCCATGTGGGAGGCGGAGCATCTGGGGAAACAGAAGATGAGGAATACAGACTTTAATCTAAATACTTTAATTGATGGTAAGCAATGTAAAAAATATTTTTGGGTGAGCCCCACAAATAAATATAATACATGGGAAACAATTTTTTGAGGGTCAGTTAATATGTAATGCTCCCAGGGATGACGGGGCGCCGTTAGCCTTGAGCCCCGACGGTGCCTACGGCATCAGTGGTACTGTGAAAAAACGAGTACCGACATGCTTTCAGAATTTTGGCATCGACTTGGTACTGGAGTATAGGTTCTTGTGACATCCCTAAATGCAACAGTTAGGCACTGGCCAAGACATATCGCAACATCCCAACTGCTTGTTGTAACCAAACTTATTAGACAAGATATACTAGAATAATACAAAAGGTGTGAAATAGCGAGTTGAGAATAGGGCTGCAACTAACAATTATTTTCATTGTCAATTGCCGTTGATTATTTTCTCGACTAATCGATTAGTTGTTTGGTCTATAAAATGTCAGAAAATGGTGATCAGTGTTTCCCAAAGCCCAAGATGACATCCTCAAATGTCTTGTTTTGTCCACAACTCAAAGATATTCAGTTTACTGTCATAGAAGAGTAAACAAAATTGAAAATATTCATATTTAAGAAGTTGGAATCACAGATTTTTTACTTTTTTGTTCTTAAAAAATGACTCACGCCGATTAAATATTGTCAAAATAGTTTGCGATTATTTGAATAGTTGACAACTAATTGATTAATTGATTAATGGATTAATTTTTGGAGCTCTAGTTGAGATGGTCACTGTTTGGATTCCAGCTTGCGATACTGCATGTAATTGACTTACTCCTTACATCACTACAAACCCAAGATTCTTGAAGTGTGTTTGTTTCTTACCAGGACTTGGATCAATGTTGGCCAGTAGTTCCAGGTGGGGCCGCAGCCTGTTGAGGTTGGCTGGGTCTCCGGTCCTCTGCAGCGCAATGGTCAGCTCCTGGACACTCTGAGCAAAAGACGCCGGGGTCTGCAGCTATGACAAAAGCAGAAAAAAAACATGGAGTTAATGCTTTGGTAGGTTTATGGTAGGAACATGCTTTAATATAAGGAGCTAAGAAACTGCAAAGTATAGCATAACATAAATAATCTATGAAATATGCCTTTTTGTACCATGAAGTGGAAACAAACACGAGATACAAACAAAAAACAAACATTTACTTCTGTCACCCACCTTATCTATGATAGACTGCATGTGTGACTTGTGAGATTGATCTCCATATAACAGAGAAGACCACTGGTCAGGTGCGATGCGCAGCCCACCCTCCATGGCAATCTGAACTATCTGAGAGTCATGCTCGCGTCGCAGAGCCTCGTAAGTACGGAACTCCTCTTTCAGCTGCATCAGGGATGAATCTTCATCGCGTTTGGTCACCTAGGTAGCCACAGAGGAAGACGGTAAGAGTGAGTTGAATTTTTTTGTTCGTTTTTTTCTTGTTTGGCTTCTTCTGCAGAGAGCTTTTTATACTGGTTTCACAACATCTTGATAACTGACAAGCAAAATAAAATCTCCACTTGGGTACCACACCAAACACATAGTGTTGGATAGGCAATGATTAGAAAAAACGTTGACTTAAAAAACGTATGAAATTTTCTTCTGGTTGTCAGTCAGTAACATACCTTGAAGCAGGAGGCCCTGTAGAGGAGCTGCACCACATGGCCTATGCTAGTCTTAGAGGCCTGCGGGAAGCGTGGCTCAAGCCTCTGGACTACAAAAAGAACCAACACCTTCCTGGACAGAGCAGAGCCATCCTCTAGAGCGAGAAGGACCAACTTTAGAGCTTCTTCCTGCATGGCTGGGGGAGGAAAAACATAAAAACCATGACTAACAGCGGATTGCCAAAAGCCAACATTTACAGGATATAGGAGGATATACGGACTGCTGGAATGGAATGTGCTTGTCTCACTTTGCTGGTGATGGAAAACAACCTACCTGGGCCTAGAAACTGACATCCTCGTGCACGCACAGCGGCCCATAGATTGGAGGAGAGCTGCTGTGGATTTTGGTGCTGCAAGATGAGTTCCGTGACGGTTCGCTCACCCAGAGAGCGGGCAGCTCTCATGGCTCTAACGCGGCCTTCCTCCTCCACCAGCTGGCAGTGGACCAGAGTTACCAGTTTCCTCTGCATGGGTCGACTCAGCATGCTCTGGGCCGTGCTGCTCAGACCCACACCTGGGGACAGATTAGACAAGACAACTGGTAAACCAAGGGAATATACACTCAGTTGCCAGTTTATTAGATACAACTAGCTAAAACTAATGCAGTCTAATACAACAGTCCTGCAATAAATCTAACCTTGATGAAGGTTATATTGTTACATTTTTGTTGAAACTGTTGTAGAGTTGTGCGGATTCAACTTTATGATCATTTTGGAGGATGCAGCTGCACCTATACAATCGAAAGAGTTTACCGCAGCTACTTCCCCTTTTACAATTCCTCCCTTGCAATAACATCTCTTGTAAATCTAATTTTTTGCAACAGGGAATTGCATTGAAGGAACTGCAAATATAACTCACTCCTGGTTACATAGATATGCTCATTAAAAGAGGACTCAAAGCTGTTGTCAGAAGATCAAGTTATTTGTAGGCTACAACCCCCTTTGTTGATACAAGAATGGGTCAGACTCTGGTTTTGAGCACCCTGCGTTTTCCCTCCAATAAAGCCTGTAAGATCAACAGAATTACTATGCTAAATGTTGTTGAATTATATCAGGCAGAGTGGGAGAATCAGCAGCAATTCGTAGTGATGACATTATTTTGTTTCAGTTAAAGGACCAATATGTAATATATTTACTGTAATAAATTATAAAATGACAATGATATGTCATCAGAGATTAAGGAAACATGCTAAATTGAAATACTGGCTTCTCCGACAACAATGCTACAGTGAGTATGTTTTTCTTTGAAATTTCCGTTTCGGTCCGGAACGTCTGTTTTTGTTTTGGCCGGTGTGATACCGTCCACTGCCCATTTCGACATACACAGCCTTCTGCAGCCATGGAAGTAAGCTAACGAACTGGATCGACAGAGATAACGTTAACGGTTCTACCCGACCTTAAAAGCCTCGGCACATCTCTCTGTGGTCTGTGTGCAGCTGGGCTATCAAGACAGTGAGTATTCGAGACACGCAGCCGGTGAAGTGATCCGACTACTGCTGGCCAGAGGCTAACCTTGTGATGCTAACCCATGCTAACGGCTATCAGTCACACCAGCGGAGAGGATGGGCCATGGCTTCAATGTTTTGAATTTAGACTGCTGTTACCCATTTTAAAACACTAGCTGTCAGTGCTAGATATTGTTCCTTTAACTTATGATTCAAACAATTTCCTTGTGTTTAAACATTCAATTAATCAATCATGTTCAATTATTAACATACCCAATGATTGATTGAGGAAATTGCTTCACCCCTCATGTACACCATACATTTACTGCAGTTTTGTGGTTCTGAAATTGAACTGGATTTAAAGAGACCAACGTGGGTCGTTAACATTTGACTGGATGTCCTGATATCGGGTTTACTTCGGGTGAACAATATAGCAAGAGTTTTAAGTGCCGTGATACCCTTTCAACAAGTTTTCTCATGATGAGGCATAAATGATGAATCAATAAAAGGAAACAACTATGACCTTTGAATATCATGGTTTTGTCATTCAGTTATGGTGGCATTGACCAAATCATATATGGAAGATATAAAATATAATTTCAGTTTTAAATAATGTCAGTGGTCCAAACAAAAACAATTAATGGTATATTTCATTAAAGCTTCATATAAACAGCATAGTAATATCACACTCATTTAAAACATTTCCTTAAATTTTGTTTAAGAACAGATTGATTTAAGTATAATTTTTTGTTAATGAAACAGGAAATAGGACATTTTTTATTGTCTAAACTGGCTCCACCATGTAATCATTATCATTTTTACAGCCACTTACAAGAATTTGCATGAGATATGTCTCTGTACTATATTTACAGTAAACTAGTTCCGCTTTTCTTTTTTAATGACATCTCATGATTAAAAGATAAGTGGCAAGACTCCAAATCAAAACGGCTGACTTAAGCATTAACTGCAAGAGCCTAATCAAACGTTGTAATATCTTTTTTTATCCCACAAATGACATTAATTACAGTATAGTTTAACATTATACTATAATACTATAATATAATACATAATACTATACTTTCAGCTGTTGACAAAGTCAAAACATTTTATTATCTGGCATATCTGCAATGTGTAGTTTATGATGCCTTCAAGTGAGGTTATGTTTAACCGTGTTTACGAGAGAATCCATTTAACGACCTAGTGAAGTCATTTTCTCAACTTTGTAAGTGGAAATTTTCCGACAGCTCCAAGTTCATGACTTGTAACATAAGCTAATGTTTTTAAAAACATTAGTCCCTTTGGAAATTACATATTGCTTCTTCTTTTAAGTAACTTTTGTTTTCTACCCCTTTCTTGTTCCTTCATGAAAATGACATGCAAAAAAAACCCATGCGCCGATTTTTGAAAAGGGAACAAGGCCACGTCCATTATCAGTAACCTAGCAACATTATTCTCACATCTTAAACCACTTCAATGCCAAGAATATAGAGTACTGGACTTCCCATGTTGAAAACAACCACCAGAGTTTCATTTAGAGGCAGCAAGAGTGTCAACACATCATAATAATGCTAGAACAAACTAAGGGTAACAAGCATGTGTTTGTGTGTACCTCGGGTGTTGCTGAGAGGTTTGAGGTAGAGGGCCAGCTCCTCCACACACTGCCTGGCCTCCTCATAATGCTGTGAGTCCTCTGGACTGGTAATCAAGGCAACTGGCTGAGCCTTAGGAACCTGCAGCAGGACACAGAGAGAAGGAAAAAATTAGGACAACCCATAGCAGTAGCTGAAGCATTTTAGTACATTTATATCTAAACAATGACGTAGTGTGTGTAGTAGAACACAGTCATCATGTTCTTTTAATTGTCTAATGTATTGGCTAAAACAGCTAAACACACCCGAGTGTGCCAATTAATATCAAAATACTTCTTTGTGTGCACATGCACGTATATTTTGGCAGAAAGTGAAGTAACGGTATCGTGGTAGAATGTATAAAATCTGTACATGAATTTTGTTTAAGCTGCACACATCTACAAACTCTCAGCAGCACATACTAACTACTGAAACAAAACCAGAAATTCTAAATAAATCTTCATTTATACTGATCTGTCAAGTAAAATTAAACATGTCATACAACTTCCCTGTGTCCTAAGAAGCTCTTTTTAAAGAACTTCTTTATTATCCAATTAGGGACGTGGTGAGAGGTGACTACTTGAGTATACTCCACTAATTATTTTGTTTTCCCTGGACCTTACTTGCACTATGGTCAAAGCAATGAAATATGACAATTTTCACATTTTGAGAATCACTACATTGTACTGAAGGCTTATGCTCCCTTATCTGCCCGTCAGGACTTGTTGAACTGCACCTATCACAGTTGAAAATGCAAATAAAAACTGTTTAAAATAGAGCCAAGACACTGGAGAGAAGCATTTCTCATCATATTTGTATTTTCATGCTTAGGCTCTATCACACTTTGTGGCAGGCAATGAATCCAATGAAACTATAAAAAAAAAAACGTCACTTTTTCTTTGATACAGCTCTGACGCATTATGATGAAGTAGGTTTTCAATAGTACAGAACTATCATAACAACTTGCATTTCTATCACGGCATACTCATTTGTTTGGGCAATGTAACCTAACTAATCTGTAGGAGCATAGATATGCAATGCACTCAGCTAAGAGACAAGACATCACAGTCATCATAACTGTATCAGACACACAAAACACACTCATAGTTGATACACTGACGTTATTCATTGTTATACAGCGTACACCTGGAAACTTGGCCAACAAAGCCAAAATGCCATTAGCTGTGCCTCACCCTGTTGGTCAAAAACTGCTTCACTGATTGCGCCAGCACTCAGTAAACCAACAGATTTAAAGGCATTGCTCAATCACTGGAGTATGACTCATAAAATAATCTACAAGCTATGTGCATCATGTAATAGCCTGTGCGTGATGCTCTAATACAACCCATAAACAGTAATTACAGAAAACATCATACGGGTCAAGATAGGAATGATATCCCATGAGCTGTTATCCTTCATCCCAAGCTAGCATCAACAAAAGCCCTGCATAAATGTTGTCAACGCAGGATCTTTGTCATAAATTGCCAAACAAGTGTACAAACACAAACACGTGTCTTACCTGGCCTCCCACCAGCTGCAACAGGGCCGTGTTGACAGGTAGCTGCTCGATGTCTGTGCTGATGGCCGTCTGGTCAAAGGGACAGGCCTTGCGGTGCAACTTGTTCAGGCACATCTTGCAGACAGTGTGTCCACAGCCCAAGCTGATTGGCCGGCGAACGGTCTCCTCAAACGTCTGTGTGCAGATCGGGCACAGCAGGAACTCTGTCCATTGTGGTGCTTGCACTGGCATGGTTGTATGTTGATGGGACGAGTGTGTGTGTGTAAATGTATGTAAGCTTTAACACAGAGAAAAAAAATCTAATAATAATAATATATATATATGGAAGATTCCACTGGAATCAAGATTTTTTTCTTCCGAACTCAATTGTTCTTAAATGTCCTCACACATTGTGGATTTTGGATCACATCTCGTGATGAATACTGTAAAAAAGAGAGAAAAGACAAGATATAATTAAAATTGTGCAAACATTCACCAATTTTGCATAGTTTATACAATAATACGACAATACTTTATTGTCAGACAGGTCTGAAATTTGTTTTGCATCACAGCAGCTCCATTTGCAACAACACAGAAAGGACAAAGACAAGAAACAAGGATACATACATTTAAACATATATAATATTCAAGGCCCTTCAACGTACATTTGATCTGGGATTATTATCTTATATTCCAACAATATGGACAAACAAACTCCCTCTCTCTCCCTCTGATACCTGATTGTTTTGTTTGCACACCGGCAATATTTGCACTATCTGTTTATACTATCTGTTTATATCATGTTTGTTTTTATAGCTTATTTTGTAAATTGTACATTTTTATTCTTATTTTATTCTAACGTTTTATCTATTTCTTTGTTATTATACTATTTGTCTCGCACCAACAAAGCCAAAGTAAATTCCTCGTGTATACCCCTTACACCTCGCAATAAACACCTTTCTGATTCTGATTCTGAATATCTTGGTGCATTGACACAAAACATGCTTGTGCACAAGTGCATCTGTAGTTGAATAGTGCATTTTTAGAGGCAGTGGGATGACAAAGTAGGTTTCTCGTGGGACTAACACAGACAGATAATTAAAAATTGTGCAAACATTCACCAATTTTGCATAGTTAATCTTATATTCCAACAATATCTTGATGCATTGGACACAAAACATGCTTGTGCACAAGTGCATCTGTAGTTGAATAGTGCATTTTTAGAGGCAGTGGGATGACAAAGTAGGTTTCTCGTGGGACTACTAACAGACAGATAATTAAAAATTGTGCAAACATTCACCAATTTTGCATAGTTTATCTTATATTCCAACAATATCTTGGTGCATTGGACACAAAACATGCTTGTGCACAAGTGCATCTGTAGAGTGCATTGGGATGACAAAGTAGGGGGACTACTGATGCATAAATATATTAAAAAAAGCAAAAAATATATAATTGAAAGTCTATTTAGCTTTGATTTTTCGACGGTATGCGGTGTCAAGTCGTAACGCAAAAATAAAAATAAAATAAAAAATAATTGACACAGCACATAATTTGTAAGATAACAGATGAAACGACGGAGAAGGATCAAAACAACTAAAGTGTGGCCTACTAAGAGGAGCTGGTAACCACTATGACTCTGGACAAAGGGTCCTGGAAGAGGCTAACAAACCAGGTCTATCTATAACTTCTTATGAGGCTTAACGTTTGGAGTTGGGGAAACATTAAGCTACAAAACAAATGCATTTTTAATAAACGAGTTTGCTATCGTGGCTGTAATGATTTCAATGTCTTTAGTTATACATTAAAATGAATGTTTCACATGCTAGTGGGTAACGTGTAGCTTACAAGCTAAGCTATGGGTGGCTAGTTTCGCTAGCGAGCACAAACGTCGTCTGATTAAAAACAAAAATCGTAATAATAATAATATACAGCATTGTTTAGTCGTGTTTCAGTAATTACTCTGAGTGTTACTGAGCTTATGAATCCATTACACTGCTACTAATGACTTTAATTATTGCTGTATTGGTGTATTTGGGTAAAGGAAACGGTAGTTAGCTGGAGGAGAAGGAGCCACAGTGACACTGGTGGAAAGTGTCGGAGCCGTTTCACTTGTTATGTAACGTTAGCATCCGAAACTACCCAGCAACACAACCAGCAGTGGAAATATATTTAATTTAACCCATTAAAACTGTTCATAATGACACCGTGGTTGTGTTTCCATCACATTTAACAATCACGCAAATACTCCGAGAGAACAAACCACTCCTCCCTCTGAGCTAGTTAGCTTAGCTTAGCTTAGCAACAACTAAACCATAGCTATGCGTCATAAAATGTGACTTAAAAACAAACACATGCAGCTTCTACTATTTACTTCCCATCGGGGGATTACAAAATAACATAGTTATTGTTGTCGGATATGTATATTACTCACTCATTCCAAAAGACTTGGAAGATTTTCATCTTTCTTTAGGAAATTGTTGCGATATTTTCTTGCCATGTCGACTGGTGCAGCTTAGCTGCTGCTGCTGCCGAGGTTTTGGGGAGGAGGGTGTCAACTCGACATCAGACTCGATAGCCGGTTACAGCTAGCTGGGAGAAAGATGTCTCTCTGTGTGTGTGTGTGTGCTAATAGCGCCCTCTACTGACATCAAGCTGTATGCACACAGACACACAGACACACAGACACACAACCACACAGACACACAGACACACAGCCACACAGCCACACAGACACACAGCCACACAGCCACACAGACACACAGACACACAGACACACAGCCACACAGCCACACAGACACACAGCCACACAGCCACACAGACACACAGACACACAGCCACACAGACACACAGCCACACAGACACACAGCCACACAGACACACAGACACACAGACACACAGACACACAGACACACAGCCACACAGACACACAGCCACACAGACACACAGCCACACAGCCACACAAACACGCAGCCACGCAGACACGCAGACACGCAGACACGCAGCCACGCAGCCACGCAGCCACGCAGCCACGCAGACACGCAGACACGCAGACACGCAGCCACGCAGACACGCAGACACACAGACACACAACCACGCAGACACACAGACACACAGCCACACAGCCACACAGACACACAGCCACACAGACACACAGACACAGACACACAGCCACACAGACACACAGCCACACAGACACAGAGACACACAGACACACAGACACACAGCCACACAGACACACAGACACACAGACACACAGCCACACAGACACACAGCCACACAGCCACACAAACACGCAGCCACGCAGACACGCAGACACGCAGCCACGCAGCCACGCAGCCACGCAGACACGCAGACACACAGACACACAGCCACACAACCACGCAGACACGCAGACACGCAGACACGCAGCCACACAGACACACAGACACACAACCACGCAGACACGCAGACACGCAGCCACACAGACACACAGCCACACAACCACACAGACACACAGCCACACAACCACGCAGACACGCAGACACGCAGCCACACAGACACGCAGACACGCAGCCACACAGACACACAACCACACAGACACACAGCCACACAACCACACAGACACACAGCCACACAGACACACAGACACACAGACACACAGACACACAGACACACAGCCACACAGACACACAGACACACAGACACACAGACACACAGACACACAGACACACAGACACACAGACACACAGCCACACAGACACACAGACACACAGACACACAGACACACAGCCACACAGACACACAGCCACACAGACACACAGACACACAGCCACACAGACACACAGACACACAGCCACACAGACACACAACTGAGCATCAGTCTGAGGATAACATCTGGAGGATTGTGACAGCAGAATTGCCAAGTGCCAATTAATATCAAAATACTTCTTTGTGTGTACATGCACGTATATTTTGTTCATGACTTGTAACATAAGCTAATGTTTTTAAAAACATTAGTCCCTTTGGAAATTACATATTGCTTCTTCTTTTAAGTAACTTTTGTTTTCTACCCCTTTCTTGTTCCTTCATGAAAATGACATGCAAAAAAACCCATGCACCGATTTTTGAAAAGGGAACAAGGCCACATCCATTATCAGTAACCTAGCAACATTATTCTCACATCTTAAACCACTTCAATGCCAAAAATATAGAGTACTGGACTTCCCATGTTGAAAACAACCACCAGAGTTTCATTTAGAGGCAGCAAGAGTGTCAACACATCATAATAATGGTAGAACAAACTAAGGGTAACAAGCATGTGTTTGTGTGTACCTCGGGTGTTGCTGAGAGGTTTGAGGTAGAGGGCCAGCTCCTCCACACACTGCCTGGCCTCCTCATAATGCTGTGAGTCCTCTGGACTGGTAATCAAGGCAACTGGCTGAGCCTTAGGAACCTGCAGCAGGACACAGAGAGAAGGAAAGAATTAGGACAACCCATAGCAGTAGCTGAAGCATTTTAGTACATTTATATCTAAACAATGATGTAGTGTGTGTAGTAGAACACAGTCATCATGTTCTTTTAATTGTCTAATGTATTGGCTAAAACAGCTAAACACACCAGAGTGTGCCAATTAATATCAAAATACTTCTTTGTGTGCACATGCACGTATATTTTGGCAGAAAGTGAAGTAACGGTATCGTGGTAGAATGTATAAAACCTGTACATGAATTTTGTTTAAGCTGCACACATCTACAAACTCTCAGCAGCACATACTAACTACTGAAACAAAACCAGAAGTTTTAAATAAATCTTCATTTATACTGATCTGTCAAGTAAAATTAAACATGTCATGCAACTTCCCTGTGTCCTAAGAAGCTCTTTTTAAAGAACTTCTTTATTATCCAATTAGGGACGTGGTGAGAGGTGACTACTTGAGTATACTCCACTAATTATTTAGTTTTCCCTGGACCTTACTTGCACTATGGTCAAAGCAATGAAATATGACAATTTTCACATTTTGAGAATCACTACATTGTACTGAAGGCTTATGCTCCCTTATCTGCCCGTCAGGACTTGTTGAACTGCACCTATCACAGTTGAAAATGTGAATAATAACTGTTTAAAATAGAGCCAAGACACTGGAGAGAAGCATTTCTCATCATATTTGTATTTTCATGCTTAGGCTCTATCACACTTTGTGGCAGGCAATGAATCCAATGAAACTATCAAAAAAAAACTTCTCTTTTTGTCCCCAATTAGGAGGACTGTGCGTAAAGTGTGTCCATGAAAGCAGATAGAGAGGGAGGGAGCTGGGATGATAGAGGGAGGGATCAGCAGACACAATTATATAGATTCTCTAACATATCAGCCTGTAGCATCGAAATATCTCATTTAAAGGTCCCATATTGTAAAAAAATATTTTCATGTCTTTTATATTATAAAGCAGGTTTAAGTGCTTTATAAATACTGTTAAAGAAGCTATTTGTAACTTTCAGAAATATACAATAACTTCCATAAGGCCAGTGAGTGCACGTGTATTGATTTACATAATGTGATAGGAGTAAATAAAGTTGACCTTATCCTGTGGAACAAGACAAAGTAGTTGTCACTTGTCGACAGTTAAGTTAAAAGTAGATGTAACACAAAGTACTTCAAGTAAAAGTTCATTGAAAATGTTATTTAAAGGGACTATTTGTAACTTTCAGAAATGCTTGTTAACAGCGACACCTGTGGCCGTTAAGTCAACGAAAGTCAGCACTGGGCTCGTGCTCGCTCGCTCTAAATAGACAGGAACGTGCATCGCTCAAAACAGTGAGGTGACACACGTCAGCTAAAACCACAATATCACTCTATATTTCACCTGCTTAGCAGTAAAGTTAGCTGACCAGACGGAGGTCTCTCCATGAATCACTGCTGGCTTTTCCTGCTCAGCCTCCGGTGTCTCCCTCTCCTGGAGGGAGAGCAGGAAAAGCGGGTCGGTGCTGGGGCTGAGCAGGAAGAGAAACGTTACCGTCTCCGACTGGGTGCCGCTGATAACGTTACTCGCTGCAGGGCCCCGTCACTTCACAAGACACGGAAAACCTGTGTTTGTCTGGAGGAGCTGCAGCAGTTATTTCTGCACAAACGTCCACTGTACATTTACTAGATATTCTCAGAGCTACGAAGTCTTCTGCAGTGTGTAGTGAGCACGCGTTCATGTCTAGAGGTGGAGCGAGACAGCGAGAACGCGCGCTGTCTGAGTGAAGGCAAGCAGGCAGAGGGGGAGAGGCTCCGGCCACACGCGAGCGCGCATATGCGAGCGCGCATGTGTCCCGACCCGGTACATTAATACGCTTAAAAAGTTACAAACAGTCCCTTCAAAGTATCAAAAAGCTCAATATACGGAGAAACACACACAGCCCGTATTCTGAAATTGTGCGTTTGAAACAAGGCGTTAGCATTTCTGTCCATTTGTGATGTCACAAATATACAATATTTAGACCATTTCACGGTTTTAAAACGTAAACATTCTAAATGTGTCACAGTTTATTTCCTGTTGCAGTGGATATGAATGACATCATCTGACAGGAAGTAAACATGGACTCAAGCTGTTGCTTAGCACCGCAATTCCGTTGCAATTCCCTTGAAATGCACTAAAACGGAGCGTTTCAGACAGAGGGTAAAAACAGGTATATTCAAACAGACAGTATGAGGAAAATAAAGGGTTTCTGGAACATTACAGCAAGTAAACATGTTCTAGTAGAAACACAAAATACAAGTATGAACCTGAAAATGAGCACGATATGGGACCTTTAAACTGAATTTAGCCATTTTATTCATTGGTTTATTATTGTGTGCAGGGAGTCGGTGTGTGTGTATGTGTGTGTGCTAATGGCGCCCTCTACTGACATCAGGCTGTATGCACACAACCACACAGCACAAAACTGAGCATCTGTCTGATCACATCTGGGGGATTGTGACAGCAGAACATTTGTCCCCAATTAGGCGGACTGTGCGTAAAGTGTGCGTAAAATCTGTGCGCACACGCGTCCATGTAAACAGATAAGAGAGGGAGGGAGCTGGGATGATAGAGGGAGGGATCAGCCTACAAAATGATATAGATTATCTAACATATCAGCCTGTAGCATTATTAAACTGAAGCCCATTTAGCCATTTTATTTTTATTTTTTTTATTTGTTTCATTGGTTTATTATACTGTGTGCAAGGAGTCGGTGTGTGTATGTCTGTGTATGTGTGTGTGTGTGTGTGTGAGTGTGCAGCTCTGTAGCCTACTTACGCAACAGAGCTTCACTCTGCAACGGGTTCGCGAGGCAAAGGACGAAATTAAAGCAGGCATTTTTTTTTTTTTTTTTTTGTATTCCATTTTTGTCTAATCCCACTGATTTCTGCAGGGATTACCGGACCAATCATGATGGAGAGAGGCCGATGCTGGCTCGCCTGACACTGCCAGTACAGAGTAGACAGTGAGAGTGGAAGAGCATCACAAGGATCTGGAGAGAGACATTGAGAGATGAAAGTTGCTCCGCGTCTTCTCGTTTATGTTGGCGACCGACCTGAGGATGCACGCTGCAATAATCTGCACAATAGGCGCAGGTTTTGGTAACTTGCATTTGTGCAGTTGTTGCACCAGCATTTATGGCAACTTTCAACGCTGGAATTATGTTTTTAAAAGGACACCATCTTCACTGAATATCCAGGTACACTATATCACTGTGTGTGTTAGCCTATTTATGTAACGAAATCTGGCTTCAGAGAATGTGTTGTGAAGCTTATTTTGTTCATAATGTAAATTATGTTTATTAAATTGGTATTTAGTGTTGTGTATTTGGAAAAATAATTACAAAAGACAATTTTTGTTAACGCATACAATGTCAGTATACCTTATTAACAGGTGAAGTAGTGTGATACCTGTATGATTGATATTGCTCTTGAACAGTAAAGACACTTAAACTGTTTCTCGTGGTTCAACTCATCATTTATAGCTGTCAATGTAAGTGAAGAAACATTTAGCAAGGTGGTAGTCATATGACCTACAGTAGCTACATGACACAAAATCTTGAAATATGTCAATTTCTTAATTATTGAATAGGTGACTGATTTTGTTTTTGTTGCATGGCATATTGTTGATTTTGCTTGACAACAAACATTCATAATACTGTTTATTCGTGCAGGGGGGCTCAGTTGCAGGCAGCAGTTGCTTAGTCTCGTTCTAAAGGATTATCCTGTGCACTGCAAAGTAATCAGTGGATAAGTCAACGTGACTGCATCCACATTACATATCTCCTCACCAGGCAGATCAGATAGAAAGTAGCTGGTAACAGAGATGTAGAACAGATGTAGCCTTACAGAGACACATGCATATAAAAACAACTTCTCTTTTTTTTATCTTTCAGGATCTATCTGGACTTTTCTGTGCATGACCGGCCAATGGAGGAAGAGAAGGTGGTTGATAACATCCAAGCAAAACCCAGTTCCCCTTTACCTACTGGGATTCCCATTAATTGGGGACTCATCACTGGCCCTGTCCCTCAACCTGTGTTCCCAGCATCCTCTTTGATCACCCAACTTCCTCCTCCTCAGAGTTCGGCTGTGCACTCGCTACAGACTAAGGTGAAGTCACTCACACAGAGAAGGACAAGAGGGAGAGATCGGGAGAAAGAAAGAGAGAGGTTGGACACAGAGGTGTTAGGGAGCAGTCCGGTTGGGCAGATTGCATCCGAAGTCCTTGTCAGACAGAGGCCCAGAGGAAAGGCTCAGGTACCTCTGCTTGCCCCCTCCTGGCGATCAGGCGCTGCGAAGAACTCAAGCAGTAGTGATGAAGAGGAGGAGGTAGAGGTGCAAGTCAGCTACGAGATCCACAGCCCTCCGGCTGAAGCACGAGGTGAGCAGGTGCTCCAGGAGGGAGAGGAAACGGAAGAGGAGAGGTCAGAGAAAAATGAGGACCAGGTCAGTTTTCTGAAAGGCCAGCTTTGTGGGCTTGTGGAGGGCACCAGTTTGGAGAGTCTTCTGTCTGATAACTCAAGCAGCAGTAAGGATGAGCCAGCCACTCCTCCTCCTCTACCTGTGCTCTCCTCCCTTCCTGCCGCCACCTCTGCTTCTACTACATCTTCCACTTCTTCCTCCACATCAACCAGACACTGGGCACCACCAAAGGGCTTCTGGAGAGTAGTACGCCCTGAAACATTGCTTCTGAATGGTGTCAGCTCTGACAACACACCTTTGAAGGACCATATTCAGACAGAAGCACCGGCAGAGCCTCAAAGGAAACCTAAACCAGATGCAGGACCTGTGGTGGATGACAGCGAGGCATCCTTAGTATTCAAACACTCAGACAGTGTGGAGTGCTACCTGGACAGATGTGAGCAGAAGGAGTTAGATGCTCGTGACAAAGGACTGTGCAGCTCAGACAGCTGGGAGAGCATGTCTTCACAGAGTGGGATACTCTCTGCTGATGAGACATTGAAGGTGAAGGTGAAGCAGAGAGCTTATGCAAAGTTAAGGGGAAGGGAGGAGAGACGGCAGAGTGGAGGAGAAAGTGGAGACACAACATACAGAGGGGACTGTAAAGGTAGGTCTCTTGAGGAAAATGGCATATATTTAATGGCAAATGTAAAAACTTTGTAATGAAAAAAAAGAGCTTGACTTAAGGGTTTGAGAGTCACAGGTAAGATCCCCCCCTCCTCATCTTGAGATGGTTTTATTTTTGTCTGACAAAGTGTTGTAAAGTGACATTAATACCTGCTCCGTAACATCTATTACATTACGTTAAAAAAACAACCAAAAACAGGCATACTGGTAGGTTGATATACTTTAGACAACAGTCCACACAGGTTGAATGTAGGATTTGGTTTATTCTTTGTAAACAAGTGGCTCAGTCACAGTTTTTTGTGTAGTGTAGTGAATGTTGTTATCCGGTGAGGTGGTCTGTTGCTATGGAGACAGAAAATTTAGATAAAAAATAGCACCCCCCCAGAAAACAAACATTATAAAGCATTTTATAAAGTTAACATTTTGTACTTTCCAGCTTTCATAACCATTCAAAGTTCCTCATACAAGCCTTCGTCTGTCTCCCGATGACGTTGTATAGACATGCAATATGTAACCTGGCTGATTCCCAGCGTGGAACAGATGTCAGATCTGCAGATGTGCATGAGTTTGTTGCTATTATTAGCAGTCAGAGCGGTGGGGGAAGTGTCCCTGCTTTTATATCTCTGTCTGTGTGCTAATGGATGTCTTTGTAGTCGTGTAAAGTGAGAGATTAGGTATCTTCCCATACTATGTATTTTAATGATACACGTCCTGTGTGTGTCAATACCAATATAGTCGGTGCAATCCATATGTAAATTCATGATGATCAGTTGATTTTTCCCTCTTGTCTCTGGGAAATCTGCCTTTATCTGGTTGCGTAACTTGTGTTTTTTTTTACTGACATTAAGGATCAGTCAGGGATAACCTATGAGACTATAACTGAATCTAATGGTATGAAGGTTTATGAAAATCCTTATGATCATACAAAGACCCAATTATTTTAATACCCACATGTCCTTGTAGGTCACATCATGGCTGATGGCTCTCTTGGCAGTAATGTTTCCCCCAAGCAAGCACTACAGGAGGCACTAAATAAGAACTGAACCCTAAATTAGAATAATACACTATGAATTGTGCACTAGGTTAGTTAAATGTAGAGAGAAACAAAGACAGGAAATCCATGTTTTGTGGGCATAAAACCTCTGCTTTTACAGCCATATTGTATTCATATCAGATCATCTGCTGTGATGTACTTTTCCTCTTTGTTTTATTACAGGTGCCCATGGGGTTTCGGACAGCTCTGACTCAGCCATTCTCGCTCAGGAACTTGAACCCTATCTGAGGTGAGCAATGCAAAGCTTCTTTATGTGCTTGGCCGGGGCGGTGACATACAACTCCTATGCACTATTTATATCCTCGCCTCATAAATCTCACTCTTGCAGCTCCACGTGTGGGAATTGAGAGTCTATCTTTGTCTTCCCGGATTGAAGCATCTAGAGTGTCGAACACATATATCAATACAAATCATACAAATAAAACATATTCATAAAGAAATATAAATATCAAATACAGTATATTGATGAAGCAGATAATTCACCCATATAAGATTATGAAATGAAGCTCTTATTTGCAAGAAAGTGCCATACTTAGAAAGATATAATGTCTTCAAACCTTGTAATCATTGTATATGAGACACCAGACAAAAACTTCAGACTACTTTGAATCTTTTTAATTGAGGAAGCAGTTGTAAAAAAAAACATTCAGTGTTACAAATGTATCCTCACTTTGGCGTTAGGGACAAAACAAATAAACAACAACAAACTTTACATCATGTCACTCCAAATTAATATTGTACAACTAATCAGTTTGAGTTATCAATGTATTGGAGAAGGGGATACCAAATCCTGTCCTTCTTCAGTTTATTGATAAACTGAATAAGGAGAACTGTATTCTTTCCAGATGAGGAAGTTTTACTATCTCTTCCAGCCATAGTTTTACTTTAAAGTAAGAGACAACAATATAAATAGATTGATAAATACATTGAACCGTTTGTGCAGCTGAGCAATAAAAACACTTTTTTCTAATCATAGAGTTTGGCACATTTCTTGAATTGTTCATCTGATCAGTCATTCAGTTTATCTTGTACAATAGTGGCAATATTTTAGAGGCCATTATTATTATTATTATAGAGTGCATTCTGGTCATCGTCATAATAAACTTCAGAATAAATCTGCTGCTCATGGGGCACCAGAACAGGCTGCTAATTATACCATGTTTGTCACAATTAACATGACAAACTGTAATCTATTGAAACATAATGTGCTCTCCTCTTGTCACCCCAGAGAGAATGAATCACACTCCAGTCCATTACAAGGATAATCCACGTAGTGTATCATGCTATCTTTATCACTGGGCCAGGGGATAAAGACGAGTTCAGACGATGAAGCACAATGCAGAGCAGCTTAGCTGCTGGGCATAGGGATAGATGGAAGGATGACGTTTCTCTCTGCTGCTCACCGCCAGTGCCACGCCCCCCCCCCCCCCCCCCCCCCCCCATCTATCTATCTGATATTACATAAAACAGCTTAGGAAGACGCAGCTTGATTCACTCACTCTACGTTAAATCAATCTGTGGGGAATATGATGTCGCTGGATGTGTCACAACACACAATAAGCTTTGCACATTTAAAGACTTCATCAAATATTCAATTTCACTCAAACAGATGGCGCCTAGTTTCATCACATTCAACTCTATCCAGTCCCTTGCTGTTTTCATCACCTAAATGATTCACTTCTTTTCTAATTTGCATCTTTCTCTCAATCGTCAGGTCCCTTCTTGTAATCAGCGATGAGCTTCCTATGAGCCCAAGACATGAGCAAGCCAAGCTTCTTCTGGAGCGAGCACGACTCAAGGCTCGCTCCAATCACATTAAAGGCGATCGCCCCGACAGAAGCTCCCACTCTGATCAGAGATCCACAGTGTAAGTTGGCTACATCTACTTATGCAGGCTATGACCTCTTTGGCATTTTCACAAGTTAGATGTTTGAGACTGTGAACGTCCCACTGTGTTTGTGCAGTTTTGCACAGTAGGTGGGTATGAATCAGTGGGGTGATAACAAGTTCCATTTGCTGACAAGTTAAAGAGGCCTATTATGCTAATTTCCAGGTGCATACTTGTATTTTGGGGTCTATTAGAACATGTTTACATTCCAATGTTACAATGTTCAAAAAACGCTTTATTTTTCTCATACCAGCTGTGCTGCAGTACCTTTTTTTCCCTGAGCTCCTGCTCCCCCCCTTCGACAAAAGCCCAGTCTGCTCTGATTGGTCAGCTGGCCCACTCTGTTGTGATCGGTCAACCGAACCAAGCTCTTCGGACTCCATTCCAGCTCCGCTCTTACTAGCTTTGTTTGAGGGCGTGCCAATATACTGTAGTCGCTAGGCAGGTATTATACAAATGTGTTACTTGGTGACATCACTATGTTACAGAAGAAAAGGCGGGACTTCAAGCAAGGCATTTCAGACAGTTCAGGAGCAGTTTTTCTGTGGGGGGCAGTAACCTTTGGCTTGGACTTTAGGCTTTATAACTTTGCAGACCTTTTACATCCACAAAAAACTATAAAACACACTAAAGGGAAGGGAAAAAGCACAAAAGCATAATAGGTCCTCTTGTATACCTTTTCTGCAAATGGCTTTGTTGCTACCACTGTCTCGTTTTTTAGTTTCCCTGTTTATCCCTCAGTTTACCATCTGTATGTCTCCCTTATCCTCCTCTCTACTTTGTATATCCTTCTCTTGCACTTGGCCTGTTTTGGCAAAGCTATGTGTGCTAACTGAAAACAAGTTGAAGCTTTGGAGCCTGACTGTGCTTTGTAATTACAAACACAGAGCTGACAATGTTGAGAAAAGGTTTGGTGTCATTCTGTTCATGTAATAGTGCATAAGTCACAGTTTTGTTTGCGGAAATCCCCTCATATCAGTAGGAAACATTAAATAGGCATTAACAGTCGCTATAAGCATCATTGATGTGGTTCATTAGGGGCCTAGTACATAGTGAAACTGAATGAAACTGAATGAAACGTCACGTTTTAAACACAAACAAAAAGTGTTCTTTAGGTTTAGGCAACAAAAAAAAACACTTGGTTAAGTTTAGTGAAAAACCTAGTGTTTTGGGTTAAAATAACTACGAACAAAAACACAACTACACACCATTGGTTTCACAAAGGATGCAAACCCCAGTGTCCTGGGTGAAAGTCCTGTGTTTTGTGTCCTATCCATCATTCCCGACCTCCACCCCTTATGGAGTTCCACACTCTCTATACTACAGCACCTCAATTCCATTACTGCTACTGTCATAATTACTACGGTTTCCTAGAGCTCGCTGTCGTGTTCTTTTATACCTTCTTTCGGTGATCTACCATTGTGAAACAATGATAAAACCTACTAGTGCGTGTAGTAGGCCCCTATTGACCCACATCTGTGGGGCTTATAGTGACTGATAACAGCTATTTAATAGCCTGACAACAGTCTAATCAGCTGCCTGTAGCCACTACATGTACTATATGTCTATCATTATTACTTGTTTTGATGAGGTCTTTTATGGTCTGGTCACCTGGTCTATTGCTGAGAGATGGCTGACATTCAGTTTCACCTTCATTTTTGCTTCACTTTCATAAGATACTATCTTACAAATGAGTTCAACACAAGTGCAACTCTCTTACAATGAAAATATGTGTCCCTTCAATATGCACTTCTGTGTTATTTCTTGCAGAAAGAAGCAGCCAGTTGAGTCTCCCAATCCAACATCAGTGCAGAAAGCTGTTCAAACCAAAGAAGATCAGGCAGCTCAAACTGTATCTGGTCCCCTCCTCGTCCCTAACCAAACAGACACTTCCCCCGGTGACCAAAGTGGTCGATCCAGACGGTATGGTTGTTCACCCACGCGGGTGCGCTTCGAGGACGAATCAGAGAGAGAAGCAGAGTCTCGGTACTTGGATAGAGTGCAGCGTAGCAGGTCTGGGGTGCCCAAGTCCAAGAGTAAAGAAAGCAATACAGATTCTAGCAGTAGTGGTTCAGAGAGGAGCAGAAGCCATCGAAGTGTGTCTTCACAGAAGAAAGACGTTGAGGGTGTCAGTGGTGAACCCACAACAGTGATTAAAGAGATAATAGTGCTGGTGAAGAAATGTGAGTCATGTGGCTCTGTAGTCAGGGAGCCTCAGCCAGCCTCATCACCACCAGAGCCAAAGAACACTGAGCCACAGCAGCCTGAGGACCCGCGGGAAAAAGCGTCTCCTCGCTGGGTACCTCATAACAAGCCAGAAGCAAGTACTCGTCCCAAAGCTCCTCTAACTGTCACTTTTGCCGGAGCTTTTGTGCTGGGGGAAAATAAAGAGAGCAGCACAGGGTGGAAAGCATCAGGGTTTGGGAAACTTCGGAGAAGGAGCAGGAAAGGAGAAAGTCGAGTAGAGTCTGGCCACGGCCCTTACGGTCCGTCTTGGGCTCAGCGGCGGAACTCAAATCCCAGAAACAGGGTCAACTTGAGCAGAGATGTTTCCTCTGCCCCAGATAGCCCCGTCGCTCTGGAACCCGATTTGCAGGAGGCATCTGGTGGATTAAGAGAATCATCTCCCCCATCGTTGCCTATAAAGTCAGCCCTGAAGTCAAGTTCAAGAAATCGCTCTGCTGCAGGTCAGTCCACGGTTCAGTTCCAGATTGGGGGAGGCGAGGGAGGATCCTCGGCCCTCCTGGACTCTCCAGAGGCAAGAAGTGCAGTGGCTTTAACCCAGGGGACCTCTGCAACAAGCATTCCAGTGCCCTGTATCAGGCCATCCACCCTGAGGTACTCCCCAGCCCGGCTCGGCACTGACCTACCAACTGCTGAAGTCTGGGATGCCACTCCAGATGGAGCAGGTGAGTGGTCATTGGGGATGAGCAGAGCCATGGAGAGATTTCAATTTCTCTGGAAGGTCGTGTAGAGAGTTCAGTACTTGTAGTTTCTGCCATTTACATGTCATAGAATGATACTGTTCTTTCTTATGGGAGGATTTACTGTTCTGGAAAAGCATTGGTGGAAGAAGTATTCTCTTCTTAAAGGTACAGTGTGTAAGATTTGGCGGCATCTAGTGGTGCGATTGCAGATTTCCACCAACTGAGTACCCCTCTGCTCACTCCTCCCTTTCCAAGACTGCGGTAATGTGAGCCACCGCCGTTCATCTCGCTCAGAAGCCGTCCTTACCATAACAACACTACTTTAGGAGCAACGGAAGTCAGACGGCAGCTGGGGGTATCACGATTTTGCACTCTGCAGCTCACGTTACCGCAGTTTTACAAGCATGTCGAAGTACTACGGTGGCCTTCAGGTAACGTAAAAAAGCGAAAGGCTCTCGCAAGAGCCAGTGTTTGGTTTGTCCGTTCTGTGCGTCCTGTGTACTGTAGAAATATGGCGGCGCAACATGGTGGACTTCGTGAAGAGGACCTGCTTCCTATGTAGATATGAAGGGCTCATTCTAGGCTAACGAAAACACAACAATTCTTAGTGTCCTTAAAGTAGTAATACCACCATAAAAAATACTGTATACTAATAATACTGTAAAAGGTCCTGCATTTGATGAAGTAGTATCAGCAAAATGTACTCAAATATAACAAATACAAGTAATCATTACCAGAATAAAATAGAAAAGAATATTTGAGAATGATTTTTTGGTACATCCTTTTCTACCAGCAGGTGTGAGTGACCCTGGTTCTGGTCCTGAGTGTCGTCCTGCTCACCGTGGTATGAATCGGGCTGAGGACCTCAGAGCGGAGCTGTTGAGAGCAGAGCATCTGAAAGCTGAGGCCATATGGGAGGAAAACTCTGACGGTTCCAGGTAAGCCAAGATAACAGCGCTCTTGTCGTAGCTTAGACAATAAATCCTTTGCCCCCACCATGCTGTTTCCAAAACGGCCTGAGCGTGCCAGACCGGTGGCAGTTAGGAGATTAAAACCCTGACCTACAGTCCACCCGATGTTGTTATTAAAAATATTCTGCGAACTTCAAGATAATCCTGCCCTCTTCTGGTAATGAAGACCCCTACTTGTTAAGTCCATTTATTGCAAAATGATAAAAACTGTGAGCAAAATAATCACAAGTCTCTATCCTTTGCTTGTTGATTGGTAGTTTAGTTGGGGATGTAATTGTTTATATTAAAGAGGACCTATTATACTCATTTTCAAGTGCATACTTATATTTTGTGTTTCTACTAGAACATGTTTACAAACATTTACCAAACTCTTCGGACTCAGCTCCAACTCCACTCTAACTAGCTTTGTTTGAGGGCATGCCAAAGTAGCCGCTAGGCAGGTATTATGTAAATGTGTTACTTGGTGACATCACCATGTTACGAAAGAAAAGACAGGACTTCAAGCGAGGCGTTTCAGGCAGTTCAGAAGCAGTGTTTCTGTTGGGGGGGGAGTAACTCCCTTTGGCATGGACTTTAAAAGCCTAAGTTTGACCAGACCTTTTACATGCACAAAAAAACTATACAACACATCAAAGGAAAGGGGAAAAGCACAAAAGTATAATAGCTCCTCTTTAATACATTTTGAGACTATATTACCGGCTAGTAAAAGAACTATAATTTTCCTGTTACAGAAACAAGGATGGGCGGCCAAAGCTCTTCCTGCGTCGCTTCTTTTCCTCCATTGGTCTGAACAGTGTTGGTAGACTAGTGAAAGGAGGCCGTTCCAGCAGCATGGAACAGCTCAGTATAACCACGGGCCCCCGGGTCACCTCTGCTTCCCCGAGCCCCACGCGCAGACCGCAGCCCTCCATCCGCATGCAGAGGACACCCTCACTGCAAACCCTGCACACGGTGAGCCAGAATACCAAACATCTTTCATGCCATGTTATGTTTTGTTCAGGACTGCTGTTGTTTTATTTCACCACATCAAATAGTTGTGATTATTGCCTCAAAAAGGAAGGCTGTATGGAGAAAACATCACATCTTTAAACTTCCAGTTCCAGTACCTTTCACTACTTATTTGCCACAGTGAATCAACTGAGGCTTTGAAGTATTACCTACCTTTCTGCCTGACACTGGGAGCACAGATAATGCATTCCAGTTTGTCCTTCCACGTTCTGTGGTAGCCATCCTTGTTGTCCTCTTGGCAGCTGTAAGAGTACACTAGATGTAAACAACTTTCTGTTCCAGACAATCACAGCCTGTATTTGCATGTGTGTGGTGCCAAACACACACTTGTTAGTTTTAGACGGGTGTTAGAGCCCAAAAAAAAAGTTACGGTTCCCAAAGCTGTTCTGATGAATTTTGCCAATATGAAAAACACAATTTGTTACAGTGCCATTTATTTGCCACTAGGTGCTGCCACTGGCCCAACTGCGCAAAGCCTCCTCTGTGCAGAGTTTAGAGAGAAGAACAGAGCGTTCAACAATACTGGGAGAGGTGCACATACCGTACGGCCTGGCACCCAGGTAAGCGCCAAAGAAATAAAGTAGATTGAATGAAAAAAAAAAGCACACACGTTGTTTTACTTAATTTGTTTTCTAATTGCTGTATTTCTGCAGTTACAGCCCTGATAGCCCTCAGCGGGAGCTTCACAGGGCCCTGAGTGTTGAAGATGTAATTACCTCTAGACTCGCACGTCCAGTGGGCCGGGTCACCCATTCTTTCCCTGATGGGTCCCTCCTCCTGGAGCTCGTCAGACCCCCAAACGGCCCCTTTGGTTTCGTCATCTCAAGGGGCAAAGGTCGACCAGACACAGGTAACCTTTTTAATCTGCATTGTCTTTGCACTGTCTTAAATGTAGAGCTTGGTTTTTGCAGTTATTTCATTTTGGTAGTTCCTTTGGTAACTGCCAGGCTGTAGAATAAAGAGAAAAGAAGAGAAAGAGAATAGAAGTGAAATGTCATTGTTCAGATATAAATTGGCCTTTGGCTTTACTGTTAAAATGTAACATAATCAGATACAAATGTTTTGTTAATTATTACAATTTTGTATGCTTCACTAAACACAAAGGCATCCTCTATCTTTTTTTTCTGCTTCCACCTGTTTTCCTTTGTTGTAATTCTACTTCCCCTCCATTTTCACACTATCCAACCATGCCTTCACCTCTATTTCATCCGTCTTCCCTCTTCCTTTCTTATTGTTTCCATCCCAGGTGTGTATGTAGAGAAAGTGGGTGACGGCGGTGGCGAGGCCCCCTACATAGGTCTCCTCGGCATCGGAGATGAAATCCTGCAGGTGAACGGAGAAGCAGTAGCTGGACTCAGTCTGGACCAGGTGACGCGGCTCATGACCCGGGAAAGCAATGCTTCTCTTCGGATCATGCCGGCCCGACGCAACCAGCGCTGACTGGGAAGATCTATGGCATGGCACAGAGCCATTTTTCCTGCAGCCATGGATTATAATTCACCACTGCAAACACTGCTGATGGACTATAACCTATGGTAGATAGAGATTACAGGGTTAGAGGTTCATTTTCTATTAGTGCAAACTATTGTTCAACAAGATGACACTGCAATGGACTGCATGGGATTACAATGACAAATCAATAAAATAACCAAATGACAGATAATACAACCAAATAAATCCAGTAGTAGAAAGGATTACAGTAGAAGCTGGATTACAAAGTATATATTGTGATACTAATAAAAAGGTTAAGTCTATAAATACTGATTCAAACCCAGCACAACTTGTTTCACTTTTATGGTCAGATTTAGTTGAATATATAAGGACCATTTCATTCACAAATTGTCTGATTTTTTTTTATTGATTTTTTAAATTTTATTTACAAACTCTCTCCAAAATAAAAAAAAATGGGGTGACTGCATTTATTTTGACTTAAGTATTTTTGACAATCAAAAATAACACTTTTCTCATGTTCAAATTGTGATTTATTTTGACACCCTGCATAGTGAGTAGAACATATTTTGTCACGTTTAAATATTAATCTTATTGATTATTTCAGATGATTGACTTGGATGTGCCACTAATGTAATCTTGGCCCCTGACACCCTCAAACTAAAGAGCTATTTATTTAATAAAAAAAAACAAACGATTGATTGCAACTGCATTACAAATTATGTCTAAACATAAAAGCAATTAATTATCTCTCTTCTTTTTTTTTTTTCTCAATGGATCATACTGTATTTCCTCAGGGCTCTGCAGGATCCATTCCTTCATGTTACCTGTGGTGTATCACATAATATTGCTTCAGGAAATTGATACTTGTTTGCTTTTAAATAAAACATGTTTTATTTTGTCAAACTTTTGTAACACACTCATTAATTATGCACACAACTACAAAAATCGTATTATATCACACTAAATCCATTCAGTTAGATGCATGAATATATTTGAAACATTGAAATTTAGAGTATAGTTTCCAATTATATGAATTAGCAACATAAATTGAAGACAATGGAGTAGAAGCGCTGCTCTGCAGGTTCTCTTTGGATCCTTCAGATGTATTGTCCTTATTCAATATTGTGAAGGGCTCATTGCAAGGGTGGAATATGGTCTCAAAAAAGTACAAAATGCCAAAATTTTGAATGTTGAAGTTGTTTTCTCTAGTGTACTTAATGAGTTTGCCTATAAGCTCAAGTAATTAAAAAAATGGTTTATAAACTACTGTAATTAAGAACTGTAAATTGCATATATGAAAACAACCTTGAAAAAAGGGAGAAAAAAAAGTACAAAATGCAAGTCTCCCTCAAAAATAATCCAAGGCACACTGTAGTGTTTGAACAAAATTAAAATGTCTTTATTTTACATGGCAATAATTGTTTAAAATTACCCTTTTTTCTTAATTTGACAGTGAAACCCCTAAAACTTAAATCAACCTGAATTAAATCAATTAGGCTTATTGATTTGCAAATTTTAGATCATTCATTTACACTCAAAGTAGTGCTGAGTGCTCCCCAACAACAACAACAACAAAAATCTTGGCATAATTGAAATTTCCTTGAAAGATGCTTACAAAAAACAGTGTAAAGGGATTATGTGAGGGCTGTGTTGTTAAGCAGGATGTAGGATGCTGGTCGTGACTGCTGCTCCAACAGGTCTGTTTTAAAGGTCGTGACTAATTATGGGGCTATTTTTTCCCCCCCTAAACATTAGGGCTTGAAAACGTGTAAGATCCTCCACATTTAATGTTGTATTTTGCTATATCACGAGTTTTATTTGACTACATGTATTCGATTATTTAAATTCCATAGATGTATTTGACTAAAAAAGAAGGCAAGCATGTGTGGAAAAATCCGTTATTAGGATGTAGCTGCTACCATTTAGGCTGTCCTGAACGTGCTCTGATAGCGTGCTGCTCTTTTATCTGATGCGACCAGGAGCTGATAGGCTTTTATCTCCCAGAGCCATGTGTCCTCCAACATGGGCCCCAGGGAACCGCCGTCCAAAGGCCTCCAAACACAAGCAATGACATGCAACAGCACATTTATACCTATTTATTTATACATTTATTGATTGGTTAATTGATAAAGAATTGTATCCCATTCAATTGATGCATCATAATTACACCCTCTATCTGTTGTATCAGCAGCCCTCAAGGTGCGTAAATGGATAGGGCGTAATGGATACTCTTTTTCTTTTTTTTAGGATAAAATGAAAAAACAAACAAAAAAAAATAAATAATAACTTTAACACTTTTCTCATGTTCAAATTGTGATTTATTTTTGACACCCCTGCATAGTGAGTAGAACCATATTTTGTCACGTTTCAAATGTTCCCATTAATCTTATTGATTATTTCAGATGATTGACTTGGATGTGCCACAAATGTAATCTTGGCCCCTGAGACCCTCAAACTAAAGAGCTATTTATTTAATAAAAAAAAGATTGATTGCAACTGCATTACAAATTATGTCTAAGCATAAAAGCAATTAATTATCCCTCGCTCTCTTTTTTTCTCAATGGATCATACTGTATTTCCCCAGGGCTCTGCAGGATCCATTCCTTCATGGTACCTGTGGTGTATCACATAATATTGCTTCAGGAAATTGATACTTGTTTGCTTTTAAATAAAAATAACCCTCTGCTATCATCAGTTTATCTTATTGCAGGATAAATTGGCTTAGCAAAAAAAAGCCCCTTTGTTGGAAAATAGAAATAGGTCAACAGCTTAACCTGCAGCTTTTGTTTCTTTCATCAAACAAATTTAAAAACATTTATTGCCTATTTATTTATACATTTATTGATTGGTTAATTGATAAAGAATTGTGTCCACGTTCAATTGAGGCATCATAATTACACCCTCTATCTGTTGTATCAGCAGCCCTCAAGGTGCGTAAATGATAGGGCGTAATGGATACTCTTAGGATAAAAATGAAAAAAAATAAAAATAACCCTCTACTATCATCAGTTTATCTTATTGCAGGATAAATTGGCTTAGCAAAAAAAAAAGCCCCTTTGTTGGAAAATATAAATAGGTCAACAGCTTAACCTGCAGCTTTTGTTTCTTTCATCAAAAAAAAAATTAAAACACCTCCACTATAGCTCCAGTACACACTAACCTCACGCTGTTACAGGCCGTTGCGCTGCGCCTGTTTGCTTTTTTTTTTTTTTTTTAATGCTTTGCCCTCCACAAGCCTATATAGCCCACGACAGCCAAATAATAATGAATCATTTCATAAATAATGGGTTTAGGAGCTTATCGTGGATGAAGAGGCCGCTGCCGTGCAGCTTATCTCACTCGGCCACATTGCGGCCTGTGTTCCGCTCCCATATACTGAGGGAGCGCACTGGATGCGACGAGGAATAACTCAGCTACACACACACACACACACACACACACACACACACACACACTCTCACACACACACACACGCAAACTCACTCTCTCACACACACACACACACACACACACACACACTCACACTCACACTCACACTCTGACAAACACACGCACTCACACTCTCACACTCACACATATACACACTCTGCTCCACAACTGGCAAGAAAAAAAAAAAAAGAAAAACCTCAGACATGGATGACCCACTCACAAAATGGCTCCACTTACACAGTAACATCAACAACACGGCTGGAACGGTAAGTGCGTAAAAATACACCTCTCTATTTAAAACCAGCAGCATTCGTTGTTCCTTAAAGGCTGTAATTAGATTGATATCGTCGGAATTTGATCGGTGTTATACGTGCGAAATTGTTAGCCTACATTTTTTGCTGCTATTGTCCGGTCGAGACTGTTAACGGGATGTAATAACGGATGCGAGGCCTATATATTGGAGAGAATTCCCAGAATCAAAGTGCGCTTTTTTTTATTATAGGCGGTCTGACTGTTCGTTTATAATAATATTCCGAGGACATTTATCGAGTTATGTTGCTACTAAAACACCTAACACATGTATATTCCATATCCTTTTCGTGTTCGGCTTTAACAACAACAGCATTATGGCCTATACACCGACATAAAACAAGAATTAAAACACCTTTCTCTGACATATATGCGGCTATATGAAAATGATCAAGTGTTTTTGAATGTTATTTCTGGATTAATTGAAGACAGAAAAAAAAGAGGGATTTTATTTCGACGAAGAATGGATACCAAGCTGTCTTCGTGGTCCTGGTGGCATGAAGCACAATCTCTCTATTAGACGATCATTTCACCTCTAAATCAACAGCAGACGAAATTTGCTTTTTCTATATATATATATATTGGAATGTGACTTTATGCTCAAACGTCGGTTTAAATACATTTACAGTTATTAGATGACGTTATGGTCAAGCAAGCTTTAGATAAGAGATTCATAGAAATGGAAAAAAGCATGCAATGCAAAAACAAGATAACGCTCTTTGTAAATAACATCTGAGAATATCACTGGCTCCAAATGTGAAATAAAAAAAAATGAACTGAGGCAAATTCATAATTGTATAACTGGCATAATAGGATCACATCCAAGAAAAGCTCTCAAACCTGACAAAAAGCTGACACAAAAAAATGATAGAATCCTTGAGAATTAAAGCGTTTTTAATTGTTATTGTCCCTTGTGGAAAATTATTTAAATTAAAAAAAAAAGAAAAAATCGTTTTTAAAATATTGAACAAAATGTAGTAATTCAGAAAATAATAGCAAGCAACCAGCATATTAATTGTCTTTCTTACACTATTTGTTTTGTTTGAAATGTTAAATCAGCAATTGATAATAATAATTCAGATAATAATAATAATAAAACCATTTAATCAAAATTGTAATGCCAATCATAATAATCTAATAATAATAATAATAAAAAACGCTTGGTTATTAGGTATATTGAGATTGTCACATATTATTCTGATCAATAAATTAATCGAGAATTTGATTTGATTTTTGTTTGATGTATGTGTTGTCAATAAAAATAATATTAAAAAATAAAAAAATAAATTAATCGAGAAAAAAAATCTTATTTAGGACGTAGTGGACTCGAGCAGAGTGGTGACGGTATAAAAAATGATGGAAAAACGGCATCCGGAGCTTCGTCCTGGAAGTCCCGAGGAAGAGTCCGGTCCTGGAAAGCGGGAGGACTCCTCCATCATCTCCAGACTGAACGGATGCAACAAGGAGGGAGAGCTGGAGCCGAGGAGGAGAGAGGAGGGGGAGAAAGGGAGGAGAGGAGGAGGAGGAGGAGGCAGCTTCAAGGAGGTTGATGATGAGGAGACGGATGACGTTTCTCCTCTGCAGAACACGAGCAACGGGACCAGCAGCATCAGCATCATCATCAACGGCGTTGCCAAGGAAACTGCCTCTCACAACGCCCTTGACCTGAAAAGGGAAGTGCCGGTGATCGAGCTCTCCAGGAGGGACGCTATAAAAGCGCTGGAGCAGAGGACTGAGAGCCATTTGGTGCCGATCACGGAACTTCGCAGACCTCCACCTCCTCCTCTACCACCTCCACCGCCGCCGCAACGAGACGACGCTCGAATGGTCCAACTGAGCCCAAACGCGTTTCCTGTCCCGGCCCGGGCCATGCTCTACAACCTGGCGCAGCCTCTCGCCGCCATCAACAGGTAAAGGTGGAGGTGGAGGTGGAGGGAGAGAAAAAAAAAGAAACAATCATATACAGTTTGATGAAATGCACGTTTTCATTTGATCATGTTCACTATAAGTTTGGATGGATGCTGATGATGTTGCCCTATATATGGCCTTGCATGCAGGAATAGGCTATGTGAAAGGATGCTTGTGTATACATTATGTTGACATTATTTTGCATGTATGTAAATATGAAGGTCGGTGGTTTGATCCCCCATGTCGATGTGTCCTTGAGCAAGACACTTCACCCCAAATTGCTCCCGAAGGCATAGCCATCGGTGTGTGAATGAGTATTTAGATTACATCCTGATGGGCAAAGTTGGCACCTTAGCAGCCTCTGCCATCAGTGTATGAACGTGTGTGTGAATGGGTGAATACTGACATGTAGTGTAGAGCGCTTTGAGTGGTCGTAAGACTAGAAAAGCGCTGTATAAATGCAAGTCCATTTACCATTTACCATGTATGTTCATGTAGAGAATTACCCTATGTGTGTGTGTGTGTGTGTGTGTGTTTCTGAGTGTGTGTGCTCCTGGTGCAAGGATTAGGGGGGTGTTGAGGGTGTATATGCAATGAAGGAAATGATGTAAATCCATGTTTTGTCATATACCTGTGCATCTTTTGTCTGCTTTCTGTTGCTGTAGTCTCGGAGGGGAGTCGGAGCAGTACAGCATGTACCCCAGCAACAGGGTAAAGCGTCGCCCGGCGCCTTATGAGGTTGAACTCGACGAGGGTAGGCACATTTTAGATCTTTATAAGTATGGTAAGACTCACTTTTGCTGTGTCCTCCTTCTGCCAATCTAGTCTCCTAAACGTCCGCTTCCTCATCTCCATTATCATTCATCCACTGACATTGATCTATACTGAACCTAATCTGAGTGTTGCAGAAGAAGATGCCTTAAATTGGAAAATAAGTATTTAACCCAGAGGAATAAATACATCAGAATTCATAAATGAACGCTGCTAATCTGAATGTCAAATACATGTACCTGCATGCCATTAAAGTAAGCTCTTTTTAGGCGGATTTGGGGGTTTATTTCATTTGAAACCTCCTTTCCACCACTGCCCACTCACTGCCATATACTGGGGTGGAGGATGGGGGTGCTGCTGCCTCCATGCCAAGGTTTTACTGCAGAGTGGGCTGAAGGATTAAGATAGACTGGGTGTGTTCCAAGGGCGACAATAGCCTGGAAGACACCATTGTTGAGGGCGGGAGGATGTGACTACCTGCAGTGGGTATTTTAGCATACCTAAATAAATAAAAAGTACATAGAAAATGGAATAGGGAGCACATAGTCTCTCCGACACCCTTTCCTGGGGTTTGGCAAGCCAAATCAACCATTTCCCTAGTATTGCATTTACATATTTATACTATATTTTGCCACTACAGCTTCTTCTCCATCATCTAAATATCCATGGTTGTAAGGAATTTTGCAGCTTAATCTTTTAGGAATATTAAACTTTTGTTTTTCCTATGAACAATCTTTTTCTGAAAATGTATGTGCATTTGTTCTCCTGCGACAAATTTTTCCATTTTTATTATTGCTCTATACGCTTTTTACAAACTGCATTATCTGTTTCAGCTCTGCCCTTCATGTTATTTTTGTTATCCTATCAATGCCTCTTCTTCTTACTCTGTCTGTCTCTTTTCCTCCCTTTTCCTCTGCTATAGCTGGCCAGCCAAAGATTGTACGTCGTATCTTCACTAACAGTCGTGAACGTTGGCGGCAGCAGAACGTAAACGGGGCGTTTGCGGAGCTTCGCAAACTCATCCCCACTCACCCCCCAGACAAGAAGCTGAGCAAGAATGAGATCCTGCGGCTCGCTATGAAGTACATCAGCTTCCTCTCCAACCTCCTGGAGGACCAGGACGGAGGGAGGAATGTTGGCAGCACAACTGATGGGGAGACGGGGCTGCTGGTTGGGGTCGGGGCCCTTGAGGGGGGCCCTCAGGGTGGTCCACATCAGGACACAGTGGTGGGCTTGGCCAGGGACGATCTTCTGGAGACAATGTCACCAGGCTCCAGTTGTGGAAGCCTGCCTGACGGCGATGCTGAGGGCAGTCCCGAGAGCTTTATGGAGGACCAGGACTCACCTCCAGCACCAAGGACTCTAACAGCCTCACGTGGGCCCGCACTGCATCTAGCTGGTAGAGATCTGAGGCGCAATGGCCGCGCTTTAGATGAGTCCAGCCGTCGATGATACCGATGCCAACAGACCACGGACACGACAACCTGAGACTGAAATGAAAGGGACTAAGAAAGAGGTGGATATTCTCAGGACCCGTTAGCTTCGAGTCGTCAGTGTAGGAAAGAGAATCAAGCTCCACGCAGTGAGATAGTGGAGTGAGTTCCTGTCTCCATACTACACCTGAGGCAGCACTGATGAATAGCTTGCTTTGATTGGTGATTGGTTGAATTTGATCCAACAAAAGACTTGTAAATTCTGCATGTCTCACGTCTTTGACTGGGTGCGGATTATAACTTTCCGTGTTTTGAAAGTCCAAAGACAGGATATTCTAAAATAAAAAAAAAACTGAAAAAGAAAGAACAAGCAAACAAAACAACAACAAAACCAAACAAAAGATCAATCAAGAGACACTTAGCAAAGATTTTTGATGTGTAATATTGAAGTTCGGACCAATGCTTCACAAATGATACTATTGATTATAATATGGTGCGGCCAGAATAGATCCAATGTGCAAGTAAATGGCTCTAAAACATCAATGAGAAAACCCTGCCCAACTAATTGAATGTGTAAGAATAATGACACAAAAGTAAGTTTGCCTCATTTGGAGGCCGTAAATGAACCGACTGGACTCTATTGTACCCATGCAGTTACGTATGTATTGTAAATAGCATTATATTTCCACTGCGCAATGTAACAACAGTGACTCGAGTTCAAGTCAGTGTGGTTTAAGATGTACTGTAGTGTGTTTGTCAATGGGTTTACTAGCAAAATGGTCTTTTGGGAGACGAGGAAAAAGGAGAGAAGAGATGAACTCGAAATGTAAAGCAAGCAACTGAACTTAGTACATCAAATGTGGTACCATTTACTTCTGTTACACTTTGGTGGTGAGAAAACAACACCAAATACGTCGACAGACAGTTAAAGATTTTCACTGCCGGGAATGAATATATCTATTTGAATTTGCGGAGGTACAAGACATGCAGTGTTTCTGAAAGTGTACAAAATATGAGTCACATGATATTATGAAACGACTCATGCAGTCCTTTTGATATGAATGTTTCAGTGTTTTTTGTTTTTTTTAACTGTAATGCAGTTGTAGTTTAGTAAGGTACATAAATAAATCCCTTCATTGCCGCATTTCATATACACACACACACACACACACACACACAACACACACACACGCACGCATACACACAGTGTTAATATCATAACAACACCAGCAGTTTTCTGATTAATACAGTCAAGTATTGCTCACTGTTGTTGGTTATTCTGCTTTTTCAGCAGGACCTAGTAGCCTATATTGGTACCTTTGGTAACTATGGTATTTTATGAATTGCAGTAAAGGGACATTGTACGTTTGGTAATGACATATTTGTTGTATGATAGCTGTATCTATAAATATATCCAATGTTAAATCGATGAATTTTATACAAAACCCCTGAATAAAACACGCAGAGGAAAAGCCTTGTATTTGATCTCACTCAAGCATGCTGTGGGTCTTATTAATTCAAGTCAATTAGTTTAAATTCAATTCCTCCTTTGAAGAAACTGAACATACTGTATTTGCCACATTTCCTCATATATGACTAATTATACCTTTTACACTCATAATTGCATAACCAAATTCCTACAATGGCATAACACGCCATGCAACTGTTTCACACCTTATCTGTACAGAGTGTATATAGTTGAAACCACAACCTCCTCCTGAAACTCCCCCCAATGGACGATGGAATCCTCACTTCCTCCCAACAAGTGACAACTTCCTGTCGAGGTTAACGTGGCTCGGTGACCTGCAGGATATCCTGCCATTGTGAAAGTGGTTTTGACAGCCTCCGCTGCACTCGTTTTGCACGCTGTTGTGTCTGTACACATTGTGAAACGGCCGCTCTGGTCGAGACTCCCACCCGCCCCAAGAAGTTATTCACTTACGCAATCGAAAAGTTATGTTCACCGACATGTGGTCGGGATTGTTGCTTTGCCACATAAACGCAACTTTTTTGAAGTCCCTATATTCCATAACTCCAAACAGCAGACTTTGCCACCACTATAACAGCACCACCAGCTCTTAAACATTTCTAAAAAACTAAAAATTGCTTCCAGAGAGCATCAGAGACATCCAGGTGTTTGGGGACCCCTCCTGTGCTCTGCTCCGGCTGTGCTGGGACTCCACTGAGGGGCCCTCTGGGTTAATGCCTGCCAAACATTTACCTGCTTCACTGTTCCTGACTCTCCAAAAACACACCGACTCACAAAAAGAGAGGGATACAGGGAGAGTATATGAGGGATTGGAAGGGAGGGGGATGAGAGGATGTGTGTGTACATGTTTGTGAGAGAAGGCTTGTGTGAGTGTGTATGTGCTCGCTCTACATAGATCTGTGTGTATGTGTGAGGGAGAGCAGGCGTGTGTGTGTGTTTATCAGCTCAGTGCAGATGGGTGGCAGAGTGGCTCTTGCAGCCAAATGATTCAGTATGCTAATGAGTTGTTATCTGTGGCGCTGCAGGAACAATATACTGTCTTTCTCACAGTGGGAATCCAGCCTGCTGGGAGCAGATTACACTGCACACACCGCCAAGGTAGTTATTTATATTTTCACACAGAGTAGTAGAAAATACATAAATGCACACACACATCCACACATCCACAGATAGGCCTATAAACAAACAAGCAAAATAACATTTTAACACACACACATCACCATCACTTCCACCACCAACAGCAGCATAAATATGGAGGAAATTTGAGGTAAATTTATGTCCTTCACCAGTAGATGGAGATGCCATTCTAAGCCGCTTTCCTCTTTAACAGGTTCCAGTGTTTCGGTTCAGTATTCTTCATAAAATATGACATATGTCCTTGATTAAAGTTAACTTTCAATTCCCCCAGAATTTTGTTTTTTCCCCAACAATCAATAAAGTTTCTCCATTTGAAAGACATTTTTAGCTTAAAAGGAGCCAAACTGAAAAATAAAATCCTTCCAGTCTTGTTATAAGTCATACAAAAAGATGAAATCGATCGCAAAAGTGATCATCTTTAGTCACCATCTAGTTCATTCCATAAAAGTATCACCTGCTTTTTAATTATTCCTTCATAAACATCACAAATTAACAAAATACAGGTTATGTTTGATGATGTTTATTTGGACGGAATTAAAAATGTGTTTATTATGTCACAATATTTCTCTATTTTAATGTGCCACCGGCTACAATCTTGGTTAAGTGTATACACTCTAGACTTATTTGTCTCCCTCAGGGAAACAGAGTGTGTTCTGTGGAGCGAATTCAACAAAGAAAAAATGCAAGTCTTATGCAGATTTGTATAAAAATGAGTGAGACATGCATACATGCTAACAACTCTTAAGTGTATTGTTTTGGTAAATGAATATGGCATTCCCAGATGTAGAGACAATTTGTTGTGTTATTGTAATTTAACAATCAATGAGTGAGATATACTTGGAGAATAATGAAGAAGACAAGATATAGCGAATACATAATTGATTGTGGAGGAAAAATTATACCTGATGAAGGTCGGACAGACTGAAACATTGTGTTAATAAATATTTCAGCAGTAAGTGGGAGTTTTCTAGATTGCACTTTCCTCTGACACACCTGTCAGATATTCAGTGCAGAGATATTTTTCTAAATAATTTGGAGGAAAATTACTTATAGACACAACATCAATCATCATAACAGAATATTATAATAAAGGCTATCCTATTGACATATCAATACAAAATCCACAAAACCATTCTGGTCATAAATGTAGAGATAAACAAGCAGTGTAGATTTAGTTGATTCATCATACATGGAATTCTAATCTTGCCTCAAGCACCTTTTTGTTGGAAAAACGGCCCAATACACACCTAACCCGTAAATCAAATATGAAGCCACATTATGGCATGCAGGTACTCTAATCTGCTCAAAACATGACGATATTAATATGATTCAATATTAACATAGTCTGTCTTGTATAAGGTTTAATCACTTTACATATAAGATAAGATATAGATATACAGTGATAAAATATCACCAGATTTCTGGCAAAGTTTGACACATTTTTGTGTGTTTTTCAATGAGAAATTGTTACTGAACACTACAAATATTTCAGAACTATAGGTAACGCAATCTCCCTACACAGTCTTTTTAACAAATTCGTCACAACATAAAAATGTCTCAGTACCTCTCAGAGAAATAAACTACTAAATGCAATATATCTTCCAGATGAATCGCTGTTGTGTGCAGGAAAGGAGTCATTATCCTTTTTAATCTGGAGAAAGGTCTTGACTGTTTAGAGTCTAATGAGATATAGCACTTGTAAAAGTCGATGCTATTTTTCATTGTACAGTGGGTACACCAGAGTATAATTCATAGTACATTCATCTCTCTGTTGCAGAGGGTTATCCTCAGTGTTTGGTGCTGGGGCAGCTAATCTGTTATTATGGGGATGTAATGTCAATGAGGCATCTTTTTTTACGACCCGATATCAGTCTCCTGTGTTCCTGCGGGTCTGAATCACCTTCACGACTGCCTTCCATCTTTGTTGATAATTAGAGGAAAACAAGGATTTCACTCTTTTTGTACTGTATTGCCTTGCAGGCTTATTCACACAACAGACCAAATTCACTAAATTCATCAGAAACAGAGCTGTGGTGAATGACGAGAGTCCGCAAGAATTATCTTTACCATCCTGCTGTGTGAATGGCATCTGCATTCAAGGCTTGAGCATTTTTTCTGCTGTTGTTTTGCAGTCAGTAAGTGGACAATAACATGTTAAGTCTTAATTTGTATTTTTTGTGAATTTGAAATATTTTTTTTTAACATTCCATCCTCATGCATTGTCTGCAACCTTTTTATTACTTTCACTGATCCTCTCCAATACCTCTTTACAGAACTTGGACACCTTACACCCTCTAGTGGGAACCAAATGCAATCATGGATTATTTGCTTAAATTGTTTCCAAATTTGCATTGGCCTCACTGATACAGAGCTTATCTATTCTAATTGCAATGTCTAATGGCTTATGAATTAGCTTCTAGTTCTGGTTTTAAATAAATAAAACTCAAGGGTCATCCATTTCAAGAATAGCCATTTTTAATGCATTGTTACAAAGAACTGAAGTGTTGCATACAGCAGTATAATCAAGCCTCATCCATCTCCAAATACAGCAAGGCAAGCGAAGCATTTGGTTTGATTAGCGCGACAGCCGCGAGCAGATACTGAAGCAGCAGCTTTTAGCTGAATCACATTGATTTGACAGAGCAGTGCAATAGGACGAAGGTTGTGCAGAGTCTACAAGAAGTTACAATCAAGGTCAAAGGTTGCCGTCACAGGTTTTCTATTGCAGTAGGTTTTCTATTGCAGTAGGTTTGTTCTTTGAGTCTGGGTAAAGCAGGAAGCCAGAGAAAGTGCTGTCATCCTCACTGCTGGAGTAAACTCCGTTCCAGTCTCTCATCGTCTCCAGCCACACCTGGTCGCCTTCGTTCAGCGGCAGCAGTGCGAGGTTGGACGCCTGATCGATGTCCTGGCCGTACAGAGAGTCCCGAGTCCGCAGCTTCCGTACCCCATTAACCACTAGGGCAGCACGCACGGGCCTGTTGCGCACGGTGATGTGGTAACTGAATAAGTAGACTCCCGAGTAGGTGGCGTTGAACTTACTGAGCACTGGGTCCCAGTGGCCCTCCCCGTTGTAAAACACCTTATCAAACTTCACAGGCAGGCCGGGAGGAGGGAAGGACCTGCTAGGGAACAAGCCCACACTGAAGGCAGAGCGAATCAGCTCCGCGTTCTCACCTTGCGGGCCTTTAGGGCCCCGAGGCCCACGCCCACCTTTAACTCCCCTCTCCCCCCTCAGCCCCGCCATGCCCCTCCCTCCTGGAGGTCCTGGGGGCCCTCTGCCACCAGTATCCCCCTTCCCTCCTGGAGGCCCTGGCTCCCCTCTCTCTCCTTTTGCACCAACAGTTCCATTCACTCCTGGGGGGCCCATCTCACCACTCAGACCAGGAGGCCCACGCCCACCCACGTCACCTTTCTCGCCAGGTGAGCACTCGCCTATAAGTCCCTGGTCACCTTTCTGACCCTTTGTCCCAGCTAACCCAGGGGGGCCCATAGGCCCCTCTCGCCCGATGTTGCCCTTAGTCCCATTCAGGCCAGGCGCTCCTCTTTCTCCCGGGTCCCCTTTCAGACCACTGAAGCCACGTTCACCTTTCTCTCCTCTGGGGCCCGGATCACCTATAGTATGTATTTAGAGAGGTTATATTCACATAGGAAGACATGTTTTAATTAGCTTTCATTTATATATAATAATATATATTTGCATACGTTTATAGGGTGTATCTATATATATTTTAATTATGTTTAAAAGAGATGATCTAATATGTTTACACTTTCTACTGAGACTACACACCTTTCTCTCCTGGTTTTCCTGGGATACCGGGGGCACCAGGAAGACCCACGGGTCCTTGATCACCTTTGAAACCTGTGGTGGTTTTGATAAATAAAGCGTAGAGAATGACATCCACAAAGTACTTATACAGGACAGCGTTTTGCAAAAAAGGACAGAGGGACAGAGAGAGAGAAGTGGAGAGGATATCAAAAACTCTCCGGCTGCTGTTAAGCCCCGGTGTACCTATGTCGCCATTGAGTCCGTTGGCTCCAGGTATTCCTTCTGGTCCTGGAAGTCCTCTGAGCCCAATTTCTCCCTTCTCTCCTGGTAACCCTGGAAAATAAAGAGCATTAAGGACCAATTTGGATCTCCAAAAGGTGATTTTCCTGAAAATGATAATCCATCTTACCTGGAGGACCCCCCTCTCCTTGCGGTCCCGCTGGCCCACTCTCTCCCATGGGCCCCACGGGGCCCTTCTCCGGCGGACAGCACTCACAGAAGTTGAAGAAGCATTCATTGTAGTCTAGGGTATAGTTTCCCAGGGTGTTCCCGGGGGCCACTATGGCGTCGGTGTGGAACTCAGTGGAGTAAGCGTCGTTGGAGTAGGTGGTGCTGTCTGTAGGGGACAGGGAGAAAGCGTCCATCGTGACCTCAGTTGTCTCATCTGTGTGCAGGCCGCCGGACGCGGTCGTGGTGGTGGTCCGTCGGAATCCTCCACCTCCAGCACCAGCTCGAGGGGGCTTCTTGGTGGTCTGAGGTTTGGGCCAGCGTGTGGTTCTGGCGCTGTAGGTCAGCACGGCCATCAGTAGCACGAGGAGAGAGGTCAGGAAGACGAGGCGAACGGACGGCATACCGAAGGCTTGACACAGTACAAGCTGTAAGAAAGAAGAGTTTGAAGAACAAGATAAAACAGGTGCAGCACTTTTTTCTATTTGCACCACATTGCACAATAAGGCAACAAGTGCATCTTACCTGCTGATGTAAATGATGTTGCCTCTTCACTCGATCCCCTCCAACTACTGATTGATGTAGGCTGCCTCCTTCCTTATATTGCCCCGGTAGCTCAAAGAGAGAACAAGGGACAGAACAGCGGGGTTATTAGGAGGTAGGTGGGCTGGCAGGAACAGATTACATGACTCCTGAGGGATATGAAATAAAGCAGGTTGCATTCAAGGCAAGACTTTATTCTTTGTGATATGGGATATGATTCAAGGGCCCACGAGTGCACACACTGCTAAAGTGTTGTTGCTTGCTTTGTACACAAACAGCAGAAATATAAGGTTACACACAAAGATACACATTCGCAGAACATGTAAGCATACAGTACACAAACTCACACATTGTTCGTAATGAATAGCATATCTTATGAGAGTTGCCGGGTGCAACACCTCGCAGTGATCACACCGTTTGGCAGCACCTCAAAGCAGAAAATGGATCACCACACACCCAATGGGAGAGGGCTCAATGTCCCAAAACAGGCGGCGTGGCAACATTGATCCAGCCGTTCACCTCCTTGATCAAACCAACCCATAGAGCCCAGTAAACCCAGTATACCTCGTGGAAACCTGGCCCCACTGAACCGAGCTTTATGTGTCTCAGATGTAGTTTCAAACTTCTGACATTAACTTTGAACGATTCCTCGTTGGTTGCCAAGGTTACACACAAAATCTGACGAGGAGCCATGTGATACTGTATGTGGCAAAATAATAGATGAAAAGGCTCAAAAGAGCTGCAGAGGAGGAGGTCACTATACGGACACATTGCTTTATCAGAAATGTGTTTTTATATTGTTTGTGTTATGTTTTATGTATTGCTGTTCTTGTTTTTAATGTATTTCATGAGTCTTTTGTCATTACACCATGCCCAGGGACCGCAGTTGAAAATTAGCCAAGAGGCTAAAACTGGCACATTTACAGAAATGTTTATTAATGTGCACTGTGTATAAATAAAATAAATATAATCTGTGCTGTAAAAAAAGGAAAGTTTGAAATACAAGAGTAAATTAAAATCATTCAGGTTTAATCACCATCCTCCTCAAGTTTGCCATCAAAAAAAGAAAGAAAAGAAAAATCACCATTACATCATTGAAATTATTAACTTCAGATTTGCTACCAACTGTTCAAACGTAAACAAGAGGACAAGGCTGTTCTTACTCTGCTCCATTCGCTTAATGGGAATAATCTAGTAAATACATTACAGCATTATACTGTATAGGCCTACTTAGGAATACGAACAGGTTGTTCTACAAAACTCCGGTTGAACGCCTCGTTCAAAATTAAAAAAGGATTCTTATACCAAAAAAGAAATCGTTGCACCTGTCAAAACACAATAAAGCATACCTGTGTTTTCATTTATAAGGCCTTGTTATCTACGTGCTGAGTGATTTAACATCCTTGGTGGACAACAATGACACCAAACCAACTCTGAACTGGGGATGCTGGTTTCCTACATTTTACTACGGCAAAACAGACTGAAATTGGAGTCACTTAATCCTCTGCGGCACTTTATAGTTCTACTTGATTCAACTTTTAATAATAATTGTGACTGTTTTATTGAGAGACAGAGAGAGAGAGAGGTGCGAGAGTGTGAGTAGATAGAACCATTTGAGATGTATTACTCCAAAAATCCACCAGGGAGCTGTGTTGGGTCAATGCAGTGTCTACAGTCTATGCTGCAGTAACAACATCTGAACAAAGGCCTCCTCCCACATTCAGTATTGGGCCAAAACTCAGTGCACACAGCCACAAGAAACATCTTCTCATCTTACTAAATTATTTTATTAGATATTAGTGACTGCTTCTGCTTTTTTTTTTTCTCCCAAAGATGTCTATCTAAAATATGTATTAGTTGTTAATATCTAAGCTCTGTCATCGCAACCGATTGGCCCACTGAGGCTATTATTTGGTAAGTTTTTTTTGTTTTTCTTTATCTCATGTAACTCATGGCAAAGAAAGTGTGCATGCATGTCTGTGAAGCCAAAGACAAATTTGCACGCAAGTGGACAATAAAGATGTATTGTATTCAATATTAGTCTATATTATAATCTATGATTAGTTATTATTGTGTCATGCCTTTTTTTATTTGAATTCAAATTTTGCTGCATTGTAGCTACTTTGTGTGTGTGTGTGTGTGTGTGTGTGTGTGTGTGTGTGTACAAGTGGGCTATGGATATTGTATAGATCTACAGTTTATATAAATCAATGTCCAGTTGTTCATAAAAAGTCAGCAGCATGATGAATGGGAGATAATATTGAGTGGAAAATGTATCTAGATTTGATATCAGTATATTGCATAATATTAGTATTATTACTGTATGACGTCATCATTTCATTCTGCAGCCTTGGATCCAGTGTGTTTGGTCCATCGTCTGAGTTTGCAGCTGCGCACACTTGTCCAACATATACAGAATGAGTCAGTGTCAAGCTTGTCCCTATAAATAAAAAAAAAAAACATACTTCCGCTACATACTTTTCAAAATAAAAGCCCTGACTTTAAGACACATCCATTGTGTGCACACCCTGCTTAAATGTTTCGCTTTTATTAAGACAAGCACAGTTTGGTTTCCGGTCTTATATTCTCACTCTCCCTTGGTGTTTTTTTTTTTTTTGACGCACAAGAATGGAAGCGTGTAATGAAAAATGTCATGTTGATGCAGAGACTGAATAGAGTCATATATATATCATCCGAGAGAAGAAACGGGTGGGTCTAACCCAAAATACCCGTCATCCTCCTACAATGGGCTGTGGTGGGAGATCGGCTCGACTCGGAGAATCGCCTTGCAGCTGTTCACAGAGCCGAAGATAGGATCAAGACGAGTCCGTGCCGGTGGCCTGACGCGCTTTTTTGTCTCTGCTGCGCTCCTCGGCTCGGTGCCACCGTGCGTAAATGCGGTCGAAGGTGCACTTTAAATGTTGAAATTCAGCCTTTTGTGTTGCATCGTGGTCGTGAATCGGGTTTCCTCACAGTCCCTCTGAGCGGATGGAGTGAATTGTGCAAAAAAAAAAAAAAAAAAAAAGAAAAGGGACCCGCAGTTTCGGTTTTCCCAGTGTGTGATGATAGGAGACACAATGACGCTCTTGTCTCTTCTGGGTCGGATCATGCGTTATTTTCTCCTCAGGCCGGAGACTTTGTTCCTGTTGTGCATCAGTCTGGCGCTGTGGAGCTACTTCTTCCACACCGACGAGGTGAAAACCATCGTCAAGTCCAGCCGGGATGCCGTGAAGATGGTGAAGGGGAAAGTGGCGGAGATGATGCAGAACGACCGGCTCGGAGGCCTCAGCATCCTGGACGCTGAGTTCTCCAAAACCTGGCAGTTCAAGAACAACAACGTGGCCGTGTACTCCATCCAGGGGAGGAGAGATCACATGGAGGATCGCTTCGAGGTGCTCACCGACATCAGCAACAAGAGCCACCCGTCCATATTCGGGATATTTGACGGTCATGGTGGAGAGGTAGGTAGGCTGGGATGTGAGGAAACACTTCATTATGATGCAGACGTAAAGAGCTGCTGCTGCTGCTGCTGCTGCATCATTTGCATTCAGAGCAGGTGTAGAGAGACAGGGAGGAAGTTCACTGTAATAACTGCTGCTTTTTGGGCATACTCAATAAAACCTATTTTAGAATAGAATAGAAAGCTTTATTGTCATTGTATTAAATACAACGAGATTCACAGTTTGCCACTTCTGGTCAGTGCTTTAAAACAAATACATGACAAGACCGGGTGTTACACTAGAACTATAAAATATAAAAATAGATGTAATGTAAACAGAGGTAATTGTACTTGTAAAATAGGTAGGGTAGATGTAATAAATCAAATGTAAACAAAGTTGCACTTGAGGTGTATATTGAATTAAGGATATATTGCACAGACAAATGTATTTCACATTCAGTGTATTACTATTGCACAGGTTTATTGTTTGTTCATTATCCGTATAATTGTCTAATCCCACAATGCAATTTAGGGACATGTATTATGGCATCATATAAAAGTATTATGGGGAGGGACATTAATGTGATATTAGGCTAAGAAATAGAAAATAGCAATAGGTAGGATAACTCTCTGCCAGGTTTCTATAGGAAGTTAACAGGTATTCATACTATAGGATAGGGCAAAGATATGCCACTTGAGTTCCTCATTTCACTCCATTTTCAAACAGAACAACCCCCCTCGCCTCTCAATCTTTGTATTCTTTTGTGTGAACACCTCCTCCTCCTGCCAATCAGGGAGTTGATTTTGGATTCACCACAAAGACCTTGTGAGTGTGTGTGTGTGTGTGTGTGTGCGTGCATGGGGGGGTAGAGATGTGTGTGTGAAGGTTTTGTCTCTTTCCTCCCCTCCCTCTGTGTTGTCAAGGGTCAGTGGTTTCTCATGGCTGCCTTCAGACCACGTGTCCTGTGCGCCATCTGTCACACCATCACCCCTGTCCCCCCCCCAGAGGTTTTCAGTGTGGGACATATTTCTCTGAATGATACTGGTTTAGTGTCATATTTAAACCTCAGTCTTTTTCTTATTTTTTTTCATTAACCCAACATAATAACAGATATTAAAGGTTGAAAGCAAATCTACGGTGATTCAAACAAAAGTGTGAGAACCATAAAAAAATGGGTTTCCCAGAGCCCAAGTTGACGTTTTCTGATTGCTTGTTTCGCCTGGCCAGCAATCCAAAACCCAAAGATATTCAGTGTACCATCACTGACAGCAAATATTCACATTTGAGAGGCTGGAAGCAGTGAAGTTTTGGAATTTTTGCTTAAAAATTACTTTATTTCTTAGCGTTTCTTAGGTTTCCCTTGACTACAGGAGATTTGTTAGTCTTATGCTTATTTTCAGGTGTATACTTGTATTTTGGGTTTCTACTAGAATATGTTTACATGTTTTAATGTTCAAAAAAAGCTTTATTTTCTTCATAACGGTTGTGCTGCAGCACCTCTTGTCAGCCTCTGTCTGAAACGCTCTAATTGAGCTTCTGCCATTCATCACTGTGTCTGACATGCTGTCCATTTACATGTTTTCATTTGATTACAGAAAAATACTTAAGGATCTATGTGTTCTCTTTTTAAAAGATTAGTTGCAAGAGTTGTCGCTTGTGTAAAACCGTAGAGAAGCAGACAACAAACAGAATAGAGGGTGTTTACCCTTCCAAATCCTTCTGTCTATTCCTGTCCCATAAACAAATATTTATCTTTCCTGTCCGTCCTGACATCTCTCACTCTTTCTCCCTCATTTTCACTCTTTCTATCCTGCAAGTTTTCCTCCCTTTCTATACACAAATGTGTATCTCTGTGCATATGTGTGTTCATATTTGTTAGCTTGTTTGTCCCATCTTTTTATGTTTTATTTTATCTTTCACAAGTCAAATAGGGTTTGGGACTGAAAAAGAACGGGCTACTCCGACATTGACCTCAGCTATTACAGGGTCACGGGCATCAATACACAGACGTCATCCTGAGATATGGAAACACACACACAGTTCCCGGTCTAAAAACTATTAAGCACTAACAGTAAATGCAGCGATGAGTGATGTTAACGGGCATTTGGGAAAGCTGTGTTTACCTTCTGGGACTCTCAATGCTAATGATTTTGCCGGGATATCCTAGGACATTAATTTGCATTTTTATGCAGTTTGGCAGAACTGTAAACACACTCTCACATAAACATCCCCAAAATTAAATGAAGCGATGCCGCCAAACTAAATATGGGCCGCTAGAACGGGCCGTCTCTGGCAGTGCTGTGAGTTCCAGCCTCCTAAAATATGCAGGACATTTCTCAAACATGTTTTTCTTTTTACTGTATTTTTATCGAGGCTGTGAGTTATGGCCCAGAATTATAAAAAGGTCAGCACAAGCTGCTGCTCCCCTTTTAGCATGATTTACTGAGACTGGTGAAGCAGGAACTTTGACTAGTTTACAACTTTAACAGGCTTTCACACTACTATGCTGCATTAAATTGAATTTATAGTTATACACTGACTCTAGGGGCAAATAGGAGCTTCGATGTTAATAAAAGATCCACAATACAGATTAATCAATCTTTAATAAAGTTGGTCCAACAGTGAGTCATTTATGAAGTCTCTAACTGCCCTGGCATTTTCAGCTGTTTACGATGAATGGAAATTCACACTTGAAGCTCTTTTCCTGATCGAGGCTCGCTGAGTGCTTTCCTCTCCAATTAACTAAATGAATGAGTACTATTATGCAGCAAAAGGGAAAGAGAGAGATAATAGGGGAGTGGAGCAGCAGGAAGAGATGGTCACAGTCTAGTGATCATTGGGAACATCATAATCATGTTCAGGTCTCCTTCCATCGCTGTTCTTTTACTCCCAATTCCATTTTTAAAGGGCCAGTGTGTAGCATTTAGGGGGATCTAATGGCAGAAATGGAGTATACTATTAATATGTATGTTTTCTTTAGTGTATAATCATCTGAAAATAAGAATTGTTGTGTTTTCGTTAGCTTAGAATGAGCCATTTATATCTACATAGGGAGCGGGTCCTCTTCACAGAGTCCGCCATGTAGCACCACCATGTTTCTACAGTAGCCCAGAACTGACAAACCAGACTGTTAACTTTTCCTGCTTGGGCCAGAAGTCCATAACGTTCGCTCCCGTCGCCACCACTCTCTCTTGCTTCACCACTCAGTTCCCACGTAAATACGCTCTCTAAGCACTCTACTCTTACAACAACTGGCTCTAGAGAGGACCATTCACGTTTTTGCGTCGGCCACCGAAGCTCTCCAACACGCTTGGCTCACAGGAAAGGCTTCAGTTAGTTGCAACCACCTCACCTCAAAAGTAGATACTGCCAGATCCTACACACTGCTAGTTTAAATAATGACAAACATTTTCAGTAAAATTATAGTTATGAATAAAAAGTAGCGGAGTTTTAAAGACAAATTCTTGGGTCAAAATTAAAATAAAACACAAACTGAAGGTCTACTTGTGCTGTACTGTATATAGCACATCAGAACATGAGAAAGGGAAACAGTAAAGCATGTAGATACTGTAGAATGGCCCAAAGTGCCCTAATGTCCATAAGAACTGCGAATATGAAATATGTACTCTGTATCAAGCGTCTTTGAGATCACTAAAAAGCGCTATATAAATCTAATATATTATATTATCAACCGAGACATTAAGACGGTATATCATTTTCCCATTTTAGATTTGATTCAACAGCATTAGCATAATGGAGATCTTGGCAGAGAAAATACGGGAAGAAGCAGATAACTAAGTGCAGGAGGAGGAGATGGAGGAGGAGGAGGAGGAGGAGGAGGAGGGCAAGTGGGCTGAAGGATGAGGAGGTTGTTCAATAATTCAGCACAGAGCACCTGCTGTATGAAATGGAAAAAATGTCTAAATTAAAGTTGTATTGGACCATATGACCTGGCAACCACAGCCACAACATTATTTATTCTATTCTGGTGACCTGTCAAACTGCATATGTATAATACAGTGCAACCAGTTATATGAATAAAAAGAACATGTTTTTCTCGTTTAGCAGAATATCAAAGCACCAAATATAACCCTAACCCTAACCCTTTTGGGTTCTTGGGGGCAGCAGAACAAGCTTTAAACACAACATTTTGACATATGCATACAGTATATGCACATACATATACTGTATATAATTTATATACACCTGATAAAGTTGTTATGAGGAACATGTTGGCAACAAAATGTATTTACACATCCAGACTGAACAACATTAGCTAGTTGAAGTTGTTTAACTCTTCTTTCAGCTCTGTTTTAGGAATTAGAGAAATATCTTTTCCTTTAGTGTCTAAATGCTTCACTATGATCACCAGCTAGTCGCTAACTGTGTCTGCCCACCATTTGGTGCAGGGCAGGTAGACTCTGGGGTGGATTAATGCACAGGCTGGCCTAGGCTGCAGCCTAGGGGCTCCATATTTGCAAGGGCCCCAGATTATTTTAAATTATTTAAATGTACTTAAGAGAAAAAAAGAACAACCTTTACCCTTATTGGCCCATAAGAAACAAAAAGTCACTGTTACTGGACAGAAGAGCGGCAATATGTCAGAAAGCAAATATGATCGCGGAGCACAAAAGCACTTCGGCTGAAAGAACACCGTGACCAAGATCTACTAAAGAAAATCCTTTAGGGCTTTTTAAAAATTGTATTAAGGCTTAGAGTAACGGCTGTCTCAATGTGTGTGTATGCTCTCTGAGTGTGTACCTGTGGGCCGTGTAATAATCCTAGCACACTTTTACACATGGCATGATGAGAAGGGGGTCCCCACACAAAGAGTAGCCTATAGGGACCCCTAACCACCTCAATCTGCCACTGGGTAGACTAAAGTGTTCAGCAGAGCTTTTTAAGATGCAAACAGTTTCCTTCTTTGACCGAATGCTTACGAGAGAGGTCGAGTGAACCAAAACAGTAAAGTCATGGGCTGAAAGGCGCTAAACTTTCTGTAAGATGAGGGGAACTGAACAGTTGGGTGTTAATTATCTGTGGGTTTGTCGGTAAGAGTGACACCTTTTACTTAACACGCATTTAATCTAGTGTTATAAGAATATTGATTAGTGCAGTATTAAGGAATAACCCTCCCCGTGTCTTCCCCCCTGTCTGTCAGGCTGCAGCTGACTATGTGAAGGCTCACCTGCCAGACTCCCTGAAGCAGCAGCTGCAGGCCTTTGAGAGGGAGAAGAGAGAGAGCTCAAACACTTACGGCAGCATCCTCGAGCAGCGCATCCTGAATGTGGATCGTGAGATGCTGGACAAGCTCTCTGCCAACCACGATGAAGCAGGTCAGTAAGGAGGAGGAGAGTGGTGGGAAGTGTCTGTATATGTGTTTGTGTGTGTGTGTGTGTGTGTGTGGTGAGGGGACAGATTAGCGTTTTGGGAAATGAAAGTAACAAGCTGAGATGTATTGCGAAAATCCCACCCACACAGAAACAGATATATGTTAGAAAGTGTTCGCAGACGTGTCCCTTTGGTGCACTTTACATGTAATGTAATACATTTTAATCTAAAACATTTGCATGAAATGTTGTGCAGTTGTAAAGTAGAAATGTTCAAATTACATCTTTAAGCCCTCGTTCATTCGGCATTCATGCCTCTTACAGCACACGTCAGCGTGTAACAGCACCTTGGCTATCAAACACAATCTCACAATTTCCTGTACAATATCCTCTCAGTCAGCGCAATGCCTCCCAGCTGACATTACTTTCCTCTTTGATGGGTTCTCGCTCTACTCTATAGTGGCCTCTTTCTTAGGCTCGAACCAGTCCATTTCATCACACTCTAGTTCCTCTTCTGACATGAACATTTCTCTAGTCATTTTTGAGTGCGTGATGTACTTACCTGAGACAGTCAGTGTCCTACAGGCAGGGAAGGAGGGACAGCAGTCCAAGGTCAAAGGTCAGCTGTGCCGCAGGTTGCTTGCTTCCTCACAGTCCATAGCCAACTTTACACCTCACTCGGTAGCAGTCCTCTCCCTGAAACACAGACGAATGAGAGCCAGCAGTGTTTGCTGCACGTGGCATAAGAATGCTCTGTCTATCAAGCAATTTGTAAGTTGTGCACTTCAGTGTCCTCTAACGTTAACCCAAGGGCAGGTCACTTTCCAGTCTGGCCAATCATAACACTAACACTCGCAACCCTCATGTTAACATTAGCTTCAAATTACACTAAAGCCATTAGGCTATAGTTTATAGCCACATGCTAAAGTTAGCTTTAAATTACACCAGAAGCAACTATTTTATAGCCACTTTCTAACGTTAGCTTCACTTTACATGAAAAAACTCTGGTTTATATATATATTTATTTCTACAACAATATGAAAACTGGAAAGACTAGCCTATAGTATCAACTTAGCTAACTTTATTATTACCTTAAAGTTCAGTCTGCACGTTCCTCTTCGGAGTAATATAGCCTACAGTAGTACAGTGGTTCCTAAACTTTTTTACATCAAGGATCTCTAAACTGACGCAAATTACACCACGGACACCATTTCATAAGATTTGGTCCCAGGGTCTCCCATCTGATATATCTTTGCTCTTAGATGTTTTTTTTTTACAGAAAGTGTAAGAAACCCATTAACAAAATAGTCATTCATTCTGTCATTGTGTTAGTTATGGATGGAATTATAGTGAAAATAAATGATTCCCCTTTTTGCCTCAAGGAGTCCTGGAGGTCCCCGGGCCCGGGCCCCACTTTGGCAACCACTACCAAAATAATAATCACGATTGTTTTTTTTTATCAATATTGATATCACAATTATTTATCACGATTATTCATTGATTTAAGGGACAACATATTTTTATTGCACTTTCACATTAAAATAAATACCGCACTGTTTTCACTTCCATGCTGTGCTACATTCCTGCTAATGTACAAATTAGGGCTGCATGATGTTGGAAAAAACTGACATTGCATTATATATTTTTTCTGCTATATAAAAAAAATACAGGAATTTTCACCCTACCCTTTAGATAGCTACATTTTAAAGTTAAATGCATCAATCTGGTGCACTTTGACAACAAAATTAGCAACATTAAGAAGATGGATAAACAATTGTATGCTCTCAATTTAAATCATAAACACGTTGGTTGTATAGATAATATTTATCCCCAAAAGTGAAGCCAAAACATCTCAATCTGGCTGTTAGTTTAGGAAGCGCTTGATCTGATATGCAGCAGAGTTTTCTACGAGCAGAACACACATTTTAAATGTCAATAATGCAGGCGATCATGTTCATTTGCTTCAGACGCGCTGATCAGACGCGCTGATCCAATAGTAGCGCTCCTAAACAGCGCTTCAATACACAACAGAAAATCATCCACTGGACATCCAATGACAAACAATTCCTTAATTTAACTTTAACACACAATGATCGCTTGTTTTACCTGATGTCCCGAAGTCCAGTTGCGTCTATTACTTCCTCTTGATCGCTTGTTTTAATTCCAGTCATGTCCAAGGAGTAGTGCGAAAAAATCCAACGTTTTGTAACTTAACATAGTTTCCAAAAATTAGAGCCACTGCCTCAGCAGCAGAAGAGTTGTTTTAACGCACCTGTGTTGTAGATCCAGGCACCATTTGTTCGTTGTTTGGAAATAATAAATAAAGTCAGATATCCTACAGAACGTTGTAGATCAATTAACAATGTCAGACTGAAATATGTGTGTGAAAGAAGGAAATTAGATGGTATTAGATGTATAGAAGATGATACTGAAAAGATAACATGGTTAAAAAACTGTGTTTGGTCTCAACTGAAGCCAGCACTTCCTCTTTCCCTGCGTGTTTCCAACTTCCGTTTGTTAATTATACCACACCCCCAATTACTATGAGCCAATCATAGTGTGCCAATCAAAATCAGTGAATCAGAACTATAATAATAATAATAATAATAATGATAATGATAATGATAATGATAATAATAATAATAATAATAATAATGATAATGATAATGATAATAATAATAATAATTAAAATAATAATAATATTATTATTATTATTAGGTAACACTTCATTTTACAGGTCAGCAAATGTCATGGTAATTAGATGATTATTAGTAAGTAACCTATTTGAAATGTCTTTGGAATTACTGCCAAATTACCCCAATGTTTACCTCAAAATGTTCGAAAATTACTTTATTATAACATTATTTAATGATTATATTCCGCTATTTTCCAATAGCTGGTAATTTATTTAATACATTTCCAGGAAAACAATACAAAGTTAATTGATATGCTTTATTTCCATGTCTGCTGATGAATAGATAATAATTAGCAAATAACTTATTTTAAATTTCTTTAAAAAAAATCCGTGAATCATTAAATTAGCTACCAGGTTACATTTGTGTAGATAATAAGTCACACAATGGTGAGATTTGTGCCTGATCAGAAGTTTCTTCTACTAGTTTTGGTTTTCCATCTCCGATGAAGAGCAGCGCACAGCTGCAGGGCCCTATTTTAATGATTATATGCTATTTTAGCATATAATTATTAAATAATGTGTATAATAAAGTAATGTTTGAGGTAAATATTGGTGTAATTTGGCAGTAATTCCAAAGAAATTTAAAATATGTTACTTGCTCATTATCACCTCATTACCATGAAATTTGCAGAGCTGTAAAATGAAGTATTACCAGTTTTATTATTATCATTATTGTTATTGTTATTATTATTATTATTATTATTATTATTATTATTATTATTATTATTATCATTATTATTATTATTATTATTATTATTATTATTATTATTATTATTATCTAAATATAAACAAAAAACTTCCATTTGGGCTCCTACACACTCCACTTATAATACTGGAGAAGAGTGATACTGCTGTGTTGTAACATTATGCTGCTGTTATATTATATTATGCTGTAGTTGATACTCTTTGCTCTGATGTATAATTCAGAACTGCGCTACATATTGATCAGTTGGTGGCATTTGATACAAGAAACTGTTGTTTTTGGCATATTGTCTTTCATTGTTGATTTCTATATATATAAGACCTATTTTTATCAGTTCATGTCCTTTGTGCTTGTTTTACTATACTATACAACGGGTCAACAAGATTCTCAAGTGGCCTCGCTGCCGGTTGTATCACCTTATCATTTACAGTTTGAAGCATTTAGTTATTACATTTTTCTTTCACAAATCTGTAGATCACATTTTAAAGGTCAGACATTCCTATATGTCACTATAGGTTACTGTACATAAAGACTGTTGTTTTTAAATCACTGTATTTATTAAAGTGTGGAACATCAAATAAAAATAAAATAGTGGCAGATATAATCATACCAGAGATCTCTTGACATTTTCATCCCTGGAGATAATATATTTACTGACATTTTGGACTTGGTCCGAGACTCATTGTTATCCTAGCCTTCTACTGCCACGGTTAAATACTGTATCACATTAACCAACTTTCTGTCTCTTATTTGCTCTCAACAGCAACCATAAGAAACATCTGGCACAAATAGTACTTGTAAATACTTGGTATGGATTATTTTCACTTGCAACATCGTAGCGACAGCAAAAAATGCTGAAAACAATACAATACAATGTTTTGTGAACCATAACAGCCTACAAATATGTTGTGATGTGGTTAACCCCAAGTGTCTGTTACTCCCGGTGTTTAAGATAAACATGCAACCAGATTTGATTCAGAATTGTTGGAGCATTTACTAAAAACAGCTTTCTCCTCTCATTTTTGTCTTTCTCTTCCATATCTCCCGTGCAGGAACGACATGTCTAGTAGCGCTGCTGTCAGACAGAGAACTCACAGTGGCCAACGTTGGAGACTCTCGCGGTGTGTTGTGTGACAAAGATGGGAATGCTGTTGCGCTATCACACGACCACAAGCCGTACCAGCTCAAAGAGCGCAAGAGGATCAAGAGAGCAGGTACTGACTGTACCTGCATTGCCCTGCCTCGTGGATGAATTTAGGGTCCTTGGTTGCCATCTGTTGGTCTATTTAGGAACAGCGTTGTGTTAAAGAAAGCACAGATTTAGCTGACATAGATACTGAGGCTGTGTGATTAAAGGATTTCCTCAGGTAAGCTTTGTTAATTAATGATCTCAGATCGATCCAGTATTTAAAACATCAGCTTTTTCAAGCTCAGTTTGGTTTTCTGTCACACATACTCATGATTTGGATTGATATACAGCATGTAACAGATCATCAGACTGTGCTTAAACTTTTTCATTCTTCTTCACTTCCAGGAGGATTCATCAGTTTTAATGGATCCTGGAGAGTCCAGGGGATCCTGGCTATGTCCCGCTCTCTAGGGGACTACCCGCTGAAGAACCTCAACGTCGTCATCCCCGACCCCGACATCATGACCTTTGACATGGACAAGCTGCAGCCAGAGTTCATGATCCTGGCGTCAGATGGCCTGTGGGACGCATTCAGCAACGAGGAGGCCGTTCGGTTCGTCCGCGAGCGCCTGAACGAGCCTCACTTCGGCGCCAAGAGCATCGTCCTGCAGTCTTTCTACCGCGGCTGCCCCGACAACATCACCGTCATGGTGGTGAAATTCAAGAGTGGAGCTGGGGGGAGCAGCAAGGGGGGGGAATTAGGTCAGGGTCAAGTTTAGAGCTCACAGTGTGCTTTCAATGATGGAGCAGCGAGTGTGATATCTGGAGGGAATTAAAGTATGGACACTGAGAACTGTACAAGTGCACACACACACATACAGACATACACACACATGCAAAAACACGTAAAAAAAAATAAAGTTTTGTTTTGTTTGTACGTTTCTGATTGAGATAAGGGCATTTAAACACAATACAGATCTAATGAATACGTAAAAATACTCAAGTTCTCTAACAGTGGAGATACAGAACCACAAACTGACACCACACAGGGGATTTTCTCTTTAACCAGCACGCATTAGACTGTGATTGATTTACTACTGTTTACTGTACATGCACATGAATGGTACAGCTCCACTGGAGGCTTCTTCTTCAGAGGAGACTTCAACTAGTGCCTATTCAAGAATGCTGTGCAACCACAGGAAACTACTGAAAATGTATTTGCGAAAAAACACCACCCTGCTTGCTGCATTTTGACAATGCTCTCAAGAAATGTATGCGCCTGTTACATTTTGGACAACATTTTGAAATGTTGTGAAATATAAAAAGACTCCAGTGGACCCATACCCTTTATTCAACTTGAAGTGATGCTGCACCTAAAATCTAACTTTGGAATAAGGAAACAAAATTAGTAATTAGCTAGTTTAATGACATTTTTATTGTTTTTTACTTTGAGTTTTTTGTTAAAGGTACAATGTGTAGGATTTGGCGGCATCGAGTAGTGTGGTTGCAAATTGCAACCAACTGAGTACCTTTCCGCTCACTCCTCCCTTTACATGAGCTGCAGAGTGCAAAACCGTGGTAACGCCGGTCACCATAATAACTCTACTTAAGGAACAACGGAAGTCAGACGGCGGTTGGCGGTAACACGGTTTTGCACTGTGCGGCTCACGTTACCACAGTTTCACAAGTGTGTCGGAGGTCACCGGTGGCCTTCAGGTAACATACAAACATTAAAGGCTCTCTCTAGAGCTAGTGTTTGGTTTGTCCGTTCTGGGCTACTGTAGAAACATGGCAGAGCAACATGGTGGACTCCGCAAAGAGGACCTGCTCCCTATGTAGATATGAATTGCTCATTCTAAGCTAACGACAACACAACTATTGTTAGTTTCAGGTGATCATACACTAATGAAAACAGCTAATACATCCCCCGAAGTGTTACACACTGTTCCTTTAAGGGATTTTAGAGTCAATTTAATTAATCAACTTATAATAACTCAATTCAAGTCAATATATTAATTGTTTATAATTGAACACAGACAAAATTCATCCATGAATGTAAGTATGGATGTTACTGTTACTGCCAACCAGTAAACTACATTAAGAAACTGAATCAATGAATGAGCTGAAGGTGGTGCAGAAGTTTAGTGATACTGAGAAGATAGATTTTGGGTGGAGTATTACTTTACAACATACAACAAATGCACACAGACACACAAACAGATATGTAAAAAAAAATGCACTTTCAGATGTTTATTTTTTGGAATGGTAAATTCTTACATATCAACCAATGTAAACACTGTATATCCTCAGTAATACAAGAGGGTTTAATGTATGTAGTACCTGATTAGTTCCTGACCTTTGACCTCTTGTTACTGGAATTTTATGGAGCTAATGTAAACTGTTCCGTCAAAGTTGTTACACACCATCTGTATCAGGGCATGTGCTTTGGCTTATTCATGATCATGAACTAACTGCATACAGTATGTGGACTCAGATGGCTGCCTTTGACCTGGGAAGCGCACGAAACAGGAGATGCAACGAACCCCCCCTCCCACCTGCTGCCGTGAGAAACTGACTAAAAGATGACACATGGTGAACTGTACAGCCGGAGTGCTAGTAGCTAGTAATATGATATGCTCCTGAGGCAATACAACAACAACCTGTCAAGGAAGGTTACAGTAAACCATACTTGATTTCTTTTATGTTCAACTACGTTTTCTGTTTCATGACCTTTGCATCAATTGAGAGAGGCCTTTTTTTTATTTAACAGTTTACCTAATGCCTTATTTATTGTTGAGTTTTGGGGTGTGTCTGGCAGATTGCCAAATCAATATACTGTAGATTTTTTTTTTTTTGTCCTTCTGTAAATTAGCAGGAGTTTACAATAAATTTCCCATCACTTTAATTTGAGAAGCAGTCAATGACTCACACATGTTGAGCTGATGCTCAGTGTAAAAAGAACAAGCAGTGTAAAAAAAACCTGTATGTAAACTATCAGTATTAAACAAACTCTTTCATCTTAAATGTATTCACCCCTTCAGTCTTTATTATCTCAAAGGACTTCTGGCCTACATTAAAGGAACAGTGTGTAGGATTTGGCGACATCTAGAGGTGTGGTTGCAGATTGCAACCAATGAGTACCCCTCCGCTCACTCCACCTTTTCCAAGACTACGGTAACGTGAGCCACCGAGTGCAAAACCGTGGTGACGCCGTTCGCCTCGCTCAGAGGCCTTCCTTACCATAATTTAGGAGCAACCAAAGGTCAGACAGCATCTGCTGGTACCACGATTTTATACTCTGCGGCTCATGTTACCGCAGTTTCACAAGCGTGTCAGAGAACTACTGTGGCCTTCAGGTAACGTAAAAACACGAAAAGGCTCTCACTAGATACAGTGTTTGGTTTGTCCGTTCTGGGCTACTGTAGAAACATGACGTAGTCTCCCTATGTTGATATGATGGGCTCATTCTAAGCTAAGAAAAACCAACACATTCTTACTACCAACTTGTCAAATACCGCCGCTTGGTCAGTGCGACAGACTCACGGGGTACCCCTCTTGTGTTACTTTTGGATGGACCTGGGACGGCGTGTCAATATACGGTCATTACATGCATAGTGCCCTTTCAAATTAAACTTCCATTTTCACAGGAAGTTAGGTTTAGGCAACACAACCACTTAGTTAGGTTTAGGAAAAGGTCGTGAATGATGTTAACTTAGCGACTCATATGACTCACGGGGCTGACGATACTTACACTCATGATCAACGACTGATGTGACAAAATAAGTCAAGGTTTTAGTTTCACATGGGACAACAATAGTCTCCTGGTTGAAAGTCTTGTGTTTGTTTGACCTATCCACCACCCCTCCCGCCTGCCCTGAGCGAACACTCACGCTATTAATACGTCAGTTGCTCCGACCGTCAAATAACATCACGGATGGGTTCACATTGGAGTTAGTTGAATGCCCGGTTCGTCACATACTGTTGCTAAAGGGTGCCTCTGTGCGCTGTTTCCGAAGCCGAGGGGCGCTGCCCAATCGGCAGTATTTGACGAGTTAGGAGTGAGATCAGATTGTGACAACACAATGATTCTTAGAATCAGGTGATTATACACTAATGAAAACACAGTTATGAAAATCATATTCCATTTCTGCTAATATATCCTCTGAAGTGTTACACACTGTCCCTTTAACTGTGCAGCACGCTCACCAGTTCAATCACTACAAAACACACAACTCTTTATTTCCAAAGGTCCTTTTTAAATTAGTTTCTTGGCAGTTTTTTCCTAAAATGTTATTTATTTTCCACCACTTATTCATTCATGTTATACTTATAGATTTATTCAGTTTAAGCAGTTGAGTTGTAAGTGCCTTGCTCAAGGGGCACAACAAAAATAGATGAGGAGGAAAATAGATAATGACTAATATTCCTCTCTTAGTCTGCGTTTTATCACCTCTCCAGGAATTTGAATCAGTTGTGTTCTTGTCTCAAGAACCTGTCTGTTGTAAATCGTTTCGCGATCAGCAATCACTAAAGAATGAGGTGAGATCAGAGTGAGGTTGGGTGGGGTAAACGTGTGACGTCTTCTCAGTGTTCCGGGATGCTTCTGTCGCACCACGCATAGCTTTCCATACTATAATAACTCTGCAAGGCAACTCAACCCGGCTGCAGCCCTCACAAGGGGCGCAGACAGCTCGGAAGCTGCATGATGCCAAGTTTAGTGACGGGTTTAACCAGGTGGAGAAGCTCAGAATAGCTCGGACACTGACTGATCCAAATACCTAAGACTGAGTTGCAACATTAAAGGATCTAACGACCTCAAAGTCAAGTGCGTCACTCTTCATCTTTACTGGAACTCGCTGCTCTATTTTATATAGTTTTGACAGTTTATAAGTGAGACGAGTGAACGCTGGCACCAGAGGAAGACCCTTTAGTCTACATTCAGCCAACCCAGACATAAGCACGAATAAATCTGCTTTGGTTCTTTCTTTAAAGGAGTGTTTTGAATTTACAGTAAAGTTACAATATGGGACAGCAGAGCTCCAAATCCTCCATAGAAGCTCGGGTGATTTTCCAGCGCGTTGGCGCAGTGGACATGTACCAGAGAATGGACTCATCATGTTCTACTCCAGCCTCCGTTGTCCGCATTCAGAAGAAGGTGACCAGTCAGTCGGCTTGTCTTCGCTCTTCCCCGCGGACACTGGAGAAGTCAACAGCCCATTCTTGGACCCAGAGCCGCTGTGACGCCGAGGGGCTGGTGTACGTCATGGACAACCCAACCGGTGGCGTGTGGCTGAAGCCGGGAGAGAAATATACCAGGTCTTGATGCAAAAATCTCCAGGTGAAATGCATGACGGATTCTTCGAGGGAATTCAAGTGAAGCATTCTGTGCTTGGATGCACTCTGTGTTTCCTTAAAGCTCTGGCATCTCCCGAGCAGCAGGTGTCGCCACTGATTTGGGTTCCTGTGCTGCGGTGTGTCTCCATGGCGCATCGACACTGCAGCAGCAGTGTGGAGTCAAGGTGGATTTAAAGGAAGAGTTGTCTGGACTGATCACTGTGATTTATTGATTTAGTCTATATGAGACATTCATATATTCAGTGTCAGACTGCACGAGAGGAAGATGATGAGAGGAGATGAAGAGTATCATGTGTCATGCGCACTGAGATAACATGTTTTCTTTGGAAACTAAGTTTTGTTTTGTTTCCAACATATCTGCGTGAGTTATCTCTGTGTTTGTAAGAATGGATACACCTAAGTCTTATTTTTTGAAAACATTTTCAGATATATATGTGGAGTTGATCAAATGAAAGAAGGGAGTTTGGGATAAATCAGTACTGAGAGTTGGATTTCGGGCGTAAACGCATCGTGGTGACAGCTAATATCAACCACTCTGATGTTTACATGAACTAGAGTGGTTTGTAAGTGCACTTTGGCCAACTGTGCCAAGGTGAAAAGTGCATCCTTCCAACGGCTGACCAACCATAATTTATTTTTCCTTCCTTTTTATTTGACTGCATCCTCTTTTTTAGAATGCAATATATCACCGAATGTGATACCATAGCACAAAGATTTTTTTTAAATGAAATGTTTTTTTATATTGATGGTCGTTTGAATGTGATGGACTGGAGGTCAGTGCTGACTCACCTTTAGATTTAGGACTTGATGTTTGGCCGAAATGTCTCTCAGAAACTGAAGGGTGTCACAGCAGCATAATGTCCAAAGGGGCTTTTGGCTCCTTTTGTTTTTTAGAAGCTCTGGAAACTTTGAGGTGGTTGATGGGAAAGTTGTGATGTTGTGTGAGTACAACATCCTCTTGACATTTATGTCAAGAGGATGTCAGGATTGGATTGTATAAACTGTATGAAATGTATGTTGAAATGAAGGATTTATTTTACTATATGGAGGAGGTTAACGCTGGTTCAGAAAGAAACTGCATTTATTTCTTTGGCAGATGAAATCTGGATATTGTTCCTTATGTTTATTGTCATTTACACTGGGGCAACTATTGTGTTGTATATGTGATTAAAACTGGACTGAGTCAGAATGTAATTTCAGGCAAATGATTGTAGTGTGCAACAATGTATTCAAGGCACTGTGCACCATGGTCCTATTAAAAAAACAAAACAACAAATGACTTCTTTTACCTTTGTTCTTTCTAATTTAAAAGAGTGGGTTTTATTCTTAGAAATCATATTTACAGCAGAAACAAGCCACAGCAACGAAAACAACTTTTGAGCAAGAATGTACCTGATTATCCTTTAGACTCTGTGAACTTAAGTAGCAGAATGTCCTTCACTAAACTAACTTATAACCTTTTGTAACCTTTATGCATGACAAGGCTATAGCACGTTGCCATTGCATTCACCGCGGAAGAACAATATTGTTTTACTGATGCAATAAGTTTGCATAACTCTACTTATACAGCGTACATAAACAAGGGATATCCACAAGTTGGTGCACACTTTGCCCCCTTATTGTCATTTACACTGGCGCAACTATTGTGTTGTATGTGTGATTAAAGTTGGACTGTGTCAGAATGTAATTTCAGGTAAATGATTGTAGTGTGCAACAATGTATTCAAGGCACTGTGCACCATGGTCCTATTAAAAAAAACAACAACAACTGACTCATTTTACCTTGATCTTTCTAATTTAGAAGGTTTTATTCTAAGAAATCATATTTACAGCAGAAACAAGCCATAGCAACGAAAAACTTTTAAGCAAGAATGTACCTGATTATCCTTTGGACTCTGTGAACTTAAATGGAATGTGACCTTTGACCTTTGATGTCCTTCACTAAACTAACTTATAACCTTTATGCACGACAAGACTAGCACGTTGCCATTGCATTCAACAATATTGTTTTACTGATGCAATAAGTTTGCATGACTCTACTTATACAGCGTACATAAAAAAGGGATCTCCTCTAGTTGGTGCACACTTTGCCCTTTGTGTGTGGCGTCTTATCGGTGATGCATGTTAGTCAGCATGGAGCTATAATGGCTCATCTATTAAACTCAGGGCAACGCACTAAGCAAACACTGAGTGAAGCAAGAGAGAGCACTGTATAAGTGAAAGATGTGCCTATCCCACTTGAGTTGACTGTTTTGCCATGGGACTGCGAGGATCTAAACAACCAGATGCCCAAGTTCTCCTCCTGGGCCTGGACAACGCTGGGAAGTCGACTCTCCTCTACAAACTGAAGCACAACATTTGTGTAGGCACCGTGCCAACCATTGGCTTCAACGTGGAAATGTTCGAGGCGAGGAAGAACAGTAAGAACATCACGTTGACTCTCTGGGATGTCGGTGGTCAGCGGAAGATGCGAGAGCACTGGATGAGTTTCCACCAGGATGCAGCGATGGTGGTGTTCGTGGTGGACAGCTCTGGTCAGGAGCGTCTGGAGGAGGCGCGCAGAGAGCTGGAGAAGACGCTGAGGAGCGAGCAGCTGCGAGGTCGTCCTCTGGTTCTCATCGCCAACAAACAGGACGTGAACGGAGCTCTGACCGTCACTGAGATCAAGGACAAGCTGAACCTGAAGAAGATCTGCTCGGGTCGGGATTGGTTCATTCAGCCTTGTTCCGCATCGACGGGAGTTGGAGTTGAAGAGGCCTTCAGACGAGTGGTGCACATGGTCAAATAAAACATTACGGCGGAAGTAGGCAGAACGTTTTTTTTGGCATCATTGGGCGAAAATCTCCATAATAACCTTTCAGCATTTTGTAATTCAAGTGTTCTGGGAGATAACTAGACTTCTGCACCTCCTCATGGCTCTGTTTTCAGGCTCTAAAAAAAATCTAACCCGGGAGACCTTGGCCAATCACAGGTCATTTCAGAGAGAGAGCGTTCCTATTGGCTGTGTTCTAGCTGCTGGGCGGTGCTTGGTATTTCCTCAACTGATCTCAACATGGCTGCCTGGTCACAAACTTTCTCATTTTACAGCTAAACAGTACACTACAAGATGTTTCTGAAAACATTTGAGGAGAGAAAAAGACATTACAGTTACAGAATATTGATTCAGCAGTCCCATCAGGAGAAGCGGAATTCACCATCCAGGCCCACCTGAGGGATTGTGGGACTAAACTCTCAGTAAGCTTAATATCTTTTTAAGGGGATCATGCAGCTCAAGCGGACTTGTAGAAAGTCTGTGTTCAGTGACTGGGTTTAGGGTTAAAATCTTATCTTTAGGGCTGCAACTAACGATTATTTTCATTGTCGATCAATCTGTGGATTAATTTCTCGATTAATCGATTTGGTTGTTTGGTCTATACAATGTCAGAAAAATGCCAAGATGACCCAAGATGACGTCCTCAAATGTCTTGTTTTATCCACAACTCAAAGATATTCAGTTTACTGTCATAGAGGAGTAAAGAAACCAGAAAATATTCACATGTAAGAAGCTGGAATCAGAGAATTAAAAAAAATGTAAACTACAAGATGTTTCGGAAAACATTTGAAGAGAGAAATAGGCCTTACAGTAACATAATATTGATTCATATTTGATCAGCGCTGCCTAGTTTGACCGTTTGATCGGAGTTTGCGAATCATTGACAGCTGCTCAGAGACGGCAGGCTCCAGCTCGGCTCTGATTGGTTGTTTTCCTCCGGTCTGTGAAATCTTGCAGATGCCATTAGGAGCACCGGAGGACACCGAGACACATGATTTTTTTTCAGATTACTTGTCTCATGCACTACTGTCAGGATATAGTGACCGTTTTATAAAAACAACTTTATAAAATCATATTTGCTCCATTTCTACCCACTGCAGCTTTAAGATGTATTTATATAAAATGTGTTATTTTCAAACCATTGACAATGTGAAAAACTTATTTTGAAATATGTTTGTAAATCTAAACTCCTTTATACCAACAATAAATCATATTTAAAGAGATCAGATCTTTTCTTTTATATCACAGTTGGAACAACAGTATATTACAAGCTACTTTAGAGTGAGTTAAAATATCAGGTTACCTCTTATGATGGATACGACAGGAAACACAAGATACCATGAAGTCCATTACGGTGCAGTAGAACCACCACAAAGAAATGTGCAGCATGTCTTCTTTCAATTATTAAACAGAGTTCGATTATCTCACTGAGCCATTTACACAACTATCCTATCATAAAGCATCTCACTGATACATCAATATCAGCGAGATAACAAAGACAGTGCATGTAGAGTTTGGTGATATAGAGACTGCTGCAGTTGTGAAAAAAAAAAACTTTGGCTGGTGTATTAATGCATTTATAAATGTTGATAAATCATTTTTACAATCACCCATCCAGTCTTAAGTGGTAGGCTGGGTAATATGGCCAAAATCATCACGATACAGGTCATTTAATACCTCCATAACGATAAATATCACGATATAGCATGTTTTCTGGTAATTCAATATGAAATAACCACATGGTAAAGCCTATTTTTGTATATTCTTTTGTGAATTAAATCATGACAAATGAAAAGTAGAACATTATTTTCTCATTTGAAGAACTTTAACATAACAATTTTAAGTGAAATCATAGAGAAAAAAGGAATAATAATAATAGTCTTAGCCTATATTTATATATATAATGATATATAGAAATTAGATAGAAAAATATATACGATAGATATTTTTATAACGTTTTGACTATATATAGTATATATCTCATCGTATTGCCCAGCCCTAGTGGTAAATGTTGATGAAGTTAATATTTGTAATGTCATATATAAGATAGGCTAATTCGTGATGAATTAAAAAGCAAAAAGTGTCCAAAGGGATTTTTCACGACATGGCAACCTCACATATTCTCTTATTAACGGTTTATTACTGATTTAATGCATTATTATAGATGATGTATTAACATTAGCAAAGCCATTAATAAAACGTGCCTTATAAGAAAATGAAGCAGACTTTGAACTGATGCATTCCTCAGGAACAAATGCAATTAATAATAATACAATCGTTGTGCCAGTATAGCAGTAGGTAATGTCATGTATGTGTCTTTCACAGCAGAGACACACAGTGGAGGCTGCTGCAGAGGAAACACCAGACAACATCCTGCATGGACGGTCTGTTTATGTGTTTCAGAAATGTCCATTATAATGAATCTATAGTGAAACCCTAATGTATATCCATGATGTTCTGTATGGCATGTACACTGTAAAACAAAAACATTTTTTTAACATTTTTTTTCCAAGACATTTTACATTTTTTATCTGTATTTCAAAATGACAGAAAAAAAATGTAAAAATGACATGTTTCATTTGTGATTTATATGTAAATGGTCTTATATTTACAGTATTTTTTGTAATCACAATCGTAATTATCTGCATTAAGCTTTTCTTGATCATTTTTAAAGATAATTATTCTGTTTTTTAGATGTTAATGACTCTATTTTAACAATTAATTTATGTTAAAAGAAAAGGATTTCATGGAATTCTAAAAATATTTCTTGTAAAAATACAGATTTTTTTTTTTGCAAAACTTCTGAGAGTTAATGTAAATTTGGGCTTTTGCAACGTAAAAGTACAAGTTTCATTTGTGATTTATACGTAAATGGTCTTAGATTTACGGTGTATGACTATTCTAACAATAAATATATGTTAAAAGTAAATTATTTCTTGTAATATTACAGTAATAAAGGCTAATTATATAAAGATAATTACTGTGTTTTTTTTTTTTACAGTTTATTTATGTTAATTAACGGACAGTATTTTTCAGTTTTTTTAACAGACATTTTCTGGCGCCCCTGCTGCCTGGAAAATTTCCTTTATTTTACACCTTTTTTTTTTTTTTTTACAGTGTACATATGCCTCTTCCACAGAGGCACCCAGTGGAAGCTGCTGCAGAGGAAATACCAGACAACATCCTGCATGGGCGGTCTGTTTGTGTGTTTCGGAAAATGTCCATCATAATGAATATAATGTTAAAATGTCGAATCTATAGCGAAACTCCATAATGTATCCATGATGTCCTTGTCATGTAGCTTGTCCCACGTTGGACTCCGGCCATCCTCTGCTCCCATCCCTCATCGTCTCTTCATATGTGGGCAGCCTTTTGCATTCCTCGTATGAAGGCAGCTGAGCATCAACAGCAGCAGCAGCAGCTGGAACAGCTGGACACATCAGGCTGTCCGGTGTGCTGCTCTCCATCAGCGGCTCCTGGGATGTGGTACCAGTCGGGTGTCCAACGCCGTGTGGCTGTGTGGTGAGCTGCCTGGATCTGGAGCACAACATCCTCTGAACAAAGTATCCCACAGCGAAGAGAAGCAGCATGATGAGCACCCCGGAAAGTTTCCTGGTGACCATGGCGATGTTGTAGTAAGTCTTGTCTCCGAACTGCTTGCAACAGGTGACGACGGTGGCGTTGTTTCCCTGCAAGCAGCACACCTGCTCATCTCGACAGATGTCTTGTCCGCATCTTCGGATGCAATAAACAACTGTGCGAGCAAGAAAGCAAACAGCAAACCAGGTCAGTGCTTGGCATTTTTTGTAGAGAAGCATCCTTGTTGTGTTCAGAGGAGAGAAATGATCCAGTGAGATGATTCACTTAAAGATGCTGAAACCATCACCAACATGCCCAGAGACAAATACTGAAAAACGAACTAAAAAAAAACCCCAATATGTCCAGATGTTCAATAGTCAGCACCCAGTATTCAGCTACTCAGGCAGTTGAATGCCTCCTCTGCAACAACAGAATATGATAATAAGCTTGAAAATTAACTCCTAAGTGTACTTCAATGTGCCCTTGATTTATTATGCACTTAGCGGGTGCCGTCCAGCAAACACAGTCCTACACACACACACACACACACACACACACACACACACACAATGGCTTATTTATTGGATGTAAGTAAACAGGCGCCCAGGACATCGACCTGTCGTGTCGAAAGCACTGAGAAAAGAACCTGCACTGTTAAGACTTTCCCAGTAAAATAACATTAAAGACCTGATGGCAGCAGGGTTGCCTTTATGTTACTGTAAAATTAACATTATTATACTGTCGCTGAAATTTACAGCTTTGTACTGTTAATGAAAAATACAGTTTGAACTTTATTAATTTCACAGTATTTGACAGTTAATTTACTGTTTAAAGATACATTATATAGCTGTTTTTCACCTTTCTTTTATCTTACTGATTTGTTTTAACGCACTATTTAGGTTGTATTTTTTACATACATTTTAATAAACATTATTTTTTGCCTAGATGAATGGACTTAGCAGGTTACAGACATAGGAATAGTCACACTAAATATAATTAAAGCCACTTGTTAGTGGAAAAAGGCTATAATAGACTTGTTGACACTTTTCCCAAAATGTCTGTCTCTAGCTGGCTACAAGCACAGAATGTAAACCATAACAACATGTGAGTGAAGAACAATAAAGCTAATTCACTGATTTTACAATCATGTACAATGTACAAGCCTCACATGTGCAGATCAGGTCCCAGAATTTAAAAAATACTGCATGAAACTGTTACTGATGATACTTTAGACAGCTGATCAGCAGTAAAGTGATGTTTTTTAAGAATGCATTATAGTTCAGTTAAAAAACGACCTATGAGCGTAATTTAACATGTTTTCTTTTGTATTAACAGTAAAGCACTGTTTTTAGCAATAACAGGTTAATACTGTTGAAATCCTGCTGTAAATTAACAGCAATTGTTTAGAGTGTATGAGATGAATAGTTTAGGTGGGAGGGGACATTAAAACATTAAAATAAGCAGACTGTATATGCAGAAGCCACTGTTGATGTTTCAGGACCAGGGACAGAGCTCAGCTCAACACGCCCACTGGGCCAAAAAGATATCCATCTGTACCCGGACAAAAGCAATCCAATTTAAAATTATACATAGAATACATATATCCCCTAATCGCAGGCATTTTTTTGATTCCTCACTTTCTCCTCTGTGTCTCAAATGTAAAACCGAAATAGGTACCTTAACCCATTGCCTTTGGTCGTGTCATAAATCCCAGAAGTGATGATGATTTTAGGAATCCCAAGTACAAATATAACTACTGCAGCCAACAAAAGGTTATATAACATTCTTACATTTGCTGCTAGAAAAAATATATTACTAAAGTGGATCAGTAATAAGAAACCCTCTGTTCAAGGCTGGCGTAAAGTGATATTTGAGATGGTCCCTTTGGAATATCTTACAAATATTCTACATGCCAAAGTAGATCAGTTCCACAATATTTGGCAGCCCTATCTGAATTATATTGGGCCTGATCTCTCTTCCATTATCTCACAAGGAGTCTCTTGAACATGAACTCGTATATCCTGTGACTTCCCTGCACTATGGACTATTTCCTATGACCTCCTATATACATTTTTTTTTTATCTGAGCTGTACCAGTGTTTGTTGTTTTTTTTTTTATTGTGTTTCTGAAAATAAGAAAACCCAATAAACATAGGCCCGCTTATCTCCTCTGATCAAAATAGCTGGTATTATGTTAGATGAATCTCTACAGTGGATGTCAAGAGGATGCATCGTGTGTGTATTTGTGGTAAAATGCACAAACAACACATCCTTTCAACATCCTCTTCCGCTGCTCGGGGCCCCATGAGTTTGAGTGCTTGAAACTCGATGCTAATTAAATTGTTTTGCTGAGAACTACAGGATGCTGGATTTTGTAAAGATTAGGTATCAAATAATTGTGATAATTGTAAGGCTCGTGTGTTTTTGTGTAGAGCAGGTGAAAATGCAAAAAGCAAAATATTTATTGGAGAAAATAAAGGTTTGTCATTTGTACAGAAAAATACTGTTCTGGAAATGTGTAAATACTTTCACATTGCAGAGTAAAGTTCACAGTAAAAACTTAGTTTCAGGTGAGATGGTATTTCGAATGATGAGCTTGACCTCTGCATTCACAGGGGTTGTGTCCAAAATGTTTTTGTCCTGTACAAGGCAGCGATGAAATCTGTTTTGTTTTATCCTCAGTCTCCACTGTGCTATCCTGAATCTCGGGTGCTCCTGTTCTTTGGCGAAAGTACTGTTTTGGAATCGGATGGCCTTGTTTCAACATTGCTGGATGGCAGGATGGTAACGGGTCCCAGCTGGATAGTTCGCTCTGTAAATACAAATTATTAAAAAATGTCAATGTCTTTTTTAGTTGCACTAATAGTTAAATTGGACATTAATAAACAGATCTATTCAAATGTTATATCTGAATTCAACCTTCAATTTTTAAAAATCTTTTGTGCTTTCAAACTAAATACATACTGTATATACGCCTATTGTTAAAAAAACATTAGGTCTGTAAAACAATCATTTAGAGTTCACCATTTTACAAACCATGTCATGCTAGGAGGAAGGCTAAATAACGCTCCAAAGTTGCAGGGAAAACTGGCATGGTGATTTTCAAATGGGTCCCTTGACCTTTGACCTTAAGATATGTGACTGAAAATGGGTTCTATGACATGCCCACTTTATGATAATCACATGCAGTTTGGGGCAAAAAACATGCAGTTGTTTTGCATGCAGTATAAATGTGTTATTTTCACCTATTCTAAAATGGTGTATTTGAATATTTTTGCATACTGGGATCCCTAAACAGTCTTGGAATTACATAAATTGGGTATCACTGTAAAGCTGAGACTCTTGTGGATTCAATGAGCCCAATTGTATTCATGTGTGATGATGTTAGTCCCATTAGTAGCCATTTCATTGTAGTGAGTCCATTTTTAAAAAACTGTACCTCCCTGTATAAAATGACCAGTGGTGACCTCTAGGATAATCACAGCCTCATGAAACTTTACAGCCACAAACTATAAACCTAAAGCTTTCAGATGATGGATGGCTTTCCTAGGTATACTGACAATAAGGGGGTTTCTGAGCAGTTTCCAGATACCAAATCACAGCATGGCTTTTTCTGTGGTGTTCCTCAAGGTCTTGGTGTCATAATGTAGTATTTTGGAGTGATTATTTATAATTTGTATCAGTTCTCGAGTGGTCATTTTTTTTTAAAATTTAGCACCAAATGGTATCAACCCAAAAAATTGCTGTAACAACTTATGAGACATATTAGAGCATGGGAATGGACATCATATACTTCTATCATAATATTCTAAGCCCTTCTACACTTTCACAATTCAGTTTAATTAATGAATTCATGTTTATTTCTGATTTATGACTAGAACAACTTGACACAGTGCATCTCAAATTAATCTTCAGGTCCCCAGCTTTCAGATGATGTACACTACTTCTATGTGACATCTACTGTTGACAAAAATAAGTAATAAAAAAAAAGTAATAAGAATGTAGTAAATGCAATATCTGCTGTACTCACCTGCTTTGTGCTCTGCTCCTCTCTTCATCAACCCAGCAGAGGATTGTTGGGGTTTGTTGTGTTGGCTCTGGTGCACTCCTGGACGAAAGCGGAAATAATTAACAGGGCGTTGTTCGGGTATGTTCTGGACTAAACTCTCCTGTGAAGTCTTGGAGGGCCGTGCTTTGGTGCTGATGGTAGTTTCAGGGGGTTCTGTGGCCGGAGGTTCCTCAACCCGATGGTTGAGATCGCAGCTCCTACATGCATGGTCGTTCCCATCAACTGACCTCCATCTGGAGAAAGAGAAAATTTACAAAATGAAGGGAACTCGCATGTGTGAAATTAGTGAGATCATTCATTGCACCTCATACCATGTTTTACACACAGGAGAACATTTTCAGATGGCATTTAAGTTATTAAGTCATCAGTATAATACCTGTTCTCAATTAGAGAGCAAGCCCTGTTTTGAGAGCTGACACTTAACACGACTGGAACAGCCTTCATGTAGCAGGTTATGTAGACCTGTGGGAGAGAGTTTAGTGTAAAATACGACCAAGCTCCTCTCATGTATATTAAACAGAATAATCTAACCAATGCAAGTCTTACAGTGTTTCTCTATTAAAAAAGGTGTATTGTCCAAAGTGCATGCCAAAGACAGGAAAATTAACCAACCTGATTGCTGGGCTCCCGGTAGAACCTGAAGGCCTCCAGCTGAAACCTCAGCTTGTGCTCTTCAACTCTTGGTAGAAAACGGGAGCTAGAGTTCGTCAGGTACGCATCAGCAAGACATCTGTTAGGGCAGCAAGAGAAGTCAAATTAAGTTCAAAATAAAATCACAAAAAGTAGAACGATGATTTTAACAATCTTGTGGTGGTAGGTTTTTAAGATTTGGTTGTGGAGCTCACCCGTAATGCTCTATAAAGTCATATCTTAATGTAGCCTCTGCATCGGGAGTTGCTGTGGCAACGCAGTGATCAACGTAGACTCGCAGGGGCATGTGGTTACCGACGATGGCAGTAACTTCAAGAAGAATGGGGTCCCCCAGGAAGTAGGAATAAGATCCTCTCTCAAACTGCCAATCATCTATGGAGATGAAAAGGACTGAAGAACTGAAATTTGGTTGTACAACAGGCATCTTGAAAGAGAAGCATTAATCATGAAAACTGTAGCAACACACTGTTCAGAAGATGCATGAGAATAAAAAAAAGATGCTCTATTAATGATATCCTTTAATACCAGTCATGAGCAGCAGATTTAAGTCTATCTGATCCTCTGCCGAGAGCCTGGACACAGAAGGGACCCAGGTGGGATGCAGGGAGATGGCATCCACAGCATACCTCCTGAAAACAGACAGCCTGTTATACATTTCTGTTTAAATGTCCAAGAAGGCCCAATGCAATATTAAATCACACACAAATCCAAGTGGAGTTGGGAGTATACAAAATAGGCTTTACCACGACTATTTTTTTATTGATTTACCAGAAAACATGCTATATCGTAATATATATCGTTAGAGATAAGAAATTACCTATATAGAGATAGAAGATTTTGGCCTTATCGCCCAGCCCTAAATCCAAGTAGCTGGTTCCAACAGTATCAACATAAACGGTGCCAAAAACATACAGGACTTACTTTTCATAATGACATTCAACTGGAATAGTTGCTCCGTCCAGTCTAAGCAAACCATCAGATGAAGGTTCAGGTGAGTAGACCAGAACATTAGAATAGATAATCTTCTCTTTTGTCGACTGAAAGGAACAATGTTAGTCTTTCAGAGTAAATCTACACAGCAGTGTAACAAGATAAGTAGAGCTGCAACGATTAATCAAGGAAATATTATTTAAAAAAAGTTATTTATATAAAACGGTCACTATATCCTGACAGTAGTGCATGAGACAGGTAATCTGAAAAAAATCATGAGCTTCTGTGTCCTCCGGTGCTCCTAACGGCATCTGCAAGATTTCACAGACCGGAGGAAAACAACCAATCAGAGCTGAGCTGGAGCCTGCCGTCTCTGAGCAGCTGTCAGTCACTCACAAACTCCGATCAAACGGTCAAAATAGGCAGCGCTGATCAAATATGAATCAATATTCTGTTACTGTAATGCCTATCTCTCGCCTCAAATGGTTTCGTAAACATCTTGTAGTGTACTGTTTATCTGTATAATGAGAAAGTTTGTGACCCGGCAGCCATGTTGAGATCAGTTGAGGAAATACCAAGCACCGCCCACCAGCCGGAGCACAGCCAATAGGAAGGCTCTCTCTCTCTAAAATTACCTGTGATTGGTCAAAGTCAGATTTTTTAAAGCCTGAAAACAGAGCCATGAGGAGGTGCAGAGGTCTATTTTTCTCTCAGAACACTTGAATTACAATATGCTAAATTTTTGCCCATTGATGCCAAACAAATTGTTACCTACTGAAGCTTTAAATTAATCACCAACTATTTTGATAATCGATTAAGCGGTTTGAGTAATTTTAAGAAATTGTTCTTAATTCTCTGATTCCAGATTCTTACATGTATATGAATATTTTCTGGTTTCTTTTTTTTTTTTTTTACTGTTTTAGCTGATGCTTCTTGTTTTTTGCTGCTGTACACTGCACATTTCCTCACTGTGGGACTAATAAAGGAATAACTTATCTTATGTTACTCCTCTATGACAGTAAACTGGATATCTTTGAGTTGTGGATAAAACAAGACATTTGAGGAGGTCATCTTGGGTTTGGGCATTTTTCTGACATTTTATAGACCAAACAACTAATCGATTAATCGGGAAATTAATCCACAGATTAATCGACAATGAAAATAATCGTTAAATAGCAGCCCTAAAGATAAGATTTTAATCCTAAACCCAGTCACTGAACACAGACTTTCTACAAATCCACCTGAGCTGCATCATGATCCCATAAAAGACAGACACACTATACACTCTATACACACCATACTCTATACACTCTACACACTCTATACACTCTATACACACCATACACTCTATACACACCATACTCTATACACTCTACACACTCTATACACACCATACACACCATACACACCATACACACCATACTCTATACACACCATACACACCATACACACCATACACACCATACACTCTATACACACCATACACACCATACACACCATACTCTATACACTCTACACACTCTATACACTCCATACACACCATACACACCATACACTCTATACACACCATACACACCACACTCTATACACTCTATACACACCATACACACCATACACTCTACACACTCTATACACACCATACACACCATACACACTATACACACCATACACACCATACACACCATACACACCATACACTCTACACACTCTATACACTCTATACACACTATACACACCATATACTCTATACACACCATACACTATATACTCTATAAAAAAGATAGAAAGCTTACTGAGAGTTTAGTCCCACAATCCCTCAGGTGGGTCTGGATGGTGAATTCTGCTTCTCCTGATGGGACTGCTGCACATGAACTCCCTTCACCCAGGCGCAGATGTCTGCCGTCCACCTGTAGACCTGTCTCAAACATGTCAGCCTGCACCACCACCCGCATCGAGTCCGGGTGGCAGTGGACCACCACAGGCCGAGGCCTTGCAGCGAGCACCGGGCTCTGCTGCTGCTGCTGTTTACCTGCAGTCACCTGAGGCTGCTGGATGTCACCATGAGTCCTGCTCCGGCTCTCTGTGAGTGTAGAAAGTGAGATAAGGACGATAATAATCCAGCAGGAAGAGGTTATCTGAAGGTTGCAGTCCATTCTTGGCCTCGGACAGGTTTGTGTTGGAAGGAGCAGCCTCAGGTAAATATCACCACACCTGTGAGTAATCTGCAGTGATCTGAACTCCTCAAACACACCTGGGAGCAACTGATTATAATCATGTGTCTGCGCATGTCTGTTTATCATTACCTGAAACGTGTCAACATGAAGGTGTTTAGCATTTTTACTTTATGTAATTCATTAAAAACCTTAGATAACAACTTAATTTGGTAACATGATCCTTTTGGCCAAGCTATATACTATTTTCCCACTAGGTGGCACTAGCACACAACTGCACACATAATAATAATAATAAATAATAAACTTTATTTGTATAGCACCTTTCCAAACATAGTTACAAAGTGCTTTACATAAGTTAAAATAGTGCAAACATCAAGATAAAAAATAATACAAAATAAAAACATAAAAACATAGGCCAAAATAAAATGTTGAACATTAGACTTTTGTACAAAAAGTCAATAATAATGAAATTTAAAACAAGGGATTGCTATAAAAAGGCCTTCCTGTAAAGGTAGGCTTTGAGTCCTATATCATATCATATCTGCTGAATTAAATGAAGTAGTTTCATCTGAATGATGTTAGTTTGTTAGTGTTCTTAGTTTAGAAGTTTGTTTTTGGTTTGAGGTTTTTTCTCTTAACTACAGATGATATGTTATGGACAATGATATTGATGCATTTTTTTTTAATCTAATAGACTGAAATGTCAATGATGCAGGAGAAGGACCTGCAGGCTGCTTGGGAAAATCTATGTTAATATTGTCCTAAAAGATGCTGAATTGAGCATCAGTCACAGATAAGGCAGGAAGCTCTTTGTAGAAAACATGCAAATACAACATAACCTGTCTTTAAACCTGCAGTATAGGCAGAATGTTTTTGGCATTATTGGGCAATATTGCATATTGTAATTCAAGTGTACTGAGAGATAACTAAACTTCTGCACCTCCTCATGGCTCTGTTTTCAGGCTTTAGAAAATCTTGCCTGTGATGGGAGACTTTGGCCAATCACAGGTCATTTCAGAGAGAGAGCGTTCCTATTGGCTGTTCATTCAACGGAGACAGCTGACAATCACTCACGAACTCTGATCAAATGGTGAAACTAGGCAGCGCTGATCAAATATGAATCAATATTCTGTTACTGTAATGCCTATTTCTCACCTCAAATGTTTTCAGAAACATCTTGTAGTGTACTGTTTAGCTGTAAAATGAGAAAGTTTGCTCCGGCTGGTGGGCGGTGCTTGGTATTTCCTCAACTGATGTCAACATGGCTGTCGGGTCACAAACTTTCTCATTTTACAAAACATTTGAGGCGAGAAATAGGCATTGCAGAAACAGAATATTGATTCATATTTAATCAACGCTGCCTAGTTTGACCGCTTGATCGGAGTTCGCGAGTGATTGACAGCTGCTCAGAGACGGCAGGCTCCAGCTCGGCTCTGATTGGTTGTTTTCCTTCCGGTCTGTGAAATCTCGCAGATGCACCGAGGCACGTGATTACTTTCAGATTACCTGTCTCATGCGCTACTGTCAGGATATAGTGACCGTTTTTTTAATCATATTTGCTCCATTTCTACCCACTACTGCTTTTAATTAGCTGTTTTTAAGCAGGTTAGTGCATTAATAATACAGCAGTTGTTTTTGTTTTACCACCTTTTTGTCATGTTATAAATGCAGGAAATAGTATTCCCCTCGATATAGCATTTCTTTTCCTTTTGTGTTCTGAAACCAAACCTACACTCTTGTGTGTACTGTACAGAGATAGGTAGCCTATATTATGGGTTCCTTGTAGTCATTCAGTGTTTTATACATATTTTGTATTCTTATTAACAAAGTATCGATGATTTTAACACATTTCTCTGCTTTGTGAAATAGGAGTAGCGGTATGATAAGTGTTTTTGCCCAGAGATAGCTCTATGGTGCCAAACATTTTAATATTATTATTATTATTATTATCACATGTATTCAGATATCCTGCTCGCTCTTCCTCTCCTGTGTCTGTCTCTATTTTCTGTCAATTTTCTGACGCGTTTTGAACGTCATAGGTCTCTCTCAACCCCAGCAGCCACAAACCTCAGTTGTGCTATATTTCACTTTCAGTAGGGTTTTTTATCAATAATCAATCTGCCCTTTCAAAACATCATATCACAAAACAAAGTGCCCAAGCTGAAAGTTGAGCTGAACAAGTGAACACAAATCAGTTCAGTTAAAACATCACAACTTTATGGGCTATTTGTGAACTTATACTAAATGTTCAACAGAGTGACACCTCACCTGACTATCTGCTGTGTTCCCGTAGACCTCTAACGTTGACCTAATTGTAAAGTCCTCTGACTCCATTTCATTTCGTTAGTTTCTTATTTATTCATAAACCCTAAACCAGACACTGGATATGTCTGGACTGACTTTCACATCCTGCTGTGACGTTACTATGGTCACCTGAGTTGATAGTAAGTTGATTATTAACACTGGACTTTCCAAATGAAGTGTGAACAAACACTACGTTGCGTTTTGTCAGCTGGTGGCGCTGAGGTGGTTACAGGAAAATACTGTCGGGTGGATAGTATAGTCCAATGGTCAAAGGAAGTCACGTTTTTAGGAATTTGGGACCGTCGTGAGTGAGAAAACCAAATTCTAATTTCCTGTAAATCACATTATATTGTTGTTTTGTTGCTGTAATAGAGAGAGGGGAAGTCCAATGACTGACTTTGATCAATATGTACAAGCTATGAGCATAAAATGTCACTGTATATTGTCTTTATCAAGGAGAATATTACTTAAATCATCTCACAATAATACAATTCATGTAATTAAAATGAAAAAAACAGTGAGTAAATGAATGATACATTAGCAGGATTTATGCAGGAAAAAATATTTATTTGGTGATTCTCGAAACCAAGTGAAATACAATAAATACAAAATAAATAGTCCAAATATATAAATAAATAACATATAGTCTGTAAATACACTTTATAAAAGAGTACTTTAACACATCATTTTGATGCCAAATATAAATTACATGACTAAAATAATAAATATGTGCTCTAAAAAGTAGCCTGAAGTGTTTTCTAGATCATTTGAATGTAACATGAACTGTTACTGTAGTTTATGTTATTTGTAAGTAAAATGGTTCTGCATGTTAGAGCTCAAAGACTCATTTAGTGTGTTCACCAGAGTTCATGTATGCCATGACTCTGTTGATCGTGATGCTGCGGACCTGGAAGCCCTTCAGCACTTTGCAGAGGCTCAGTCTCTCATCGTAGGTGCTGGGACGGTCTGCAGCAGCCTTAAAGAAACACGGGTGAAATGATTTATTATAATTACACAAAAAGAAGTTTACATTTGGAATACCCTGTTCAATCTATGATTACTTGACAAGGGACGTTTTTTGATACCTTAGTCAGTTAAAAATATCACACAACATTATCTTAAATCATGGTTATGGCGTGCATTAAGAGATCTCTTACCTCCTTTGTTGGCAGGTCTGTTGGCAGGGACCATGTAAAGCAGTTCTGTAAACAGAAAATGTCTTTCATGAACATTTCAATATTGCACAAGATGTGGCTATCAATCCAAGTTTCAGTTATCTTTTATCAGAAACCTCATATACATTTTCACATTATTGTTATAAACATATATCTAAAACAGATGGCAGATCTTGTAGTAGGTGATTTAGTCCCTCGTGGTAATAGTATTGGTGCAAATGCTATTAAACAACACTGCAGCTGAATACTGTCGGTGTAAAAATGATTTACCTCCATGAGCTCTCTGAGGCTGAACAGAACGGTTGGAGCCAGTAAACTGTTGGGGTCCGGCTGAGCAGCCAAAAGTTTGTAGTGGTGACGCAGATCCTCCCTGATGTTTGTCAGACATGACTCCTGGAAATACAGCAAAGACTATTGTCAAGACAATATACATATAGTGTACACACACTCATTGTACAATGTAATGCAGTCCAATAGAACAGCCCTGTTGTATAACATCTGTCTTTATGAAACTCATAATGTTCAGTTCTTGTTGACACCTGTCAAAAATGTGTTAATTCAATTAAATGTTTATTATTGAGGTCATTGTTAAAGGTGGCGTTGTACTGGACTAATATTATTTTGAGAGGTGCTTCTATTTCTTGGTTCTTTCCCTATTTACATACAGAATAGTGGTGTCAAAAATATCAATACATAGCGATACTGAATGTTTGAAACAGCTTCAGTACTTATTTTCCACAGTATTGATACACGGGCACCAGCTAAGCTTTCTGCTCTCTCTGCTCTCCGACAAAGAGTTGACACACACACACACACACACCGCTATTTATCTTTTATTAAAAATCTAATATTTTATGCCCTCAATGTTGTGTAAATTTTTCCCTGTGGTATAGAAAATGCTATCGAATATCAATATATTTCAAGGTATTGTATCGAAGTTAGAAATTCCAGTATCGTGACAACACTAATAAAGAATATTAGAAACGCCTTTCAATATAATACTACTACTACTACTACTACTAATAATAATAATAATAATAATATGCAGTCCTGTACAACAATATCATTAACTATATGACCTAAATTTGATTAACACTTCTATGACAGTGTCAACATTTATAGGCATCATAACAGTAGACTAAGTGGCAGAACAATAGTATCAGATAGAATTAGGTGTATAATAGGTGTACCTAATAAAGTGGACACTGAGTATACATATAGGCTAAACTCAGCAATATACAGTTGCTGTAAATGTGTCAAAGGTTGTTTCTTCTTATTCATATTTAGTGTGTACTAATATAATTCATAGGCTCTTTAAAGACACATGAAAGTAAAAAAAATAAAACAATAAAAAATCACAGAGACAGAGCTCAACCTACCTGATCAAATTCTGACTTGACGATTCCTGAGCATGTTGATTCCTGTGGGACAAACACAGTTCAATTTAAAGTAATACAGAGGCGCAGCTACAGAAGAACAACCACAACGTCAATATATCTGGACACAAAATAGAGTTGTATGAGCTGCAACACATTCAGATAAAGTAGTTATTTTGTTTTTAACAATAATTCATTATTTTCATTTCTGAGTGTTTTCCCAAGCCTCATATTTATTTACCTTTGGTGCACACACAGACGGCGTGTTAGTCTCCGTGTTCAGCTCCATACTCTGCTCTGTGCAGTCGATTCCACTGAACAGGTCATTCTAGCACACAGATAAGAAGATAATGTTTTTAATTATAAATTGATGACACAGTGTAGAGATAAATCTTCATTTAGTTTAGTACCTGCATGAGTGTGTCAGTGATGTTCTGTAGGAGCGTCTGTGCGTAGAAAACACAGGAGTCTGTCACTGGTCCTTTACTCATCACTGGCACAGACTGGCTGATCTGAGGACAGCTGAGGACCAGGAGCAGCAGTGCAGGAGTGAAGTCTGACAAAAAAAGAGAGAAAAATATAGTTGTACCATTGTTCAGTTTCAACTGCTTTGTTGCAAAAAGAAAATCATTTTCAGTCAAGGTACGTTATACTCACAGAGCTTGATGAGTGGCATCTTGGATATGACTTCAGATTCTTTTTGGTGTGACTGGACTCAGACATCCTTAAGTGTTTTATACCCACTGATGCAGGGGTTCCCCCTCACCAGCATCGTGTTCACACCTTTAACTGTAAATTGAAAGTGGACAGCCAAGGTTTTTGTAATTCTTCCCCCTATAACACCAAATCCTTTGGTGAAACTGGAATTAACACAAACACTGATGAGTAATGGAGATTCACTGGTAACTGTTCATTGTTGACATTTCAAGAGTGAAAGCATTATGTTATATGCTATTTTAAATCTTGTACAGTCATGACTAATGATTGTCCACTATCTGCCATGTCCAGTCAGTGTATCAATAATCACAAACAAACATATTTAATTATATTCAAGTGCCAGATAGAAAAACATATAAATTGACTACAACATCTAGTACAATCTATTAGAAGTTAAAAAATGCATTTTTAATAGATGATTAATTGAAGATAAATAAATAAATATTTTTTTAAATGAATATATTATATAAAAAAAAATCATTATCTAATAAAAAGGCATCTATATTCAGAAAAATAATTTTAACAAGTGTTGGTTCAATAACTTAAACCAGAATGTCATGTTTTCCATGTATGTATAAAATGATGGCTCCTATTGAAAAAAATATACTAAAAGATGTATTTATTGTTTTACTTTAACAGGTTTATTTGACATACTGTAAATATTAAAAATTTCCCCAAAAATTTAAAATTCAGAGCAGCCATCTAAGCTGGAAATTATTTATTCATTCTTGTAGTTCAAGTATGTGTAAAATGCTAATTAGAAAAATTGTTTCAGTTACTTTTATTATTATTATTATTATTATTATTATTATTATTATTATTATTATTATTATTATTATTATTAATAATAATAATAATAATAATAATAATAATAATAATAAAAATAATAAAAATAATAATAATAATAATAATAATAATAATAATAATCTAATAGCAGTCAACTCATGAGTATAAATGAGTTTTATTTTTGTCGCAAAGGTCAAGAGTTGTTCCCCTTTTGCGGTAATCCTCCACAGAACTCAGTTACATAAGTGTCAACAGCAGTATGTTAATGTGTGAATAAGCCCAGAAACTCCGCTGCGCCTTATTGAGGCCGAATATGTGAATGTGAGCAGACTCACTTCCCGGGCATCACTTGATGAAACAATTTCCAAGTGTGTTTTGTAATGATTCACACATTGAAATTTTGTTAAAATAACAGTGAAAAACAACAACCCCTGCAGATTTAGCCAGAAAATGAAAATGCAAATGAACTCTCATGAAAACCAGCCAAATATAAACAAAGTTCACACACTTGGAAACATTTATTACTGGAGTTTTGATTTTACAATCATCATACGGTACATTTATCAATGAAGCATATAATAGAAAAAGAAAGTTTGACTTTGTGTTGAATAACATTCTTAAAAAGCTGAGAGTGAAAACACTTAAAGCCAGACAACAAGGCATGTTCCTCGTCCTTTTAATAAAGTATCTTTTAACATTTACATACAGCATTTCCATAAACCCTCTCAACAGATAAAATAGATATATGTTTAGGTTGTGATTTATTCATATATTTGTTTTTTTTAGTAAATTGAGCATAACAAAAATGCATATTTTTTTTATCTAGGGGCTGTCATGCCTCCACTTTTGCTTTTTCTTACCCTATGTATTAATTAATATAATTGTTTTAACCCATATCTTGACTATTCTATTGTACTGAGTACATAAAGGCATTTGACAAATACACATCCGTCTCAATAAAGTTGAAAATGTTCAGCTCTAAATGCATCTTTAAAGCAGGTGGAAACTGTAACAGCAATCAAATTACAAAAGCTCTGTGAAGCTGCTGCAGCATTTAAACACCACTGAGAAGCTATAAGCCGCAAATCAGCACAGTGTTCATCATTTTCTATTGCAACAGCTCAGAGAGTAGTAGGTATTTAATAGTGAATTCCAGTGTTAAACACAGTGCTCTTAGTGAAAGTAATGATACACAGATGAACTGATCAATCCTCTTGATTATTATAGAGACAAACAAAAGTGTTTAGTCAGGTGTGGCCCCTAGAAGTCATCATCAAGGCGTGCAGGCGCTCTCTCCAACCCAGCTTTAACATACATGAGTGTACCGTGCAAAATCACGAAGAGGTAAATCAGGGCTAGGGGATGCAATTACGTTGAGAGGATTCCCCTAATTCTATAAAATATGGCATGATGAATCACATGGAAGTGAAAAGCCTGCACAAACTCAACTGTGTCCACACCGAAAGCAGCGATCGCTCAGCTTCTTTTAGATGTCCTCTGTCTCTTCGACAACATCCTGTGGCGCAATACATTTATGTGGCGTGTCTGTGTGTTAATATTACAGTATATATTCATTTCTCCAGAAACAGTCAGCACAGATGGAGCTTCATTAGTAACACTGGTGACAGTCCATGGAGCGAGGGAGGTAAAGATGGCGTGCAGACGGACACACGTGTAGACGGGGTTGTGTTTATTTAGAGATAGCTTTCTCTGCATGGTGCCGCTGATGGCTGTGAGCGTGCCTGTAGATGGGAAGTAGGCACATTAGAGCGAGCACAGGACGACATTTGTCATAGAAATGGAGACAGATATTGCAGATAGAAAGAGAAAGAAGTGAGAGAAAAGAGTGAGTCACCTGGTGAGGTCCTCTATGTCCACCAGCATGGCGTCCTGCTCCACGTGCAGCTCGTCCCTCATCAGCAGCAACTGCACCAGCTCCTCATTTAGACCTGTGTCAGATTATACATGTGATTAACTCAAGTCTAAATGGTCTAAAAGTCGTCTTTAAGTCGTTTAATATGTAAACCCCCATTTGATAATTCAAAACTGCTGAAGCTCTGTAAAGAGTTAGGCTACTGGAGGACAGGCCTATTCTCCTTTGACCCTTAACCCATCAGGTCACACCACAGCATGACTCTTTAGCAGCATTATCAGCATTGTTAATTGAAAACCTTGTTTTTCAGGCGATGTAATTGAAATATTACATATGGTGAAGGCGGTCTTGTGACCCTTAGGTTTATCAAACACTTCCAAACCAGTGATGCTTTTATTATAAAATCCGACTTAGTAAAGATAAATGTGTTTCACCTGCCGACAATGGCAGGCCACTAAAATGGGATGATTGTGTAATACGTGTGTGTATTTGTGTTTGTACTTGTGTGCGTCATCTACTCACTCTGAATCTGTGAGTGTAAGTCATTTGTGATGACTTGCAGCTGTCCTAGACTCATGTCCCTCATGTCCCCTCGCCTCAGATTCCTCTTCATCAGGCACTCGCTGATGTGGGGCAGATGGGGAAGCTGCATAATGTAAACACACACAGACAGGAAAATGACTCTGCATGTCAAAATGGGCAAAATGGTTCTGAAAGTGTTAACGGTATCAGGGGTTTTCTCTTGGTCTCACACACACACACACACATCCAATGTGACCACCCTGACTGACCTTTTATTCAATGCAATGCAAATCCCTTGTGTTATTTTGAATTGTTTACTGTAACAGCAAATTATCCTGAGTCATTGTGTTTGCACGCTCTTTCCCCTTCACATATGGTATGGTTTCATTTTGCAGGATCATCTCCTAAAAAGCATTATTCATAGAAGAAGAAGAAGTAAAGAGCTCCACACACACACACACACGCACACACACACACACACACACACACAAATCCCCTGATCTGTGTTTCTCCCTCTCTCTGACTAACCAAGTCAGCCACAGGTGAACGTCTGTGGAGCTGGATTTGCCTCTCCACCTCCACCTGCATACGGGCCATGGGTCGAGCAAGAGCTAGCGCCACCCGGGCCTCCTCCTGCAGCCTCCGCTGCACCCGCCAGAACCCGCCACAGTCATCTAACGGGTCCGAGTCCTCCTCCGCCGTGTCCCGGTCCGATAACGAGGAGCTCTGCTTGCTCTGTGGAGGAAGTAAGTGACATCATGATGTAACAGTCAATTGTTCTCACACATGGTTATTCCAAAGAGTAGTGAAACGAGACCACACGCATGCAGCACATACAGAAAAACACAGAGACTATCTAAGCTGGCTGCATACCACAGGGGACAGCGGTGTGTCCAGACTGGTCTCTGTCCTGCTGTCCTCAGCATCGCTGTCTTTGTCACTGCTGCTGTCGTTAACAAAACACACCTGCAGGTTCACCCCACTCTGCAGTCTGAGAGCAAAAACACAAAGAGTGAAGAAGGTCAGAAGAGGAAATGTTGATCTTTAGTTAGAGACACTGAAAATGTCTCCAGTCAGAATGAAACTTACAGAGAGAGGGAAATTACAGATTTTTTGATTGATTGTTCTGATTTTGTTTACAAACAACCAATTTGAATGACAGAAATCAGACTTGGTAGGAATTTAGCTCTGTATATGTATCCTAAACGAGATGAGGTAACACCTCATTTTACAGGTCAGCAAATTTCATGGTAATTAGGTGATAATTAGCAAGTAACCTATTTAACATTTCTTTGGAATTACTGCCAAATTACCCCAATATTTACCTCAAAATTTATTGAAAATTACTTATTTAATAATTACATTCTGCTATTTCCCAATGGCTGATCATTTACTTAATACATTTAATAATATAATAATATCAGATCAGAAGTGTCCTCTATTAGTTTTGGTTTTCCACCTCCGATGAAGAGCAGCGCACAGCCGCTTCTCAAGCCTAAGGGCCCTATTTTAATGATTATATGCAAATTTGGCATATAATTATTAAATAATGTTTATAATAAAGTAATTTTCAATCAATTTTAAATTATCACCTAATTACCATGGAATTTACGGATCTGTAAAATGAAGTTTTACCCAAGATGCTCCTAAAAGACAACTTACAAAATTGTGCTCATACAATTATGAGGAGAGAAGTGGAAACATTTAATTTAGGTGATCATTATAATTTCCACAAAAAAAGCAAAACTTTCATCAAGACGTTTGGCAGCTCTCTCTACGGCAATGTGCATGTGCCAGAGTCCTGTGATGGAAAACTTCTGAGTATGTAGCGATGTCTCTTTGTGCAACAGTGGAAAGTTACTGACTACTCTGTTTAATGTGTGCTTTTTGTCTCATGTAGTGGAAAAGTACTTAGTGTTGACTTTTACTGGGACTCAGGGAATCTGCTGGATTTTTTTTGTACAAACAACAGGAAGAGCACTGCCATGTTTTTGTTTTAGTTTTTCTTTGTCACAAATGGTGACTGTTAACACTCAATCCATTTTAACACACTAAATATTATTCTGCTTTTTCAAGATGCCCAACAAGCTAATCGGTATAATGACAAAGATGGGTGATCAATAGCAAAAAATATTTGTGTCGTGAACCAACAGCAATAATGATGAAGTTTATATGGAATAATGTCAAAATGTATTATTGCTGTTCAGTAAAACACTAAAAAAGGACTCCCCTGTCCACATACTTTTGGTCTGAGGGTGTGTTTCATGGTTTGGGCGAGGCCTCATAGTTTTAATTAAGGGAAATCTTAATGCTACAGCATATAATTAGTAATGTTCAACTTTGTGGCAAAAGTGTGGGGGAAAATGTTGTCCTGTTTTCCCAGTTTGATGTGGAAAAGCTTGACTGGTCTGCACAGAGCCTCGACACCAACCCCATCCAGCATCTTGAGTGTTGACTGTAGTCCTTATTGCCCAACATCAGAGCCCAACTTTACTACTACTACTTCACTAATGCTCTTGTAGCAGAACAGATCCCTCCAGCATGGTTTTGTTTCAGTGTCCGTATACTTTTGGCCATGAAGTGCATTGATGTCATTAATGTCACAGTCCTGTGACATAATCAAGAAGGAACAAAAGCTTTAATGAAGCATCTAAAACCACAAACATTACATCAGGCTCTCCACAGCAACCTCAGCTTTTCCAAGAGCTGAAAACACCATTCACTCAGTTCCAGATTATGATGCTCTGACTGAAAGAACCTAACAATCCAAAGTACACTGGGATGAGAACAAAAACTTATTAACACCATGACCTTTGGTTTAGAATTTCCACCCTAAACTAAACGCCAGAGCGACCCTCACCTCCACAAGAGGTCACATGACTCCAATTGCACCTATTATAGCTGCAGACTTATATCAGGCATCACTTCTTCTTTCAGGAGCATTTGTAGCCACAGACACAACTGCACTTCCTCAAACAGCAGCCAGTAGCATAGGGGGGGGGACGGCCCCATCGTTAGATGTAAACGCCACCTCTTATGAAAAAGTTAAGCTACTGCAGGTCAGAGCTGCCATGAAAAGAAAGCAGAGTTGTGTTATAGGTGTAGTGGCTTTGGTTAACCAGCTTGTGTCTGATGTAATGCAACTCTTTCCACTGCGTGTGTCCAAAACCTCAACTGTGAAATATCAATTTCGGCAGAAAATGATTTACTTTAGTTTGATTTCATATGTCATACCTAATGTACACACAAACCCAATCTATTTTTATTTAGAATCATTTTTCGAAGACTTGAAGTTGAAGACTACAATACAATACAATACAATACAATATTCTTAAAAAAAAATCTATTAAACTTAAAGAAAAAAATCTATTTAACTTAAAACATTAAAACTTGATATTTTTATTTTATTTTATTTTTATTTTTATTGCACTTTTATATAGGGCAGTGAACATCACAATGCTGTACAGGTGATTAGTAAACTATTAGGTCAGTAAAGATATAAACAGTGAAACAATGAAAGACTAATGTACACACAAAGACACAAGACACAAATAAATAAAAATATTGTAAATGATAATAATACATATATAATAATAAATATAGATATAATATGAAAAATGTTATAATCTGTTGACATTTAATGCTTTTTGTAGCAGTTGGTTATAATTTTCAATGGGAGATATATAATTTTGGCTTTAGACACCGTGAGAATTTTTTTCTGTCTTACTGATGAAGCTCGGGCAGAGTTTCTACGTCAGCAACTTCTCATGCCACAGAGGTTGACCACTGTGCCACCTCCTCTGCACCTACTCTTTCCACTTTTCAGTTTCTATATTCTGCTGATGTAAACAGCACTGTGGCTTTCTGGGAAACCTCTCATTTTCTTTCTGCATGTCTGTTTGCGTGTGAGAATCACTTGCTCTCTTCCTCTTGTTGCTAAGTCTAACACAAACAGACACACATGATATTTCAACTTATTTACTCAACCCACTGTTATTGCACAATGATGCCCTGTCTGCTTCATGACTCACTGTTTCTAAATGGATTTCCACAAAGACACACATGTCATTTCCTGTTATTTGCACTTGACAACTATGAGCCAACAAGCCAATCCGATCAGCTTTATCTTTCTGATTTGTGCGTTTTTGCCTTAGTTAAAGCTGCTGTGAGGAACTTTAATTTTGGGTTGATTTTGGCGGTCTCTGTGGACAAAAGCGAAAGTCCCTTAAGGCCCAGGCACACCAAACTGACATCAAAGAACTAACGGCGACGAAGGCCGACCGTTGTGTCACTTCACATCGCCTGTGTCATGGCCAAAAAGTTGCACTTGAACACACCGCAAAGACTACAGCCCACGGCTAACTACAACGGTCGTCCTGTATTTGTCATTCAAAAAGGGAAACCGGGAGAAAGAGGACTGCAGATATACAAGCTGTTGTTATGATTTACATGAAACAAAGCAGCGTTTACCAACCATTTTCACACCACTCTCACTGTTCACTTAGCTTCATTCCAGATGGCCATGTCGTTGTGAAAGTATTGGAATGATCAGATGAGATGAAGATGAAAAATGAGAAGAGCCTTATGTTTTTCCTCTTGACTTTACTCGTTGGTTTGCTTTCCTCATTTCCGTTTCTCTTCTCGTGCACTGATTTGTTTAAGCGGAACAACCAATCAGTGATTTCTCTCACCGATGGGCTCCGCCGCCGATTCAACATGCTGAATCGGCCAAAAAACATCCAACACGGGCAGACTAGAGCAGACGGTGCGGGACACGAGGCAAAAACTAGGCCGACAGAAATGACAGACGGCCCGAAACTGTCCAACGGCCGACCGTCGACTTGGTGTGTCAGGGCCTTTAGAGAACCTCTCACTTTACTGCAGCCAGGTCTGACAGTCCAGTCCTGGTTCTGGTTCTCCCGTACCTCCCCCCCTTCCAGCAATATGGCCTTCGTGCTGAATCAGACCCGGTGGCACCAATGACAAGCATTAAGAATAACTACATGTACTGTATATAGAAATAGCCAATCTTCTCGCTGATGGTGCTGTTTACTTATGTAGGTCATAGAGGCATCTGCATTTAAAGTGGCAGTAGGCAGAAAGTTTTTGCATCATTGGGCAAAAATTCCATAATAACCTTTCAGCATATTGTAATTCAAGTGTTCTGAGAGAAAACTAGACTTCTGCACCTCCTCAAGGCTCTGTTTTCAGGCCTGACGGGAAACTTTGACCAATCACAGGTCATTTCATTGAGAGAGCATTCCTATTGGCTGTGCTCTGGTCATGTGACCAGAACTTGGCGTTCTTTCACCAGATTTCACAATGGCAGCGGCGTCACAAATGTTCTCATTTTACAGCTAAACCGTGCACTACAAGATGATTCTGAAAACATTTGAGGCGAGAAATTAACGTAACATTGATTCATATTTGATCAGCGCGGCCTAGCTTGACCGTTTGGTCGGAGTTCACGAGTGATTGACAGCCGGCTCTCATAGACAGCAGACGGACAGCAGACCTCAGATCAGCTCTGACTGCTTGTCTTCCTCCAGTCTGTGAAATCTCGCAGATGCCGTTAGGAGCACCGGAGGACACAGAGGAACATGATTTTTTTTCAGGTTACCTGTTTCATGTGCTACTGTCATAATATAGCGACCGTTTGATAAAAAATTACTTTTTTAAATCATATTTGCTCCAATCTCGCCTACTTCAGCTTTAATTGAGACCGTTTCATAACCAGTTAAAAGTTCCTCACAGTAACTTTAATAAATAAAGGGAGCTGCTGAACAGCTTCCTCTTCTGGCTGTTAAATAACTGCTTGCTGAAGCTGTTACAGATGCTAAAAAAAAATCAGGCCACTTACTTAAATGGAGAACACTACAAAACTTTCCAAGAGCTATGAAGAACAGCCTTAGTCTTAGATTTGTGACATTGTGTTTTCTAGATAATAAAATTGTTTTTTTTAGTTTAAGAAGATAATTTCTTCAACCCATATGGGAGCAAAATCACCAAATGTGGAGATACATGATGTTCATTGGACAGCAAATCTTCCCCAAAAACTGTGTGTGTGTGTGTGTGTGTGTGTGTGTGTGTGTGTGTGTGCGTGTGTGTGCGTGTGTGTGTGGACTGATATTGATATATTGGTTTGGCAATTTGATGGGCAGGCATATAATGAAATGCTTTGTATTGGCCAGTCATGCGGTCTCTATGAGGAGGCTCCTTATATAGGCAACACGTTACGTCTACAAAACCTACAATTAATTTTTATATTCAGGCTTTAAAGTAGATTAATTTTTTTCTGTGGATCAATAATTAATTCACTCAAGGGCGTATCTCACTGTTTCCATCCATCCAAGAATAAACTCGAGGATCTAAAGATCTGAAGTGTCAGCTGTCAGAAGCTAAAACACAAATATTGGTGCCAGCCTTCAAAAGGCTTCATTGATCAAACCGTTAATAGACTCTCTCTCACACACACACACACACACACACACACTCGATCCAAACCCACCGGGAGGACGGGCCGTTCTTGCTGCAGCTGGTGTAGATGACTGGCTCGTCGTCATAGAAACTGCCAAGGGCAAGTTTCTGCCTGATGCACTCTCTCTCATTCCTCTGGGCCTGCCAGAGAAAAGAGAAACATACATAAAGAATATTAATGATAATGCTGCTGTAGTTACATCTCTGCTAGGTCGACCAAGTGGGACACACTCCCGAGAAGAAATATTAAGCTGAGTGTGTAGTTTGCTATTTAAATTAAGGCTATAAATACAAGTATTATACCAAATGATAATGCACTTTCTGTTGAGCGGAGGGGGATGCAATGAGGGTGGGACAAATATGGATTATGTAAGGAAAGGTATATGGAAAGAATGTAGCAAAATCATGCAATCCAATTTCTCGCCTCTAGGATAATCCAGCTCTGGGCTCACATATGACACCGTCATTATAATTGTATAAATATGTTACTATCAATGCTTAGCTAACAAATTTATATAAATTAGGGCTGTCAAAGTTAACGCGATAATAACGCGTCGATCTTCTGGAGGTTGTAGCTTTTAAAGCTAGTGTGAAGATACGGGCATCATGTGAAACTATAAGAAAACCCAAGGAATCCATTGGTACCAACCATGTCATACTAGCTGGTCGTGAAGGAGGTTTAAATAACGCTCCAAACTTGTGCAAAATGTTGGTGAGGAAAAACTGTAATGGACATTTTCAAAGGGGTTCCTTGACCTGAAAATGGGTTCTATGGGTACCCACGAGTCTCCCCTTTACAGACATGCCCACTTTTTGATAATCACATGCAGTTTGGAGCAAGTCATAGTCAAGTCAGCACACTGACACACTGACAGCTGTTGTTGCCTGTTGGGTTTGAGTTTGCCATGTTATGATTTGAGCATATTTGTTATACTAAATGCAGTACCTGTGAGGGTTCCTGGACAATATTTGTCATTGTCTTGTGTTGTTAATTGATTTCCAATAATAAATATATACATACATTTGCATAAAGCAAGCATATTTGCCCACTCCCATGTTGATAAGAGTATTAAATATTAAATATATATTAAAATATATATTATATTAAATATTTTAATGAATTGACAGCCCTACTATGAATCAGTTCTTTCTTCTCTTCTACTCTACCATGAGCTTAGATAACAGGTACAGACATCACTCCTTACATAACATTCCCTCTCCTCTTGTTTTCTATTCTGTCTCTAAATCAGTCAACCCTAAAAATAAATTGTCGATGTTAAATTTTACAGCCCACCACACACAGAAAAACAGAATATCCAGTTCCTCCTGTCACACTGGCATTACAATAAACACTGGACTGCATTTGCAATTAAAAAGGCACATCTGGCAGATTCAGGCGGTCTTATTTTCTCCCACAGTTCAGAGACATGCAGATCTGCTCCCAGCTTTGAATATGTTAGTATGAATGCATTAGTCTGTTAACCCTGTTATAGAATGACAACCTGTCCACCCTGGGATAGATGGCAGCCTCCATAGGGATAAACGAATGAATGAATCTGACAGCTTCTGTCCTCATTAAAGCTGCAGTCAGTAACTTTGAGCAAATATGCTAAAAAGTTATTTTTATAAATCTGTCACTATATCCTGACAGTAGTGCATGAGACAGATAATCTGTGAAAAAAATAATTTTCCTCTGCCTCCTCTTCGTGCTCATAATGGCATTTGCAAGATTTCACCACACCCGAAGGAAAACAACCAATCAGAGCAGAGGAGTCTCTACAACAGCTGTCAATCACTGCTCGCGAAACTCACAAGCTCAAACGGTCAAACTAGACAGCGCTGATCAAATATGAATCAATATATTGTTTCTGTAATGCCTATTTCTCGCCTCAAATGTTTTCAGAAACATCTTGTAGTGTACTGTTTAGCTGTAAAATGAGAACGTTTGCTCCGGCTGGTGGGCGGTGCTTGGTATTTCCTCAACTGATCTCAACATGGCTGCCGGGTCATAAACTTTCTCATTTTACAGCTAAACAGTACACTACAAGATGTTTCTGAAAACATTTGAGGCGAGAAATAGGCATTACAGTAACAGAATATTGATTCATATTTGATCAGCGCTGCCTAGTTTGACCGTTTGATCGGAGTTTGTGAGTGATTGACAGCTGCTCAGAGACGGCAGGCTCCAGCTCGGCTCTGATTGGTTGTTTTCTTCCTGTCTGTGAAATCTTGCAGATGCCATTAGGAGCACCGGAGGACACAGAGGCGCATTATTTTTTTCAGATTACCTGTCTCATGCACTACTCTCAGGATATAGTGACCGTTTTATAAAAATAACTTTTAATAATCATATTTGCTCCATTTCTACCCACTGCAGCTTTAAATGCCCACATAACATCCCGTTTCAACATGGAGGGTATGTTTACAGTTTTTAAAATGTATTTCCAGGTCCTGTTTTTAAGTATTGGTCCATTTATTGTTAAATGTCATTAAATGTCTCTTCTTTTAATCAATTACAGCAATCAACTAATCTTTAAGGTCTTTGGTAATCACCTGCAACCACAGGACTATTATTGATGTAAGACATCAGTAATGGTTTTCCTTTGCTCACTCAAGACAGCAGCCAAATCTACAGTAAAATGGTTAAAAATGTCGTGCCATCCACTTTGTGCTGATGGTTCAAAACGCCACGTCATTCTGCTCTCTGTTTGCCAACTTCACTTACGTAGATGCTCTCTCTTCACAGACGTTTTCTCTCCTCGTCTCCTTGTTTCTTTTAGACCAGAAATGTTATTCTCGGCATCTAGAAGTTTCACTGTCCTGATTTCCTCCTCTTCTTCCATTTCCTTCTTCTACTTCTTCAGTCCATGTCCTACCCTGAATCATTTATCATTTTAATTTCATCTCAGTAGATCTCATTTCTTTTTTGTCAACTGAGAACATTTTTTAGGTCATTTGAGCTACTTCGGTTTCTGGTACACAAATCCAAAGACTTGAAGTCTCACAGTTTTTGTGTTGAAATACTGAACAAAATTTTTCGGCATGACATGAGTTTCTATTCTGGGTCCATGGGGGAAACTATTTTTACATTATGGGCTTGTGCCATGTGCCCCCAAGTCCTAATGCTGCCTACTGTGTGTGTGTGTGTGTGTGTGTGTGTGTGTGTGTGTGACACACCGGCATTGTATAACACCTCTAAAATTAGAGATGTTTCTCTGATGTGTAAACGTTGTCTCTCTCCAACCAACCTCAAAACCGGCACAACACAAACACCCTCTCTTTCTCTCTCTTTTGTGACGCATCAGTAGACAAGGTTGTGATGTAAGAGCATAGATCACAGTTGATCTCTACCAACCAACGCTCTGCATCATGCTCATCCACTCCAGACAACGGGTTCACATGTCCTCCCTACCAGCAGACTGTCTCTACACACGCACGCACGCACGCACGCACGCACGCACGCACGCACGCACGCACACACGCACACACACACACACACACACACACACACACACACACACACACAACCTATTTTACCCTCCCAGATGAAAGTATGTGGTATAGCAAAAGCAGCTCATGTTCACTGGAAATGATGTAGATTTATGGAACAGTACAAAGCATGTTATATGATCACACACATATCCGTTATATGACAGATTTTACATTTTTACTGAGGAGATGAACAGGTAAAGATCACATTATAAACACACCCACGCCACCTCACAATCACACATCCATTATGGCTGATTCATCTACAGCAGCGTGCCACATGATGGATACCCATCACCTGCAAATATTATGCTACATATGCAACACCCTTTAGAATCACTGATATATATACATATACAAACACAAATCCACACACCTGGTAAACGCGTTTCTCCTGGTGCACCATCCTTCAGCGCATCGTATGGAAACAGCCGCCCTGCCCTTCTCTACACTGCAGTGAAGCTAGACCCAGGAGACCCTCTCATATACTGCAGCTCCGTGCAGGAGAGCGAGGGAGGGAGGGAGTGATGGAGGGAGGGAGAGAGGGAGGAGAGAGCAGTGAGGGGAGGGGGAGAGGCAGCAGAGAGAGGAGAGGAGGGGGGATGTTGGAGCAGGAGAGGAAAGAGTGGGAAGAGACGGAAGCAGAGGAGGAGGACGAGGAGAGAGATGGAAGAGGGAGCTGCTCAGTGCTGCCACTGCTCTCCTCTTCTGCTATCTGTTCCTCCATCTTCCTCGCTTCTCCTCTTCATCTTTCTTTTAAATCGAAGGAAAGGAACACATTGCAGCTGCTAGAAATCTGTGTCCTGTTAAGAGGAGACAGACCTCACAGAAATAAGGTCACATGATTGGTTGCGATATGGTCGGGCTTAAAGGCCAGGCTAAACATAGCCTGATAAATGAGACTGCAAGACTGGAAAACAAGACCGTTAAAGAGGCTGATCAATAAGAGCTCCTCTAATAAATGTCAGCACTTTTTTTTAGCAGTACTGACGCTGGCGTCTGCATCGTTGACCCAAAGCAGAGCAGTGAATTTCTAATTTATCCGCTTGTGTTGCCTCCTATAAAGGAGTCTCCTCCGGCCCTGTTTCACATCACAGATACAGGTGTGATGAGCTGTAAGAGAGACAAGGAAGCACAAGTGCCCACAAGTGCCCACACGTGCGAAGAGACAACACAAATACACATACACTCAAAAGCATGTACACGTAGTTAGTTCCCACGGTGCTGTGTCACAATGCAGCAGCGGGCTGATTAAACAACGCAACGTTTTGAGTCATCCTTCATCAGGATCAAAGGCCAAATATCCTCAGCATTTTCTATTCCACGCATTCCTCTAAGGGCACAGTATACACCATTATAATCATAAACTGTATCTACACATTCCTAGATTGCAAATGCTATGCACATGTTCTTCTATGTTATCAATTTTTAATTAAAGGTACAGTGTGTAGGATTTGGCGACATCTAGTGGTGTGTTTGCAGATTGCAACCAACTGAGTACCCCTCCGCTCACTCCACCCTTTCCAAGACTGCGGTAACGTGAGCCGCCGAGTGCAAAACCGAGGTAACGCCATTCGCCTCGCTCAGAGGCCATCCTTACTATAATAACACTACTTTAGGAGCGACGGAATCAGACGGCAGCAGGTGGTACCGCGGTTTTGCACTCTGCAGCTCACGTTACCGCAGTTTCACAAGTGTGTCGGAGATCTACGGTGGCCTTCAGGTAACGTAAAAACATGAAAGGCTCTCCAAAACACTGGCTCTTTTTAGAGCCAGTGTTTGGTTTGTCCGTTCTGGGCTACTGTAGAAACGTGGTGGACTCCGTGAAGAGGACCCGCTCCCTATGTAGATATAAACGGCTCATTCTAAGCCAATGAAAACAACGATTCTTAGTTTTAGGTGATTATGTAAGGGATAATGTACAGCGAGCCAGTCAATGTTGTGAAATAAACCCCCAACAGGGCACCACTGCCGCTTGCATCGCCAACAACAATGACCTGCTAGCTGAACATTATCCCGCTTATTACACGGCTACTAAGAAAACAATAATTCAACACAAAAAACGGTCTGCCGGAGTCCGACATCAGAACTGCGCCCATAGCAACGGTCTGTTATACATAGCAACGGTCTGCTATAGAGAAATAACAGACCGTAGAACGCCGTGATTGATCAATCAGAATCGAGTATTCAACAAAGCGGTGTAATAAACACTAATAATTTAAAACATAGTTATGAATATTATAATCCATTTCTGCTAAATAATGTTACACACTCTTCCTTTAATTTTTTTGACTTGAGATTGTGTTTTTCTATTATTCTGAGAAGTATGTTATTTGTAGAAACCAGGACTTTTGCTGAATCCCTGAGGGATGCCGTGGAATTTGTCCAAACAAATGGACTCGGAGTGAGTAATTCAGTGTTTGTGTGTTTCAGACAGAAAGACAAGATCACTCACAGAGATGCTGGACAGTCTGGTTCGCCCTCCACTGTAACAGTCTTCTTCTCGTGGTGCAAAGATATCCTTGAGCTCCTCAGCCCAGCTGCGGCTGTTTACCATGCAGCCTCCTCCTCCTCCTCCTCTCTGGTGTTGTTGTGTGTCACAGTTACCATCATCTCCACAGTCCTCCCACCAATGGCCTGCTGTGGCCTTTCTCATGAATACCTCTCCCTCCTCTTCCTCATCCATGTCCACATCATAATCCTTTATAAAGACAAACCGTAGGGGTGGAGCAAATGTCAGCGTTGGGGGAGGGACTAAGTGCCCTGGCTGGGAATATGGCCACAGATGGACTGAAGATATTCAGAGGTGGGACACAGATCTCTGACTGAAATCAACTGCTTGAATCTCTTTAATCCCCACGGTATTTGTATGTTTCCTGTTATCATACAGACAAAGTTTATGAATTAACATAGAATTCAGAATGGGCTTAAACTTTCAATTGTGGCATTATTTTTTGTCATATTTCCCAGGTGCTATGTTCCTACTCTGTGATTTGTTCAGTTTCTGGTCATACTATTCATTTAGTCTGTATGAACAGAAGTCACAAAACATAAATGCTGCTAAACCACAAATACATAGCATGGTCTTCCATCCTAAATACTAATCACTGGTAAAATAAAAAAGCAATGTACATGTAGGACTCACCTTCATTGTAGAGACCAAACCAATCCTTAAGATACTTGAAATAAAAATGGAAAAGCAGCAATCATTACAAAATGGAGAGAAGCACAGTGTTGCATAAAAGGATACTTGCTTCTCCCATGCTGGACAGAGACTGTGTGATGACCGCTAAAGGATGCATTTCTTTCTCCTCTACAGAATAGTCCTTATTCCTGAGCTCCGTCTAATATTCAAGAATTGAAGTAAACGAAAAGGAAAAAAATACAGATTCGCATCTTTGCTTTCCAAGACCAGCATTACACGTTTCTGTTGTCACGTGTGGCTTAGTTTCAGTGATGTGTGTAGATGTGTGTGTCACAGGGTGCCTAGAGGAGAGAGAACACCATGTGGAAATATATAGGAACAGACAGAATGGGGTGTGTGTGCACGCTGTATGAGTATATACAGGCGTGAGAGGGTTTCATATCAAATAACTAGAAGCAAATTAAGATGACGAAGAGATAGCAAAGATTTGAAAAAGTAGACAAATGTATGCCTTTTAATCCAACCTCAATTATTCCAAAATGCTATCCCACACTGATGAAGTTGCTCCCATGTCCAGGCGGTCAGGTACAACCAACCAGTCTCTCTTTAGTAGCGTCACAAGAGCAGAAGGTGAGGAGCAGCCTTGAGTTCTTGACAAGTAGTACCTGGGTGAGAATTTCTCAATTTAGTAGAGATTTTGAAAATTCAGAAAATAAAGTTAAAAAAATATAAGAAAGTTAGATCAGTGGTTCCCACCCCATGCAATTAAGGTAATTAAGGCAATTCTCTAGGCAATTAAGAAATAAGAATTTTAATATATACTTTTTTCTTTTGAAATACTGTATAATTCTACTTTTGCGCCTCTGAAAACAATTCAGATCAAACCGAGAAGGGAAAATTCTCTCTTCAAGACCTGCAGCTCAAGATGACAGGTGGCTTTGTATTAATGAGTCACAAGAAATAACGGTTGGGAACCACTGCCTTAGATGAATGAATTATCATAAAAAAAAACATTAATCTGAACCATTGAATGTGCACCAAATGTACTTCAGATGTGCTGCACTACTTCCCATCACGAGATCAAAATAATAATAGCCTTTACTGCTGAAAAGTGTAATATTACATTTCATATTCAACAGTGTTTGTGAGCACTTATTTTTCAAGGCAGCAAAGATATTGTGACTCCCATTAGATACTACCAGTTGCAGCATAGAGCCAAGACCATGGCTACATTACAAGTCATACTTTTACAAAGTATGTACTGTTGCATTCACTATATGTACAATTGGGACATACTTAGTCACGACATTGCACCTTGAACACTGAGCTCTTGCTCATATATCTGCTAGATGTAGGACATTTTGGTATTCTGCATTTGACATACTACATATTGGGGCACATTCTGGCATACTAAATAGGGTATTGGATCACACAGAAAGTAATCTATTTCCCATGTTTCTTTCAGGGTTGGCGTTGACCTTAATTTCTAAAAGACAGCCTTGGCATTATAAAAAAAAAAAAAAATAGTTGTTGGGACTCTTGCAATGTACAGTTAGTGTTAGAATTAAGGCCCTCATTGTGATTAGCAACCTGTGTTTCCCTATTGGTAAGCTTGGACTAAACATTCATCCCTTTGCCGATCACATAATTACAAAAACAAAAAAAGCCAGGTAAATTAGCAGTTTCCTGCATATACAGTCTATGCAGGACATTAACACTTGCCAAATGCATCTTTGAAAATAAATATCAAAAGTTGTTGAACCTTAGTGTAATTTGTGATTTACAAAGACCTACTGTAGAATTAGTCACTACAATTTGATAAACACACCTGGGCCAAGCCAAGAGGTTTAAGCACTCTGGCACAAAGGGAAACATTTGCATTTCAGATGAAGCATGAATGACATGAAAGTGCCGAGTAAAAACATGTTTATTGAATGCTCAGTATCACAGGACACCAACCCCTGAAAGAAAGCAAGACAGTTATGGTTGAGAAACTACTTTTAAATCCATACTGATTTCATTTCAAATGTGAACAAGTGATACTTACCATTTGGCATTACATGTTCAGGCAGATTTATTCTAGTCAAATTGAAGATCGTCTTTGCCCGTTGAGTCTGGAAACCAGGGCACAGGTTGCCAGTAGTTGAAGCCTTGATGTGGGTGTGCTCGAGGCTCCAGTCCAGATTTGTAGCCAGCTCGAGGCATGTACTGCTGGTCTACTGGGAGTTTGCCAGCCTTGTTGTACGAGAGGTATGGAGCAAAGGGGAGCTGGTAGTAAGGAACATATGGACTCACCGGGCATGGGTTGCTGCCGCTGCTGGGTTTTGTTGTATGGGTACATGGTGTAGTTGTTGTAGGCGTAGGAGCAGAGACAGTTGTTGGCTTGGACGTAGGTTTAACGGTGGGAACTGCGTCAACCGGCTTAACAGTTGTGAGAGTTGGAGGCGGAGTAGTTTGCATGGGGTTACTTGGATTTTGTGGGTATTGAGGCCATCCGTAGAAGTGCTGCATAAATTGGTAGTAGTAAATGGGGTCTCCAGGCATCTGTTGTCCTGCTGGAGGGTAGAAGGGATAATATAATGGGTAATAAGGCTTGGGTGTTTTTTGAGGGGTCTTGGTGGTTACTGCCGGCTCTGCTGTGGTCATCTTGGCTGTAGTAGTCATTCCACTAGTGACAGGTCCAGTAGTAGTCGGTTTGGCAGTCTTCACTGGGATATTTGGCAGGGTGTAGTAGGGGTACTGAGGGTAAGGGTAGTAAGGGTAATAGTACGGATTTGCAGGAGGGGGTTTCTCCAAAGATGGCTTGGTAGTTACGGTGGTCACGTCAGGCTTGGCAGTAGTTGTAGCAGCACCAGGAGTTGGTGCCGGCGTCATCATCATCATATTCATGTAATAGCAGTAATATAAATAGGAATAATAATCACTGCTAGGATCGTAGACATAAAGGGGCTGGGTCGCCTCACGCTTGTGACGATTCGGCCCGAGAGGGAAAGGAGGTGTCCAGGGCTGCTGAGCAGGCTTAGGGGTGGTCGAAGCAGGCGCTGGAGCAGAACTTCTCAACATGGGACAGGTGAATTTAACTGGAGTCCCCAACCAACTCATTGGCAACACGTAATTCCCATCCTGAAACAAGAATATACAAGTAGCTTAGCTGATAATACACTTCAGCATTTGTAAAAGCTAGCTAATAAACTTCATTCATTGACATGTTGTCGAGCAATACTTTCACTTAAATGCCTTTCATCTTCTAATGGCTTATAGATAATTTTGCCGCCATGTACAGCTCTCTTAGCCAGATAATTAGGAGTATACCTCTTGTATCACATTGCAGCCATCATAGGGAACAACCAGAACGAGGCCCAGTGCATTTTGCCGCATTGAATAGTCACAGCTTCCAGGCACCTGGGTCAAAGGTAGGGGATGTGCGTTGCCTGGAGGTGAAGAAGAAAGACATTAATCTTTGCCAACCGGTCATGTGCTTACAGCTGTAACATAAAATTACATTAAACAAGTTGGTTGTGTTACAATACCCATGTCTAGCTGGAGGTCAGCAGCTCCGGGTCCCATGGCTCTCAACTTCATCTTGCTTTGCCCACAGTGCAGGGAACAATTCAAGCGCCTCCATGCTGCTTCGTCAGCCATGTTGTCCCCCAGCTGGGATGGCTGCTCCAACATCCCTTTAGGAGTTCAGATACAAAGTTAATACTGGCCACACGCCTTGGTTTGAGTACCATGCAGTATATCAAATCATCAGTAAAACCTTACCTGTGTCATATGATTGATCCGAGTCAATGTGCAGCAGTCCATCATTTCCTGTGGCAGCAGACTGGGAGTTAAGTTCTTTCCCATTGAAGAGACTACTTCCTCGCTTTACTTCCATCCCTGAGGCCACACTAGCTACCTCGTCCTGCTTAACTGTTTTGCTCAGCCCGCTCAAGCTAAAACAAGTTAAACTCTCGGTCAAAGCGCACAGGACTAATAACACTGCTGCAGCGTGACGTAATCTGCTTCCATCGTCACCTGCCATACTGGAGATGCAAGCTCAGAGTAGATGGAAAGCACTATGAAGAGCAACTGAGTCACGGCTTTTAATTCTGGGCACATGTTAGCAGCAGGTGATCAACCAGTCAGCTGCACCTGTGTTCAATTAGCTTGCAACAGGTGGACTCGTTAAGAGCCTCTGATGACTGATTTGTTGTCTCAGGTCAATAAAGTCAGCTCTGCATATTCATCATATGCTGCATATGTAGCATGAAATAGGAGACCTGCCATTTGTTTTGTAGGTTATTTTGCTGTCAGGTTATGTGAATCCCCCCTCTGGTATGTTTATTGAAATGTTTGAAGGAATTTGTTGTTTTTATATGTGTTTTTTCACTTTATTCCTTCTATTTAATGTCTAGTGTTACATGCGGGAATGTGTGCAGTACAATATTGTGTCTTTGGTGCTTATTATTACCGACCTTTAGTTTCATAACCATCCTAAGTAGTGAATATGAAGACACATAAATGATACAGACCTAACATGAGCTGCTTACATTTCAAGTTTTTTTTGTGACACACAAAAGTATGGCATATACTCAAAATTTTCATTAAAAAAAACGTTATATTATGAGCATTTTCCTTAACGATTAGCCTACTAACATATTCCAAAAAATAATACTTTTTTTCTTTTTTACCTTTATTTAAATCAAACATTTGCAATGTGTTGCATTGAAATGTAACAAAACATATACAGCATTTGTTTAAATTAAAAATTGAAATTGAATTAATTGAATTGAAATAGAAGTCCATAAAGTGCAATCAGTCATAACAATTCAGTTAATAAAGAAAGAAGAAAAATAAAATCAGAATGAAGTATAAATATTAATAATAATAATAATAATAAAAACAACAACAATAATAATAATAATAATAATAATAATAATAATGATAATAATTGTTGTTATTATTATAAATTATTATAATTATAAATTATAATTATAGAAAAATAAAGTAAATTAAATAAAAAAAAATATTATTCAAGTGACAGACTTCTTCAGACAAAAGTACAAAGTACAATTTAGTTACTGACATGGATTACTTATTTGTTACAAATTTGAGAGACTCAAAATAACATTCAATTTCAATTAAAAGCAACTTGAGTTAAGAAATTTAGCTTTATGAATATGACATTTCCCAACTAAGATAAAAAGGTTAACAAAAGAGCATAGACTGTTATCACATTCAAAACAAGTGATAACATTTTAACTTCAATATTAATTGCATGTTCTTGTTTTGCACAATATATTATTCTATAACCATAAAACAGATGAATTATACTTACATTAGATAAAACTGTAATGATCCTGTGAGAGACCTTGTCTATGTAGAATTGTTGAAAAAAAGGATATTTGAGGAGATTATATAAATATGCAGCTGCTATTTACACCATTGTTCAGTAATGGAAAAATATGTGGATAAGAGGATTGTGGAAATATAAAACAAGAGCAGCAGTATATCCAAAGACAATGAAAAGAATTAATGGAAATACACCAAGAATGTGTATAAATCTTGCAATCCTAATCCATTTAGTATATTATGATAAATGGATTTCTTTTACCCTGAAAACGGGAACATTTTTCTAAATCTCAGACGCAGTCCATCTGTTGGGCATTTTTTGTCCTTTATTATAGAGTTGACAATTAAGAGGAGGGAGGAAGGATAAGAAATCAGAGGGAAGAGAGATGGGGAATGACATGCGACAAAGGTCCCCATCCTGACTCGGACTAGGGACACTGGGTTTCATGGTCAGTCCTGTAAACCCTTCATGGCACCCTTAGTCACCTAGTTTTTAAGATTTATGGTATGTATGAGTGTAAAGGCAATATAGCAATGCAAAAGAAACAAGAGTTTTTTTTAATGCTACAGATTGTAAAGAGATTTATAAAGTATCTTTTACATTTGACTTTCATGTATGATATCAAATGTATTGCTTTGTTTACTGCCAACATCTTTTCCTTCAAGGTCTCAGGATATCACCTATTAGTTTTTTTATTATTATTATTTCAAGTAGTTAATGTAAAAAACATTTCTACATGTATCAAACCATACTATCAGCTTAATTCAGTTTGAACATTTACAATCATGTGTATTTGCTTACTTCTTCTGGATGCAGTGACCAAACCAAAAAATGATGAGGCACAAAAACAATCAAAGATACAGCAGCTACAGTGTGTTTAAGTGCTGTGCCTCAGTTGTTGGCTTCATAGAGGTGGCACAATTTAAATGTAATGTTTGAATAAGGCCAACCTCCTTCACACCTGCTAAATGTTATGAGGAATCTCATTAAGAGGGCTTTACTTTTCACTGAAATATATAAAAAATACAACCAAGTCCTTTCAGTAAAGCTTGTGCACACACAAGCACAACTTTAGATCATGATCCAGACAAAATGTTCCCACCAGGGACTCACCAAGAAATGATTTACCCATGGCGCCACCATGTGGAAAGTCTCCAAACAGCCCAATTAAGAGGCTGTTCAGATTACAATGGAGCAGTTTCATATACAAAGCTCTACATTTTGACAAGAGTAAAGACCAATTTTTCTTCCAATATGACTACACACACTTAAGGCCACTTCTTGATAAACAGATTGAAGTAAAAGTCAACAAGTAAAGACAACACAACAGGTCACTCATGTTATTCAAACCATTTATTAGAAACATTTCAGCAGGCTAGCCTCGAGGAGGGGGAATTGGCATAAATGGATAGCGAAGTTGAGGATGAAAATGGGGATGATAATGTTGTTGATGTTGCGGCGGTGGCGGTAGGTGATCCGGTTTCACAGTTGTTGTAGTCGTAGCTGGGGTCGTTGTAGTTTTTGGCTTTGGGGTTGGATATTGGGGATAGGGAGGTATAAAATCCCTATAATTGTAAAGCTGATAATATGGATTATAGAAAGGCATGGATGGTGGAAACTGCGGTGGCTGAGGTTTTGGCTTGGTCGTGGTAGTGGTTGTAGTTTTAGTCGTAGTTGGTGTAGTCGTCGTTTTGGGCTTTGGAGTTGGATATTGGGGATAAGGAGGGAGAAATTGAGGTAAAGGATGATATGGAGGATAGAAAGGCATATAGGGTGGAAACTGCAGTGGCTGAGGTTTTGGCTCTGGTTTGGTCGTGGTAGTGGTTGTAGTTGTCGTTATGGGCTTTGGAGTTGGATATTGGGGATAAGGAGGGAGAAATTGAGGTAAAGGATGATATGGAGGATAGAAAGGCATATAGGGTGGAAACTGCGGTTGCTTAGGTTTTGGCTTTGGTTTGGTCGGGGTAGTGGTTGTCGTTTTAGTCGTAGTTGGTTTAGTTGTAATTGGTGTAGTCATCGTTTTGGGCTTTGGAGTTGGATATTGGGGATAGGGAGGGAGAAATTGAGGTAAAGGATGATATGGAGGATAGAAAGGGTGTACATAGGGTGGAAACTGGGGTGGCTGAGGTTTAGGCATGGGTTTGGCAGCTGCTGGCGAAGGGCCGGGCCAAGGAAAGGGAGGATAGAAAGGTGGGTAGAAAGGAAAAGGAACCACGGATGGAGGAGCTGGAGCTGCAGCTGCTGGCTTTCCAACTGCTGGCTTTGCAGCTACTGGCTTTGCAGTGGTGGTTGTAGTCAGGTTGGTGGTGGTGGTTGGTGCAGCTGTCGTGACCGGAAGAGGGGGTAGAAAGTAAGGGTAAAAAGGTGGGAAGAAAGGGTATTGTGGAAGTTGGGGAATTTTTGGTTTCTTTGCGTTTGTTGTAGGTTCAGGTACTGGGGCCTGGCTGGTCTCAGGTACAGGGGCAGCAGGAGCAGGTGCTGCAGGTTTGGGACACCGGAGTGAGACAGGAATTCCTTGCCAACGCATTGGCAGCACATAACTTCCACCCTAAGGAAGAGAAAACAAACAAATTAGAAACCAGGGCATCACAAACCAGTTAAGGTTACACTTGCCTGTAAACAATTAGTTTCAGTACTGTATAGACTGAACCCTCAATAAAAATAAATTTAAAAAAATAATGGTGTAACCAAAGTTACAGCATAGTTTAATTTAATATGGGAAACAATAAGCAGAAAACACTCACATTTGAGAAGCTATAATTTTAGCCCTTTGTTACACCACAGTAATACTTTTAAGCTGAAGTAAAATAGGAGCAAAAACAGTTTTTTATTTAACAGTCACTGTCCTGACAGTAGTGCATGAGACAGGTAATCTGAAAAATCATGTGCCTCTGTGTGCTCCTAATGGCATCTGCAAGACAGTAGGAAAACAACCAATCAGAGCCAAGCTTGAGCCTGCCATCTATGAGCAGCTGTCAATCACTGGCAGACTCCAATCAAACTAGGTAGCGCTGATCAATTATGAAACAATATTCTGATACTGTAATGCCTAGACTAGTTTGACTTTTATCGGAGTTCGCCAGTGATTGACAGCTGCCTCTATTGAATGAACAGCCAATTGGAACACTCTCTGAAAGGACCTGTGATTGGCTAAAGTCTCCCATCAAGGCTAGATTTTTTTGAAGCCTGAAAACAGAGCCTTCAGGTGCAGAAGTCTAGTTTTCACTCAGAACACTTGAATTACAATATGATTAAAAGGTATTTTTGCCCAATGATGCGAAAATATTCTGCCTACTGTAGGTTTAATTGCCAGGATTAGCCAGAGATTGTCAACTATTGGTAGCAACAATTAGCATTAAACAGCATTACCTCTTGAACAATGTTGCAGCCATCAAAGGGAACCAACATGACAAGCCCCAGAGGGTTCCTCTGCATGTTGTAGCCACAGGTGGAAGGGACTTGGGCCAGAGGCACTGGAGGGGCATTTCCTGTGGGGGAAGAAAAACTCAATGTGACTATATGAAATCAGTGGGACTACATTGCAACAGATAAGATAGCTAATTGGTCTTCCTAAAAAAAAAAAAAAAAAAAGATCAGACAGCTGCAGCTGATTAAGAATGCTGCTGCTAGAGTCCTCACTAAGACCACGAAAGTGGATCATATCAGTCCAGTTCTGAGCTGTCTACACTGGCTCCCTGTCTCTCAGAGAATTGATTTCAAAATACTCCTGCTGGTTTACAAAGAACTAAATAGTTTAGGGCCAAAATACATTTCTGATCTTCTGCCATGTTATGAAATAGGAACCATCCAGACCTCTCAGGTCATCTGGATCAGGTCTGCTTAGTGTCCCCAGAGTCAGAACTAAACATGCAGAAGCAGCATTCAGTTTTTATGCACCAAATATTTGGAACAAGCTCCCAGAAAACTGCAGGACCAACTCCAACTCTGAGTTCTTTTAAATCAAAGCTTAAAACTTTCCTGTTTTGCTGCTGCCTTTTATTAAACCAGATAATGATCTTATATACACACACTGCACTAGAGTTTTTACTCTAGTGTGTTATATTCTATTTTAGCTTCTATCCTAGCTTTTATTTTCTAATCTTTAATGATTTATGTTTGTATAACTGTTTTAAATATGTCTTGATGTTCTTTTGCACTTTGTCACAATGTTCTTGAATGTTTATGTAAAGTACAACATGCAAAGTCTCTCCTCAGAGCTTATGAAGAACTGAACATATATGATGATGAGACCTAGAGCTACTATGGAAGAGTACAGTCTTATTATTTATGCATTTATTTTTTGTTGTCTTTTATTAAACCAGATAATGATCTTATATACACTGCACTAGAGCTTTTACTCTAGTGTGTTATATTCTATCCTAGCTTTTATTTTCTAATCTTTAATGATTTATGTTTGTATAACTGTTTTAAATATGTCTTGATGTTCTTTTGCACTTTGTCGCAATGTTCTTGAATGTTCATGTAAAGCACTTTGAATTGCCCTGTTGCTGAAATGTGCTATACAAATAAAGCTGCTTTGCCTTGCCTAATGACTTATTAATTCACCTTGTTCCACTGCAAACTGAGAAGCTCCTGGTCCCACTGCTCTGAACTTCAGCTGGTCTCCACCACACTGCAGGGAGGTCGCCATGCGCTTCCAAAAGGCTTCTCTGGAACTGGTGTCTTGTGTTTGTCCTTTAGACCAGCCTGAAAGGAAACATTGGGATTAGTTTTTTTAGGAGTTGTAAACAGAAATTTAACTGCACACCACTTTAATTCAATACAGCACAAGATGGAAGAGTAACTAGAAGTATAACCTTACTGGAGTTAAAGCATAACCATTGAAGTATATAAAAGTACAACCACCTGTAGAAATCTCTAAGCAGAAATCTTGATAAAAAAAAACTATTTTTTAAAATGGGTGCAAATCATAGTAAAAAGGGAAACTCAAAGGATTGTGATAATCGCCTAACATCCATGATATGACCACCAAATACAGTAAAAACAGTAAAAAGTATATGACATTAAAAGATTTTACCTGCAAAGTCAGCTTGATAAGCAGCTTCATCCTTGGTCCCGTCTGCAGCTGGTGACTGGAGGCCTGATCCTTTCACATAAGCTCTCCCAAACACAATCTCTCCCTCTTGGACGCCTCTAGTTCTGGCTGCAGCTGCTTCTTCTTTTCGCCCTTCTCGTCTTTCTGTTTTCTTCAGTCGATAACAGTCTATCGTTTGCGCCAAATAACACGTCAGAATAAGCGCTGCAGCCAGGTAACCAGTAGCGCTTTTCCTCTTTCCTTTACGCATCATTGTGTCGTGCATGACTCCTGGGAATGACAGACTCAGGTGTGCTGCAGCTATTTGAACTGTGACGTGCTCTGCGCGCGGTGGCTGCCACAGCCAATCACAAGCTGCGCTGGACGGGCTAATTGATTGTCCTCTAATCACCTGGTATTGGTTGCACCTGGGTGAGGTCACGAGACAGCAAGGTGGGAGAAGTGAGCTGCTTATTAGTGGATTTCACTGTCAATGGTTTTGTTTTTTCAGTTCAGAACCAGACTAATCTCACCTCTAATAATTAATTAAATAAATAAATAAAGTAAACTATCGGAGAGACTCATTCTGACCCACTCTGCCATCTTCTGGAGAAATTGTGTGAAAGCATGTGTCACTGCATGAAAAGGTGGATGGATAAAGAGTGTTTTGAAAAAAGCACATTTCTTTACAAAACCTTTCAAAAATGTTCAAAATGCACCTTATAAACTTTCACGATAGGATGTGTTCCCCATTACAATTTACACATTACTTTGAGCTTCAAAGTTCTTTCTTTTTTTTTTTTGCTCAAAGTCTTTTTATTGTTATTCTCCCCATCCATATAGCAATATTACTGCACCATTAAATAAGCAGAGTTAATTTCATAAATGATTACATTTATACATATAAATGAATTAAATCCGATAGAAACATAAATAAAACATATACTAAAAAAAAAAAAGGAAAGGACCAAAAACACAAAAAGATAAGTAAACTAAAAACAATAATAATAAATAAATAAACAAACAAAAAACAAACAAACTAAGTATAAGTTGTGAATTATATGTAATATGAGGTCAGCAGTTTAGAACTTCAATGTCAGTGGTATCCATTTTTTCCATATAGATTAAAAAAGGTCTTTAAAAAAAAAAGGTAATTAATAGCACTGGATTACTAAATTCACATATTGAAAGAAAATCGAATTTAGATATATTCATAAATAAATCCAGATTCAGTCTAACAAGATCTGAAATTGTATCTTTCTTTTTTTTTAACTGGAGCCGACGAAGTTTGCTTCTTTTCTGCAGACCACATTGATGGCATGATGGCATACAGTCAGCACTTTGGACCTTGGGGTGAGACAGTTTTGTCTTTTTTTGTCTCCAAATCCACTGAAACATTAGCTACTGATCTGATTTTGGCATCACTACCTAGTTTTTAGATATTTTGCAAAAAAATAGAAATAACAGTCAAACATTCAAACTTGATTAATGAATTAAAATAAATGTTGTCTTTTTTTAACTTGTGCCTTGACATAAAGTTTACTTCTTTTCTGCAGACCACACTGATGGAGTACACAGTCTGCACTTATACAGTATTATATAGTGTACTGTAACTGTGTTTCATAATAATCGTGGGTCTTAAAACCAGTCAGTCAGCGGCCAAAATCAGGTTGCTTGTACATGCACATTAATTCATCTCCAGGGTTACTGACAACACCAGCAAGTGTGACGAGGTGAGTGCATTACCTTGTGTGTACTTTTTTTATTGCTTTTTTGTAGGTGTGCTATTTTTATTGTAATATATACCACTCAAATTAATGTCTAAGGTCAATATTTTGTAACTCTCAAGTAGATAAATGTAATAGATATATGGCCTTATCTCTTTTTTTCTGTTAATCTGACATTTCTCTGTCTCCTTTTCTACATGATAATTGATTTTATATTTTGGAAAATATCTGATTCACTTACTTGAATGTATAAGTGTGTATAATAGAGATAAAATGTGGTTTGGAGTATTTGAGATGTTTTCCATCTGATTGCTTCCCAATCTATTTACTGTATATATTCATCTTTAGCATGACAGAAACCTTGAACAAGCAGCGAATGCTGATATTCTCGTCCTGGGACAAATATGCACTGACTTTACTCCAGCCAGAAGGACAGACGAAGAGATGAGGTCCAGCTCTTCCTGTGCGTCTGCTCCAAGCACAATTCAAATTAAATCATTAGAAACTTACTGCGAAGGAAAATCTTAAAGTTCCTACCTTATTCAGGCCAGTGTTTATTTCTCTCAATGGGACTTGATTCAACGATGCAACAGTAACTTTTGTTTTACCATTAGATGCTGCTGTTGCATTAGAGCGTGATCTCAGTGAGACGCTATCTGTCCTGGATGACCACGTAAGACACATGAAGTAGTGGACAATACACAATCTATTTTCCTTTTCAGCTCTGTTTTCAATCAATACATATCTCATTTACTATAGTCTTTCATTATTTACTTGTTTACTTCATTTGATCTGGGTTTTTCTCTGGGTTTGGTAAGAGGATACCAGAGGGCTGTCCACAGTCCTACAGTGACCCACCCACCTATTGTATCAGAGCAGCAGGACTTCTGAGGTACAATCGCGAGTCTGACAACCACAGGATGAACCTAACTACCATTCTTCAAGCGGTACGAAGATCAAATTTCTACCCACTGTTATAAACTCCCATTTACAGCAACATGGCTCTATGCTACTACTGATTTAACACTCTGTTGTCCAGTCCCAGCCATTGACTGCAGTGAAATGTGAGTACTGTGGAGAAAAGGCCCAGCCTTCACTGAATCTAACGTGGGCACAGGGGCCTAAGGTGAGGAAGAAAGTGAAAACAAAATTCCCCAAATATACCTGATGCATTGCTGACCTCCTTGCATCCTTTTTTTGTATAGACAGTGCCACTCTTCTGCTGTGCCCAGCGTCGGCAGCTGTGGAAGATGCTGGTGAAGCAGAGATGTTTGGTTGAGGGGAGATATGACCTGAGGACCGGTACTCCAACATCACCGGGAGAAAAGCTGGCCGCAGAAACGGAGGAGCTTTTCTTCCAAGGCAAGGAGATGGAGGATCACAACAAGTTTACCATGGACTTACCGATCGGACTTGGGTACAAATTTTACATCTGAAAATGTGTTTTCTCCAACACACAGACAAACAACTATAGTAAAATGATAATCTTAATCTTTGCACTCGGTGGCTCTTGGAAAGGGAGGAGTGAGCGGACGGGTACTCAGTTGATTGCAATCTGCAACCACACCACTAGATGCTGCCAAATATTACACACTGTACCTTTAATAAATGAAACTTTACAGCATTTAAGTCAAGAGTAATGTAATCTATATCCTTTATTAGAGAACTATCAGAATTGAGAATCCATGAGGATTACTTAACCCAACTACCTGCAGCAGAAACAGGTGAGTAAAGGACACATTGACAACTTTCACTCTGTTCAGCCAGTCATTATAAACAAACACAAACTGGCTTACAGTGTGCAAAAGGACTTTTTGAGACTGATACAGTTTGTTCTGTGCTATTGTTTAGTCGCCTCAACTTCAAAGGTCCTCAAATTCCGGCTCTCTTGTGCTAAAGGAACAGGATGCTGGACAGTGTATCCTTGTAGCGCAACTGAGAAGCACTTGGAAATAAAAGATGAAGAGAAGCAGGTGTTGGTCCATGTTTGTGACCACAAACCAATTCAGTTTGGCATATGTCATCATCAGGTACCCACACTATTAAAGTAATGTTGTTATCAACACCAATAATCATTATTTATTTTAATAGAAGCCATACAAGTCTGTATGATATCAATCTTTACACATGAATACACTGCCCCCGTGTGGTCACATGTGTCTGATCAGTGCATAAAACCATACAATAGCTGTTCTTAACAAATGTAAGCTTTTTGTTATTGTAAATAGGCTAAATATTTATGATTATAAACATTTATGGTTATTAACCCTCACCCTACTGACTGGTGTCCCCGCAGACCCCAGAGGTATAATACTTTTTGTCAATCTCTCAGCTGCTTTATTCTATCATTCCAATTTTTCATGACTTTGTCAATCAATTTGATCTGTTTCTCTTTTAATTTGTGCTTTTTAAATAATGATTTTAAAGAGCAATGTAATGGCGTCCTGGGGGACCCCAGTCAAAAGCACCCAATTGCAGCCTATGTAATTTTAATAAATACAATAGAATAGATAGATAATATGTTTGCCATGGATCCTAATTTAAAGTATCACACACTATCAGAAATAATAAAAATAATGAAATAATGAAATAATAATAATCAATTTTTTTTCTTCAGATGACATTAATTATATATATTAATTATTAATCAGATGAAATTAATTATATATAATTATATAATTATATATATATATATGTGTGTGTGTGTGTGTGTGTTTTATATCTATAAGGGTATGGGTATGTATATGTGTATGTTTATAGGTTTATATAAATGTATATGGTCAAGATTGAAGCAGTAGAGGTCGAGATATCCTCCTGATATTAGTCCTATAGGTCAGGCTCCAAAAATACTTGATCCTACATTTCCCACAGTGCAGTAGCTTCTTTTGTTAGACTCTGCTCCCTCTAAATGCCCACATTTTGTAATAGAGGCTTTCTTTCATGAATTTGTGGTCAACATTAACGTCTTCTGACTTTGTTTAATCTCATATATGTTCACAGGATGGGGCAGAATTTCTACAGAAGTATTATTCCAATGGCATCAAATTCCTCACTATGTTCCCTGACGGCTCTGCTCAGGTCTTGTATCCACTCACAATGCCATGTTTGTAGATTTTTTATCACATTATTAGATTTTCAGTGACCAAGAGACTGTATAGTGCAATACAACATGTACTCTGCAGTGGGTGTTCCCATCCTTATCGTCATGGTAACAGCTATCCCTCAGGCCTCTTGGCTCTGGTTGTCGTGGTCACTGAGGAAAATGGAAGGGTCTGCATCGTGTATGATGACAGCGATGCCGCCTATCAACCCATTAGAGCCATGTTCCAGTCTGATGGCAGGGCGACGTGTTATCACAGCAATGGAAACATATGGTACAATATATCATATCTTTATTTAAAATGTTTATAATTAGTATTATATTGGTAATAAATAATATGAATAATAATATGAATACAATATTCATTATTTAATATAATATAGTATAATATATAGTTAATTGTACAGTTTATCAGTTGTTCTGTATCATTATTGTTATATATTGAATATAAGATGAAATATCTATAAAATGTTCCTCAGTCAGGGACGTCAGTTGGGACCCACTGATCTAATCTATGGTTTAACACTAACCTATAACATGTGATGTGTGTGTGTTTGTGTTGCAGGCTGACTTTAGACAGTTCAGGTGGTCAGTGTTTGGATGAGATGGGCGCCAGGGTTCGTCGGTGGAGCTGGAGTAGTCTGAGTCTCACTCCCACTCCCCTGCACCCCGTCTTCCTGTCCCTAAACAAAACTGTTGGGGTCCGAGTCCTCGGGAAGGAACAGGTGTTTGTCTCCTTCCTGGCAAGAGGTCAACAGGCAAAGTTCAGTGTGGGTTCCTGCTGCGTTCAGGTGAAGCATTGTTTTCTATTTCTAACCAACTTTTTTTGCCAGCATTTCCAGCTCTGCTTCAGTAACTGTATTTCCCCCTCCAGGGTGAATGTAAAGCAGACGGGGCTGCTTCACGGCCATCCATATTAAAGGGGGAGCTGTTTGTGTCGGCAGCCAGGATCAAGACTCACCTGGCCATTCAGCGTCTCCACCAGCACCTGGTGACGCCCTCACATCCCCGGCTGCCGAACACCACACAAAACCCTCACCTCCGTGTTGTTGCCCAGAGGCTTCTGGAAGTCAGTGCTGATGTGATGATGAGTGAAAATGAAAGAGCCTTTATCCATCGGTGCCTTCAGGATTGTCTCTGATGTGCAGTACCACTAATAAAGTTCACACAATGACAGCAGCTCTCTATGGCATAAAGGCCTATAATGAAGTCATGCTCCACGTACTGTAGCAGGTCATATTTTTGACTTTGGTACGAGTTCCAACTAAACTAAAGAGAATCTGACGGGCAAAAATAATAACAATTTATTGGGTACTTGTTTGTGTGTCTACTTGTGTTTCTATTGTCTTTTAGCAAAAAAGCAAATACCTGGTTCCTCATACATAAGTTAGACTTCTTAGACTTAGTGGGATTTCAGGAGGTACGATAGCATTTACAATAGGGCTGCAACTACTGATTATTTTCATTGTTGATTATTTTCTTGATTAATCAATTAGTTGTTTGGTCTATGAAATGTCAGAAAATGGTGCAAAACGTCAATTAGCGTTTCCCAAAGCCCAATATGATGTCCTCAAATGTCTTGTTTCGTCCACAACTTAAACTTATTCAGTTTACTGTCATAGAGGAGTAAAGAAACCAAAAAATATTCACATTTAAGAAGCTGGAATACAAGAATTTTGACTTTTCTTAAAAATAATTATCAAAATAGTTGGCGATTATTTTAATAGTTATGATATATTAATAGTTGCAGTTCTAATTTACATGACAGTATTTCCACCTCAAACATAGCATTCAATTATTTTCACTCATCTAGGGGTCAAAGAAACTATAAATAACTACAAGTAAAAGTGAAAAAGTTGTTTAATTTATATTTCTTTCACCAAATGTCTCCATAGTTACTCTGAGTTACTGGGTTTCTTACAAGGAATGGTCTCAAAGATAATCTTTTGTACATACTGGATTATATTGCCAACAACTAAAATCTGCATCAAAATAAAGGTGTCATTTTATCCCCTAAATTTCCTTCAGTTACTTCCCTAGAACACATAATGAAGGGATGTGACCTCATTGTCAGGAATATCCCAAATTCACTGGCACTGTGACATCACTGTGTTTTAGTCTTACATTGTACTCGCGCCTAATCCGTTTTGTGTCTTCTAATCAAATCAGTGTAGATCCTCAAGTCTTCCTAATAACATTAGGTTGAGCAGATGGCTAAAAGACGTCCACTCCGCAAAGAAAATGAGCAGCATCTCCAACCCATACAGATTTCCTACTTTTCCTACTGGCTAATACCTTGATGACAGTCACATTATCCACAAGCTCTTCTAATAGTAAAATGTTCCCCCCTCATTTAGCTCATTTATAACACAGATTCCACATCAGTCAGTAAACCTCAACACCACATCATCACAGTTAAATAGTTACAATATGTTTTATTAATCTTCTTCACGTCTTTCAAGTTATGCAAATATAAAAATTATTCAGAAATCATACCAAGACACAATTCCCCAATGTTATTTTCACAACAGTGATGACAGATTGTAAGTGTTGCATTTCCTACACGGCTAAGCTACGTTTTAGAACAATAAACTTAAAACTCTACATGTGGCTCAGTGGTAACAAATTACACCTTTTTTTTTTAATTCACATAGATCAATCATATGCAACAAGTTAAAGACTATAAGAATCAATGTTAAATCTCTCTTTATTGGACCACTGATGTCACCTGGATGAAATCTGCAGTAGTATGAATAGTACAAGAATATGACAAAAAAAAAAAAAAAAAAAAAAGTCCGGCACTGTTGCCATGGCTCCCACTCTGGCGTCAGGGGCGGGGTGTCTCCAAGGGGCATGGTGAAGATTGATGGGGACATCCAGTCTGTGCTAGCAGTCTTCCTGCCTTCAGCGCAGACCTTCATAAACATCACTTCACAGCCCAGTGAGAAACCCACCTCAAACCTAGACAGGAAGAGAGAGAGAGAACGAATTAAAAAACAGGTCCATCTGCATTCTTTTCAAATGGTAACGCTACTCAGCCGTTGCAAAAAGCAGGGACATAGGTTACCAAAAGCTAATCACACTGTACATGTAGCAGCGTCATCATGCAGGAACCTACGTCAGATCACATGGGGAACAGTTTTTAGAAGGGCTTGGGGAAACAGTATTTTGATGCTAAAACATACCTACTTTCCCACTGGCCAATATGGATCACAAGTAAGGAAAAAAGGATTATAAGCAAAGAACGGAATATAAACAAGATAGTGCTGTGAACACTACTGTACTTACATGGAGGGGCTTTTAGCTCCAGCCAGGATGTGACGAGTAGGGTTAGGAGTGGATGTGTGGTGCTGTGTTCATGTGAACGTTCATCTTCATCTCGTTGTCCAGGATTTGCACGAGCTGCTGCATGGAGGGCAGGTGACCGGACTCTAGTTTTGACCACACCGGCACATCTACGGAAAGACAACACTCGCTTCACTGTAAATCACTACATTTTGTTCAATCACCGCACAACTTTATTAATATTATAATGTTAAAGACTCTGTGAATCACACACACTCACCATTTAATGTGATTTCAAAAGCTCCTGTAGACATTAACTGGTTTTCGATCATATTGCTGAGGAAGAACACCATCATGCAGGCATATATCTGAAAGAAGCATGAGAGAAACTTGAGTTAAAAGGCTCTGCACAAAAACTACTTTCCCCACATTTTTACTGGCAGTTATGTTTAGAGATGTTCCGATACCATTTTTCCGCCAGTTGCAGCCATGATACATCCATGATACATCCATGATAGGCGACAACACAGTGAAGGCTACTGTTTTGGAGCGTTTTGATTTCCGGTTGAACAAGTTGATTTTTTTCTGGGTTAATAAATGATGGTATCGGAGAGGTGTATAGACTCGCCGATACCCGATCCTGAATTTTGGGCAGTATCGGACACATTTCTATAAATTCTACAATTTAATTTAGCAGACTCTTTTGTCCAAAGCGACGTACATCTGAGAGTTCGTACAACTTTGCATACTGGTATCGGAACAACTCTAGTTATGTTTGCAGTTTTTCTCGATGGATCATTGCAACAATAAAGAACAAAGGCCCACCGCTTCAGGACTCTTAGGAGTGAGGATGATGAGGTTTAGGCGTAGTTGATATGCATGTTTGGTAAAAACACAAATATCTGGTAGTTCAATTCAAGAGTCACTTGTAAAAATGTATTTTTGTCAGGATTAACCATCGGGCCAACAAACACCTTACAGTATGTTAGCATTGCAAACTTGATAACATTTTCTTTTTATGGAAGGCACATCTCAGCTCACACTTTAGTGGTTATTAGAGCCCAACTTATATATCAGCAGGCGAATACTGCCTGCCGCTTTTCTTTACTCAAGTTATTTGATTTAATGGTAATAACTGTCAGTTGGGTGGGCTATATGACGATATACAGTATATCATCAAAACAATATAAAAATGTCTTGTATATATTTTCTATACCGTTTCTATCCCGATATAGGCTAGGCCTATATTTATTTATTTTTTCTGTATAATTTCACTTAAAACTGTACATGCTAATTTTGCACAAACGTTCCTAAAATGACAAAATATGCAGTACTTTTCATTTGTCAAGTATTTAATTCACACAGGAGTATACACAAATAGGCTTTACCTTATTTCATATGGACTTTATTGACTAACCAGAAAACATGCTATATCGTGATATATATCGTTATATCTTGAGATATGAAATGACCTATATTGTGATCAAAGATTTCATAGCTCATACATTTCAAGTTTGTTTGTTAATTATCTGTTTGGCAACCAAAACCAAACCACATTTTATCCGCCTCAGCTTTCTGTTAAAATGCAAGTTGGTTGTATTTTGCAAATATCTGATGTTAGCAGTGACTGAGCTTTCGTGCATGCCTGTAACCCTGGGGATAACGCATCCAAGCAAAACAATACTTAACAACACAGCCTGAAGACACTGAATGAGCTAATGAAATCCCATGGGTTTGTCTTGGCAGTGTGTATTTACACAACTGTATTAAAACACAGCCAAACTAAAGCTCACTATTTGTGCGATATCTGTGGTGTTAACCTGCAAAACAAATGCTCAGCTGCATCATCACTGACAATCATGACTCCACCCACTGTTACACGGGAAAATGACAGTGCTAACTCTCCCATATGATCTGACTTTTAATGACTCCCATAGTTCCTGTAAACCTTACCTTATTTCCCTGGCCCCACTCCCAGATGCCTGGGGCTTGCATACCAATGAGGGCGAATGGGTCCCTGCCGACAATAATCAGCCCAATCACCAGCAGTTTGAACACAGACAGGAAGGAAGAAACATGTCTGAGGAAACAAAACAAGAAAATGGCTTTTAAAAGGTGCAGTGTGTAGGATGAGGCAGCATCTAGCGGTGCGGCTGCAGAATACAACCAACTGAAACTTCTTGTGCCAAGCGTGGCCGGCGCAAAAAGGCGAATGGTCCTATCTAGAGTCAGTGTTTGGTTTGTCCGTTCTGAGCTACTGTAGAAACATGGCGGCCGGCTCCTTGAAGAGGACCGGCTCACTATGTCGATATAAACGTCTCATTCTAAGGTAACAAAAACACAATGATTCTTATTTTATTCTTATTATACCCCAAAGAAAACATATTTATTAATGTTATATGCCATTTCTGGCGATAGTCAGTCCCCCCCCCCTAAATGTTACACACTGTTCCTTTAATACAATACCTAGACAACATAAAGGCTTGTTATGGATATCAAATCAATCCCAAGCCTTCAAGATACATTACAATTCTATCTGGATAGATGTGAGCCTGTAGTTTGTCTTAAAGTAGGTTGGTCATGTTCAATAAACCACAGCTGTCGCCAGCTTAGAGGCATAAAAAGTAAGATACATCTAACATTGTCCTAAAAAAACAAACATCAAATGGACGCAGAAGTATATCTAATAATTCATCTTCACACTAGAATAAACAGAAAAAGATGGGAGTCAACCGTGTAGCACTGGCTTCCTCCCATACAAATAATGATCAACCTGCAACACAGAGCATGCATCCTGTTTAACTACCTTTAAACTTTAGCATGTGTAACTGGTTGAACTACGACCCGCATGTGTACACAAGCTTATTTCTTTTGGTGGCTGAACCAGAGATAGACACAGCAAAAACTCACTGTGGAGATTAAAACCCCAGGGTGTGATACTGTCTTTCTTTAAATGAGCTAGTCTCTGGTGTGTTTATTAAGAGTCCAACTGATGAGGACCTGAGGGTCTCAGTGACGCAACGCCTTATTTACAACACCAGGTTGTCCCAGGTTTACAAACCAGTCTCACATAGGGACTCAGCCACTGATCCAAATACAGCCACCGATGCTTCACAAACCCACTGAATTTATTACATAACATGTATTCAAGTTTCATTAGAGTCAAAAGTCTAGTCTGTATCTGCAGGGGAAATAGTTCCTGGACAGTTCTGATAATGAGGGGAGGAATACATTAAAGACAAATACTAAAAATAGGACTATTAGTCCTAGGGCTGCAACTAATTATGATTTTCATTATCAGTTAATTTGCTGATTATTTTCTCAATTAATCATTGCTCTATAAGATATCAGATAATTGTGAAGTGATACAGGGGTGTGTGACAATTTGTTAGAACTCAAAGCATTAGTGACAAAGCTTTTATGTAGCCCACAAATTCATGGCGTCAGTTATATACACTCCATTTCCAATACATCTTACCGCAATACTCAGCATATCACAAAATGTTTAAAATCGCAATAAGATCGTATTATGATAATATCGTATTGTAAGGCCTCTGGTGATTCCCACCCCTAGACTGTACCCCGTAATATTATAATAACAGGTACCTGTTGATACATTTAAAAATACACATAACAAAAAAATACACTGTAATTTAGTGAATAATTACACTGTGTGTTGTGGGATGTATTCTGAAGCATGAAAACAAATGATTGTGGTAGCACAAATAATACAGAGTGCAAAAACAATAGCCATTGATGAGTGACCAATTATTATAATAATCCACACTAAATAACATGATGCACCTATGACCTAGATTTTGTAATTTTTAGGGCCAGTAGTTCTGTCTACCTAAACTACCCAAGACAAATCCATGCCAGATAAGCCTGACTGCATGAGAATTACATTTCCTCAGACCAATCGCAGCTAATCCCAGGCAGCTTTCAGGCTGCTTTAATAAAGCTGGATATAATCCACTTGTAACAAGGCAGACAATCTCTCTTTCTCTTACCGATAGAGGGGCACAGGAAGATAATTCTCCCCTTCAATACGGATGTCTGGGTACCGCTGGTACAAGGCCTGCGTGTACTCCTCAAACACCCGCTTGTACCCTCAGGAAATGCTGTAAGAAGACAAACACACAGTTAGAAAAGGCAAACACAGTCAGTGTAGAGTTGTGACATCAAACAGAGACAAAAGGCAGCCACAACATTACAGTTTAGGGTAGATTGTGAGTTTAGCCTTGACATCCTGCACATGTGAATCCCGCTGTTATCTGTTTTTCTTCTCAGTGGAAAGTTTTAACGGTATTGTGAAATTCCAGTTAGCAGCATGTTAGTCCACTTTACATTCAACTTTGCACTCCAATGCTAACGTTACATTCCCCATGGCATGTTTGCTTTGGAGAAAAGCAACCATTTACGATGCAAATGTTTGTTTTGTGTTGTTTACGTTTGCCACTAGTGATGTCATGTGATGTGCCGACATACATAATAACCTTTCAGCATATTGTAATTCAATTGTTCAATTGTTATTCATGGCTCTGTTGACTCATGGCTCCCGTGAGGGGAGACTTTGGCCAATCACAGGTCATTTCAGAGAGAGATCGTTCCTATTGGTTGTGCTCCTACTGGCGGGCGGTGCTTGGTATTTCCTCAACTGATCTCAACATGGCTGCCGGGTCACAAACCTTCTCACTTTACAGCTAAACAGTACACTACAAGATGTTTTTGAGGTGAGAAATATGCATTACAGTAACAAAATACTGATTCATATTTGATCAGCGCTGCCTAGTTTGACAGTTTGATCGGAGTTCACGAATGATTGACAGCTGCTCAGAGACGGCAGACTCCAGCTCGGCTCTGATTGGTTGATTTCCTCCTGTCTGTGAAATCTTACAGATGTCATAAGGAGCACCGGAGGACACAGAGGCACATGATTTTTTTTTTCTTTTATTAATTTAATTATGGATTTATTTGTGTCCAACTGTGCTTCCCTTAAATTACGTAACTGTTGACATGCCACACTTTCACTGGGGTTTATGTGTTTATGTGCATGTGTTGTTCTCTAGTCTGTCTTGTCAAAGATCTGATCAAACAAATGCCACTGATAGGTGCCTTTTGTGGTTTTAGCAGAGTAACTAAAGTAAAAGTAGCAATACCAGTGTAGAAATACTCGAGTGAAAGTGATGAGTTCAAACTTTTAGCCAAGTAAAAGTACACAAGGTATTGTCATTAAAAAATAAAAAGTACCTAAAGTAAAAGTACTCATTAGGCAGAGTTTATGCGTTATATTCTTGGATTATAATTATTTATGCATAATGTGTACATCACTTTAACGTTCAACCTGGTAAAGGTAGGGCTGATTTTAACTACTTTTTCCCTTGGGGGACTGATAAAGTTTTATCTTAATCTATATGATTACACCATAATTTATTACTTGATTATATTTTGTATTATTAATCTGAACATGCAAAGTAACTTGACTCTGAAATGTAGAGAGATAGAAGTATAAAGCAACAGAAAATAAATAATAAAGTTAAGTATCTCAAACTTGAGTAGTATTATTGGATTATAATTATCTATGCATAATGTGTACATCACTTTAATGTTCAACCTGGTAAAAGGTAGGGCTGATTTTAACTACTTTTTGTTTTATCTTAATCTATATGATTACACCATCATTTATTTCTTGATTATATTTTGTATTATTAATCTGAACATGCAAAGTAACTTGACTCTGAAATGTAGAGAGGTAGAAGTATAAAGCAACAGCAAATAAATAATAAATAATAAAGTTAAGTATCTCAAACTTGAGTAGTATTATTGGATTATAATTATAATATTATAATAATATATAAATTATAATTTTTTTTCCAGATTACCTTTCTCATGCACTACTGTCAGGATAAAGAGACTGTTTTATAAAAAAATAACTATTTTTAAATCACATTTGCTCCATTTCTACCCACAGCAGCTTTAACTATGAACACTGTTATTGTTAATGTTTGATTAGTGTTAACTATCTAGGTTAGCTTTAACTTCTCCAGTTAAAAAAAATCAAAGATAAACTGTTAAATTGCATAAAACAGATACAGATAAACACGTTGAACTCACTTTAACCTGTAAACAAGAGATGACTGTCTCTGGGTTTAACGTTGACATGTTTGACAGCGGAAGTGTGGCCATGCTTTCGACGAAGTGACATAAAACAGGAACTACTACAGTATGTTTTCTCCTCGTGTGTTTAGTCAGTGTAATATTGCGATGAAATAACTAGTAAAACGTGTCCTATAATATAATATACTATCAAACTAAACCCTCCTGTCACTAGCGTTTCGGCCTACTGTGTGTTGTTAGCCTGGGAGCTTAGCTTTAGCTTAGCTCGGAATGACTCGCTAGATTTGATCGCTTATAATTCGCTCACCAGATCTGAAACTTGAGAAGAGGTCCCGTCGCGAACTGCATCTTCATCTTCTTCACGCCGCTGCTGTCACCAGACGAGGAGCAGCACAGCGAGACAACCCCCAAGACGAGGAGCGAAAACCGCAACCACTTCATCGCCATCCGTCCAACGGCTCGTTCCCTCACTATGGTGAGCTAGAGAGGCAGGTTCATCTGGTTCCTCACTGGTTAGTCCCTCCTCTTCCTGTTGCTCTAATCGAACTGGAAACTATCTACAGCGACACCTGCTGCTCTGGATGTTCAACTGAACCTAAAGTATACTGAATGTTATCTCAGTTCAGCAACCTGGGGCCACATGCAGCTCTTTAGCTCCTCTCCAGTGGCTCCCTCTTGATTTATAAAAACATTAGTAGAAATGAAGAACTGTTTTTTTGTTTACATTTTCATTTTTAGTCATCATTGTTGTAGGTTTATGGTACGACGGCACAACGGAGTATTAGGGGCCACATTGAGGAAAAAAACAATAAATCTGAGATTTCGAGAATAAAGTTATAATATTATAAAGTAGTAATTCTACGTGTTGTTTTTTTTCGTAATATTACGACTTTTTTTCTCGTAAAGTTATGACTTTATTCTTGTAATATTACAAGTTTTTTTTCTCATAAAGTTATGGCTTTAGTCTCGTAATATTACGACTTTTGTCGTAAAGTTATGACTTTATTCTCGTAATATTACGACTTTTTTTCTCGTGAAGTTATGACTTTATTCTTGTAATATTACAAGTTTTTCTCGTAAAGTTATGACTTTATTCTCGTAAAGTTATGATTTTATTCTCGTAATATTACGACTTTTTTTCTAGTAAAGTTATGACTTTATTCTCGTAATATTACAACTTTTTTCTAGTAAAGTTAAGTCTTTATTCTTGTAATATGAGTTTTTCTCGTAAAGTTACGACTTTGTTCTCGTAAAGTTATGATTTTATTCTCGTAATATTCCGAGTATTTTTCTCGTAAAGTTATGGCTTTATTCTCGTAATATTACAATTATTTTTCTCGTAAAGTTATGGCTTTATTCTCGTAATATTACGACTTTTTTTCTCGTAAAGTTATGACTTTATTCTCGTAATATTACAATTATTTTTCTCGTAAAGTTATGGCTTTATTCTCGTAATATTACGACTTTTTTTCTCGTAAAGTTATGACTTTATTCTCGTAATATTACAATTATTTTTCTCGTAAAGTTATGGCTTTATTCTCGTAATATTACAATTATTTTTCTCGTAAAGTTATGACTTTATTCTCGTAATATTACGACTTTTTTCTCGTAAAGTTATGACTTTATTCTCGTTATATTACAACTTTGTTTCTCGTGAAGTTATGACTGTTTTTTAGAATACAACTAAAACCAAAAATAAATAATTTTAACTGAATTTCTGCCTCAACATTAACATTTGGTCATTGTTTTGGGCGCCTGGATAAATTCAAACAACCCAGTATCTGCCACTGGAAGTCCTGGTAAGTCAAGAAAACATCCACAGAAAAAAGTGCTGCATCCAACAATATACACAAATAGTTTAGTCTGGTTTCTTACAAGACTTGAAACATTTTCAATAAGATAGTGTCTGAATACATTTTATTTATTTAATACAGTCATAAACACATTCAAATCAAGCTGCTTCAAAGCAGACGGTTTCAATAAAACACACTCTGTGAGTGGGTCGGTGGGTTCTTCTCTCTCAGTAGCTCTGCCTCGCCATTTTCTCCTGGTTCACAGCAGTCTGCAAAGCCAGTACCGTGTCTGTGGATGACAGATAAACCACAATAAATAAAGGTAAATGTATCCACTCAGATTTTGGTCCGTTATGTAATGCAGTCTTGTGCTGGCACTTGTCGTGACATTTGATCTGGTCAGCACAAGGTTCCTCCTGTGTCTCCCTCTGGTCATCATTAATAAATGGTAAATTGATAGTTAACAAACAATGAAATAATTAATAATGTTTACTAATTATTCGTTACACTATAATTAATGTTGTTTTATCATTAGTTTGTGTAATATTAAATAATTAGTATATAAATTATATATTGTATCATAGCTGATAAGAAACGATAACAATTACATTCTGATTACATTAGTAAACTTTTAATAACGGTTCACTGTTCCACACATTATAACATTGTATATATGATATAAGTATTTGTTAATAATTACCAAATGATTTGTAAACCTTGAAGAGATTGTTTGTAGAACATCTATAAACATAACATAGATAGATGGACCAGAAACCAATTAACCATTGACAAATTTTAACTATCCAAATAATGTTTATAGATGCTTTACAAAGTATTTATTAACCATTTAACAAGGTATCAGTTGCAACTTTATAATAGCCATTCAAATAATCTTTATAGATGTTTTACAAACCAATTATTAACCATTAAAATGTTACAAATATCTGGTCCATCTATCTATCTATGTAATGTTTATAGATGTTTTACAAATGATTACTTAAAGGTTTACAAATGATTTGGTAATCATTAAAAACTACTTAATATAGTATATAAAATATTATGTATACAAAAATAAACTGCTGAAATAAATTATAGCATCACTAAATATTAGTAAACTTTATTAATTATTTAATTGTCTGATAACAGTAATTAACAATTAACAAAAGTTGAATTAACTATGAATTTACCATTTATTAATGATGGTTATTATAAAGTGTTACCGCATCATATTCAACAGCAGTTTGATTTGATTAAGTTTGGAGTATATTGCTTAACTAACGGACAGAAAAAACAAGATCAAGCTGTGTGTTTGTACAAACCCAAATATGTCTTTGCATGATCCACCAGGTCGGGAAGTCCTTCCTCAATATTGTAAGAGGTTTGCCCCATTCCATTGAAGAGCTTATTGGCCCTCTAAGAAACAACAGTGATACAAGTGTGAGGACTTACAAAGACAATTAAAAAAAGACATTATCACTTGTCTTGTAAATAAGAGCAAAACTCTACCTGCAACTGTTCATAAACCTTCTCCTCCAGCTCTGCCACTTGGGATATTGCATCAAAGACACTGGTTTCCTCAACAGATTCCTACAACGCACAAAAGCAAAACTTTAGCAAATCATACATATGATATAATTCATATTAATATTATGATTTTTGGACTGATCGTGTGCGAGCTGACCTCCTCTGTGGAGCTATTTATAGGCTCTTGTGTCTTAGCTGCTCCACTGGTCTTGGCCTTCAATTCCTTCACTCTGAGAAGAAGATAATAAAAAGTTAGTATTTCCATTACAAAAAGGAAAAAAAAGTTTAAAAGTTAAACTTCATGAGTTAAATATGTACCTGTCAGCGTAACGTAGTGTGTTCATCGTGTATTCACATGAAGACATGCCCGGAGACACCATAGCAATCTATGGAATAAGAGAGGAGAAAATATGTGTACATAGAGTACATTCAATGTAATCAGACCACAATACACCGTATGCCAAACTGAGGGTAAGCCAAGTTTGGAGTTTTAACGTACCATGCAGGTCCTGGACTTTTCTCCAATGAAGGAATCCCTGAGGACTTTGGTCAAAGTGCTCATTCGGAACGGAATGTGATCGCTGTTCATTCCCAGTGAACGAATACACTCCTACAGGACACAAGAGTAGACACACTGGCATGTTAGGTGTGATTTTCAACATCCTTTTAGATGCTGTGCATGCATATTTAATATTTGGACAAAGTTCTGAGAATGTCAGAGAAGTTAAAAGGTACAGTGTGTAGGATTTGGGGGCATCTAGTGGTGTGTAGTTTGTTTGCAGATTGCAACCAACTGAGTACCCCTCCGCTCACTCTTCTCTTTCCAAGACTGAGGAAATGTGAGCTGCAGAGTGCAAAACTGTGGTAACGCTGTTCGCCTCGCTCAGAGGCCATCCTTACCATGATAACACTACTTCTTATACTCTGCGGCTCACGTTACCGCAGTTTCACAAGCATTTCACAAGCATTTCACAAGCATTTCACAAGCATTTCACAAGCATTTCACAAGCATTTAGGAGAACTACGGGTGGCCTTCAGGTAACGTAAAAAGGCTTTTTCTAGAGCCAGGCTGCGGTTAAAAAGTCAAAAAATTACTTTCTAAAGTCTTTTCATAACCCCTTTTCCTTGACCTCGATGAAAAAACGTCATGACTGCACTTTCACTAGGCTCTGTAATCAGGATGCGGCGGATGTTATTGACGTGGGTCTGCCGTGGTGAAACTACAATGTTCCAAAGATGAACTACAAAAGGCACCTGTTTGCCCAATGCGGTCTTAAATAGTGTGTGAAAGAGAGATATCGCAGGTCTTTCTGCGGCTGTAACAACATACAGTATAATAAAGGTTTATCTTATCTCTTTTTTTCGGTAGTGATATATTATAGCTAAAAAACTAAAGCTGAAATGTATTTATATTTATTCTTATTTTATTACTTTTTTACCCCGCCAATATCATTTTGGTTAAGTTTTTCTTAAAGGATATAGTTTTTATTTTGTTTCAGTTTACCAAAATTATTTTTTCACTTCTTATTTTCCTTCAAGTTTACTATAATAACGCTGGTGTGCACACCTCCACATCAGCCACAGCTTTGATCTACCTTGAGAGCCAGCAGGCTGCGGTTGATCTCGGAGGTCTCCACTATAGTGCTGCGGTCGTTGCTGCTGACGTCAGTGCCACGCTCATTGCCGGCCAAATCAACCAGTGAAAATTTGCCATGCAGCGTGGTGGCACGGTCGTTGCGCCGCAGGACAATCTGAAGGATGGCATGAGAGCGGGATGAGTTGGCGTTGGCAGAGGTCTGGCCTGACGTTCTGGGAGAGACAGTAGAATGGAAGAAAAAGGGAAGCAGACAAGTTAATGTTATATTTTTTTTTTATTTAAAGAACAGAAATATCAGAAAAATAAGAAAATTCATGTCATGAATTAACATTACATGCTATGTCTTTGTAACTGCTTGGACAGAAGTTTAGAGAGAGGAATGAAATATAAGTTTGACGCAGCATGTACCAAGAGATTGCAACATACATGTTCATAACGCACAAGTACCTGCATGCGCTTCCCAGCTGGATCATCTTGATGACCTCCTCTGCTGTGGACACATAGACCTCCTCCAGGCCCACCACCTGGACCTGCTGCCGCTCATCCTCCAGAACACGCAGCTTGGCCTTCTTATTCAGCAGGTCATACACCTAAATCAAAAAGTATATTTCACTTTTAGGACAACTTGAATAAGCTGATTTTTTTTAGGTCAAATAATATCAATAAATGTGTTTTCTTACTTTTCCATTGTAAATCTCGAAGAAGCTGACATAGGGAGAGAGATCGAGGTGAGCAAACCTCCTGTGGTTCAGATAGGTGAAAACATCATGGGCTAGAAGGGAAAGACTCAAAGATTATTCAAAGTAAAGTTCCCATGTAAGTGGCCAGTTTAGACAATCCTGAATGTTCTGAAGTTTAATTAGTGAAACAATGAGACTCATATCCTTAGTTAATTTGAACAAATACAAATTATACAGATAAAAAAAAGAGGACGTGCTTTTGATTGATTCCCGTTAGTTATCTTAATGTGAAAACCCAGATGAAGCATTTCCTTCTACACAAAGTGCATCTACCTGCCAAGGCGTAGATTCCTTTAGCGCTGTTCTGCTGCCTCCCTGTGAAGTCACCTCCCATCGTCTAGGGAGAAAATGTGCCAAACAAGCAAAGAAATAAATAAGTGAAATTCTACAAATGAAAAGTACTGCTTCAAGACGAGTCAACACCACACAGGAAGCAGAGGCTTACATGAGTCTTTCCACTTCCAGTCTGGCCATAAGCGAAACATGTTGCCATACCACCCTCGAAAATGGACTGCACCAACGGTTTGGCTGTGAACCTAAAGAAAAAAATAGCATCGGTCATAAATTGAACTCTTTATAAAGCCAAGAAAAAAGACAATAGTGGCATGTAAAGTACAAGTAAAGAAAAGTACCTCGAGTTTCCAACATTTTAACTCCCGCTCAATAGTCCAGACATTACTGAACAGATACTACAGTATTAAACACAGCCATCTACACTTTCCTACACACCAAGTTATTTACAGCTTCTGGGAAATGAGAAAAAAAAACACTGACAGATGACAAATCCCTTAAATCAGTGATTCTCAAAGTGGGGTCAGTGGCACTCTGTAAGGCAATAACTTGATTGTTGAAGCACTTAACTGAAAGTCATCTTTAGACTGGTAATTATAAATAGCTGGATTTATTAGGACTATGCCAGTCTCGCTACTGTTAATTTTCTGAAAGCTTTTAAGATCAATTACATGAAATGTTGGCTATACATGCTGTCAAGTTGAGTCCAAATGCAATTTGAATAAAAGGAATATAAATGGTATGAACAATCGATAACATTGCTAATCTCCCCACTGTGAGACTAATAAATGACTATCTCATCTTAACATGACTCAAATTAAAATGTGTTTCTATCTATCACTATGAAACAGGTCTGAAGTTATAGAATACAAATAGTTCCGATGGCATCGAGAGTACAAATGGTAGTAAGCAGCATATGCTAAATCTGTGTTTCGATTATGAAGGGGTCTTTGGAAAAATGTCTACACTGCCTTAAATCATATCCCCCAGGAAGAGTGTAAACGCTAAAACATCCTATTTAGAAAAACTGTTATCAGATGCACCTTGTTGCTAAATAAAAAGGACACATGAGGTCATTACTTGTAGACCAGGTCGTTGGTGGCGGTCTCATTGAAGGAGAAGTCAAAGTGGAAGACCTGGTTCTCCAAGTACTTTGTGAGGTCCACCTTCTGTTTTGGCTCGTGGACCAGCAGAGCACCTTTTCCAGGTACAGACACCACATCTATCTCCTTTTTATTAATCTCTGGAATACACAAGAATGTCAAAGTCGGCATTTCTTTTTTTAAAACTTACAATGGCCAATACTTTTGCCATTAATTACTCCTTTATATTCAGATGATACTGTATACAGGACGATAGAAATCACTCCAAATATACCTTGTTTGTTAAGGGGCCGCTTGCGAACGCACACACAGATCCTGTGAGGTTCAATCTGTAAAAACACAACATGTGCTGTAAGTATGGCTATAAAAGGCACACCAGCACTTCACACAAGGCACAGTGTTCTTGTGTCCAAACTTACATGGTCAGCTGATGATAAGGGGGTTATTTCCAAGGTCTCTCTGAAGTCTTGGATCATCTCGTAGAACTTCTGGTTTGGTCGAGGAGCCTCTCCAAACTAGAAGGAAACAAAGGGAATGCAAATAAAATGTGAGATGGAACATCCCCACACTTTTTCAATAAAAAGTATATATATAAATGAGTAAAAAAAAATCTCACCTTTCCCCTCTTCCCCTGCATGTCGTTGGGCTTTGCAACACAAGACAGCCTTTTACTGCCTTTGTTTAGCTCTTGGGGAGCCACAGTTTTTCTTCTGCCTGAAGTGCATAGAGATGTTAACACCTAATGACCTCACATCTAGTTGTCATCATTGCAAATATCCAACAAATCTAATAACAGCATGAGTAGGTGTCTCAGATCCTGCACCACCTGGCCATACTCCTCATAGAACAAGGAGTTGATATGATCTATGTGTGCCTAATCAACACATCTTTTTGTCTAAAGCAAAAAAAAAAAAAAAACAATCCCCTGCAGGAGAAAAGGGAGGCTGCTCTTGTGACATTAACATGTAGAGATATCTCTCTTTGTGTTATGTGGTGCGTCTATAAATCTAAGTGATACACATGATATCATGTTGATGTGAAATGTGTTACTGACCTCTGGCTGAAGACGGAGGAGGCATTCTCTCGGGCCCATCATTTTCCTTTACTGCCTCACGAACAAAAGACGGCGGCGGTCCTGGTTTGGCCTCATTCTTTCTACGCTCCTGATTAGGAAGCACTAGATAAAGGAAAAGAGTGCACTTGAGTTTATAAACATGACAAATATTTTGAAATTACGGAACAAAGAAAGCACTAAAAGATTTAAGTTGTACATGGAAAATCGACTCTAGTGCATGCAACATGTTCCATATCTTGTGATACTACCAGTAATGTGTTATGTGACACACTGTGCGGATGTGCAAAATATACTCTCAGGTCTCCAAATTCTCCGTCACTGAGAACAATACCCACATGTAAAATGAAACATATGTGGCTTGCATCAGTAGTCTCATGTTTTGTGAATATATTTTCAGAAGATCACTACCAACCAGAGTTTGTGATGACTGCTGAAGAGGGGAGATCAGGGTGGACCGTCTCCACGTTTGCCTGAGAAGACTCCGAGGTCGAGACTGGTGATAGGACCGGGGCCGGAACCTGGAACAAACACGTCTGCCTGTTCTGAGACCGATTGACAACTGAAAGGAAGACAAATCCAAGTCAAAAAGCTGCAGTATGAGTGTCTTAAAGTAAGTATTGTCAAGCAGTGCTACTAGTAGAGCTGGGCGATATGGAGAAAATCAAATATGACGATATTTTTGACCAAATACCTCAATATCGATATTACGACGATTATTGTAGGGTTGACTATTGGTGCTTTTACAAAATATTTACACAATGAGATTTTTGATAAATAATCATCAGTAATGTGGATATAATGGCCGCTAAGTTCAGAAAATTACATCCATTTTACTATAATACTGCCTTTAAAACCAGGAGAAGACAACACTTATGCCATATTACGATATCCAAAATTAAGGTGATATCTATATTGCCCAGCTCTAGCTACTTAGCATGCTTTTCTGGGATTAAATGTAATCCAAACTCAGGTACAAATGAAGGATAAACTGTACATGGCTGTAATCTGCCAAATCAAGTGACCCCAGCAACAAATCCGCCCTTCGAAGATGAAACAAGATCCTTCAGAGACCCAGAGTGACAGAAAAGTGAGCCATGAGAGATTAACACAGGTGCAGAAAAGTGATGAAACTAAAAGTGCGGAAGGTGATTAAATATTTTTTTTGATTGAATGATTGAAGATTAATAGTGTTACTTTCAGTCAAGTTCAGCTCTCCAAGGATGGTGGATTTTTTTGCTCTTACACCCTGATCCCATTAACAAAGGAGTGATTAGAAAATACAACTCATTTGCTTGAGAGAGAGAAACATGCATGCCATGCCGACCTGAATCTTCAGCCTTAATGACTGCTGGAGAAGCAGAGGCTTTTGGAAGGAAACAAGCTGTTAGGAGCCAAACTACAGGACATGGCAATCTAAGACAAACAACTTGAACAATATATTTACATACAGGAGGAAGGGGCAGGAATCCTGGATGAGCGCAGTCGACCCTCATACTTCTAAGAGACAATCAGAGAGAGAGAGAGGGAGGGAGAAAATTGCTCATTGCATCAGTTATTTAGATACTTTACAATGATGTCCCCTTTCCATCCAGGACTAATGTTGAACCCATGTTTCCAGATCCAAAGGATGAGTTAAATTACCATTCAACTTTGACTTTTCCTTGCCATTTATTGAGAGTAGTATTGTTTTATGAGAGACAAAACATGGAAGCATCTCAGATAGGATTGTTTGATTATAACTGTGAGGTTACACTTTGAAAGTGTAAAGAAATAGTAGAAAGATGGTCCAGCCTGTTGGCATTGACAACAAGCTGCTCTACTTCTTTACCGTACCTTGTCTGTAGCAGAAGGGGGTGGGTCAGTAGCGTGGTTGTTGGTGACAGCCTTTATATGGTCCAAAAGCTCTGGGTTGAGTGTACATAACTCACTCACTTCAACCTAAAACCACAAACAAACGCTGGAATAAATATTGACTGACTAATGCAACAGGTTGCTTTATGTACATGACGTAGGTGGATATGTACAGTATAACTTATCATGTCCATTCAAAGTCATGTAAAAACAATGATACTGATTGACTTCCAGCGACCCTGGCTGGTTCATATCAATTCAATTCAATTTGCATTATTGGCATGACTGTCAGGTGAACAATATTGCCAAAGCGTCAATTGAATAATAAATAAAATAAAAAAAGAACAAAAACATATATATATATATATATATATAATTCATTAAGCAAATTGCAATATATAGATATTTAAAAAGAACATGTATGTAAATGGAAGAAAACAATAAAGAAGTAATTAATGTTTGTTGTGTCAATAAAAAAAAAATAATAACAATATATTGCAATATCAAAGGATAAACGTAAAAATAAATAAAAAAACATGAAGTAAAGGAGTAAATAAAAGTGTGAGTGTGAGTTATATCTATTATGTGTTGTTGTGGTTGTCTCTTAAGCTGTGACATGCACTAGCATATCTTTATCCCTCACGAAACAAATCTATATCCCGTGTTTTATGGACTTACTGACCTCTTTTCCTCGACAGATCTTTCTTTCATTCCACTCAACCATCACCGCGGACTTCACAGTATCCACGGACTTCACCGTTGCCAGATGCACTCGACCTGGTTTACACGTAAACAAACACGCAACACCACCAGTCAAGCTTTGTTATTAAAGACATACCCCGTTATTATTTGAAGGGTAAAACAAATTGCAATAGAAAACACGCAGCTCACCATCGCTGCGACCTATTTTGACAGAGAGTCCAACAAGAAGTCTGGACAGACCGGTCTCCATTTTGGCTCCTTCTGCTCTGTAACGGTGAAATCAACATCCAGGTAACGTTGGTTAACTCTCTCAAGTATGCCCGCTAAAACAACAATATCATACTTTCATCGATATATTAACTATTAAATAATAGAACCGTAATGGTATTCGTCATTTTGTATTAGTTTATTCAATCTTTTTATCACAAACTAACGTAAAAACATCTCACACTTACCTTCGTGCCAAATTCACCACCGCCCAAAAGTTTGAAACTGCTGTTATTTCCGGGTATTCAAGGATCTGATTGGCTCGTTGGATGTTCTCCATCTGTGATTGGTTGATCAAAGTTCAAGAGTGTTTCTTCTTCTTCTTTGTGTGTTTTTTTGGTGGATTTCAGGAGATGCATACCGCCACCTACCGGACCGGAGGAGGTAGAGCGGGATCTAGTTTACTTTAGTTTGTAAATAAATAAATAAATAAATGAAAAAATAAATGAATAAATAAATAAATAAATAAATAAATAAATAAATAAATAAATAAATAAATAAATAAATAAATAAATAAATAAATGAATAAATGAATAAATAAATAAATGAATGAATGAATGAATAAATAAAGAAATAAAGAAAGAAACAAATAAATAAATTAATAAATAAATAAATGAATGAATGAATGAATAAAGAAAGAAAGAAAGAAACAAATAAATAAATAAATGAATGAATGAATGAATGAATGAAGAAACATACGAACGAATAAATAAATGAATAAATGAATGAATGAATGATTAAATAAATAAATGAATAAATGAAAAAATAAATGAATAAATAAATAAATAAATGAATAAATAAATAAATAAATGAATGAATGAATGAATGAATAAATAAATAAAGAAAGAAAGAAAGAAAGAAAGAAAGAAAGAAATGAATAAATGGATGAATGAATGAATGAAGAAACGAACGAACGAATAAATAAATGAATAAATGAATGGATGAATGATTAAATAACTAAATAAATAAATGAATAAATAAATTAAGAAACAAATTAATTAATTAATTAATTCATAAATTCATAAATAAACAAAGAAACAAAGACATTAAGAAATTAAGAAATAAATTAAGAAACAAATAAAAAACTATATTCTACTAAACAAATTCATTAAGGACATCACACACCCCCACAGCAGCCTGTTCTCCCTCCTGCCCTCTGGTAGAAGATACAGGACCCCCAGGACTCTCACCAGCAGACTGAGAAACAGTTTTTCCCCCAGGCCATCAGACTCTTAAACAGATAAATCATACAACACTTTCTCCCTCACAAAAAGTGCAATAAACAAGTGCAATACTTCAATCAATGCAATATATGCAATATATAAAAAAAAAAAAAATGCCTGTGCAATATTTTTATAGTATGCAACCTCTACTGCTCCCATATATATATATATATGTATATATATATATATACATATATATATATATATATAAATAAAAGCTTCAAGCCTCAGTCAAACTGATGAAGACCAGTGTCCTGAAACTTTGTCAAATCAAATATTGATAGTATTAAGTTTGGCTTGCAACACAGAACAGACTTTTTCTCAGTTATTACATCATTGCCTGATATAATTTATATTGTACTCTTGTTACTGCACAGCGGTCTCAGTTAAAGTGGCGGTAAGCAGAATGTTTTTGGCATTATTGGGCAAAAATTCCATATCAACCTTTCAGCATATTGTTATTCAAGTGTTCTGAGAGATAACTAGACTTCTGCACATCCTCATGGCTCTGTTTTCAGGCTTTAAAAAGTGTAGCCCGTGACGGGAGACTTTGGCCAATCACAGGTCATTTCAGAGAGAGAGCATTCCTATTGCTTGTGCTCTGGCGGGTGGGCGGTGCTTGGTATTTCCTCAACTGATCTCAACATGGCTGCCGGGTCATAAACTTTCTCATTTTACAGCTAAACAGTACACTACAAGATGTTGCTGACAACAAGTGAGGCAAGAAATAGGCATTACAGTAACAGAAATTGATTCATATTTGATCAGCGCTGCCTAGTTTGACCGTTTGGTCGGAGTTCGCGAGTGATTGACAGCTGCTCAGAGACGGCAGCTGGACGGCAGACTCCAGATCAGCTCTGATTGGTTGTTTTCCTCCGGTCTGGGAAAAGCCATTAGGGGCACCGGAGGACACAGAGGCTTTTTTCAGATTACCTGTCTAATGCTCTACTGTCAGGATATAGTGACCGTTTCATAAAAATAACTTTTTTTAATCATATTTGCTCCATTTCTACCCACTGCAGCTTTAAATGTGCTGTTTCTAAATATTTTTCAGTTGGCATTTGCAAAAGAAGAAGCACATTCATTGAAATAGCCTAGATATGTTTTCATAACATAACACGTATTATAACAAGTATTCTGTGTATAAATCACTGCTGACTAATATCTAGGGTTGGGTGATATATACGGTGAGACAATAGAAATGTGTCAACTGTCAAAGATTTTGCTATGTTGTACATATGAGGTACATTATCTATCCCTTTTTTAATATCAATGATGACAATAGAACATCCACAGGACTGCCATGACTTGATACACAGCATCAAATGATCAGGCCACAGTTACACCCAAATTCTGCTAAACGCTGATCTATTTAGCCTACTGCATTTCATCCATGTGACCACAGGAATCCTGTGTTTGTCCACATGCTCCCTCTCTTCCCACACCCACTGGACACCACAGTTCAGTCCTGCATGACATCAACAATCAGGGACAGCTGGAGAATGACCCATAATGCAGTTCAGACTTGCCTCCAGCGTGGGAGGCGTCCCATTTCTCCTCTCTTCTTCTTTTTTTGTCCCCCCCCAGCCTCCCCACTCCTCCGTGCCCACACCCTCTCAGCCTCCAAAACCTCCTAACTATACACAAGCTGGACTTATGTATACACATTCCCCCGCAAGCCAACGCTGACACATGACAAATCAAAGGTCTAATAAACAGCTTGTGCTGAACAATTTTCCCCCCACCGCCAAAGGATGAAAAATAAACAAATCCCTGTCGGTTTGGCCCAGCCAGGCCATTTGGTGGGTCTGTCTGTCGGTGACTGGGTGGCCCAGGGCTGCTCGGTGTGAGGCCTGGGATGGAGCCACAACTGTTTCCTGTGAGCAGCCCAACCCCCAGAACCTCTCCACAACTGGCTTAGTGGGTGGTATTCCCCTCCTCCTCCTTCTCTTCCTCACATCCCCCCCCGAACTCCTACACCCTCCTCTCCCCTTCAATACTCCAAACGCTCCTCCCCCCTTTTCCTCCCTTCAACTCAGTCGCTCCGTCCATTCTCACAGCTTTACAGTCTGACGCTAAACACTTCCTCAGTGGCCTTGAGTGGATGCAGTAGGCTAAACTAAACTTCTGTGTGCCACATTATAAAAAAAAATCGTGTCTGTGTGCTTACTTTATCTTGTCTGCATATTTTTGTACACGTGTCAGTTCTATAATGACATTAATTGTTAAAATGATGCCATGTGGGCACTTGAGCTCAGTATACATTCACCACTTACCTCAAGTTATTAAATATTGTAATGAGGACTGTTTTTTTGCCTGATCACATCCACAGAAAATATTTGATCATCACAATTCTTTTTTTTTATTATTATTTTATTATATTTTCTCAGGTTTTATCAAAGTAATTTATATCAGAATCAGAAATACTTTATTGATCTCCAGGGGGGACATTGGGGCGTTACAGTTGCTCTTATATAAACATAAATAAATGTAAGGAAATAGAAATAAAGGAGTATGTAACATGTAAATTATGTACATTATGTTACAATATATAATCCAATATATGTAGTGAAATATAAGTAAATAATAAAAATAAGAAGAAGAAATGAGAATATAAGAAATAATATTTGCATTAAGACATACAATATATAACATCCACAGGGCAAATAAGTAAATACAAAATGTTGAGAAGTGGGATCTATTAAGTGTGTTAAATAAAATGCAAGAATGGTATAAATAAGAATATTTCTTGAAATGTACAGTATAAAAGCAGTATTGATGACAGAGTATTGCACAGAATATTTCCTACCCAAGCTTTTAATATAATCTTTTTCTCTTTTATATCCCTCTTTGAAATCATATCCAATGAAATCTGGCAGTAAACTCCAACTTCCTGTTTTAAATTATAGTCTACAGAGAGCGAGATTAAACAGCTGTGGACGTGTGCGCATCCTTAAATGTTGTTATGACACTTTGAACTTCGATGGTATTTGAATTTATGTAACTCCTCCTGATATCTTTATTGGTTTCAAGTTAGTCATTTAAGTGTTTCCATGTGTATGTCTGTCTCTGGTGAGTCTATATCGCATCTGAGTATTCTGGTGGTCCTTATCTTATCACAGCTTCTTCTACATGAAGGCCAGTTCGCAGGGACACACAATGGGAAGTGGCATGATGAATGTTTCAGGTATTCCTCTCAGCTGATTTTTTTTTTTTTTATTGGTGCAAAAACAAAACCGCTATGACTTTACAGGTGGTACAACAATGATGAGAACATGGGAGAAATATCCAAAAAAAAGAGTGAAAACAAGGTGATGTTCAGAGCGTGACATGATACATAACAAACCAAAAAAAGATGAATTTATAGGCATAACAATTCTGGTAATAACATATTAAATAAATCTAAAAAAATAAAAAAGGTTTTCAGTCGTCAACGTGCATGTATATATTTGGGCTACAGCTATGTCACAACAACAGCTGTATCTTTTGGTTTTGTCAGGTTTTGTGTGCGTTCATTGGGTATTTCATAAGGAATACCCAATGAATGTGGAATCAGCCAGTCATAAATTAGAATTATCCATTTCATTAGGTCTATACATCTTTCCCTCAGACAAACTCTGTTACACAATGCTTTGCTCATGCTGATGATGATTCAATATTTCACCAGGAACAAGGTCTTCTTAAAGCAGCAGTGGGTAGAAATGGAGCAAATATGATTTAAAAAAGTATTTTTTATAAAACGGTCACTATATCCTGATAGTAGTGCATGAGACAGGTAATCTGAAAAAAATCTAGTGCCTCTCTGTCCTCCGATGCTCCTAATGGCATCTGCAAGATTTCACAGACTGGAGGAAAACAAGCAGTCAGAGCTGATATGGAGTCTGCCGTCCAGCTGCCGTCTATGAGAGGCAGCTGTCAATCACTCGCAAACTCCGATCAAACGGTCAAACTACGCAGCGCTGATCAAATATGAATCAATATTCTGTTACTGTAATGCCTATTTCTCACCTCAAATGTTTTCAGAAACATCTTGTAGTGCACGGTTTAGCTGTCAAAATGAGAATGTTTGTGACCTGGCAGCCATGTTGAGATCTGCTGAGGAAATACCAAGCACCGCCTACCAGCCGGAGCACAGCCAATAGGATCGCTCTCTCTCTGAAATGACCTGTGATTGGACAAAGTCTCCCGTCACGGGCTAGATGGCCTAACAACAGAGCCATGAGGAGGTGCAGAAGTCTAGTTATCTCTCAGAACACTTGAATTACAATATGCTGAAAGGTTATTATGGAATTTTTGCCCAATGATGCCAAAAAGCTTGTGGCTTCTGTTGCTTTAAACGGTAGCCTCCTGAGCCACTACACCACCGTGCTGTGTGGAAGTAATAGTCATGGAAAAGGTGGAAGAGGTGCTTGTTTCTCAGTGTGGCAGCTCGGTAGTTGTGGTGGTTGATTTGAAGAAGGAGGGATCTTGTATCTGTTGGCCCTGAGTCTGTTTAACTGCTCCCCTTTTTTCCATCTGTCCACAAGCATATTTTCTCAGTGTATAGAGAAAATTGGCAGAGCCCGTGGCTCTGTTCCCCTATACAGACTAAATAAACACATATGCATACAGTACGTGAGCTGAGCACACTTACGAACCACCCAGGAAGGTTGACAGACTCGGAGAGGAGCAGTGAGAGGAACAAAAAAGAAAAGATTCTTCTACTCTACTGTCACTTTTTTGGTTTCAGTAAATACTTTCAATTATGTAATGCTTTGACAAACATAGCATTTGATATCCATTAGCTACTTTATGTCTTTAGACTTCAATATTTGGGGTCTCAAAAAGGGTTAGATGGGCCAGCATTAGTCATTTTGGCTCATGGATGAAACAACTCTTAAATGAACTGTAGTCATTTGATTTTTGACAGCCAATACTCACAGTGATGCTGGAATACAGACCAATAGGGTGGTAAGGAAAGATTGAACATACAGTATATGTTGTTAACCCATTTGTGCCCGCAACTGAAATTTTTAATTTCCTTTGGTGAAAGTGTTCTCTGGGCTTACGCACAAATGTGAAGAAATGTATAATTGATCAAACCATTTGGCTGAAAAGAGAGTTTTTCTTATATTATTTGGGCACACGGGACTACTGTTTTTGCAATAGACAGTAGTATATAGTAAGATTTTTTTTTTTAAATGGCTGATCTCAGAAAATATAAGGATCACAATCGAGTATTTTGTATCTATGAACTCATAACAAGTTGAATATCAAATCATATGCACACATATGCAGTATAAATTGTTTTTGGACTATTAATAAAAGTGTGATTTTTCGATTTTTCTTTCAAAGTTGTACTGTTAGATACTTGCCTAAAGTATGTCCATACCGAATCTCAAGATTTTTGACCAATCAGATTAAATGTTGTGGCATTTTTACTTTTCATACTAAATATAGTCTTTGGGCACAAATGGGTTAAGCTTGAAAAACTGGTATAACTCTACTGATTTAATCATTCAATTTCTATAAAATTAATTTCCTACCAAATTTATACCAAAAAAAATACAAAAAGTAGATATATATATCTCACATCTCTGTAATATCAGGAGGTCTGTGTTGCATTATACAACATGTCCAGCAGAGAGCAATATAGCAACAACCAGAAAGAGCAACATACATGCAGTTACAGCAAACTCTGGACTTGGGAATAAGAGCACCAACTGGGCCAATATTAGAATATAACTTCTCTATGTGTACTTTTCTTTAGTGTCAACCAATTGATGGTCTGGTGTGATTTATTGTTTCATATAACTAAACTTAGTGTGCGTCCAACTCAGCTACAGCAGGGATTTAAAACGTCTCCAGCCAAGCAGCCAAACTGAGCAAATACTGAGTGAGTCTGGAACATTCTCTCATTAAAGCATATTAGTATTCTTGGCATGTGGGGATCCACTGAAACATGCCAGTGACCCATTTTGGTTCCCAGCCCATCATTTAAGAAAAGCTGCCATATAGACTTAAGCTTACTCTTCAAACACATCATTTCAAGCCGTGAAATAGTTCAGTATGAGCTCTGCCACACACACCAGAACCCAGTTTGCCCAGCTGGCAAATTTTATTTGTTTCTTCAACTGTAATTTTGTTTATTTATTTGGTCTCTGCAGTAAAGAGTGGTCTTGGTAGTGCACACAGCTGCAGTTACACTACGGGAATGTTTGTTCACAAGTCGGTTACCTCAAAGGTACCACAACATTACTGATAGGGAGCAATTGAAACTGTGACATGGCAAAATATAGTTGATTTATGAGATTAATAGAATCAGTTTAGTGAGAACAGAGAACAGTGTTTTTGTCAATAGTCTGCCCACTTAGGGATTACATGTTTCATTAAACAAAAGTGATACAGACTAACTTTCGCACATCACGTCCACCTACCTCACACATTGGAAACCACTACACTGTGCTATTTATTAATATAGTTATTATTTTTAAAACTGCAGTGGGTAGAATTGGAGCCAATGTCGTTAAAAAAATTTCACAAACCGGAGGAAAACATTCAATCAGAGCCGAGCTATAGCCTGTCGTCTCTGAGCAGCTGTCAATCACTCACAAACTCCAATCAAAAGGTCAAACTAGGCAGCGCTGATCAAATATGAATCAATATTCTGTTACTGTAATGCCTATTTCTCGCCTCAAATGTTTTCAGAAACATCTTGAAGTGTACTGTTTAGCTGCAAACTTTCTAATTTTTAAAGCCTGAAAACAGAGCCATGAGGAGGTGCAGGAGTCTAGTCATCTCTCATAACACTTTAATTACAATATGCTGAAAGGTTATTATGGAATGTTTGCCCAATGATGCCAAAAACATTGTGCCTACTGCAGCTTTAACGCCTGTTAAATTATAGTCCATTTCAAAACCTGCCATTTGACTAATCCTCCTCCGTGGCGTCCACGTTCATTTACTACAAGCGGCATAAAATGCATTCTTCATTGATCAGCTGACCACCTTTTACCAATTTTAATAAATATATTGTCTTTTTTTTGTAATTTAACATGTTCTTTTATTAAAGACCATAATCGAGTCCAATATTTGTTTTGCTGTAACTCTGCCCCCTGCTGGTCAGAGCAAGGTGCAGATGTTGGAGGACACAATCATTCAGCACTGTATGTCCAATGCAAGAGCTTCACTCAGCTACACATAAATATGTATAAAATATATCTAAACAAAAAGCAATTTGTGCACAAATAAGAACTTTTATAACCAATTTCAAAGTTGGCAACAACAATATTGACATTTAAAATGATATAATCTGACGTGTTAAGACATGTAGGACACTTTTAGGACACTTTTAGGACATTTTAAGGACGTTGAGGTCTTGTGGGCTACAGTATTGAATGCCATTAGTGTTATTGCTTTACACACACATGTTCAGTCACAGAGTGCAGCTCTTGGTTTCTCTGTTTCTCCATTTGGTCAGTAACTAGTCCACAGGGCTACTCTGTCACTCACAATTTCCCAGTTGGTCTTCATCAGTTTTCCATTTGAAACCATAGAGAGCAGAATAGGCTACTTCACTGCAAAAACAAAATAAGGTTTTCAGCTTAAAACTTAATTCAAACCTTTTCCATTGAAACTTCAGTGACAAAATAAAATGCATCAGAAACAACGTTTTATCCATGACTGTAAAATTAGGCCCATAAATTCTTGAATTCAATCAGTTTCTTTATATGAACCGTAAAGATTGAGATGTTGCAGGCCTGCATACAGCCTCTTTAAGGGAACACCAATCGAAACCACAAACCATGAATAGCGCAGAAATGTGTCAGTGTGCTTTTTGAATTAATCCCTAAAACCCACCAGTGTTTCTTTTTTCTTTTTACGGGGCTCACCAGAGGAGGTTTGCTTGCATAGTGCAGGGTACAACATGTGGACCCCGAAGTACTCAAAGAAAAACTACACTCATACCCAGAGTTTTACAGCCTCGCTCTGAAACCACAGCGATGGGATGCACTGCAAGCATTTCCATCTTGTCAAATCATTTTTGTTTATTATTGAGTCCCAAAAGACATATTTTCCCATAATAAGTGAAAGAAATCTGCCAGCGCGGAGAGAAAAATGCAAAATGAGCCTACATGCAGGATAATATGTTGTGGAATTAAAACTTAGAGTCACCTTTCCAAGAAGGTTGTGAACGCTGACTCATTAGGCTTGGATAAAATGTGCCTGCATTGATGATTTGTTAAACAAAACCGTTTCAGCTGCATCTTTTCTGGCACAAACTGCTCTGGCTCATGATAAGTAATGTGCTGTTTGTTAAGAAAAGCAGCAACAGCCTTCAGTTTGAGACAAATAGAGGATTAGTAGATAGAAAGCTGAACGAACATAGAAAAAAAAGTCAAATTTATGAACAAAAATTAGAGAAATAAAGAAACCACAGCACTGGCCACACTGTGAGTTCTGAAGTGTGGTTAACAAAAACATCACAGCAAACTTTGGTTGATCATCAAAGCGGTCACCATCATTAAAAACAAGAGATTGGAAATAGTAATCTTGCACATTACCACTTAAACTTCACAGTGACACAATCATTTCAGTGTTCTGTATCAAGGCATTTTATGCAAAGTTGAATTTTATTGAATGACCTCACTTTCCTATATTATTTCAAAATTTACAATTCATCCAAACATTAAAGCAGCAGTGGGTAAAAATGGAGCAAATATTATCAAAAAAAGTTATTTTATAAAACGGTCACTTTATCCTGACAGTAGTGCATGAGACAGGTAATCTGAAAAAAAAATCATGTTCCTCTGTGTCCTCCGGTGCTCCTAATGGCATCTGCAAGATTTCACAGACCGGAGGAAAACAACCAATCAGAGCCGAGCTGGAGCCTGCCGTCTCTGAGCAGCTGTCAATCACTCACAAACTCCGATCAAACTAGGCAGCACTTATCAAATATGAATCAATATTCTGTTACTGTAATTCCTATGTCTTGCCTCAAATATTCTCAGAAACATCTTGTAGTGTACTGAAAAAGTTTGTGACCCAGCAGCCGTGTTGAGATCTGCTGAGGCAATACCAAGCACCGCCCACCAGCCAGAGCCCAGCCAATAGGAACGCCCAATAGGAACGCCCAATAGGAACGCCCAATAGGGACGCTTTCTCTCTGAAATGACCTGTGATTGTTCAAAGTCTCCCGTCACAGGCTAGATTTTTTTTAAAGCCTGAAAACAGAGCCATCAGGAAGTGCAGAAGTCTAGTTTTCTCTCAGAACACTTGAATTACAATATGCTGAAAGGTTATTATGACATTTTTACCCTAATGATGCCAAAAACGTTCTGCCTACTGCAGGTTTAACACTGCCACTGTTGTTTGTGATCATTACTGGGTGCTTGCCTCTCTTAAGTGGACCTGAGCTGGTTGTACTTAACCCTTACAGTACTCTAATAAGCTCCACTGTAGTGTTAGTTTTATTGTTAGTGCTCCCCAAATGTGTTAATGCCATTGTTTGCCTTTTCCATTGCATATAGACAATCATTTGGCAGACCCTGTGACAAACGATATTGAAAAACCACGCGTATGCATGGTGTCAATTATAGTTTATCCTCTGGTTTGCCTAACTTGCTTTAGAGAACTGGCTCTGCCTTATTGCTCCCCAGTCTGCCCCGGTCCTCCTCCTCCTCCTCCTCCTCCTCCTCCTCTCCTCTTCACCACATGAAATGGCTGTCTGTGCCAGCCTAGCGCTGAGCCTTCATTAGCTTTTACTACCCCACTTGGATGTGTTTAGCTTTGCTCTCTTTCTTTGCCTCTCTGTGCGTCTGACTGCGTGTGTGTGTCTCACCCTCTGTATGTGTCTGTGTCTGCATATGTTTAATTACCAACCCCCGCCCTCCCTTTGGAGTACCCCTCAATGCCATGCCACCATATCATTACACTGTGGCTACAATTTAAACTTCAGTCACACACACACACACACACCAGCATACCCCGGCTGGCCTGTGAGTTGTAAAGAGGAGACAGTGGGGTACTGTAGAGAGCTGCTTTAGCTCCTTTATTCTCCCCTAAAATGGAGTTCTCAAACACGTACAAAAGAGAGTGATGAGGAGAAAGAGGGAGAACACGAAAAACACAACAACAAAAAAATGCAACGCCGCAGAGCACTACAGCACAACGCATCGGGACGTATCCACAACTACGTCTGGTGTTCGAACTGTTATTGTTTGAACTAAACAAACCACTTATAAACACAAGGCCTCTGCCTTACGAGGCTCATATTTAGGCCCTTCTGTAAACAGCAAAGCACAGAATGAATCAATTAAAAGGGCATTACGCTGGTTCCTGTTTATTTAAAACATGTTTACACTATACGGGCCCTCCCGCCTGTCTGCATGATTGCCTGGAACTTAGTATTCCTCCTCCTCCTCCTCCTCCTCCTCCTCCTGCCACCCCTCAGTAGGCCCGGTCACGGCCAAGGTATATCAAACACACACACACACACACACACACAAACTGGGCATAGATTACAAACACATCTGTTATGTTGAAGAGCGTTTTCAATAAATATTGATCTCGTACTTCCTCTGTTTCTGCGAGAGATGATTAGAAGAAGTCAGTGTGCAATCACAGCAGGAACACACATAAATACTCAACTCTCAAAGGTAATTTCCATTTTAGAGAACAGGCCAGTGGTGGAAGAAGTACTCAGATCTTATACTAACACAGTGTAGAAATACTCTGCTGCAAGTAAAAGTCCTGCATTCAAAATGTTCCTTAAGAGTGATTGTAGATATACAGTATATTACAGATTAACAGCAGTGTTATTAAATATAATGTAACTAAGTTTGTCAAACAGTATGCAAGCTACACTGTACAGCCTGAGAGGATTTAATAGAACATGTTTCATTATAAAGCCAACATTTGTACCACAAATCAATTAAAGGGACTGTTTGTAACTTTTTACACGTATAAATCTACCGGGTCGGGATCCCATGCGCGCTTGCATACACGCGCTTGCCTGTGGCCAGAGTCTCTGCTCCTCTGGCTGCTTGCCTTCACTCACACACCGCGCGCGTTCTCGCTGTCTCGCTCCACCTCACACGTGCATGCACGCTCACTACACACTGCAGGAGAGTTAGTAGCTCTGAGAATATCTAGTGAATGTACAGTGAACGTTTGGGCAGAAATAACTGCTGCAGCTCCTCCAAACCAACAAAGGCTTTCCGTTTCTTGTGAAGTGACGGGGCTCCGCAGCGAGAAACGTTATCGTCCCCGACCGGGTGCCGGAGGGAGACACCGGCACCCGGTCGGAGACGATAACGTTTCTCTTCGAAAAGCCAACGCTAGGATCAGCAGTGATTCATGGAGAGACCTTCGTCTGGTCAGCTAACATTACTGCTATGCAGGTGAAATATAGAGTGATATTGTGGTTTTAGCTGACGCGTGTCGCCTCACTGTTTTGAGCGATGCTCGTTCATGTCTATTTAGAGCGAGCAAGCGCGAGCCCGACGCTGACTTTCGTTGACTTAACAGCCACAGGTGTTGCTGTTAACAAGCATTTCTGAAAGTTACAAACAGTCCCTTTAAGGAATAGTAACTACTGATCAGGATTATTAATTATTCATTAATATTAAAGGGATAGTTTGACATTTTGGAAAATACAATTATTCTCATTGTAGAATACTCAATCAGGACTGTAGAGGGGTATGCTGATTACCAGGTACTGTGGTTAAGACTATACAAATGTGCGGTCAGGCACAATGAGTCCACTTCAATTGTGATTTATTGTAGACATGGACAGGTGGTAGGGCAGGTAAGGCTGACACAATCGATGCTGGTTTTATCTTCAACAGAAAATGTGTTCCTTGTATCATCATTCTAACTCAAGAATCGAGGTACCGCAAACATAAATGTACTAAGAGCAAGGAAACTCACGTTTTCACTCAAACGATTGTAGCCAGTAGCGGGTTCGGCTGCAGGTAAAGGGCTTACACCTGAACTCAATCCCATAATATAAAGGTTCGGATCAAGCCAAGCTCCTCCCACTTCCTGCTCTGCCTCCAGACCTCCAGACCTGCTCTTCAAAACAGAAGATCAATACCACTCTAATATCCGAGAAAGGTATCAATCTTCTCGTCTAACTCTCAGGAAAAAAGCAAAGAAGCGCATTTTCTCAAAAAGTTGAATTATTCCTTTAATTTTATGTGATAGGCCACACTTGGGCTCAGAGTCTTTGGCACACGTATGACAAAACCTGTATTTTCCGACATACGCACATGGCACATGGAGTTAATGAAATGCTCTATATAAAGACCTGCCTTGCCTTTCCTCGTTTCACTTTGAGGTAGTACACTCATCCTCTTTCAAGTGTAAGCTGGGAGAGAAAAATGAGTGCTATACTAAACTTGGAAATGGGGTCACTTGATGGGTTTGAAAGTTAATTAAAATTCCAGTAATGGTTTGAGTTTCAAACTGGGGACCAACTTCTGGATTATTGCGGCTTTAATTTCCTACGAGAACTCTTCAACAGACACATCTGTATTGCTTCTCAAAATAATATATATATATATATTTATCACTGTATGGAGGCCTGCAAGAGAGTTATTCTATTGAAACAAAGCGTTGCTGTGGATGTGGAGAGAAACAATCCCCATTCCCCGGATTTGTGTGGTATGTCACCCTGAAGTCTGCTTTCTCACTGGCTTTACAGCTAATTCCCCCATTCTTCTCTGCTGCGCTTAGTGCTAAAGTACAAACACATACACCACCCCCTGCTTCACACAGACACGCATGCCAGTGCATGTTTTTGCACACACACACACACACACACACAGACGCACACACTTTTCTTTACTAATCAGCCCTATTGAATTCCAGCAACAATGGGCGCTCATCCTCGGGCCACCCAAGCAGTGCACACACACACACACACACACATGCATACACACCAACACCAGCATCACCAGATCACGAGTTCAGTCTTTTGTTCCTTCATTGTGTTTTCTTTTCCTCCATTGATCTCACCTTCACACTCAGGTCAGGAGTTGGCACTGGGAGATGGTGTTATCTGGACTATCAGCTGCTATCTGGGCCCACACACTGCACTCACTCACACACAGCGAGGAGAGAGGAGGGAGCGAGCTCTGTGAACAACAGTCACATCCACTGCTCTTGCATTACTGTGTAGAAGCAGCAGACGTGGGAGATTTACAGTGACGCTGATGATGCTCCTTTATTGTTGTTAGCCCTACATTCCTTTGCAGATAAATGTATACACTTATTGTAGAACTTTTTATGTCACTCTTTCTCTGTCTGTGTTACCCTACTTTCACTTTTGAAAAATGTGTCCGATTGTTTTTTTACTGCTCAGTCACAACAAGAAATGAATTCCATCAATTCCAGCAAACATTAATGCGACCAAAACAGCTTCACACACACATTAATTAATTCATCTTGAGAATGCAGATTAAGTGAATCTGGTGTGTGAATTTATTTTATTAGTTTATTTATATTTATATTTATATTTATATTTATATTTATATTTATATTTATATTTATATTTGTATTTATATTTTATATTTTAAATTTTATATTTTTATTTATTATTATTATTATTATTATTATTATTATTATTATTATTATTATTATTATTATTATTATTATTATTATTATTATTATTATTATGAATTTTGTATTATTATTTCCATTATTATTCATTCTCCTCCCTTTTATTTATTTTGTATTATTATTATCATTACCATTCATTCTCCTCCCTTGTTTTTTAATACTTTGTTTTTCAATTTACAGTCAATATCTCTTTATTTGTCGATTATATTTTTAACCAATCCCTTCACACAGAGGTCAGAGGTCATTTGGACATTTAGAACAAGCCCCCCAGGAGCTGGTGAGGTTGATGTCAGGTCTCTTTGTACTCATTACACCGTCCTGTTGTCCCTTCAAAAACCTGAATATCCTCTCCCTAACCCCAACATAAAGAAAAGTTCAGGTCAACGCCATAAAACTGTAAAGTTATCTCTCTTTTCTTATCTGATATACCTCTGAACAATACTCAATGCCTGAGGGAGGGTCTCTGTGTGTGTGTGTGTGTGTGTGTGTATGTGTGAACGTGCGTGCATGTGTGCGTGCATGTGTTAAATCTATTGAAAACAGCCTGTGTCGTCACATTTGCTTCTGATTATTTCATTAATTTCTTTGTTGGGCATTTAGAGGAAAATTAATGGGTGCTTTCCAATTTTTATGTCTGGCCTCAGTGTACTCTTCAATTAAAATGTTTTCGTATTACAACCACATAAAACAGGATAAGTATTTTGATTATAAAGATGTGGTACAGTGGCTTAGTGATTAGCGAGACACACCAAACTAAGGTTTCCTTTTTTTGGGAGAATGTTGCATTTTTTCTCTCTCCGGGTTTCTTACATGCTCCTCTGGTATTTTTCAGATGCTACTTTGTTCACAGCCGTGAATATTATTCTGAACAGTTTTCCACCAAGTGCATGCTGGGATAGGCTCCAGCGCTGCTCTGACCCATAACTGGACAAGCATGTTTCCATTTTCTTGTCACTGAGCTGTGACATTAAATACAGCATGTGCTCCCAGGATGACATCACTTAAAAGGGGCAAATTTGTTCTCATTAACATACGACTTTTAAAACTAAATCAATCTCGCCGGTATCCTATTGTTTACTGCTTTGGGGGTAGTTACATACTAAATAAATGGATTTAAGTTTAGCTTGTGTTGAAGCCAGGTGTGTTGAGCTTTTATGTGTGCGTGTGTGTGTGTATGAGGTTTTGGTTTAGAGGTGGACGTGCATGACAGTAACTTCAAAAGACTGAGGTATCAGATTCAGACGTGGGCTGCTTTGCTTGGGCTGACAAACGAGGAGCTGTTGTGTGAGAAGCGAAGGAATTTACAGCATCTACCTTTCATCTACACAGGTGGGCCTGTGCGTGTGTGTGTGTGTGTGTGGGTGTGTGTGTTTGTGTGTATTTGTGTATGAGTTGGCAAGGGGTTGTATATATATGTGTGTATGAGTGTGAGCAGTTTGTTTTGTGGTTGAGTTTTTAAGAATGTGTAGTGCACATAGTAGTGATATGTGTGTGTATGCTTAGTGTGTGTGTGTGTGTGTGTGCATTCACAATGGCGGAGATTTAGACAGGCGAGTCACAACAATGATCCAGGAAGCCAGTGATCCCAGACACTCTCCAGGTGGTTCAGCGCTCCAGTTCAGTGGTTCTCAGAGTTAATTCATTGTTCGTGAAGTGTAGACGTTTCAAACTCTGCAGTAAGAAAACACACGTTTGCCAAACGTTTGCATTTATCACTTTAATAAGAAATCTAATTAAACAAGCAGGAATGTGACAGTGAAGTGTGTGAGGTAACACATTTTGAGTGATTATTTCCTAGGGTCTTTCAGCAGAGCGTTGCACAATGTGAAAAACGCTCACCTCAGGCGTAACAAAATAACAATAAAACACCAACTAAAACTGTAATTCTATCCTGCATGAGTTATCTACTTAATTATGTGCTATATAAATGATTATAATCATATGTCTTAGGCAATGCTCATAAAACGGTATATTACAATAATTCTGACTTTGTGTCATATGGTCTCTTGAATGCATTTAACAAAAAACAGACAAAAATTCAAGCCAGCTAGAAGTCATTTGATGTCGCAGTGTTCATCGCAACCCACAATATGAAACAGACAAACATGACAAATCTGGTATTCTGAACAGTGCTGAAAATATAAATATGAAATGTATCCTGATGGTTGAGTTAGAGGAAATGCCATAAATTGGGGTCATAAAGTGTAGGCAGGAAGCATGATGGTAATCTGCCTGATATATAATGAGATATCTTGTGTGTAAAGCTGACATTTAAGGTCAGTTTAGAGTGTCCAAAACGGAAATGGTTAATTCTCTGGTGACTACGAATATCAGCAGTAAAACTTTTATAGAAATTTGATAATTACATTTAGAGATGGCTCAAAGTGTTGGTCAAGGGAAAACATTTTCATAGTAGCACTTGACAAAAGGTCAAAGATTATGCGGCAACGTCCGGGTCTGAAAAGTGAAGCCAATGCAGAAGTGCCTTAAACCTGCATTCTTTCTAATAGCCAGCAGGGGGCGACTCCCCTGGTTGTAAAAAAGAAGTCTGATTGTATAGAAGTCTATGAGAAAATGAGCCTACTTCTCACTTGATTTATTACCTCAGTAAACATTGTAAACATGAGTTTATGGTCTCAATCGCTAGTTTCAAGTCTTCTTCAATACAGCATGATGTTCATTTAGTAAATTATGGTCCCATTTAGAGTCAAATAGACCATAAAGCAGGGGATGCTTTAGGGTGTGGCTACCTTGTGATTGACAGGTCGCTACCACGGCGTTGTCCGGTCTGGGAGTTGTCATGGTCATGTTGTGTTTTTAGTCTTACAACGTTAAAAATGTCTTATTCAGTGTTCGGTTGTACTTAGCTCGTGTCACTTCTGGTTCCAAAAACCATGATAACGAAGGCCGAACTCAAGGCTTCAAAACCATAGTCCACAAATCAATGGGTGACGTCACGGTGACGTGACCAAGCAAAACCTCCATATGGATAGACTAACTGACGTTGCCATCTTTGGGTATCTAGGTGCTAGTTGGGGGAAATAAGACGTGCCGCATGATCAAGTCTGATAATTAAGCAAGGAGTTTGGATTCTGTGTGGATCAAATTTTTAAGTTCAGGCTGAGACTTGCTGAAACAGCTTGCATGAGAGCTGAATGTGATGAAATCTACTTTGATACCATCTCAAGAGTTCAGTTACACTGGCATTGCACACCAACTTTATAAGGTAATGAGTTACAAATGGCTGAGTAACAGCTCCATATTCTTCAGGGGATTCGTACAATTAATGCAGATTTCAGCAGATTTTTGTAAACTGTGTTATCAGCATTTTTATCAGCAGTTTTTTTCTGTAAGCCATTCCCCATTGTGTGTTTAATTTCTAATGGCATCAATAGCATTTATCAGTGTAAACTGATATCTAATTCTTAATGGGCCGCTGTCCAAGCAAGGACAGACTTTCAAACTTTTGCTGGTGCAGTAATACCTTAATAACGATGGCCCATTGATTGTCACGTGTGCGTGATTTGTCCTATTTAACTTCTCTTGAGTGGGAATAGTTTGGGTTTGATTAATGAGGCTGAGAGATCTTAAAAAGAGTCTCAAGCATCTAACCAATTTCATTGTTTCAATGAGATTCAAGCCTAAGAATAAACCTTTTGTTTGACCCCTTAACAATGCACTTTGATAATAGAGTAGGCCTATTTAACCAGTATATTTAACCAGCAAACATTGTCAGTTCTGTAAGTTTGCTCATCTGCATTTGTGCTAACAGTCCTGACCCCTTCAGCTCTTTGCAGGGTCACAGGTAAACACACACACACACACACACACACACACACACACACTCGAAAAGACTGGCGAAGACCACAGGAGCACTTTTTTCATTCAATTTATTTTGTTAGTTAGATTTCTATAGCAGGTGAGGGAACATAACGGTCACACGAGGGTTTTTCTTGAGCATAGTTTTCAGAAGTCACAGTGTTTTAGACATGGACAAGAACATTTTTTTAAAAAATGACAATGAAGAAGGAAGGGCCAAGAGGAAAACTTAAAAACAAGGTGTAACAGTGACACGATCCTACGCACCTTCTCCTTCATGCTCCTCCAACCTTTGCTCCACCAAAAAACAAAAAAAAAAGGCCTCTGCTCTAAAGTGTTGTCAACCCCTCCCACCCACGACCCCCCCACCCCCCATCCAAAACGCAAACAAAACAACAAAAACAAACTCGGCAACAAATAGATATATTTATATATAATATATATTCACTCTTTAAAAATAGAACTTCAGTCTAGATACTAACATCTGTACAAACTACAAAAATAAAATTTTAATATAAATAATTTATATGGCATGACATTAACATTTTTTTTCGAAATAAACTACAAACCAATGCAGGAGCTCCCCAAACCCCCCCTCCCTTTTAAACTCCTCGCCGCTGTCTGACAACACCTGCTGGCGCTCTACGGTCCGATCAAACTGTAAAATGGTGCTTTGCTCGTTCTCATGTTTAATTATTCACAACTGCACAGTAGCTACTTAACTTTTCTTTCATTATGTACAAAAGAAACCAAAGCTGCCACTTTAACAAAAATGAAATTAAAAAATAGATCCGCAAGTTTTTTTCCCTGCAATTTTAACCTGGCAGTGATGAGACCAATACTGAACAACAACAATAACATCAACAATGGAAACTTTGTAAAGCAAATTACATGGAAAAACGGAAGAATGAAAGAAAATGTAATGTGGCATGTATACGGTTTTGTATTAGCAAGAAGAGTGAGAAATTAGAAGTCAGAGCAGGTTGGAGCGTCATTAAGACGGAACTATTTGCACAGGGTTTCAACAACATGGACGTGTTACAACCCTAAAGCAGCCAGCAAAGGACAAATAATAATAATAATAATAAAATAAAAATCACTCCCTTTGCATTGGATTTCATAATTCCCTTTCAAAATAACACAAGAAGGTGAACAATTGTCAAACACAAAGTGACAAATGCCACCCACTGTAGAGCTTACAAAAACTGCAGAGGAACACAGCTCCTTCAAGTAGTTTCAAAACTGCAGAGGACGTTGGGACACCCAGACAAAGATTAATAAACATGAAATATGAATTAGGTGTGACTGATCACAGTCAACACTACTCATATAAATGGATAGATGATGGTGATAACATCAATCTACTACTGCTTTATGACAAACATTCTGTATCTGGACGAGACAAAACATATTAACACCAAAGCGAGGACATAATACTGAGCGCTGTGATGACAAGGAGAGGGGACAAATTGAAGGCACGACGGTTACTACTGTTAAGAAAACAGTATCTGCTGTGTAATTCTCAGAGCACACTGTGACAGAGAACATCCATAATTCAAATACAACGAAGAGTGTGTCAGATGCAGAATATCTCACAGTATAACACTGTGTAACTCTGACTTAAACCCGGGGGGGGAAGAGGGGTACTGCATTTGTTTTAAGGCAAATCACTTAAAATTATTTTGAAGTGTAGCAGCAAAAAAAAAAGAACACAACAATACAAATAAAACACTGACCATGTATGTTCAATAGCCTAATATCTTAATAACATCTCACTTTCTGTGGACACTTTTTACATATAGCACATTTCTTATTCTATACACTGTGAGGGGAAAAACAAAAATCAACCGCCCCACAAAAAAAATAATCTTTTACATCTGAACTTTTACACAAGAGTATACCCAAGTTATACAGTACTCTTTTAAATAGCTTCCTTCTTTTTTAGTATTAAAATATATACTCATAGATTTATATAATTCTTAAAATGTCTTTTTTTTTCTTAATATGTCCTTGAAATAAATCCTCTCCTTTTTTGTGTGAAGTCTATGTACAGTTGAGAGTTCGAGGCGTCAAGGTGCTCCGGAGAGAAGCAGCCAGAGGCTCGAAGAGAGAAGGTGTGAGAGAGTCTAGCAATCTTTGGCTGCCTGGATCCTCAACCCACCTGCAGCAGAAAAAACAGAGAAAAGATGGGTCAGACATTGCTAAAAGAGAAATGAAGGCTAGAAAGACTGGAAAATGTCATTGAAAAAAAAATTTATTTCTTGATATGTTCTTTGTTTAAATGTCTCAATAGAAGATTAAAAGTCTGGTAAACCTGAGATTGACTGCTTAGGGGCTCACCTTGTGTCTTGCCGAGTTGATGCTCTGTCTGGCTCTGTGCTGCCTCCAGGTCCTGGAGCTCTAGAGAGTCTCTCTTACATGAAGAAAAGTTTGTTTTGTCACCACGAGTCCTCTTAGCAGCCTCAAAACAGTCCGACTCACTGTCCGTGTCAAAACCTTCATGCATGTAGCCTCGGTACGCCGCCCCCGGCAAGGTCGGATGCACAGCCACCGTCACGGAGGCTGTGGCCGTTACCATGGTAACGGGTCCTCCCACGCAGACTTGTTGCGTCGGCAGGGCGGAGTTGCTACTGCTGTAGCTCGGCCCTTTAGTCCTGTTTGGCTGAGGCCCTCTGCCGTTCTGCAGCCTGGGGCCACTCGGACAAGTCCTCCCAGGGATGTGAGGTCTGTCGCCGGGTAAGTGTTGCGCCTGGAGCCTCTGGAGGCCTGGCTGCTGCTCCCGCTTGTTTCCATCCCAGCACGTAACCTGGGATTCATTTAAGGGTTCTATCCTTCCACCAGTGCCCGTTGCGTTTTCTTTGAATGGCTTCACCACCTACAACAAATAAAGATTCATCGTTTTACTTTCACGAAAACAAACACATGAAGAACATTTAAAACATACAGGAAAGGTTTCTATCACATCTGTGTGGTTGTGCGGCGTACCGTAAGCTTGGGGAAGCTGGGGTTCTTGCTGGCTTCCAGCAGTATATGAGATGTTGTTGATGGTGGAACGCTGCCGTGCGATGCAATGTACGCGCTCCGGTCACAGTACTTATAATCCTCCTCCCCGATCCCTGACGTGGTGGTCACCTCCGAGTAATACTCGGAGTCCGACGACTCCGAAAAAGCCTGTTGATGAGTCGACCGCGGGTTGTGGTGGCCCGTGTAGTAACCATGGTGGGTCATCGGCGGGGGCAGCGGGGGTTCGGGGGAAGGCGTCGGCAGGCGGCTGGCGTTGTCAACCGGGGTGACCTCGGCCGGGGGGCCCATCATGGACAGGAGGACTGGCAGGAGAACCAAGCCATTCAGCATCCCCAATACAGTGAGGATAGCCAACACAGCGAAGAAATACCTGAAGGATGGAGAGATGAGATACGTTAGTTTTGAACATGAACTTGTAAACTCTCTTTTATTATCTGAAACAAGAAGAAGTTTCTTGTTAGCTGGTTAACTTAGTTAGATTTTCGTTGAGGTCAGGATAAACCAAAACCCTTCTTCTTCTGGCCTATTGCCTGCATCAGCTAGATCGCACACACACACACACACGCATTTGAAAGTGCATATACATATGCACACACTCAATCACACAGAGCTTCAATCCTTTTAATCTTGTTTTCTTTTGCATCTTAAGGTTTTTAGGGATTTGGCTAAAGTTCAGCTGGATTTAGAGCTTCAGCCAAACTCATGACACTTTTACACAAAGTGTGACAACGTTTAACATTTGACATGCAACTTAATTTCACGCAATTTTTCTTTTAATGTGACAGAAAAATGTTGACAGGACCACTGACAGTGGCCTGATGTTTGAAATGGACACACAAACACACATGCGCGTGCACAACTCCAAACACACACATAGTTGGCACATGAGGAGGGGAAGTAGCTCAGGGGAAGAAGTCAGGGAAAGCCCAGTGTTTGTGTATCAAAGGCAGGGAGGGCAAATCTGATTCCCCGCTCAGTCCAACTAAAACATGCTTTGATGCCTCCACTGCTGCTGCTGCTGCTGCTACAAGACTTTCTCTCGCTCTGTTTTTCACTCACACAGCGTGTGCGTTTTTTTTGTGTGTGTGTGTGTGCGTGCATCTCAGTGGAGCGCTGAGGAGGCCAGGGGTGGAGGCAGGCCACAAGAAAGAGCTACCCAAGAAAATTAGAGAGGACTCCACTTAAACACTAACAGAAAGCAGAAAGAGAGAGACAGTGAGATGCTAACCACCAGCCAGACTTAAAGAGGTAAAAGAAAAGGGGGAGGATTGTTGGAATGAAGAGAAAAAAAACGGCAAAAAGGACAGGGATAATAGCTGCGTGGTGTTCTGGAAACATGCTTCTCTCCTCTGAATTGACTACTACAACGATTATTACTACTACTTTACTTGACAAAGGTCGCTCTCTAGGAAAAAGTTGCATGTTGGGTGTGATTTCACGAGCCATATTTTCTTCTTTAACCTCTGTCCCTGTTTTCTCCCTTTTATCAGAAGCACAACGCGTGTCATCCTAACCACTTTTGACAAAAAAACACTTCGGGGAGATATTTTCAATTTCTTGCTGTCTGCTCAAACCACGACTGTCTTTCAAACCGCACGCAGATGTTTCATCTGTACGCTTTATTGAATCAAAGCACGGAAATCACAAATAGGATGTCATCTCGTTTTAACGGCGCGGCGTCGGCCTCCGCTTTTTCAGCCTCACTCGCTCGCTTTATTTCCAAAACAACGTCTTTAAAAACAAAACAAGGGAAGAGTGAGACAGAAAGAATGAGAGTGAGACGTTGGTGGGACCTCCAACAGTGTCTCACTGTTAGGAATTCTGTTGTTTATATAAACTGTAATCTTTTCCATTCGTTGTCAGGGCCTGGGGAGAGCTGTGTGTGTGTGTATATGTGTGTGAGAACGAGAGTGTTTACATGCCTGTACATATGTGCATTTCTCCTTGTGTGTGTGTGTGTGTGTGTGTATGCATATGTATCCTGCATGTGTGTGTGTGCATGAGAGACTCTGAGCAGAGCTGAATTAGGCTTGCTGTTTATTCAGTGCGTTACAAGGCCAGGAGATGTTTACAGCAGTATATTTATGCTGCTCCCCAGCTAGCCAGCTCTGGCTTGCCCCATTCACCCGACCACAGCTACAGCTACAGCTAAACAAGACCTCCAACAGAGATACTAGACCCTTCTGTCTCTCCATCTCACCCCCGTCCTCTGAAAATGATCTCTCAAAGAATCATGGGAGAAAAGAAAGAAAACAAAAAAGCTCTCTCTGACTTTCTTTTTCCCAGTCCAACGTCCTATTTACTCTCAATTTCTCCCTATTTACACCTCCTTATCTTTCCAATCCATCACCGTGGAGGATCCGTTCATCCACCCACCCACCCACCAGGACCTCATATCCTTGCAAGGAAGCCACCCTCAGCGTACTTCTCCTCCTCTCTCTCTCTCGGCTTCAGTCTCTGTTTCTGCAGAAAAACGGCGCTTTTTATGTCACGGAGGCCTGTTGCTGTCTGTGAGCTCAAGGTTGTGGTTTCGGGTTTGGGCCTAGACCACATTCGGCTGAAAAACATCGAGCTATTCGCCTTTTTTTCCACTCTGACCATGAAACAGTGGTAGAAAACGCACGCACACACAAGTACACACAATTTAAACACACACACATAGAGGGGAGTGATGTCTGTTGGTGGGCTTCAGACCATCTGACTGGCTGACCAGTTCAAATTTAGCTCCGCTTTTTATTACGGCACCCGACGCGGAAGGAACAGAATGCCAAACGGATGATAGGAATTTTTACAGATTCCCTCTTGTAAGTGTGTGTGTGTTTGTGTGCGTGTGAGTGAGAGAGAGAGAGAGAGAGAGAGGGGGATAGAGAGAGAGAGGGAGAGAGAGAGAGAGAGACACATCACCCAGTGGGTAGCAGAACACTTCCATGTTTACGAGCAGCTGCTACACACCCTTGATGTTTTCCCCATTTGTTGTGCTCTGAGGTTGGGGAGACGGGTGTGTGTTCCCAGAGTGACAGAACCAGGTGCATATTTGTCAGTGTGTGTGTGGGTGTGTGTGCATAAATAGGGGTATAACATTTCCACCTGCATGCACCACTGACCCCCCACAAGGCTTCCTCAAGTGAGGATAGACAACTGGCTCCACACATACACTAATGGCGTAAAACCAAAACACTGCTACTTCTGGAGGTAACAAATGGGCTGTGGAGTACCGTCACTCTCTCACACATACAAGCACAAAGTCAGCACATACATCGCCACACCACACACACACACACAGATGCAGACACACACAGCATCTCACCTCATGATGAAGTCAAACTCTGACCCTGCCAGCATGAGAACGCCCAGCAGCGTTGAGATCGCTCCGTCGACCACCGGGGCAAACATGTGCTCCAGAGCCACCGCCGAGCGCTTGTTCCTGTTGCCAATCGCTGTCAGGAAGCCCTGCGGCAGAGGGGAAAGGATAAATGAGTTGGAAATCTTGCCGATCACACAGAACTTGTGCTTGCGGCGAGGCTTGGCATACGGTTTTGTTGGGGATCACTACGCTGCACTACAAGACAGTACACTGAGCTAGAACGCTGCCAGCGTGAACCAGGAAGCCAAAAGTTTCCTCGTAAATCTTTAATCACACTTATTTTACCTTTTTCACTTTCCATTTCAGGCACTAAGCCACAGAAGTCTGTGCTTTGCACTGACTTTAAAAACAACTCAAATGTTTGCAATGCAATTTGCAATCCTTTGCAACAAGAAAAAAATACATTTAATGAATAATAATAATAATAAATAATATTACTGTTTAAATGTAATGCTTCCCTTAGGTAGGCAAATACTGTCTGTAGAAGGTATTCATAACATTTGGACCAAAGCATCAGGTTTCAAGTAAAGTAGGTGTTTAATTGTAGGAGCTCAGTGCCCCTAACAGCTAATCCATCTGTGTGCTCTCGCTCTGTGCCGAGTCTTGACTTACCAGTGCGATGTGAACGGTGAACTCCACTCCGATGCCAACGGAGGCTATCAGAATGACCACAGGGATGGCGCTCAGTTTGATGCCGATAAGACCCATGATGCCAAACAACTCCACCGTCATCATGGCCAAGATGAACACCTGAAAAGAAGACACAGAAAGAAAGTGTTACAATCGACTGCCAGTATTCCAGTAACAATTGGATGATGAGGAAACATGCAATAAAACTCAAATAAAAGCATGTAAACAATAAAAGCGAACATGCTTTTCCTTAGTGACTGAGTTGAGCCCTTTTGCCTCTTCACCCCACACAATCTTTGACCCTGTGCTCAGGGTCTCAGCCACATGGCATCAAATTACCCACCCCGAGGCTAATACCTCCCCCTCCTCCTCCTCTTCCTTCTCAGAGGTGGTTGAAATGATTGACAGGGCCTGAGACAACAGAGCGTCACTACCAGAACACCATACACATCTGTCTGTGTAGGTGGAAAACAAATTATCTTCCCGCCTGTTTGCCTTATTTTATTGTTTCCGATATGTTTTAATGCAACATCTTGTAGTGTAATTCAGTGTTTCGGTTAATGTCTTAATAGTGAACGTACAATGTTACTGTAAACCGCAACGCAAACAACAAGTCTTAGAAAACAAGGAGGAGAAAACGGTTCCCGGCCAACGGGGGCTTTTGATCCCAGCGGGGGCTGCGAGCTGGGGCACGGTTAAATTGGAAATGATAAAAGCCGTTTTACTGCTCGACCACATACAGGCAGGGTGAGACCTTCACAGGCGGGCCGATGCTTGGAAACCGTACATGCATGTAGCTGTGAGACGGTGTTATGTCGCTGTCTCAATCGGTACTTAAATTAAACACATTCCAACTGAAACTGGCACTGTTGTTGTGCTACACTTCGGCCCCCCCAATGGTCGGGGATATGTGGATTTGTGTGAGTTTGGGGGGCCCTTAAGGACCACCGGTCCCACCAGCTTGTGTGTGAAATGTTTTCCAACTGCTGAACACTCAGACTTTCTCTCTCTCTCTCACACACACACACACATATCCCTGATGGATGGGTTGAGCAGGCCAAGGTCGCAACTGGGCAGATCTGTCCTGTCCCCAAGTCTCTCCCTCTCCCTCTGACAAAAGCAGCGAGGGAGTTGGAGGTAGAGGCTTCAGGAGGGCAAAGCCTTTCTTGCTCCTTTGCATTTCCTTTTCTAAGGCCGGCCCAGCCTACATTAGAATGACAAAGGTCCCCGTGTGTGTGTGTGTGTGTGCGTACTGGCCCTCCGCAGAGAAAAAGGGGCCCCCTAGACAGCGTTATTGAGCTGTGCTGAGAAGGGTGAGAAGAAAGTGAGAGGAGGAAGGGGCTAATGATGTTGTTGAGGTAGCATGAGGTGGAAAACGTAGGAGCAATAGGAAGAGGTATGATGAAGAGTTGTAGGGGCTTGCTTACAATGATGCCGGCGGTCCAGGGGTTGAGCAGGAGCATCGCACAGACCAGGAAGGTGCAGGCCAGCACCACGCTGATTGCCAGCAGGAACCAGTGTCTGAGGCCAATGTACTGCTCCCAGAACAGGAAGGGGTATCCGTTTGGGTAGTTTAACACACCCTTGCGGGTAAACTCGTCGCAGATGGACCGCACACTCTCGATGGCCTCCACAAATTCGCCGGCTTGGCGAAGGCCGTTCAGGTAGAAGGGGAACTGGGCGAACTCCAGGGGCTCTGCAGCTGGAACTGCAAAAGAGAAAAAGAGAAAAGAAAGATTGTATTGCAAGGCATTTTCTGGTGCGTCCCCTTTGGCCAAAACGATGCATTAAGATAAGATACTTACTGCGCAGATTCTCCCCTGTGGCGTCGTACTTGTCGTGAATCCACTCTCTAGGATGAGGGTAGAAGTTGGCCTGAGAGGCAGCGTAGCCCAGAGGATCATTACTGACCCAGACTGTCAGGTAAATGTAAAACACCTCCGCGGGGATCAAACCCTCTGCATCCACCAGCCGACGAGAAGTCAGCTAGAGAAAAGGGATTACAAAAATTCTGATTTAAGAATAGAATAAATGATAAAAAAAAAAAAAAAAAGACAGCTGATAATGTAGTTATTCACAATGACATGTGGATTCTGTTTTAAAGTATTTGGTGTAGCTCTTGCAGACATACCTGGCTATAGTTGAAAGGCTCTTTCTTGGAGCCAGTCTGGATGAGGAGCTTGTACGCCAGCGCTCCGTCCTCTGTGCCGTTGCGATAGCTGTCAGCTGTAATCCTGCCTGCCTGCCAGTCAGCATCAAAAGCAGCCTGGAGACCTGCGTGTGAGGTAAAACACACACACAAAAAAGAAGAGAAAGGATTATTGCGGCTGTCATTTATAAATATTATGATTTCTGTTATCATCAAATTATAGTTGTCTGTCTGTGTGGGCAGTGATGTTGAAAATGTGAAATATCATGTTTCCTTTTCCTTTTTTTTTTTTCATCTGGCTCTGATTGATTAAGTTGTTAGTTATCACTTCCTCCTGACTGGGCCTCTGACATGTTCTAGCCTGAGGACACACACACACACACACACACACACACACATGCAAAGATAACCTATGACCCCAACCCCGTCTACTGCACCACCCCTGAGCCCAGGTGGATGGGGGTAAACAGCACAACTGAACTTTCATTCACCCTTCGCACATTCTCACTTCACACCCATTCACGCTTGTCCTTAGTTAAAAAAAACACACCTGAAAAAACCTGTTGCACCCCCTACTGGATTCTGACATCATTATCAGAAACTCCCAGGAGAACAGAGAGTAACTTATTACATGACTCACTCAAAAACACTCAACATGACTGAGTCTTACCTCTTAGCCAGTCCTGGAAGTAGTGCAGCCACATGCGGGGCAGTTTGCTGTCGCTGTCTCTGACCACGTATTTAACAGAGTTGAAGGCGTTGTGCAGCTGGATCAGCAGCCTCTGTGACCGGGCGTAATCGAATCCATCCATGGTCACCAAGTACATGTTGTAGAAGGAGAAATACTTGAACTGGGCGTCGATGAAGTCATACTCCTTGGTGTCGCGTGGCACGATGTCGGTTAGGTAGAGGCCGTCGTGCACCATGGTGGTCCCGTACAGGCTGAGGCCCAGGAGGCCCAGGAAGAGAACCACCACGATGGCTTTGCTTTTGGGCTTGAGGAGCAGAGGGGCGTATTTATCCCTGGCAAAGCTGGACAAGTTCCAGTGCAGGAAAGGGAGCGGGACGCACTTCTTTCCTGATTTGGAATCCTCCACCTGAGCCAGGAGGTCACGTGTGGAGCTGGAGGTCGGGGTGAAGAGCTGGGAGCCGTAGGGGTCCAGCACAGAGGTGGTGGGCGGGGAAGGTGTGATAGCTATGGGAAGATCATACAAGCAGATAATGAGTGTTTTGGTATTGTGATTTATTCGTGCTGACTTTAGAGAACGCTTTGAACGCTTTAGTTACCTTGAGGCTGTGAAGTGGGGCAGACGATGATGGACGGCGGGCTGGTGGAGATCTGTGAGGTAGGTGGTAGGATTGTGACGATATGCTGGCCGGCTGCGTCACACTGCGTGAACGCCTGCACCGTGGTGGTGATCTGGGTGCTGGTGGTGATTGTCGATCCCGCCGAGTACTGGTGCGTGTGCGCCGTCGTAGGCGTGTGCGGCTGTTCTCCGGCGTCCGACAGCTCGTGCGGAGAGAGGTGGATGACGCGGTCGGAGCAGGGGCTGTACAGGCAGCAGAGGACGTCCAAGCGCTTGTCCTCGCGCCGGTGGAGGTCCAAACTGAGGATGGCGGGGAAGATGAGCAGCACCATGGCGAAGTTGAACACGACCACAATGGCCGCCTGGGGAGGGAAACACAGAGAGACGAAATGAGAAACAACAAAGTGAGAAAAGACAGAGAACAGTATGTAAAATTACAGACACCCTAACCCAGCTGGGGAGAGTCAGGGCTCAGACCACAGCCCAGAAAGTAAAGAAAAGCCTTACTCTAAATCACCAGCCAGGAATACTAAGCGAGCCAGACGGGGAGAGGAAGAGAGAGAAAAGAAAGAAAAGAGAGCCAGAATGAAAGAAGTGCTAGAAAGACTGAGAGAAAGGAGCAGGAAGGGTACATATATGTTGCGAGTCTGAGCAAAACCATCACCCTTCACCACCGCCGCTGCCTCCCTACTCTCCCCAGCCCCTGGAGCTGACATTCTAACTGGCTGTGGTTTCCAGTGTGTGTGTGTGCGTCTATGTGTGTGTATTTGTGTGTTTGCTTGTGTGTTACAGACCACCCACAGTTAGTCACAGATCAGAGCAAACCGCCTTGACGGGCCAGTGATATACTGATCCACTCCTCCCTCCCTCTGCTTCTCCTTCTCTCTCTGTCTGCCTCTCTCTGTCTGTTCATCGCTCTCTCTCTCTCGCTCTGATTATTCCACATTATACACACACACACACACACACTTATGCACATATACACAGAAGCAGAGTCACGCACACACACACACACACACACACACACACACACACAAAAATGTTGGCCCCGTAGGTGCAGCGGCAATAAAACTGGGAACAAAGGCTTGCCTTGCTCTGAATGAATGTCACCTCTCTTAAGTTATCCCTTTCATTTTCAAAGGAGCCTCCGGCCTCTCGGTGTGCGATTGTGTACATGTGTTTATGTCTGTGCGCATGCGTGTGTGTGTGAGAGTGTGTGTGCAAAACATACCTGCAAAGAGAAAGCTCGCAAGGCAGGGATGGGTACGAGAGCGGCCATAAAGAACGCAAGCATGTTGTTGATGGAAGTCAGAGCCACGCTGGTGCCGGTGCGACGCAAACAGTCTCCTGTCCGGTCCTGCAAAACAAAAACAAGACAACGTTGAGAAGAGAAAAGAGGCGACGAGAGGAGAGGAGAGGTGACGAGAGGAGAGGAGGGGAGAAGAGAGGAGACTTAAAGGTACCTTAAAGGGGATGTTACTTCCACCCTCTGTGAAGGAATGAGCCAACAGAAACATGTCATCCACACCAATCCCTAGTGCCAGGAAGGGAAGCACCTGGGATGGGAAAAGGTCACAATGAACATTTCACATCAAAACCACCGAAAGACCCCCCCTTAATCATACAGTAATGTTACACAGTTTATGTGTGCAGCTTCCTTTGTGTTGTACCTGTGTGGTGGCGGCGTTGAAGGAGAGGCCAAGCAGGGAGCAGAGACCCAGTCCTGCAGCCACTGACAGAGCCACTAACAGGACCCCGGCCAGCCCCACGGCCCCCTGGGACTTGGCGCAGTCCCACCTTAGCATGGTCACACAGGCGTAGGCCAGCTAGAGAGGAGACATCCATGTTAAATATTAGTCATTTTACAGTAAAGTTACACATTTCTCATGAACTTGCAAGCCGATTTAAATCAATTATCATGCTCACCATGAGCAGGTATCCTCCCGCCACCCTGATGACGCTGACATCGGAGAAGGATTTCATGATGTCGTTGAGGGTGGTGGTGGAGAAACCGTGGATGGACTGGCTGGAGTTGGATGGGATACTCTGGTGGACCACCTGAGGGACAAATATCAATTAATTAACAACGAGTCCAGCTAAATAAAATATGCCAATATACTTTCTTAAGCAGATTACCTAAATAATTAACAAGTAGATTGACAAAAATAAGATACTGGAAGCACTGGAGTGATAGTTAAATGTACATTGGAGGGGTTGAACTGCAGAGTAACTTGTTTTTTGCACATGAAAACACATTTCCTCCCTCTGACCAATGCTACCCCAAGCATCTTCTACAGCCCCATATTTCAGGGCCCTCTAACAGAAAAAAAGCACCCTGTCCCTTTGAAATGTGTGTGAAAGTGAGTATGTGTGTGTGTGTTTTTACATGTGCTAGCATGTGTGTGAGTGCGTGTGTACGTATGACAACTGAGGAGTAATGAGCACAGATGCCAGAGGTTGTGAGGTCAAAGGTGAAAGGGATGGGATCACATGGCTCGGGAGGCTGTTCTCTACTCTGTGCCCCCCAAATGGACCAACGCTCCCCCAAAAGCTGTTTACCGCTCCGCATTTAGTCATCATTCGCAATTTCAGATAGATCTGTTCTTGTTCTTTAATGTGTCACGAGGAGGTGTCATGTCTCATGTCAGTTTACGTTAGAGTTTGTTACCCCTCCTCCTTCCTTGCATATGTCCCTCCTTCCCCTCCCCTCCCTCGCTCCCTCACCATGGTGGGTGTCAGCTATCACAGCAACAGCTTGTTCCTATAACTAGGGCTCTGACAGAGAGAGATGGTTGGCCTACCACACACACACACATATGCATACACACACACACCTACTGCCCTGATCTGCCCCGTGATTCGCTTTAAAAGGGAGCTGAAGACTGATGGAATTCAGACACTGCAGAATAAGTGTGTGTGTGTGTGTGTGTGTGTGTGTACCAAAGCAAAACAAGACTGCACAGGGACAAGGAAATGCCCCCCCATTTTTCTCATTCTCCTCCCACTTCTTCTTGGTGGTCACGATACAAATCTATACTTCTGTCCATCTTTATGCGAGTATTTGAATATACATGAAATGTGTGACGTGTTCTCACCTCCACAAACTTCCTCTGCCAGGACTCGAGGATGGCGGTAGCCTTATCTTCGTTCCAGTTTATGTCATGGATCTCGTAGTCGTCTTTAAAGTGCTCGTACAGCTGCTTCGGACTCATCAACAGGAACATGGTTTGGAGAGCCTCCGCACTGCAAAAACACACAGATGTAAGCTGAAGACACCTTAGAGATGTCTGGCTCCCCCTGAAATCATGCTTTATTGTGTGTTGAGCTGAGTTGAAACCTCAACTGCGTCATCCATCTCACGACTAGCACATTAAAAATCATCCAGTCCGACTGTTTAGGTGTTCTTGGTAACCTACACAGGAGCATGCCTTTCTGTGAATGGCTAAAGGCAGGTGCCTTTTCTTCCAGGACTTGTCCGCCTGTCTGTCTGCCAATGTAAACAGCTAAAAGCAGGTGTTATCTAGTCTGCCTGTCTGCCGGTCTCTCGGCTGGGATCCCAGATGTCCTCAGGTTTTTTCTTGGCACAGACACAGTGAGCAGCGGTGCTGCTCGAAATGTGAAAGAAATGATCATAAATCACCTCCAGGAGTAGCCTAAAAGTGTGGCTCTTGCAGATGGGACTGGAATCCTCTTTCATTCAAGGCTCTGTTGGGCCTGCGTGGGTCAGGATCTGGGCTCTGACCCAACGCTGTCACTCCATTAGTATTGGCCATGCTTTTAAATCCAGTTGGAGTCAATAGGAAAACACTGAACTCTGGAACGTGTCTTCTTAAGAGACAAGTCAGCTTAAGGAAACTATGAATTTGAGTGTTTTTTCCTTCCTTCTATATCTTCGTCTTCTTTGGTCCCTTACACAACAAATGTGTAACAGGCTGTGGGTGGGGGGTGGGGAGGCTTTATGTGGCCGTCAATCATCTTTAATTGGCCTATCCTGGACCGGGGTCATGCAGGAAACCGATCCCTCTCGGTACCAGGCATTCCTAGCATGTGTCTGTTGGGTTATTAGGGGTTACACAGATTCCACAGTCACGGCGGCTCGCAAGCTGACGGGCTGCTTGCCCTGCTGGCTGGCAGTGATCACACAACGCCCCACCCGTACAGTCACATCCTCCAATAAGACAAACTTATGACACACTCTGTAAAACCAGTGCAGTGTCTAATCTTTCTCTACACGTCGTAATAAACACACACCTCAGCAGAGCGTCCTGGCTACTCTTGACTCGCCCTCCCAGGATCAGCTCCTCCTGCCAGTGCATGAACTTCCGGCTGAAACCATGGCAACCACCCTGGAGACGCCCGGCAATGTCGGGACTCTGAATGGACGAGCAGCAGAGGAGCAGACGGGAAAAATAGAGAAATATGTGAGGTGTTAGTGCTGTTTTCATCTACAACGTCTTACTGTTTATAACAACTGAACTTATGTGTGAGTTTACCTCTCCTTGCTCCTTGTTGGGTGCACTGAGAGGGCAGTCAGGGTCTGAAGGGTCTAGACATGGCCTGTTCATGTAGGCATGTCCCACCTAAGGAATCAAACATTACAAAAGTGTCAGTAGATGGAAAAAAAGTATGCAACTAGACAAGTCTTTCATTCAGAAAATCGGTTTGTGTGTGTCTGTGTGTCCTACCTGGGCTTTGTCCAACATCTCCTTAAATCCTTCCAGTGAAGTGAACTGACTCAGCTCCTCCATTAGCTTGACTGGATCTAGATTCATCCACTGGATATCTGGCATACCCCTGGAGAGCAAAGATACACACACGATGAGCATCAACCAACACATATTCGAAAATAACTTGAAGAAGTAACTGTAAAATAGCTTTTATCGCTTTGTGCCTGCGAGGCTGTGTGGCTTCGCATTCCTGCTACTGTGAGCAGAAAAAGTACGATTCTTTCAGTTCTGTTTAATGCTCTCTCTCTTTCTGGTTGTGCCGGGGCTACGCAGGAGGCTAGCTGCAGATACAGGATAAAATAGCGTTTATTATCCTGTTTCACGCTGCCACAATGCCCGGGGAAAAGGCACGGTGGCTGCCTGCTCGCTTCCATTCCTCAATGTCCTGCACTGAGTCATAACGATTACCTCTGCCTCCCAAACATCTTGATAAGGAGGGAGGGAAGGGGAGAGGTTGGGAGGGAAATAGGTGAGGGATGAGAGGAGAAGCAAAGGGGGAACGCTCACACTGTTTGTTGTGTGATGTTCACAGGCAAATAAACTCTATTCTGAGCCTCGACTGTACCGCCATCCTCCTTCTCCTTGATATAAATTCATAATTTGTTCCATATTAAGGTCTATAAATCTACTCTTAACTATTCAAATTAACTGCTTTCTCATGCTTTTGGCTTTTATGGTATGTTTGCTGAAGAGACTAATGTCTATCTGGAGTGTTTTACATGTCTTGACCAATAATCAGCATCAATTTATAGCTAGATATCCTGCTTTGGAAACATTTTACTGTATTTATCTTTCAGAAAATGAACCGATCCACTTTAATATTATCGATGGCTGCTACTTAAAATAAGCCCAAAAAAAGAAATAATGTGCTACATTATTGGCAAGATTTTGGGATTCCATGCAATAAAACATTTAAGATGGACATTTCTGCAATGAGACAAAGTAAGAAAGAAGACAGACAGAAAGAGATGGAAATAAAAGAGTCCCAAAGTATCTCAATCTCCCTCCAACGGCTCATGAAGAGAGCTCCTCTCCTATTCCCACATACCAGGGTCCCTTTTGCTGCTGCTCGCAAAGACACACTCCTTTATCAGCTAGTTTTTGCTTGAGTGAACCGGGCCTGGGCCCTTTTGTTTTTTCATAGATTGCTGCTCTTTGTTCTCCCAAGTTTTTTCTCTCTCTCTCTCTCGCTCACTCTTCCTCACTCTCTTTCCCAATCTGCCTTTCTCCCTCTTCCCCTTTCTCTCTCTCCATCTCACTCTTTTTTTTGCATTTAAAACTGAAGTGAAGCGGAAGCTGAGGGGGACACACGGGCCTCAGTGACCGCCACAAGTTCCCTTCATCAGCTCCATGTGAAAAAAGGAGCAAAGAAAACTATTAATAAACAACAACAGATGCTGAACACTGAGTGTGATTTACAGGAATACTTGGGAGACGTGTGAATCATCAAAGATCCTCTCTGTGGCTCTGCTTTCACACAAGCCAACTGGGAGATGCTAAGGATGGGATGTTTGTTTCTGTATGTGCTGGCTTTGTCATGCAACATATCGCTGTCAGCTCTGGACCGAAATATAAACAAATAATTTGTTCGCTGAGAAACATCTGCTATGATCTAAACTATCTTTTATAAACTAAGGACTCAATTGAAATATCACTTCTGACGACGAGAAAAAAAAAAGCTCTCTTTCAGTGACTTAATTTCTCAAGAGAACTTCGTCCTGAAAAAAGGAGAAGAAAAAAAAAACTAAAATATGCCCAGACTCCACTGTTAACCGTCTTGTAGCTTCTCTCTGTCTTTCTCGAGGGACTTGAGGCTTGAATACTGCCCATTTTATTTGTTGGACAACTTGGGAGCTGGGAGCCCGGGGCATTACCATGAGAATGCCGAGTGTTAGCCGTGAGCTGACAAAGCCGGCCCCCCTCCCTCCTCCGGGGCCCCTGCACTGATGGACACTCACTCGTAAACTGAAAGAATGCTTACCATTGTCTGACCCAAAGGGCTCCCCTGCCACCACCACCACCACCGCCACCGCCGCCGCCTCCCCGCCCTCCGTTCTACCAACCCACCACCCAGTTGCTGCTGCAGCCATCTCTTCTCTCTCTCCATCCCTCCCTCGCTGCATCTCTCCCTCTTTGAATTTCTCTGTCAGGACACCCCCCTCCGGTCCCTCTCTGGGCCCTAAAAGAACTCTATTACTGACCGCCGCTGTCAGTCACAGCACCCCCTGACAGAACCCTGAAAGCCCAACTGTATGTCTCCATCGAGCATGTGTTAAAAGTTACGGACCTCTCCAAAAGCCTCTAGTCTGCAACGCAAGTCAGATGGAAGCAATGACAGCAAAGGGAGAGCCAAGACTTTCTATGAAATGTTTTAATATGCAAAAAAAAAAGTAAAGTAAGTTGGGTCAAATATTCCAAGACTTACGGTAAATAGGCGGAGCCACCCTGTAGTTTGGCCCCTTCCCAAAAACAGTCCAATGGGGTGATTATCATACAGGGGAATAGCTTGTCAATCATCTGGGATCAGGAAATAGAAAGGAAGCACGATTACACACCACAAATCAGGGAAAATATTTATATACAGATATAAAAAAAATGAAGTTGTGCACTTACCCTTTCAATCATGACATTTTCTATAATAGGAACTCCTGATTTATAGCATATTTTGTTAAGATCCCACGACCTACAAGAGAGAAAATTTAATTAACAACTCTTATTGTCGACACACTAGGAAAAGTCTTCACATAACATGTCTGTGGTTCACTTACTTTCCAAACAGTGACACCTGGACCTTGCTGGCGGACAGGGCGGCTTCCATGTGAACCAGCAAAGCCTCCTGGGTAAGAATATTGGTTCCCTCTTCTTTGGGGGTCTGGATGAGCATCTGTGAGGTAAATACTGACTCCTCTCCCTGCTTCTCCTTGGTGTAGCGAAGCTCCGTGCTCACCCGACTACCAGCTAGAAGACAAAGGATAAAAGAACAAATGAATACTGATAGATAGATAGATAGATCGATAGATAGATCGATAGATACTGCATATACATTAGCACATTTCTTTAATGCTCATACAAAGACACACAGACACACACATTTGGATCCTATAACAAAGTGTGCTCCGTGCATATAAATGCACACACACTTACACAAGAAGAACACACACATATATATCGACCAACGCCCTTGGCCCTCGCCAGTGTTGGTTTTGAAGGCACTTCACACAAGCCAGCGTCTGGCCAAGAGAAATGAGTAATACAGCTTCTCATTGGCTCCTCCTGCGAAACAGATGTGCCCTGTTCATTTGGAAAAACCAGCCCTCTGATGCCCCAAAAAAACCCTCTGCCACTGTGCTCAGGGGCAGCAGATATCGATTCAGTCATTTCGGGTGCTTGAGAGAGTTGGCTAAGGGGGGAACAGTGTTGATATGGCACACAGAAGTTGGGATTGAAAGACATTAAAGAACGCGAAGATAAAGAAAGGTAAATAGAATCAAAGAGAGAGATATATTAGATGTCAGAGGTGATGATGAACAAAAAAAAGAGATAGAAAGAGGATGAAAAAATAACACAGAGAGAGAGAGAGCTATGTTGTGCTGTGCGGTAGACTCCAGCCCCCTAATTACAGGAGGTTGCCCTGAAAAGAGTTTGCCAGCCGGGGGGATCTGTGCCTGTGCCAAGTGGACATGAAACATGCCGCGCTGGATCACAGAGGGCCCGTCTGCCCCTCTCGCTGTCCCACTACATGACAACCCCAGAGAGGGAAAGAGAGGGAGGGAAGGGGGGACGTTTGGAAACAAGCGCTACCTCCTTCTTAATTCTATCTCTCGTCACTCTTTTACTCACTTTCCCTACGCTGCACTCAATCCTGACTGCATCTATTCCTCTCTTAATACTCCCTATAGCTCCTGCCTCTGTCTTTCTCTCCCTCTTTCTTACTCTCTCTCTTCCCCTCACGCTCTCTGCACCTCCCCCCAGCCTGGAGCAGGCTCCTATAATTGATGGGGAGAAAAAGAAAAAACAAACTATTCAGCCTACGCCGCAAAAGTGTGAGATCAGGTTAGAACTCTGGGCCTTGGAGACACAGTCCAATATGTATGTCTAGGCTTCGCTTTTCAAGGCTTTAATTACCTACGCAGGGGCTTCGGAATATAAGGTCACCTCGATTATTTGCAGTCACGGGTGTCTGGCTCGATGCATCCCAAAAAAAGAAAAAAACGAAACTTCAAAATCTCGCTGGATATCCTTTTCACATCTGGTCCTACAAAAATGTTAAAGTCGACAAGTTTTTATAACACTTTTATTCCAAAATAGATGTAGAATAATATCCTCAAGACTATTGTAGTTGAGAAAATAAAGATGTTTTTTTTAAAGGTTCTTTGAGTGTATTTGAATTTTCACACTGTAAAGCACAAGTAAGGATCTGGATTGGTGTAAAAACGGTGCTCCACTTCCTTGCCACACAGATTTCCAATCAAAAAAGGCTACTACAAAATGGAACCCTTTCCGTTCGCGGACCTCTTTGACATCTGTTAAACCTTTTTTGACATTTCGTATGTTAACCTCTGCAGCGTGGGGTTTTGATCCCAACAGGAACTGGGTGGCTCGGAGAGACTCTGGCTCTGTAATTACAGGCCTCCTGAAGTAAATTATAGCTATTTGTGTCTCGTTCCTCCCATCTGGACCACCCAGGCAGCCAGTCCTCTCTCTTCTCTCTCGCTCTCTCTCTTTCTCGCCTTCTCTCCTCAACCCCTGGTCCGGCCCCAACCACCCAACTCTGAGCTTCGCGACTACTCTCGCTCTGCTCAGCTCACCGCTCGCTCCAGAAGGAACCTTGTCCTTTTCTTTTCTTATCTGTCTTTTCCTCTCTATCTCCTGGTTTCTCTTCTCCTTTTTCTCCCTCTTCTTTCTACTTAGTTCTCACTCTTTTTCAATCCCCCTACCCTCTCTCTGCACTCAGGCTGCGCTCCACACAGCCTTAAAGAGACAGTTCCCGGAAATTTTCCCACCCTGGGAAGAAAGCGCCTTTGAGTGTGGAAACCCGGGGGTTTCAACACCCAAGCGGCTGGTAATTTTACTACATGAGCAATTTTGTAACATGAAATATTAGTCCGTGTTTGGCAGCGTGAACAAAAATGAAAAAAAAAAAAAAAAAAAGAATCACAAAATGATCACAACTCTTTCTAAATCACACCCGCAGTTCTTTCATTGGATGTTTTCGAGAAACTCGACCACCATCCTCACAAATTTTAACTTGCTGGGTGAAACATATGAATTCATTTAGCTTCACCACTAAAAGCACTTTCACAACAGTTACGACATCAGGAAAGTGAAAAGCAAATGAAAAATGTCACAACAAGCCCTGACATGGTTTCATGGCTGTGTATGAATGTGTGTGTGTGTGGGTGTGTGTGTACACCGGTTTAAACACTGGACCCTGTCTCCACCAACCTCAGTCATTTCCTCTCCACCTGACCCTTCCATACCCGAAAGCCGAACACCCAGAATCCCCTAACTCGGTGAAATATGTGCGGCTTCTCACATCTGGCTTCTAGGACGGAGGCAAGGCCATCTTTAAAGTGCTGCGCTTCAAATTTATTCTATTCTACTCTATTCTGTCTTGGTGGCTTACAGGCCTAGTCCCGGTTCCAGGCCATGCTAGGTCAGACCAGGCCACCTTCAAAGTTCAGTGTGGTAGATTAGCTGGATTAGGGGGCCTCTGAAAGGCCCCACGCTGCTATGGAGGAAGACCCAAGACGAAGAGGGCTGAAAGTGACATGTATGCTTTTACCTGCTATGTCTTTCCTGATTTACACAGCGTGGCAACATGAGGAGTATTGAACAGAACCTCCTTTAATAAAAGATAGATTGAAGGGAAAAAGAGGTCTGACCACCAAAGAGTAGCAACACTATAAAAAAAAGAAAGCCTTCTTCTATCCATCATTTACTTTTTCTCTGAGACGTTTTTTCCCCTCCAACAGAGGTCCTTTATTTCTTTTGATTTTCAGCAAAGGAGCCAAATGAGAAATTCATTCTCTTGGCCTGGCACCCAGCATCACAAAAAACCTCCTTTTGTCACATGTGGACCCTCCAGAATCAGGACTGTGCCCCACTTTGGGTCCTTAGCCCGGCCCTGCCCTATATGGCATTCCCTAGCCAGGGCACCGCCTAAAGCGGGCTGCCCCCCAGCAGATGGGCCATTCCTCCATACAATCCTTCAGTGCAGCAGCTCCACACTGAATGCACACCCTTTTGTCATTCAACCCTTCAATTTCTTTCAGATGTTTCCCAACAAACAGCGGAATAAAATAAAGAGGGTTTTTTTTTTCACAACAAAACCAAATGGACCAAAACTTTCCCAGCCTGTAAAACAATGCCAGAGTTGGCTGTGGGAGGGTGAGGCTGGCACTTTGGTATCTTACCTATAGAAATACAGTGTGTGTGTGTATGTGTGTGTTTTTGTCTTCACACGCACGCTGTATCTGTTCATTAATCGCCAAAGACAGTTATTTTAGGAGGAAGAAATCCTAATTAATGTGCGAAAGCGAGAAAACTAAATTGATCAACTTCAATGTGTTTGAATCCTGCAGCTCCCAAAACAACCACCCTGAGATCACACCTTAAAAACAGTATAAAACAGCGAAAACAACATGAAAATTCAGTTTCACTTACATTCTATTCAGATGTGCCAGTGGTGTTAGCCACCACACATAAATTTCCACCAGGGTTGGCATTTAGGCACTTTCTATTTCCATATGTATAGGCTTGCCTCTGCTAATTATGCTAATCATGGGCAGAGTTGGCCACTGTGAAAAATAGTCACATTAGACACTCCACTGACCGCTAATACTGCTTAATGTGTGGTTGAAACATACATTCATCCCCGCCTGAAAGGCAAAATTTTTCCACGTTGCTGGTCTCATTCAGTCGAGAAATGAATTTATTGAGCCCAAGAAGCATTTCTTTTTTCCCTCCCAAGTACCAAGAAAATGTTCAGTCTCTCTCTGTCTCACTCTCCCCTTTACTTTTAATACTTTCACGGTGTTAAAGACAGAGGCAAATGGTGCAAACTCTAAGGTGACTGGTGCCGCTTTATTTGGCGTAGACCAAAGACAAAAGGTTGCTCTTCAGCTGGGAGAGAAAGGGTGCCACACTATATTGATTGAGTTTTCATTATCCCGTTTTCAGTTGCATTGCAGCCTTTCTCAGTAATGTTGCATTCAATGTCGCAAAGACTGACAGTTTGTTGCCCCTTTTTTATAAAAGCTTTGGCTTTTATAAAAACACCACACTACACTTTTATGTTATCGCTGTAAATGTGGCCACATGATGAATACATTTGTTTTAATTCAAAAAGACAGGTAGGGGGCAGTCTGTATCATGGGGGCCATGTGTCTGTCATATGCACATGTATCTATAGCTGTGTTTATTTGTTGGGGGGTGGTCTTGGTCTGACTGTTGAAGAGTGTGTGTGTTGGGGGGGGATGCTGAAAAAGGGGATGGAATGAGGGAGACTTGGATTGAAGGATGGCGGGAAGGAGGGGGGTGAAATAAACATTTAGAAGTGACCCAGGTTGACTCTGGTCTTGTTTGTTCTCTCTACCAGTGAGGTCCTGGGCCCTGAGCGCTGGGAGTTTATTTATCTAGCTGGGGCACCACCGCGCACTATTCACCTCCAATAATGCCTCATAGAGCTCCCTTTCTCTGTCTGAACTGGGGCGCTGTGTGCGCTCCGATGAATTATAGCATTTACCTGCTGTGCCGCTCGGAGGTTTGTTTAGAGAAACTGCTCCAAACACCGAAAATGCCCACGTGTGCATTCGCTCATTTACGTCTTTTCTCTCATTTAATCAACTTCTTGGTCTGATTGCATTGGTAGCTGGCTAAGCTAGCACTTCGGTCTCTATGCATTCATGCTATGTGGACTGTGTATGGTCTTTACCTCCCCCTTTCCTATCCTCTTTCTACACGGCCTCTTTATGGGACATGTGGTGCGCCTGCTATCCGGATAGGCCCTGTCTCGCTGAACTCGTATTTGGACAGCTTGAGTCTGTGTACATGTCTGTCATGCCTCACCCAAACTCTGCCAAGAAGGATGAGTTTAGTTAATGTAAGAGTAAACACCGCCACTTTTACATGGAGTCCGTTTCTTTCCTCTCTTTTCCCAAACAAGCTTTTCAAACGGGCCTTTGTAAAAGGGGAACGATCGGAGCTCAAACGTCTAAGACTTAAAACAATTATTCAAACACATTGCAGAAATATTTTAGTACAAATTTCAAGCTTCTCTCTCATACAAACACACCCTCTCACTGCGCTTTATGGTGGAAGAGAGACAAGCAAGAGACAGTCTCACACTTGATGTTTGTTCAAGTGACACAGGCAAAAACACAGGCAAAAAAAAAGTGTCAGCTAGCCGTAAACCTTCCACCCTGTTCCTGCCCCAACCCCCCAATGTCTGCTCTCATCCTTCTCTTCTTCCTGCACCTCTTTCTTTTACGATCTCTCTCTTTTCTGCTTGTGGACAATACAGACTGGGTCACACGCTGCAGCCCAGCTCACACCAACTTTCACACTCTCAAAAGGTGAGCAGGCTGTATACGCCTGAACCGTATAGGATAAGGTAATGTATGTTTACAGTATGGAAAGCTTCATTTACAGAGAAACTACAGAAACTGGGGATCTATAGAAATATAACGTATAGAGCTGCAACGATTATACAGAAAAAAACCCTATTAAAATCTATTTTGTTAATCGATTAATCGTTTAAGTAATTTTTTCACGCAAAAAATGTCTGAAAATTCAGTTTTCAGCCTCTCAAATATGGAGATTACCTGATTTTCTCTGTTTTTATATGATATTAAAGTGAATATCTTTTGGTTTGGGACTGCCAAAACAAGAAAAGACATTTAAAGACATCACCTTGGACTCTGAGAAACTGGGATGGACATTTTTCAATATTTTCTGACATTTTATAGACCAAACGATTAAACGATTAATCGAGGAAATAATAGGCGGATTAATCGATAATGAAAATAATCGTTAGTTGCAGACCTAATAATGTAATTCCGACACTTTCCAAACAAATATGCTACTCTGTGATACACATTTAAAACTTGCTAAACAAGACCTGTGTGAGAAATCAAAGGTTTTTGGTTGGCGATGTCTGTCTCAGAGTGACTGAGCAGTAAAACAGAAATAATCCTTAATCCCCCTGTCAGACTAAACACCCTGATATTGTGTCTTTAATTCTCACCTACACAGGTGTGAGGACTGCAAGCATGATTAACCCCTTTACTCTTTTGTTGCATGTCCCCCTTACATCCTTAAGACAAACAGAAATGATATGAATAAAGACTGTATACATGGAGGTATGTTATGAACTCAGGTACGCGTAGCACAGACACTAACTTTACCGACCTCCCTATTCTGTCTCCTCTCTCCCGAGACAGACTCTAGCACTGCTGTGCTCTGCTTCACAGTGTTTTGGTCCTGTAGGAGGGGAGGAAGCAATTAAAAAAGCCCTGGTGGCCTAACTTCACAGAGCAGGCAGACAGACAGGTAGAAACATAAACACACATACACAAAGCGTAGGCAGACAGACGGCCAGGCAGGCTGCACACACCAAAGGTGGCAAAGATGACAAGTGGATGTGTTTGTGTGTGCGTGGGTGGTGCGGGGGCAGCTTCTAGTATGAATATATGATGGGAAGCATATGCCCCTAACACATTCACACACACACACACATATAGTGTTAACACATATGGTGTCACTTCACAGCTAGGTTATTCTGAACAAATGAGGACACGAGTGGGAAAAGCTTTGTTTATGCTGCAATCTGGAAGAGCCGTTTCATAAGATTACACTACATTAGAAATTAAATGTCTTCTAAATTAAGAAATATACGCAAAAAACAGTCCAATAAAACTGAAAAAACTGAGTCCCTTAATGTGAAATCAGCTGTCTTATTAGAGAGAATATCATTCCGGCCTCTTCTGGCTCATGTGCCATGGTGCATGTGTGTGTGTTTTTCCGTGTTTGTGTGTGAGAGAGAGAGAGAGAGAGAGAGCGAGGGAGAACTAACCTCTCCTTGTTACCGAACCACTTTACTCTCCATTGAGGCCCTAGCAGCTTTGTCAATGGGCTATTGGTGGAAACAAGGCAGGCAGAAACTTTAGAAACATGGCCACGGCCTCTTAAAGGCACAGCATTCCTTTTCAGCACCCCCCTGTTCAACTCTCTCAATCCCACAGCAAAACAACTGGCACGCAAACATCTAAACATCTCCTTTAAGAGATGGATCCGCCAATTAGCTCAAGAGGTAATCCCGAAGCTTTACACTAACCAGAATGAAACCAAAGAAAAAGGAGACTGTGGAGATTCAAACTCTTGTTGCCTGCTTTTGTTGCAAACTCAGGCTTTTGCAACGTCAGTGACTACATTTACTGAAGTTTTTAAATTGTGTCTGATAAAGGGAACTTATTTAAATTCCTGTGCAAGTGAAGCGCACAGACCTCCAAACACTTCTCCCGACACCAGCGGCAGCAGCAGCAGCGTGTGATTTCTCAAACACCTCCGCACAGCTCCTGTGGGAGCTGCCCGTCCCCGTCCTCTAGTGACATGGTGGGCTTAAAAAACCCCATAGCGTCTGTTTATATTCACCAACTGCTGTAGCGCTTTTAGAGTGTGCAAAACAGGTGGGTAAACTTCAGCTGCATTCACTTATATTTTTTCTTCTTGTGAGGAGGAGAGGAGGAGGGAGGGAGGGGGGTTTTAGGGAGGTGGTGCCTGCTTGCCTGCCTGCCTGCTTGCCTCTTGTTGAATGGAATCCAAGAATAGTTAGGGACCACACAGGGAGCCGAGGGGGGGAGGGGTCCGAGCCCTCAAAGATGGCTAACCATTCACACAGTCCATCTGCTGCGGGGATCAGCCCCGGCACTGAAAGCCTGGGGGTTTAAAAGGAATTTGGCCAGTGTGAAAAACCAAATAAAGCTGCCTCTACCGCTGAAAATGTACAGATAACTTAAATCTAAAAACGCACAGAGAGAGCGGAAAAGAGAGCAAATCTAAAGGTTTGTGAGTCAGCGTAGAATCACAAACACAGTCATAGTCTGTAAGACAAGCCACAGATAGTCAGAGACTGTTGCAATGCAGTCGTGTGTTTGAGTTTCTCAGGTAAACTGTGACTCATTAAGACATGAGCAGACATCAGCTGAGCTTGTAGAATACGACATCCAGTATATTCCCATCCACAAACATGAACTACTACGTAAAAGGAAGTTAATACTCCATGTACAAGCTATTTGGTACTTGTATTCCTTTTATACAGCGATGACGGTGTTGATAACTCTTACTTTCATCCAGACAAACATAAAAACAACTTGAAACCAGCTAACACAAATCCTTGTTGCTGCTTTAGTCTGGATTTCATCAGTTCATCAGATCAGTCAGTCGGTGAACACCTAGTGCCCTCCCATGGCACTGAGATGACACTAACGTGGCCACCCTGCGTCTTCCCACCAGCCACTATTGTCATTCAAACTCTAGTTAAACCCAGTGGGGAAAAACAAGCTCATGAAAATGTACAAACCTCTAAGCAAAAAGTCAGTAAATCCAGAAGCACAGAAAGATGCCATCTGAAGGATAAATGATGTGTAACAGAAGAGAACCAATAACAACCCCAGAGTCTGCTTGCAAAAGATCAAGAGAAACTTCTTAAACTCACCTTCCACCCATAGCTGCTCGATGTCCGTTTCGATTGCTGCGACTCGGAGTCCCACGGACAGAGCTCCGAACACTAAGAGTCCAATAAAGAGGACCTTCCCACAGTGCCGCTGGATGTGGCAGCCCAGAGAGAACAGGAGGGCCTGGAACCTCGCCCGGATCCACAGAGGAGCTTTCTGACCTACCGCCTTCCCCTGGAATCAAAGCAGGAGGGGAGGGCGAGAAAAGGACAGAATTATTATCACTATGTTACCACACATAAATAACGCAGTGTTGCGCAACTGTCCACAAAGGCAGTTTGTATCTCTATCTGTGTCACGAAGAGTTTCTGAAGCATAGTGACGACTTACATCCAGATAACCCATGCATCTGTATACAGCGAGAGGTGTGTGGAAGTCAAGGTGAAGCTTTGTATAACAGGATGACAAGTTAAGATGCTAACCACAGATTTGATGCCAGTGCTGTCCTACCCCCCCCCCTGAGTGTGTGTGCGCTGTCAGATTCATGCCAAAACCTCACGTCTATCGCCAGTCCAGCCCCGGGACAGGATCTCCCATGACACCCCACATCTGAGATGATTTAATCTGCACGGTTGTGGCAACAATTTGTACTGATGTTAAGCTTCCGGGGCCACTAGTTCATAACAGTTTAAACGTACAGAGTCCAGAGAAACAGCGATGAAAAAGAGCTTAAAAAACACTTTTTTACTTATTTTCATCCATGCAGAAACAAACCCAGGACTTAATCTACATAGGAACACAAGTTATAGCTGCAGTTTAAGATTTAGAAAAAGAACAATACTGTCTTGTCAAAAAGGTGTCACTCTATATTAGACGCCTTATATGAATCTGTTTTTTAGTGTAAATGCAGTACAAAGTTATCACCATATGTGTAGTGCTGTTGAACAGAATATTGGTAGTTAACTGCAACTATTTGGGTAAGTACAGCAACCTTCTATAAACTAATACTATCAAAATGAGCTGGTTATAAATAGAGTTTAAGATGCAGTAAAAATCTACATTATACACTTTTTCCCCCCTCTAATTTGTAAAAATATCTGTCAGGATCTCGACCATTCAGTCCCTGTGCTATACACATGTCACTGCTGCAGGAGACATTGCACTGGTGTTGTGGTTTCTCTCAGCAGTGCTGAAACACGTCCAAGCATCCGGGCGGTCCAAAGATGCTTTGTCAGATCAAACTCAATCAGTGAATTCCTTTACAGGACCCACCACATTTCCAAACAGACCCCGGGCCAGTGCGCTCTCTCCTGCTGCCTGCACAAAGCCAAAAACACGCACAACACTGGGCTGGGGATGTGGGAACAAACCCTCACTCACTCACTCACTCACTAACTCACTCACTCCCGGTGGCTTTAATAACAACATAAATGAATGGGATGTCTGGTGTCCATTCAAACAAACAGCGACGTTTAACATGCTGCCAAATATTGGATTATTGAATCTGATCTCTCTTCCATTATCTTACAAGGAGTCTCTTGAACATGAACTCATATATCCTGTGACTTCCCTGCACTATGGACTATTTCCTATATGACCTGCTATATAAAAAATGTTTTATCTGAGCTGTACCAGTGTTTGTTTGTTTGTTGTTGTTTTTTTATTCTTATTGTGTTTGTGAAAATAAGAAAACACAATAAACATATCATAATAAAAAAAAAAAATGCTGCCAAAATGTGAAACTTGTTAAATTGTTATCACTTTTATTCTAGAGGAGGGTTCCCAAAAATGTCACGCCAAGCTCAGACTTCTAACAGGCTTTTTTTTTTTAACAGTAAACGTTAAGTTTCTGTTGTCTATATATCACCTTCTGATGACTATTTCTAAATGATAAACTGTGGACACCCACGGAGGAGCTGTGGTGGTCCCCCAGTTTGGGGATCTGCTACTTCAGCCTACATTCCCACATGCGCCCCTCAACTCCAGATTAGATCAAAATCAAAAAGCTGCACTTTGAAACAACTTTTCATTCACATTTTTGCAGGACTGAATGAAAACTGCCTTCCACACCATATCGGGGAGCATTTGTTGTCACCTTTGAGATCTGTTTAAGTGCGAAAGCAGCGTGGCAGTAGCTGGGTCTCCGGAGCACGTCTGGGTTGGCAGCAGGCGGCTGGGAGCGCGTATAACTCGGGGGTAAATCTCCATAGACGCCGGTGGCCCCTGGGACCCCGCGATCCGAGGCCATAGTCCAAAGAGTGGGGAGAGAGAGAAGCGACAGAGAATCGGTGCGAGTTCAGAAAAAGCGACAATAATCCAACATAGGAGAGGAGCGCATCCAGCACCGCCGGCGACAAGTCAGCAGAGGAACGCTTTCTAGTCTTCCCTGGAGCCAAACAAGTCTCGAAACTCCATCCCAACATTATGCGCCGAAATCCGTAAAGATCCTTCAGTCTTCATTCGTCCAGATAGTTCATGAAACGACGTCTCAGAGCGGAGGAGTAGTAGTAGTAGTAGTAGTAGTAGTAGTAGTAGTAGTAGGAGCTTGTGTCTGAGCCGTCCGTGTCAAGTCTAACTCCGATCCCGTAGCGGTAACATTTGGAGAAGTTCGCCTCTCTGCAAATCCTGAAAAGGGAGGTTTGATGGAAAAGTGCTCCGGCTCCCATTGGCCAAGGAAGAGGCAAATTACTTTGCAAACATCGCCTATTATTAGCTGCTAAGCAACAGCTCACCAAAGTGGAGAGAGAGGGGGACCACCCAGGCTGCTGCTGCCTGGGCTGGAGGAGGAGGAGGAGGGAGAGAGGAGGGAGGAGGAGGGAGAGAGGAGGAGGAGGAGGGAGAGAGGAGGAGGAGGGAGAGAGGAACTCTTTCAATAAACTCTGCACAGCCGCGCACGCACACAACCGCGCGCTCACGCACACAGTTTGCCTGCCTCACTTGCTCTCTGAACATTATTCCCAGTGGCCAGGTCCTGTAAAGAAGCAATCACACGTGCACATCTATTGATATCACAGCAAAAAGCCAATCAACATTATTCCCAGTGGCCAGGTCCTGTAAAGAAGCAATCACACATGCACATCTATTGATATCAGAGCAAAAAGCCAGTCAGTGAAAAAAAAAAAGTTAAAGATGAAATGGAGTAAATATGATTAAAAGAAGTTATTTTTTATAAACTATATCCTGACAGTAGTGCATGAGACAGGTAATCTGAAAAAAAATATCATGTGCCTCTGTGTCCTCCAGTGCTCCTAATGGCATTTGCAAGATTTCATAGACCGGAGGAAAACACCCAATCAGAGCCGAGCTGGAGCCTTGCCGTCTCTGAGCAGCTGTCAATCACTCGCAAACTCCGATCAAACAGTCAAACTAAGCAGCGCTGATCGAATATGAGAGAGGAACTCTTTCAATAAACTCTGCACAGCCGCACACGCACACAACCGCGCGCTCACGCACACAGTTTGCCTGCCTCACTTGCTCTCTGAACATTATTCCCAGTGGCCAGGTCTTGTAAAGAAGCAATCACACGTGCACATCTATTGATATCAGAGCAAAAAGCCAATCAGTGAAAAAAAAAAAGTTAAAGATGAAATGGAGCAAATATGATTAAAAGAAGTTATTTTTTATAAACTATATCCTGACAGTATAGTGCATGAGACAGGTAATCTGAAAAAAAAAATCATGTGCCTCTGTGTCCTCCAGTGCTGCTAATGGCATCTGCAAGATTTCACAGACCGGAGGAAAACAACCAATCAGAGCTGAGCTGGAGCCTTGCCGTCTCTGAGCAGCTGTCAATCACTCGCAAACTCTGATCAAACGGTCAAACTAAGCAGCGCTGATCGAATATGAGAGAGGAACTCTTTCAATAAACTCTGCACAGCTGCACACGCATACAAACGCGCACTCACGCACACAGCTTGCTGCCCGCCTCACTTGCTCTGTGAACATTATTATTCCCAGTGGCCAGGTCATGTAAAGAAGCAAATTGCACATGCACATCTATTGATATCACAGCTACAGGCACGCATTTTTTTGATCTGTTTCATCAGCAAAAAGCCAGTCAGTGGAAAAAAAAAAAAGTTAAAGATGAAATGGGAGCTAATATGATTAGAAGAAGTTATTTTCATAAACTATATCCTGACAGTATAGTGCATGAGACAGGTAATCAGAATTTTTTTTTTATCTGTGTTACTGTGTTCTGCAATGTTTCCACTGTTGTTCACATTTACAAATTGTTGTACAATTAGTCGATACGAGTGAATGCAATTACGCAGCAAGTATTGAGGTTGATAAACAACTCTAACTGTGACCTACGAGAGAAAAAGGTCACACCATTGCAGTCTTCTCCTCCTGTAAAATGTTATCTTGTCATTAAGAGTTTTATTTAAAGCTGCAGTGGGTAGAACTGGAGCAAATATGATTAAAACAAGTTATTTTTATAAAACGGTCACTATATCTTGACAGTAGTGCATGAGACAGGTAATCTGAAAAAAAAAAATCATGTGCCTCTGTGTCCTCCGGTGCTCCTAATGGCTTATCTGCAAGATTTCCCAGACCGGAGAAAAACAACCAATCAGAGCCGAGCTGGAGCCTGCCGTCTCTGAGCAGCTGTCAATCACTCGCAAACTCCGATCAAACGGTCAAACTAGGCAGCGCTGATCAAATATGAATCAATATTCTGTTACTGTAATGCCTATTTCTCGCATAAAATGTTTTCAAAAACATATTTAACGTATATTTAACGCATATTTAACGTACTCGTTTGTGACCCGGCAGCCATGTTGAGATAAGTTGAGGAAATACCAAGCACTGCCCACCAGTCGGAGTAAACTTTCTCATTTTACAGCTAAACACAAGATGTTTTTGAAAACATTTGAGGTGAGAAATAGGCATTACAGTAACAGAATACAATATTTCTTGCCTCAAATATTTTCAGAAACATCTTGTAGTGTACTGTTTAGCTTTAAAATGAGAAAGTTTCCTAAACTGATCTCAACATTGCTGCCGGGTCACAAGCTTTCTCATTTTACAGCTATAAATAGGCATTACAGTAACAGAACACTGATTCAGCGTTGCCTAGTTTGATCAGAGTTTGCGAGTGACTGACAACTGCCTCCGTTGAATGAACAGCCAATAGTAGCGCTCTCTCTCTGAAATGACCTGTGATTGGCCAAAGTCTCACGTCACGGGCTAGTTTTTTTAAACAGAGCCATGAGGAGGTGCAGAAGTCTAGTTATCTCTCAAAACACTTGAATTACAATATGCTGAAAGGTTATTATGGAATTTTTGCCCAATGATGCCAAAAACATTCTGCCTACTGCAGGTTTGATTCAGCTTTTTAGTCAAGAATGTAAACATGTGATTCATTTTTTTCTTATATGGAAGAATTACAGATCTTTCATCACTTTTCATATCAGACCATCTCGTGTTTGATGAGGTTTTGGAGTTTTTTTTTAACCCTCTCATGTCTTTGCTGCCTGTGCAGTTTGCTATAAGCAGCTGTGTGTGTGGGTTTTTAGCGCTAACAGCTGTAACCTCAACTCTTCTAAAAGTAGGTTGATAGGCCTCTTTACACCCTAGAAAATATAACCTCTAATGCCTGTAAAGTAAAAAAAAAAAAAAGATCACAGGAATTATTTCACATTATGCACCTTTTTTCATCAACACCTACCTTGGAGCAGCCTGGTTCAGTGTGACACCCTTATCTTTGTGGAGACTTTTTGGAAAGTTTCCATGTCTCGCCATGCATGGTTTCATGAGTTCAGAGAGCAGTTCAACAAAGAACAACATCTGAAAATGAAAGAAAAAGAAAGAAAGGGGGTTCTCAGACCAGATTGTTTCTAATCTCTCTCTCTCTAAAAAAAAAAAGAGGTTAGGAGTGTCTTGGTGGTTTGCTAATGTAAGCCCCCATTGGCCCCACTCATGACAGTATGGGGGTGAAGAAGAAACACTTTACCAGATTATCCTCTGCCTACACCAACCTGTGCTGCTGTGTAGAGCATTTGCCAGGTGGCTGGTGCTAATTTGAGGCCCTTTGGGCGACTGTAAAACAATCTGAAGCTGAAGTAAAACAATTTGAATGTAGGTGTCGGTGCTGTGAGCTCATTCTGCTTGTGATGGCTACAGTAGGTGCACGTTCAATCGATAGGGTCACAGCTTGCTGCTGAGCCGTTAAATCCATCATCACTGTTTACATGGCATTGTAGATGTGTGTGGTAATGTTACTGTCATAGGGGGTCCCCGGGCATCAGCATCACGGGGCAGTATTTATATATATATGAAGTAAGGAAGTACATTAAATATACATAATGTAGTCGTGCAATGACAAATGAAGTCAGCGTCCCTGACACAGTTCTCATTCACCCAAAGTTGTTGTCTAAGATGAAGTAAAATGATTTTGCGATCATATGTAGGTCTGCAACTAATGATTATTTTTATTATTGAATAATCTGTCAATAATGTTTTTGAATAATTTTATTAAATGTTTAGTCAGAACAAAGTGAAAATGGCCATCACACATTCCTAAAGCCCAAATGTGAGTCAACCAGTCCAAAATCCAAAGATAAACAATTTACAATGATAAAACAAGAAAAAGAAAATCAAATATGTCCAAAATAAAATGCATTAAACTGATGTTGTTTAATATATACTTTGTTTGTTTATACCCTATTTTAAGTGTCACATATCAAACTAGGGTATTCACAAACATATGGTATGGTGTAGAGGTGTCTAGGCCAGGGGTCTGCAACCTGCGGCTCCAGAGCCACATGCAGCTCTTTAGCTCCTCTCCAGTGGCTCCCTGTGGATTTTTTAAAAAATTAGTGGAAATGAATAACAGTTTTTTTTGTTTACATTTTCAATTTTATTTATCATTGTTGTAGGTCTATGGTACGACGGTATGACGGAGTATAAGGGGCACATTGAGGAAAAAAAATAAATTTGACATTTCGAGAATAAAGTCATAATATTACGAGAATAAAGTTATGACTTTATTCTCGTAATATTACGAATTTTTTTTCATAAACTTATGACTTTAATCTCGTAATATTACGACTTTTTTCTCGTAACGTTATGACTTTTTTCTCATAATATTATGACTTTATTCTGGAAATCTCTGATTTGTTTTCCCTCAGTGTGGCCCTAATACTCCGTAGTACATTCGCTCTTTGGCCATCACTGCATTAGACTTATATATTATATACTTAGACTATAAACTGTCTTACCTTCATCATAATGCTCAAATGTTTTGCGACTCCTGACAGATTTTGTATTCATTTTTGTTTTGCCTAAAATGTCTCTTTTGATAGTAAAGGTTGCTGACCCCTGGTCTAGGCTACAACTGTAACTATGTTCATGAACAAAAAACTCATATTGTAGGCTACTTTTTCTTTTTTTTTGGGATTAGCATCCATTAAAAGTTAAACAACAGTGTCCAACATGATATGTATTTTTCTTTCCAGCTAGCTAGGCTTGGTAATCTTGAGGAACCAGCAATAGTAGGCTAGATTTTAAATGATCCAACAAACCTAGCCCAGTGTTGCTTACTCTTTTCCAATGACAGCAGCTAGCAGCATTAGCTGTTATGATATATATATATATATATATATGTTCAATAACATGCTGACCACTCTGTGCAATAATTATATGATGCTGTGCAATAATTATATAATTATCTGAAGGACACTTTGTGCAATAATCTGGCAAAACTGTCATCTCATCAATATACACATTGTATTTTTATATTTTATATTGTATTATCTTTTATATCTTTTTTTATATTTATATTGCACTATCTCTTTTTTTATTGTATTATCTTTTTTTAGCACCTATGGGATTGTCATAATCTAATTTGGTTGTACTACACAATGACAATAAAGGGCTTGAATCTTGAATCTTGAAACTAGCTCCAAAAGTCACTAAATCCAGCGAGAAAGCCGCTAAATTGGCTACTCAGTTGACAATCGGTCTTTTCAGGCCTCCTTCCAAAAGCTACTGCCCCAAAATTATCATAATTGTGAACGTAAACATATTATAATGAAGGTAATATTGTTAGTTACTCACTTAGCTGTCAATCTAGCAGCTTCTGGAAGACTCGTGACGCGCAATAAGTGCGTCAGAGCGCGCGCAGACAGGCCATCCAATCATTTCACTCCTTTATTCCTGCTACAGACACACATACCAGATTTATTTCTTTCTTTTTTTGTCAGACCTTTTGATTTATTGATTTCTGTCGGGATGTAATGAGAATTTCAACAAATAAAACCAAAATGTTTTTGAAGAATATGATACGATGATACGATAATACTTTATTGTCAGACAGGTCTGAAATTTGTTTTGCGTCACAGCAGCTCTACAAAGACAACAAAAACAAGGATACATACATTTAAACATTACAATCACAGAAGACGATATTCAGGGCCCTTCAACGTACATTTGATGTGGGATTAGGCTCCATATTTAGTTTTAGGATCGACTGGTGTACAAAAGAGTGCTTCAGTCTGACCTTATTAAATCGTGGAACCCTGTATCTCCGATTTGATGGTAACAATTCATATTCACTGTTCAGAACATGGTTGGGGTCGGAGACGATGGTGTCAGCCTTAATAGGTTATTATGATAGGCTGATTTATAGAATTTCTCAAGGGGTTGACCTACAATCTTTGAGCAGATTTTCATTTGGTGGATTAGTTTTGACTTTAAATTAGTGGACAAACTCTTATACCATGTAGTATAACAATACTGTAGAACACTCATAATCACAGAAGTAAAAAACAAAAGATGAATTTGTTTACTCGCCCCAAAAGACCTGAGGCGGCGGAGAAAGTAAATTCTTTGTTTTGTCTTTTTACAGACAAATTCAATGTGGTCTTTCCAAGATAACAGATGGTCTATCATTACTCCCAAATATTTATATGAAAATACATGCTGGATTTTGGATGGAGAAGATTACCAACTCTAGCTATAAAAGTAGTAGGAATTCAACTAATTATCAAATCAAAAATAATTATCAGTGATGGAAAGTAACTATACATTTACTCGAGTCCTGTTTAAGTTTAAGTATAATTTTGAGGTGCTTGTTCTTTACCCATGTAATGTTACTTTATACTTCTACCCCCACAACATGGGTTATAAAAGTAAGAGGAAAATATTGTACTCCTTACTCTACTACATTTATTTGACAGCTACTAAACTATATAAAATAGTTCAAATGAGCTCTACCAATTGAGCAATAAAATGCTGCTTACACATTGATGCATCAGTATAAACACTCTAATGATATTAGGGGTCAAGTTCTTTAACTTTGATACTTTAAGTACATTTTGCTGATACTACTTCTGTATTTTTACTTGAATAAGATGTTGAACACAGGGCTTTTATTTGAAGGCTCGGCTGGTAAGTTTTTTTTTTCTATTGTTGTATTGGTACTTTTATATAAGTGAGGGATCCAAATACTTCTTCCACTGCTAATCACAATCATTACAATATAAATTATGATAAAGGCTCTAAATTGTGTATGATTTATCACTGACATCAAGGTTAAGAGTAAAGACTACAAATCACCAGTCAGGCCACCACTGCTGGCTATTAATCTAAACTTTCACAGAAGCTGCCGGGATAATAAATCAATTAAAAGGTTCAAATAACCTCTTTCTCTTTTATCATCTCTTTATCTTCATCTTCTTGCCTTGAATGTAATAAATTAAAAGAGATAATACTGGAGGAGTCAAGCATTACTGCTGGTCTCCTCAGATCTCTTGCTCTATCTTGATAAAACAGGATGTATCCACTGATTATCAGTTCATCTATTGACTTTGGAACGTAGTATCACAAATCGTTAACTTCTCATTCACCACCACACCACCACAGCTCTCAGCGGCAGTTCTTACTCGCCCAAAAAGGAGGCGACCATACGTTCTTATAACCTGCTCTCGTTTCTATAGAGTGGCACTGACCGGGCCTGTTCATTCTGCTTTGCTGGAACTGGGTCTAGTTTGCCTGGACTGGGTTGGGTCGGGTTGAGTGGTGGAGGGAAACAGGCAGCTGGAAATGGGAGCTAATGTGGAATGTGAGGAATTGGGTTGTGTAGTAGGGGGCCCCTTCAAGCCTAACAAACTCAGGGAGGTCCGAGGCCTGGTCTGGAGGCCTTGGATAAATAAACCATCTGAGATGACCATGCGCTGTGCAGATATCTGCCATCACACCGCCCCGGCCTCCAAACACAAACCGCCCAAGCCCTCTCTCCCTCCTTCCCTTTTCCATGTCCCACATGGTCCCTCTCCCCCCCATCCCTCTCTTTATCCTCTCCCCTACTTTTATTTCTGATTTTCTTCTCAACACCTTCATCTTCTTCCCCTCTGTTTCATCTGCTTCTCTACTCCTGCTCTTCCTCCTTCCCTCTAAACCCCCTCCTATCTCCATTCCTCCATTTCATGTCTCCCCAGTGACTCCATCCATCCATCCGTTCATCCATGCATGCATGGCTGGCTGTCCGTCCGGGGTTCTGTATGTGCTATAGGCAGAGCTACGGAACCGCTCTGGCACTCAGCCGTCGCACAACAGCCCAGACGCCCAGGGTCCCGGCCCAGAGAGTGTTTATTTATCGAAGAGAGAGGCTGGGAGACTGCTCACCACTGCATTTCTTCTTTTTCTCTCAGAAGAAGTAATGAGTGAGTAGAATAAAAGAGAGATAAAATATATGTATAATGTTTTTTTTTTTTACTGGAGCAACAGTGATGGTCGTCGTCATTTAGGACACACAGTAGAAGTTAGGTAAAACCATAAAATATATTATGGGATATGCCATTTCAAACAACAGAGGCTGTGTATCTGGGGAACATTGAGGAGGTTGCACAAGGAAGAAGCAGATATTCCCAAGAAGGAAATAATTTTGACAGAAATTGGCAGTGGTGGAGAAGTATTCAGATCCTTTACCTAAGTAAAAGTAGAAATAACATCTAACAATACTGCAGTACAAGCAAAAGCTCTAAATTCACAACATTACTTGAGTACATAAGTATTATCAGCAAAATGTAATTAAAGTACTCATTATGCAAAATGACTCCTTTCACAATGTTATATTATTATAAAATAGTATATTTAGAATTATAGATGCTTTATATTACTGGGTTAGTAGTATAGTACTGCAATATATCATATAAGTATATATATTTGTATGTAAAAAGTAACTAGTATAGTATATAAGTGTCAAAAAAATGAGTAAAAAGTATAGTATCTACCTCTGAGATGTAGTGAAGTATAAAGTAGCATAAAATGGGAACACTCAAGAAAAGTGAAAGTATCTCAAAATTGTACTTGAGAGCAGTACTTGAGTAAATAGTTACAGTCTACCACTGGAAATTGGAAACAAGATGCAAAAGGAGCAACTTAACTGATTAAATATGGAATAACTGGAAATGAGAATGTCTATAATACATGTCTGAGTGCCCATTTGATGACTCTTTGTTGTATGTTATGTTGTATTTGTACTATTGTCACATGGTCCTCTTTTCCTAAAAAAAGAAGAAGGAAACCAAACTTCACTTTAAAAGAACAACACTATATCAGAAGTGGTTTCTTTCAAAGCTTCCGCTTTCCCCTTTTAATGTTGGTCTGTGTCTCATTGAGCAATGAATAATATGATATCATTGTGTCCTCATAGGTCCAGTTTCCTGATAAATAGTACCTGGCTCAAACAGCTATCACACATAACTATAGGAATATATTGTAAAGAGCCTTTCTACATTTGCCTATGATTGTCTAAATGTACTACAGCATCTAAATGAGAAAATGACTTAAAGCTTGGAAGCCTCAACAAACAAGACAGTCAGGCAGGAGGGATGAAACCTATACGCAGTTATAAAGCTTTTACATCCTAAATGAAAGCTTCATCTAGACTTCTAAAGAAAATAATCTGGCCCCGAATATGAAATAAAAAGACTAAATAAATTATGTTTGATGCAGGTCTGGAATAAAGATAAAGACCCCTATTCTACAATCACTGAGCAATCTGAAGGCGATTGAGGTGGTCTGATGATAATCATTTTTCTACCCTCTCATTACACCCTGTGTATACTTATCTATGTGTGAGGGCAATTTAATTCAATTATGCAAACCAAAGCATAAAACTAAAGAGCATCACATCCAGCTCTTTAAAAAAAGAGACTGAAATATAACAAAAAAGGGAACAAATCACAAACACATTTCGGGTCAAATCTTATCAAAATGAACAAATCCTTTTCGTGATAATCAAACAGAATATTTGGCTATGACTAGACAAATAAAGCTGTTTGAAAAACACACAAAGAGTTCTGTGATTTGATGATGGGGAAAAAAATATACACCAAAACCTTTTTTCAGCCATAAAACATTTTGGGTGTTTGATTTAAAGTTCAGAGAGTCATATTGTTGGGGGAAAACCCGTAAGAGGTTTTTCAACTTTACTAGTCTATAATTACACGTTTCTCAGATATCAGTGAAAAGGCTAAAAGTTGCCCGGTAGCAGAGAGACACTTTCAGTCTCGGAGCAGCAGAGTCGGAGCTGCCACCCACAGTCTCACACAAGATTAATTATGATAATGCATTTCTTTACCCCTTTGTCATCGTAATGAATGGTTGCCTTTCTGGGGGAAAAACACACAAAACACAGAGAGAGACAGAGAAACACACTTTTCTTTAAGTCTTTGTTTGTGCGGTTGTAACGGAGGTATTGTCAGACGCAGCTAGCAGGTGGTAATGCAAACTCAGACCTGTAAGAACCTCACAACTCTGTGTGGGTGTGTGTGCATATGTGAGTATATGTGAGCAAACATGGCTGAAACGGTATAGCTTTTCTAAAAAGCTCTGCACTATTGTGATCAGTTACAAATGATGAGCAAGAAAAAAAAAAGCTCAAACGCTTTGAGACCACATACAGCTGTCTTTTTATGCACAGAAATTATATTTTGATGAAGAACTGTAGCAGGACAATAAGCCTGTTTTTAATCATACAGAAATGTTCTTCAACCATTTTTATCTTTTACATTTATAACATAAAATCCTTAATAGCTTACAGTTCAGGAATCACTTAAACATTTCCTGTATCCATTAAGCTCATTACTAGTAGCCTTGGTGTGAAATTGAACAGATTAAAGAGATTTTAAGGGGGAGTGACGTTTGAAACAGTTGAAAAAGTTTATTTTTAATGATTTGGAAAAGCCGATCTGTTTGCAGTTACAGCTGAAGATGTTATAAACTAATAAGATTAGAGAGAAAAGGTCACCCGAGGGTGTAAAGCAGGTCAGTCTTTTGCTTCTTCCTGTGATTTTACTGCAAAAGCAATTTAAGATGTGATCCCAATCAACCACCCAGTCAATGTTTAGTTAATTAGCCGGGGGGCCTCCGCGGTGACAGACAGGGATATCTGGCTCAGTGTGCGTGTGTGTGTGTAAGGCATGTCACTGAGGTTGTTATCCCTTACATGGGATCTGTGTCTCCACACACACTCTTTGTTGGCTAAGCAACATAAGCGACTGTTGTATCTCTAAAGCTTGTAAAAAAAAAGAGTGTTTGTGTGTGTATGTATTAAGTTAGAGATGGGTGGTGTTGGTGTGTGTGTGGGGGGGGGAGAGGAGGGGGGAGCATCTTGAAAGGTAGTGTGTGTGGAAAAAAAACGGAGGGAGGAAATTCATTTGTGGCCGGAGAACACAGAAGACAAATTGAGGAAGTGTTGTGCTAATGTGTAGGGGTCAGCAGCAAACACACACAGGTTTCTGACTGACTGCCACTTGGGTGGCCTGCTCTCTCTCTCTCTCTCTCTCTCTGTCTGTCTCTCTCTCTCGCTCACCCACGATCAGCCCTCAAGCCATGAAGCCACCCAGCTACTCAGCCACCCCCCCCCCCACCAACCCCAACCCGGAGATCAGACATCTGGGTATGTCTATGTATCGCACATTTGTCTCCACCATCAATCCAATCCGATCTATCTATCTATCTGGGAATCTTTATTTCCCCCCTCAGGGTTCAGCAGAAGCAAAAGCAAAGACGTCATGTGTTTGCAGAGGATGTCTCAGTGTGAAGGCGCTCAACGTGTTCACGTTTTAGCCCCTTAACACACATTTTTTCATTTCCCTTTTAGCCTTAAAAGTTGTTAAAACCATCTACACAAATTGACAGTCTCATATAATTTTCCCAAATTCCAACATGACATATTTGGTGGAACTTTTTGGGTTCTCCATTAAAACCTGAAATAAACTTCTGTTGGTTTAGAGCAATGTTTAGCTGCAAAGGTTGAGTTGGTGAAGACTGATCCACCAATGTGGCGCTGCTTAAACTGTTAATGTTGCTTGTTTTATTCAACTAGAGAGAAAAAAAATAAAAGAAACATTGGTCAAACTATTTGGCTGCACATTTTCTACGTTGTTTATTAGTGCACGTCTCACTTCATAAATCACAGTTGAGGAAGGTCAAACACTTCCTCCGCAACTTTATCTATCTTTTTCTAGATAGTCCTCAGACTTTACTTTGGACGGTTTTCATCGCAGCTTCTTCATCAGTAGAAAGTAGCTCCAATAAAAACAATTGCCAGACATTTGGCATATTTGGATTATCCAGAGTAACAGGAAAAACACATTACTGCTGAATTTTTACATGTAATTTTTCAATATTTTGTGAAAATCCCATTCACCTCCAGTGTATTCAGGTGCTGCAAAGGCCAATATCTCAGAACGGTAGCCAATAAAACCAAATTCTTCATGGCCAGACATCACTTGTAATAAGTGGGGGAATATGCCTAATATGATTTGGGAAAATTGAGCCTTTAAAATACTAACCAACAAGCTGGATTATATAAAAAAAAGGGTGTTTTGGAGGAACATGTGAGACACGAGAGAGTGTCAAGACAACATGTCCAGAAGTGTCATATAATGCATTTATCTTGACTAAAAGCACCAAATGTTGACACCCATTGGAATTCTCTCCAACTCCCTTTGGGTCCCGTCCCAGACTCTGAAAAAACTGTGATGTGAACAAGCTTTTCAATCTCCAGACTTCTGTCAACGTCTACAACATTAATGTCCTAAAAAAGTGATGTCTTCATGAAACACTCTGCACACAGACACAAGAAAACTATACATTGAGCTGAGTAGGTGCAACAGAAACGGGATCTTAAAACTTATTTTGACAAAAAATGTCGCCGTAGACGTGCAAGAGCATCTTCATTTATTATGCTGGCTTTCATCTTTGTTAAAACAAATCATGTGGGCAAAATGTGCTGCCAGTAAAACGGGGAACTGACGATAATCTGTGCATAGAAATGTTGTATTTTACAGATCACTACTCTCCTCTCTGATGTTAGAAAGATTTGTTTGGGATGCATAATTAGATGAAAATCTTCTGTAGAGATGTCAGAAAAATTCCACGAGGCTACAAAACCCAAAGACCGTCAGACAGCCTGATATATGATCTGTGGCTCGACATCTGATCTCCAGATCTGCAAAGCAAACATGCACATTTGTGTACGCATGTGTGCACACGCATGCATTCACTCAAACAGGGTGTGAGACGGCGTTGATTAGTTTGTGTGACAGAGGATTAACAATGGTCGCACACAGGTATGCCTGCACACATGTGTGCACACACACATTGGCAAACACATGTATGTGTGCTGGGAGGCGGGCTCCGCCATGGTGGCGTTGTATTGAGGGGACTCTGGGGTCTTTGGGTAAATATACAAACCTCTGCCCAAACACACCCGGCTGCCAGATCTCATCATGTGGTTGAAGAGAGAGGTCAGAGTGTGAGACCGCTAAAAAGGTTAACACAGCCAAGACAAAGAGCACGGACAAAGTGAACCTTAACTGTGGTTTTCACCACTTTTAGCTCAAAACTCAGGTGACAAATGTCGTTTTTCGCCTTCTCTTGTCGTCTGAGGAAAAAGTCTACACCAGGTTGCAATAACTGTAATATAGAACTAGGTATCTTCAAATGTATACAAAGTGAATGAAATGGGAACAATACTACAGGAAGATCAACACAGGTAAGACGACGGGCATGGAAAACTACTGAACAATGAAGTATTTCAGTCTGGAGTGAAGCCACATCTAGAGTAAACACGGTGGGAAGACAATTCAGCGGTGGGGCCACATACAGTAATGCAGAATACTTTGTTTATTTAGTTCGTCTTTTCCGCGTGGAACTCACATTTATGGAATGTGTTCTTGTAAGAAAACAAGTCAAATGAGAGTGTGACTCTTTGTTTTTGCACTCCATTGTGTAGACTTCTATCCCAAACTCATTCTACATCACTGTTTATGCCGCTAGTATACAACAAAATAAATAAACATACTCTCACATTTTAAGAGAAATGATAACACACGTCATAACCAATTAAACTTAAAGAGAAACTAAATATCTCCCTAAATATTTTTTTTCCAGGATCTTTGGATTGTAGGTGGAGCTGTCCCACTCCCACACACACAATCTACATTTTTCCAGCTGTGAGCACCTTTTCCTTTGTGCATTGCATTGTGGGGAAAAGGGTGTATATCAACAACACACTCAAAAATCTATTGATAAATGTACTTTGTAGGAGACGGGATTGGAAAATGTTCCTACATTTCCAACAATGCAACTTTAACACAGGATTTATTGATAAAAAAAAGTTCAGTCTGGGATCCCAAACCAAAATAACCCTGATGACATCATCAGGGTTATATTGTCCGACTTCAGAGAGCTCCTCCAGAGCCAGAGGACATTATACTATACTATACTATATATAACATTTCACAGGTTGAGTACCCCACATGAGTAAACCAAGCGGCAACTTCCGGTGCAGAGAAGTGAAGTGCCAAAAGCTGCAGTTCTTCAAATGGCCACTTGAGGCTGTCTCCAAAAGCGAGTCAATCCCCATTGACCTCCATGTTAAAATGCCCAACTTTACAGCAGAAATAAACATGTTTACAGCCTGGTACAATAAATGGTTTTGATTTCTATGGCTAATATCCATATTCATGACAAGTGTATGGGGGGTGAGTTTTTATATAACTCACCCGTTTAAATTATATTAAGGCTTAAAGTTAAGCATAGCGTGGCCGCTTTGAGTGACAGTTAGGTGTCGTACTAGGTCGCTAACGGCTAGCTGTCCGCTCTGCAGCGTCACTGCCAAGAAGGCGACGGTCCGAGCCACCCACTTTGAGCTCCAAAATCGCTCTTCAGAAACCTATGAGTGACGTCACGAAGACTACGTCCATCTATGGAGGAAACTGAGCTTGATGTGTAAAATCAATAAAAGGAAAGAAGGAAACTGGAGCGTCTTTGCTTTATAAAAAAATTGTTTTTTAAATAATAAAATTCCCCTTTAAGGGAAAAAATGTGTTACAGATTTCTGCTTTAAGAATATCTTGAGCAAAAATCCTGTGTACTTCAAGAATTATCAACGAAGTTGTTCATTCAACAGCGTTGGAGATGGAAACATATAAATGAGTTCATGACTATTCTTTATTCTATACCCGGTATTATTACAATTTTGGTGCAGTATACTGTACATGAATATAAATAGTGTATGGTACAGATGAAAGCCACATTAGTAATTGTCATTTTCTTTACAGAATAATCATAAAAACATGTTCATCTAACTGACAGGCTAACAAGTACATCTAATGGACTGTAGAGATGGAAGGCAGACATCATAATCTCTCACAGAGCAACATCATATAATCAGGCCACAAGAGACAGTCTAAATGACTCCTGCAAGGCCACAGACACAATAGGAAACAGAGGACTGAATCACACACACGTACACACAACACAGCCGCGCAGACATCCCTGTCCTCATCTTCTTCCTTCGTGACTAAGGAACTTCAAACCTGTAATTTAAGAAATGCTCTGCTGAAGGAATGCAATAAATCCTGTGACAGCAAAGGGAGCAGAGAGGGAAAGAAGAGGAGAAAAAAGTGTCAGGCGCGAGTCAGTTTCCTCCTCCGCTGTGTTTGTGTGAGAGGGTGGGGTGTCGGTGTTAACTGATACAGGATCAAGCTGGGTGGTCCGGGGCCTACACATACACCATTTTTGTGTACAAATAAACTTAACCCCCACGCCATTGTGGTCACCCCTCCCACGGCTTTTTCCCTCCATCTCTGGTCTTCACAGCTGCACAGGGTGCACGCTAACACATTCAAACAAAGTCTCCGCCCTCTCACACGAGGTAAATTGAGTAATTAAGTCCTGCCATTATAGGAGACAGCAACAGTTTGATAATAACTAGTGTGGCGAAACAATTACAAAGATCTACCTAGAAGTGACATTCAAGCTGTCATCGGTGATTTCTTTCTCAAAGTGATGAAGACCCATTGCTGAAAGATGAACGGCACACAAAAGAAAAACATGCTGAGTCATGGGGTTTAAGCACTTGTCTTTATTTGGACACAATGTACAAAAAAGCCTATGAGAAGAAGCGTCAAGCAGCATCCAAGCTTCTGGTTGGTCAGTCGGCCGATGAATTGGTTGTCCTCTTGTGTTTTGCTGCTCTCTGATTGGTTAATGAGGGGATTCCACCCTCTATCCTCGTGGGAGCTAGATCTCCATCAGCTGGTCCGTTCCAACGATGACCTCGTTAGTCCTCTCAGCTGAAGAAGAGAGAGAGAGAAACTTATAATTTACACAGAAAATATGATACCAAAGGTGTAAAGTGTTGTGTGGTTTGAAACCCTCTGGTGATTCTTGTGTTTTATGCTGAAATCTAAAGTTTTGATGTTTCTCTCAGGGTTAAGAAATCTGTAAGACCCTTCAGCTTTAATCGCCCTGTTTGGCTGTTTTTATCTATTCAAGTATTCATTTTATCTTTGTAAGGTGTCCTGAAAGGCGCCACTAAAATGTATTATAAATAATAATAATCTCCCCCTAGCAACAGCTCGTAAAGTGAACAACCAAGTTGTGGGCAACATTATCTTGTCTTTACCTCCAACAGGAGGCTTAATCATTTCCTACTACTATTATACAAGACTCCATTTCAATTACACGTAGATACTTTTCTCCGTTTCGACAGGGCAACGATTAAATACAGTGTCTCTTGGAATATAAATATGGTGTTAAACATAATCAATTAACAGCTTTATTCGCTATATACATATTGAAGGCATGCCATCCATAACTGGATATGGTCTTGCACTTTTACCTTGAAAAATGTGGTAGTTTCAGTTATTAAAAACTGGTTGGATGTCGGAGTTTCAAGTACATCACCAAGTTTTCTAAATAGTCTTTTGTTCGCAGCTTTATTCAGGGTTCCTACAGCTTAAGGCGATTCACATTGGTTTTTTTTTACCTTTTTTAATGCCACTTGGAATGAAATTGAAGACCACCTTTACAGTTACCAAAAACATCAATTACCTGTTTATTACAGGACATAGGTAACCTAACGTTTACCAAACATTTAAAGGCACATTAGTGTTTACTCTAATGGGATACCCATTATGTAATTTCTGCATTTTGATCCCATACTGAAATGAATGGGAAACAATGGCTGCCTTGTAGTTAACAGGCTACAACATGCAAACCCACTGTACAGTATGGTGCTATGATTTATTTGAAATCTTCAGCGTGGTAAGACTTAGGTCACCCTGACCGCTACCCCTGAACCTCACAAAAAGAAATAGATGATGCTTGAAACAGAGTCTGCCAGTATTTTCTCTCTATCTCTCTCAACCCAAAGCTGGTTCAGCATGAGGAGAGCAGCCGCCGCTCCTCCCTCCCTCCCTCCATCCCTCCATCTCCGAGCATCGGTACTGATCCAAAGCAAACGGTGGCAGCGAATAATGTTCCATCCACACAGACAGGTTTTAGTGTGAAGGAATCTGCTGCTCAGAAACGAGTTTGGAGGGGAGGACAAATGGAGCATGGGACAGCAGGAGAGCGAAGGAGAGGAAGAGACTGGAGGGAAAGCGAGGAAGGGTTACTCAATATAGTGTTTAAATGTACTAAGACTATATATATTTACATATTTCTCCAATATACAGTGCCAACGCTGACCCGAATCAACAAATAAAGGAGAGAATAAGCCATATGTTGTAAGCAAATATAGCTGATTGTCAGGTGAATAGATAAATGTTATCAAGATGTACCATCAGATAAGAACGTAGTGTCATCTTCAAGAGACACTGGGAAGAAGAGGAGAGACATCTACAATGTATGCCTGCTGTTTTAATGCACGCATATGTGTGTATTTATCAAAAGAACCCAGAGGAGAGGTATGTATCTTTGAAATATCGACACCTGACAGACCTGTATCTGTCAGGTGTGTGTGTGTGTGTGTGTGTGTGTGTGTGTGGGTGTGTGTGTGTGTGAGGGTGAACTAGCAGGGTGGTCCTGAGCTGCTAACAGCTTCAGCAGTAGAGTGGGTGTGTAATGTGTTTCGCAGCCTGCGGTCAGCCAGCTAGATTAGTAGCTAGAGGCAACCCTGTGCTTTCTTACAATATGATAAAAAAACAAGAGAGAGCGCAGGTGAGCAATGGATTATATAGATGAAACTTTTAAAAAACTGTTGAGGCATGTTTGGATTACATAACATTATTATTATATTTTCAAACAGCAATGCCAACTAGTTACTTAAAAATGTATTAAAATAAAAAATACATTTTGACAATCAATTAATCAGTTTGAGTAATTAAAAAAAAAAGGCAAAATTCTCTGATTCCAGCTTCTTAAATGTGAATATTTTCTGGTTTCTTTACTCCTCTATGACAGTAAACTGAATAAGTTTGAGTTGTGGGCAAAACAAGACGTCATCTTGGGCTTTGGAAAACACTGAACAACATTTTTCACCATTTTTTTTACATTTTATAGAATAAATAAGTAATCGATTAATCAAGAATATAATCAACAGATTAATCGACAATGAAAATAATCATTCGTTGCAGCCCTCTTCCCTCCATTACTCATTTGCTGACGAGGACAACTTGTCGAGTATTAGTGTATTCTACAGACACATGACACTGGCCATACAGAGTTGTCTAAAATTATGATAAACGTTTAGGTTTGTTTTTATTTCCTTCTTACTCTGCTGCTCAGGGTGAAATGGATTTTCATATCCACCACATGTGTGCGTAAGTGCCAGAAAGTTAATGCGCCAAATTTCTATAATTATGAACAACTCAGTGATTCAAGAACCTATGTGGTTATATCCACTCTTCAGGCACGGCAGTAGGGTCTTTCTGAGGTCCTTTTTTTGTTTCCTGTATCCAATTTGAGAATAAGAGGCTGCTGTATGCTGAACATACTGTAAAGCCCTCTGAGGAAAAACTTGTGGTTTTGGGCTATTTAAATAAACTTGACTTCACTTGACTATATACAGCAGATCCCTTTTATAATGTCTATTGAGACAACAAGGCATTTTATAAAATAATAATCAAAGCGAGAAAAACAACAATGAATGTGAGAGTGACATTTTCATGTGATACTTTCTGTCCATCAGAGACACCGAGGCTGCAACTTTGCAATTGTGTGACTGAACTTTGGCTATGCAGTGCACGCAAAAACAATTATGCAACCGAGTTTTCCAACGTTCAATAACATAAAGTTAGCAGCTCGTTGCTGGCCATCGGGGGAACATTTGCCAAAAAAAGAAGCTGAAGCGAGATCAGTTTTGACGCAGCGATCACTCACTGGATGCTCCAAAAAAAAAAAGTCTCAAACATTTTGTAGGTGAGTTTAGCTCAAATTCACGCTGTTGTTACTTAGAGCACCCTGTTGTTCACTCAATTAGGCTGCTCAGTCTGGTAGCCGAGCTCGGTCTCTATTGCTCTATATGTGTGTGTGTGTGTGTGTGTGTGTTGGATGTGGCTGGAGGCTGCTGCTGTTGAATTCCGGGTGGTCCTGTTCTGGCCCTGCTCTCTAACCTCTCCATCAATGTGACACACACACACACACACACACTCGCACACACACGCACATGCACACACACGCATAGAAAGACACACACGCACGCACACACACACACACAGCTAGCCTTGGGGACAAGCGGATTAAGGAAATAAAAAAATATCTGACAAATCTCTCTATCACGCAGAATTCAGAATTCAGAAACTTTCCTAGTTGGAACACTTATACCACACACGCGCACGCACGCGCACGCACGCGCACGCACGCGCACGCACGCGCACGCACACATTAACACCTTATCTGAGTCAGCTGAGGAGAAGCAGATAGTGTATAGATATTTAACAGATAGTGTTTGTTTGTAAAGTTGTTGTACTGAATGCTGTTATAATGTAAGGTGTTTCTGTTATTTTGTCCTTTCTTTCAGTGTCCAGTTGATTTAATTTCGGGATGCCAAATGGTCAACTACTGTTTGTTTTGCTACATTCAAATGCCTAAAATGTAGGGCTGTCCCAAATACCATTTTTCGGGCTTCGAAGCTTCGGTGAGAAACATTCGAAGGTATTCGAAGCTTTGCGGCGCGGCAGGCTGACATGTTCTTCCGTCTGTCTATCTCCCTCTCCCCCGTTTCAGTGCCGCTGTCGCGCTGCTGTACATACACATCTCTACAACAGCGATATCCGTCCGAGAATAACTAATAATAATGAATGTTGAATATGAATAATTAATAATGTTGTGGGATTATTCCTTATTTCATGGTTTATTTTAGGATTTACACATTGTTATTACACATATATATACTTATTACACGGCGTTGTTGAATACTTGATTCTGATTGGTTAATCACGGCATTCTGCGGTCTGTTGTTTCTTTATAGCAGACTGTTGCTATGTATAACAGACTGTTGCTATGGGCGCAGTTCTGATGTCGGACTATGGAGGACCGTTTTTGACGAAGCTTCGAAGCAGTCGTGTCAGCCCTACTAAAATGTACTTTCAGCCTGCCTGGGTAATGAGACGAGAGGTTGTTGAGCATCATGTTCTGATAATTACGCTGAGAAGAAATTAATAGAATCAATTATTTTCTGTGTGTGTGTTTATGCTCGTGGTGCTCACCCTCTGGTTCGATCCGTTGTCCGTTTCCCACCAGGCAGTATTTGAGGTCTGCTCCTCGGCCGATGACAGCGTTACTGCAGATCACGCAGCCCTGGATGTTACACCTGGAAAACACACACACGATTACATTAATCACATTCTTCTTTTACTTTCTACAGCAGTGGTTCCCAACCTGTTGGTCAGGACTCCCCACCAGATAATAAAAGAGAATAGGAAGAACATATTCTCTTACATGCTTATTATGTTTAACAACTTTTTCCTCCCTGTAGAATAGTTAATACTTTCACCTCTTTTAGGACTTCAAATGAAACAATCTGAGAGGGAAAAATCATTCTGCTCATAACTCACTTACACAAGATGGTGCTTCATTTTATTAGGTACACATAAACAATAACAATAATGCAATCTAATACAACAAACCCGCAATAAATTCATCCTTCATAAAGGTTTAATGTTCAGAGTAGGGTGTCATGATATGGTATGGGCGATAACCATGATATTTAAAAATTAAATATTGATATCATGTTAATAATACAGCGCCTCTTAAATCATTTTATATATACAGTTAAGGTTACAGTCTCTCCACCTCCCTACACTCATATTTGGAGTGTAATTAATTTGCCAAAACAGAGATAAAACGCACAATAAACAAAGTTAAAGATTAATTTGACTAATAGCATTATCATTATTTTTTTAAATTTTCTATAGATATTGCTATAATATCATTATCGTGAATTCTTTTGGCCACAATAATTGTAGTTCAGACCTAATTCAGAGTTTGTTTAAACTTCATGAGTAAAAAAAAAAATCAATAATGAAACATTTACAGCCACCCAACAATATCTGTAACTTGAATTACTTCATACGGGTCTGAAAGCGGTGAACCAGTGGCTCATTTCTGGTACCAAGTGATAGTTTGGAAACTCTTGCGTGATTAAAGATTAATATTTTGCTGGGAGAGGTTTGGTAGTGTAAAAACATGTTTTTCCGGCGCTGCTTCATTGGAGATTCAAACATGTTTATGGTTCACAGTCAGTTTTCTTCCATGTACCTTATGTACACACAAGAACATTCATACTGGGAGCTGCCCAGTACAGCCACAACCTTCCACTGTTGGCTGTTAAAAGCGTCTCCGCTCGCACAGCTGTGGACTGAGTGCCGTACTGGAGGTCAAAGTGACAGTAGAAACATTCAGCCCCATCAGGGATCCTCCCACCTGCTCCGAACACTCAAACATATCCAATCAACGGAACTTAATGACGCTAAATTAACATATATATTAAAGAACAACAGCAAGCCTGCGCTGTGTGCACGTGTGTGTGTGTGTGTGTGTGTGTGTGTTCAGACATTGTTGGCCCTGTGCTACAGTCCCACCTGAGCTGGCAGTGCCAACCCACCGTGCTCACATTCAGCCAAACCATCACCATAAAATTCTTGGAGGGGAGACACAGACAGTCTTGTGTGTCCTGTGTCAGCTAACCGTGGAGGGTGAGGGTGTGTGTGTGTGTGTGTGTGTGTGTGTGAGTGCGTGGGTTAGAGAATGTGTGCCTCAGTAGCTTGGGGAGCCCGGTGGAGAACACATGTTGGTCTTGCCCAGGCAGTGACGCACACACACTTGGCCCTCTGCGCCTCACACACAGACAGGTTTGTATTGGCTCATTCTATTCAGGTGGTTAGGCCTGCAGGGAGAGGGAGAAAGGAGTGTGTGGACGTGTGTGTGTGACTACCTAGGAGGTGGTGGTGGTGGTAGTTGGTGATGGGAGATTACAAGATTCAGAGTTTTGTAACATTAGAGAGAGAAGGAGGGAGAGAGACCACCAAAGAAGCTTCGGAGCTGAAACACCACTAATTACTAACACCAGGGCTCCTCCTTGCCATGACCCCCCCCTCATCCTCCCTCTCACACACACACACACACACACACGTCAACCCCCACCTCCTGTGCCAACCCCCCCCCTGTAAAGTTGACCCTTACTATCCCCCTTCCCAAACACGCAGCGCTTTGTCAACAAGTTCTGGTCAGCTCCAAACAAAGAGAGCAGAAATGCGAGGGGTTTCTGCGACATGGCCGGGGTCTGCTAATCCCCTCACACTGGCTCTCTTTCTTTCCTTCTTTCTTCCTTCCTTCTTATGTCCTCAAAAAAAAAAGAAAAAAGAAAGAATTGCAATTTCTTTCTTGCGTGCTAGCTTGCTTTCCCCTCGCTTTCTTTCTTCCCCTTCTCTCTCGTTTCTTTCATGCCTTTGTGCGTGCACCTACATGGGCATGATGAGGGTCCCCATGCTGGCTGGCTGGGGTCCCTGAAAGGCTTAAGAAGAGATGGAGAGAGACAGAAAGAGAGAGGAGAGAGATGGCGTTGATGGAGAGAAAAGAGAGGGAGGAGTAAGAAATTGAGATAAAAGAAAAGGAGCCCGTGAATGAGTGCATTAAAATCCAGACTTGAGGCCAAGATGAGTCTCTTTCCTCTGGAGTTTCTGGCTAAGAGACTGAGCAGATCAATCTACATGCTAATTCTACAGTGGCTACTGGCGCTCTCTGTACAAGAAGTCCTCTTTTGTTGCAAAAAAAGCAGTCAATTTTGACCACTTTAACTACTCGCTACATTTGACAATCGTGATGTGTTATAATAACGTGGCTGATCATGAGGCATCACTATTCAGACTGCCCTCCCCAAGTGAAATCATGATGTGGCAATACAACACGTTCTCATCCCAACTTGTCACATCACTCCCTCTGTGTCACTTTTCGTTCGCAGTAAACACGTGTTTAACATTAATTAAAGAAAAACACTTGCTTAGGTTTAGGAAACAACTACATGGTTGGGCTCAAAATTACGTTTGTAAAGTGTAAATGTGACTCTACGTTGAGAACAAGGGACACAAACAAACAGCTGATTGTGACTGTTGGACCCATCCGCCCTGTGTGTCTCTTTTTCGCTCTTTAAATTACGGCACCCCACTCCCGGCCCACTTTTTCTGAGCATTTACTGTTGATGCGAATGGGTTTACATTCATTGTAGTTAATTGAAAGCCTGGTGTTTTTCCTGCAGGCACTATAGGGTACCTTGTGTGTCGGTATCACACGCCGATGGGCGTGACAAAGCGTTGGTAACTAATGCCCTGGGAATGAGAACGGTTTGGGCAATGCCATGATGTCCTGCATGGTACCCCGGAGTTTCCTCACCAAATTTGGATTTGAAAATCCTTCCTGGTTCTTTGAGGTGATTTTTCAGTTGAAAAGAAGTTGCAATGACGCGAATAGTTTGGCTTCTCTTGCTGATTTCTAAGAAGAAAAGCAGCACGTTTGTAGAATTGTCAGCACATCCTTTGGTAGTTTCTGCTTTCTGTTGGAAATTATGTCTAGCAACCATCACAAACAGCCAATAACTCAAATTATAACAATATTATTATACTCATGTTCTCATCAAAAGCTTGATATCCCCTTAAACCTCTCTAACCCGCTGGTGAGCCACTGTTTACAAACTCATGCTGTATAGCCAACTTTTGTTCAAATGCACAGAAATTTATTACCAATGTAGAGAACCCAAAGTTTCATAGGACACCAAATCTGTCGGGCTTAATTTTGGGGAAATGTGTACAAAGTGATGTACAAGATCTCTAGAACGTTTCCATCTGGTGCAGCCATAAAAAAAAAAAAAAAGCATTTTGGGTTTGAATATTTCAAGTAAACACGACCATATAACAGCTGTGCTGAGGTCGTTACACTGGCTTCCAGTACATTTTAGAATTGATTTTAAAAATGTAATGCTTATTTTTAAGGCCCTACGTGGTCTGGCACCCAAATATATCTCTGACATGCTTGTGAGCTACGAACCAGCTAGACCCCTCAGGTCATCTGGAAGAGGCTGTCTGGTTATTCCCCGGTGGGTCTCCAGGAAAACTGGTGAAACTGCCTTTAGCTTTTCTGCGCCAAGCCGCTGGAATATAGGTGTGCTCCGACGCTATCGTCCTTTAAAAGTAATCTGAAAACTTTCCTTCCGGTTGCCGGTCTTAATTATTATTTTATTTTATTCTTACTTCGTTATTGTTTTAACCTACATGTTTTTATGTGTCTGTTTTATATTGTGTTTACTTATGTAAAATGTTTTATCTTTACACTATCAATATAATGTCTGTGGCTGCAACTTCCGCGGTTGCTCGCATGTTGTTCAGCACATTGTGCCTCCACCTGCAATGAAAAGTGCTAAATAAATAAAGTTTGCTTGCTTATTAAAATAGGAAAAAAAAGGAAAACTAAACTGTATGTTAAGGGATTAACCTAATAAAAGGACTTAATATCGACACATTCTTCTTTCTGGCATTTGATTAGCTGGTATTGATGAAACTGATCAATTAATCATTTCAATGCTACTCACTTCCCAGACTTTTGCTGTGAGGAATACACCTTTCAAACCCCCACGGTGTTCCACAAATTCCATAACCAGTGGGATCTTTGGTATAGGCGAGTAAATTAGCGGCTAAATGAAATATATGGATGTTGTGTGTTTCAGTTCAACAGCTTTGTGTTTGTTTGGAGCTGGTCTCTGGCTGGTTGCACACCAATAGGTGCATTGTTAACTCAGCGCTCCCCGTTTGACCCCGTAGAGCGCAGAAAACAAAACCTGTTACACGTCCCATCAACGGACACACACATCCACGAGCATCTGCCTCACACACACACCCACGTTTGCACAGAGGAGCACCTAGAGAATTCAATGGAAAGATATGCAATGAATGAACCGCTAGGCATACCACTGCTTTTATATGTGAAAGCAGAACAGGGAAAAACAGGGGGAAAGGTTTGGTCGTTTTTGGGGTAGTGCAAGGACAGGTTTTTCCTGGCAGCATAAGATCAATCATCTGATTTTGAAATCTTTGTTTACTAAATTCCACCGTTTTATCACACACTGTACAGTATGCGTGTACTAACTGAACACCTCGCAAAAGCTGACGTTGACGATTAAAACTTTAATTCATAAACATGCCTCGAAGGTGAAATTCTTTTTCAGCCTAAATTAATGTGTTTGCAAAAGCACTTCAAAGTACGTGTTATCAACGAGTGTGTGCATGTGTGTGTTCTCACCCCTCCTCGATGGTAACCCCGTGCATGATGATAGAGTTGGTGACTTTGACCTTCTCTTTTACGGTAGTGGAGTTTCCGATGGTTGATCTCTTTATAGAGGTCTTATCTGCAACCTGGCACTGCGCTCCGATGATACTGTCTGATCCCATCTGTTGGCAGAGCGAACACAAACAAACCGGTAACATTACTCAGACATAAATACATTCACAGGCCTCTCCAATAAGGATCAAGCGCAAATTAGACTCGAAGAGATAATAACGAGTGAGATGTGATACAGGACGGTTATTAAAACTGATAATTAAGAGAGAAATGAAAGATAAGATAAATATGAACACTCTGACTTGTTGACAGACTAATCATACTTCTACTGCATTACACTGACCTGACATCTCTCAGAGATGACAGCAGACGGGTGGACCGCTGGCTCCTCAAACAGTTTTGGGGCCTAGTAGGGAGAAGATGGAAGAGAGTGAGACATGAGAAAAAAACTGGTTGAGTTTGATGGTAAACGCCTGGCAACGACTTGTTGTGAAGTAAATGCAATGTAACTGGGAGGGAGAATGCAACATCTAATAGCTGAATGTTATCAATGTTATCAATAGCACCTTTAAATCAACTAATCTTTGTGTAATTAACGTAAAGCCATGTATATATGTGCACATCAAGGCACATAAAACTGAATTCCCTCCAATCATACAAGATAAACACATGCACACTTGCAAATGTGTATTTAACAAAATCCCTGGAAAGAGCAGGCTCATGTCTGACTCACCAGTCGGTTTGCTTCTATGAAAGCAGCTAAAGTGTTGACGCGGTAGCAGAGGCCCTGGTCAATAATGTGAACGTAACAGCGGAGCTTTCCTCCGTGGTAAGCCTCGCTCATGTCACCGCGGTGGTCGTTCCAACAGGAGCGCTCCTGGGCCAGCTGGAGGAGAGGCTCGTCTCGTGATGAGATGAGGAGCTCTGGATGATAAAAATAGACGGGAAGAGCAGAGTTAGGAGTTCAAATGATGACTGTTTTGGGGGATTTTGTGTGCCTTGGGATTAGGCAGAGCTTTCTTTTTTGTCAAAGTCGCTCACATCCTTACGCTTGCACATTTTTTCTGCTTCCAACACAAAGTTCAAAGTTCAAAATGTTCACTTGCTGTCTAATATATCCCACCCACTGCCAGGTGCCATTGTAATTAGATAATCAATGTTATTCACTTCCCCTGTTAGTGGTCTTAATGTTATGGCTGATCGGTGTATTCTAAATGAGTAACACTGCTGTGGCTGTTGATTTTGAAGTATGAAGTTGAGATGTGTCGGTGCAAAAACTGACCGTGGTTCGTGGAGCCGTCATTCGTTTTCTGGTTCTGATCCTCGGCGTCGTCTTTGATTTTCGGACTGTTGGTTGTTTTGGAAAACTGCTTCCGCACCAAATATGGCACCAGTTCACCACGGATCGAAGAGATGGACCTACGATACGAGAAGAGAAGAAAGATTAAATATGATGTCAACATCATGTTAAGCATCCTACAAAGACATCAGTATCACACATAAGCCCTAACATACGTCAATGATCCTGGTTTAATGTGCTGTCGTTAGACAATGGTACACTTCCTAATCGTCACTTGGTGAAGAAAGCCTAACTGTGAGTGAAATACTAAATGAGCAAGTGAGGGAATGAGTTTGTGAGGGAGCTTCTTCTTGTATCCTTTTGGTGCTGTGCATCTAAAACACAGAGAAGACAGCTGAGAGATGCCACGACCTTGCAGTTATTTGACTCACTGTTAATGTCATGCATCTCCCTCTGTTCTGGTTACCCGATGTCTAAATGTCCCTAGTCTCCAACCCTCTCCAATTTGGTCTCCTATACAATTACTGTACTTGAGTAGATTGTTAGAAAAGGCAAAATAAACTAAACAGCAATGAAAACAAATGCAGTGAATGATGCAGTTATTGTCATAAAAAGCAGATAATGACAATCAGCACCTCAGCTTCTTATGATGACTTCCAGTCTCTCTCTGTGTAAACCAGGAGGTAACTTCCCCGTCTTAATTTCTTTTTCCTTCTCTTTGCACTGTGCTGTGCTCAGTGTTCCTCCCCACCACCCTACACCCCCCCTTCACTTGCCCTCTCTTACTTTCTTTTAAAGGGAGATTAGAATTTCCATCTGAATGACAGGAGAAAAACAACAGTTACTCTGTCCATTTCCCTCCTTGAGCAAGAGACAGCATGGAGGAGACAGGAAGAGAGAAAGAGGAGCTGTTAAAAGAAAGTCCCAGAAAAGAGCTGAAGAAAGAAATGAGTCATCTAACAAGAGAGGTGATATATGGCGGCGGCAGAGAGTGCATTAGTGATGTAATGACGTAAGATTTATATCTACATCTCTGTGGCAAATTACTATGTTCGAGTGTACCTCTCGCTTTAACCAAAACTATTCAGCAGGAGCGAGGAGATGGAGCGTAGTTGGAGGAATTTGTGTTTGTTGGCTGGGATTTGGATTTATTTATGTGTCACACTTCATTTAAAATTGTTCAGATTTAAAACTGGGCAATGACAGATTTCCACAATCCAATCTTTAGCCAAGCGGCCACTTTTCAATGGGACCATTTGTTCAGAATACACACGTTGGCAAGTCTCATCACCACCCTGTTTTGAGAAGCGTGGCGCCACGTTGTTCCTTAGCTCGCAACCTTGTCTGGTATTCGTCATTCGTCATCATTCGTTATCAAACACGCTTGATATTTTTGTCAGCAGTCTTTTGTGTTACTCAAGATCTCCTCTTCAAGTGTGCACAGTCTGTCAAAAACTTTATATTATTAATGGTCAGGAAGAAGTGAGGTAAGACATCCTCTGGAGGGCAGACCAGGGAAGACCTGGTCAGGTCTGTTTTTGACTATCGACTATTCAACGTGGTTGTGGAACAATATTTTGCTTTAACATGTTTTGCAATATCAGTTAAATCTTATCAGTTGGCCTAATGGGCAGCGTGGACTGAAGTGTAATAAAGAGTCTTTTGTCAAAGTTGCTGCATTGCTGTTCTTTCTTACAACAAGATAATGAGCCCGCTGCATTTAGAATGAAAGAACATGTTTGTCTTTCATTGCTGGAGTTGTTATTCACTGTGCTTTTTGCCCACAAGCAGTCAATGGACGAGATCCTCACCTGATGTTTGCTGTGATGACAAGCAGCTCAGAAAGACTGATTTCCAAACTTACCAGGAACTCTTCCTTTGTCTTAAGTCTGTTTCCCACTGGACACAAATCCAACTAACACCCATTAACATCTGGCTTTTGTCTTTAGTGGGAAAGGTTACAATCGGCATTCATTCCCTGGACAAATGACTCTGCAGTAGTCACGGGTATTTATCGGCTCCAGCTCTGATCGGCAGTGACGGAAACATGACACCCAGGTGGACGCGCTAATTTTCGGCCCTTTTCTGGTGCGATGCTATGTGACGCGCGTTGAAGTGAATATATAATAAATAAAATCAAAAGGGATTTGGGATTATTATACTATATTAACGCACAAAACTATCCTCAAAGCCACCAGACTCCAGTCAGACAACTGTAATTTTACCTTGCTGATCGTTGTAAAACTCCATTCAAACTCGACAAAAACAAAATAAAACTCATCAAAACCGTCTTTTTAGTCTTTCCACCGTTCCAACGATCACCAACTCTGGTTTGAGAGTTTGATAGAGAGACTGAATAAGTAACTGATATAAATAAAGTTTTCACTGTTTACTAACCCTGCTTCGGTGATATCGAACGTGACACACCAGGAAACAAAACAGAAAGGCCAGTGCAACGACACGACATATTCGCAATGGGAAAGGTCACCTATTTTTCCTTTTTTTTCTGACAATCATAACGCCTCTAAATATCACATTATAAGCAGTTTGAATCATATTAGCCAACGTTTATTCCTTATACTATGAGGACATTCTTGTCAACGTATCTTATATTCTTAAGCTTGTAAAAAAAAAGGTGATTTATTTATTCATTTCAGAGTTGATTGTTTGGATTTTGAACCCAAATCTGTTAGAAAAACTAACTTCATACACTTTGAGGAGGAATAACTAATGAATTTTCTATTGCAATACTTTATTTTCATTCATACTTTGTTAAAATAGAGTGAGCATAACAAACCATGAGGCCTTTTGTGAATTGAAAGACTGACTCATGAAGTGACTGTATTGTTGCACCCCTACCTAATACCTTTATGTCATTACTAACACCAATTTTAATACAAGCTTATATCATAAAGGTCCTTTGATTTTTCTAACCAGTGTAACCATGCGTGTACTGTATTGCCAGACACTGCTTCAGTTCAGAGGCTAAAGGCCTAACAGCCTGCCTCAGTGACACGTAGTAAAACAAATTAACACCTCGCTAGAATACCCTGCTAACAGGTCCTTTCAAAGCCTTACACACCATGTAACCACGTTTAACACTTGCTGCAGATTAAGCAGCGAATGTGAATGTCTGTGTGACTGTGTGGGTTCATGTCCATGTGTATGCATGGATCTAATACCAACACTGCTCACACTGCAGATATAAACCGGTTATTTTATTTGGAAACGATGGTTAAAATTTAAGGTTGTATAGCTAATTGTGTAATTGAATATTAATTCATATATTCATAGTCAGAAATAAGTGGAAAAACTCACTTGTTGTCAACAAGAAAATCCACCACTGCTTTCTTCAGACAGTAGAGGTGAGCGTCCACCAGGCCTGTTTTGATGTGCATCCTGGGATGTCTGCAGGTAAAAGATAGACAGACACAGAGTCAAGAGAGGAACTTTTTATAAATTCATCACTGCTTTGCAAAAACTCACAGCACTTAAAACAGCATTGGGCCTCATTCACTAATATGTGTGCGTAGAAATGTTCTTACTTTGTGCTCAAAACAAGTGTGCACGCAAAATTACTGTCGGATTCATGACACGTGCGCACCAGCCAATTTTGTTCTCACCACAACGCTTATGTTAGTGAATCAGTATCATTCTAAATTGACAGGCGCGTGCCCGCTATTTGCAATCAACATACTGCCACGCCCCCTTTTCTCTACATAAGGAAATACGTTGGCCTAGAGGTGTGTCTAGACGGTAACCCACAAGTTGCGAAAACGTGTGAAACTCTTGCGAGGCTCGCTGTCCGATGACCTATCATAACCATTCGAGGTTGATGCCTGACCTTAACCATCTCGCGAGACGAGAGTTTCGCAACTTGTGGGTTCTTCTTGTCACGACTGTGTATCATGGAGCAGTGAGGTTGTTGTAAGAGAAAAAGAAAAGAGCAAAAGAATTTCCTGACTGAACATTGTGCTAAATATGTGTAATTTCATGGCACTAGAAATTGGTGGAGTAGCCGGTCATTATAGACAACATCAATAAAACTAATCAAAACCAAAAACGGTTGCATTTCAATGTGGACATTCTCATTTAAATATTGTTGTCTATAGAAGCCTTTTTTTAATGAATGTGGTTTTAATCTGCTATGCATTTAGTTAAAAGGTGTGTGTTTATATTAAGACAGCCTTCATCATTTGTGCGTATGCATGCTCGGAGGCAGATCTGAATTTGTTCACAGAGTAAGAACATATTTAGGTCAGAAAATATTGATAAATCCCGGAATTGTACGTAAAACGTTCATACGTACTGTTTGTGAATGAGGCCCATTGTCTTTGACATTTTACACACAAAAAAAATGCAGAAAGTTAACATTAGACTTTTCATCACAATATGTTGTTGTGGAGTCCCACCGCTCTGCACCAAATTCGTGACAACCAGTTTAACCCCGGCTGCTACTTTGAGGACAATTTGCTTTGATTTTTTTTTCATCACCTGCTGTTTTTATGTTTCAAGTTTGCTTCTCATTTACTGAAAGCCCTTTTAATTTACCTCCGCTTTGCACATAGGACTGGAACATTTGATGAAAACCAGACGCATTCAGGAGATCACATAAAAGTCAAGAGGATGGTGACATCTGTCTATTGTCCTCCGTCAGCTACCGTAGATGTCGCCCCACAGAGCTGCTGCCACGAGACAGGTTTATGTTGACTGGGGGGGGCCACATGCACACAGACACACCGTCACCCACCCATGCATTCACTCATTCACACAGTTTCAACATGTGACATTTATGAAGCGAGAGCCAAAGAAAACCATTTCATCCTCCAGGTTTCAATAAACAAATCCACGCTCACCCCTTCATCCTCTCTGACGACCTATCCTCCTCTTCCTCTGCCCTTTCAATCACTACATAATAAAACCTGCGGGGTGCATTGTTCCTAAAAGGATCATACCAGTGCTTTTACATGTTTTAGTCCATTTACTACAAATCACATACACCTTCCATTACTGCTAAACATCTTTCAGAGCATGCTGCTGATTTAGATTTTTTAAAGCTGTAAAAGCAGATTGATTTGAAAAGTCTGCGTCTCATTAGCACACAACAATAACGTAACTTTGACAAAATCAAAAGCAGACACGATGTTCAGATGTTCACAGTGATGTTCAGATCTGAGCACGCAGATTTATATAATTTCATGCTAAAATCAATAGAAACTAAATCTGAGATTCAATGTTATGTTACAAACAATCTGGGTGGTAGCCAAAAACAAAAATGAATGCTAGTAGAACCAACACTGCAAGTGTGTGTTGTGGGTGTCACCAAAATAAGAATTTAAATGTATAATAAATGTACAGCGAGTGGGTCATTGTTGTGAAATATGGTCGATGTGGTCTTGTATCGCCCTGAAGGGGTTTATTTCACAACAATGACCGGCTCTCTGTACATTATCCTGCTGATTACACGGCTACTTACTTAAGAAATCGATAATCTGACACAAAAGTTGTCCGCAAGAGTCCAACATCAGAGCTCTGTCCATAGCAACGGTCTGTTGTACATAGCAACGGTCTGCTGTGAAGAAATAACAGACCGTAGAACGCCGTGATTGACCAATCAGAATCGGGTATTCAACAGAGCCGTGCAATAATAAATGTCAAATGAAATATCTGTCATGATCCAGGATAGGATATTGAAACTGGCATGGGATTGAATGAAAAGTGAATGATGCCACACCTCTACCTCTCCTCCGCTCACTTCCTTCCTCAATTTTCCAGCTTTCTCCTTTCAACTCTCCCTCTCCTCACCAGGCTCGCGGTATAACTAGAGGGACTCAGGAGGATTGCTTGGTCACACATATTTTACAACCAGATGCTGAAAGCCATAAATCAAACTGTGTGTGTGTGTGTGTGTGTGTGTCCGTCTGTGTTAAGCTATTTTATTAAAAAGCATAAAAACACATGTGCGTGCACACACAGACACGCTCTGTGGGTGTTTGTCAAATGTATTTATTCATACAACATTTCCCAGGTGTGTGCCTGCGTGTGTGTATCGTGGGCCTTAAAGTGGAATTTATGGGAACACCCAGCATGTGACATCACTGTTTGGCACCTGCGGGTGGGCAGGAGAGAGAGAGAGAGAGAGAGAGAGAGAGAGAGAGAGAGAGAGAGAGAGAGAGAGTAGGAACAGGTGCCCTTAAAAGTGTAGGGCAGCATGGTGAAGAACAGATATAGGGGATGCAATGTCATCACAAAAACACGTTTTACAGCAGAGTCGTTTCGCAATCAAGTGTTAGTTTTGCCAGCCATTGATTATATTAATCCAGCCACTGTATTCATTTATTTTGATGTTAGCAGAAGCATTTTTTTTTTTAATGCAGTACAAAAAGCGAACCAATAGCAAAAATAGTTTGATTTGACACTATGCCACAGCCTGTTTTTATGAGGTCAAAGGACTCCATTTGAGCGCAGTGAAAATTGCTGGGTCACATGCATGAGGACAATGAGGGAGTATCAAAGTATAGGTGCTGCACCCTGTGTGGGAAATGGTTTGGGCAAAGTGGAAAGTACCTCAGAGTGAGATTAGACATGATCTAAGTCAGTCTAATTACCCATTCAATACCTAAATAGAACAGATGTGCAAAGAAAAAACACCCAATTTTCTCCAAAATACTCTGACCTTGACATCGGAGCCGTGCCTTATAGGCAGGGCATGAAAACACACAAGTCTCACTCAAGGTCAGGAAAACACCAACACTGGCCCTACTGGCACAAATCCCTGCACTGACACTGACCCAAAATGTTACTTCATATGCTAAAATAATATTTCAGTGAAATAAAAGGTCATATATTATCTAAAGGTTAAATCTTTAGATAATATATGACCTTTTATTTCACTGAAATATTACTTTAGCATATATGAGTCTTCACTAGGGCTGGGATGATACGCCTATCTCCCGATTCAATACTATCACAATACTTGGTTGCCTATTCAATATGTATCGCGATTCTACAAGTATTGCGATTTGATATTACGATTTATTGCGATTTTTGTTAACTTTTTTAGCACTAGACCATGGGTAAAACTTGAATCATACACTTCTAGGAACTTTTACTTTGGAAAAAGTTACTCAGACTACAACAATAACAGTGGTAATTTCCTTCTACCTCCGTATAGACTCAAATGAAAGCCTTATATGGATTCTGGCATTAAAAACTCGATTTCAAAATCGTAAAAAAAGAAATTGCAATACATGGGTGAACCGATTTTTTTCCCCACTTCTAGCTTTCAACAGCAAAAACAAAACAAAAATATATACAAATCGTTTTTTTTATAATATTTTTTTTTCCGGCTACACCAATACAAATGGAACACAACCTGAAATGCAATGTCTCACTTTTTCTAGTATATTTCTATTTAATGATGACATTACCCAGGTTATAACTCAGGTTGCTTGCCACTGTTGCACCAAGTGCTTGCTCATGGGGGATCTCTAGTTAGGTCTCTAAATTATAGAGTACGGTTAGACCTGCTCTATATGAAAAGTGTCTTGAGGCAACTTCTGTTTGTCGTTATATAAAAATAAATTGAATTGAAAATTGAATAACATTGTTTTTTCTTTAAATCCCCAAAATCCAGACCATTTTCATCTTCAAGCCTAAACTAAATTGCCCTGAACACCTGATCAGATGGGATTTTTTTAAAACCAGGAAGGCATTCACTCAAACATTCTTTCCCATTTTTTAAGGGTTGCTTGTCCTTCTGATTCAAAACACTGACCACATGCCACTTTATTAGTTTACACATTTTGCAGAATCAAACTACAGCAAACATCTTGCATTTCCCAAACGAGGGTAAACATGTTGCTTTTCCAGCAGCATCATGTGATTTCTGGTTGCTGTGAGTGCTGTAGAGCTCGGTGTCAAAGGGAGCAGGAATTTAGTGCCTCTGCAGGCGAGGATGACTCAACCCTCCTTGGATTAATGACGGACGGCTAAAGTACCACCAAAGTCCTCGGTGGGAGAGAGGAGTCACACTCTCTCTCTCGCTCTCTCAAACACACACAGCATAATATCTTATTTAGTTACAACTAAAACCCCACAGCGGACGATGACTCAGACGCAGCAGATTGACTGTTAATACCCTCATTAGTCAGGTTTCCACTACAGAGCCAAGCGGGCTGAAGAGCTTACGACTTATTCAGGGCATGCAACTATTGCTTCCAAAATAAAATGTGTGTGATTCCCTTAATACCAAGCTAGTCTTACAGATGCTTCCTTAATTGACCTGACTCACATATTTGAACCTGTGTTATAAGCCTAAAGTGCACATGGACCTGCTGGTGTAGTAAGGTTACTCTTGATGACTGACCAGCACATTTGGTATGCGAGATCATCCTATTTCGTCTATAAAACGTCTAAAGAATAGTTTTCCAGAGGGCAAAGTCAGGTCTTAAAACTGCGTTTTTGTCAAACAAATAATCCAAAACACAATATTTAATTTACAATGATGTAAAACAGAGAAAAAGCAGCAAATCATCTTATTTGAGAAGCAGTAACCAGCATGTGTTTGCCATTCTTGTTTGATAAATGACGATTAAATCGATCATCAAAATAATTTCATTAAATTTCTGCCACTAATGGATTAATTGAGTAATCGTTTCGGGGCCTAACATTAATGTTTTGAAATATCAAAAATGTTGAAGAAAGGCTACAGAAAAAGGAAAATGAAAACCAGACTGACACGCCTGCCAACATTTAGATTTTAGCTTTCGAGCCTGCCAAATGATTCAGACGTTCTGACATTTTCAAAAAACTATAACGAGCCAGCAAGTAAACAAATATCCATAAAACAAATAAAACGGATACACAAAAAAACTCATATATGAGAGTATACATAAAATATAATAATTATTAAATTATCTCTTTATGGCTTCCAGTCTATATAGACATTAGTAGCATATGTTGATTACAGTCCATAGAGTACTGCATATAATCATAATTTATGCTGTAAAACAGTAGAAATGTTTTGTTTCTGAAATGTGTTATTGCATTAATGTAATCCTGCCCTTTCGTTGAACTGCAATGGAAGTTATTAAATGTTTGGAAGGTTCAGCATGTGGTATTTGTGTTGATTGGGTGGGTTTTAGCCCCTCTGTCTTCTGCCATCATTGCTAACAGATGCAACCATCTCCTGGTCCAATATCTTAAAAGGTCACTGCACTTTAGATATGCTTCTCAAAAATGAGATGCAGCCTATTTAAACTTCCCTGCTTGATTGTTTATGTAACGATTTGAACATCAAAACAGAAGAAATATCCCAAGCAACCACGTTACCATGTTAGTAAAGGCACATTATGCAGAAGCACTGGCCAAGTATGGATGTATTTTATACTGACTGTAACTAACATGAACCTCAATGGCTTTACTTGAATCTCTCCCATGATCCGAACTTTTTTGATTTTGAATCTGCCTATTAACAAGTAGTCAACCGTTCCTGCAGGCCTGCATCCGAGAGACCCTGACAGGTGGAGCTGTAATGTACGAGGGGAAGCTCTGCTGGAGTCCTTTCACACCGTTTAAGCAATTTCCAGGTCAAACTATCTCACATGTGCAGAATATTTTGAGCTAACACACCTCAACCATGTGGAAACCATAGAGAAGGAGAGGAGGAAAAAAAAAATGCACAGGACGGAGTTTGAACAAGAATGAAAGAATGGATGAAGGATGCGCAGAATAAGGGAGAGATAGCTGAAAGAATGAAGTGAAGAGGATGAAATAATTAAGAATCTGTATTGAGACAAAATAAAACGTTTGATTGGCGGGCCCTGTGGGGAGTAGGAGCTGTGAATGCTGTCAGCACAAAATTAAAAAGTACTGAAGTAAAATAAATAATAATAATTTAAAACTTAAAGGCCCTGACACACCAATTTCGGGCCGTCGGTGAGCATCTGTCACTCTAGTTTTTTCGGCTGTAGTCTGCCAGTGACAGGGTTTTTTCGGCCAATTTAGTATGTTAAATCGGCGGCGGAGAAATCACTCACTAGTGAGTGAGGGTGATGTGAAAATGGTCGGCAAACGCCACTTTGTTTCATGTATGTATCATAACAACAGCTTGTATATCCGCTGTCCTCGGTCTTCTGGTTTCTCTTTTCAAATGACGAATCCAGACTACCGCAACCTGCTGGTGTGGAGAGTTATTTCATCTCAGGCACAACGAATGTGGTAGTCCGCCGTTGGCTGTAGTCTTTGTGGTGTCTTTGAGTGCAACTTTTTGGCCAAGACAAAGGCGACATGAGGTGATGCAATGGCCGGCGTTCATCGCCGCTAGTTCTTTGATGTCAGTTTGATGTGCCTGGGCATTAAGTCTTTTGTGCAAACGACCCAAGTTGGGATCAAACTGGCGAGCACAAATGTTCCATGAATGAGACCGTGTGCACATATAAAATACAAATTACAAAGGAAGCCACCTGTAGTGTGTGTACGATGTGCCATGACGACGTGACCTGGATGGTACTGATGTGCAAAACAGTCAGATCTCGTAAAACTACCCAGTGGAGGGTTATAAAAATCCAGAACTCTGGAATTTATTCTGGTATGTATTACCTTAGGCGATAAATACAGTACGTGGAGAGAAATCTGTTTCGTGTGGTTGTGTGACGTGTGTGTATAAATGATCAGAGGTGATTTAAACGTTTTAAGTCCGTCAATGTAAGCCATAAATGTTTAGCTCTGGGCTAGTGTTTCCATAACACCGATGACAACGTGTGAGTGTTTTCTCTCCATCAATGTCCACCTCGAGGTCGTGTTTCTGTGTGTGTTCATGTAAGCATTTCTGTGTGTGTGAAAAAGACAGAATGTGTGTATGTATATATCTGTATGCGTGTGTGTGTGTGTGTGGCTGAAGATTTCTCTGTGCAGGGAAGCATGCAAGCAGCTGCTCTGGCCCCCCTCTTATTGGCCAGAATTTACAGTGGCTTTGGCTCCATGAAGTATTTACGAGCTCCCAAAACACCCGCTCTCACACATACATGCACTTTAGGACTCAGAAACGAAAACCTACCTACAGTACTTTTCCTGTAACAAAAATCCCACACAGAGCCTTCAGCGTAAAACACACCGACTGATTAGAAAGCAAAATATCTGCTCTCGACAACAAACTAGAAACTACGGACAAACAAAAACATCGATCGTTAAAGGGTCAGGTCACCTAATTAACAAAACTATTTTCTTCCCAGCGATATTTAGTCATGAATATACCACAAAGTTGCACTAGAGGTGTCCAAAGGCCTGGTATAAAATGAGATTTTTCAATGCTGTGAGCACCACAAACTTCCATTCCATTCACGTCCATTGTATTGGGATGGAAGAAGATATCTTATATATGGGTTATATATATATATATATATATATATATACCACTAGAGGTAAGAGACAAAATGTGTTTTTGTAATGTGGGTGAACCCACCCGCCAGGCTTTTTAAAATTACTTACTTCCTCATGATAGACTTCCTAATTGAGAGCCCATCCTCCAGATCTGCCTCATTGGCCATGAACAGCAGCCTCTTCCCCGATTGATCCACTCCCACAAAGTCTCTCTGTTCAGCTGGGAGAAAATACACAATATTCAATGTTAACACAAAACAATGGAGGCGAACAGTAAGTCAAATATTTAGCACTTTTGCTTTGGTTAAATTTATGAGGAAGCCTGTTTCCTTTCTTTAATATTCATGGAGCAATTGCACAACACAACGATAGACATTAAAGGGATAGTTTGGGTGTTTTGAAGTTGGGTTGTATGAGATACTTATCCATAGTCAGTGTATTACCTACAGTAGATGACGGTCGGCACGCCTACAGTTTGGAGAAACAGACAGGAGTACCAATACGGAAGCACCTAAAAGAAAGGTCCACTTTTATACCTCCTCTATATCAGTTTAAGTGTACTCTATATTTAGAATTTTTCGCCAGTTTACCTTTAGCCGTGAGACAGCTATACAGTCTATGTTTCCAACAGGGAACTGAAGCCATTATCGATGCTCTCGCCAAAGCAACCAGACCCTGTAATTTTACCTCGCAGGACACGGGAGTTGCTGGTCTACCGCTGCCTCGATCGGTCAGTTTGTTTGTGTTATTGTGTGACTTTGGTTAGTTCGGATTCACCGAGGTAACACACAGTAGCACAAACAAACTAACCAATCGAGGCAGCGGTAGACCAGCAACACCCGTGTACTGCGAGGTAATATTACAGTTTTTTTTTTCCAATGGAGTCTGGTGGCTCTCTCTTTGGCGAGAGCATAGATGGATACCACGGCTTAGGTTCCCGGTCGCAAACGGCTGTCTGATGGCAAGGTAAACCGGCAAAAATATTCTAAATATAGCGTACACTTAAGCTGATATTATTTTTTTAAGCTGGGCCTTTCTTTTAAGTGGCTAAAATACATTTTGCTGTCGTCCCCGTCCACAGCAGTACATTGCTTTGGTTCTGTGCGGTAACTCCTGTCTGCTTCTCCAAGCTGGGGGCGTGCCGACCGTCATCTACTGTAGGTAATACACTGACTATGGATAAGTACCTTATACAACCCCACTTCAAAACACTCAAACTATCCCATAAGAGCTTCACTGAAATGAATGAATTAAAAATGATAATTTTAAGACCAGTCATACATCATATCAGAATCATGTCATACATGTAATGTCAACAGTAACATCTCCTGTGATTAGTTTTTCCTGTTACCTGTCTTTTTCTTGCCCTTCTGGCCCGGGACTGTCTCTGTGAATTCATGGGCTTTGCTCATTAGCATGGCCAGTGTTGCATTGTGGGCTCTGAACAAATCAACCACCTCGTGAAGCGCCACGTCTGTTATCAGGTCGCAGCTCACCACCAGGACGTCCGTCTGAAGAGGGAGTTTGGAAAGACAAAGAGAGTAACGTGAGACTGACATCCAAACCTGCCAATTCATTTCACTGTGTAACAGTAAGATATGACAAAATGACCATACTATACTGGAATCTCTCAGGCTTTCATATAGATGTTTCTGGCTTGTTCTGCTCTATTTTGGAACAAAATCTTCCCACCTGTTGTCATTTTAAAGACATTTTCACTGTCCCCCCTTCACGAAAGCCCATAAAAACACAGAAAAGTATGAAATATAGCTAGTGAAGGGCGAGTCATGTTTATAAAGTGAGGTTTGCTCACTCACGACAGTCATCTCGGCATGCACGTAGACTACACATAAATATATGTGGTGACGACGCTCCACATAAACACCTCAGGACACGAGAGCTTGGACTGTGTTCAATGTTCAATATTCACAACAGAAACTGGCTCACTGAGCAGGATTTTGAGATAAACATATAGACAGAAAAAGAGGAGAATGAAGAAATAACTGCTCTTGGTCAACAGTGAGCTCCTCCAAGTTTAGCATTGCTTGTATACAGGCCAAACCCACACACACACACACACACACACACACACACACACACACACACACACATACATTTGTAGGGCTTGCGTTAAAGTGACTTAAACTCTGGTGACAGTAAGTAATAAATCCTGCTTCATTTCATTGTTTTTGCTTAAGAGTGTGTCTGTTTCTTGTCAGCTGATCCTTTTGTTTGAAAGTGTGCTATAATATGAAAGGTTTGAATACATGTTCCCTTAGTGTCCTTCAGCTGCATAAACATCACTATATGTACAGTAACGTCACAGCAATGAATGCAAAGAAATGACTGAAAATGAAAAGCTTTGACATTACTGAGCCTTGTGCAGTCAAGAGATATTATATATTTAGCTAGTGGTAAAATTTACCAATCTATGTTCACGATTATTACACATGAATGTTTCCAACAACAGAGAAACAGCCTATAGGATACTTTAAAGATCAAACAGTAGCTGGCCTTTCTGCTGCACACCTGTTTGCTAAATGCATTTGACATTTTGAAGAGCTGCAATAATGAATCGATTAGTTGTCAAATATTAAATTAATCGCCAACTATTTTGATAATCCATTAATTGGTTTGAGTAATTTTTTAAGGAAAAATAGTCAAAATTCTCTGATTCCAGCTTCATAAATGTGAATATTTTCTGGTGTCTTTACTCCTCTATGACAGTAAACTGAATATCTTTGAGTTGCGGACAAAACAAGACATTTGAGGATGTCATCTTGGGCTTTGAGCAAAACTGATCAACATTTTTTCATAGACCAAACAACTAATGGATTAATCAATAAAATAATACAGATTAACCGACAATGAAAATAATTGTTAGTTGCAGCCCTAAAGTTTTGCTCTACTCTTTTGCACTAGTTGTAATTTTTCCATTTATTGTTTTTAAGGACCATTTAAGAGCTTGACAGATGACATATCTGATGTGTTCACTGTTTCAGCGATCATATATCTGAAAAAAATAAATGGGTAAAATAAATCAAGGCCACCTCTAACTTTGCAAATATAATCCAAATATGTATCAAACCGTATCAAGGCCTGGTTCATTTTTCTATCATTCTCCTGGCAGACACTGACACAATATCCCATAAATAACTTCCTACCTCCCTCTTTTACCAAGAACAACAAGCTAGGCTGGCCGTCTTTTAGCATCTTCCTAAGAACTGATCCAAAAACAGCACTGCTCAAACATCATAATGACACAAAGGATCCTGCTGCTTGATTTCCAAAATGACAAAACACAGGCTTATTTAAGAGAAACCCTCCATCATCAGAGAAAGAATATTCTTTATGTCTTTCACCCTCCAGAGATTACTTCATCATAAACTCAAACTATGTTCAGCATCCCAGCTATATAAGAATAATATGTGAACCAACTGTATCGCAATACACAGCTTGTGAATTCCATAGGCGTATCACTTACTCTACCACCAACGACAGAGAGCACCAAACAGACATCGATCCTATTAACTGGCCTCCGTGGACGTTACATGACTGCATGTGTGTGTGTGTACGTGTGTTTACATGTGGGTGCGCCCACATTTGTGTGTCTGTGTGCGGTATCCATCTGTATGTCCAGTGATGAAGGCTGTCAGCATAAGAACTAATCCCACCATTAGCACCAGCCGCTTTCATGACAGAGACATCTTTACTCTGTCTGTGACGGAGGGAAGGAGGGAAAGAAAGAGCGAGAGAGGAGGGGGGCCACTGTCAAAAACAAAGACAGAAAAGAAAGGAAGTATAAAAATACAAAGATGGAAGGAGGGATGCAGGAAGGACTGAAGAGAAAAGGGATGATCGGAGGCAAAAATCTACATTCACTGAAACACATCAGTATATAGGTGTAATATAGTATATAGCGTATGTAAAAGGATGCATCTTAAGATATTTCTGAAAACATGACCATCGCCTTAACCGTTTAACCTGATGAACAATAAATGAAGAAGCCAATGAAAATGCGTCAGCACACATCTTTTTTCTGTCTTCTACATTCTTAATGAATTTGGAGAGGAAGCAAGCTGTAACCTGTAGCACACTTCAACCTGCTTTTGTTCACCAGTTGATTTGAAACACTTGAAAATGAGGATTAAGGGTTGTAGAAACTACAGCGGATTAAAGAATTCACTTGATTTTGTAAGTAACGAGCGCTGAATGTTGAAGAGCGTGCGAGTGTGTGTGCAGAAAGGGCTGGTATCAGTGAGGTCAGAGGTCGTGTAGTTGACCTCAAGGTAACTCCCAGCATAACCTGGTCTGGACCTGGCGACAGGAAGCTGCCACGGCGAAGCTGGTGGTGTCTGCAGGAGATCTACTGACACTGAAACTCTGAGACCTTTCAACTCTCTCCTCCCTCTAACACACACGGGCAAGCTAGCACACATGTTCAGAAACAGAGCACACAAGTATGCGCGCCGCACACATACACTCAATCAATCCCCACACACACACACACACACGCACGCACACACACTGAGGCGACAGCAGAGTGGAGTCAGCTGGAGAGACAGAGACACTTTGGCCTTTCAACAGCCACGATCTCTGGACAGGTCAGGACCACACACACTGATGCACACAAACACACACACACACACACACACACATTGACACACACTTGTCCCAGTGGTCCAAAACTTCTGCTTACACAATCTCGACCCACTTTAACAAATACTTGGAAATGTTTGATGAAGGCTTTTTTAACATCATCGAATAATGTTTGCACGGTTGTTTTCTCTCCTTTGTCACTAAGGGTTTTTAAGTAACTCAATAATTTCCATTATTTATACTAAACCACAAAATTGTTCAAATTAAAGCTCTATTAAGAAATATTTTTAAGCTTTACAAGAAATAAAATGACTAGTCCTACTAATACCACTGTGAATTATACCCCAGTTCTGCAGCATTAAGCAGATTTCAGTTGATTTCTTCTAAGTTTTTTGGTTGGCTGATGTAGGCGAGTAACATCGACTGTAACCCTTGCCCCTTGTTTAAAACCATGGCAAAATGCTCCCTATTTATAAACTCACATTAACTGTAGTTCATGTCCTAAGCCAACCCGAGCTCATGGGAAGGCATATAAATAGCACGACATTACAAGCACATTCTGCGTATCATGAGAACGCATTTTAGCCTTTTTGTTTACGCCAAACAACAAAACTACGGTAACGAACGCAGTTAGGTTCAGGCAAGAAAACCACTTAGTTAGGTCTAGGAAAAACATCATGGTTGGGCTTAAAATAACTACGTAAACTGAGTAAAATACGTACAGAAACAACGTAACAGAAGTACGGAAAACACGTCAAAAACGTCACTAACGTAACTTCAAAATAACTCAACACTTTAGGACACTATCATCGGTCTCCTGGTTCATAGTCCTGTGTTTGTTGGACCCATCCACGGGCCCTCACCTAAAATTACGAATCCTGCTATAGCGAAGGCATGGCCCGCACTACTCTGCCTCTGATTGGCTAGTGGTCACTGACTTCGTTGGTTTGATTAGTTAGGTTTAGGCATGAGGAGTGAGATTGAAGAATAAGAAGGGTAAGCAAATCAGAGACAGAGGAGGGTGGATCATGCCTTCGCTATATTAGGATTTGGAATATCGTGGCCCCTCCTGTCCACCATAGGCGTTTTTTCTCATCTCACGCGGATGCGCTTCCATAGCTGTCAATATAAACTGGTATAAAAATGACACACCAAAAGCAAGAACGGCGTTCTTATTGCACGCAAAATGACTGATTATCGTGTCATTCAAACGTAATTTAGCACGACTAGCCTGTCTCAGCAAATACCGAACTAGAGCATTTCCATCACTATCGGATCCTTTGTGTAATGCGGGCCACTTTTAACATGAACTGTGTCCAAACCTTGGATTAACATAACACACGAGAAGGAAATTTAAACTAATGTGTGTCACAGGAAGGAAGAAAAGGGTGGAGAGCAAGATGATTAAGAGGCAGGAAGAAATAAAAAAGTATGTTTGCCGTGTCCCTCTCAAATGAAAAGCCTCGGCTCCATCTCTCACTCTTCTCTCCATCTTCACCTTTTGTCTCGAGTCTTACAAGCTGACTAACATATGTAGACTAAAGGTGAACCTTTGAATCAGTAACACCAATGTATATATAGTTCTTTTAGCCTGCATGCACTCATCCTGCCAGATGATTAAGCCTGAATGATAATACGAATGTCAGAGAGGCTTTAAGCATACAAAGCAAAAAGTGCATGTAAAGTACTCCTTTCATTAGTTTGGCTTATTGTGAAAGACCTGCGTAATAATCAGGCACATCCCTCAATGTTTGTGCAACTTTGCTGTTTGAAGAGTGAACAAAATAAAATATGCTGCTTGTAATCTCTCTATTCAGTAATCAAGAGGAGTGACCTAGTCTGTTCACCCACAGTGTACTCTGGTTCCTGTAAGTATTTTGTTTGATAGGTTACACCAAATCCCCTCATGGGAGGGTGTTTGTGTAAAGAGATGAGTGAGTGTGTGCGTCTCTACTGTACTCATGCATCAGTTTGACAGTTTGAGTGATCTCTGTGCTGGGATTTGGCAGGCCATGGTTACAGTTCCTCACTCATCACCCTCCAGTGTGTGAGTATGTGTGTAACTCAATGCCTCTAATCTAGCTGGCTGCTCAAAGGATTAGGGACTCCACTATTCTCAATGGGAGCATGCTGGAGCTAGTCCTCTTTAAGTGTGTATGTGTGTGTGTGTGTGTAGTTATACTATGCATCTATCAAACAACTCTTGAGCAAAAGAGAATAATAAGTATCTGTACAGACCCACTCAAATGCCAGAGGAAAAAAACATTAAACTCACTTGTCACAACAAATTCGGCATTTTAAGTCTCTGCTAGATCTGTTTTCAAAAGCAAAGCCGGCTGATTTTGTAGTGAAGAACGTAATGAGCCGCCGTGGCAGGACACTTATGTCTTCAAATGTACGTTTGATGTTGTACGCTCTAAATAGAGACGGTATCTGGAAGCACACTTCACAGATTTTTCAACACACAACAAACAGCGATATCCGTCTGAGGATAACTAATAATAATTCATGTTGAATATGAATTGCGGGATTATTCCTTATTTCATTGGCTATTTGGGGATTTATACATAATTATAATTGTAACATACTATATTTATATATATATATATATAAAAAATGAAGTATTCGAATACTGATTTGGAGTTCGATTACTATGATAACGGTCAAAGCTTCGACGCATTCGGGTCAGCCCTAGGCGATAGGCCAGTATGTACCGTGCGACAGTAGAAATATGTCCACTGGTAGAAATTTAGTAATACCGTTGCAACCACGGTAGCTATTGTCGAATGACCTCGCAACATGTCGCAATCCTCACCTGACATTTGCACACTGTAGTTTCTTTTAACAGTATTTTGCCAGCTTTTCTAATTGAAATATGAGCAAACCCTGCAGGAAAAGTCAGTCTTTGTTTTCTTTTGATCCACTCTAAAATACAAATTTGTGTGGTTTATATATTTGCACTGACTGAAGTCAGGCTGGTATATATTTGCACCTGTTAACCTTAAAACCTGTAACACTTGAAATTATTGTTCTCAGGGCAGTTTACTGTTTAGAGTGTTTGTTTTTAACTCAAGTGTTGTCTCATGTGAGGCCGTTGTTTTTGTTTTGTATAGAAGTTCCAAATAAAAGAAGAAAATCAAATGTGATGAAGTATGGTATGGTTATTTCAAACCATTTCTTAATTGAATTTACAGAACAATTACTGTTTTGTGATATATACTGTCACTGTTATTACGTATGTTATTACATATGCCGTGATAGAAGATTTTGGCCAACAATATTTTCAATATGTATCACAATATAATTCAAAATCTATCTTTGAGTCAAAGTTGTAAATGCTTCATCTGAGGACTGCATTGGTAATGTCACTGCAGAGAACTGCCAGTAAAATGCTTCAAATGACTGCAGTTACCTTAACTTATTCAAATAAAAATACACAGGCTTTTCTCTGCCTTCTTTATCAATGTTTCAGTCAGACGTTGACTTTGATCAACATTATTAAGCTTATATTTCATACTGCAGTTTTGTCAGTCTTTGCTGTTTTAGTGCACACTGCACTGCACTAAGTAAGAGTCAGAAATACCACTAAAAGCTTGCATATTGAATGAGTCATGTCAAGCTCATTCCCCAGGAGATTATTAAATAGAAAAAGCATCCAAAAGCTTGACTTCATTGAAGATTGGCAGGTTGAATTGATTTTTCCTTCTACATAGCATCACAGTTGTGTGTAGTTGTTGTGTCTCTGTTTTTTCCTCAATATGACGTAGTTCACGTACACTATTCTTAAATGGTAGAGGATGATAATTGTGATTCTTAGGTAAATGAATAGGCTAGTTCCCCCACCCCTAGAAATTATAGAGAAACTAAACAGGAAGCAATGATTATACTATAAAGTCCAGATCTCTATAAACTCAACAGTACTAAGCCAACCCTAAGCAGTCATTGATAGTCAAACATTAAACAAGAGCAATTGCTTTAGAAATACATCAACAGTTCTAAACTACACAAAACCTCATAGAAACACGTCTTCACGGTCTCAGGAGGTCAGTCAGAACCGTGGCATATAAAGAGGGACGACATATACCCGAACATACCCAAACACAAATGTTGCACAGATGTGCATGACTACAGGATGAGAATAAATGGTGCACTGGGTAAACTGGCAGCACAGGGAGTTGGAGTCTTAACCATGACCTCATCTGTTTAGAGAGAGTCGGATGAAGGGAGGGATGGAGGGATCAGCAGGCAGGATACAGAGGGGGGTCTGGAAATTGGGGTTGGGGGTCGTGGATGCCATGTCGGCATGTGTAAATGCGTGCGTCTGTGCATGTTTGTGTGTATTTTAGAAAGGTGAAATGAGGCACTTCAGCAGCCTTGACCATTCGGGGGAGGGAAAGGCACGGATCAGTGGTCACCCAGCAGTACACACAACGCCCACCTAAACCTCCCCCTCAATCTTTGTCATTTTTCTACCTCCAAACCTCTCTCTCAATTTTGTTCTAGGTGGTCGACGTTACACAAGAAAAAGTCCCTCTCATTACGAAACACTGGCTCACAGAACACTGGTATTGGCAAGTGTATAAGGTATTGTTGGGCTCTCCCCTTCGCATCACATAATAAAGCAAGACTCTGTTGTTGTTCATTATAAACAACTTAACCATGTTATCTTGCTCAAATTAAAGTCATATGAGTCAACAATAATTATTCAGCAACGCTGGAACACTTCAATCTTTTGAAGAACTGGCACTCTTTTCATTAATTCACAACAGTCTGTTTTCTATTATAGCATTGATTCACCACACACAACATAAAGGTCAGAGTGAACGGGGTGAAAATGGGTGCATTCACCAGGATGAGTGGTAGAAAAATAAAGTTTTGTCTTCATTATTCTGGACATAAACAACACATTTAAAGGATAAAGGATATTGGGGTAGTAGAGTTACAGCAAACCATTTAAAAAATGCTAATTATTCAGAGTGATCGAGTTGTGTGCATGTAAATGTACTGAATTTGAATTCTTCTACTTTTGTGTTGGCTATTTATTAGTTCATTATCTGACTAATAAATAAAAAAAATACCAGAGGATATTTTGGTTGATGTACTTGCGTATCTACTATGATAAATCCCTGTCCAATTTGCTTTATCAATAAATACAGATTCATGAAACCTGACTATATTTAAATGGAATCAATAAGAGAAAATATATTTCGTATGTCAGTGGGTCAATGGGATATTTACATTTTTTTTTTTTTTTTTTGCCATTCAAATAGAAAACAACGTATCATATTGTGCAAAACTTACCTTTTTTAATTGTTGTTAACTGTAGGTATAATAAGTACAACATAGTGTTCTAAGTTTTCACTGCAAATCTGGAACAACAGAGGGGAAAATAAACCTTTAAAGACTATTCTGTTGGACAGAATTTAATTTGACTGGCATGACCTTAGCTACATCCCAAAGCAGTTAATGATCAATCACCTCTACATATATAAAAAAATACACACACCTTGATCTTCTGCTGGATGTGTCTGAGAGCGTCTGCGGTGCCCATGTCTCCATCTTCCTGAATGCAAACCCAATCCAGTTTCATCTTTACGTCCAGCTTCATTTTACTGTCTGTGCTCATCATCTTCTGGACCTCTTTGGTGGTGATCACGATCACCTCTGAAAACAAAGTTCACAGGAATTAAGTATTAGACATCATGTACAGTAAATAGCTGCAAAAAATGTTTTCAAGTTAAGCGCTCCTTTCTTGCTAATAAGCTATGCTCATCATTTCTTCTAAAATGAGCATTTTCTCACTGAAATCCATAAAATCCAAGCATTAAAACACATCATATTAAAGCCTAAAGTCTTATGTACAATATAGTTTGCTCCTAAAACAAAGACATATTTTTATTTTGAGAACACCAGTACAAAGATAGAAAAAAGAAATCCACATAAGATGTTTATTTGACTATGATACATCCTAAATCTTAAATCAGGGTTTTTTTTTTTTTTTAATAAAGTTGGTAATAACATTAACAGACCACTTTATGAATGTAGAGCATTGCAGAATCTGTCTGGTTTAATTAGCCTCGTCTGCATAAAATGTTTTCTACTGGCCATTTGTTCACTCTAGCTGTGTCAGCCTAGTAAAACCAAATTGCAGGGCTTTGGCTAGCTGGCTGCACACAGTAAACTGCCGGCCACACAGGATGATTATGTATAGAAAGCTAGTTTTATTTAGGCTAGTGAGGACCTACAGGCTTTTATAACAAACAGCCCTGTTTACTGGCAAGAACAGCATACTGCAACAAATCCCTTTATAAGCCCAGAGTTTCTGGACCTACTGCATGCTGCAGCACAAAAATCTGGACTGTAAATCTAGACAGGAAATGCACACCTGACAATGGCTGACGATGTGATGACAAGCTGGTGAAAGTACGTCTAGAAAAAGCAGCACAGTTGTAAACTTGTTTTTATGCAGTGAAAGGAGCAACGTTGCTGGGGGCAGTTTGCAAATGTACTCGTACTTTACTAGCCAGGTACTGACAATGAAAGAATTACTATTTGGTCTTGTTATTAAAATGCTTCATAGAAGGTGTACCACATTTTATTTAAAGTAACTATTTCCTTTTTATTTCAGTATATTTCAACACCAGTGATGAAATCTCATCAAATACAGTCCGAGCTGCTTGTGTTTCAGACTTGCACAGACAAGCAGAGGAAATGTGATCTACATGCAACATTAAATTCTGCAATTCATCCATCACAATAGATTAGATAGTTTGTAGTTCCTTGGTTGCTCTCTGTCTGTATTACACGGCTTTGTTGAATACTCGATTCTGATTGGTAAATCAAGGCATTCGATGTTGTGTTATATTTTTATAGCATACCGTTGCTATGGATGCAGTTCTGATCTCGGACTCTGTAGGACCATTTTTGTGTCAAATTATTGATATCTTAAGTAAGTAGTCATGTAATAAGCGGGATAATGTACAGCTAGCGGGTCATTGTTGTCAAATAAACCCCTTCAGGGCGACGCAAGACCCCGATGCGAAGCGGAATCAGCAACAATGACCGGCTCGCTGTACATTATCCCTTACTTTATAGCCACCCACAATGAACGTCAACTGCAATTTATATTTATTTTTTCAATCACAGTTGATAAGAATTTCTTGGTAATTCCAATAAATATATTAAAGTTTGTATGATCTTCTTCGTCAACCTGTCCGTGTTATACCATAGGGAAAGGATAAAGTGCAACAATATCTGTTTTTTCTTTAGGTATCTCAGTAACATTTGCTCTCTAAAAAAACGTAAATATTTAAGGGACATCGATTTTTACTTGGGACTTTAAACCAGTAGGTTTACCTATGCAATACTTATGTTTAAAATGAAAAACAATTATAGTCCTTGTGTTTGAATACAAGGTGATCTTTTCTCTTAAAGTTCCTCTTTCCACATTAATGCTAAAATGAAGTTTGCACACTTTTTGTTCCAAGTTTTCCCAGTGGGCCACATAAACTCACACTAGAAGTGCTGGCTTTATTTCTGCTTCTTTACATTTTATGTGGAAACAATCAAGAATGCCAGTGCACTCCTGTAACACTTTCCACCCCTGTCTGTCACTGACACCAGTCTGGATGGAAGGCCAACAGCTCACATGAAGCCACAACCATCACATCCAATTAATGTGAAGATCTGACGAGGAAACAGTATCAGACCTGGCTGACAGTGCATTGCATTTCTAAAATTAATCTTTCAGCCATCTTTTAACTTGTTAATCATGTGTAGGGTGAAATAAAAATTCTCCACACATTCCTTAATGATGACAAAAAGTAAGACTGAGAGAGAAAGACCTTAATTATTTCTTATTTTTCTACTGTATTAACTTGTTTTATATTTTAGCGTAGTGACATTTTTGTTTAAGCATCCTTAGATATGCTGAAAAGATGAATAATACTTCTCCTAGTATTAAGTAATAGTTGAAGCAGTAATTGAGCCAGGTGTAGCAGTAATAGGGGTATTAGATGTAGTTGTTGTAGTAGCAGAAGAAGTACTTTGAGCGCTCACCTTCAAAGCCCACCCTCTCCAGCAGGTTCAGCGGGTACCACATGAGGGGCTTGTTGCCGACAGGCAGCATTGCTTTGGGAGTGTTGTATGTCAGATCAGTCATACGAGAACCCCCGCCAGCGGCCATCAACACCGCCTGGAGCTCCATGATGTCTGCTGGAGACGGCTAAGAGAGAGGGACACACGGATTAACAGAGAGTCATATTCATATAAACTAAAACGTACCACAACTCAGATCAAAATCTTTTTTTATGTGTATATACAAATAAATGATCGTATGTGATTAGATGTTGTATAGAGACATAAGCTTGCATAATCTGTATATAGTTTGTGAATAACTTCTTGTGAGACTTTTGATGAAGCAGCTTTGAGGTTAACTATCTTACCAAAGGTAGCCACTTTATGCATCTGTTGGTATTGAATTCAATAACTCATTTTTGGGGACTCAACACTAAGGCTAAATGATTATTACACAATGAAGCAATTTTTTTTTCTCTACATTAGAATACTAAATACATATACATATACATATACATGAGGTAGACTCTCTAAAAGTGTGCAGTTTTTTAAATTTCTGTGTGTATTTTGGGCAGCAAGCAAATGTGAGAGTTTTCAACACAGCATGTGGTCATGACAACACATTACAGCCACACAGTACAGCTGTGTACTGGATGTTGTACTAGCCTGACAGAAGTCTTATTTTATATGGGAAATCTAAACTATCACATTTCTTCTGTAATTAATACAGAAAGTCTGATGGGAAAGCATCATATTCATGTATTTAAATGGAAAAAGCAAAAAGACAAATTCTACTGTGTTTATTAATGAAATAAAATACTTTGTCAAATCATTGAAATTTGTAAAAAAAAAAAAAAAAAAAAAAACACGAAAGCCATAAAACTACTGAAAAGATCACCTTTTGTTATAACATATAATAAGTCATTGCCCAGGATGTGCCTCCCTAAATATCGTTTAATAAGTGAATGTATTTCTCATAGTGTGCTTTTTCAAAACCCCCCTGCAATTAAATTTAAATTGTTTTATTAGTAGTATTATATAGTTTACTCACTGTTTCCTGTCTCTATAAGAGACGTTAAATGCTTTGATTACATTGTCAGAATTGTGGTTATTGTCCCATTCTTGATTTAAGTACTGGATGTTAAGATAAGATAAGATAAAATAAGATATTCCTTTATTATTATTTGACATAATAGAAAGAAATGCTGATTGCCTAATTATTTATTTATGTGCCATATTTACAAAAAAGACCATGCTTGCATAGTATACAGTACATACACACCAACAACTGACAATAACTGCACTATACTGTGTACTGACTGTGTAATATCAATACTACTCAGGTGTAATTCATACTGTGCAATATGTTCAGGTGGAATTTCATTTCATTCTCACTGTACAATATCATTTTTCCACTTGTGCAATTTTATAATAGTCTGTTTATTGTCAATACTGTATATACTGCTCCTATTTCATCATATCATTTTATCACACACAGCAGTACTGTGTGGCTGTAATGTGTTGTCAAGACCACATGCTGTGTTGAAAACTGGAACATTTGCTTGTTGCACAGCACATTTTTATTGCACAGTATGAGTTACACCTGAGTAGTAATGCTATTGCACAGTCACTACACAGTATAGTGCAGTTATTGTCAGTTGTTGGTGTGTCAGTACTGTATACTATGCAAGCATGGTCTTTATTTTTTTTGTAAATATGGCATATAAATAAATAATTAGGCAATCAGCATTTCTTTCTATTATGTCAAATATAGACACATTAACAGGTAGGTTAAAATCCCCAAAGCTGAGTCGCTCAATGGTTGAAACATGTGTAAATGTACCTGTCAGTGATCTCTGTTGAGATGACAGCAGCTGTAGACGCATGGAAAGCTGGTTAGCTGTCTCTGTTGTTAGCACTGAGCTAACGATAAACACCGAGCAGCAACCGGTACCGGGGCTTTAACGACAGCTTACGAGCAGCTGGACACGTCCGGTGAGAAGCAAACACCCACTCGGTCAAGCGTCGCTGACAGAAGTTAAATTAGTCGTTAAATTATCTGACAAGAGTTTAGGTAAAAGAAGCTAACAGCTAGCATCGTATGATGACACCATGGTGCGTTCAGGGAAATGCGTCCGTGTAGGAAACTACTTCCTTTCCGTACAAACATGGTTCCTACAAAGAGGAGAAGAAGTGTAGCGCAGGACAGGTCTGTGTTTAATTATTTGCATTTTAAAATTCAACTTCTACAGTTGTGAAAATCTGTCTTTGACTTTACAGTCAGTAGTGGAATAAATATTCAATTAATTTAAAGTAGCAATAGCCTACAACATCGTTGAAATACTCAATTACAAGTAAAAATCCTGCTTTCAAAATGATTGGATCATTATTTAAAGGTCCCATATCATGCTCATTTTCAGGTTCATACTTGTATTTTGTGTTTCTACTAGAACATGTTTACATACTGTAATGTTCAAAAAACACATTATTTTCCTCATACTGTCAGCCTGAATATGCCTGTATTCACCCTCTGTCTGAAACGCTCCGTTTTAGTGCATTTCAATGGAATTCCAACAGAAATGCGTTGCTAGGCAACAGCTTGGGTCCATGTGTACTTCCTGTCAGCTGATGTTATTTACATACACTGCAACAGGAAATAAACTGGGACCCATTTAGAATGTTTACGTTTAAAACCGTGCAATGGTCTAAATATTGTATATTTGTGACATCACAAATGGACAGAAATCCTAACGGCTTGTTTCAAATGCTCAATTTCTGAATACGGGCTGTGTGTATTTCTCCGTATATTGAGCGTTTTGATAGTTTAACAGTATTTATACAGCACTTAAACCTGCTTTATAATGTAAAAGACCTGAAAATATCACTTTTTACAATATGGGACCTTTAATGATGTATAAATATGTAAGCACTACTTCAATTTTGTCGTTGGTTGAGGTGGAGCTAGATCTGAGTTCAGTCTATAATAATGCATCGTATTTTAGAAACTGGTACAATAAGTCCGTACGTTAGGTAAATACAATTTTAATCTGAAGAGTAGAAGGCCTAACTATAACTGTTAACTAAATGTGGTGGAGTAAAAAGCTGTAATATTTGCCTCTGAAATGCAGTGGAGTAGAAGTAGGGTGGAGTCAGGTAAAATGGTCCATCATGTAAAATGGGCAGATAAGGTTGGAGCCTCATAGCCCTTTAAAATGTTACAGCCAATCACAATAACTGATCTTGCATTCTTGCTACAACACTAGTTGACATGTAAGAATAGTTTTGATTGGTCTGAGGTTACTAATATGGGCAGGGCATAATGTTTCATGAAGCATGTCAGAGAAATTGAATGGTAAGTGAGCATGACATAGCAAATGTCAACTCATCATAAGGACGATAAAGCAATTATAAGTACACTTACAAACAAAGCAAAATGCTTATGAGCAATGTTTTGACAGGCTCTTTCAAATAAAAAAGTTGAAATTTAAAAAACGCACAAATTCAGAAGCAGCTGATTGAACAAAATCCTTTTAAGTCTGATCAGGCTGTGGAAACTGAGCAGGGGTAGGCAAAAACTCCAAACCAGTAATCAGGCAAGGTATCAGGCAGGCAGAATTAAACAAGCTAGGGAACGCTGGATAGCTAGGCATGAAACTAGATAATCTGGCAGAGGGTTGGTGACTCTGGGCCGTTATAAGAACGAGTGGCTGATGAGGATGATGAGGTCCAGGTGTAGACATGGGCGGGGAAGCTCAAGTGAGGGACATGAGATGACTGCATTGCAGATGAGAGTATCAGGCAGGTGAACACAGGACAAAAAGCATGAAATATACTCTAGGTTCCAATACCTATACTATTCAGTATGCCAGACATAGATTTAGTATGTCTCAATACATAGTCAATGCAGTATCCCAAAAATACCAGGATGTCTTACTACATCCGGTCGCATTTAGCAGTATGCAGATATACAGCAGATGAGCAAAGTTCAATGTGCAATGTTATGACAAAGTAATATGTCCCAATTGTATGCATACTGCATGCCACACTTACGTACTTTGTAAGAGCAGCTGCAGTAAGTACTGAAAGTAAAAAGAAAAAGTATGTGATTTGGAACGTGGTCACTATCAAGGTGAACATATATATTTTTATAGGAGCTGAAAACATTATTCATCATCATCGCTGATGAAATAGTGTTAATATTTGTCTCATATTGACTCAAGAATCACTAACACATAGAAGGAATCTCATAAATGTAACCTTGATGACCATGATGATTATTATTATTGTCATTACTACTGAACAAGGATACAAAAGCCATAATAAAGATACATAAAACAAGTTCTTTCTTGATGCTAGAAATGCTTAAAAACCTACCACATAAACTCAAATAAAATATAATTTAGTGTCACATAAAATCTGGTACATCCGCAACCAGTCATCACCATCCAGCCCAATCATTAATGGTTAAAAACATTACCACCATACACCAGTTAAGACTCATGATCAGCTTACACAACCATGTAACCATAGTAATAATGATAATAATAGAAAAGGTGTTTACTAACTCTATGTATTAGTTTTTTATTAGTCACATTTTTTATCCATTTTTTATTTTTTCAGTTGCTTCTTTTGAAAGAGTACTATAAAATAAATAAAGAGCTTTAAATACACATGTATTTTTTGTCTCCTCTTGACCATAGTACAAGTAATTCCTTGGGTTCACACACACACACACACACACACACACACAAACACAAAGTGGTGTGAGCCGATTAGCAGCCAGAAGCCACCCAGCTCCTCCAGACTTCAAGCTTGAAAACTCCCAATTCACAGAGCTGAGACGTAACAGCAAATTGAGCTCGGGGAATGTGGCTTTGGTTTTGTTTGCTCTGGCCAGGAGATGAGCTTGACTGCTCGTTGCTGCTTGCTCGAAACCAGAAGAGCGAGAGAAAGGAGGGAAGAAGGCGACAGGGGGGGGAGAAAAAGAGAGAAGGAGACAAACAAGCTTGTCAGTCTGTCGGTTGTTGCCTGAATGCCAGAATCATGAAATAAGTTAATAATGGAAGGAGGAAGCCTTGCGGGTTGAAATGTTGGAGGAAGAAGAGGGAGGAAGTGAAAATAGGTTAGAAAAGACAGGTTCCTGGAAAAAGGGGTCCATAAGTAACGAGGAGAAAAAAAGAGTCAGAGGATGAGGAGGAGGGAAACAGCTGGGTGAGGAGTGATTGAAGGCTGGAGAAAAGAAAAGAAAAAAGGTGAAAGAAACAGAGATACAGAAAGACAAAGAGAGAGAGTGGGGTTTCCTTGTAAGATGTCCCAAAACAGTGGAGAGGCATTTTGATCATTGTATGAACAGCTGATGATATTACCCTGTAAGAGTTCAGTAATACATTGAATAGACGCATGAAGGCAACTTATAGCTCATTATGTCTGAATGATTATATCAGCATAGCATAGAGATAGTGATTCATCCACTTTCATAGACTGCCGTGTATACAACATACACCGGAGGAAGAACAAAAGAAATCTACAAAGATTACATTAGAACCAGCCAAAACAATGTAGTTACAATTTTAATTTCTTAAAAATGACATTGAGGGAAAGAATCTCATCAGTAATTCTGTCTCACTGCAAAAAAATTAACGTGTGAGATTTTTCTAACCCTGATAATTACAGTATTATCCAGTGCTTTGTTGATAAAACAGAGATGCAGGTTAGGACAGACAGATTGTGGAATCGCTCCAAGCATTAATGGTTGCATGATTAACCACGTCTATTAAAGCTTCATTAGGCAACAATTTTTTGCATCATTGGGTAAAAATTCCCAAATAACCTTTCAGCATATTGTAATTCAAGTGTTCTGGGAGATAACTAGACTTCTGCACCTCCTCATGGCTCTGTTTTAGGGCTTTAAAAAATCGAGAGACTTTGACCAATCACAGGTCATTTCAGAGAGAGAGCGTTCCTATTGGCTGTGCCAATGATAATAAAAAGAAGCAGCAGAGGCCAAGATATCCTGGGTCAAGTTCATAAAACATTGCATCCTATATTTCCCACAATGCCACCAATAGCTGTGTTTCATAAGACCCTCCCTCTCTGGTAAAAGTCTTTCAATAAACCACCACCTCCCAGTAATGCAGGCTTTCTGAAAAAAATATGTGTTTCTCAAAGCCCAAGCTGAGATAACCTCATTATTTACTCAGACATGAAGCTCTTTCAAGGCTATTAACTTCACTATTAAATTTCCTGATTTTTTGTTTGAAACACAAAAATATCACTTTAACTCTCTCATTGTTCGCACACTCTGTGACATTGTTTGGCTCATTTTGATTTATATATTTAGAAACGTATTTATTCATGTGTGATTAGTAGTGTTAGTACTATGGAGCCTTTTGTCACACGTTATAGACATCAACTTGACTTAGAGAGGATTAAACACTCTAACTTACTGTAACACCTAAATCAAGCCATCTAATGTTGAAGCTGTTATTATTATCAGGAGATACTGAGAAGAAGTCATTTCCCAATGCAACATGACAAATGTAACTTTATAGTCCTTTTATACAAAATCTGTCATAACCAAGGAAAACAAAAAACAGATGAAATATTATCTGACAAATAGTATTGATATAGGTCTGCCCCAATTAGTTGATTAGTCGAGTAATCGGTCGTTTTGGTCTTAGTGGACTAAGATTTATTTAGTCGATTAGTTGTTTTTTATGCTTTTTTCATGCTGAATGACTTATTTCCAAGAAACTTAAGAGCACATCTCTGGTAAACACAAGATTTAAATGTGTGCTTTTGTGTAATTCTTTGTGGAGAAACTCAGTTTTACAGCTCTGTTGATTAAATCAATTAATGGATTAGTTGACAAAATGGTATTGGTATTAGTCGACTAAGAATGTCTTTGGTCGAGGACAGCCCCATTATAAATGACTCAGATTTCTACGTAACAGGTTATACTTTCCAATATGCTCAAGCTACAAAAGGTCCTTTATGTTTTCCTGTTTTTCCTCTTTACCTGCCAGTTTACAAGGTGTTGTCAGTGTGCAGGTGGCATCCCTCTCTCTCGTCATAAAAAGAGGGATCTGGCAAAAAAAAAAAATGAAGCTCCAATAAAAGTCAAACCCAAACCACTGACACTCACAGAGATTACTGCTTGACTGGTTTACCACAGAGCGCCGATGTGTGAGAGACATTCCACATAACTAAACTGGGAGAACTGGGCTTCAGTTTACTGGTGTCACTGAAAGATCACAAGACGCAAGAGTTTTCTTTTTTTGCCAGCCAGGGCTCTAGACTCACTTTTCCACCGGTAGCACAAGTGCTACCAACTTTCTCTGTTGGTTGCACCCTTTTTTTTGGCACAGCATGGTATTAATCAGTGGTGGAAAGTAACTAAGTACATTTACTCAAGTGCTGTAGTACAATTTTGATGCTACTTTCTACTCCAATAGGAGGGACATATTATACTTTTTACTCACTACATTTATTTATAATGAGTTTATGAAATACAGTGCATTGTTATACAGTGAATTAAACCACCCAACAGTATAGCAAATTAATAAAATTAGCTCTTTTGCAGCAGCTTCAACATTAAAATGAATCTTAGGTGTTACTGCATCAATAATAATAATCTAATATTATAATATAAAATAATGTAACATCTAAAGAGCCCATTTTTCTGCATAATGAGTTCTTATACTTTTATACTTTAAGCACATTTTCTTGGTTATATACTTGCCAACACATGCTGTTACAGTATAGGCACATCCTTTCTTCCTTGGAAAGACAATGCTACTGCGTCATCTTTTTCTGCATATGGCATGTTCATTATAAGAAGAGAACACACAGGGAAAGATTATTATCAAGACTTTCTTTCTCCCTTTTCTGTGGGAAATTAGACAAGGAGAAAAAAAAAGCTGAGAATAAGAGTGAGAGCATTCACAGGCAATTGGAAATCCACTGATCCCTTGTATTTTGCATATCGTCAAAGCCCAGCTAATTTGTCAAATAAAGACATCCGTCTAAGCAATGAGTGGGGGGCCAAATGAAAAAGACACAAACACAAAATACCACAGCTCCGAGACAGAAACAGATGGAGATAGGCCTGAGAGCAGACGCGGAGACAAGTGTGCAGGTCCAGTCACACGGAGTGACTTGAAATGGAGCCCTAAGATTTCCTCTGATTTCCTGCTCCCCTCCTTGGCCCCGTTGCTGCATGCGTCTTGTAAATCATTCTCAATTCACTGAAACAAGCCAGTTGGATTAGCTTGGTTTAGATCATAAACATTTGCAGCACAGACCACCCAGGCAGAGAACAGAGAGTGTGTGTGAGCGTGCATGCATGGGCGTGTGTGTGTGAAGTCTCCCTCTGAGTTTAGAGGTGGGCACTGCAGCACTCGAATGTGGTCTCGCACATACACATGTGCACAGACGCACACACACACAGACACACACACACAGACATACTTATACTGTGGTTTGTGTTTGCGCCACTTCCAGGGCCAGTGCACTGTGGGGCCCTCACCGCTGCCGTGGAAACCAAAACAGGCCCGTTCAACCAATGTCAGAGATTAACACACACAAGCCACAGATAAAGATGTCTCACTGCACTGCTGCTTAACAATACAGATATTTATTTTACTGTAAAAAGAGATTCCTTTTCAGACGTACATGCTTTTAATTACAGCGAGTGTTTCCTTCATTGTTTACAAAGACTCAGCCTTTGGAGTAGACAAAACCCCCAAACCGAATAGATTTGTTCACCGTCACTTCTTGAAACCAGCTGCAAAACGTTAAGTGTCATCGACCCAAACAACTGTGATATGAAGCATGTTTTCCAAGGACTTTCGCAAATAAATGCATTCTTTATTTTCTTCTCAAAGTTCAACACTCTGCGTCACCAGACCTTGAAATTCATTCTTTTTTCACTTAATTCTGCTCTCGTTTCTCTCCACATGCTGGAGGGGATCTGAGAGCCAAGCTGGTGTCAGAACCAGGAAATATCTGGGCTGGGTTTTGAAGAGTCAGAGTGGGAAAAGTTGGGCAACTCCCTGCCACAAGGCGCTGGCACTTTTCTCTATACGCTGCTTGTCTGTCTAACTGTGTGTGTTGTCTTTTACCTCTCGGTTTACTTGCATTAGTTGTCAGTCTGTCTCACTGCCATTTATTTCTATGTTATCAACTTACCTGTCTATGTTGTATTGGCCCAAATAGGATATGATGCTTTTTTTCAAGAAAAAGTTGGGGTCATTTTATATTGAATGGTGTGAGTAATGGCTCTTGTGGTGTAAAAAAAAAGTATATTTTTGCTTTTTCTTTCTGCAAATATAGGTATTGCAAACGGGGTTGTCATCTTAAAATCAGGCTTGTCTTATATTCTTCCTCTGTGTTAGGTGTGGATAGGCCTCTTTTGTATATGTGTGCGTAAGTGCCGTTGCTTTGTTGATATATTTCACAATGTGAAAAGTTTGTAGTCGAGAAAGACAAATATAAGGAATAAGGAACATAAAGAACGATATATGATGAAGGATAGAAGGAAGAAAGAAAGAAAGAAAAGATATAAGTAAGAGAAAGGAATGCCATCGTGGTTTGACCACACGTTTCCAGCAGCTTCCAGGTCTTCAGTGTGTGTGTGTGTGTGTGTCTACATGTTAGCCTTGTGTGGTTGAGGGACCTCCCAGTCAGTGGACAGTCCGTCAGACAGAATATGGCCACAGACAGACACACACAGACAGACGGACTTTGTATATATCGATAGTTAGATATAATAAATGTTACGTTAAGCATGTCTTTGCTTTGGGAAATGACATCTCCAGGCTTTATTTCAAATTTAAAAGATGAAATAAAGTATGTCCAGGATAGTGTTGAACTGTTCCAAATGAAATGACCTTACAGGAATGACCTGGGATATTATCAAGCCTGTATACTGTCACAATCTGATGTGACACATGTAGGTCACAATATTATACCGTTTTACTGAAAGCTTTATTCAGTGGATTCATCAGATAAATCTTACTGCAAACAGGAAGTGGTAGTTTTATTAGTTTAAATGAACATATAAACAATCAAAACAACAACAATTCATTTGTATTGGATAAACATTATTTTCTTGCATCATGATCACGAGAAAATTTTGTGCAAAAAAATGATACATTTGAATAGAAAATTAGGTGTTATTCATAATAATTAAAAGATGCAACAAATTAAAGGAGCAGTGAGTAGGATCTGGCGGTATCAAGTGGTGAGGTTGCAGATTGCAACCCGATGAAGCCTCTCCCGTGTGTACGAAGCGTGTAGGATTGCTATGGTGGCCGATGCGAAAACGCGAATGGCCCTCTCTAGAGCCAGTTGTTGTAAGAAAAGCGTAGGTCATTTGGAGCAGAGCCAGTGCGTAAAGTGTGTGTGTACGTGGGAAGTGAGTGGTGAAGCAAGAGAGAGAGGTGGCGACGTGTGCGAGTAATGTTATCTGTGCTACTGTAGAAACATACCTGAGCAACATGGCGGACTCCCTGAAGAGGACCTGCTACCTATGTAGATATGAAGGACTCATTTTAAGATAACGAAAATACAACTATTCTTAGTTTCAGGTGATTATACACTAATACTCATTAATATTATACTCCATTTATGTCAATAGATCCCCCTAATTGTTACACACTGGTCCTCTAAGGGCTGTTAGGATTAGCAATTATACATCATCATACATTCAGAGAGAAAACCCCTCTATCGTGCAAAATATTGTTCAAATCCTGAGTCCTCTTCTGTAATAGCAAACTTCTAAAGGGATGAAAAGCACCAATTCAGGATGATTTGGAAAATCACTTCTCTCTCCTTTTGAAATGGTTCATGGGTAAGCAATGACTCAGCAACGGGTTTAGCTCTTTTTATGTATAAACCTGTCCCGTTTTATGGACAACACACCCAAAATATTTGGTCATGTTTGATCTCTTTCTATCTGGTGGCCTACATGTGTAGTTAAACTTTCCTTCCCTTTCAGCAAAAACAGAGAGAGTGCACGCATATACACACACAGAGACACACACGCGCGCACTCATGCACATACACACACAAAAAAGAAAATCTTCTTTTCAACCGAAATAAATGTTTATGGCATTCCAAACATTTTGTGTGTGAGACAGTATGTGTGGTCCTGTCTGCACCTAGCATGAGGTTTGAGGTTAAGGTGTTTGTCTGCTGGCGTGTGAGCTGTGGTGTGTGTGCGTGCATGTCAGTGATGTGTGTGTGTGCGGTTACGTGTGTGAGTGAGAGACAGACAGAGGGACACGATGAACTGAGGAACACCCATGCTTCTGAAAAGTTTTGAAAAAGGAAGAAAGAGATAGATAAATAAGAAAAAAAAAAGTAATTTACTGGATCCAAGTTGTTTAGGAACACTGTGACATAGTGCGGAGGGCAGGTAACGCAGTAGGTCGTTTGGTGGAGCCATGTTTGATGAAATAAGTCAAATAAGTTGTGATTCATATTTTCAGAGTTAAAAAGAAAATTCTACAAAGAAGGAAAAAGTCAGCAGACCTGTTGGAGACGGCACGAAATGGTGAGACAAACACACAAGTGTACAGACACAAAACTACAACAAAAAGTCACTTTCTACCGTGATATGCTTCCGTAAATTATATAAAGAAGATATTTGTATTCTAAACGTACTGGTTGAGGAGCTACTGTACAGTATTAGTGAAATGGATGGCTTTAATACTGCCTAAGAATCAAACATAAATATTCGAAGGCTGGTGTTGAAGGCAGTGCTGGCACATACTGTGCTGTAGGTGTCAAGTGAAAATGACCAACACTAAAATGATGTTAAAGGAACACTGGAATTTGATTGGCTGATGACGGCCACGGGGTTCCATTAATTAATCTTATATTATCTTATATATTTTTGGTGTAATCTTAGCAGAATGCATACCAAACTACCTGTGGCAGGTTAAATGTTTAGTAGGTTTTATAAGCATTTTAGTATTTTGTTAAAGGAACAATATGTAGTACTGCAGGACAAATTCAACACATTGGAGCCGTGGCCCGTCTGCTCCTGATAGCAGTTAGTGCAAATTTTCACAATTTGAGGGTTACCTTCTAGCCGTGTTAGCCTCTGGCCACCAGCAGCCCTGTCTCCTAAAAATTATGTTCCCATACAACTAAATTGTATTCTGAATTACGTTAGGTAGGAAACGTATTTTGTCGCGGATTACATTTGTCTTTATGTATCACAAATATCTTAATTACGTAATTTATTTAATACCTTTAATACATAATTTTGTGGGTTGCACCAGCAGTAGTCGGAATCACTTCACCGGCTGTGTCTCAAATACTCGCTGCCTTGATAACCCAGCTGCACATGGGCCACAGAGAGATGTGCCAAGGCTTTTAAGGTCAGGTAGAAACATTAACGTTATCTCTGTTGATCCAGTTCGTTAGCTTGCTTCCATGCCTGCAGAAGGCTGTGTTTGTGCAAATTTGTTTCATATGTGGCAACTTGGTGTAGAAATGGGCAGTGGACGGGATCACACCGGCCAAAACAAAAACCGGAATGGAAATTTCAAAGGAGAACATACTGGTTGTAGCATTGTTGTCGGAGAAGCCAGCATTTCAATTCAGCATGTTTCCTTAATCTCTGATGACATATCACAGTCCTTTAAATATGTGCCATGTCCCAGAACTGGTTGGACTACAGCGGCTGTATTTTGACATCTTTAAATTGTGGGAGTCAAAAGATGAAATCTGTAGAGAATTGGATCAAAGGTCTGTGACTGGTCGGCCATTAAAAGCACCCCTCATGTTCACATTTGGCATGAAGTTAGTGTACAAGTGTGATGAGATTTGGACAAATGTACATCAGAGCATTTAAACTTTAACATTATAACATACAGCTGCAGCAATGACGAAGGCCCCAGTGGAGCCACTGATGGACAGACACGATGTGTGGGCGTATTGATTATACGCCCACACAGCTAGTTGTCAGTGTTTATTTTGCAATGACACTTGGAATAAATGCAATTACCGTCGTGAAATTAGAGCTTAACAGTTAATTCTTAACCTGGAAAAGTTGACAAAAAAATCTCAGCTTGAGGTCCACTTACTAGCTTGTTATGCAGCCTTTTAATTTCATCTTCATCAGCAGGTAGGTGAAGGCTGCTTGGTTGTCATGGAACTGTAGATATTCAGAGCTGAATATCTGAAAGTGTTGATTTTGCGGTGCAGCACAATGGCTCGACGACGCACTCCCCATCCCCCTGACGATTATCTTACACGCTGAAATAAACTGAAGAAATAAATGTGTTAAATACTTCTACACTATGTATGAACCAAAAGAATTAGACACTAGCCATGTGTTTCCTTTTGGCATATAAAACAGACTTGTGTTGTAAAAACAATAATAATGCAGCCCTAATAACAATAAAGACACTCAGTAACAAATAGCACACAATGCCTTTCCAACACTTCTCAGTTATTTCCCCAAAGGACTGTAACGCCAGGCACTATAAAATACATGGAAACAGTTGTTTGCATTTAGAGACCATTATACGAATAAATAGCAACACAAACATGCAGGCGGGCATATTCACACACACACATGACACTCAAATAATGATACAGATGTTGTGATTAAGTCAACCTCTGACCCAGGGTATGCTGTTTGATGCTATGAGTTACATTTCTTTTTTTTGTTTTAACTTGCTTTACTTTGGCTAACATCAGAGTATTTAGTTGTTTTTATGGCATCCTTCACTGTCAACACCAATAGAGAACTGTAAATGCAAGTATTTGTGGCTAAAAGATGAGTGTTTCTAATTTGACCACGCTGACGGCCTGTCTCTGTGGATGACAATCTGAGTCAGTCTGTTGTTTGGTCAGACCACCACTTTGGTCCAGACTGAAATATCTCAACAACTATTGGCTGGTTTGCCTTGACATTTTGTGCAGACATTCATGCTCCCCAAACGATAAATCCATATGACTTTGGTGATCCACTGATTTTTCCTCTCGCCATCGTCAGGTCAATTTGTTTTATTTTTCCAATACTTTAGCTCATGACCAAATACCTTCAAAACTAATGACATTTCCATCATCCTTGGCTGTATTGTGTTTAATGCTTATTAGCGAATGTTAGATTGCTAACACAATAAGATGGTGAACATGGTGAACATTATACCTGCTCTTCATTAACATACAAGCATTATCATTGTGAGAATGTTAGCAGGCTGACATTAGCATTTAGCTCCAAGCAATCAGATTCATTTGAGTCAGGTTCAAGCAGTCAAGATGAGTGTGCATGCTATTCTTACTTCACTTAAATCCAGCAACTGGAGAAGGATGCAAGTAGAACTAATCAAGACAATGACACATGACCTTTTGGTTTTTTGACACCATTTAATTGTATGTCTTCTCCCCCAACAGGCAGCTTCAACTTGAAATAAAATATACAAATTATGTGACTTGTGTGTCTTGTATAATTAAATGAAATTGAGAGGAAAGGAAAAAAAAACATGAAAAGCAACAAAAAAGAGAGTAAAGCCTTAACATAAGCAAATGTAATAACCAATACATGAACCAATGCATTTTTAAACATGGTTTCCTATTGGGAAAATAGATTATTTCATAGAAATATTTATATTAAACACATATGTAGGTCTATCTTATCATTGTATATTTTATTTAATTTCTTATTTATCTTAGTTTATTTTCTATAACCTTAAATGTTTCGACTGGTAGTGGTTAATAAAGTCAAATAACATGGCAGCACGCCAGATAGTCAGTGATAAAATCATTGGTTTCCCGTCAGGTTAGTGTTACAGGAACTTTGGTTAAGCAACAACTAGGTTAGTTTCCCAGCATAAGTTGCCATAGTAACTGAGCTTGAACTCTGTTGACCCAGCGTTTACAGAAAGAAAAATAGGAACAGTATCATGATTAGTTCAGGTTAGTTGTGGTCTGGAGGCGGGGTCAGAATCTCTTCTTATTAAAACCAAAGAATATGATGTATTTAAAGGTTTGATCCCGTGTGTGCTGAAGGGTGAAGACAAAGGAGCTAGTTAATCTCTAAATCTATCAGCCCACACATATCTAACACACAAGCATGCACAACAATATGTGTAAATGTGTGTGTCTCAAAGACAGTGAGAAACCGAGGGAGGAAAGAACAACATCTAAATGACTTTTTTGTTTCTTGTGAAATATATTTTGAGTAGGAGGCTGAGTATCATTTCAAAGGTTTCTGTATCAAAAAGAAGATGGTGTGCATATGCTTGCACACACACACACACATAGAGAGAGAGAGATACATGTGTCTGCTCCAGATGTTGAGAGTATTGTGTTTCAGTGAAGGTAGTGCCGCCTCACATCGGAGAGGAGATAAATCACAGCCCCTGGACAGCAGTGAAGACACTTTTAGAGGCGTTCATAAACCCACCGCGTTCACTTTGTTCCCCTATGGCAATATTCACAGATGCTGTTTGGAATGACACTCATATACAGAGAGCAGTAGGACAGGAGAAGTCATACACAGGGACAATTATTTTCAATGCTACCCACCAACTTTTATTTTCTGCTCGAGAGGGAATGGAAATGTTGCACCACATAAAAGACAATATAGGCTCATGCTGTACATACTGTACAGGATGAAGCAACAGGTGTGAGAATGATGCTGCAATGATGTAGTAGTAACATTTATTGTTATTAAGATGATGTGAAGTAGCTGGGTTTGCTTGTTCCCCTCTACATTTTCCACCTATGCAAGAGCACAACACTGAGTTAGTACTGTTTCTAAAATTCCACACACATTATAAAGCCTAGAACAGTAGTTCCCATCCTTTTTGACTTGTGACCTCTCAGAATGAAGCCACCTCTACCTGCGACCCCTAATCACAGGTTATGGCCTATTTCTATTTTAATTTAAAGCACCAGTGTGTAACAATCAGGGGGATCTATTGGCAGAAATATAACATAATATTAATAAGTATGTTTTCTTTAGTGTGTAATCACCTGATAATAAGAATCGTTGTGTTTTCGTTAGTTTAGAACGAGCCATCGCTGCCGCCGCCGCCGCCGCCGCCGCCGCCGCCGCCGCCGCCGCCGCTCTCTCTCTCTTGCTTCACTACTCACTTCCCACGTACACACACACCTGCTCCAAATAACCTACACTACACTTACAACAACAGGCTCTAGATAGGGCCATTCGCATTTTTGCTTTCGCATCGTCATTTTTGCGTCTTCTCGTCCCCCTCAAATTAATCTTGTGAACCCCTAGGGGGTCCCAACATCCTGTTTAAATTAAAAGATATTAGGTTTGAGCGTGGAAGTTCAATATCGGATTTGACTGTAACTGTATCTATGTGATAAAACTGTATAAGACAGTTACATTTTTAATAAAGTACCTGGCTTTCAACCCTATGCATTCCCCACACATGCATGCAAGTTTCCAAACCTGCAGTACTCCAATATAACCAGCAGGAAATGTAGTAGTAAAGGTAGTATTCACAGTGACTACTGTTATTTTCGATGAGGGAACTTACAATAATTATCATCACAGTAAGTCATTTTAAATTGAAAATGGCAGGAACGATAGAGAATAACAAAATGTAACGCCATATTGAATTAATGATATGAGGAAAGTAGAGGTCATACATAACTATCAAGGTTACTACACCATATTTGCCAGATGTACAATGAGACAAATGCATCTTATCCCTGTAAAATCAGACCTGATCATTCTGTCATTCAAGGCCACAAAGTTGATTTGTATCACTGTGACATGATCAAAAGACGTATTCTTCTCTTCAACCCAACATCACAGAGGTCTAAAATAGTCTGCCTCCGTTGGATATCAGCATATATGAGACACTTGTGAAATAGCCTCAGACCTTCATTCATGTGGGGGGGATTCAAAATCACCATTGTGGTTATGTGAATGACAGCAGCTTCCTGGCCTTGACCACTAATATAGTTGTTTCTCCTCTCATCTTGATATGGAGCCTTTTTGAACAGAGGAGGTGTCATCAATCATATCTTCAAATGTGGTCTCTCTCTCTTACACTCACACTCACCGACGCCCAAACCTCCTATGTGGTCTAAAAAGTAAAATGAAATGAAAAGATTAAAAGAAACGTATATAGCTATTTCATTGTGTTTTAAAGAAATAAGACATATTTAAGAATATAAGTGAATAAGTAAGTCTGATTGAGGGGAGACACTACAGGTGAACGGGGTAAAAGTAGATATCAACATGAAAATTCACCAGTTGATTACTTATATTAAGGCACTTATTTGTTGTATTACAAGTTTTCTGAAATGATATGTTTAGATATGCAAACAAAGGATTATCTAATGCTAACTTTTTTGTGAATTTAGGAGAAATCTACAGACACAAACAGACCAAGTCGTAAAATAAACATCTAAATGTGTATTTTGGATGTTTTCTTCCCACTAGTCTGAAGGAAGACATATTATGGAAACATAATAGCCCAAAATCTCAAAATTGATCAGTGCATGAAGAAACAATGTTTTTGCATGTATTGTCTCACCTTAAAGTGTATGATAAAGATCGTCATCTTTTGAGCCCACTACTGAGAAACTCAACATAACAATTTTCGATAAAAATATGACTTTACATACACATTTTGCCCTCATCGGACTTAAACGGATTGAACGCTGAGCGCTCTTTCTTTCTCATTCCACCCACCAATTGTTTAGGAGGCCTTTAATCATACAAACATTTTTAATGCAACATAATAAATAAACAAGTTATTGGTAAGTCCTTAGGTCATACTGTTAAAAATGTTGACATAAATCTGTGCTGTTGGCCTCTGAAGATATTCTGCTGCTGCATGAGCTAGTGAATGAGCACCATCTGCTGGTCTGGTGGAAGTATTGCAATTAACATGGTTACTAAATAAAACAGATGTGACCTGCACTCTGCTGTCAATGAGGCAAAGTGATATTAAACTCCACCCTTAGACAAGACAAGTTTTTGAATGGCCAAAGTAACTCTTGGTGACTTATATAATGTAACTGTTTTTATTCTCACCCTGTCCTTTTATATCAAATCATTTTCTATCAGGGCATTTCAGCTATCTTGCAAGTCTATCTTTTGATGTTGTAATATCGACGTTTCAAAGACCCTTAGTTGAAGCAATGATGCAGCTCCACAAGTAGATGATTTGAAAATGATGATGGCTGCATCAATCTCTCCAGCATTCATTGTGCACCGTGTGAAGAGTTGATGAAATACAGACAGACAAGTGCTTTTATTTTTTAATATAAACCCTTGTAGGAGTCATTATGCATACCACCAGATTTCGCCATAATTTCTCAGCTCCATTGGCCCAAAAATGTCATGAATCAGACAAAATGCCTCATTTACTTCTGAGGTGAATGTTTGAGCCGAGCTGCTTAATTATTAAAAGTGTGTGCTGTCTGCTCCGAGGGGGAGATATTCTCTGGACATGATGTGACTGACCTTGTTGCTTTCAACCCATTCACACTCCCGCCTTGCTTCACTGGTGGATGTCACAGTGTCACCCACAGGGATGAGGGAGAGGGGGAAAGAGAGAGAGGTGGTTGGTAGGCATTCCTACACTGGTTGCTACTTACACGTTCTGCTTTTACACACACACAATACCCCCCAAACACACACACACAGCAAGTCACAGCATCCTCACGTATAGATCTCTGGCAAAGCCAAAGCGATGCAACTGCTACTCCATTGTGGAACCCCTTAACTCCCTCCCTCTCCCACTCTTTCTCCTCACTCCCCCCAATCTCTACCCCAATCCCTGCTAGCCGGCCCCGCTCTTTTCTCCTGGTCGTCATGGAGACGGCTAACAAAGCCATCACTTTTACCAATTTCCTCAGAGACAGGTGCTGGCACAATGACTGCTTCCTCGCCGGCTGAAAGGGGAAGGGGCAAGAGGGGTCCATGGGAACTCCAGGCGGACACTCTGAGGGCTGTCCAAGTGTCCTCCTCCCCAGGCCTTGCCGAGAAAAGAAGGCTAATTTGTTGTCCCTGTTTTCCCAGGGAGGGGGGATGCAGGAGGAAGGAGGAGGGGGAGAGAGAGAGAGGCTGGGGGTGGAAGGAGGGCGAGCGAGCAAGAGAGACAGAGAGGGAGAGAGAGAGGGAGTGTGTATGCAAAGGGGTGTCCACCAGTTTTCAAAACAGACCGCCTAATATCAGTCTCCTCTCGCTTTCTCCTGCCAATGGGTGGCAAGGTCCTCCTTTCTCCCCTTGTTCCTTCATCTCCTCTCGCTTCTCCCATTCTCCTGCTACAACTCTTTGGGCCTGGAAACAATGGCGAGTCATGGCATCATGACTGCAAGATGTTTCAATTTAGCTTTCAGCAAGCGTTCACTTCCCTCTTTGTGAGTGCCGTGTGTGTGTGTGTGTATGTGTCTGTACGGATTGTAATGTTTAGTGACAAATAAGCTGAGCAGTAAAAATAATGTTTTTTTTTTTCTATTTTCTTCCAAGAGTGTTGTATCTGTATGACCGAAAACAAAGTTTTCCCATTACAGGATTTTTTGTTGTTGTTTTTCTGTATATATTTGGTTGTTTATGGCCGTGACATTACATTTTTCGAAATGATGCCTCTACTGAATGTAATAATATAAGGGAAACTAGAATGGCACTCGGAGAGCGCAGACCTCCTCCAAGGTGCCTGACTTTAAAAACAGATCACAGCTCACAGCTGGCGGTACCGTGAGGTGGTCGGCTTATTATTAACACGATGTGTTTCCGTATAACGTATCGGCGGATGCCTCTCTCATTCAGCAGCCTTGTTATATGTGTATGACGTTACAATACGTCGTCTCTCATCCCGTCATCTACCGCTTTTTTCTTTCTCGCCGCAGACGGCCTGCAGCTCCCGCACACACATCCACACACAAATCTCTCTACTCTCAGAAGGAAGGGGACGGGGTCATGCGCCATCAACGCGTCATCAGTTACACTGCGCATGTGTTATACCCTGTGTACTTAATGCAAAGGCTGATTGGATCATGATCCGGATCGGCACCAAAATCTAATGGATTGTTCATTTTTCCACACTCCACCCCTCCAAAAAATTTCATTCAAATCCATTACAAACTTTTGGAGTAATCCTGCTAACAGACAAACAAACAAACAAACCAACGCCAGTGAAAACACAACCTCCTTGGTAATAACAATGTATAGTGGAAATCGTAGATGGTATTATACAACCAGTCTAGATTTGAGTGTGGTACTGTAACATGAACTACACAAGTTCACTGGTTGCTTCATTGATATTATAGGTGCTGCAAGAAAGGCAAATTTTGTCTTGGGGAATATTTTTGCATCACTACTTGATGGGGCGGCTGTAGCTCAGTGCAAGGTTTATGGTTGATCCCCGGTTCCTACTGTCTGCATGTCAAATTTCCTTGAGCGAGACACTGAGCCCCAAACTGCTCCCTGGGTGTTTCACAGCAGCCCACTGCTCCTAACCGCTTTGAATGGGTTAAATGCAGAGGTCGAATGTCATGTATAGGCTACCTGTAGGGATATGATGAATGTAATAAAGTTTAAAAGCTGATGTTTTCTTTAAGTCATTGTTTAGTGCTTTCTTTCAGAGCCTGGCTGACGCTCTGAAAGAGGGGCTGTCTGTTGGCACAGCTACAAAGTATTTATTGCCCCTCTAAGGAGAGAGGCCATGGGCTTTCAGTTCGAGGGAGGCGTGTGTGTGTCTGTCTGTACATGTGTGTCTGTGTGTCTGCTTATGAAGTTGTGTGAGTTTGAGCATGCGTGTGTGGGAGCTCTTGTTTGAATGGACCATACAAAGTGTTTGTTGGTGGCACAAAACTCTTTGAGGCAGCATGTAAAGCTGGTGCACTTACCTTCTGTAAAGGACATGCCATTCAGCTGCAAAAGACCCTAACGGCTGTTGTATTGGCCTCTGTGTGTGTGTGTGTGTATGTGTGTGTGCAAATGGTAGAGTATGTATGTGAACATCAAGGTCTGAGGCCCTGCAATAGATAGGTGACATTTCCAGGGTGTTACCTGCTTTGCAACCAGTGCTTGCTGGGACAGATGACCAAATATCTAACGACGAAGAAAGGAATCTCTGTCTGTCTGTGTCTTTCGCATGTCTCGAGAGTCGTTCATCCAAACTACTTCACACTTAAAGGGACTGCTTGTAAGAATCAGAAATGCTTGTTAACAGCAACACCTGTGGCCGTTAAGTCAACGAAAGTCAGCATCGGGCTCGCACTTGTGCTCGCTCTACATAGACATGAACAAGCATCGCTCAAAACAGTGAGGCGACACACGTCAGCTAAAACCACAATATCACTCAATATTTCACCTGCTTGGCAGTAATGTTAGCTGACCAGACGAAGGTCTCTCCGTGAATCACTGCTGATCCTAGTGTTGGCTTTTCCTGCTTCAGCCTCCCGACCGCGGTCGGAGCGAACAGGGGAGACACCGGAGTTTTGGCCGGAGATGATAATGTTTCTCGCTGCGGAGCCCCGTCAGTTCACAAGACACGGGAAACCTCTGTCGGTCTGGAGGAGCTTCAGCAGTTATTTCTGCACAAATGTCTACTGTACATTCACTAGATATTCTCAGAGCTAAACTAACTCTTCTGCAGTGTGTAGTGTGCGCGCATGCACGTAAGAGAGGACCGAGAACAAGCGCGGTGTGTGAGTGAAGGCAAGCAGGCAGGCAGAGGAGCAGAGTACGGCAGAGACTCCGGCCCTGGAGACCAAAGCTATGGTCTCACCCGCGTCCTCCGACCGCGGCCAACACTGTTTTGCAAGACGGGCTTCACTAGATATAACTTTGTGTATGTGTTGGAGTCTTGTCTGAACAGCGTAGCCAGACGTGAGCGCGCATGGGACACCGACGGTTTGTCAACCGTCATAAATACAGAAGAAGAAGAAGAAGAAGAAGAAGAAGAAACGGGGGGCGGGGTTTCAGGGTCGTGTCTAGAAGGTAACCGGCAAATTGCGAAATCTGATCTGAGATCGGCAAAGACTTACAAAAAAACTCTCGCGAGACTTCCTGCCCGACGACCTATCCTAACCTTATCCATCCAAGGTCAATGCTCAACCTTAACCGTCTCGTGAGAGTTTCCCAAACTTGCTTGTTCCCTTCTAGACACGACCGGGTTTCAGGGCTCAACCAGGGGAGTCAAGAATGTCGTCTTGATTTACATGACTGGCTTTTCCCAAAGGTTTCTCATCTGGGAAACTTCTCTCAAAAGGACATTGTTTATGGTCTTGTCATGGACAACAACAAAGATGACTTTCTGGTGAATAACATTCTCATTCTTGGAAAATTTTATTTGCACAAATCCAAGTATATGAAAGTGAAACCTATAGGTTTAATGTGTTTCATTCTGAGTTTCTTTCTTACATAAAAGCCCTTAAAGTCATAAAAAACAAAAATGCATTGAAACTTCTTAGTATAATAGAAGAAATATGAATTACAGGTACAGCCCTATAGCCCTTAATTTAATTTATTATTATTTTCATGTATAATTTTGACAACACGGTTGTCTTGTTTACTTTGCACTGTTCCTGCCTTCACAATGTTGAGAGCCATGTGTTACCCTGGTGTTATGTCAAAGTCCGTCTGTTTCCCCCGTTGAATAGTGTTTCCCTCCTGTTGAACGTCTGAGTGGTTAGGGTTACAGATAAGGGTTGGTTCAGGTTTAGGAAGGGGGAAACGCATTCGACACAACACCGGCCGAGACCGACTGAATCACAGATATGCTCTGAATTCTATTTATAGCTTATTTAATAGTAAAACTATTACTACTACTGCAATACTGCACAGTAAAAGTCCTGCATTCAAATTTTATTTCAAGTGAGGAGAGAGGCATTATCAACACAATAGGGAATGGGAATCACAGAGCATTCTGGGGCGCGCCGCCAAGAACATATCTCTGTGACTGAAACAACATGATGTTTTATTATTTATTTTTCTGAAACTAATTTGGTTTTGGCATCCGTCTTGTTCCCTGATTGTTCACATTCATCTACCTTTGTGGAACTTATAACAACTAACTGTTCAATAACTTCTGTATCTATTCATTATATATTAAGATGACTAATGTATAGCATAGAATTTGATTGTGGTAAATGCTTTAACTCTTTTTCTTTGTTAGCTTTACCTGCCAAAGCTCATGACTGGTTTGCATTTGCACTAAAACACATTTTGTCATTATTAGGGCAGGACAAAAATGAAATTTTCTCAGCTTCAAAACCACAAAGTTGCAATTGACTGCCTTTACAAAGCAGGGATACATTTACATCCCAAAAATATGCATTCACTAACATACAAAGCATGAAAAATATTTTCTTTAAAGACGTTATGTTAAATTGTTGTAAACATATTTCCAGTTATACTCAGAGCTTATGTTGTAAATGAAAAATGGTGTAGTCTAATGGGTTTAATTAACGTCATTCATTCTCAGTGTTCTCGAGTTATATCTGCACTAGTGTGCACTGGTGTCTGTCACAGTGACTTTTATTCAAACTATCACTGGGGGGCGCCAAAGATTCAAACCCTACACACAGGGGCTTTGCTATCTCGGCATTAAAAAGACTTCCACTCCTGCAGTCACTTCTTCTTAGTGTCATTCTGTATATAGAAGGCTTTTCTCAGATTTCTGTTCAGATGTATTCAGTTTTAAATAAGATTCAGGTTTCCTAATGGTCATAGCTCCTTTTATTATTAATAATAATGTAAGAATGATGAACTTCCTGATATGACGTTTGAGCAGGGTGCCACGAAGTTTACGTCTCGGTTGCCATAACACACATCAGCTGACCTGAAGGAAATTTCTCAGCTGTAAGGGGAATCCTCATCTGTCACGCTCAGATCTATGTTTAGCATCCATTACCCACCTTCCCCCGTGACATGAGGAGGGATATACCGGACTCTCGGGGTGAAACAGGGTCAGGGAGATGAGTCAACAGAGACAACCCAGAGCAAGGACAATTTTAGGAAGTGAGATGATACTGAATTGGTTATTCTGAAATCCTCAGGCCAGCAGAAGGTCATCATGAACTGAAAAGGCCCAGGTCACCCCGCCATGATTTCTCTGACTCATTTTGCATCCTGTTGCCAGGAGCTTGGCTTGTTTGCCAGGGTGGTGTCATTTCATTAGAGTGGAAATAGTGCAAATAGTCATGTGTCATAAATGTATTGAGCTGTTACTTCCCTGTATAAATTTATTTATGGGAGGGTAGTCACTGATGCCATTACATTGCCTTATTCTGCCTCAACAGTGGTTACATCACCAAACACTCGTGACGCATGACAGGAAACGGTCAGTGATACAGAGGTTACTTCTCATTTGTACAATAAAATATATGATTTTAATAAATTTAAATTAAAACCACAGTAAGCATATTAAATCAATTGACAAGTCTTGCTCAAAGTAAAGTAAACCAGACATTATGTGACCTCAAACATCATTCATTTTTCATTTATATGTGACCTATATGTGAAACTATAAGCCATAGTCAGTTCAGTGATCACTTTTCTGCTGTCTGTAGGCCACATGAAGAGAAAAATAAATCAGTGTACAGGGAACGATAATTAGTTTTGTCTATATTTAACTTTGTTCAATACTTAACAATACAAAATGAGATGTCTCTTATTTTATGAATACTTAAGACTTCTGAATGACAATATAAATAAGAAAGTCTTTTTTACATGTGGACCTTGAATCATTTTATACGTAATATATAGATTTTGTCCAGTAGATGTCAGCAAAACACCAGTAAAGAACTGTCTCACATCACAGAGGAAGCCATCTGTCCCACAGCAGAGGCTGAACATGATTATCTTTATAACCTGATAGTCAATAAAGAGTCAAATACATCCATATATCATGAATGCTAAAGTACCACATTTTGACTTACAACATTCAGGGTTGTTGGTATATTACAAAATGGCACTATCTTCATGCACTGAGAATGATTCATCAACATCTCATAAAATTAGGGCTGGGCGATATGGTCAAAAAATGTCATATCTTGATCATCATGATATAGCATATTTTCTGGTAATTCAATAAATGTATGGTCTATATGAAATAAACACATAGTAAAGCCTATTTTTGTATACTCCTGTGGGAATAAATACTTGACAAATTAAAAGTATTTTCTCATTTTAAGAACTTGAGTGCTAAATGAACATAACAGTTTTAAGTGAAATTATAGAGAAAAAATACACAAAAATAGGCCTAGCCTATATCGCGATAGAAACAATATAGAAAAATGTATATCATAGACATTTTTATATAATTTTACTATATATATTATATAATATATTGCCCATCCTTACGTAAAAGCTTTATATTAGTTCTTGTTCAAGCTTGATGAAGACATGTTCTGTTGTGTGATGCGGTCTAAATACAAAGCAACATCACCAACAGTGAAGCTCAGTCTGCAAACTATAAGCTTGATGTCTTATCATCTAGACCAGTGGTTCTCAACCTTTTTCGTGTCAAGGACCCCTTAAATTGATTAGGTCCCCCATTTGATAAGATTTTACTTCAGAGACCTCCGTCTGAAAAGATTTTGGTTGTTAGAAATGATTGAGAGCGTTTATTTATTGTTGTCAACTACAGTTGAGGAGATAACCGCGGAGGAAGGGATCAGAATAGTCACTCTTATGACTCTTACTCACATTGGGCTCACTTCTATAGTGAATTAAATAGTGAAAATAAACTATTACCCATTTTTCTGGGGACCCCCTGGAACTCCCTCATGGACCCCTGGGAGTAACTGGAATCTTACGTAGCTGCAACAGTATATCTCAAAATCTGTAGTGAATGTGGTGCAAACTTAAGAGCGAAAAGATAACCGTCTTTAAAAAGCACTCACTTTAACCAACCATATTAAGAAACAAGTCATATCCACTGTGTCATCTCAGAGAAATTCAGGTCAAGCTTCCAAATATTAATTTAATGATGAGCAATGGGATACATCATTAAAAGTGGAGCTATGTATACTATTTTGTATTCTGGCCATGACTTTATGGTTGTTATGGACAAGCTGTGAAATGCTGCACAGCAGGAAGACACAGAGGAAACTATACCACGCACTTTGTGTTTGATTTATTTTCAAAGGAACTGCTGCAGGCCTTTCTTTTCTGTTCATCATGTAAATGTTGACTACCCATGGTGTTTATAATAACATGTTGTTGGGGAAGCATTGTGCAAGCTATCTCCCTGTCTGCCCAAGTGTCTTTTGTGAGTGCAGCTGTGCTGCTTGACCCTCACCATCCATCTCCTCCTCTCTGTCTCACTCCCTCCTCCGTTGAACTGTAACTGTTTATTAGCTTTCCAAATGAGGATAAAGCAGTGACAGTGATGTGAGGACAACACAGTGTTGCATTTCTGACCAGCAATACTCCTGTGTACAAAACCTGACTCCTTTGGCTGGTTTACATCCTCTGCTCCTCTTCTGCTCTTGTTCCAAAAAATGTTTTATTCGCTCCAGTGATCCAGAACCTGAACGGGGCCAAACAGTGACAGCTGTGACCAGCTGTGACCATCTACTGTAAGATGTTGTTGTTGCTGATTCTGCTGCACAACCAGCACTGATACATGTACTGTAGCTGTATATCATTACTTCACCAGTTACTATCTCATTATGTCTTCTGCTTGTTCTCTTTGTGTGTTTTAATGAGAGTCTAATGAATGACGCTGGTGCAACTGGCCTACATACACAGTTTGCCACACGTGCTTAATCACTCAGGAAATTAATATTCAACAGTTCACTGTTTTCACTGGATGTAGTAGGGCTGTGTATTAGCAAGAATCAATATGATACATATCCTGATACAAGGGTAACGATTCAATATATTGCCATACTGTAAGTTTATTGTGATTTTTTTTAAATCTAACTTTAGCAAAACTGTCATAGTACAAAGAAGACAACAGAAATGCACCACTTTTAGAATAGACAAAAATAATACATTTATATTGCATGCCCAAAACTGCATGTGATTATCATAAAGTGGGCATGTCTGTGAAGGGGAGACTCGTGGGTACCCATAGAACCCATTTTCATTCACATATCTTGAGGTCAGAGGTCAAGGGACCCTTTTGAAAATGGCCTTGCCAGTTTTTCCTCGCCAAAATTTAGCCTAACTTTGGAACGTTATTAAGCCTCCTTCACGGCAAGCTAGTATGACATGTTGGTACCAATGGATTCCTTTGGTTTTCTAGTTTCATATGATCTCAGTATGTTCACGCTAGCCCGGTACGACCTCCGAAAGATTGAAAAATTTAAGAATTGATACAGTATCACAACACATAATATCGTGATACTCGTGTGTATTGATATTTTCTTACACCCCTAATGACAAGACAAACAGTAATAATAAATGCAGATATAAAGTGTCTTCCTTATACAGACATTGATTATGAAATATAAAAGCAATATTAGATGACTTTACATGATATTCTAGATAAAAAAAATCTTCACTCTTCCAATATTGTATGGAGATTAGTATCTAATACTACAATCACGATAAAAAGCAGGTGGAGAGGCAAACATTAAGTGCAGATTTTCTACATAATGTTCATGGTTGTGAGAAAAGATTTACAGTAATATCAGGGTCTCCTCTTGTTCTCTTCTTATGTCATCTGCATGTTCTCTCCCTATTTGGCTTTGAAGAGTGACACACTGTTGTATAATTAGGAAAAAGAACAAAAGCAGAGCCATTTTACTTTTGTTTTTCTCTGTAATAACCCCTCTCCTTCCTCTGCACTGACCCTGCTGAGTGATTCATAGACGCAGACAGTGCAAAGCTAAAATAGCAGTATTCAGTCAGTCACCCACTCTGGAGATTATCTGGATGTTGCCCTGCAGGACAAGACAGAAGTGGAGTGAATATAGAAACACACATATACACTCTCTTTATCAGCGATTTAGCGTATGCAAAATCTCACTCTTTTAACATATCTTAACGTCTCAAATAGTAACAAAGCATCAATTTATTATGTCAAAAACTGGATTTAATTGTGTTGGCAGATTGAATTGCCTGAAGTCAGGAGTGGCAGCAGTTCTATTTATGGCAAATTGGCAGTTTGGTAAATCCAGATGTGTTTACGCCTGCAGTTTGATCTGCAGACTTACTGTGCCTTGTGGTGATGCAATCAGTGATGCGTTACACTGTTTCCGACCCTTTTAATGTGGACTTTTGTATGTCAAATTTGCCTTTTTCTTCTTTGCTTTTAATCTATTCATATCCTGCGTCAACGTCCTACTTTTTTAGTTATGCATTGTTCTATTCTGGTAAGATACACAGCAGGCAAGGGATCCACACAGAGGCAAGCTATAATGCACACTCTCAGAGACCAAGCGCCGCAGATGTTTCAGGCAGAAATAGTAAAAGAGGGAGAAAGGAACACACTTTATTTCTGGGGAGGATTTTTTTCACAGGTGCTACGTAGAGTTTACTTGTACAATACATACAGTAAACAGTAGGTTTGCATCTAAAAAAAAGCTGTTCTATAGAGTTTTTATCTCCATTTGCGGTGTCGTGTGAAGGACACAGATAGAGAGATGGACTCTTGAAGTGAGGTGCTATGTGAGAATGAGTAACAGGTGACTGCAAAGACTGGATGTGCCTATAAAAATAAATACAGTGAGTCACTCATAACAACTGATGGGTCTAATAAGTCTTCTAGTATCTTATTCTCTCCACTACAGTAGAAACAATGTTGGCCATTATCATCGCATCAAATCTTCAGATTCCAGACCCAAGTCAAAGGTTCAAGGTGACAAAGTAGATTGATGCCATAATGTTACACATTGTAATTATGTGGTGAAGACGACAAATGGTTGTACTCACAGTATGTCATATTGGTTCTGAATACTTCCATGATGGGATGATGTTCTGCGTGTTATAAATTTCTGTTTTGGAGTATTGGAGTTTTATTAGAAGACATATTGTTATGCCAAATCTCAAAGTCATCTATAACCACAGTCTCATGTAACTTATTTCTGTTTAATTTGAAACCAGAATCCATTGTGAAATCAGATAAAACGTATCTTGGGTTAGTCTTTGCTTAACAATTAAACAGTTGAGAAAAGCCAGTTTGCATTTAGTTACACAAATACACATTATTTACATTATTTAAAGGCACAAACATGTAGAGTTGCTTCTTTACAGTGTGAGTGGATCACTACTCATTCAGTGTGTCCAGCCCATGGTGGACTGTAAATGATAATGAGCGACGCGTCTCTACTTCCTCCCACTGTACAAAAGTGAAGCCAAAATATCCCGGATACGGGAGCTGGAGCTGGAGCTACCGTATTGAAGTCCTGCCCACACACCCACCTGCCTGAGCCAATCATGAGCCGAGCATGGCCATAGCTTGTTAGTGTGAGCCACCTAGCTGCTACGTTAGCACCACAGTAGCTGTTTGGCTAGAAAGACACAACAACTGACGATAATAGTTGGAAAGAGAGATAACTGGTTGCTCGGTGTGTTCAATCGTAAGGCTAAACGTGTCGGGTGCTCTTGGAAAACGGGGAAAAAATCAGGATAAACAGGAAGGCAATCCAGGGACCCTGGACTAACTGACCATAATATCTCTATAACTACATTTATGATCAAATTGACACACGTTCTATTACACAGACTAGAGATGGAAAGTTAAAGTTATATCTCCTCTCTCGTACAATTCCCGAGCCTCCAGCTCCGCGACTACTTCACTCAGAGCAGCTGTCAATCCCAGCTGTCAATCATGACGTTTCACCCCCTTTTTATAGCATCCAAAAACAAATTAAAACTAAACTTACCTAAAATTACAGAAACCATCTTTGGGAAAAAGATGTTTGACGTGTACTTTGACTTTTTAGTTTGCCCCATCCGCTAAAATGGAGGGGGCGGGCTTTATGACCTCTCCTGCAGCCAGCCACCAGGGGGCGATCGAGATGTTTTGGCTTCACTTTTGGGGAGTTGTCATATCGTCCATCTTTATATACAGACTATAGTCCAAACTGATCCATGTTTGTGATATTAGCAGAAACAGTTGTGCTTGACAACAATAAAGCTTTATTCTTCTAATATTAGATTACAGTTACATCACTAGGTTGGTTAGTTAACTTCTGTTCAAAGGTATTTTAATTATTTAATTATTTTTTCTCCCTATGGTCTCTATGTTGTACAACATAGATCTTACATGTAGCCCAAGAAACGAGCACAAATGAATAACCAATCTACAGTAAACACATATTGATAAATGCTGATTTAAGAAATAGCATGACAGCAATAATAAATCTCTGTTTTGTCTGTATCAACAGGATGCAGGGGATGCTGCTGCAGTGAAGGGCAAAAAAAGCAAACAGGAAGTTGGTGCTGTGCTCTCTGGAAATTTCAGAGAATTCACTGCTTTATGGTTTTTCACCGTGGCGTCTTCTGCTGTGAGTTGAGTCCTCATTTGCATTCACGCATCTTATGTTCCCCTTTTCTCTGAACGTTTCCCCCGTTCTCTTTAATTTCACTGATTAGTAATTAGTTTCACTTTCCTCACATTGGCTATTATCACTGTTTTGGACATATTAGATCGATTATCTCTTTTATACAACACAACAGTGCATCTTTTTGCATTATCACACACACACACACACAAACACACACACACACACACACACAGATTGATCGCTCAGCTGGCTGTGCTCCAACACACACTCTTTTCTATTATCCCATGACTGCAGCAGTGTGATAGAGACTGTTGATGTGTGTGGATGCATCTAGAAGAGTGTAATGTTGTGATGTCCTCCTTCACTCTCATTGCAAAATACCACCAAACTGAGCGCTTAACAAAAGCTGCAGATTTAGTCCAACTACGTAAGAGCTGTTGCTTGTTATTCACTTATTGTGAGATTATGACATCTCAAATCTGAACACATTACGGCCAAATCCTTTGTTGGATAACATTTGTAGATTTCTGGGAAACTGTGACAATAGGGTTTTTAGTAGAGGAAGTAACAAAAAAAAAGAGACTACAGTGCACTCATGCTTATCTTAACCTACATCCACTTCATGTTGACTTTTTTTTTTCCTCTGAACTGTGATTATATAATACAGCATGCGGTAATTTCGTTTTATGCCTTTATACAATTGTATTAAAGGCCTTTTTTGCAACGCTCTGGGGATAGATCAGTCTGCCAGTGTGCCAGAATTGTGTTAGTCAAAAAGTACTGCTTTCATAATGCACCATCTGTTTTTCCTGTTTTTGGTTCCATCCACTCTGTTCATATATTGAACATTTACATTTTCACAATTTAACTCAATGTAGCACATGTAGAACCATGCAATTTGATGTAATTTTTAAAAATGTGTAATCCACATCTAAGGACTGGATAGGGGTTACCGTGCACGGCAGCTGGATTCTTGCGATGTCACAAGATCCTGCGAGAGTAGTGGGATCACATATCACACGAAAATCCATCTTGTCATGTGTTTGTGTCCAGCAAGCCAGATCACGGACCAGTCAGCGTCCTGTGAGGAGCTACCTGCAGCTAAGGTGGTTTATGTGTTTTACGACATGACACGGTGAGGTGACTGTTTGTTCTGAATAACAATGGCAGCTCCTGAAGAGGTTAGCATTGATGCTGCAATAGCATCAGTTACATCAGAACTGGAGAGTTTTTCTTCATTGAAAGAAGAGCAAAGAACGGCACTGAAGGTTTTTCTCGATGGAAAAGATATTTTTGCTCTTCTCCAGACTGGCTTTGGCAAAAGTTTCATTGACAGATGGTTCATCTTATCACCTGCCAAGAATTCTTTTGAAAATGCCTTCCCTTTTCTAAACAGTTTCTAATGAAGGCTTCTCAGATGGTTTTTTTTGTAGCAACAAACTATATGGCGGGTCAGCTTAGGACAGGGGTGGCTGTGAGATGTGACATCCAGGTGGCAACATCAGTTTCTGAAAAGTGAAGCTAATGCAGAAGTGCTTTAAACTTGCATTCTTTCTAATATCCAGCAGGGGGCGACTTCAATACAGCATGATGTTCATTTAGTAAATTAGTGTCCCATTTAGAGTAAAATAGACAGCAAATAGACAGCAATGCCCTAAAGTAGGGTATGCTTTAGGGCATAACTAAAGCATACCCTACGATTGACAGGTCGCTACCACGGCGTTGTTCAGTTTGGATGGTAGAACAAAGCATGTTTTCAGTTGTCTTATTATGTCTTATTCAGCGTTCAGTTGTACTTAGCTCCACCCTCAAGATGGCGACAGCCAAAATGCAGAACTCAAGGCTTCAAAACGGTCATGGACGTCACGGTGACTACGTCCACTTCTTATACATTCCATGGGGCCACCTCAAGTTCACTTGTCATGATTGACTCATGGTCATGACAAGCAACAATCTTGAAGATAAAAACAGAAAATAACGTCACAATGGCTGGCAAGTCATTGTTTGGCAAACATCACAGCTATGTTGGATATTTAAATCTTTGCTTCCAAATGGCACTCACCTTATCTTAGTCATGTTAATTCTATGCATTGAACTCTGCGGTAGTCTATGGGGAAACTAATCCCCACAGCGATAGCACATTGCCTGAACCAATGAGCTGCACAGAAACACTCCCCTTCTTAGTTTATTTTCCACTCTCTTCAATCTTTCATCTCTTCCTGAACTCCATCAGGGGAGGACTGGCCTCCCTGTGGGCCGCTGGTGAGAATAACATCATAAAAAGATGGCTGAGTAGTGTGATCCCCAAGTTTGTTGTGAAGAAACATAGTTATTATATTCCTGCTTAAAACGATAATTTAATAAAATGGTGCATTACATCTAACACTTTCCTTTTGTTGCTATTGTGTAAGCTGCGTAGTGAAACATCTCGGGTGGTTATTAAATCCCAGAGCTCCATAATGATGCATTATGATTATAAAATACTGCATTTTGATGATACACAAACACAGTGAACGATGATTGGACGCTCTTTCTTGTGACTGTTATATAAGACATGACTGTGTCTGTTGTGCTCTGCTGATAGGTAATTCAAGGTGAAATAACTGTAAAAGCCTCTCCATCAGTTCTGTAATGAAAGCAGAGTGTTGTCACTTCAGTGCACACTCACACAGTGCTGCACACTCTCTTTCTCAAAAACACGGACACGTGCACAAACACATGCTGATACTGTACATGTGTCCACCCGTATGTAGACATGTGCCTTGTGTGCAAGAAATGCATGGTTGGATAGTTTGTTTCCCAGATGTTATTTAAAACTCCATTATATTGTCTCAACAATAAGAGAAAAGGGACCATATGTAGAGCCAGGAGAAAGACTGTCCTTTGTACACACAAACACAACTGCAGAGTATAATTTACCCATTACTAAGACCCAGCAACAATTACGTTTTGCTTGTTTGTACCGACATACAGTATCTATTTGGAGTATAATGTACCTTACATATAGTTTCTTTTAAAATACAGGGTTTCTTGAAAAGAAACAAACTCATTGCAACTTTTTACAAACTAGCTTGAAGGTAATGCTGCTATTTCATGATTATAGATTCAGCCCTTATGTTACTGTAATTCTTCGGAGCATCTGTGAGTGTAATTATAGCAATTCACTGAAATACACTTGGAGTGGATTTATATAGTAGGCTGTGCAGGACTCTTGCTGTGGATGAAGTCTTCAAGGGTGAAATTATGTGATTACTGTCAGATGAAAAACTTCTTTGTATCGTCGAAGATCACTTATTCTAGAGTTAAGAAAAAAATCTTTTTTATTTTGATCGCCAGGTATTTTTGAGTTTATCGAGTGCCATTTGAAAAGATTTCTGTAATGTCAACACACAGATAACCTTCAAGGAGAGAAAATCTCTTGAAAATGTCTCCAATCTAATGAAATCAATTCCAAGAGAAAGCTACAGATTTAGCATTGTGCCTCTATAACATTGTTGGACTCACGATGGGCAGTTTAAAAAAAATATAAAAATTGATAGAGCAAAACCAGAGATATCGTCTTATATTTTATTCCACGCCTTCTTTTTCCTTGTCAATACCTGGCGCCTACATTACCCACAATGCAACTCAACTGCAGAGAGTTTGGAGATTCGGGTGCGTTATGTTAGTAGCAGCTAATGTAGCCTCGAGCTGCTAGCCTGAAGCAGAGATGAGAAGATACAACGGTCTGTTAAGTTCACTTCTTTCTAACTCCACACCCCCAGATTTTTTTAGTTTTCAAATTTGGCGTCCTAATCGACGCTGACTCAAGTGACATCACTTGAGGCAATTCATCAGACTTCACACAGCTCCCTCTGGAGCCAAAAAAGGCTTTAAGGCCCTAACACACCAAGCCGACAGTTGGCCATCGCACAGTTTGGGGCCGCCGGTGACCGTCTGTTGGCCTAGTTTTTGCGGTGTGTCCCGCACCGTTGGTTCTAGTCTGCCCGTGTTGGAGGTTTTTCCCAGCCGCCGATTCAACATGCTGAATCGGCAACTGGGAAGAGAAACGGAAGTGAGGAAAGCAAGCCAACGAGTAAAGTCAGGAGGGCACACACAAGGCTCTTTCACATTGACATGGCCACCTGGAATGAAGCTAAGAGGTGAGTGAGAGTGGTGTGAAAATGGTCGGCAAACGCCGCTTTGTTTTATGTACGTATCATAACAACGGCTTGTATATCCACCGTCCTCGGTCTTCCGGTTTCCCTTTTTGAATGACGAATACAGACTACCGCCACCTGCTGGTGTGGAGCGTTATGTTGTGGAATAACGTACGTGCTAACTGGCCGTCAGATATAGTCTTTCTGGTGTGTTCAAGTGCAGCTTGTCGGCAAAGATAAAGGTGAGGTGAGGCGATGCAACAGTCGGCCTTCATTGCTGCTAGTTCTTTGATGTTGGCTTGGTGTGTCTAGGCCTTTTTTGACATATACTGTCACAGTTTGTTCCCTTGTCCTTCCTCTTTAGCCACATCCCCACTTCCTCAGAGACTATTCATTGCCATTTTCCTTCCCTCCTTTCTCCATTACCTGACTGCCACAGCCATCTACACACCTGCTTACACTTACCTCATCATGCTCTGCAATTACCTGGCCTTCCACACCTCCCTCCTCACCTGCGTCTTATCGTCTCATCAGTTGCTCACTACCGGTCCACTTCTTCTGTTCCTTTGTCAGATCATCATCATTGCTATGCAGTTCCTTATTACCTGCCTGCTACCTTTCTGTTACCTGTCTGCCGCACCCACTTCCATTTGGACTCTTGACCACTAAGCTTTCTGAAAATAAAGCACTGAATTAATCTTGCTTCTTCCTTGTCTGTCTGCATTTGGGTCCAATCCCTGTTTCCCTGGTTGCCGATTGTGACATGTGCAGTAGTACTCCCCGATGCCTGTAAACAGACTTAGATGTGCAAAATCGGTGCATTTCTCCTGTAAAGTTTTCAAGTTTTTGAAGTTTAAAGATGTTGGTACCTTGTCTGTCTTTGCAACACCTTTGTTAAAGTGATTGAGTTTATTACACAGCAAACACTGGCACATTCTGACAATTTGTGGTAGGATGATTGTTTTTATTTAATAATAGTTAAGCTTAGTTTAGTTTTGAAACAATTGACACTCATCTAATTAATCTTGACTATATCAACCACACTTAAATTTGACAATATAGTTTAATCCCACAAAGATGAAACTTTGCTTTGACGAACTATTAAAACCACCTCAACTAAAAGTTTTATGCCTCCTCAACACAAGTATCATGTGGGGACAATCAAAGCAACAAATCAACAACACTAAATATCTCTGCACGCAACATCTCTTAAAATCTCCTTTTCTAACAAACACGCACGCACACACAAACACACCTCAGAGCTCACGAGGATGTTTACAGCTCAGTTTTGGGCGGTTGCTCTCTGTTTCCCTTCTAATCTCATTGTGTCTCTGCTGGCCTCTGATCTTTGGCATTTTCTACATTCCAACCATCTGCTGGTCTCTCATTTGCCTGGCAGCACCCCGGCAGCACTAAACTAAACTGACTGCCTGCAACCTCAGCTTTTATTTCTCTGTATGTCCGTGTCCGTCTGTCTCCTCAGTCAGAAAGAAAGAAAGAAAGAAAGTAAGAGAGAAAGAAAGGACATTCTTGTCTTAATGCCAGTGTAATAGCTTTTACAAAAAGTCAGTTTTATCAATATCAACACATATTACATTACTTGCCGTGAGAACATGACATGCTGTGAGAACCACACACAGCGAACGATCGCGTGGTGGGCACGATGATATGTCACACTGGAGATTTATTTAGCCTGCTTTAAACCGACACCACACAGTGTCACGGCCACTAGACAGAAATGTTTTCTCAATCTGAAAGCGAGAGTCAGTGGGAGAGCAACAAAATAGTTGAATATTACTTTTTAATGGGTCACCACTACAAAAAAGGAGTGATGAGCAATGAAACGCAGCTGTAACGTCAGACATTTTCCATATATAAAGGTTATGTTTGTTTCCTCTCTGGTTTGTTAAAGGTGAAATGCATTTGCTGTGGTTGGGGAGACAGGATGTTAGAAGGTCATGCAGTGGTTCTATCACTTTCACAATCTCTCCCCACCTTTGCTTTTAGATTTTCTCTCACTTTCTTTCATTTTTTCACTTTTTTTTTTCCGAGATTAGAAAACTAAGAGCAATTTCTCAGTTGTTTAAGAGTTCATTTGATATGAATCTGACTGTAAAGCTAGCAATGTCTGTCTGTCTGGATGCTGCACGAACTAACATAACAACCAAACTCTTCATAATTTCCCTGGAGTCAATGAGCGATGAGCGGTTCTCGACACTGATGCAGGCGCAACTTCCTTGGAACCAAGTGATCAGCCCTCTCTGAACGGGCACGTCACAAACGGGCATTGCACAAGTAAATATAAACAGCAATGGGATAGACTTTAAATGGGACATATCATGAACTCACTCACAAAGCTACACAAGTAGCCAAGAAATCAATAAATGCAGCTTTAAGTGAAATTTTGCTTTTTCTATAAAATGTTTAAACTAGGGCTGTCAATCGATTACAATATTTATAATTCTGTTTATTATAATTCTGTTTTCATTCCTTTAAGGGTCATTGTAACTGCTACTATAACTATTAATAATAGGGCTGTCAATCGCGATATTGAATACTGAATCGCAATTAATCGCACATTTTGTATCTGTTCAAAATATACCTCAAAGAGGAGATTTGTCAAGTATTTAATACTCTTATCAACATGGGAGTGAACAAATATGCTTCCTTTATACAAACATATATATATATATTTGTTATTGGAAATCAATTAACAACACAAAACAGTGACAAATGCTGTCCAGAAACCCTCACAGGTACTGCATTTAGCATACAAATTATAATCAAATCATAACATGGCAAACTCAAGCCCAACAGGCAACAACAGCTGTCAGTGTGCTGACTTGACTATGACTTGACCCAAACTGCATGTGATTATCATAAAGTGGGCATGTCTGTAAAGGGGAGACTCGTGGGTACCCATAGAACCCATTTACATTCACATATCTAGAGGTCAGAGGTCAAGGGATCCCTTGTGAAATGGCCAAACCAGTTTTTCTATGACATGGTTGGTACTAATGGATTCCTTAGGTTTTCTAGTTTTGTATGATGTCCGTATTTTCACTCTAGCTTTAAAGCTGAGCCCGCTACAACCTACGAAATCACAAGTTGCATTAATGCGTTAAAGAAATTAGTGGCGTTAAATCAAATTTGCACTAATGCATTATTATAATGCGTTAACTTTGACAGCCCTAATTTAAACATTTAAAAAGACCTGTACTGTGCAACAACAGGAGTGAAAATTACAAATGACTTGCCAAAGTTTTCATAAACATCCATTTACAGGCAGTAATAAAGATCAGCTTATCTGAGGCACCTGTATGACAAGTAGTCTGACTATTTTATCTGGTAATAATTGCTAGAAGGCTTTCAAAGGTCAGTCTTCAGGGGGAGTTTTTACAGGGCAATATTTAAATGACATAGTGTCTATAGTGACGGGTTTGAGAAAACAGAGACAAACACCTCGCACTGTTGCTAAATCCAACCACAGCAGCGTCACACGAGGCATAGTTAGTGACTTCCTTTGTACTGTTTACAGCAGACTGCAAACACTGCAGCAGATCAAGGCGCTCATGTTTTTGCATATTAGGTTGGGGTGTTTTTTTGCATATTAGACTTACATTATGACATGAGAGTATTTCATAAAACAGAAAGCGAGAATGATAGAGGAAGAAGAATGACAGTAAAAGAGTGCGAGAAAAACAAAGAAAAAGACTCTTAGGGCAAAACAACTCACCTATTTACAAGAATCACTCACTATAATGTGAAATGTGTGAGAGTGAGAGAGAGACTCAGACTGAGAGAAAGACAGAAAGAGAGACAATAAAAGATAAAGTGGAGGAGGGAGAGGAAGAGAGGGAGGGGAAATAAAGGGCTGGGGTTTCCTTGCCTCTCCCTTCTGCAGTATAATCGAGGTAATGACGCAGGCACAGGAGATGATACTACACAACCACTCTCTCTCACACTCACAAACAGTGCAATGCCATTGCCCCCAAAACCATCACCCAGCATTTCGCAAACCGCCCACGGCTGCTCGACTGCATCACTCACTCTCGTGCTTTCACCTTCCCTCCGGGCAAGTTCTTTCACATCTGTCTCTTTCTCTTTTCTCTCCCTCTTTCTCCCAGTCTACTGCCTCTTTTATTCCATCCCTCTCTTTCCCTCCATCACTGTATTCATTTATTTTTTATCAGCCCAGCCCTCTATAAAACCACTTCCGGTAAATGGATTGAGTGTGTCTGTGTGTCTGTGTGTGTGTGTAGGCCCACTTACTTAGTCCCTTTTTGTTCTGAGATGATAGATATTCATTGAAGATGAATCATCTACGATTCTGAGTAGCATGTGTGTGCCAGCATGTTGTGTTTGCAGAGCTGTACACCTCAACCATCCTTTCCACCGCATCTTGACCTCAAGGCACTAGCAGGAAAATTATACCCTAGTTTCTTAATTTACAATGAACTGTTCGCTAAATCTTTCACTGGAACAGCGATTGTTCAATCGTAGCTTATAGTCACCGTAACGTGTTACATCAGGCCTGTTAAGCTTTGGATTTGTCCACACGCTGATGCAGTGTTCATGGAGCTCTAGTAAGAGTGATACTCAGAGAGTTTTGGAAGTTGTGTTTTTTTTTTTTACCTTTCTAAAACCAAAAACATAAGTAAAAGGTGTAAGGAATACATTAAACAGCATGTTAATCTTCTCTAATGTAAGATGTAAACATTAGTATGGCAAGATAACTAGCTAATATTTATTTTATGAGATTACAGGTTATGTAAACTGCATGGTCGTGAATGCTACTATCTCAGAGTTCAGGGTATCTTTGTCCTGCTTTTTAGTTTACACTCCAGAAACCCTGGGAAAACATTGGTTAGTCTTCATCCTGAAAGCCTTTTCTCTTATAATGTTAACAGTGAAACATACTGTTTGAAAATAAGCATGAAAATCTAACCTCTGTCTGCTTGTTCAGCATTATATCACGATGATACAGTGGGACAAATGTAAGATCAGACTCTCATCATGATACTTGGACTAACTAGCGGAAAAAAAATATTTATACTGTTATGGTCCGGCTCTAAGACTACAGCATATCAGGGAAGTACACACGAGGGATTAACTAAAAGAAAGTTTTATTTAACAAAGGTTGAATAAGTTTAACAAATGGAACAAAATGTGAATTGTTATAAATGATACTGGCAGGAAAATAGGTTAACTGAGGCAATGATTAATAAAGTATACAGCAAATCAAAAGTTAGCACAAGGTGGTGCCAGGGGAAAAGGAGCCAACAGCCTCACAGGATGGGGCGGGTTATAAGCAACCAGGATACAATAGCCAGCTGCCTTTAATTCCTTTAACAGCTCTAACCAACCAGGAACCAGCAACACTGAAAAACACACAGCAACAACACAACACACAGCAGCCCTGGCAGAGGCCCTGGGGCCTTCACACTATGTCTTCTTGGGTCATCAACTGGTGTGGACGCCGACTTTAAGCTTGTGGCATTCAGGTTTAGCCTCTGTATTTTAGTACAATATCATAGTAATTGAGTGTATACGTATTTAAGACCAGTGTTGGGCAGTAACACATTGCTCAGTAACGCATTACTGTAATATTATTTCTCTCCCCCAGTAACGAGTGGGATTACAATTTCCAAAACAGTAATTCAATTACAGTTATAAATTCAAGTAATAAGTAAAGTAATATTATTACTAATAAAGGAGTAAAAAGTAACTCATTACACTTGCTGAGTAACTTGCCCAACACTGTTTAAGACCCCTTAAACTGTGTTTTCAGTCAGGTGGAAACATGAAAAAGTCATAGAGACAGAGGTACTTTCAACCAACTCATAGAGCTATTATCTTAATTAGCTAATTAGCTACAGCTGATTAACTCTGCCAGCAACAGTCGTCATTTCAGACGACAAAAATGATAGTTTAATGCCTGAAATGAGAAGACTGCTTTTGTCTACTTCTGTTCTGTCTGAAGTCAAGTAATTCTTTTAATGATTACTTTGAATTTGGAGTGGTAAATCTGCCACCATTGTACTGTATGAGAGTAGAAAGCTTGACAGGCTTTGCAAAAATAACTATTGTAAAAACAAATCACAGTTTCATGGATTATTTTGTCTCTGTTTGACATCCTGGGTGATGATCAGCATCTGATCTCAAATTGTGGAACATATTGAGGTGACTCAGGTGGTGACAGACAGGTCATGTCGGCTACATCTCTTCTCACATACAATATTTCTTAAGCTGCGGTTGTGTAATGGCAAAGCTGCTTTGTTTTATCAGTGTATGTTTGTAACGTTGCAACATAACTGCCTAACCGCACACACAGCTTGCCCTGTTGCTGTTTTGGGTGTGTCAGTGATGAATGGTTTTTGTGGTATGCCTCATATTCTTGCTCATAACCTTTACTGTTTCACAGCTGACTAGATGAGGAAAGCACGTCGAAATGACATCTCATGGTACAACTCTACATTATAAAGTTCTTCTTTCCGGGATTTTATTACAGTGACCTTCAGTAAACATCCAAATGACCAGTAACTGCATACTGCATGTTACATTCTTCCCTGTATGAAATGACACATAGTCACAAGGAAACAATCAAAAACAGAGTTAAAGGGATTTTGAAAATATACTAAAGACACTGGAGAAGCAGTAGTTTGCATACAGTTAGCTTCATTTCTTTAAAAATGATTAATAATAAGCGGGTAACATAACGTTTCATGACATAGGCCTAAGTCCCAACCGGTCGACTCTATGTCACCATTGGCCATTGCAAGGTTCAGGGCTGATTTAAAACAGTAGATGGCATGTTGAGCCATTTTAAACCTATGAAATGCAGAGTTTTAACAATGTTTAACAGTTTAACAATGTGCAATACTTCTTTAAAGAGGTAAAAGTTGTGAACTGAAATAAGAAAATGAGAACATTATATACACTTTGGTCCACAAACTATTGCACTTACGATTAAATAATAACGATTGGCCTGCGCTAACTTCAGTTCTACTGCTTACCTGTTGCCCCCCATGCCTCTAATCTCGTCTTTATTTCAACAGTGTATTGTAACAGGGCCAGTAGATTACGTATTTGCGTAGGATTCTCTGTAATCACACAGAGAGCACCTTTGTTTTCTCCCTAAATCCCTTTATATAACATGAATGCATTGGTCTAAATATCTCTCTCTTATTCTTTCTCTCTCACACTCCTTTTATCACACTGTAAACTAGTTCCTACCTGTCACAGTGTTTTATTGGCCTGCTTGACTGCTCCATACTGCACTACTTGGAATGAATTCAAAGTGTAATCTGCTGCCTTGATAAGATCTGAAGCCTACAAATCAGCCGCAGTAACGTTATATTTTCACACATATTGTAATTCCAGAGGAATGTTTGGACATTTACGCTGTAAAATAGCATGAACTAGGAGGGGATTTCCAACTTAATATCCTCTCTTCAGGGAAACGGAGATTGGGTTATAAGAAGGGAATTCATGACTTGTAGAAACTGAACTTCCACGGAGATTTTGTTCAGCTGTCCTGTAGGACAATGATGCTAATTTAACGTGTGTGTTTATCTTGTGTATTATTATTATCATTGTCATAAACCAGGCTGTTTTCTTACACCGTTCGTAGCTATAACTAGTACTGCACTCTAATTCATATATATGTACCACAAAATTAATTTGTATGTAATCCACATAATTGTGAACAAGGAAGTATAAAGAGCGACAGACGTTGGGAGGAGGTCGGGGTGGATGGGTCAAAAACACCAGACTTTCACCCAGGAGACCGCTGTTTTGTGAAACCAGAAGTCAATGTTGATTTATTTGTCACGTAACTTCCGTACTTAAAATACGCTACTTGTGGAGTTATTTTAACCCAAACCACGATCTTTTTCCTAAACCTAACTAAGTCGTTTTGTTGTCTAAACCTAACCAAGTTGTTTCCTGTAAAGGCGGAAGTTTATTTTGAAAAAACTGTAAGCATGTAATGACTGGAAATTGACACATGTTGCTAGACATGCGTAGCAAAACGCATGAAAAATGAGGAATAACTTTTCGTAAGATATCATACAAACTGTTGTATGAGGATATGTTGCATAAACAGCAGACTTTTGGTTGTAAAGACAAAAATTAACCCTATAATCCCATGTGAGACAGACTATGAACAAACAACCCCTCAATTAAACTGGTTGTGTGCCAAGATGTCCACTATTGTTAAAGGCACTGTATGTAACAATTTGTATTAATTGCTTTTGTATTGCCATTGTGTGAACAGATTGTAATGTAACTTAAAAACTAAGACCTTCCAAGAGGGCCTTCCAACAGGATGCTGACTGCAGTTCACTTAACGGCCACTGGTGTCATTAATAGCAAGGATTTTTCTGAAAGTTACATATAGTACCTTTAATTCATTTGCTAATAAATTAAAGCATTTATCATAAGACATCCTTTAAATCAAAATGAAATCATCAAATATGATCCTAACAGAACTCTGAAATTAGCTCATTTTGCACATTCAATAGAGCCCAGGTGTGTTTAGAGCAGTAAAATCTGCTCTGCCTGCCTGATTATAAGTTATTTTAATGGTCATTTCAATATGGACCAACAGGGGGCACAGTGTCAAATCAAGAACTGGAGTTCAGTGTTTGAGTCAGGTCTAAGCTGGGAGACTAAGGACCTTTCTTACTCTGGCAAACACAAAGTACAGTATATTGCATTTACATTTACTAGTGTAACCTAAAATTGACCTGAGTGACATGAAACCTACAAGTTCTAAATAGATCTGCTCTTGTGTAATATAGGCTTATTACCATAATGAATTATTGATTTATTCTCAAATAAAACAAAAACGGTGAGGCTTTTAACTGTGATGCATCTAATTAGAGCGATCAAAGACGAGGATCACACAACAGCAAACATTTCGGTCTCTTCACAGAAAGAATTAAGAGTCTGAATAAATCTGTGACATCTATACAGAGACACAAAAAGCCACTAGAATGACAAATAGGCAAAGTGCTCAATATGCACCATGCACTGTATTGTTCTTAATATAAGAAGGAGCAGTATGTGAGATACGTGACGCACATACACACACTCTCACCTTCAAACAAGTGAGGCCATACATGCACGTACACACACACACACACACACACTAAACACTAAACACTAAACACACCAGACATGGACACGAGGGGCGTCTGCATTTAAATCAGCCGTATTCCTCAGAAGTGTGCCAGAGAGCGCGAGAGAGAACAACAGCAGAGATTAACTGTGTGAAAAGGAGCTTCCCTCCTCCCTCACACACACACACACACACACACACACACACACACACACACAGCAGCCCTGACCTTTGAAGGAAGGCGACAGATGGGTCTTTCTCTGTGGCCAGGTCCCTGCTGACAGCTGTCCGGGATATAGGGAGTCGAGGTGGGGTGTGTGTGTTTGTTGGGATGTGCAGGGAGACGGTCAAAGGTCAAACATTCCCTAGTAGAAAGAATTGAAGCATAAGCAAATTTATATGGACGTGCACAATGAGCACACGTGCAGGCAGGCGGCCGCTCGCGCCTAATCTCGCATTCATGTAGACACATCCATATTCATAAATGATTCTGTCTGCCGCTCTCTTTTTTGTCTGTCCATCTGCCTACCTCTGACCCACCATCGTTTCTCTCTCTCTCTCTAATCAGGCTATTGTTTTGACCCGATTAGTCTGGCCGTCCCCCCATCAGCTCAGGAAAAGCAGATTGAAACCTTGTAACTCCAATAACCCCAATCCAAAGTGTTGTGTCTCTTGTGCATACAGGTCAGTACTATAATTCAGGAGGATGCACAGAGCTTCCTCACCATGTGCAGGGGTTTCCCTTCCAGCCGGTCTGGACATGTCTGTGCATGTTCGAGAGAGGGAGAGAGGGAGAGAGGGAAAGAGGGAGAGATCAAAGAGGGAGGAATGTAAGCCTTTTTTTGGCGTCCAACCGCAGCCAAGCTGTAGTTATTATAGTTAAGTTGTTTTCAGACCATTCTGTGCTTTGCTGTCAGCACCAGTTTTCACACTTTCTCCTGTGGATTTGTAAGTCTCACGAATGAGCCTCTGAGTAGGGAGCTTCAGTTCAGCCGGCCTTTCATTTTAGGGAGGCCGTCCAGCTGCCGTCTATGAGAGCCGACTGTCAGTCACTCGCGAACTCCGATCAAACGGTCAAACTAGGCAGCGCTGATCAAATATGAATCAATATTCTGTTACTATAATGCCTATTTCTCTCATCAAATGTTTTCAGAAACATCTTGTAGTGTACTGTTTAGCTGTAAGATGAGACAGTTTGTGACCTGGCAGCCATGTTGAGATCTGTCGAGGAAATACCAAGCACCGCCCACCAGCCGGAGCACAGCCAATAGGAACGCTCAATAGCAACACTCTCTCTGAAATGACCTGTGATTGGCCAAAGTCTCCCGTCAAGGGCTAGAAGCCTGAAAACAGAGCCATGAGGATGTGCAGAAGTCTAGTTTTCTCTCAGAACACTTGAATTACAATATGCTGAGAGGTTATTATGTAATTTTTGCCAAATGATTCCAAAAACATTCTGCCTACTGAAGCTTTAACTGAGTGGTTGAACTTGAATATAGCTGTTTTACACACTTCCTCAAACAGCATCATTTGAGGAATTTCTGTGGACTTTTTTATGAAGTTATTTTTAAGAAGTTATTTGTGGAGTCCATAGCGTCTGCCACTAGCTAATGGAAAACCACACAACCAGCTGAGTGCTTTTGGTGACCCAGATGCTCAATATACAGCAGCTGTGTGTGTTCAACAATGTATTTCAAATTAAGCACGCTTGAATCAAACATGTATATTTCTGTGAATTCTGTGCCCTCGTTTTCACTTTTCTAAATACAGCTCAGGCCACACCACTTTCTGTTTCTGTCTAATTTAGATACACCAAACAACAAAGTGTGTTAATGTTGAACTTTCCATCTCATGTTGCTATGGCAAGCTACTTTCAAACAGGAAAAAACACAGAGTCATGCGCTATTACTCGTTATTTTTCTGTTTTTTGCAATTGTCAAGACACAAAAACTGGTACTTTTTGCTTCTTATTGAAACCACTAACTCATGTAGTCGATCTATTGATCAGGTATGTTAAATCATATGCACATTGTCTGCCTTACACAGTTTTAAATTCCAAAATACACTTTTTGCAAATAACTACATTACATCATTCAAAGCTAAAAGACTGTGTGTTGTTTACTAAACACTGCCATTGAAATACCAACACTCAATTACCAATCACCTGCACCCAGAAGAACAGAATGTGGAAACACCTGTAAGCAATTAGATCACTTTGAAATCGGAGCTCGAACACTATAAACAGGATTCAGGCCAATTTTGGAGAGAGATGGTTAGAGAACTGTAATTGTACTGTATTTTGTTTACAGTACAACAGTAACTATGTGCACGTCATCTCCAGCTAAAGTAATCATGCCAGATACTTTTATGGGTAGGCTTTATGAGAATAAAGAAATTCGTTTGTTTCTCCATTGCATTTGTGTTCATAATCTATATTTATAGCATGCTACAAATGGAAATGGCAAAGACTTTTATACTTTGCTCATCAGTGTGCAGCTGGCATGTGGAAAGAGCTATCTATTTGGTGTTTTGGTGTAAAGTTGTGACGCAAAAATACAATTTTTGATGAGTTTATATAGTTTTGATAAGTGTTGCCTTTTCTTTTTTGTGTGTAGAGTTTCGACAAAGAGCGCCCTAGTTTCAGAAATTGTGTTTTTTAAAGCTCCACTAATCAATATTTTACACAAACAATAGATCATCTGACATGGAAGGTATCACCTGTAAGGTTGAAGTTACAGATTATTATTAAATTCTGAAGCTCTATAAAGCTTTTTTTTGCTACTATTAGCTATTTTTTTGGTTTCTACGTGCTGTGTTGTGAATGTGTAGAGATCTGCCTGGGCTGACATCAGATTCCCGGCTTGAATTTTAATGCCAGAGTGCCCTGGTGGAGACCATAACAGAGTTATGAGATGTGAATATTGGACTTACATTCATCAGGTTGCCAGAAACACTCCAGTTGAATGCTTGTGTTGCTCTGTGTCTGCCTGATGTACAGGGCCGTCCTCAGACTAACATTAGCACTGTGTAAAAAACACAACCCCCTGATTAATTTCAATGAAACCACTGTTTTGAAACACTGGGAGTCTCAAGAGGGCTCCAAAAAGAAAAATGCACATATACCCAGTAGGGGTGTATGAAAATATCAATATACATGAGTATCATGATATTACCTTGTGTAATACTGTATTGATTCTCCAAAACACTATTGATTTTTAATTAACCTCTTAAAAATCTGATGGCCCGCTGTTGGGCCTGGCCTCTATTCGGTCTTTCAGTTTTCCTAAAATTTAATTTAAAAAATCTAAATATATTGAATCGTTACCCCTGTATCATGATACGTATTGTATCGCCAGATTCTTGCAAATACACAGCCCTATTGCCTAGTAAAAAAGTTAAACTGGCTCATAATAATCATGATGCAATGTATTGTCTGTGAGAACATTGTGAACAATTTTTTGCTACTACTAGCTATAACAACCTGTACTTACCTGTAGGCAAACACATAGACGTCATAGACACACTTCTCATCATTAGCAGTGTTGCTCAACAAATAGGAACAGGAGTTTCACATGAGAACCCCTGAGGTGGTTGCAGTGGTGTTTCGTGTTAGTTTAGGACTTTATGTGATCCTGTCTATGTGTGCTATGCTTGTGTCTGTACGGTATGTGCATGTGTTTAGTAGGTGTGTGTGTGTTTTGTGGGTGTGAGTGAAAGTGTGTCTGTTTGTCCTCAGAACTGGATTTTAATTCAAGGTGACATCATAAAACAGCATAGTTAAATAGTCGTGAAAAAGATACCAGAGTCAGAACTGACAGGGAAGGTCGAGCAAGTTTGAAATTCTTGCAACACAAGGTTGATACTGGAACACTGACAAAATTGATAAAGCATCTGCGAGAAGAAGGGAGACGATGACAACAGCAATACATCAACATTCCTGCTGTGAAAAGCTGCAGGTTCCACACATTACTTCAGAAAAGAGTTAATGATGGCTAACAGGATCACAGAGAAGTTTCTCATCCATGAATCCAATTTGTATTTGTTTGCACCTTTTTACCGACAATTGACAATGGCTGCATTTACATTTAGTATTGTTTTGAGCCAGTCTCTCAAGCCAACCCGATCTCATGGGAATGCGTATAAATAACACAACATTACTAAGTTATTTTGTTGCCTAAACCTAACCAAGTTGTTTCTTCTGAATATGGGAGTTTATTTTGAAAAGACTATGCGTGTAACAAGCAGAAATTGACACCTGTTGCTGGACATTTGTAGGAAAATGTACGCAAAATGAGGAATAACTTTTCGTAAGATATCATACGAACAGTTGTGTCAGGATACATTGCACGTGATACATATATATCCAGTGATGTTAGAAGCACTTTGTAAAGGCAACATGCCACTTTCACTTCACATGAGTGTGAGAAGCAGACTTGTTTTTGTCAATTCCTTTGTCTGATGTGTTTTACCGATGTCTATCAGACGAGCACTACGTATTGATTGGCCTTGATCCTGCGTAGACCCCGTGAGGCTTGTCCCAACCTGGAAATCCATATCAGTCCCAGTGTACGCACAGTGGACAAACATAGATAAATGGGATGTGTGTCACGATTAGTGTGCCCTTTGAAGAATCTGTTAATATTGAAAACGGAAAAAGAAAAGTTTCCCTCTGGTTTTTATTTAAACAGGTGGTTTCTTTTCCACAGTGTTGAGCAAACAGACTCTTTAAAGTCTGGTAGGTTGAACAGGGATTCACATAAACTCACAATATAGAGAGACAATAATCACACACAAATATCTGGGCATGGAAGAGCGGCGCAACAGATGGGAAACTACAGACTCCTCTCTAATGGAACAGATGAAAGTGACAATTGATATATCCTCCACACACAACAAACACTGCTTTAGTCTAGTCTAGTCACAGTCAACAATAAGGTATTGCCTAGAGCCGTGATCCTGCAGTTTTGCAGAAAACTCATGTTCTTTCCACAGGTACATTCATAGAATAACACACATTTTCACACCACGTACACACATGCTCAAACTATTTATAGGACCAATAGCACAGAGGCAGTTTTCCGCATTCTTCACTTTCTCAAAAGCAGCATTCCAGCCGAGGAACAGGTGGCTTTTTAAGTCGACTTGCAGTTAAAGCGTTGACCCATAATCTGCCCTCCAAACCTTAAAGGTAGAATATAAACGTAGCATTTATATTTTCAATTTTCTGGTCTGGCCAATAAAGCCTGTTTTATTGGTCCCTTTCAACTCAATTACAAAATGTTAAAGGTTAGCTCAAGTTTCGAGCTACTTCTTGGTAGGTTGCCACATTTTTCTGCCCAAGCTGCAGAGCAAGAATATGCAAATTGGCTGTACTTTTAAACTCATTTTAGATTAATATCCAATTTTACTGCAACTGTTGTGTGTTTTTATCCGAACATTAAAATATAGCACTGTAGCAAAAGCACCGCTCTTGGCACAAAAGCACAAGAGGTATTTTGCTATAACTGCTTAGTGAAAACAGCTGGTTTGGTAGTGCATCAACACATTCCTCTGCCCCCCCCCTATCTTGTCTTCTCGGGCAGGCATGCTAAGAGGACAGGTGTGAGCCTATTGCCTGCGCACATGCACACAGCCGGGATTGGGATTTCAATAATGTCATTCACTGGAGCTGAATAGGAGTCAGTGGGGGCCCCGCTCTGTCCTGCGCCTCTGGGTTGACAGACGAGCAGCCGTGTCTTTGTGCCGAGCCGAGGGGCCCCGGATCACTCGGCAGAAAGGAGGAGGAGACGGTTGGTGGGTTTATGCGGGTTTTAGCCGTGGCAATCACCGGAGTCTGTAGTCACTTAGTGAAGACAGGAGGAGGAGGAGGAGGGAAAGGAGGAGGAGCGGTGGCGGTTACGGTTTTGTGGGGCTGAAATAGTGGCAGCCGTCGAGGCTTAAGGTCATGTGTCAAGTCAGTGTTCGCTGCTTTCGTCATAGCAGATGGAGGTTTTGTGTGTTTTTTTTCAACTTATTGTCTCTTTCTGCTGGGCATCCACTTTACTATCTGTACCTTTATTTACAGCTCCCATACTGTGAGCCTGTTTAAAATACACTTATTTGCTGGCATCCATGCAAATATACATGTAGGCCTGTACGTGTAGGCCTACCCGTGTCTGTGTGTGTGCAGGGCGGGGGTGTGGGTGTGGGGGCAGCTCTGGTTGATCCCACCTGCTGAGCTCCATACAAAGCTTTGCAGTGTCGACTTGCCACAATGCCCCAAAGCTGCTGCTCCTGCTGCTGCCTTGCAGCCTGCTCTTTAAGGATCTTTTTTTTTCTTCTTTCAGCCTATCTGCTGCGACCATAATAAACACTTCTCTAAAAGGATCTCGACACCCAGTCTGCCAGGGGTCATATGAATATTAATGCACGGCACACGCAACTGCTGCTGCTGCTTGAGCTGCTCCAATGCATCCCCCTTTACAAAGCTTAGCAAATCCTTTACAGCTTGAAGCACAGCCACCTATCTAGTTTAAAGGTCAATCTATTGAAATCACTACAGCTCCAGTAGTCACCAGTGCTTTCTGAGACTGTTAAATGAGCTTCATTATGTTGCCACGCTTGTGTACAATGCCAGCCTGTATTGCCAATTTATAAAAATGTGTTAAAACTGAGGTATGCATACCTCTTATGCTGGCCTAATCTTACATCGTCCTCCTTAGTGACGCACACTGCTATCAATCTTCTCTTTTAATCTGTGTTTAGTCTATGTCATAGTAGAGTTGCTCCCTTTCATTTTTGAAACGATTCTAGTGTTAGAAGGTAGCATTTGTTGCTGCTTTATTAGTTTAACTTCTAGTTTAGCCTAGTTTACTAGTTTAGCCTTTAGTCACCCCTCCCGACTGCAAACAGGTTTTTGACCCTTGCCTGCTCTGCAGCCTCTGTTTCTACATATTGTAATGCATCCTGGAGGAAAGATCCCTCCTCTATTGCTCCTCCTGAAGTTTATTCATTTTCTGACAGTGTTTTTGGGAGTTTTTGCGTTACCTGAACTGACTGACTAAAGCCTTCTTCCAATCTGTGGTTTGACATTTTGGGCTACACAAATAAAACTGACTTTACTTAAAGGGTATGTATTTCTCAACCTGGACCCTATTTTTCCATGTTTTAATATGTGTCTAACTGATGAACTAATGGAGACAACAATTTTTAAATTGGTCCAGTATTGAATGATAGCGCTGTTGAAAGCCACGAAACGAGCTGCGAGGGCATGTGAGCAGCGTCAATGTAACATTGTGTTCACTAAGAGCGCTTGTTTTTGGCACGGATAGGCTCAGATCGTTATTATAAGTGTCTGACATCATTATGGAAAGGACCCTACAGAGAAATAAAACATTTTTATTACCTTTCGCTTGATCCGGTCTGTTTTTTTTATTGGGTCCGAGTCTCGCTCAAGGTGAAGTCTTGTTGTGAAATCTGAATATCCGTATACTCTGGCATCAAATAAATACGGGCAGCCATCGAATTCAAAGACCTCATCCACATTGTCGACATCATGTAAATATTCAGCCATGACATTGAAAATCTTTTAGATAACACTAAGCTAAGCTTTCTGTACTCCAACACAACAAGCTCTGCCCATTTCCACCATGGATGTATTCCACTATTCCCCTGCTGTCTTCTGGCAACACGTCATCTCACCAGACTTCTCCTTGAGCGAGACTCTTTTTCTCCATATTGTCAGACACTTATAATAACAATCAGAGGCTGTCTGATAAGCACTTTTAGTGGATGTAAATGATGGTGCCAGCTTGCCCCAATAGCACCATGTTGCAGCCTGTGAGGAGCTGGAGTCTACAGCGCTCTCCCTCAATACTGGACCAGTTTCAGAAATTGTTGTCCCTATTAGTAAGTTAGACACAAAAACATGGGAAAATAAGGTCCAGGTTGAAATACACCAAAGTTACCCTTTAACTTGCCTTCAAGCGGGTAAACATTAGTGGCTTTTCATGTTAAAATGTCCCATGCATTTAGTTTTATAATGAATTATCGAATTGGAGATGAGTAATGAGAGAAAGGCCTTGACTGCATGGGAGCTGATAGCTGAAATAGTTTGCTCATATCACACAGACACATTCACACATACATAAGGCCATCTGATCACCGGTTATGCTCCAGGCCAAAACCACATTTTTAAACATAATTTCAGCACAAGAAATTCACAGCATCTCAGACAGACTCCGGTGAGTCACTGTTCTCGCAGGGAGTGACTAAAAGCAAGCCGAGGTCTCACGTAGCAGAGTTTGTTTTATTGAAGATATGAAATATTTAGACTCCCTGTTGGTGTGATTGTGTCGGAGCTTGGCTCACTCAGTCAGAGAGGTTCAAGACGAAGTTGCAATGCATTGTTAATCTGGAGAACAGGGAAAGCTACTTGACTGGCTGTCAGTCATCCTCTGCGCATATGCAAAAAGATGCACAAAATATTTAGGCAGACAGCTATTATATCATAATGACCATGTTCCCATTCACGTTTATTTTCTGCGAGGCCTTACTTTAAAGCATGAATGAATCAAAACGCATTAAGAATTAACCAGAGGATGATGCTAGTGAGGCTGACAGGTGTGGTGGTAACCCTGTTATGTAGGCAGATCACGTCTGAGCCGTGACATCAGTGCGCTGCTCTCTCTCTCTCTCTCTCTCAATTTTTCTGTCTCCATGTCTTGCCCTCTATTTGGTATTCTGCTGCAGCTTCTACTCCAAGAGACAACGCTCTGTTCCCAGCTTGGTTTGAAGTAGGAGCAAGGGAGGGGATGGAGAAAGACAGAGAGGAAGGGCATGAATTTTTTTGGGGGTGGAATAAAGGTCAAAGCAAGAAAGGAAAGAGGGAAATTCGAAGTAGATAAACGATGAAGATGAAGGAAGGACACTGGCAGAGAGAGAGGTGGACAAGGGAGTGAGGAGACAGAAAGAGATGCAGGGCAAGACAAAGGGAGGGCTGAGGATGACAGACGGAGAGAAAATGGTGCACCCTGGCCTCCCATTTTTATTCACCAAAGGAGCACCTCATGGGAACTACCTGTCTGCGTCTGAGTGAATGCATGGACGGTCGGCTGGCTGCGTTTAAAGGAAGCTATTATGCTGGTGTCTTCCTCTCTCTTGCTCTCACTCGTCGGCGAGGCGGATCCTCTGTGCTGAGAGAGGCATGATGCACACTGTCATACTGTCCTACTCCATCATTTATGCACTCCTTCTTGCTCTCTCCCCGTCTAAACTCGTCTGCTTTCACAAGTGCACTAACAGTTTTCAGCACTGTAGACCAAATGCAGGCTCACAAAAGGACCTCCACTAATATTCAATTAGATTTAATTGACCTCAGTGTGAAGAAATGCTGATCTCAGTTCACTTAAAGGCACAACAAATGCATAGCGTATTTCTTTGATTGCACCCCCAGGGCAAGAAAACATGCACACATTCACAAAAACAAGGATGGTAATATCTATTCGTTCAGCAATGAGAGGCCACTCTGCATAAATATCTGCTTGTTCAGAAATGCAAGGACAGTATTTTCCCTATTCATGTCGGACTGTAGAGAAACACTGCGCTGTCTCCAGTGAAGGAATGCGTATTGTTGGCAGTCATGATTCATTTTAACCTAATTTTCATCCTGCGTAGATCCGCTCTGATAACAGATGCATGACGTACTCCATCTGGAGCTTGTATTGATTATATGTCCGTATTGATCTGGGTGGGGAACTTCATGGCTTTACTAAATTAACATGCATTTTTTCTGAATTTAACTCAATGTTTCACTTGATTAACTTACTTAAAGCAGCTATAACACCAATATTTTCACAATAACAACGGATCAAATTATTATGTAAAGGAGTTGTTCAAAGTTATTAACCCACAGAGAATTATCATCCGACTCTGTTTTTTCCCCTTCAGCTTTACAGAGCTTTATAGCTTCTTTTCATGCACATTGTTTTGGTTTTCCAGCCCACAACATTACTGTCTTGTTTCACTCCCACTGCTCACATAGCTTAGTTTTCAGATGGCAGCTGTTTCCATCTCCAAAAACTGACCGTACCCCTAACCGCTCAGCACCAAATGGCAGACAGACAAAGTTAATGACTAGCTTGTTAAAATAGCATTCAGCTGGTAAAGACCCAGTTAGCAACTATCTTGTTAAAATAGCATTTAGCAGCAAAAGAGCCAGATACTTTTTCTCAAGAGTTGGTGGAGACCAAAAACAGAGCTAATAGAGAGTGAATATATGACTTTTACCTTCATCAGGTGACCATATCTGCTTGATGTGTAAATAAGTGTTTGCTAACAATTTTGACATATCAAATTCACAAGGTGATAATATGTGATAATATGATTAATTATAATATGATTGCATTGGTGCAATATAATATATTGATTGTCAGATACCTTTTAAAATGAAACACACAATTCTCGTCAGTTTGCTCAAGTACAGGCTGCAGGCTAACTGGCCGACTGTGACACACTCTCTGCCAGCTATTGTATATTGCTATCTGGCCATCTTAATATGATCTTTTATATTTTATGTTTCCACCGAGCACAGAACGCAGCATTTTCATTGCCGGGTACTTTATGAAGGAAGGAGTAAGCCTCCTGGAGCGATTTAGAAAAGACCGTTTTTCTCTTCAGCATGACAGCAAACCATTAGTGTACTGACGGAAAGTGCCATAGCAACAGCCTTGACAACAACACATTGATTGATTGACACACATACAGACAAATCAATGTTGAATTAAGACGGCAGGTAACTTATTTATGTTTTACTTTTATATTGAGTTAGGTAATAATGAGTGGGACAGCACATGATCAACGTCTATGCAAGTGTGTGGTGAAAACCGTAACATTTGAGTGTTTTACAGATATTTGTCGGGACTCGGGACACCCATCTTGAAACCGGGACAATCCCGGACAAACCGGGACATCTGGTCACCGTACCCATGTGGACAAAAATCACTTATTGTAGGTTTAATACAGCAATGGAGAAGTGGGATTGTTGCAAATATACAGTAAGACATTATTGATGACAAACTACAAGAGTTGTCAAATATAGGACACATAGTAAAAGGTGGAAGTGGGGAATTTTTCTTTCTGATTTAAAAATGAATTTCTTGCAGTGAATTTCTAAATACAGTCACAATGTGTGAAGCAAGATTAAGGATTAAAAGTTTAGCTTTGTGCTTCATTGGGGTCCTAATGTGAGGAAGGTTTGATCACTCAAGCCTAGCTAACAAAGTTATAGAATATAAAACAATTGGTGATTCATAACGAATTAACCTTAATGCCACGCCAGGTTTGAGATTAATTAAACATTCCTCAAATGCTATGAAAATAGCTGAACTTCATTGTACGGTGGCTACCCCTTTTGATCTCCAAATCTAAAACATGTGCATGCCAACTATAATATTTTCTCTCAATTTTGATTTGAGGAACATGAGGATAGTTAACAACCACAAACTGATAATAAGTCACTGTGGATGAAAATGCAAATATATGACTCCTCTGCAAAAAACGTTTCAAACAATATGTTAATCATTGCATCTCATACTGGTGTAGAACATTGCTAATGCTAAATGTGTATACAATGCTTTAGCCCTCCCTATTCATTGGATGCTAAAATAACAAAAGTATTGATCATTATGAGTTTTATCTACAACGCAAGGCACAAACGCAGTGCACTGAGTTCAGTGATCTATACTGATGTTCAAGCTATATTTGTGATGATTAAGCGTCAGAGCATGGCAACATTCACGTCCAATGCCTACGTCAATTGTGTCTGGATGCATTATGTAGAGCCATGCTGCACACACACTCGCATCCTACTGACCAAGTTACAGCTGCTATGGCAACTGGATCATAGTCCTCCTTTTGCGTTTGTCTTTTTCTAAGAACGAGCTGTGGGTGTCGAGAACTAAAGCAGCAGATGTTCACATACATTTTCCCATACTTTCACATCTCTTTTCCATTGAGTTTCTGCAGTAAATTCAATATTTTAGTCACGCTTCCCTGTTTTCATGCACGACTTTCTGTCTTTTGAACAGTACCTGATTCAGTTTAATCAATTCTGTTGTTCAGCCTCTTTTCCTCGTTCCTGTTTATGCTTTTAATAACAAATCTCTTTGGAGATACAACAGTGATGTCATTTACAAAGACATTCACCACAGCTACAGTATATACAGTGATATTGTGGTCTGCATTAGAGATGTCACGGTACCAGAAATTTAGTAGTCGATACCGCTGAAATTCCATAATTCTCGATACTAAGTCGATACCACGGTTAAAAACATAAACAAAATGAAATCCCATGTGCTTCAACATACGCTCCTTTATTACCATTTGCATACTGTTTTTTTTTCTTGCGAATATATTATTGATCCATGATCATCCACCTGAAGTTTCTCGCCAAAAACTAAATTTTACAAGATTACATTTGAACACATCATGATAATGTTATAATCTACTTTCGCCCAATAGTATTTTTTTTCTGAATATAGCTTGAATGCATTATAATGTAATCAGGGTTGGAAATTAGCCAGCCACCAGCCAGATGGTGGTAAAATATGCAAGTGGCTGCTAGACTTGCTTCACTCACCAGCCAGAAAGACAATGGTAATATATTGAATGTCTGGTAGGTTTTGGAATCCACCAGCCACAATGGTAGGTGGCCAAAAAAGCTGATTTCCACTGAATGTAATGCAACCTCTGTACTTTAGCTGTTAAGGCCTTTACAGACCAATTTTTTTCTTTTTTGTCATGAATACTCTCACAAAGAACACAAATATTATGCGGTGAAAAAGCGGACAAACCAAGACGGCAAACTTTATTACTCCTTTCAACTTTGTCAAAGGCAGCGCATACCAGATCCACTCCTTCTGTTCTTACCTTTCATAATAAAAGCCCTAGACATATAATATTCACAGGCGAGTTTCTAACAGCTAACGTTACCAGTTCTCCTGCAGATTTCAACACAGGTTTGTTGCCAGCAATGTAACATTATCAGGGAAATTTTCTGTTGTCCCCGAGGTGACGGGACGCCATTAGTCTTGAGTCCCCGGTAGAGTAGAAAAACAAGTACAGTCACGTTTTCAAAATTTTTGGCATCGCCCTGTTTCCGAATTATCGGTTCTGGATGATTCTATTTGTCAAAGAAATTTCACAAGTTCAGTTAGTTAACATTTGTCTTTGCCAGTCTCATGATAAGCACGTGGCTTTTGACTTAAATGCAGATACAAAACGACATTAAGTGCAACAAATACCCTATTATAATAACACTGAAGTATCTTTAATTTTACTACAGTATATATGCAGTGGCATTATGTACTATAAAGGAGACACTAATGTTTTTTCTGCCGATTATAAAGTTACTTGACAAATAACTGACAAATACTCTATTTTGATCTGAACCTACTGTTCCACCTCTCCACCTCTCCCCCTTTCATGGACAAACACAATTACATTTATAGTGTCGGATAACATTGGCACAAGCAGCGCTTGACTGCTTTTAGATGTTGTGGGTGTTCGTCCTTGTCAAGTGGAATGTCACATTCTCAGTGAGCAGTTTTATGTGACTCATTATCATCTTCATCATTGTCCCTCGTCGTCTTACATAACTCATAAATACTCTTTCTACAGTCATCTTCTTAGAGCTGGTGAGAGTACTGGATCATGAAAAGGTGTCCTTCAGAATATATCACCCTCTTCAAATCATTATGTAATCTTTAAATGAAAGTAAGCTTTCACCATATCATAGGATTAGATATCCTGAAGCACCTGTGTGTAATTGAAGGATAATGAGGATCCACTTTATCAGTAAGTGGAACTGATTTCACTATCTGGGCAAACATGAAGGCATATACACAGCATATGTTTGAATGTTTGCATTGTTCTTGTCCTGTGATAGACTGGCAACCTGTCCAGGCCAGGCTCTAAAGACAATGGATGGATAGAATATTTGTCTTAGTCTTCTGCAGCGGTTACCAAATCTATTAGACGTACTGAAATAATTCTGCCGATTTGCATGCTTACGTTGATATTATTTATTTGCACAATGCAGACGTGTTTTGCAATTACCTTGCAATATTCAGCGTATAATGAGTCTGGGATTTTTACCATATGTCATTTTCTGAAAGGAGTTGCTCTAAATGAGAATAATTTCTTTGAAATGAAAGTGATCACCTTTTTCCAGAGCTGCATAAATCAAAATTTACATACTTTGTATTATGTGCATCAATATTATGTCCACTGGCACACTGTGACAAATCTACATCTGATTTACATATATTTGCGTATATGTTCTAAATGAGAATAATTTTGTACATATTAGCCATCCACCACTTTGTTCCTTCGGTGGAAAAGCACACATTCGTTGCACCGCAGAAAAACAGGCACTTACAGTGACATTTTCCAGAGCCATTCATTCACGAGACAACTGCAGCAGCTGTCACAGCTGGAGTCTAAAATCCCCACTCCCAAACCTGGCTGAGGAATGCCATGTAACCGTTTGTTGATTGTTTTCCCGAATGTGCTGCATTGCCTTTGGCATCTAAAAAGTGGAGCTGAGCCAGAAATGTAATTTATAGACATAACTATACCATGTGTAATATCCGCCCCAGACCCCCAGCATCACATGTGTAGAGTTGCCTGAGAAAGTCGCCGTGAAGAGTTCACGCCAGCCCGTCATAGATCACCAGCCCTGCATGAGGCCCATGATTCACCCAGGAAGTGTTAAACACAAACACACAGATAACATCCCCCCTCCCTCCTTCAGTAATAAAACAGTGAGGGGTACAGTGCACTGTGAAGGCTGCAGGGGTCTTCGAATATTACACCTATTATTCTTTTAATAATAATATTCCATGAAACGTTGATTTTGTGCCCTTCAACTGTATGAATCACAAAAGAAATGGGTGAAAAAGGGTCACTATCTCAAGACAGAAACCTCCCTGTGAGTTCAGAGTGCAGAATTATCTTCAGCTGCTTTGGTGATCAGATTGCTGTGCGTTTAGGGTTTCAGTCTGGGGCTAAGTGACAGCTGATAACTCTGCAGACTGATGGGTTTAGATGGGAAAATTCATCATGTTGTCACGCTTATAATTTGCACTAATGCAACACATCTGGTATATATCAATTAATATGATATTCAGAATTAGGGAGGTTCTGTGTTAACGTTTCTTATGGCTTCTGTGCTTTTAACCAGTGATGGCAGTTGACACTCACAGTTCATTTCTCACCACCTGTAGAGCAGGTGTATAGTCTTGGTTAGCGTTATCACGTGTGGTACAAGTGCCTCACACAAATTTACTTCTAAACTGTATTTTGACTAGTTTCCAAAAATCCCATATAAGCTATTATTACATTGTAGCAATGTGTTTTCTATTACTCTTAGAAGGTGGAACAAGGTGCACATTTATTATCCCTGTGTTTATACAAACTTGGATTGGAGACTGGGGGCAATTGTAAAAAAGAAATTGGTTTTGATGTCATTACCTCTTGAACTATTTGGATAAAATTTTGCAGGTAACTTCTTTCTCTAACAGAGAATGGGGGTGTGGTTAATAGTCAGACGTAATTCATTGCCATGACAACAAGATTGCATCGTTTTTAAACCCAGTTTAGATGAAACCAGTTTAAATTAATTTACTGTTTATCAGACCACAAATGAGACCAGAATTAGCTAAACACATCGACTCTCTCTCACTCGCTCTCTTCTTCACCGTCTCCTCCTGGCGAGGCGGCCGTCTGCTGCACCGAAGAGCCGCATCACCACAGGCCATCCACAGCGCACCGGAGGTGGGATAGACATGTTGCCATGGTCCGCCGTTTGAAAATAAACACATTAAAGTAAGGTGGAAGAAAATAAAAATAAAATGAAAACCCGATGTTAGCTAATGCAGCAAGTTGGGCTTGCTAACTACACCTAACCAGCTAACTAACTAACTATAAATACAAACTGACAGACAGATGAACAGATTTATCGGTTTGCTGCTGATCAGACACAAACGAGCATGAGTGCGCCTGCGCAAGCTTGGAGGATAACGTATGACCTGCAGCTTCTACTATAGTCATACTTCATATTCACATTTTACCAACAACCTTCTTTTTTTCTTTTTCTTTTTTTACTTTGAGCACAAAATTAAGTTATTTGTCAAAAACAAATTTGCAAAGAGTGTGGCTAATCAACTTAGTCAGGAAATGACTCTGAGAATATGGAGTATCATAGAAATGCCAAAATACACTGGAGGGGGGCTTTAATTAGACAGTATTCTATTCAGTTCAAAGTATTATAATAATAATAATGTTACTAGGGCTGACACAGTAATATAGCCTCACTATTTAAACGTGAGACAGACATGTAAAATTGCCAACACATTTACGTAACAAGGTGCATGTATGAAAGAGGGGTTCTTGATTGCACTGTTAAACCAAGAACAGGATTTTCCAAACTGCTGTTTTTAGCTTTGCACCTGGGACTATACAAGACTCAGCAAGGGGGAGGATCCTCGGGATGAAAAAGTGGGGACCTAGTTTCTGGAAAAGACATCAGAGAGAGAGAAGAATGAGGCAGAGCGAGGGAGGAGCAGGTGGTCACTGGAGAAAACATTAGGAACACAAAGTAACTATCCCGTCTTCTCTCTCAAACACACAAACACACCAATCCATGAGCTGAATGGAAGAAATCCAAAAACTCACCAATAAACTTCAGTGATTACATTAAGCAAATGTCTCCAATATAAATTTGATTATTGACCATAAATGTTAACACCGGACTGCACACATGAAGGCATATGTAAGAGAAATAAGCACTCAGAGGACATTAATATGGATTAACACTGGGTGACTCACCAAGACACACACTCACAGTGATTATGGGTTGTCGCGTTACCATGGCAACACATCCTGTAATGTGCGAATGGCTCATTTCTGTATGTGTGTGTGTTTCTGTTTGTGTGTAAGTGGGTGGAAGGTGACAGTAATGCCACACTTGCCCTTAATTGCACAGAGTCAAACAGCTCAGATATTGTCGATGTGACACGGGGGCTGCATTGTGAGAGGACCATTGGAAAGAAATAGCTGCTATAAAATGACATTTACAGTGTGTTACTAATATTACAGTTGACACTGTATAAATGCTTTCAAAGCTGGGTTGATCTAGTCCACGCTTGTCACCATTTTTCTGTCACTTTATTTCATTAATGTAGCTAGGATGCTATCTAGCTACTGTCAATGTATCCTCATACAATGGTTTGTGTGATTTCTACGTGCGTTTTACCACGAATGTCCAGCAACACGTGACGCAATTTCCGCTCCAGTCTTTTCAAAATAAAACTACTTAGTTAGGTTTAGGAGAAGATTGTGGGTCGGGTTAAAATAACTCCGGAAGTGGCGTAACTTAAGTACGGAAGTCACGTGACAAATAAATCAACGTTGACTTCTGGTTTCACGAGGGGTACGAACACCAGTCTCCTGGTTCGGTCTGGTGTTTTTTGCCCCACCCATCCAGCCCGACCTCCTCTCTATGCGGCGTTTACGCACACTCTTTATACTTCCTGGTTCACATTACGTGGATTACGTACAAAATGATTTTGTGGGATATATACGAATTACAGTGTATTACTTTTTTGTAGGTATATCTACGAACGGTGTATGAGACCAGCCTTCTACTGTATGTACAAAGATGACGCCCCCGTTCTTAAACCTCCCTATAAGCTCTGATTGGTCAATTGTCTCTCTAACTGCCGTCAGTGGGCGCAACACCAGACCAACTGCCGATGTGGACGGTGATTCAGACGTCTGGAACCAGAAATAACTTTAAATTATTACTTTCATTCGGAGGCCACATTAGCACTATATAATCTCTTGTTCTTTGAAAGGGTCATTTATATGTTCACACCACATATTGCTTATGTTTTTGTAACTGTGTGCAACTTTAACGTCAGCAAATGAAAAATGTTCCAAGCTAAAACGGAGACACAATGTACCGCAGCATGGAAACCAGGCTTGTATATTGAGGAGATGGTAGATACAGATGTCAGTTATAATATGTGTGGTTTTGTGTGCAAGAATCTATGTATTGTTATATGATAAGAACTCAGTCAGTATTTGCATGTGTGGGTGTTGCATGCAAAGCATGTGCGTTTGTCAGTCTGTATCTGTCTGCGATCTCTGTCTCGTTCTCAGGATCAGCTGTTGTAAATGCAGACATCCTGTGTATGTGTGCGTGTGTAGTCATACTGTATCAGTAAAGAGACGTGTGATTTATACACGTGTGACATGATTAAGACAGGCTGAGCTGGCACTATATGGAGCAATAAATTCCAGAGTCCCTTTTAACTACCGCGATGCTGAGAAAAGATTAATTAATGACAACCTCTACTGGAAGCAGACACACACATATATAACAGCCGTATATGAATATTCAAGACAGATAGGAATATTCATAGCATAACAAAATATTCACAACAGATCAGAACACAGTCTTTCATGCGGGACTGAGTTTCGTCCCAGCAGAGATTGGTTTGTAATCTCTGCGGCCTCTCAGAGTGGGAGTGCTTTACAGGAAAACATGCGAGAGAACATTTTACAGCTTGACACAGACTGATACAGACTCCCTGAACTGAACTCGATCCAAACCTCAAGGCTCCATGGTTAATTTATAACACTTTTATCAAGAGATACATATCGGTATTGTGAATACCAAGCTTTGTGGACGAACAATACAGAATAATAATTAACATGATTTATTGAAGTATCATTCTTGTAATCCTTTCAGTTTCTATTTAGTTACCATGACGCTCTCTTTCAGTGTGAACCCCACAATAATTATGTAATCCATTATGTGTGCGTGTGTGTGTGTGCGTGTGTGTGTGTTATGTTAATGGTGAACAGACGTGTGCAGATACACAAAAATGTTGGTGCTGAAAAATTAACATGAATATGATAGAAAAGTAGCCGGAACCAGGAATCAGAGCTCCATTAAGTGTTTATAGGTGACAGTAAAATAAGGATGTCACGATACCAGAAATTTAGTAGTCGATACCAATACCAGTGAAATTCCACGATTCTTGATACCAATTCGATACCAAGGTAAAAAACAAAAGTGAAACAATAAATCCTATGTACTTCAACACACACTCCTTTATTACCGTTTGCATTCTGGTTTTTGTTATGAAGTTAAACAGGTTATAATTCCCTCTCTATTATCTATTTTAAATTGCTGTGAAAACATCTCCTTCAAACAACTGTATTCAAGTTTCTCGCCAAAAACTACATTTTACATGATTACAGTTGAACACATCATGATAATGTTATAATTTATCAGATATCGTGACATCCCTATAGTACACATATAGTACAAACAAATGTTCTTGATATTTCTGCTGGCTTATTCTGACCTACAGATTGAATCATTATGTAAATCATCTTTGAATTTTTCTTGCACTTTTTTTGTATATTATTGTTTTTCATTCATCTTATAATAATCATGTCCTGGAATGTGAATATGACTAAGAAGACACAGAATTTGGGGGGCTGCATGTGGGAATTTCTTCAACTTTCCAAAACTAATAATCCGCGGTGTCAAAGTAAGCAGGCTTTGAACCTGTCTCTCTAGCTTTCTGTTTTATTTTTTACCCAACGATTTCTGTCGCTTTTCATATGAGTGCAACACTATGAATGTCTTCCAGGGAGGGAACTTTCGCCTCCAATTCATACCAGCTACTTCTTTTTGAGCATACCTGCTAATTAGAGCTGAAACAATTAATCAACTATTTGTCAACTATTAAATTAATCACCAACTCTTTTGATAATTGATTAATCAGTTTGAGTATTTTTTTTATTGCTTATTTTTTATTGCAATCATTATTGTAACACCAACAAATTACAGACAGGTGGCCTATTACATTTTGAACATTTCAACAAGTTAACCTTCAACCCCCATCGCTATCCCACTCACCCAACACTCCACCCCCCTCTCTCCTCCACCAACCAACGGAAAAGTGATGTCCACAAAGACAGAGCATCCTTATCTAGACAGAAGGGTTTGAGTAATTTTTTAAGAAAAAAACGTTTTCTGGTTTCTTTACTTCTCTATGACAGTAAACTGAATATCTTTGAGATGTGGACAAAACAAGACATTTGAGGACGTCATCTTGGGCTTTGGGAAACACTGATCAACATTTTTCACCATTTTCTGACCTTTTATAGACCAAACAACTAATAATCGTTAGTTGCAGCCCTTTACCGCTAAGGGAGCTGTGATAGGGGACGGGTACTTTTCTATTGAATTCTCATCTGTTACTGGTGAAAACAGAAGTCTAAATAAATAACTATTTACTTTGTCTAAGTAAATCTATAAATATAAAAGATCACAGGATCTTTCCCTCCTCTGTCAGCAAATTCAAATGAGGTTCCTCTTATTCTTAAAGCTTTATGCTTGTGTTGAATGTTTGTGGTGGTGTTTATTGAGAATATTGTGATTTCAGTGTTTGCAGATTTTGTGCGGTATGGGGATCTGGTGACATTCATACTTCCCTTAAAAACTTTCATAGTTCATAGTCTTTTTTTACCCACTCACCGCCCTTTCACTTCCCCTCTTCTCATTCCCTGGAATGTATCTGAAAAAGGTCACTAGTGAAGAGTGGGGTGTACAACACATAAGCTAAAACCCCTAGAAATTGAAATTGAAAGCTCAACTTAATTTAACATCCAACATTTATTTGGCCATAATTAGGTGAGATAAGATGTGAGAATATGTCGGAGTAGATGAAAACAGACCATAATGTTTCATGATCAAACAACAATATTCCAGCCTTATCTATAAGCTATCATAAAATACAGTCCTGCCAACAGCTATTTACAGTCGGTTGTATTTTATCCCGACGTTCAGATAAGCGATGTGTTATGAGCAGTTTCGATTACCTTTGGACATGTTTTTCTTCTGGTGATGCTAATTGTCCTTTTAAATGTTATTTCCTACCATGATCTTGCAGTATTTATCCTTCAGGCCCACTGTTTAGTGTAAACAGGGAAATGCACGCTGGTAAACCCTGAAGAGATTACAGGAAAAGAGGTAAACCCCACGACGTCAAGCAGAGAAACCTTTAGGTCTTTCAAGATAAAGTACGCCAACACACACACACCTCCGCACAGCTCAGATGTGCAGCATGGTTTACTAGGATCCCCTTTATTGAAAGATTGATTATGAATACACACAATGGGTTTGTTCTAGTGAAGGTGGCACCCGTGGGACAGCCCCGCAGTTTATTGAAAGACATCAAAGGCGGTTAAGAAAAGCAGCGGAGGCTGTGGTGGGGAGATCCAGAGCTGGGTAGCTGGGTGTTTTGCTGACTAAAAGAACTATTGTTGTCCCTCCTCCACACTCACTTGTTTTATGTGACAACTGTTTACCACGTTATTAAATGACAGCGTGACTTATCTAGTTCCTCCTCGCAGAATTTCCCCCGTTCCAATTGTGCTTGGTGCTGCTAGAAAATATAGTCAAATAAGTTACAGAAACTAAAACGCACCAGTGAAAATACCTTCAAGCTGTCACAGCTATAGCATTTTAAATAATTAACATTCATAACACATACAGGTAAGGTTCTTGTTTTGTACACCAGCCCCTTGCTACTACACTATGTTACTCGCTCATGTGATGGTCATTGAGTATTGATCCATGTGAAGATGATCATTTTTAGTTGTCTTCTCAGTTGGGTCTTGGTTCAACCAGACTCCAGTCCATCTGCAACAACAGTAAGAGTTAAGGCCTTTTCACACCAAGTCCGTATTTCTTTCAAATGCGTCTTTTTAATTTGTCATCCAATAAAGATTGTTATTCACAGAAACCTTGCACACTGAGTCCGCTGCGTTATATTATTTTCTTCATTGCAAAAGTTCACAGTACAAGACAAAACTGAATTAATTACGTGGGTGCGATGGATAGCGCTAGTCCCAAACGGGGATAATGAATGAATGACATTAGCAAGAAGCTGTCTAATCTTTTGCACGTCCTTTATTTTGCAACCATCCCTAATTCCAAGCTGTTCTTCAATCACCTGCCACGATCTTTTTTTTTTAATTCCACAAGTGTGTATTCTTTTATTTAAAGCAGCAGTGGGTAGAATTGGAGCAAATGTGATTAAAAAAAAGTTATTTTCATAAAACTGTCACTACAGTATAGTGCATGAGACAGGTAATCTGGAAAATGTGCCTCTGTTTCCACCGGTGTTCCTAACGGCATCTGCAAGATTTCACAGACCGGAGGAAAACAACCAATCAGAGCCGAGCTACTGCAGGTTTAAGTAGTTTGTGCTGGGAGACGTGAATCAGTTTATCAGATGCCATTTTGGATGATGATGTTTGCACGGACGGTGGCTCTGAGTGGTCAAACAACCCTCTTTTGGCTTTTGACAGATGCTGTCCGAAAACTTTAACGAGGGACGAAAGTTTCAAAGTCTGTGTATAAATGTGATTGACATAAAGTGAGGTTGTATTTATTATTTTTAAACGTGCGACAAAATTGTATGAAAAATATGGACCTGTTGTGCAAAGGCCTTTAGAGAGACTATAATTCATAAGCAAAAAAATGGAGACTCAGATTGATGCTTACAATCCTACTTGGTCTAGTATAACCGAGAGCTTAGTCCACAATTTTGACCTACTTCTATCCTATTTATCAATCAATTATATCCCGATGACAAATCAAGACAACCAACTCTTAAGTAAACTGTATTAATTATATGTTAATTGATTGCACCCTGCCTTTAAGATAAACAAATGAACTTAGCCTATACAACATATGGTCCCTTGTGGTTAGCCGCCATCTACAGCATCCTGTTCCTCACATAAACTTGGAATGAGATCCAAGATGGGCAGTAGACCAAAAGAACAACAAAAAACCCATCATGGTTTCAGCTCTAGGGGCTCACATGTAAGTCATACAACTGTTCTAGCTGTCGGCACGGGCCGGCTTGAAATATAGCTCAATAATCCCATTATCACAGCTCGCTGAGTTTGCTTCCAGCCACTCAGTCAGGTTGTGGGGTTTCCCCTCATTCCTCCTGGATTATATTATATTATATTATGTTATCTCTTTATGTGTATTGTTGCCTTAGGGGTTTTATATGTAGACAGTAAAGTAGTGTGTTGTCCTGATGGCCACAAAATGCCATTTTTGATCTTTATGCAATTCTGTCACAAGGTTTTTAAATGTGCTTCCTAAGTACTTGACATCGATGGCTGAGCCTTATTATTAGTCGGCTTTACCTTTAACTAGAAAAGAGAGTCTTATTTTTCTATGTAAATTTACAGAAAAATGGGGATTTTATGAGCAGAAGTTCTATCTCATAAACAAGTCATCTTTCTTTTCTCTAACTACCTGTATATGTAGGGGAATCACATCGCAGGTACTTCCCGTGTTGTAAATCAAACATTTTCCTTTCATGTTTCCAAAAAAAAAAAAATTAAAGCTAATGCAGAAATAAATCTTTGCTGAGCTTAAAGTCTTAACATACGCTTTTCATCTGAAATTTGTGTCATGGTGAAACTTGGCTCTTTTTCAGTGGCTCTTTGTGTGAACATATGTGTGTCTGTGAAATGATCCACGGTGCGGGAATTCCCCTCTTATCAGTCTGGTCTGGTCTGGAATCTCTCCCCAGCTCTAATGTTTGTTTGGGTTTGTGGGGAGCAGAAAGAGAAGTGGTGAAAGAGAAGAGAGAGGGGAAGAGAAACAGGGACAGAGATTAAAAAAAGTAAAATGGAAATAATCTTGGTGAATCATCTTACATTTTATCTGTAATCTTTTTTTCTTAATCCCATCCAGATCCCTTTAATAAGCAGTATTATTTGATAACTTTGAGATCTATTCTTCTCTTGCCAGTCGTATTTCTCTACCAAGTCTTGACTTTGATTCTGGAGCTAATAAAGCCTCCTGGGGGTGTTTACAGACAACCCCCACATAGACGTGGACACAGCACAAAGTGTCCCATTGAGATGTGTGAGAGGACCCAGGGTGCCTTGTCCTACAACAAGCTCTTATTCTACAACAGACGGAGTTGTAGCTCAAACATACTTGTAGTAGGAGGCTTTTCAGTGTCTTGATTGTCGAAACAGAGAAAGTAGCCGTGAAAAGAAAAAAAGGCTTGTCTTGAGGCTTACAAAACGGCTTCTCAGTGAAACATTTAGTTGAAAGACGCTGTGCCTATAAATCTGACTTTATGATCTTTGCGAGCTGCTGGATCAAAGTAGTAATTACGCCCATACAGAGATTTAAATGTAGGTAATTCCAGGCACAAAATTCCCACGTGATTTTATGTGTTTCACATGTTTACCACATTTTGTCGTGTTATCACATGAAAATGTTCCAAAAACCACATTTTTCAAGTTAATACTTGTCCTATAGTATATACTGTATGTCCCGTGTGATTGTACCACATGATCATCACATCACCCAGGAATCACATGGGATTTTCCATACTGAGCTAAGCTAAATGAGACTAAGCGTGAAAGTTCATTTTTGACCTTGGAAACAGAGAGTTGTTTGACTTCATGTCAACAGTAGCTAGTGAGTGGACCTTTTTCAAGATCAAGAAAAAAACAACTTTATGCTTATAAACAAACATGGACAATAAATCTAAAAAGTTCTATGGATTTATTTTGTATTTATTTTATTTAAAATGTATTCAACCAAGAAAAGCCTCATTGAGGTAAAAAACAAGAGTGTCCTGGCCAAGACAGACAGACAGCAGTCCATTAAACAAAGTTTCAGACATATAACAGATATAGACAAACAAACAAATGCACATGCGCAGCACCGATTGGGCACTTGCGAGAAAATGGTGGCGGGTAAAGACCAAGTTTATGAGCGTTTTAGTTATCCTGGAAAAAGGAGTTTAGGTGGGTGGTGTTAGAGGATGTTGGTGAAACTCCAGATTCACTTACTTAAATAAAGATTAAACATAATAATTAACTTTTAGTCAATTAACTAGTCTTTGTTGTTAATTGATAACCGTTAATAAATAATAAAAAAATTGTACAAGGGCAAGTAAAACTTGACTTTGGGCAAGTAGATTTCTGACGGGCAAGCGAAAAAAATAAAAAATTAACGTTGAGCTCAGCATTTCAAGACGACCATTGGGGACAGATAGCTAGAAGCTGTACCAGCTACTGGACTAACATGTCTACTGATCGGTCTCTATGACAACTGATGAAAGTCTATCAGCTGATGAGGAAAACTCAAAGCCAAACTAATAACAGTCTGAGTCCTTTTCTGAGGTCAAATGAATCATTAACTTATTAAATTTTGATTTGGGACAAAAAAACTCGGCTTCTGGATGACCTGACTGTTTCTGAGGCTTATGATGATGAAGAAGATGATAATGATGATGATTATATCTGAAGGAAATCAGGTTAATGCAGACAAAATTGCTGCCCGGCTTGTCCCTTTGATGACTTTGCTCGTTCAGTTTTTGGTGTGTGCCGTGTGAGCGGTTGACCTGGCTGGTGAATGACCTCGATCAGCTGTCATATGAGTGGAGAAGCTGCTGATCGGTCCACTCTCAATGAGCTCATTCAGTCGGGGGATGAGCAGGCTTTCCCATCATGCTTCCTCTCACATGAGTGTTGTTGACCACAGTGTGGTCTGAACACGTGCTTGTGCTTCTCATATGCCGAACTACACTTTCAGTACAGTAATTTAGTGGTGATGGTGGCGGTGACGATTGATGGCCAAGACAACAATAAAGCAGTTATTATTGGGATGAAGAAGCACATGTCTACAAACTGTCTTTTGCTGCTGCTATTGAAAAATCATTCTCATACATGTGCTCATTACCGATAATCAATTTCAATTTCCTAAACAGATATAATTAATCATCAGTTTACAGTGCAAGCCCGATCAAAATCCCTTACGAAACTTAATCTTTAGACTCAGTGCATCCTCTGCATCGCAGTCTTCTGGCCATCTGTTTCCAGGCTCAGGGAGTTTCTGTCTTGTCAGCAGAGTCTCCTCCTAGCGAAGACATTAGTGGATTAACAGTCTCTCACACAAGGTGTCCCCACATTATTCAAGGGTGTGGACATGCTGTTTCCCAAAAGATGAAAAATGCTGTCTCATGGGAAGCTGACAGAGAGAAATAAACTATTGAAGAAACAATAATAGCAGTCCAGTGACAATACTGCACATACAGTATAGTAAGTAAGCATATGTTCAGATGTAACTCTTGAGTATTCACTAGAGCTGCAACGATTAGTCGATTAATCGACTGGTGTTTTGACAGAAAAATAATAATATAGCAATCGTTAAAGTAATTTTTCATGCAAAAATGTCAGAAAATGCTTTTTTCAGCCTCTCTGTTCTCTGTTTTTAATCATATTAAACTGAATATCTTTGGGTTTTGGACTGACAAAACAAGACGTTTAAAGACCTTAGACTTTGAGGAATTGGGATGGACATTTTTCACTATTTTCTGACATTTTTATAGACCAAAGGATTAACCGATTAATCAAGAAAATAATCAACAGATTAGTCGATAATGAAAATAATGGTTAATTGCAGCCCTAATGTTCACATCCTAGAGCGTGCTGATAAAAAGAAAAAGAGAAAAGTAATCAAGTTGCAGTTAGTGTTTTAGAAAAATCCTCTAACACCTCTATTCCCAGCAGACATTTGCATATAAAAAAAACAACATACAGTATTTACATCTTGCAAAGTCACTTCATGTGGTTCAGCAGTATGAAAGTGTGATAAACGTCACCTGAAAGTCTGATGATACTCTGACTCACCTCACTGAAGGAAGGATAGAGATTTAAATCTATTTGCTTTTGTGTTTTTTTACACATTTCAGTAAGTAGCTAAATTCCCTGCTCAATGTGAATTCATAAGCTTAGTTAACTCAGAGAGTATCAGAGGTCAGACTGACTTTAGAGTCACACCTGTGTGACACTGATATACCAACAGAAGTAAACTGAAATCTTCCATCTGCAACGGATTTCATCTTTGATGTTCATAACTGATGGAAAAAATCACCATGGACGTGTTTTTATTTAGTTCTGTCTCTCTAGTTTGTTGTTGCGTGGGTGCTGTATCTGGCTTCCTCTGCACCTGACAAACAGGAAAGTGTGTGTTTGTTTGTATGTGCGTGTGTGTGTGTGTGTGTGTGCGTGTGCGTGTGTGTGTGTGTGTGTGATTGCAATACAGGATGTAAGATAATCATAGTTGATCTTTCCACGAAGTACAACACACCAACTGCTGCCCCCCCATGACTTTTCAACTCTCTATAAATAGTTTTGCTCTCTTTGTTTCCACGTGTTAGTATGAGTTTATTGTGTGTCTAAGTGTGTACCTCCAGCATGCCCACGCACACACACACACACATACATAGAGACAAGTGAAGGACAGTCACAGTTTGGACTTGGCTCTGTGCTCAAAGGGCTGAAAGCCATCTGGACAGTTACGTATGTTGTCATTAGCAGCACACTCATATCAGATATCAAAGAAGTGGAGAGCTGCACTGATGTAGGCGCACTGTTTACAATCTGTTACCACTAGACCGCTTCATGCCATGTTCTGGTGTTACTGTGCACTGAAAACTATATCGCATAAATCTGAGTGATCCAGTGACTTTTTTAAAATGAGTTTAATGATGGCTGTATTTCTTTTTTTTTAATTGACTTAATTCAGACCCAATATAAAATCTATGAAAAATGGTGAATGAGTTTGGCCACCACACTTTTCATCCAAGATTTATGAGCACTCAGATCCTTTACTGAAGTAAAAGTACTAATACCACACTGTGAAAACACTCCATTATACGTTGTTATCAGCAAAATGTACTTAAAGTATGAAAAGTAAAAGTATTCATTGTGCTGTAAAATTGTCCCTGTCAATAATTTTAGATAAATATTAATGCTGGATGTAGTGGAGAAGAAGTATAAAGTAGTATAAAATGGAAAGTACCTCTAGTACTTTACCTCAAATTTGTACAGAGCTTGAGTAAATGTACTTAGTTCAGTCCTCCGCTGGTTATGATTGACTGACAGAAGGAGGACCATGAAGCCAGCCAACACGGCCAGCCTTCCTGGGAAGGCGTATAAATACCCCGACATTACGTGGACATTCCGCGTGCCATGAGGACGCATTTTAGCCATTTAACGTGTCATTTGTACGCGAAGCAAAAAAAACGATGGTAATGTCCGCAGTTAGGTTGAAGCGATAAAACCACTTAGTTTTAGATTTAGGAAAAAATGGTCATGGTTGGGCTTAAAATAAGTATGTAAACTAAGAAAAATACGTATGTAAACAACATAGCATAAGTACGGAAAACGCGTCATAAACGTCACTAAAAACATGTGACAAATGTCACAAAAAATAAAAAATACCAGTCTTGAACACCGGTCTCCTGGGTGAAAGTCGTGTGTCAACTGCCCACCATGAGCAGTCTTTCTCACTTTTTATTCTACGTCACTAGCTCTGAACGTAGCATATTTACGCAGATGCGTTTAAATTAGACTCAGTACAGACTACATGGCGTACAAATGACATGGCAAAAGCAAGAAAGGCATTCACATTGCACGCTAAATGCCTTGCACATTATCGTGTTATTAATATGCCTTTTCGTGCGAACGGGCTGAGCCAGCACACGTACCTGAAAATGAGTAGGACACTAGAAGGGATAAGATCTGCAGCACATTGTTAAAAGGAAAGTTTTTATGACTAACCCTTTCATATAAAAACACATTGTGTGTATCCTTGAGGCCAACATGTTGAAGGTACTTTCTTCATAAAACCAAACTCTGCTCCATAGAGTTACTGGTGGTCAAAACCTCCACGGGGTACCTTGAAGAAAATTTAATTTAAGGGGCTGACAATACTTTAGAAGTTCTTTTGGTAAAAAAAAAACATTAAACAAAAGTTTCTGAAAAGAAAAAATAGAATAAAAAAATGAGATGTTAAAATGGGGAAAGCAGAAGGAAACCAGGAAACAGGTTGTGGGTGACACCTGAGATGCTGTGAAAGAACTGGGATCATTTTTTGTGTAAAGCGATGATTCCACCTGAGGGAGACATCATTTTCTGTGTTAAGGATATGGATGGGAAAGCCATAAATGTAATAAATATATGTGTGAAATGAATGTGGAGATCTGAACAATGCATCAGGATGTGCCAGGTCAGAGTCGTGGGAAGGGAAAGGGTATGGTGAAACTGATGCAAATGACTCAGAAACGCTTGTTCCTGAGTGGAAACGAGTGTGAGCCTAAGAAAAACCCTTCAAAAGCAAAAAAAAACCACCCGCACACACTCACACAGGCCTCGGCTTGTGGCCTTGGCTGGAATTCATATGAGGAAGGAACATTACAATGGCCTCACACACATTCACACACACACTGAAGGGGGCTGGGGAGAGAGAAAGCTCTTGAGAAAACAGAAGTTACTAATTAGATCAAATTGTCCCACAGCAGTTAGATGTCTGGCTGAATTCTTCCTCTCCCTCCCCGCCCTCATCTGTATCCCTCCAGATGTTTGACTTCCTGATGCATTGGCTTTGGTTTTAGTGCTGTTTCATGTTCTGTTGCCGCAGCAGGATGCATTGTGGCTGATCATTAGTGAGGATGAATAATGAGACCAGCTGAAAACACCAAAGAGGAAAGAGAGAGAGATGCTGAAAAACAAGAAAAATATGTTAAACAGGAGACATGAGATACAGGATACGTGTTTTAATAGATTTCAAAGGCCTCCATCTGTATGAAGAATATGATGGAATATGACTAGGAAGTCTGTAGGAGACCAAACGACCATGAAATGGATATTTAATTTCCCTGCTTGCTCTTTTCAACAAAGCTGCCTGAATAAGCAAACAACCACTGACCATTTAGCCTCTGTCTTCAAGCATGTAAACAGCCATCAATTGTATATTTAAGATCCTTTTACGAGTTCTTATTTTACAACGAATAAGCAGGAATATCAAAACATCAAAAAGTCAGCTTCGCACAAAAAGGCATTTGAATGATACGATAATGCGTAAGGCATTTAGCGTGCCATAAGAACACCTTTCTTGCTTTTGCCGTGTCATTTCTACGCCATGTAGTCTAAAAAGCGAGAAAGACTGCTTATGGCGGAGGTGGATGGGTCCAACAAACGCATGACTTTTAACCAGGAGACCGATGTTTGAGGCTGGTGTTTTGTTTTGTAAGTTATGTTAGTGACGTTTGCCACATGTTTTTTTGTGACGTGTTTTTCGTACATAAGTTACGCTGTTTCCGTACTTTTACTTTTACTAAGTTTACCTAAAGGAAGTGGTTTTGTTGCCTAAATCCTACTGCAGACGTTATCGTAGTTTTGTTGCGTGGCGTACAAATGTCACACGGAAAGCCTAAAATGCGTCCTCATGACAGGCGGAATGCCTTTGTAATTTCGTCCTATTTGTACGCCTTCCAGTGAGACCGTGTTGGCCTGAGACAGAGTTGTCCGCCATAGCACTGGCTCATGCTAGTTTACTACGGCTAGTAAAATCAGCAAGCGACAGCTGTCATTTCAGCCCACAAAATGCCCTGTCGTCAGCTAGAAATGTGAATCCTGCTTATTTACTTCTGTGTGAAAAGGTCCCATGTGTCAGATATTACTGTCAATTTTGAGTGGTCTCAGTCTGCCACTGTATACACCCATATAGATCTATCTTTTTATTTATCATTTCCATTTTAATAGAGAGACAAAGGCTGGATTTAAAGCACCAAAACGTTTGCTAGATTTCTTAAAAAGGCCCAGGATAAGATTCAAAATGCCCGGAAACAACTTGGCTGTGGTGGTGGTCACTGAATCACTGGAACGTGGAGAGAAAATTTCAGTCTGGCAGCAAAAGAGTGGATGACATTCTCCTTTGTGCTTCTAATGGGAACCAGAGGGAGGATCGTAAAAGGAAACACACATTTCCTGTAGGACTGGTGTGTGTGACGTACCTAAGTGTGTGTGTGCCTTAACCGGCAGGAATGTGACATCAGCAGAAGGATCCCGCGTGAAGGATGCTCCACAGCCAACACAAACACACACTCACGCACATCACAGCCAGAAAAAGATGTGGCCAAGGGTCAGTGGAAGAGTCACAGAGGAAGGGAAGGATTTCCCCCTTCTTTGACTCCTCCTTTTCCATGCCACCCACTCGGCTTTGCCTCACACTCCCGTCTTCAAAGGTTTTTACAGATCACAGCTGTAATGATCATTTTTTGTTTTCCCGTAAATTTGAGTAAAAAAAAAAAAAAAAAAAGCTCCACAAAGTAAGCAATCCTCACAGGGAACATAATCACTTCAACGTTTCTTTTTAAGGAAAGCAGTGTCGAAATGTGAGCGTCACACACGCTTACGCATACTTACTCACTCATAGAAGACACACAAACTCTACATCATTTGGTTTTTGGCAGAATTTTTCCCCCAAGTGAGTTGCCAATAAAGTACGAAGAACAGCATGAAGAAAACCAGCACGCGTAAGTGGAGAGTGATAAAAGAAAGCAGGGTGACGGGAAGAAATAGTTGGGCTTTCTAGGGAATTTTGGTACAAAGATATTTCAAAATCTCCCAGCTTTAAAGTAAAATATGAAGAGGCGTCAGTTCCAACACAGGCTCAGATCTTTATGCTGAGTGGCTGCCGCTGATGTCATCCACCATTCAAAACAGGCAGCCAGGGGAGAGGGTTGGTAAGACTGATCAGTGTCATGGCTTTTATACATTCATATCTAAAGAAAAGAAACCCCACACTTAAATATACTTATTAGTAGGGGACTTGCCCTCTATTAAGTCTTTCAGAGGTTGCAGCAGGTTCAGTTTTAAAGCCAGAAAGTCCAAGGAATCCATACTGATCATGTCATACTCGCAAAGGATGCTAAATTTTGGTGAGGAAAAACTGGCATGGCCATTTTCAAAGGGGTCCGTTGACCTCTGACCTCAGTATATGTGATTGAAAATGGTTTCTATGAGTACCCAAGAGACTCACCTTTACGAACATGCCCACTTTATGATAATTACATGCAATTTTGAGCAAAAACCCTGTTGTTTTTTGAATGCGGTATAAATGTGTTATTTTTGCCTATTCTAAAATGGTATATTTTAATATTTCTGCATGCTGGGGTCCCTAAACAGTCTTGGAATTACATAAATTGGGTATCACTGTAAAGCTGAGACTCTCCCAATGAGTCCAATTGTATTCATGTGTAATGATGTTAGTCCCCATATTAGCCATTTCACAAAGTTACTTTTTTTAACTCAGATTTTATACCTATGTCTCTTTATCCTAAGACAGTTTTCCTAAAATCGCAATATATTGAATCATCACCCCTATATCATTGATACGTATCGTGTTGCCAGATTCTTGTCAATACACAGCCCTGCTTATTAGATACTAATGATTTCTTGAAATGAACTTAAGATAATTGCAGAGACTATATCATTACTCTATTACTCTCAGCATGAAGGGAATTGGACTTTTTGGCTTTGACCTTATACGTGTATCCTTCCACAGGAAATCATTTCAGACTTGGGAGTGGATGGGTGACCTCACCATGAAAATATGATGTCATATAACATGTTAGTAAGGAATTCTCATTTTTTAAATGTGTGAAAAGTATTATCTTCCAATTAACACTACTTTGAGCAGGAGGTTAATGTGAAAATACTGTGTGAATACTTCTCTCACATACAGGACGTCCTGTAACATCTGCTAACAGACTTCTCTCCTTCCTGTTGGGACGCCTATTTTAACATCTCTAGAACAAATGAGGGATGTTTGCATCTTCGGGGACTTTTCATTATAGTAATTATCCACATGTATAACAATGTTATCATAATTTTTAAAGATTACCGCATTTACTAACTAATGCAATCAAGTTCAGTTCCTGTTGCCATCAGTCTGTGAGTGAAACCATTGGGTGTCACCAAGCCAATCAAGACATGTTCTGTCATGTCAGTCTCACTGCCATATCTGTAAAATCCCTTTCCAATGACCTCATTTAGATAAACAGGTTTGGAAAGCTGATCTCATCAGTAACAATTGATGACCCATCCAACAGCATCCTTTGACCAGAATAAAAGAGAAAGAAAAAAAGAAAGAAAGAAAGAAGGTGCTGAGAAAGCAATCATATTGCTGAAGTGAGTTGGCATATTGCCGTAAAGGTACATTGGGTATACTGTTGAGCAAATGATTTAATGCTGACATTGCTGCACAGTATCTAAAGAGCCTCTGCTCAGGAGGTGATGCAGTATATTTAAGCAGTAACTCACAAAAGGCCATGTTATGTGGTGATTATATCACAGCTAAGGGCCGTTGTTTGGCCTGACGCGATGTGATATAAGCTGTGATCTAATCACCACATATAACGGTCTGAAGTGAGCTATTGCTTTTATAAAACGGTCATCAAGTATGGCAACATAAAATGTATAGATACATTCCAATTTAAATCGTTTTTTTATTAATAAATAATAATGTTCACTATAAAGAGTGACTGCTGTTAGTGTCCTGTGTGAAACCAGAAGTCAACGTTGATTTATTTTACACGCAAGTGAAAAACTTCTAGAGTTATTTTATGCCACGCCACAATCTTTTCCTAAACCTAATTTAATAGTTTTGTTGCCTACACCTAACTAATTTTATCTTTTCCTAAGCCTAGCTAAGTAGTTTTAATGTCTAAACCTAAGGAAGTTGTTTCCTTAGGTTTTTTTCTGCCTCAGAATGGTTTGATTTAATTCATGAGGATTATATCTGACACATTATAGCCCAGTCAGTCCTTTTTACCTGCTGAAATTCCTTTAAAGGACCATTACAACTCATAAAACACAGTTTTCACCTGCCAAAATCTGATTGCAGCTCCTACCTGGTGACTGAAAGTTTTTTTTTGCCTCAGAGTGGTTTGATTTCATAAGTGCTTGTACTAGGTTTGCCTTTTTTTGTTAGTGTTGCTCCACTTTCTCCGGTCCCCGAGTTTCGGTTGCCAATCCATTTACGGCCATAATCTCTCGTGTCAAGATCGGCATCAGATAGTTTCTGAATCATGGTGCTGCGGAGGCAGTGCTTAGTGTATTTCTGCTGTGTTCCTGCTTCCTTGCATATTCTGGGCAACTTTGTTTAACCTCCTCTTTACGTAGCGCTGCATATCGTTTAGCAGGTTGATTTTTTTCTGGAGATGGGCACTGCTCAATCCACTCCTTCATACATGTTAACCATGTTTCCATTTTGTAGCAGGTTTTGGTAGCTAACTTTGTATTTGTAAACTATTCCGTGTTGGCGGAAGTGATCCCCCCGTGACCCTGTTGCTAAGCAAGGTTTTTTTCTCAGGAGTGATACTGAAAGTGCGTCATAGCAGTGGTATGTGGGTATTATATCACAGCTATGAACCAATCAGATTGCGTGATTTGAGCTTCCCATTTTATAATTCCAGGATGTTTCCCAGACTTCACATTCCAATTACAAATGTCTGATTTTAACTATTTTTCAGTATCTTTTTGTTTTGTCTTCATACACTGTGCTTTTGAAAAGCACCGTTCAAATAAACAGTATTAATGTATTAGTCAACTATAATAATAAAAGACTCTCCTGATATTTTTGGTTTCAAACTTTCATTCTGCCCTGCATTTCCCAGAAACCACATTCAGAGACATCATAATGTGATCCGTTTGAATCCATGTCAAATACGTTTTCATGGCATTGTTTTTTCTGTCGGCTCCTCTCCGCGCTACTGAGATCTTCTATTTATGCCAAACAAGCTGCTGTTGTTGTTGGAAGCATGAAACGCATTGCTTCCTGCCAATTTGTGGATGTTTCCTGGAAAAGGCAACAAATAAGAGCTTTCATAAACTGAACATGGGTTGCGTTTCTAATGCATTACACCATTCAGTAAAGAGGGAGAAGCAAAAGGGATATTTATGTCACAGCTTATTAATCCTTTAATACTATTGTTACATGTATTTTACTATTTAACAATAGTTAGTGTGGTGACGTCAGTGGATGTGCGCACATTCATACGGTCTAAAGGATAATTCCGTGATAGTCGTGAGTCGTGATAATATGCTCACTTAATAGGTTGCTGAGATCTAGGAGCACAGTGACATTGCTTGATTTTGGACCACATACTGAGGGCTGCACTTCTTAAGAACAGCAGTGCAGAGTTAAAAAGAAGATAATGAGACAGCCCTGTGAATATACTCAGAATACAGCACGCCTCCCTCCTCCGTCTAAACTGCCAGTGTGAGCAGATAGCATCAGTAACTTAGGAAGAGATAACAGTTAATTTCTGTCTTTATTAACACTGAAATTTCCCTCCCTATCTCTCTCTCTAACATGGGCACACATCATCACAAGACACATCTGTTTCTGTATCTGCTCTTCTCTCGGTGACGTGATGTCGACATAATCTTAATGGATAAATAACATTTCTTTGCTCATTTGTTTAAGCATATTGCTAAATTCAGAACAGTCATGCTGTGGGGTATAACAGTATGGAATTCAGTAAAAATTCTCATTCACGCCTCTGAGGTAAGTGGCTGAGTGGAGCGAAGTGAACGTCTCACGCTGCAATTAAAGATGTGAAATCAGCACATTTTGGCATCAGAGCCACAGCGGAGGAGTCTTGTGATCTCTTGCTGCGGTTCCAGTTTCCAGCGCGCAATCAGGAGGGACGTTTGACGATACTTCACTCTCTCTCTCTTTTTTGTCTGTAAGGACTTTCATAGAGGAGCTGCCATGTGAGTTTTCTTTTGTATACGCACAAACACAAGTGCACAATGCAAAACAACCCACTAACAAGGCTGCGATGCCTCTCTGACTGATGTGTTCATGGTTAGAAAGAGCACTGCTGCATCATTACATCAGCTGAGAGTATTGGCAGAGAGCCAGGCTGTATGTGTGTTTGTTTGTTTGTTTGTGTGATTTTGGTGCATTTGTGCATCAGATGCAAAACACGTGTTTATGTGCACATATGTGAAATTACAATCTCACATTTTTTTAATGCAATAACGCAATCAATATTTCGGAGGTTGTCGCAGGCTCAGTTTTAAAGCTAGAGAGAAGATACTGGCATCATATGAAACTAGAAAAAACAAAGAAATCCATTGGTACCAATCATGTCATACTAGCTTGTCGGGAAGGAGGCTAAATAACGCTCCAAATTTATGCTAAATTTTGGCAAGGAAAAACTGTCATGGTCATTTTCAAAGGGGTCCCTTGACCTTTGACCTCAAGATATGTGAATGAAAATGTATTGTATGTGTACCCCTTTACAGACATGCCCACTTTATGATAATCACATGCAGTTTGGGGCAAGTCATAGTCAAGTCAGCACACTGACACACTGACAGCTGTTGTTGCCTGTTGGGCTGCAGTTTGCCATGTTATGATTTGAGCATATTTTTTTTTGCTACACGCAGCCCTTCTGGCTTGAAATGAAAAACTGCATTTGCCTTTTCAAGGTATTCATATCTATGGAAACTTACCGAGAACAGAATGTATCCCTTTCTTGGACAGATAATAAAACTAGTTCGACAAGTTTGAAACAGTGATGCGTGACTCTTATTGCAACACATTTGACTATTTTCTCCTGATCTGAAGCTGGAGTCTGTCATGTGATACTGTATGCAGATTTAGACAGATGGCAAAAAAACAGATTGTACCCCGATCGTTCATTTTCTCTGAGTATTTCTCAATTAAAGATATTAAATGTGCACCATTGAAGCTATACATTGGACTGTTTTTACCCAGTTTTGATTACATGTTAGAATTAAATTTGTATTTTGGAATAATAGTCTGCTTCCACGCTTTGTTAAACAAATGACATTTAGAAGGTGTATAACTGTAGTGAGAATATCGCATGTCGAGTTCCTGTAACACTGTTTACCAAATGAAGTCGCACTGGGCTGTACTGACACTGCATTGAGCTGCTGTACTGTGTCGCACATTTATTTAAACTTCATTTTTCACGTCTTTATGAAAGCTGTGAGGAGGAATTCATATGCTTCAGAGTGCATACACTGTTTACTTAATGAAGTTATTCTGGACAGTGTATAGATGCTTTGATGAGGAACTGACATGTCAGTGATACTGCTGAGGGCTTCAGGGCAACAAGAAAATGTCATGTTTAGAAGCTCCTCTTTGTTAAGAAGCTGTGTCACATGACGCATTTAACATTTTTCAGACAAGGAAATGGCAAAAGCATAGACACCGAGGATTTGTATAAACACAACAGTGCTGTGTGGTGTCATTTTATGCATGTTATCTGATGCCTGTAGCACACACTAGATGTTTACAGCTACAACAGATTGACAATACACCTTCATCACCTGATACAAAATTGGGGTGTGCATACATTTTAACTTCAGTTTTAAACTTTGCTGTTTCACAACCACAGTATACATTAATCCATTGCACTAAAACAGTGTTCTGACAAAGGTCTTCCCTAACGTATGTGTGAATTGTGAGGGGGCTAGCAGAGTGCATTGTTGTCGGTGACTATGGTGTAATAAACAATAGAAATGTCTCTTGCTTTCTCAGTGATGTTTTGCTTTCATTCACTTAACAAGCTCCACAAGAAGAGCAGAAACAGGTCCAGGCGTCCCCAGACTGAATACTCATAGAATGCCCAATTACAAAACTTTATTACGCATACCAAGGCTGCCCTTTTGAGTTGGCACCGTCACTTCCCGAAGTTCTTTCCTACTGTATGCTTCCTACTATGTTAAGTAGATCTAGTAGACTTCTTTTCATTGCAGTTGAGGGTCAAGCTACTTGCCAAGACATTCATAAAATAGAGGATACTGAAGTCAGGGGAGTACATTTATTTTAATTGGTATGATTTTAGCAATGAGAACTAGGGGCAGATCATGCTAGGCGTCTAAAAACAAAAGAATGTCATCTGCATAGTGTTTAAGTCTATAACTTTAAACATGGCTGTAGAGCTTTACAGTCACTGCCAGAGGCTCAAACACACACATATATACACAAAGAGTCTAGTATATCTGAGTGACATCTGAGTGTAACTGGTGGTGTAGTGGTCATTGATGAGATGGGTGTTCTACTGAGGAGGAAGTGGGTAGACTCATATTAAAATGGATTTTTGGCCGATAAGTGGGTATACTGTAAAAAGACAGAAAAAGGAGGTGGGTATACCCAGTATACCTGCACATACCCTACACCACTGAGTGTAAGCCATTGGGGAGGCATATACCACTGACAAATTAGATTTTTAGGTTCTTAATTAAAAACACATTTTTTGACCAAATATGGTGAAAAGTGCATTGAATATTTAATCATGTGATTTTTTATCTTGGCATAGGAGATAGATACATGTCACTCATTTTGTTTGAGATGTAAGAAACATTCTTACAATAGATGTGAATGACAACACTAAGTTTTAGTTTTCTTTCAAAAGAGAACTTACATGTACCAAGAGGCAAAGGCAAGATGCCAATTTTGAAAAACCAAAATCTAAACTACAGCAGAAAATGCAACATGTTCCAATGAGCAACAATAAATGCAAAATAAGTTCATTTTCAATAAACTTTATTTTTGTCCCATTTTCCCCCCCAAATATGTTACATACAAAAGGTGATCGGAGTTGAACATTTCCTTGTGTCAAGACCGTAACATTTAAACAACAATAAATAAAAAAACATGTATAAATAAAAAATAAATAAACAGGACATTATGTGCCAAAAAAATAAAGACTCTTCTGAATTGGCAGATGGCTTTCACAATGTTGGGTTTTTTGAAAACACATGTACGTAATACTTGCATTCCAGGTCACAGTTTTTAGGATACAACTCTGGGTCGAGAAAGCGATGTAAACCGATAAGGATTACAGTACAGTACAACAAAGTACAATGTTTTCTTTTTTCCATAGTAGATATTACTGGGATATATACTTATGATGCCAGTTGTTCTAAAAGCTTATACCAGGTAGTGAGAGTGTAGTGCTATTGGACTTACTTCTAAACTTTGCTCACAGTACAAAAGTAAATCCCACTTGTAAAACCCATCTCTCGATTCTTGTTTGTATCCAGCTTGACATTCACAAAGGGTTGTTATTGCACAATACATACATCCCTCAGAAAGGCACTTTTATCCCCCCCTCCCCACCCTCATTTTCCAAACAACAGTTTTGTTTACCAGCACACACACATTCACCTACTGCATTGTGAATTTAAAACTGAATCATTTTAAAAACCAACAAAGAAAATGCCTTTTGGTATTTAGTTAAAAACAAATAAAAAAAAAATCATAATAAGTGGTAGTAAAAGGTTTCACTTTCCAGATGAATTTACAAAAAAAAGGTGCAAAATTGTGTTGCTCCCATAGCCCCTTTAGTATGCCGTGTACCACATCAGTGAAATTTGTTCTAACAACAAAAAAGAAAAGACAAAAGCGATGTTGGATCAGAAGAAGCAATAACCTTCTCCGAACCTTAGCATCACCATCATCAAATAAGGCCAGGAATGTTATTTGTGCATGTGAGGTCAAGATCGTAGTGTGATCCTATAGTTGGCTCAATTTCTTCTTTTTTTAAAAACGAGAAACAAAAAAATTAATGTGTGCACCATAGTCCAAACAGGCCAGAAACCAACCGAGGGTAGGAGGGTCTCTCTCTCTCCAATCAAACCACAGTTCTTCCCAAAGCATCTCTGCTGCAAGATGACAATTCCAGTGCAAGTCAACGGCATAAATGACCTCGCTGCTAAAACACTTTAGGAAAACAGAGCCTAAAACGAATTCCAGCTGCAAGATTATCCTTGTTCCGTTGCGAGCAAATACATTTTAGTGTTTAGATACCTTTGAGAAACCATGCCTGTATTTTCGGCTATCAGTGGAAGCTGGTTGGTGGCTTTTTGAAAGATCCAGCCTAGAAGCAGTGGTTTTGAGTGAGTGAGGAAGGTAATTGGGAGTTCATTTAGGCATCTGCCTGTGAGGGATCCATCATTTTAGGCCAGGTAGGAGTCTCTTATTTCAGGTATCAATACCTTCCAGGTGGATACCTTTGAGGCAGAAGCTGGACAGGCACAAACCCTTGAGGCAGAACTTCCTGACTGCTTGATGTTCATCAAGGTGAATCGATCTGATCATCAGCTGCCTAAGCACCAGTTCAGACAAAAATATTTGCTCAACACTTCTGAGCAGCTTTATGTCCGTCGGCTCGTCACCGCCTTGAGAAATTATATCAACCAGTCAGGCTGCCTAAGAAGAGGTGTTAACCGGTCAGGTCGCCTCTAAGGCATCTGCCAATCGGGCAGCCTGGGAGGCACTGAGCAGCGCTCTCAGGCATCAGCGTGATGTTGGAGCAGCTGGATAACGTATCGCAGTCGGTGTCTCAGTTCGGAGGTGCAGCCCATCTCGTTCAGCATGCTGAGGAGGTACGTGCATGAGACGCGCTCCCGGCTGATGTAGGTGAGCAGGTAGGAGTCGTCAGACGACTTGCACAGGATGATCTTGGTGTGGTCTGCGTAAAAGTTCACCTGGAGGGGATTCAAAACAGAGCATGAATGTAAGAAGAAGAGGTCCATAAGCCAATACAAGTGTTACCAAAGTGGCTTTTCTTGTAACTTGGTTTGCAGTGCTGCACTAAATATAGAATCAATGAGCTTTTTCGAACCTGTAGAGTGCCATTGTTGAAGAGCATGAGAAGAGCGTGGTCAGTCTTCACCCACTGGAGCAGTAGAGGAGGACAACCTGATACTTGATCCTCACAATGCAGATCTCCACCCTGAAGAGGACAGAAAAGATTCAGAATAGAAATAAGAAAAAAAGCAAGTATAACACATGGAATTCCAATATATAGATATTAGGGCTGTCAATCGATTAAAATATTTGATCGCGATAATCGAACGATTGATCAATTCACAGGATGTCCCATTAAATCAATGTCTAACTGCTGAAAAAGAAGCACTTTGCTCATACCTCCATAAGGTTCTGCTCCATGTAGTTGGCCATGAGCTCTACAATTTGTTTCTGGCTGCGAAGCTGCTCAGGTAGAGCGTCGGCAGCAAAAGTGAAGTGTTTGTTGTTGGGGAAGCAGTAGTGGACTGTCCTGGTTAGAGGGAAAGACAGGTAAAGCACAAGTTAGTCTTACTGCTTCATTGGAGACAACATTTGAAATTAAAGTTAAAGTCCCCATCGTAAAATGACGAGTTACTGGGCGGAGTCTAGTCCAAAATTGTACAACCACAATGTAAATGTTTACATGACACCTTTAAGTAAATACTGTAGCTCTTCTGGTACTTACTTGCGTTGGTCACAAAGGCTGAGCCGTGTTCCCTCATTGAAGAGCACACCGATGCTTTGGTTAGAGAGCTGGTAGCCAAAGCCGTATTTGTTTGAGTAGTCGACCCATTTAGTGACCCACAGGAAGGACTGGGGCCTGGACAAACAGGGCGGGTTTCTAGTGGCTGCAGAGATAAGAGATAAAAACATGTTAGGGACTGTGGAACAATTTCACAGCATATTAATTTCAGTCCTGAGTAAATGGACACAAAAAGTTTATATTTCCAAAGTCTGTAAGTCAGCATTTTACGACAAAAAAAAAAGATGCTACAAATGTTAACAAAACTTAAAGGTGCTGTAGGCTACATGAGTCAGCACATATTCAGAGGATGTGAAGAAATGGCTGAGGTGTAGAAAAGATCTGGTTGACTAAACTTGAATGCATCATTTGTATTTAATGTAACAGAAAGTAAGAGATGGTTCATGTTGAAGGAAGCTGCATTTTTTTTTTTTTGGCGTGCCATTTTGGTGCACTGTAGCCTAATCTCAGATGCAAAGATGCTACTCAGCATTTCCGTTTATTGTCTTGTGGTTAGACAACATTGATCTGTGATATTATTATTATTATGATGTTGAAGGTCAAGTCCTACCTGCAGGCATGGTAGCCAGGCAGCCGTTGAGAACTTTCACGGCCGATTCAGACACAGCTGCGGGGGTCAGGATGTCCTCACACGCTGGAGAGAAAACAAGAATTAAACATGGATCAGAAAAAGACTAAAGGAATTAAAAATTAAAAATATATATATGCACTCAAAAAAGAGTATTGGGGCCTACGTTCAGAGCTGCTGGCCGTGGTGCCCTTGAAGGAGCGAGAGATTGACTTCCTGGATTCCTCCTCAGCAGGAGTTGGCTCCAGAGGCACGGAGCTGACTACCTGACCGATGGGAGAGGGCACCTGAGCAGCAACAAAAAAAAACAAACATACAATTTAACACACATTCATGACAAGAAAAACAAACGAGTGATAGTAAGAGCAGATGGACGGAAACAAAATGTAAAAAAAGGTAACCACGGAGTTAACAAAAACCACACGAGACCTCGTGAATTATATTCTATTAATGCTCGCACACTCGCTTTGAATTTGTTCATAAATAAGTTGATGTGTGAACAAGGTACTTTTGACTTTGTGTAGTCGGCGTACGCTTCTTGATTAGAGTCTGTTTTCTCAGCACAGAGCCCATCATCAAGCCGACAAAGAAACAGTCACACCAAAGAGCAAACAATGTATTTCCTATTGGGCTCTATAAATAGCAACTAGACCCGTCTGACAGTTGGGATTGGCCAACTGAGCTTCCTGATGTGGCATTTATTCTCAGCCGAATACAACGTGGGATTTATTTTATGTAGTAGAGAGAAAAGGGGAAGGATGCAGCAACAGTTTTCTCAGATACTAGAAAAAAAACGTGTCGCAAAAAGTCTAATTTAAGGACATCTAGGACAAAACAGAATCTTTTACACACAGCAAATCTCAAAGAAACAAAGCTATATATCCAGGAAAACAAACCTCTAGAAGGACCATTCCTTTGAAAATATAATTAGGCTATAATTAAAAGCATAATAGTTCATTGTTCAAATAATATTGCTGCCCCATCCATTATATTATAATATAATGGATATTATTACATATCCATTGCAGTGCCATTTAAAATGATACCTTTACTGTTTAAATGAATTGAACACACTGCTAATTTGTTCAGCTTATTTCAAACCGTGTATATGTACTGTACTACTTGTGGGACTTAATTACCTCATTAGTGCCTGAACATACACCATTTTTGTTTAAGTAAACATGTTTTACTTGCAGACATGGGACAAAGGATGATTAAATATATACCTCATTGGGTCCCACTGTCTTGTAACTGATCTGCCTGTTGATGGAGCATTTAACGATGCCGGACACCAGCTTGGAAATGTCTTTGTCATCTTTTTCCTCGCATGGGATCTTCTCCACTGCAAACATAAGATTCTCGCATTGTAGTCACAACAAATAATGTTTTAACCACAGGAGCGTTTAACATAACCGCACTTCTCGGACATGCTTGACAGAAAGCCAAAACTGAATACCAGCTTCAGTTTAAAACGCCAGTTCTCGTGATACAAAACCAGATCAACAAGAGAACAGGTCCTGCCTCATGATTACAGTCAGGCAGGGACAAATATGTAATTAACAGACGGCGTACGAAAGAGATAACCTAGTTTTCTATGGACTCAGTCACTTGACTGCTGCTGCTGGGCTGCTTACCTTTTGCTTTCTTCTTGCCAAAGAAGCTCTTTGCCATTTTAGTGAAGAATTTCTTGGCAGGGCTGGGGGGGTGCAGCTCTGGCACCATCACACAGCTGCTTGGGGGAAGCTTATCAGGGGTGAAACCCTAGAGGAGGAAGAACGAAAGAAAAGGTGGGTGAGGAGGATGCAAGTGGGACAACATGATGATGATGTGTCAAGCGCTGACATTTAATATTCTGTTCTAGACACAAAGCACCATTGTCCCCATTCCCAAAGACATTAGGGCTGCAACTAACAACTTATTTTCAGTGTCGATTAATCGATTAGTTGTCTGGTCTATAAAGTGACAGGAAACTGTCGATCAGCGTTTCCCAAAGCCAAAGATGACTCAAATGTTTTGTTTTGTCCACAACTCAAAGATATTCAGTTTACCGTCACAGAGGAGTAAAGAAACCAGAATAGTCACATTTAAGAAGCTGGAATCAGAATTGTCTTTTTTTTTCCTTTAAAAATGACTGTAACCGATTAATCAATTATCAAAATGGTTGGTATAATAATTTAGTAATTGACAACTAATCCATTAAGAGCAGCTCTAAAAAGGACTTATGATCTTTAGCTAATAAATGGATTAAAAACATCAAATCCCATCATTGTTTCTTTAAACTGACTGAAATTATTATCATGACTTGTGCATACTTTGGTGAAGAACTCGTGATTGAGGATTTGATCCAGTGCGAGTCGGTCGCTGGGGTTTTTCTGCAGGATAGCTGAGATGAGTTTCTGCGCAGGGGGGGAAAGCGAGGATGGCAAGTTGTACCGAACTTCCTTTATACACTTGTAGGTCTCCTTCAGGTCGAGAGTCTCAAAAGGAGGGTTGCCACACATCAGTGTGTACCTGAAAAGGAGGATAAACCATTGGTCAATGATTCAGACTGAAAACAATCTCAGTGGTTATGTCCTCATTCCGTCACTGACGGAGATGAAGCCAAGATAAAAACCTAAACCTGTTCCTCCAAAAATACACAATTGTTTTTTTTACACATGACTGAGATAATAACTTACATGACACAGCCGAGGGACCAGACGTCAGACTCCGTGCCGTGGCCTTGTCTGTTGAGCACCTCGGGGGCCAAGTAGTTGGGAGTCCCGCAGATTGTTCTGAGAAAAAAACAAGTACAGGAAAGATTGAATGCTTTCTGTTCTGTAGATGCTTTCTGTTCTGTAGATGCATCATGCAGACGAGGAAGTCGTGGTTGAAACATTTTTTTTTTTAAACTTTTCTTTTCTGCCGCACTCTGGTATTCCACAGGAAGTTGTCAAACTGGTATTGAAACTCTGCTCTGAGCGCTACATTCAACTGCCACTTGGAAACCGGTTTAGTTAGGTACTTACTGAAGGGGAAAGTAGTGGGAGGAGATTATGTGCTCAGTGATTTGACGTAATGGTTTTAGATCAATGTGCATTATGAAAGCCTAGAAAATGGCTGTGATGTTCAGGTTCTTTGATGTTGTGTTTGGGAACAGTAGCCACTCATGGGAGTCAAATAGGGGTATAAATTGTTCCCAAAAAACGTCATCAGTCGCTCTTCAACCCTCCACTAGAAAAATACTAAAGTATCTAAAAAAAAAAATAGTAAAATGATTAAAAACTCGTACTTTTTCCTCTGCTCGACTGTCTCCAGCTTGGCAGCGAGGCCGAAGTCTCCCAGCCGCAGCTCCATGTTCTCGTTGACAAAGAAGTTGCCTGAAAAAAAGAGACAAAAACATCAGTCCAGTCAGCATTCCGCACATAACATGTGCCTGCCCTAACGTCACAGCAGATTCCTGGGATGCCCATTGTGTTCGTACACCGTGTTTCGACATACCTAGTTTGAGATCTCTGTGCAGGATTCCTCTGCTGTGGATGTACTTGAGGCCTGATATGATCTGTCGGAGGTAATACCGCACTTCTGGCTCCGTGAGCGTGTGTCTTGCCTTCCAAATGTGTGCCAGGGACTGTGGGGACAGAGCAAATGAGTCAACTGTCAACTCTGCATCCATCAGTGGGAATGTACATACATCACACAAACAGCCGCAGTGGCATAGAAGTTGCTGTAATTCAGGTGGGTGCCTGGGCTGCAAGCAAAACACACACACACAAGCTGTGCAGACTGTTCTAGACGTTTCTGAAGTCTTACCTTCCGACTGCAGAGCTCGAGGAATATGTAAATGTTCTCCTGGTCTTCGAAGTGATGGGAGAATTTCACCACATGCTTGTGCGACAGGGTTTTGTGGAGCTCGATCTCATTCGTGATCTGTTAAAAAAAAAAAAAATGTGACAGTTTGTGAGCATATATTTCAATCCAAACATTGATTAAATTCAGGTTATGCATGAATGGGCCTCTCTGAGAGACATAAACAAGCTCGATCACGTACCTTGTCCCTTTGGTGCGGTTTGGACACCCTGCTCTGTGGGATCACCTTCACGGCATACATTTTGTTGCTGGAAAGGTCTGTCATCTCGTAGCATCGAGCAAAGCCACCCTTTATAGGGGAGGAAACAAACAGGGTGGTCGGTTAAGAAAGCAGCAGGTTAAAAACCTGCAATGGCCATAAATTATCTTGCCTCAATGGCAAGTCTTTGATCCAAGGATCAATACAGCAATCAATATGATTCAATGATTTAGCCCAATACTGAAAGGTAATCAATTAGAGAGGAAAACAAAACAATACAGCATTACATTTACATGCATCATTTATTTAGAATCATGATAATCAAGTTGACAAGCATCTTTTGTTACCTTGGATGCTCTCATATGCGTCTAATACTATCATGTTTATTCACATTTTTCTAGATGCAATCCATATGCTTGAGGACATGAGGAGTTTGAGGCAGACAAGGCTGCTGCTGCTGCTGCTGCATTCATTAACAGTGAAATTGACGAAGACGTTTCCAGCTCTGCGGCAGGCAGCAGAGAAAGCAAAAAAAAAAAAAAAAAAAAAAGAAAAAGCAAGCCTTGGCTGTGAGCCCGACGCAGCGTATCGATGACGAGCAACATGTTGGCACAGTCGCTCCATTCATACATGTCAGGAATCATTACAGTGGGGATGTTAAGGAGAGGAGTCATGGCATGGTCGACTGGGTATATTATTGGGTTAACAGTCATTAAAATGCGAGGATTCTTGTGAATAATAATCTTTTTTTTTTTAGAAGGTGTTGCCAATCTGGGCACACCTTGCGCCTGATTCACTCAGCAATGACGCGCACATCAGGGAAAGAGATTGGCCACCACATCCACATCCACCAACCACGAGGTCATTTCACATTCATGTCACACCTGAAAAATGGCTTATAATGAATCTTAAAATCCTAAACAGCGACCTAAAACAGCGTTAAATATTCTAGACCACATCTTTCAGATAAAAACGCCTGAAAAAAAAAAAAGACGGATCCCTGTGGTGAAGCCAAGAGACAAGCACATGTAACATGTAACAAATCGTTCGTACCTTTCCCAAAAGCTTCCCTTTACTGTAGGATCTCCCCGTTTTTGAGTCCGTCACCACCTGGGCCAGCTCCGGCTTGATTTCGGGTTTATTATTCCTGCTGGTTTTCACCGGAGGAGCTGAAGACTGTTGAGGTCCAGCTCTCTCCGCCGGAGCAGCAGGCTTGAATAAATCCGCATTCATGGCGTGGCACGAAATGCGCTGCGCCGCGGTGAAACAGCCGGTATCCATGTGGAGGAGCAACTTGTGGTACAAATAAATAATCAGTTCAGTGTGGAAATATTTTAAATCCTCCTTTTCGCTTGATTTTTTCTCAGGAGTCGGTCTGGTGCGTAATGATGCGTCCGCGTAGTCCGACTGTATCCATCTGGCGTGTCTGGGCACGGCGCTCCAAGCCCCTTTTATATAGGCGGGCAGTGACGTCACGGGGCAGTGGGAGGAGGTGCAGAAGGTGGAGAAAGTCCAGACGATATGCTCAGACAGAAATGTCAATGATAAAAAAAAACATATATTATCTTGATGGAATGTCAGAAAAATATGAATGAAACAGCTCATGAACTACTACTGTATCCCTCTCTCTCTCTCTCTCCTGGTACCTGATTGTTTGCACTATCTGTTTTATATCATGTTTATTTTTGTTTATAGCTTATTTTGTATATTGTATGTATATTGGTAGAATTTCAATTTTTTTATTCTTATTTTATTTTAACGTTTTTATCTATTCTTTTGTTATTATACTGCTTACTCGCACCAACAAATCCAAAGCAAATTCTATAGTGTATACCTCTTACACCTGGCAATAAACACAATTCTGATGTTGGCCATGTTTAATCTACACACTGAGTTTATTGAATGGCACTGATGTGATGATGACCTCTCTTAAGACATTTTATTCTTTCATTATTTAAGGGAGACTGTGTTTCAGTAGGCAGAATGTTTTTGGCATCATGGGGCAAAAATTCCTTAATAACCTTTCAGCATATTGTAATTCAAATGTTTTGAGTTTGGACTTCTGCGCCTCCTCACGGCTCTGTTTTCAGGCTTTAAACATTTTTGCCCGTGTGATGGGAGACTTTGGCCAATCACAGGTCATTTCAGAGAGAGAGAGCGTTCCTGTTGGCTGTGCTCCGGCTAGTGGGCGGTGCTTGGTATTTCCTCAACTGATCTCAACATGGCTGCCGGGTCACAAACTTTCTAATTTTACAGCTAAACAGTACACTACAAGATGTTTCTGAAAACATTTGAGGCGAGAAATAAGCATTACATTAAAAGAATATTGATTTGTATTTGATCAGCGCTGCCTTGTTTGATCGTTTGATCGGAGTTTGCGAGTGATTGACAGCTGTTCAGAGACGGCAAGGCTCAAGCTCGGTTCTGATTGGTTGTTTTCCTCCGCTCTGTGAAATCTTGTAGACGCCATTAGGAGCAGCGGAGGACACAGAGGCACATGATTATTTTTTTATCATATTTGCTCCAATTCTACCCACTGCAGCTTTAATTAAACAGGTTTAATATAGAAATTGCACAACATATTCCGAGCAGTCATGCAGCCATCCTACCAGGAATTTTTACAAGGGGTCATATAATATGCCCCCCACCTGAGGGTCCCTAAATAATTATGACTCATAAATGAGTCTTAGAATTACTTTAGCAAAACTGCAGGCAGAGCAATTATTTTTTTCTGCAGAATCCTACAAAATAAAAGCACAGATTTTCAAAAAAATCCTGGGTTAGATTTCCCCTGTCTGTTATTGTGTGTGTGAAATCCCCCAAAAAACCCATGTGAGCTACTCAGCTGCCACCTGGTGGTGCAGCTCGAAAGCTCATGCTCTGCAAAACTTTAAAAAAACTCCCTTTATTCAGTAGTCTACGTTGTGCTGCGACTGTCTATAAAAGTAAGGTAGGCCATGAACCATTAAAGACCGTACTGCATCACAAACACTAATCTAGGTGACCATATACTATACAGTACCCTTTAAAAAAAGGGTTTAAATGAAGTTTACATTTACCGTCTTGAAATAAAATACCATTTTTTTTTCTGTGAGCAGGCGGCCCTCTGTGAAGACTCAATTATGACTACACAAAAATGTAACTCTTCAAGACATGATGACAGCATGCATAGTGGAGCCAGACAAGTCTAATAAATGGTTTGTTAAAACACTGAGTGAAATATTCTGACTTCAAAACAAGCAGATAAACAGAGGCAAAACAGACTCAGTTCAAGATCTATATTTATGAGAACTTGACGAACAACCTGAGGGCGAGCAACAACACATGTGAGACTAGAACAGAAGCCAAAGTAAAAAATAATCAACATACATTTTTAGATATTCACAAATGTTGGAGGGAAATAAGCAACTTCCAACAGTGCTACTGTAAATAGACATTATAGTGGGAAACTGCTATGAAAATGCAACAGTCACATTATGGAATTACAAAGAATGTGTTTCAGAGCATTACACTATGCAACAGGAATGGATAAAATACATTAAATGTCAAACACAGACCTATGCAGTAATGTTAGTTATTACCCTGGAATGATGCATGAGCAGTGGCGTCTTTGCAGCTATCATTTGAGCTATTTGTGGAATGACATATAAAAGGCTGATATGAAGACGTTAAAAGTAGTCAGAAGAGCGCTCTGGTCGTCTTCATTAAAAGGAATAGGAGCATGACTTTGGCAAATGTACACTTGGAAACATCTTCAGCTCATTTTAGCTGCACAGGAACAACATTAAGATGTGACTTTACAGAATATGTCTCACATACTTAATTTAACCTGGTCCAATTTAAACTATGAATTACTAACAGACATTAATCTCAAGAAAAACAACCGCATTGTGGTCCTTTAACCCATTAAATCTGACATTACAAAAAAAAATATGGATGAAACGCTGTGGTTTCTAGCTGTGTTAAGGTCGCCACCTGTTGGACACCACCCTTATGTTTGTACAGGCATTTTCCGTGCAATTTATTGAAAAGGTATCTGCGTTATGTCTCATGACTATCAGGACATCGGTAGCCTGCATTTCAAAGCAGGGCCAAAATGAGGCCATCCAGGGTTTAGATGTTAATCTCAAAACTTTATTTTGAGCTGTACACCGAATTTATAGATTTTGTGGAAATATGATTTATATATTGGTCTTCACCCCCGAAACATTTAAAATTCAAGTCATGTCAGGTGCATCCCTGGCAGCTCTCACTTGGTCCTGCTGTGGACATGCAGCGAGTTCAGAGGTCCATCATGTCTTCTCCTCCTCCTCCTCCTCCTCCTCCCAGAACTTTCTTCTCTTGGGACTCTGACCAGGCTTTGTTGATGGTTCTTTTCATCTCGTCGTCTCCCTCGGAGTAAATCTTCTTCAGCATGGTCATCAGGCCATCGCTGGGGTCTGCATTCTCTTCGACAGCAGGTTTACTGTTGAGGGACAATAGGATGACAGTTTGTATGTGTTTATTGGAGTAGCTGGGATTCTCATTCTCACCCTGTAGCATGCACCCAGGCTGCATTACATACAGTACAGTGACACCTGGCTCACAGATGTGGTACTGCACTGCAATGTCTCAGAGTGCTGTTTGGAGTGATTGGCCAGACGGGTATGCGAATACTGGCAATGTTTCAAATAGTTAGAAAATGATGGTCATTATGGTTTGTTTTACACGACTGCTCACGCCAATGTGTCTTTAGCTGCTGACAACACATTGGCATCAGTAGTAGTAGTGGTGGTAATCACCTTGTACAAATTAATTCATTGGAAGCATGCAGTGGCCTTAGGCCACTTAAAATCCCTGCTTTGTGCAAATTACTTGAACTAAAATTAATCCATATTCCTTATTTCCTTGAACTTACTCTTTATCCTTAGACTGCTTTTCCACCGATGTTAGGCATTCCCACTTCTTTGCAGTCTGCTTCTTGCACATGACCAGGATCATGTCTGTTTTTATCTGTTGAAGGGAGGAAATATGGTTACAGGCCTTTTCCAACATCCAACAAAACACTGCTGCTCTATTTTCCCTCAGATGTAAGCAGACTGGACAATGGGTAAAATACAAGCCAACACTGAGCCTGAATTCAGCAGTTGGCAAGAAAGAGGACTAAATGCCCATGTTTCTTTGTTGTTGCTGGATCTGTAAGAAACATTTAGTGATTGTACTTAGCCATAAGAACTCGATAAATCAACGTAGTAAATCAAGAATTTGTACTGCAAGTTTGTTTTGGAGCCCTCTAGTGGACAAACTACTTAATGTAGTTAAACCATACACAACAGAAAACATCCTTTGTACATTTCTGATCCAGACAAAATGGTACCAAGCCAGGTTATAGTGTGTGCTAACTATTAGGGCTGTCCCTTCTTAGTCGATTAGTCAACTATTTGCTCATTTTGGTCTTTCTTTATGCGATTAGTCGTTGTTTATGCTTTTTTCATGCTGTGGTGTGCGAGAAACTCAGTTTTACAAATCTGTTGATTAAATCAACTAATCAATTAGTCGACAAAATCGTATGAGTGTTAGTCTAGAAGATTTTTTTTGGTAAAGGATAGCCCTCCTAACAATCTTCAAAAACATAATGGTTCCAAGATGTAAAGAGTTGTAAGATGCAGTGTTATGGCTAAATATTTTATTTTATCAGGCCCATTTCCTGCTTCCAATCATGCCACTTTCTATCAAAATACACAGTCTATTCCTTTAACTGATGGTAGGCTTTATTCACCTTTTTATAGCTGTCCTTTTCATCGACTGGACACAACAGGTTGAGAATCGTCATCTGATGGTTTTTCCCATCAAGATCCTTTACTAACACAGAAAATGACCTGAAAAAAAGAGAGGATGAGCAAATACAATTAATTGTATGGTTAGTGGCACATGATGAATATATATACTGTATATGTCGATTATCACCGTACCTTTCTGTAAAGTTGACCTCCACATTTTCTGATGGAATTTTGTGCACATCCTTCAATGTAAGGTAGATTTTGACAAATTTCTCTGACTGGTCCCATGCTGCATAGAAGAAGCAAGAGTGTGAACAATATTCATATTAATTTTCAGCTTTTGCACACATCTTGTACTTTCTCACAAATGGCTGGAAGTCTTACTAAACACTGGCACCATACCATAATTGTTGATCTTGACTGTGTACGCTGCTTTGGAGGCAGCAGATGGGTCTGCCTCTCTCCTGGCTTGTTTCTCCTTCTGTTGTCGTTTGGCTGCAAGCTCCTTCTCCACCTTCTTCTGCTCCTGCCTCAGCAGCTCCTGCACTCTTTTCCTCTCTGCCTTCTCCAGGAGCGACCCCAGCTCCAGCAAATCTGCCTCCAACTGGTTGATCTGTATTGGGAAAAGAATTAGACGACTGAGAAATGCACATCCCTGAATCAGACTATTTAAAGACAGTTTGACAGAACATGTTTTTAAGATAATGTGTCAAAGCCCAAACAGATCATTTTAACCCGGTCTACATTCCAGAGCTGAAATTGTTTCTCGATTAATTGAACAACACGTATGTCAAGTTAAAAATACTAAACATTTGCGTCACAAAGGTTGCACAAAGTGTTGCTTGAATGTCACTTAATTGTATCTAAAATATTTAGGGGATTTTTGTTACTAGTCAGTCAGAACAAAACATCAATTATACTGTATTACCCCAGTTTGGGTTAGCCTCGGGAATGTATTAATTGATCATTTTTGAAACGGTATGCAATTCACCCTGTAACCAGAAATGTAAAATTGTACACTGAAGCGCCATTCACAACGGCACCTATCAGAGTAAATGATTACAGTACAGTATTTATTACTTATTCTGCCCTGGGGAAATCAGTTTACTGGAAGAGGATGGATTATCACTACACATGAGGGAGGCTAAAGTAACTTAGATGGTAGTGATGAATTGCCAACTAACATTAACTAATACAGATGGATGGGGGCATAGATTGTGCCCTCTGTGAAACATTAGCTTAACGATTGCCTCTCAGTGAATCTCTCCGCTTTCCTCTAGATGCCCTGGTGATAAATAATTACCCTCCACGTTAGCTAACGTTATTGATAGTTAGCATCTTGTCACAGCCTAAGAGACAACCACAACAACACATAATAGATGTAACTCACACTCTGCCTTTTATTTACTCATCTACTTCATGGTTTTTTTTTTTACATTTATCCTTTGATATTGCAATATATAGTTATTAATTGTTTTGTATTTGTTTGTTTGTTTTATTGACACAACAAACATTAATTAGTTCTTTATTGTTTTCTTCCATTTACATGCATGTTCTTTTTAAATATCTATATATTGTAATTTGCTTAATGAATTGTATATATGTATATATATGTTTATACAGACGTGGACAAAATTGTTGGTACCCTTCCGTTAAAGAAAGAAAAACCCATAATGGTCACTGAAATAACTTGAAACTGACAAAAGTAATAATAAATAAAAATTTACTGAAAATTAACTAATGAAAATCAGATATTGCTTTTGAATTGTGGTTCAACAGAATCATTTTAAAAAACAAACTAATGAAACTGGCCTGGACAAAAATGATGGTACCCTTAACTTAATATTTAGTTGTACAATTCATTAGTGATTTTCATTAATTCATTTTCAGTGAATTTGTATTTATTATTACTTTTGTCAGTTTCAAGTTATTTCAGTGACCATTGTGTGTTTTTCTTTCTTTAACGGAAGGGTACCAACAATTTTGTCCACGTCTGTATATGTTTTTGTTTTTATTTTGTTCTTTTTTTATTTTTATTTATTATTGAATTGACGCTTTGGCAATATTGTTCACCTGACAGTCATGCCAATAATGCAAATTGAATTGAATTGAATTGAATTGAACCAGCCAGGGTTGCTGGAAGTCAATCAGTATCATTGTTTTTACATGACTTTGAATGAACAGGATAAGTTATACTGTACATATCCACCTACGTCATGTACATAAAGCAACCTGTTGCATTACTTATTCAGTATTTATTCCAGCATATTTGCACTCTGCATTATTCTACTTCAGTATTATTATTTACAATTTACAGGAACACAATCTTGATTTATAGACATTGTATGCTGTTCCTTGTTGTATTGTTTATCAGGGCTGCAACTAATGCAATGCAGCACTGCTCCCAGTAGACCACTTACACACCAACATCTGCACTATACTGTATAATGACTGTGCAATATCAATATCATTATTACTACTAAGGTGTAATTCATACTGTGCAATATTTTCAGGTTGAATTTCATTTCATTCTCACTGTGCAATATCATTTTCCACTTGTGCAATTTTGTGAATAGTCTGTTTAGTGTGAATACTGTACATACTGTATGATATTGACCTTACGATGCTAGAATGATCTGGTAAACTGCAGTCAAAGCTAGTTAGCTAGCTACCCTCCGCCAGACATAACAAGACACTGATGTATTATTATTGCGCATTTAAGTAAGTTATGGTTAAAAATGTACATTACTTATTAACTGTTGTCCAGATAAAAAATAACAGACACCACGTTGCCGGTTGCTTGTTCTGCAGCTAAGCTAAGCTAAGCTAAGCTAAGCTAACGTAGCATTGCTTTCAGTTGAATCATGTAACGTTAGCTAGCATGCTATAGCTACATAGCTGATAGCATACAAACCCTAGTCAGCATATATTATTAAACTGATTACAAACATTACCTGCTCGGTTAGATCCATTTAGGCGTTATCAGTTATGTTAGCTAGGTTCAGAAGTGTGCTTGTGAGCTCTTCAGGTCCAGTTCAGTCTGCAGTAACGTTACTTTCCTTTCACCCAGAATGACGTTGTTCCAACTTCCTCCTCCTCCTCTTCCTCCTTCTTCTTCTCTCAGTTTCTGGCGGATCGCAACCAACTTTAAGCTGCATACCGCCACCTACTGTACAAGAGTGTGTAACATCATGTCATTTTACACACTACTGCTACTCTTAAAATCTACCCACCAATCCTGTGTCTCTTAAATCCCTCCTGTTACCTTCAAATTTACTAACATCTTTTATCCTTGGGGTCAATTTGACCCCAGCAATTTAAAACCTCCAGAAAATGATTATAATTAAAATTGTTACCCAAGTTTATGTGTCAGGTATGAATGAATGAATGAAAGACTTTATTTCGAACATATAACAAATAAAAACAGATACAAAATAATAACAAACAAAACAAGAGTTATAGTGTCCGAAAAGGAGTAGGTAGAAGAAAAACTTATATTACCCTACCCCTTTCTCACTTCTCCTCTATTAACTCATATATCATAGAATGATAATATAATATAATATAAAAACTATCCCAGATTTATTTACATCCCAAGTTGAATATATGAACAGCATCCCAAGTTTATTTACAACCCACAAATACATCCGGAGTTAAAAAGTATATAACCAACCTTTAACACAACTCTTCTTCAACCATATACCTCCCAAAAATATCTTTCTTGTATAGCTTTTTAAATTGATTTATATTTGTGCTCCCCTTCAACCCATCACCTAACCCATTCCACAAATCCACCCCTACTTTATGTTTGTTTGTTGACTACCTAAATAACCCTTTAAATAAAATCAATATCTTCATGGGAACCATATTTTGCCGCCCCAAAAGCGTGGGGAAATATCAAAGTTCTCGCGAGAATGATGTTCCCCTCCCCCATGTGGTGTGAACTAACAGTGGTTCTTGCACTACTACAGTTATGACTATGTTAGGTTAGGACCATAAAGCTTTTTGAAGATTATAAAGTTGCATGTTATAGTGACCTCAATATCATCCAAAACAAATGTGTGTAAAATGTTGATATTTCTTCTATGTTTTATACAGCTAAAACCGCCTGGGGTCAAATTGACCCCAAAGAACACCGATGCGTACAGCATGTGTACAGGACATTGAAAACATGTCATTTTAATTTTATGTTAACCCAGTTGTCCCCATTAAATTAGGAAAAGTCATTAAATATGAAGCAAAAAAAATGATGTCAATCATATATTTAGAGACGTTAAACATTGAATGGGGTCAAATTGACCCCAAAGATAATAGGAGGGTTAAGAACATTAATAGAACATTAATAATAACATTAATAAGAGCATTAGTAGAATATTACTAGTGCCTTCCTAGTACCTTCAACCCCCCTCACTCTCTGTCCCCAGTATCCCCATCAAATCACAGTCCCGTCCCTCCTCTCTGACTTGGTCCTGTAGTCTTTGTCTTTCAGCCTCATACTTTTTACAATGAATTAGAATATGCTGCACATTTTCTTTAACACCACAATCCCCAAATTTGTCACTCTTCCTTTCCCTCCATTAAAGCCAAAGTGCTATTAAGACCAGTGTGATCCAGTCTGAGTCTTGTTAGGATGATTTCTTCCCTTCTGTTCCTTTCTTTATATTTCTTTGTTATGACCGACTTTTGTATTTTGAAATATCTCCTTCCTTTCTGGTCCTCCTGCCATCTTTTCTGCCATATCTCCACTCCTTGCCTTTTAATCACAGCTTTTCTTTCTCCTTTCCCAAGTAAAACTGGTACTGTTATTTCCTTTTGCAGTGAACGTTTTGCTAGTTTATCTGCCAACTCATTCCCTTTCACCCCCTCATGTGCTGGTACCCAACAGAATAATACATCTAGTCTGTGCAGTCCTGACTGTATACTTTCCAAAACAGCTTTTGAATGTGTGCATATCACCACTCTGTCAGGTCTGACCTCTTCATGCCACTGTAATGCAATAATGATCCTCCTCCTCCTTCTTATTATTTTTGACTAATTGCGGTCGGCAAGCCAGCCTGTAAATATATATATATATATATACATATATATATATATATTGAATGCATATATTAAAATCAAATGTTCCTTACATCAAGGTTAGTGGTTTAATTCAATATTAAAACACCATCCTGTTTTCTAAGAAGTTTAGGACTCCAGTAGGTAACAACTCAACTTAATTTGGGTTTTCTAAATTCAAAATCAGCTTTATTCTGATTATATAATTGATACAATTATTTGAGTCATTGGGCTTTGCCGCATAGCTTTAATTTTAGGTGATTCCTGGGTCACTCAACACATTTTTAAAGGGTAACTAACTTCTGATGTTGGAGGGCAGTATGGTTTTCCTTGACCACATTTATATACTAATAACAGCTAGTCTCTGTATCAAGTTCAACATTATACAATAAACCAAGACAAGCACTCATAATGTACAACAATATTTATTCATCCATTTCCGAGTACAGTAAGTTACATGGACATTTGCTCCTCTGAGGGGTCACATTATAATTTTATCTTTGAAATATGATGTATTTTGTTATTTAGAGGAGCCATAAGAAAACGAAGCGACTTACTGACTGGGACAAACATAATATACAGAAAGGATATTTGCATGTCCTCAGCCTATACAAAATACTGAAAGTATGTTGTAGTAATCTCAGTGGATTCATTTACTAACATAACACCTTCCAGGCTTTTGTGGATAGTGGTGGAACTGTTTTATTACGGTCAATACCTCTAAAGACTCCAGACACTAAAAGGCAAAAACAAGTCGGTATTGCCTGCTGATGTCCTGCTCTTCTGACAATAACCACAGAATCAGACTGTTTTTTCATGATCCAATCCGACTGTAATGTCCAATGAATCACCACCTTGCCCTCAGAATACCAGACATCTGGTTGTGGTCAGCTAAGTGACGGAAGACAATCCGGCTCAGTCGCCACCTCTTCTTCACTCCCCGAGGTCTGGAAGTCATCACACACCTGTTGCGTATTCTCACAGGGCAGCTGTCCCTTGGTAATGCTGCGATTTCTTTATCTGCCACTTCCTGCAAAAGATGTTAAGTGTTTATTTGTATTTTAAATGATTTGGAATCACATTGGATGTTGGTTTTCATGAATCATCTCCCATAATGATCACAAAAGATTTGATTATGGTGAAATTTAATATACAGCTCAGTTCTACAGCTGACAAAAAAGTTGCACTTTGAGTAGAAATATTGCATTGTACCTGAAGCTCTTTGGGTAGGATGGTGTTCTTCCTCAATGCATTGATCCGTAGCCTCTCATCAGCATAGTCAAAAGCCATCTGTCTTCTCTTGACATCCCTCAGCATCCTCCAGTCGACATAGTAACCCCTCACCTGCTCCACCGTGCCCCAGCAGCTCCTCAGGGCCTGCAGACAGTGTTACAGCAGTTGTTATTGACATTACATGTTATTAATTCTTGACGTTACAGGCTGTCCTTAAAGCCTTTTTGCGGATAGTAGATTTCAAACATGAATACTGACATATAGGTGTAGGTTTGCATGGGGATAATGAGTACAGCCCTCATAGAAAAACTAAAACATCCCTACCAAAATTGTTCTTGTGATCACAAGGCTGATCATTTTGGATTCATCCATATCATGTGCTACAGACAAGTACAGAGTCAGCATGATCACTCAACATCACCTCAATACTCATCATTGTAGCATCAGCTGCATGTAGCATGTAGCTGTCAAATATAACCAATATTGAGGGAGGCAAATTTAAAGAGTGAGAAATTATAGGAGGAAACATGTCTTTTAAACAGAGAAATAAACTTGATTCTACTGCAATTAGTTCATGCATTTTTGTTCTTTGTGAAAGTCAAGTAAAGAGGACCATGCAGCTCATGCTGTAGGTTAGTACAGTGGTTTTTCAAAGCAGGGTCCAGGGCCCCCCAAAGGGTCCTTGAAGGAGTTTCAGGGGGTCCCCAGCAAAAAGGGGAATAATTTAATTTCACCATAACTCCCTCCATAAGTAACACAAGGACAGAATGTATGACTTTTTTGATCATGGATTTCATACACTTTCTGTAATAGAACATCTAAGGAGCAAAAATCCCATCAGATGGAGATGGAGGACCCTGGGACAAAATCTTGTGAAATGGGGTCTAATTTGTTTAAGTTTAGAGGTCCTTGATGTGAAAAAGTTTGGGAACCAGTGGCCTAGTACAGTTCATCTGTATAATAATTCTATTATGACCATTAAATATCTGTCTGCAGGACCATTAATTATCGGTCTCTCTTTTTTAATAGTCGTGTATCACAGCTGTTACCCTGCACTATATTCAGTTTTAACAGTTTTCTTCATCTCCTTATATTTTTATATCTGGTATATTTATTTTGTACTTTGCACTACTAACTTTTTACGAACATGTTTTTGCACTATGGAACTGTGATGCTGGAAACTTGAATTTCCGTCGGGATCAATAAAGTTACTATCTATCTATCTATCCATCTATCTATCTTAAATGACAATGTTTATTTTACAAACTGCTCTGTGCTGTAAGGGGATAATGGTATAGTCCAAATTCAGGTCAGGAGAAGGGGGTAACTCATTGTAAGGACAATTGTAGCCTTCTTATATAGTGTGCTTTGTATTTTATTAACAAAAGGAAATACAGCTTTTGTTTGTATATGTTGTACATATATTAAACGCTTCCTTTTAACATCATTGATAACAGTTTACAGCATTAAAGAACCATACCGTAGCCCCCTGTTTACCCTCCTTCTTGGCGTATTCCACCCAACTGGTGTCCCTAACTACCTCCCCGACCTCACGAGCTCTCACTGACATGTTGGTTACCCCTCAGGTCTAGGCTTGTTCCTATGCGCTAACATTTAAATTTATAATATATCACATTATTAATATACGTTCACCTGCATAAACTGACTGACAATACACAGAGAGAGAGAGAGAGAGTGGTGTAACAGGTAAGGATGCATCTCAAGTAGGTAGTTATTTAGCAGCAATGTAAAAGGCGTTTGTCTCTATGCAGGCTAACCTGCATTAGCTACGAAGCTACCGTCAAAATACTAGTAACACCACAAACGTTGCTTTCTCCATCCTTTCCTTTCTGTCAGAGTATGTCATGCAGTCTTAATGAAAACACTTAAGCCACTAAATACAGCTTTATAATAATAAGTACCTGCTTTGGGGCGCAGACAGAGGAGTAAAGGGCATTTAACCCTAAACATGTTATCCTGTGGGCTGCCATGTTGAATGGTTATGTTGTGCAGAACCACTGAAGGAGGATGATGATGTTAACACACTGGAGATATCACTACCGCCACCTATCGATCAGGAGGGTTAATTGATAAATGGAAAAAAATATTTTCCAATCAACTTTGAAATCAGCTTATTATTATGTAGTTTAATATTATTATTTATTTATTTTGACAGGTGCAATTCATCTAGACATGGTTACATTTAAATAAAGTGCAACCGATGCAATGCATATAGGACTTCTAGCCATAGCTAATTTGCAGATATTGCGCCTGGTTAGGCTTTTAAGAAAAAAGTAAACATACATAGTAGAACATCATATGCATGCTCTCTGACCAAAATAAAATACAACATCTACTTGGAGAAAATAGTGTCATCGCCATAGAAGCTGCAGGATATGTCAGTGCATGTCACAGCCTAAGAGAAAACAACAACACATAATAGATGTAACTCACACTCTGCCTTTTATTTACTCCTCTACTTCATGGTTTTTCTTGTTGTTTTTTTTACATTTATCCTCAATATTTTGTTATTAATTGTTTTTTATTTGTTTGTTTGTTTTATTGACACAACAAACATTAATTACTTCTTTATTGTTTTCTTCCATTTACATGCATGTTCTTTTTAAATATCTATATATTGTAATTTGCTTAATGAATTGTATACATGTATATATATGTTTTTGTTTTTATTTTGTTCTTTTTTTATTTTTATTTATTATTGAATTGACGCTTTGGCAATATTGTTCACCTGACAGTCATGCCAATAAAGCAAATTGAATTGAATTGAATAGAATTGCATGAAGTCATGCAATCATATGCATCAAGTCAGACAACGGACTATGTGCAAACTTATAAATATCTTGGGACAATTATTGACTCAAAACTCAACTTTGAAGCTAATTGTGAAGTTGTGTGCAAAAAGGGGCAACAGAGTCTGTTTTGCTAGAGGAAACCGACCTATTTCCACTGATAACCTTATTTTATCGTGCTTGTTTTGAATCAATCTTGTCCTTTTCTTTGGTGTCATGGTTTGGAAACTTATCTTTAAAGAACAGAAATTTTCTGAATCAAGATTGTGAAATGGTCTAGTAGGCTGATTGGTGAGTCACAGCTTAACCCAGGGTCCCTGTACACCAGACAGTTACAGCGGATAACCGACTCTATTTTAAATGATGACTACCATCTTTTGAACAGTGAATTTCAGCTTCTTCCTTCTGGACGGAGGTTTAGTGTCCCAAGATGTAGAACAAAGCGGTATAAAAATAGCTTTGTTCCAGCAGCCATCACTCAGATGAATAAGTTGTAACAACACTGTATAGATGCTTTATTTATTTATTTATTTATTGTATTTTAGTGATCAGTGGAGCCTTGAGCATTTTTTTTATCATGTTTGTCTATTGTCTGTGTTTGTAAAATGTGTGTGTCACGATGGATACCTTCTGTTTTACTACAACTAAATGTACCTATGGGTACAAATAAAGTAACCTGAACCTGATCATACATTAAATCACATAATACACAACATCATACATTACAATCAATTTACATTTGTACTGTGATCACAGGTTTGGCTTAGTTTCAGCCAGTGTTTGAACTTTTCATTAAACGTTTTATTTCCTTTGAATTTTTAGATAATGGATAATCAAGAGGCCTTCGCCCAATGTCAGCTGGGATCAACTCCAGACCCCCCCGTGACCCTGAATAGGATATGCGGTGACAGATGATGGCTGGATGGATGGATAATCAAGAAAGTAGATATCCCCTTTGAAGAAATTATATAAGTATTCACTCCTAATAAGCTACCTAGGTAGGACAAACTGAATATGTGAAGAGTCAATCCATGGTTGAGACTTGCATTGTTAGACCCTTGTAGTACTTCTTAAGGACCAACAGGTGACAGTGTCGTTCTATGAGTTTAAGCTCAGACTCTTTTTCCCACCACCCACCAAAGGAGTGTAGTCTTTCCTCAAGCTGAATATGAACCTTACGTCTGACTGAAATCCTATTCTCCAATCTACTGAAACCCAGACACATCTTCTCTCCCCTGACAACACTAACAATGAAACTCCTGTGTTTTAAGGGAGTACATGTTTAAAACAGTGCACTCTGGTCTTCTTTTTATGGTTCAGCGGGGCACTGTCCTAAAAGGTTTTTATAGAGAGAGAAATTTAACAATCGCTGCTGATTCCATTAAAGTTTTCTCAAACAATCCCCATTATTTTGGAGCCTTGAGCGGATGCGTTCTTGGCTAAATATTAACACATGAGGCACCGCAGGCAGTGCTTCCTCTATAAAGAGCAACATCATGAAGACGGCTGGAAAATCTGTAAAGGCTTGAATTAAATGAAAAATGTCAGGAGACAAAGTGCATCAATGTAGCTTATCTGACAGATAGTGGTATTTGTAAACCTGATATTAAATATATAGCATCACCACAACCACTATAATAAAAAATATTAAAGTGTCTTTGCTGTTGCATGAAATAACTTGAGGTCAAAATATTCAGCTGACTTTTATGTTCGGGGATAGTAGGCAACACATCTTTTCAAGTCACCGTGATTGTACAATTACATGGCTGTCAAGCAAGAAAAAAAGGTTTTGTTTGAGCAGCATTGTCATTTGACAGCAGCAGTATATCATAGTTAAACTGCTTTTTGGCCCCCAGTTGGTTTTGGCTTCAAACTCCTGAGGTGGCTGTTCCAAGATCATCAGGCAGGTAAAATCATTCCCTCTGTAATGTCTTTTACCCCAGTAGCATAGAGATGTCAAAGGTTTGAGAGGATCTGAAAGGTGACCTTCTGAGTTTTCATATATTGTAAAATGCATGATAAATGCCAGGCTGCCAGGTCCTGCCAGCAAGAGTAAAGCTTTGTGTTGGTTGGCGAAATACCTTTCTGCTGGAGGAGTTTAAACTTTCTTTCATCTGACTGGCTGAGTCAACCAGCACATGCAATATAGAGGACTTATACTTGAGCAAAGTTATGCATAATAAGTAGGGGTAAAATATCGAAAATAACGAGTATCACGGTATTATGTTTTCTGATACTGTATTGATTCTCAAAAACACTGTATGGATTATTAATTAATTGTTTATATGCAGATTGAAGATTGACTCAGTCAATACTTTAGTTAATTTGCAAAGAGATGCTCCCTCTCAGTGTATGTGCCCTCTTAAAGTGCTTTGATGCTGGATATTATAGGGACTGTAATAAATGCAAATACAGATCCCACTGTTCTAATATAAAAAGTAAACTTTTTTTTTACTCAGATTTAATGCGTATGGCAGTGTGTTCTTTATACAATGACAGTTAACTAAAATTAAATTAAACATTTTAAAAATTTAGGGCTGCAAAGTTAACACGATAATAACATGCTAAATAACGCTCCAAATTTACGCTAAATTTTGGAGAGGAAAAACTGGCATGGCCATTTTCAAAGGGGTCGCTTGACCTCTGACCTCAAGATAAGTGAACGAAAATTGGTTCTATGGGTACCCACGAGTGTCCTCTTTACAGACATGCCCACTTTATGATAATCACATGCAGTTTGGGGCAAGACATAGTCAAGTCAGCACACTGATACACTGACAGCTGTTGTTGCCTGTTGGGCTTGAGATTGCCATGTTATGATTTGAGCATATTTTGTATGCTAAATACAGTACCTGTGAGGGTTTCTGGACAATATTTGTCATTGTTTTGTGTATTAATTGATTAACAATAATAAATATATACATACATTTGCATAAAGCAGCATATTTGCCCACTCCCATGTTGATAAGAGTATTAAATACTTGACAAATCTCCCTAAGGTACATTTTGAACAGATAAAAAATGTGCGATTCATTTGCGATTAATCGGGATTAACTATGGACAATCATGTGATTAATCACAATTAAATATTTAATCGATTGACAGCCCTAAAAAAAAACTGTGATATATCGCCTTGCTTACAGTATCGCAATATATCGCAATATATTGAATCGTAACCCCTGTATCATGATACGTATCATATCGCCAGATTCTTGCAAATGCACAGCCTTAATATGCTGTACAACTGCATTACACAAAATAAAAACAACATGAGATCATGTGGTTCAAGCAACTAACAGCAGCTGGAGCAGTATTTTTAAGTGTCACCAATGTTTCCTTTAACAAGGAATCTATAGGTTACTCTATGAACAGCTCTGCAGTGTTACTGTTTGACAGTGTGAAGAATGGGTGTTTGAGGCTTACTGTGGCTCATACTGAATTCAATGACAATCAGAAACATTTGAGCTGTTGTGTGTAGCTCTGAGTGCTTTGTGTTAAGAGTCCATGGAGAGAAAGTATTGAAAGAAATCCTTGATATCTGGACTTTTAGACATTACGAGTGGATAATACAAATGAGAGTATAGAATAACATTGCAGTCTCTTATCAGCTGGCATCAAAGGAGCAATTGAACATAAAAGTGTCATGTAGACAGGTGTCTTAACAGCAGTACAGTCTCAGGCTTTACAGGGGATCAAGACCTCAGGCTGAATCAAAGCAAAGACTTGGGAGATTTGGGAACAAATCCATGCAATGTAGAACTGATCTGTTTCTGAGATAAGTTAAGATTACTCAGTGGCACAGCGAACAAGTGGCCTCATCCATAAAAATGACAGCAGTGTAGTGAACATGGTCAAAATGATGTAACTGAGGCTGAGACTGAGTGTTGTAGGATGAGTCCTAAAACCTGGAAATGAGTTCCCTCAACTCGAAGTCAATGGGTTTTTTGAATGGGTTTTTGGTTAGATGTCTCAAATAAGGTCTGTGGTTAACACAAGCTTAAGAGATTGTAACGCTTTGTTCTACAACATAAAATATATCAATAAATACCCCGCTTTTGAATTTTGAAGCTTTTACATGTCTTAAAATAGGCGGTTGCTAACAAGTGGCTAAATGAGACTACTAAACATCATCATGCACATTTTATTATAGCTTAATGTTAGCTTCTTACTTCTGGCGATTGCATTTACGCTTCAAAAATCATAAAAGTGGTGTTCATATGTGGAAATTAATTTACGGAACAAAATGTGTAAGTATCATAAACGTTTGTTTGCCAAAGAGCTTATTTTCTGGAATAATCCAAAACCCAATAGAAAAATCCCATTGGCTTTTTGTCGAGGGAACCAGGGCAATGCTAACTTCCTGGTTGGTCTACAAAAATACGTCATCCCTGCAGCTCTCTATTGGGTGGATTGGTTACAGTTATTAGTATTGAAGCACTATGTAGAATTTGAAACCACATGAAACGCATGAAGCACTATAGTAATCTTATTGTCATCCAATGATGCCCAGGTACATAGATGGACTGTCTGCACCCATATTTGGGTTTTTTTCCACACAAAAGGCATCAATATGTATCATGAATTTTATTATTCTGACCTTCACTGCCTAATCAAATGTATGTTCATATTGTACGTAGGCTTCTCAGAGGTGGGTAGTTACATTTACTCTGTTACATGTGCTCAAATGACGTTTTTGAGTGAATTTTACATGTCAGAGTAGTTTTAATGCTGCATACATTTTACTTTTACTTGAGTAGATTTTTAGAGAAAAATCATTACTTTTACTTTGTTACATTTGGATACATTCATCACACTACTTTTTTTTATTGATTACATTCTGGCTTTCAAATAGCAGGAGCTTACAGCGCATAGTGCAATGTAAACAAGATGAATCTAGTAAAGGATCTTCTGACTGATCAAACATCAGACTGATCTTATTGCTAATTTTTATTTTATTTTTATTCTTATTAAGTTTTTTTTGTTCTTTTATGACTACAGTGTTGAATAGTGTGAAAAATGCAGACAAAGACAAACATATGTGAACAGAAACAAGTCTAAACTCCAGGGTAAACATGGCCGTGTCTCTATTTGCCTCCTCTGATCAGGATGACATCTTTATGGATACATTTCAACTTGAAAGCAATAAACAAGCTGCTGTGTTAGTAAGTGGGTGGGCTTTCCCACTTTCAACCTAACTGTGCACAACATGACCATCCTGTGAACATAAATCATGCCCACATAATTAGACTGTACCCTTCAGGAGCGAAATAGTAGTAAAATACGTATTAATAAAACTTAACAAAGCTTAACTTTGGCATCTGGGAGAGAAGGTGATCTCAGTTTAGACTGCTCAAGGCCAAGGTCATGGTTAGAGTATAGCATCACATCTCAGCATATATTCATCTGGTAGTTCTGGTGCCGCCATCTCCAGCTGCCCAAACAAAATGCTCCTTATATTTTATATATATATAACATAATATTATATGTGGGCATAATGTGATGGAAGTTGGCACAGAAAACAGAAGGGTCATGCCTCTTTGAAAAACTTTGGATTACCTAATCTTTGCTGTTCAGCCTGCCAATGATCTGGGTAAAGTCATAATTTAAAGGCCCCATATTATGCTCATTTTTAGGTTTGTACTTGTATTTTGTGTTTGTACTAGAACATGTTTAAATGATGTAGTGTTAAATCATTCAACATAGTACTTTTGTGTGAATAAAACAGTAATATGTATCTTTTCAGAAATAGTATGCAAATCGCAAACTATTGGTTTCATACTAAGGTATCGGACATACAAAAAAATCGTGCATACTGTTTTAGTGTACTAAATAGCATGTTATTATGGATTTTCGGACGCAACCTATATTTACTAGTACACTAAAACAGTATGTGAGATTTTTTAGTAAGTCCGAAACCGTAGTATGAAACTAATAGTACGCAAATTGCATACTATTTCTGGTGAAATATTACAGTATACAACGCTGGACATTACGCCGGCATAAATATCTCACAGTGCAATGCGGTTGACGGACTGCTCTCTAACATAAATACCACTTCAATTTAACTAAGTATAAGATTTCACTTTGCTAGTTGTAATATATATTTTAAAGTAATTCAGACTTTGATTCTCACAAGTCATCGTTCTGGTCACATGAGGTTGGCACGGGTTACCATGGTTACACGTCTCCAACCGGCAAGGAGGCTCTCAGGAAGTGACGACATGAACTACTGCTCAGCGCGTCCGAAAAGATACATACTGCTGTTTATTCACACAAGTATGTTGAACGATAGTACACATATTGGTTGTGCATAGTATACAATTTAGGTTGCAGCTATCGACTGCAACAGGAAATAAACTAGGACACATGTAGAATGCTTATGTTTAAAACTATATATATATTGTATATTTGTGACATCACAAAATTATGGAAATCCTTACAGCTTGTTTTAAATGCACAGTTTCTGAATAAGGGCTGTGTATATTTCTCTGTGGATTGAGCTTTTCGATACTTTCACAGTATTTATATAGCACTTAAACCTACTTTGTAATAAAAAAAAAGGCATGAAAATCTTGCTTTTTACAATATGGGACCTTTAAGACAAGCAACTGTTTGTATATATTCATATATGTAAAGTGATGACTATCTAGATATCATATATATTAACATACTTTTTTTTAGCTTTTAATCAGCTGGTTGGGACAAATTAATTAAATTTGTTATTGTTTGGGTGACCTTCTGACTTATTCAAAGATAAACTATTAAATACTGCTGATGAGTCAATTCTATTCATGCCGGATCAACGTACAAAAAAGTGTTTATACTTTTTTTCACAATATTTCTTTACTTTAGTTCAGCATGTGCCTATTTTTATCTAAGCCAAACACATTATAGTCACTTAATGTCAAGAAAGTGTTATGTCTCGCCAGGCCAGTCTATACAAATGTGGTGAAATGATTACAGTCCATTTTAAATATTCCACTCTTTCTATATGAAACCATAATCAAATGCATACAGTACCTGGTGCAAACAGGAAAAAACGTAACCGTGAGACATTTCCTGTATTCCCGCTCCCTGCATGGTAAAATAAATAACTCTCTCTCTCCTCGAGATGTCGTAAACTTCACAAGCGGAGCCACGGTTTGCAAGCCTTCAACTGGACCATTGTTTTATTACGGACGTCTTTCTTTTGCCAAATGAAAAGAAGCAAGCATATGTTACAGTATTTAAAGGTGATTTAATAAATCATTGACAAAGTAAACCATTCAGACTGGATTTTTGATCATGGAAAATTCATTCAGTCATGCAACTATATTTAAACACTGTATAAGTGTGCCTTGGGAGGAACTGAGACAGCAAAATTAGGAGTGAAAAAGATCTTTTAGGCCTTCCAGCACTTTATAACTAAACAAATACTGTCAACATGTAGTTCTGCAGTGTCTTTTATATTACATTTAAACCTCTGTTATTCATAATATATAAAGATATAAAGGAACAATGTGTAACATTTCAGGGGATCTATTAGCAGAAATTGAATATAATATTCCTAACTATGTTTTCATTAGTGAATAATCACCTGAAACTAAGAATTGTTGTGTTTTGTTTGCTTAGAATGAGCCGTTTATATCTACATAGGACTGCACGGAATCTGCCATGTTGCTCCATGTTTCTACAGTAGCCCATAACTGACAAACCAAACACTGGCTCTAGCGAGAGCCTTTCATGTTTTTACGTTACCTGAAGGCCACCGTAGTTGTCTGACACGCTTGTGAAACTGCGGTAACGTGAGCCGCAGAGTGCAAAACCGTGGTACCGCCAGCCGCTGTCTGACTTCCGTGGCTCCTAAAGTATCGTTATTATGGTAAGGATGGCCTCTGAGCGAGGCGAACGGCATTACCACGGTTTTGCACTCAGCGGCTCACGTTACCACAGTCTTGGAAAGGGCGGAGTGAGTTGAAGGGTACTCAGTTGGTTGCAATCTACAACCACACCACTAGATGGCGCCAAATCCTACACACTGTTCCTTTTAAAAACAGTCTTTATGTCTTCAGATTGATTTTTAGAACTGCATATCACTGTAAAAGCATTATTTGGTTATCTGTTGCGTACTCATTGACATTAGGGTTTCAGGCACTGAATCAGCAGTCTTTAGCTGTTACGATACCTTCACTGACTTGTCTGCATGCAAACTCCTTCTCCTCTTAGAAATCGCATTTGAAGCAAATACAGCTCATTTAATGAGAGGTCATGACCGGAATGACTCAAAGGTCTCTGCTTTCCAGACCTCAAGAATGTGTAGCATTCCCCGAGGAGTGAGAGAAAGAAAGGAAAAGAGAGAGCTTAGTCAAATTTATGGCATGCATTCAAGCAGGTAAGTATACTTATATAATAGACTAATGACTAAGTTCACACATAGCCTACATTTTAAGGCAATTAATCACACACAAATACAGACCTTTCAAAGAATAACCTCTTTACTTCAATGTATGTTTATGCAAGTGTAAAGGACAGGGTCTTTCCTGGAAATAGGATATTGTTACGCCTGATGTATGAGCAATTTACAAATAGGGGTTATATACCAATTGAATTAATGGATACTGTAGGGAAATTAATAATATCATCAGGTCTGCTGAGACTTTGTATCGGGATTAAAGTTACTAATATGTACCAATTAATAGTGTAATTCTAAAGTAAATTTAGTAACATAACATAATAACTTAATATGTTGTGTCTTAAAAAGAAAAATATATTAAATATAAAAATTGCACAAGAACAATGAGTAATTCATATAACTTTTGACACATTTTACCAATGTCAGGTGAAATTTTTGTGTAGATGAGAAAAACAAAAGTGACCATCGCATGTTTTTTTTTTTTCAACCTGATCATCACATATGCAAAACTTACAATTTAAAGTTTCTATTGAGGTTATAAGGTTTTTATAACAGCAACGTTTGTGGGTTGTATGGCTATAGGAACACTTGCATTCATATACTGGGCGCAAACTTAAGTGTAACTTAGAAAAAACAGATTCCCTCCTTTCCCAGACTGCAATAATAAAACCACTTGATAAATCTGTCTAACTTTTAAAGCTTTCGTTTATAATTTATGATGTTTCCAGAAATGCACAAATACAAAGTCTCTTCATTTTTAACATTTAGGAAATTGTGCCCATCAAACACATTAAACTCTTAAAGCGGGATAGTGAGCATCAGTTGTGTGCGTGATTGTCTCGTAGCATCTGTTTTATCATTTTCTTGTCCTGGCAGATATATTACCAACTTAATATTATCAATCACAATATTGTAAGACTTGTAGCTGAGACTTTTGGGTCAAGTAAAAATGATGAGTCCCATCTGCAGATATTCTGCATTCACTTATGCTCTGCCGAGCAGAGGATTTTATAAAAGCAACAACTCTTCCTCTTAGATTCAAGAGCTGCTCCGCTACTTGTTGGAATGAAATGTCACCTCATAAAGAAAAACATAAGCTAATTTATGTTTTTACCCACTTCAGAGGATATAAAGATGTACTTTAATATGATGATATCGGAATTAAAATGAGTCCAGTTACTTTGGAGCGTAGAAAAAAAGAGAGAGAAACAGAGAGAGGAGGGGCTACAGACACATCTGTGATTACACTTAGTTACAGGACCACCAATGCTTTAGGAAGTGTAGGCCGCAAACTTTGAAAACAAATCTTTCTTGACCCAAGAGAATCAGGTGAAGGGTAACTTCTGGTGCCGTTTTACAAAGCTGAAAAAATGTCCTTTTTGTGAGTTGAGGAAGTGTTGATTCATACGTATGACCTCACTTTTTCCACGTTTGTGTTCGAATAGTATTAATACAGGAAGGAAATGAGTTATTTAGAACTCCCTATGAAAGAACAAGATGACATGAATAGTGTGTTATTTGTCACCGTCACTCTGTCTGTAACTGGGTACCTCGAGTTTCCAGTGTAGACCCTAAAGGTCTTGGCCTATCAGTCAAAGGCTATCTCAACTTTGTTTTTACTGTCAACTGAAATCAGATATCTCACACAGAGGGGATTTTTGGGGGATTTTCATTCTTGTGCAAATCTAAAGTCCATGATACTTTTATGGAAGCGGTCCTCAGATTGACTCCACATTATCTATTTGTTACATTAACGCTGTAAAATGAACATCAGCCACAAATGTCAGCAGGAAGTGACTCAGCTTTACCTGCTCGAGCTTGTGTCTTTTTAAATCCTCACCTTGTTTCTCTTCCCTGATGCAAAAATAAACCACCGGTGAGTCCTCCCTGAGATCAAAAAGCCTGAGCGGTGCAGAGTTATGTCAGTCGGTGGACCGCGGGGTCAGGTCTCCACGCGGCGTCTCATGACAGGATGACCTGACCTTGAGGACTGGTATCCACATCAATCCATGCAGGAAGCTCTGCAACAGCTGTTGACACCAGCTCATCTGTCAGACTGCTGCTTGACTTGTCTTGTCTGTTCCAATTAACTCATTTGCTAATGTGCTTGCGCTGACTCCATGCACATGAATAGGGACTCATTAATAATCATTCTGATGGCAGGTTCATCCCATTTTGTGAATTGTAGTGTATGTAAATGCCTAATTAAGTGCCTTCATTTATTATAGTTCATTCTTTTGTGAAAATTTAGACAACAAATTGATTATTCACACTTTGTGGCAAACAGATCTCCATTTACAAAAACAATAATTTTACATCACAGAACATGGGAGTTGCTGATCTACCGCTGCATTGATCAGCAGTTAGTTTGTTTGTGTTATTGTGTGACTTTCGGCAGTATTGCTTAGCTTCCTTGCCGGTACTCCAGAGCGTGTCGACCGCCATCTAAGTTATTTTATGTAACTATAATTCACTGACTTTGAGAATGTATATACAGTATACTGTACATGTAGCAGCATTATCATGCAGAAACCTACATCCAGTCACGTGGGAAAAGGTTTAAAGGAGGGTTAGGGAAAATAGCATTTTGACGCTAAAACATACATACTTTGACCAAAATTTTAATGTTCGGATTTGAATACATAAGGAACACCACTAGGAGGCTACAGAATGATATAAAAATACTAAAATGAATTAATAAACTAATTAATAATGTACCCGCCCTTTTAAAGTTGTGATCTGAAGCAGATGTGTACTGTGCTTATGACATCACGGGCCACAGCCGTTGTATCATATCATCGTCAGATCATTTTTGTTGGTCTTTACCATACAGTATGCTGTCTAACAACATGGAAGTCACATCCAAAATAATCTTTGAGAATCTGAAAGCCGGATGTGCTGACCGCTCACAGTAGTTGAACAACATTAGCAGATAATCACGACGTAGACGAACAATTACTGCACACGTGTTGCCTTTTCTATACTGTGTGGTTGACGAACAAACATGAATTTGAACTGCGGTGTGCATTAAAGATAACTGGAGAGAGGGCAACATCTTATAGTTTATGAACGTATATAATGTGGGTTTGTGAGTGCTAACGTATGTGTGCCCACAAGTTTGTTTGTCTGTGCACAATGTGGTAGGCATCAAAGAAAGCTGAACACACACAACAAGGAACACATTCACCAAACCTCCATATGGCATTAGTTTGTTTTCCCTTAAATGACTTAGGCTTTATCTACACTGGGCCCTCTAATCTGATCTGCTTTCCACCAAAGTCACACACGTTCAGTTTACACCGGTACAAAATAAAAACAGCCTCCGAGACATTTCTCGAGTGTAAACATGCAGAATGTGACATTGATGCCAGCTTTGGCCCAGCTTCCTCTGATCTGATCTTGTCATTTCCACGTAAACAATGAGAAAACATGTCCCTGTTTTTAAATGTTTAGACGGGAATGGAAAAATCAACTTTTTACCACAATGACGGAAAATTAGCTTTGAGTTGTGTTAATCTAGCCTAATAACCCCCAGACAAGCCAGACATTTAGTCAGTCTTTCAACATATTTCATGTGTTAGATATCTGCGGGCGCTATTTGGATCCATCTGTCAGTTCCCATTTTGAACAAAGCCCTTCATAGTGTAGCTCCCCTTCAGGTCAAATCAGCCCTCTCAATCAACAGTTTCCAGATCCACGAGGAAACACGCAATCAGTGATGTTTCATTTCCCCTTTAGCATGTGGGTGAAAATATAACCTATGGTTCAAAGAGTAGAGTTAATGTGCTTTTTGTATAGTACTTGAAAGGATCCAATGAATCCAAAGATCCAAAGGTTCAGGTTTAAGTTACTGAAAGTGGTTGTTTGAGACGTGCAGTATTACAGATGGTCGTGTGGTCAGTAGCCTCAGACACTAACTACAGAGTCCAAATGATACAGGCTAAGTGTTTCCATGGTGGGTGTTAAAACACTACAGTGACTGCCAAGTTTTAAACTTTGAAAGAATAATTTGGCATTTTGGGATATGTGCTTATTCGTTTTCTTCCCGAGAGTTCGATGAGAAGGTCAATATCAATACCACTCTCCTATCTCCATGTTAAAGGACCAGTCTGTAGCATTTAGGGGGCTCTATTGTCAGAAATGTAATATAATATTAATACGTATGCTCTGTTTAGTGTATAATCACCTGAAAATAAGAACTGTGTTTTTGTTACTTTAGAATGAGCCCTTCATATCTACATAGGGAGCGGGTCCTCATCACATGAGTCCACCATGTTGCACCGTCATGTTTCAACAGTAGCCCAGAACGGACAAACCAAACACTGTTAACTTTTCCTGCTTGGGCCGGAGTCGATAACGTTACTTGTTGTCATCGCCGACGCTCTCTCTCTTGCTTCACCACTCAATTCACATGCACTGGCTTTATTCCAAATGACCTACAAATGGCTCTAGATAGGGAAGTTTTAGTTGGTTGCAATCTGCAACCTCACCGCTAGATACCGCCATATCCTACACACTGCTCCTTTAAATATGAAGCTACAGCCAGGAGACAGTTAGCTTAGCTTAGCATAGACTGGAGGCAGTTGTCATGGTGACAACAAAGTTTGTGCTCCCAGCCAGGAAATAGTCCAGTACATAACTCCTTGTAAAACCACAACTAATCATTTTTAATCCCTCAATTTTTGTATGAATTAAACAAACGAGATATAACTTGTTAATTAGTGAGCTTTAGAGATACTGGTAGGTGGATTTTTCTACTTTGGACAGAGCAAAGCAAGCTGTTTCACACTGTTTCCAGTCTTTATGCTAAGCTGGGCTAACTGGCTGCTGGCTGTAGCTTCATATTTACCATACAGACATAAGAGTGGTATGAATTATCTCATCTAAGCAAAAAAGTGAATTAGTTTTTCCCAAAAAGTATTCTTCAGAACTGATACCAGACCCAGAAATATCAAAATTGGGTATGCCAACACTTTTTTCTAACCCATCATGTCTATTTGAAAATTTTAATACATTTTCTAGGAAGTATACATTTGCAAATGTGAGACTTTTGTGTTTTGTGTATGACAGATGCAGATGCTGGAGCACATTGCTGAAAACAACCATTCTTTAAGGTAAAGTTCAAATGATAACACAACACACACACACACACACACACATTTGTTATGAAAGGCACACAGTAATAAATAATGCAGTAGTTAATTCTGTTATGACATCTTTGGTATAACCGGTTATATTCCAAGTATCATGTGGATTATGGCAGGACATTAGGCTGCTTAAATTCCTTTTGTAAACAATGCTTGCAAGTTCTCACACATGGTTGTTCTAACTAGAAATATATGAGCATCAAGAGGGCTGTTTTTTATCTTAACTGGCAGGAAAAACAAGATGATAGCGAAGAGCTGCAGTAGGCGCAGAGGAGTGGACAGTAAATTACTTCCTCTATTCAGCAACCATTCAAACTCAAACCCAAAACCTGCTGAAGAGAACATGTCGGGAGGGAAGATCAAGGTATGTCAGCAATGTTCATCATTTCAATAGCTCTATCAAAAACACTACACAATTTGAGATTTGACGTAACTTTGTTGAGTTTGATTTATTAGTGCTCATTATGATGACTCTTTGATGAAAGGTGTGTGAGTAAGACTCAGGAATGCACCGTAAAATGTTATACTTCTACACAACAAAACCAAGAATCTATGGAAATAATTAGAAAATTGCATTGCCCTTTTGTAATGAGGTTAAAATGAAGCTTTTAATTTTATTGTGACTAATGATGTTGCCCCCCACTTGTATTCTCATAGGAAAGAATGTTTTATGAGGATTTTAACAATGCTCTTCAGCTTAAATTGTAAGCATTAGCACTACTGTTTCCCTACTACAATGTCTCAACTAAACTTAACTTGTAGGATGCTTCATGCAGCAAACTAGCAGCAATGCCGAGAGACAACATCTGTGATTAGCTAACCGCAGTTTACGGGCTATGGGTTTTGGTGTGCATTTGGTGAGGTCACTAATCACCCAATAAATACAAAACCACGGTGAGGGATATCCTTCCTTACAACAAAACATTTCTATCCTGATAATGATATCCTTACTGTCTCAGTTTTTGAAGCTTGCATCTGGGCTCAATGTAAACCACATGCCATGACCAACCTGACTGACCAGATCCTTACCTAATTGAAAAGTAGGTGCTGAACTGGTGTCTGGGCTAATATTCCACTGTTGTAAATCTGCCCGTATCTATTACCACAAGTTTTATTTATTATTTTAGTTTTAAGTGTTGATTTATTTGGCGATTTTTTTTTTCTATCCAGCATGTGACAACAAATGCGTAATAATAAAATAATGCAGCCTTAAGAGTGAGAGGCTGCTGATGCTGCTGATGCAAAGTCAAGGTGCGTAAAATTTAGGGAAAAGCATCACAGCTCTGTCTCACATAATGATAGTTACAACTTTGCTTGTAACATTTCGGGGCTCTATTAGCAGAAATGTAATATAATATTCAGAACTCAGTTTTCATTGGTGCATAATCACCTGAAACTAACAATCATAGTTTTTGTTAGCTTAGAATGAGCCCTTCATATCTATAGGGTTTCGGGTCCTCTTCATGGAGTCCGCCATGCTGCTCTGCCATGTTTCTATAGTAGCACAGAACGGACAAACCAAACACTGGCTCTAGAGAGAGCCTTTTTACGTTTTTTCATTACCTGAAGGCCACCGTAGTTCTCCGACATGCTTGTGAAACTGCGGTAACATGAACCACAGGGTGCAAAACCGTGGTACCGCCAGTCGCCATCTGACTTCTGTCGCTCCTAAAGTAGTGTTATTTTTGTAAGGATGGCCTCTGAGCGAGACCAACAGCGCTACCACGTTTTTGCACTCAGTGGCTCACAATACCGCAGTCTTGGAAAAGGAAGAGTGAACGGAGGGGTATTCAGTTGGTTGCAATCTGCAACCACACCACTAGATGCTGCCAAATCCTACATACTGTACCTTTAATGAGGACTCCAAAGCAGCAAAAGACAGTAAAACAAACTGACAGATGGAGATGGTTGAAATCAGCACCCTGCTTATTACAGTGAGTAAAGGCCAAATCAATGGGAGTAGACCAGATATACAGCAAATTAATTGTCCTTTTAGCTTGTCACGGTTTGCATTTTAATATTGTCAATTTCTGGTCTGGCAGAAAAAAGAACAGGGATAAACTGAAGGGGAATTGAAGGTTCGTGGTCACACTAATAAGTGTTCAGCGAGAGGAAACAGACATGCATCACATTAAAGGAATCATAATAATAAAATTCACCCTGCTGTGTGTTCTGTGGGAGCTCTGTTACATCTGCTGTTAATGTGGTGTACGTTTCCCGACAAGTAACGGTCACATTTCCGTGAAAGTACAGCGACATGCATGAGATATTTTCTCATCATCCCATGAAGTGCGGTAAATGTATTCACCCCCCCCCCCCGCCCAGCAGGTCATAGCAACAGACGAGTGTGCCGATTTGACATTCTGTGTATCCTTTATATTCGCTGAAACTGAGGATTCCCCTTGTTTTGTTAGGAATGATCAACGGGAATGAGAGATGAGTGGATAGATAGGTGTTGTAAGGGATGGAGAGGTGAATTGATATAGCATAAATGACCCCCTACAACATTCTTATTTTTACAACTTCATGCAAAGTAACTACTAAACTACAGCAGTTGTAACTGGGATGGAAGGAAGGATGTTTTTCAAGTTTGTGATTGGTCGATATTTTCAAGCAAAGCGCAAAGGGCCAAAGTAAAAAGATCTTTTGATGTGCCAAATGTTCCCCAAATTTGTAAAAGCACTTGTGGACGAGTTGTCAGCTGAAATAGAAACTTAATGCTCGTTGACATTTGTGACAAACATGTTGACAACTTTGCTTTTTGAGTGATGGGTCAGTGTGTGTTGTCTGCGTTACTGCATTCCTCTGTGCTGCTTTGGAGTCACTTTGCCTATGTCCAAAGAGTCGGTAATTGGGTCCAAACATTTGAAGCTGATGTCAGATAAACAACTAACAGTCTGCTCATGCCGATCATGATACCAACATACACACATACCGGACATGCAAACTCTTGCTGCCTACCAGCTGTTGCATGTAGTAGCATTTCTGTAGTAGTAGTAGTAGTAGTAGTATGTCACAGAATTGATGAGAAATACTGTTATTAATGTACAATGTGGCTCCCATTTAAAGTCTCTGTGGAAGGTCTATGGACCTCAGACAGCAGTTTTTAAAAAAATGCAATGTCATATGACTCTTCAGTCTAACTGAAGTATAACCAATACCGTGAGGGGAGACATTTTTTGAGGCTTATGAGAAACAGAGAATCAGTTGATATCAGATCAGTCTCCTTTGACTACCTTTCTTCTCTTTCTTTCATAAAAATCTGATTTCAGATTACCCTCCACTCTGTCAAAGTTAATTAATATACATCTACAGATTCCTCTTTCTAATGACAAAGACTGAAGAGCTTTGTACTGCTTTGTTCAAAGGATTCTTTCAACATGATGAAATGAAAATTCAAGGCAACTTAATTAATCTTTGTAGTCTTTATTCTCTCGGCATAGCATAATTGAAAGTGTCCTAGTTTGAAACCTCTCTGATCATGAAAATTAGTAAGATGGGCAGAAAGCTGTGCTGCAGGACCAAATGTGAGGCTGCACAATACATGCACCGATGTCCCAAGGTTACCTCCGAACATCCAGAGGAAGTGTAAACCCTCTGTAATGACTGTGTCATTATGGAGCATCCGGTGGTTCATTCATCTCTGTCCTTGGTCCGAGGAGCAGTTTGCTTCTAAAAGCACTGCAGACACTGTAGCAGAGTGACAGATATTATCTCTCAGGAGTTATGATGCCTCTCAGTGCTAACAACATAGTCACTGTTCTTTTTGTTTTTTTCCCCAAAAACTAGCAAATATGCTAGTTAAAAGAAACACATAAATCATCTATGACATACCCATCATCACCACTGCATCCTCAATAAACACAAAATGTAATGACATCACCTTAAAGCAGCTCTAGTAAATATTTTCATATTAACAATGGTCCAAATGGCCACGTGTAATGTGAAAGGTGTCATTTGTAGTGATGAACGCTCTCAAAATGTTCACCCAACTGTGCAGTTCCCTCAGATTTAGGATTGGTTTTACTGCCCACATCTCATTTTGGTTCAATTCATAGACTGTATATATATATTTATATGGATGACGCGTCTCCACTTCCTCCGACTGTACAAAAGTGAAGCCAAAATATACCGGATACGGAAGCTGACTCTTGACAGTCATGGAAAGTTAAAGTTTAATTTCCTCTCTCATACAATTCCTGAGCCTCCGGCTGCGCGACTACTTCACTCAGAGCAGCTGTCAATCACAACTGTCAATCATGACTCATCATCTCCTTTTTATAGCATCAAATAACTAATCAAACCAAACTTATCAGAGAGATGAACACTTGAACATACATCAGCATGATACAAACCTAAAATGACAGAAACCATCTTTGGGAAACATTTATTTGATGTGTACTTTGACTGTTTAGTTTGGCTATCATGGAGGGGGCGGGCTTTATGACGTGTACTGCAGCCAGCCACCAGGGGGCGATTAAGATGTTTTGGCTTCACTTTTGGGGAGCTGTCGTGTCGTTATTTCAAGATGAACATGTTTTCAGTAAAAAAGCTCTGAACTACCTACCCAGCACTAAATGGCATACAGACAAAGTTAGCAACTAGCTGCTCCACATAGTGCAGCATTTAGCTGCTAAGAGGCAAATACTTCCCTCAGGATTCAGTGGACACCAAAACGGAGCTAAAGGGAAAGAATATTAGACAAAACACAACTCAAATGAATGATAATGTTGCTCTGTGTTTTCCGGGTGTTAAATAAGCAACAATTTGCCAACACGTAAGCCATATCAACATGTGTCAATATTGGGATTACAGCTTGTTGCCTTAACCACAGGTGGCCAAGAAATGGATCAGTGCAGGTTTAAATAATTATCACTGGGAACTGCCATTAGAAAATATTACTTTCAAGACAGACAAACAAGAATATTTTCCAACAAAAGCGTTCCTTTAAATAAACATATTTGCATTAATTTATATTTATGGCCTGTAATTGTTTATTTGTGATAATTTACTGCTTCACAGGCTCACTACTACATCTCAGTCTCGGTTTTCATGCATTGCTAATGCCTTCCTGTGTGCTGAGTGCTGTGGTGCTGCAGCTTGTTCTCTTTCCCAGGGCGTCAAATACCGAAGCTTTGTATGGTGCTAAGCGTCTTATCAGATATTGGGTAAAAAGACCGATAGACCAAAAACCTATAGTTGTCAAACGTGTCAAAGAGTACAATTAAAAGTTAAGGCAGCATTTGTTCTGTACAAACAGCCACACCTGGCCCCTCAGCTTCAGCTCCAGTTTCACTTGAACAATCTCACCGTCCTCTGTGTTCCCACAGAAATTTGAGACCGTACTTATATATTTAGAGACAAACATGCCGCTGTCAGCGTAAAGTATTGCCAACCTTGACACCTGGGGTCTGTGGTGATGGTCATGGTGGTCGATGCGGATGTGTGTGTTCTGCTTCTATGCATGCACTCAGCTGCCTGCATGATAATTTTAGTGTATGTACATGCTTAACAGAAAACCCAACTGAAACAGAATATTTTTTTCGGGTTTTAAAGTGACCATAATAAAGTCTGAGGTGATTTTTGATCGGGGGATTTAGCCTGCCATGTGTCCTCACAGCAGTCTTAGCGGTGGCCTGTTCTCACAGATATAACCTGACGAACATCTCGGAGAGAATTGTACGTTGACGTCAAATCAAGAGTTTTTGGTGTCTCACTGTCAATCAGCTGACGAACAATAAATGCTCCAAAGGACATTTTTAAAAACCCACATCCCAGAAGGTATTATTCCAGGAAAAAATGCTCTTTTTGTCTCCATCTTTAACAGGGTCTGTATACTACTGCTACAGCCTGGTCATTTGAATCTAAATTTGCCCTTTATTTTACGTGTTTTCTTGTGTAGACTTTTAGAAAATATATTTTGTCAAACATCACTTCTCAGTCAGTGGTTCCTTCTATCCTAAGCCGACTCTATGTTTTTCTTGGCTTCAATCTTGCCCCTTTGAATCCAACCATTATCCAGTTACTGTGTTTAATACTCCTTCTGCGAAAGAGATTAATTTCAACCTCCTCTGTTACAGTAACCAAATACGTAGAGGGAGGGGAAAATGATTATTAAAAAAAGTTATTTAAAAAGTGACAAGCGATGACAATGAAGATGCAAAGCAAGATTAACTCAGGGGAAACGAGTAGTAAATGCTGCTCATTAACTCTCTCCTCCTCCCCTCCGTCTCCCTTTTCATTCAATCACTAGAGGAGAGGAGACACTCCCAAACTAACTGCCCATTGGCCTATAGGCATTTGGGAGAGATTTTAGCAATTGAAGAGGGAGGGAGAGAGCAAAAGTCACTGGCAGTGTGGAGGTCTGTCAACAGGTGGCAGAGGCAGAGAGACGTGGTGACGTTCAGTCCTTCAGAGAAAAGAGAGAAAGAAAGAGAGCAGAGGAGGAGAAAGTTAAAGAAAACTCTCATGGGTAAGGCAACTTTTTCATTTTGTCATTTTCTGTGATTTAAGCATGGGACTTAATCTTTTACTGTCCTCAATATGTCTTTTTTTATTGAAGGAATAAGTTTACCGGTCATTACTCGTCCAATTAACCTGAAGGTGTGTTACCATTTCAGAAGTTTTATTGGTAGCTTTTGTTCAGTCCAATGCAAGATTTAAAGTAATGACATTTCTAAACATGCAGTAGACTAAATGGAAAAAAAACAACTTTGCTGACAGTTGTTAATTTATTATTGTTAATTCTGTTGTGCTAAGAAAGTGCTTGTTTGTCTACATCATCCCAAAGGGACCAATTACCTGTTTTCTTCTCTTTTGGTACTCTCAAACTGTCTCACACTACAAATTTCGTCTTAGCTTTTTCTCAGCTTTTCTTTCTCTCCATCCATTTAAATTATCTTAGCCGTCTTTCCCTCACTCTCACCTTTTCTCTTTATCCCTGCCTCACCTCTTTTTCTAAATCAACGAGGCTATGATCAGGTAAAACAGATTAAACAGTCCTCATCTGCAGCCTTTCACCCCGACTCTGTCGTCAGATACATGGCGGTCTAAAGTTTAACTTGACACCTGGAATTTATGAAGTGTCCCGGGACTGAACCTCCTCTTATGTTAGTTTGGGTTTGCATGGCAGCATTTTGTCTATAAGAAAGTTGTGGAAGTATTCAGTCAGTGATAAATATTGTTGTGTGATGGGGTTTGACACACTGAATGCTCAGTGTAAAGTTGTTAAGTGTGACATGTTTTTCTACACTCACAAAAAACATTGAAAGCGCTGTACTGTATATAGTTCAGTGGTACAAAGTAACCATGTACCATTCACTCAAGTACAGTATTTAAAGGTGCTATTGATAACATTGATAACATTCAGCCACTAGATGTCGCATTCTCCCTCCCTGTTACATTGCATTTACTTCACAACAAGTTGTTGCCAGGCGCTTACCGTCAATCTCAGCCATTTATCCGTTTTCTCCACACTAACTGACGACCCAGAGATACCATGTTATACCAAAATCATTATACTATTGGCTCACAAGCCTTGTTAGAAGTGGGAACCAAACACCAAATATCTTCCACAGAGATAAACAAAACATTAATTTTGGACCCGCCAAAATTTTTAAAATGATTAATTCACAATCATAATCATTTTTTTTCAGGAAAAGCCATACTTTTATTTGGTACCTTTCTAAAGGCTCTGTGGATGTGTTGTTTTTTAGAAAATATTCGTCTACATTAAAATGTTATCAATAAGACCTTTAAGTATAGTATATATTTGTGGTGCTTTTACTTGAGCATTTTTATTTTATGCTACTTAATACTTTTATTCCGCTACCTTTCAGAGGCAAATATTGTACTTTTTATTCCGTATTTATTTAACAGCTTTAGTTGCTAGTTACTTTACGAATTAAGATTTTACTTACAAAACATATACTGTAATATTTAAAATATACTAAATAATATATATTAATATCCAACCGTATGAAACAGTTTAAATTTGCTCAACCTCGACTAACTACTGTACAACATTAAAGCACCACAACCTGTTAATGCATCAGTAATAAATCCTCCAATAATATAATAATATTACACTGACAGGATCGTTTCTGCATAATGAGCACTTTTATTTCAGTAACATTTGATTTTAACTTGTAATGGAATATTTTCATAGTGTGGTATAGCTACTTTTACTTAAATGATGTCAATACTTCCTCCACCACTGAGATTGTTTTCCTAGTGTATTGAATGAATCACATAAATTGGGTATTTTTAAAAGTTATAATTTTAGTTAAAACATTTGGAAATTTGTATGAGTTTACAGCTAGTTTGAACTTTCATTAACATTCCCACAATATTGCATAAGTCAACAGATTTATTTCCCCTTTGGAGCAGCTGTGACAGCCTTTAATTTCATTATTATTTACGATTTGTATATCCAGTTCCACATTGTATTGTAGATAATCCTATATTGGCTGTCAACAAAGCTGCCAGTACAAATTTGTCTCTCTGATAATAACATAAATATTTATAATAACAGTGTGGCGGGGTGATAGATATTCTCACGGGGCTGTCGATCCAGTAGATTTACCTTTAATGCTACTGTGCTGGCTCAGGGAATACACAGAAGCCCTCACAAAATGAGCTACAGATGTGGGCCCTCAGCCATGCAAAATGATAGAGAGATAGAGAAAAGAAAGACACACATGACCCTGAGTGGGTGGCTTAGAGAAAAGTGTTCAGATTGCATAACGTGACGGAAACCTCACCACTTTTTTTTTCGATTTACATTCACTGATTGAAAATGTCTCCTGGGCACATGAAAGCTACTCAAAACACTTTTTATTATTTCAAAAACCTATCTCTGTCTAGAATTTAGGCTTTGGTTTTATTAATGCTCGGGTTGTGTTATTTTTCTTTTCAGTTGGTTAGGTTTTCATCTGACAGCCCCACTAAGGGGGATGGAGCCTCTATGGCTCTGATGAAGCGAGGGCCTTATCGAGGGCTACTTGTGGTCTGTGAGGCAGCGGGAGGCAGACAGAATCGTGACGATATGAGCTCTGCTCTCAGACGATAATTGCTTTCAGCTTCGTTTTATTCATTTTTGTTTCCCCCCGTTCTGTCTGCAAGCTGCTGCGAAGGCAGGAAAAGAGGAAGGGAAAGGAACGTCCATGAGTTTGCAACCGCACATAAACCTCCCCTTCTTCTCATCCTTGTCGGTTTGGTCCAATGAGATTTGTCTTGAGTTGAATCCTGGCGAAACAGTCAGCCTTTTGTCTGAGACTTAATGGCTCTCTGGAGAGGATAGGGCATGTGCACAGACTGACCAAGTCTTCTTCTTCTGCCAATCTCTTTGTGTGTATCTGTATTACTAATACAAGTATTGTTTCCACAGCTGTTTGTCTTTGTATCACTTGTGGTCTCCCACTCCCATTCCCTCTTTATCTTAAGTGCATTCACTGTTTCCAAATCTCTGAGAGAATACAGAGAGTTTTCGAAACACATACAGCTTGTCAAGAAGCCTTCAATGAAAGGTGTCTGTGGATCCAGACAGCATTGTCTGTAGGTGATTAAATTGCTTTTGTTACATGTGGAGGCAATCCCCTCTCGTCTCTGTAAGCTATAAATGACAAGTTTCACACACATACTGTACACACATGGGCACTCCTTTCTCCCGTATAAAACAGTGAACACACATTATAGGTAGTCCACAAACATTTTACAGGCCCATTGACATAGCTCGGTTTTGACATGGAGAAGTTATTGTCAGGAAGGAATTTTTAACTGTGTTTAAGGACATGTTGAATTGTACTTGAGAGGGTTTGGAAGCCAGGTTGAAATGCTATCTGGATGGCCGATGTGCTGAGTGAGAGCGTCCACTGGACTGAAGCCACTCTGTTTTCTTGCTTTAGTCTCATGTATGTTGACTTGGATTGACGAATGACAGTTGGAGCACGAATGTGCTGGACACTGAGTTCAACATTTTTATGTTACTGGTCCATTGGAGAATATCCAGTAAATGCCTTCTGTTTTTACAATGTGTCAGCTGTGACAGCTGCATACATTCAGTATTTCATTCAGTGGTACCTAATCTTTGTCCAACCACCTGCTCCCTTCATCATATAATATATCTCCAAGTAGCCTAAACATGCATACCATACTAGAGGATATACCTCATTCCATCCATCCATCCATCCATCCACCCTTCCTTTAATCCATCCATCCATCAATCAATCAAACTATCCTATATCTCCATCCATCCATCCATCCATCTATCCATCAAACTATCCTATTTCTCCATCCATCATCTATCCATCCATCTATCAATCAAACTATCCTATTTCTCTATCTATTTCTCTGTCCATCCATCCAACCATTCTTCTACTCGGGCCCTGTCCACACATATACTTGGAGATATTTTTGAAAACAGATATTTTCCTCTACGGTTTGGCCTCTCATCCACAATCAAACAGCATTTTAAGTCCCTAAAACGTAGATTTTTGAAAACGCCTTCTTAGGTGCAAATCTTTCAAAACTCAATTCATGCATGCCCATTGTTGCTTTGTGTAATGAGCATGCACCAAAAGCAATAACAACAATGGCGGACAACCGGTTTGTTAGCATTGCTAGGTCTAATGACTACTTTACATCTTAACTCAGTATTGCTGCACTACTTCATTGTCGCCAAAGGAAAATATGCTCACTGAGCATGCTTAGAATCTTCTTCTGTGGTATTTGATGTATTGTTCACGTAGCCTTTATCGCCACCTACTGCTCCGGCAAGCCTTTGGAGTTGTTTTTGCATTCTAGGACGGAGACATTTTGTAAAACGAAGGTCGTGTGGACAAAATCTTTTTTTAAAGGGAGAGAGGAAAAGATCAGTTTTCAGAAATATCTGGACATGTAGACAGAGCCCCATCCATCCATCCATCTCTCTGGCAGTAACTCTGAAATGTGACTGCCCCACTTCCCTCCCTATTCCCCATTTCCTCTCTCCATTAATCCCTCCATCTGTCTCTCTTTCCCTCGCCGGGACATTCTTAGCACTCAGTAGCGGCCCTCTGCTATGCTTGGAAGGTCACAGTGCCATCTCCTCCAAGAGAAATAAGAAAAGGGCCTGAAAATGGCAAGAATCAAATAAAAACCCTTGACAGGGAGCTATAAACATGCTTGTTAAGCATCTCAGTGCGCCAGTGCTCAGTGCCATTCCACATGGCTATAGTAGACTGCCTATAATGTGGCTAACTGCTAGACTGTCACCGACTCAAACACACTCTCTCCATCATTCGCTCTACAGTCTCTTCATCTCTATTTCCCTTACTTTCCGTTTGTCTGTCTCCATCTCCTTCTCTTCATGTCTCTTTTACCTCATCTCTAGTTTGCCCTCCAAAGTCTTGGCCATTGATAAAACAGCCACAAAAGTTTTGGCCACCACATAGGGTCAAAAAGGCAATTTCAAAGTGATGTAATAACTTGGATTTGTTGCACAGCCACCAGTCTCCAACCTCAAGCTTTTGACCAGCAGCAATCACATAGACAGCTAAAATAACCAAACAAGGTCATCTGTATTGAGTTTGGACCAGTTAGAAACAGGTCATGGTAATTACATGTCTATTTAAAGGACTGGGTTACGTCCTGTGTAAATCATCAGAGGGAGGACTCATAAGCCAAAGTTTATTTAACTGAAAACAAATTGCGTCCAGTTGAGTAAGTTTTCCCTTTCCACCTTAGCTATTGAAAAAAAAACCTTTACATACTCAAAAGATCAGGTTTTCTCACTTACTCTGAATCTCTGTTAATCTGATAATGGTAAGAAGAATTGGCAGGTTTTGGATCAACTTGTTGACATTTTAATGTTCTGGCGAATACTCAGTGTCCAGTGGGATTTTTAGGATCTGTTTTTCTCTCTGAACATTTTCTACTTTTCCATCTGTTTTAGTCTTTGGTGCTCAACGAGCAAATGTTTTGGTATTCAACTAGTCGATTTCTCCTCTTCAAAGTCGCACCTAGTTAGCAAACATCAGAATAATTTGACTAAATTACAAAAACACAAATATTTTATTCAGCTTTTGTAGTTCCCACTGTAACATGTTTTGCTCAAAATGAGAAAGAATGAAGAAATGATTCTGTCATTCATCACAATTCATCACCAGTGGGCATCCTCCGGGTCTGAAAAGTGAAAACAATGCTGAAGTGCCTTAAACTTGCATCCTTCTCACTTGATTTATTACCTCAGTAAACATTGTAAACATGTGTTTATGATCTCAATCTCTAGTTTCAAGTCTTTTTCAATACAGCATGATGTTCATTTAGTAAATGATGGTCCCATTTAGAGTCAAATAGACCATAAAGCAGGATATGCTTTAGGGCGTGGCTAACTTGTGATTGACAGGTCGCTACCATGGCGTTGTCCGGTCTGGGAGTTGTCCGTGTTTTCGTCTTACAATTTTAACCCTTTCACAGTGTGTTTGCAGTACATGAAAGTTAATTATTAAATTTTGGTAACCTAAAAATGTCTTATTCAGCATTAGGTTGTACTTACATCTACCCTCTTGTGTCACTTCTGATGGCAAAAGACCAAGATGGCCACAAACCAATGGGTGACATCACAGTGACTACATCCACTTCTTATATACAGTCTATGGATAACACTTTCCTGTCTCGCTTTCCTGTTTCTGTCTTTGGTTATATAGACTACACTGTGTGCAGTATTGTATCAACTTTGGGGTTTTGCAGTGTATGCATATTCCATTTAATAATCCTGTATCATTTCAAACAGATCCAACATATTTATTTAAGCATGTATGCTACTGTATATTGCGACGCAGTTTTCCAGCTGTTAAGGATCACAGCAGGACCCACAACATTTTATTACTGAGCTTTCTTTTCAGTCACCCTATTAGAGGGTTTGTGTTTCCATAGACCACACACAAACTCAGAACGGTTAGATCAGTGGGTTCTCCTGCCGCAATTCAAACTTTTACACCCGAATGTTAAATTCAGACCAAAGTCCAAAAACAGGCCTACTATTTTGAAAGCATGTAATTTGGCTTCCTGGGGAAGCCGCTTACTGCTGCGTGGTTTCAAGTTCACATGACATCACTGTCATTAGACACAATGACATCATCACAGAGGAGAAGTTTGTGAAGCTCTGAAACGCCTGACTGAGCGCAATTTATGGTTTAGACTAGAGCAAAACGATCTCTGGCAAAGTGATGAGTGCTCACTTTCTGCTGCCATACTGTGGAATGAGAGCACAACACACACACACAGACACACCACAGTAACACAATGGTACAGGTTTCCAGAGATTACATATACAGCAGCGTGCCCCTAATGTAACTTATGCATAGTTCAGACAGTATTTCTGTCCTCAGCTCTCTATAAAACACTGACTAGAAAGTTCAAACGTGACCCTCTTTCAACCCGGAGACTCAGGTCCAGTCAGCCGTGACGACAAACATCTACAGTTTCGGTAGTCAGTTACATATAATCGTTCATGCCAAAGATCTAATCTCTACTAAATGTATAAACTTGCACTAAAAAAACAGATGGAAGGAATATGTATTTCATCTCCACATGAGGAATAGTCTCATGCCACTCTGTGAGAATCTTGGAAGTGAATTGTAGTGAGGAGTTTGTTCCCATTGCTGTTTCTATTGTCTAAGGTAAAAACAACTTCTATCCTACCTTTTGGGAGATGTGCTTATGAGGCGAGCATTTTTTTTGCCAAGTATATCTTACCTTCTACCACAATTTTGTTATAAAAGTAACTATTTTTGTGTTTTTGTTTTCTATCCTGGAACAATAACTGCTGTTCAAACCCTTCTTTCCTTTTTACTATTTCATGGGAAACAATGAATTTATGAATAGTTTTTAGTTTGGAAGGGGCCAATCTCTACTTTCTTTGAGTTATCACAGTTTTAAAGGATTGCTTTTGAGTCGGTGCTTTGCATAATCACAGATGCTGTCCAGTTAAAACAAAACAAATATTACAAAGAAGTTCCCTAAATGGTGTTTTTAGACACAATTTATTCAGCTGATAAGACTGTTGTCAGGCCATTAAATAGGTGTTATCAGTCACTATAAGCCCCACAGATGTGGGTCAAAAGGGGCCAGCTACACCCACTAGTAGGTTTTATCATCTATTCACATGGTAGATCACAGAAAGAAGGTATAAAAAAACACATGACAGTGACCTCTAGCGACCGTAGTTAATATGACAGGAGCAGAAACAGAAGTCAGACGCTGTACTATAGTCAGCATGAAACTCCATAAGGAATGGAGGTCGTGGATGATGGATGGGACACAAAACACAGGGTCGCATGTGAATCCAGCAATGTGTAGTTGTCTTTAAGTTCGCAGTTATTTTAACCCAAAACACAATGTTTTTCTGATTTTCCCTAAACTTAAGGTGATTTTTTGGGCTAAACCTAAAAAAAGTTGTAGTTTTGTTGCCTTAACCTAAAGAATCCTTTTTGTTTGTGTTCAAAAAGTGACATTTCATTCAGTTTTACAACATGTTATAACATGTTGCTTTTAAGTTTCACTTTCACTTTTACAATGTAATAGCCGCAGTAGGCCCCTGTTGAACCACATCTAGGTTGCTTATAGCGACTGATAACGACTGATAACAGCCTGATAACAGCCTGATAACAGTCGAGCCACCGTAATGGCCTGATAACAGTCGAACCACCTTAATGGCCTGATAACAGCCTGATAACAGTCGAATCGGGTGATTTGTTGCATTCTATGGTTACACTTAAAAAAAACATCCTTTCCAATGGCTCAGAAACCGCCCCTTGCCCTAAAATATTGTCAAGGATCAGAAAAATTAACTGTTATCTGTTCTTATCTTGTCCTAGCCATGACCACGAGACTCCTGTGGAGGGCCCTGTGCCTACTGGTCCTACTCTGCACTGTGTTGCCCTCCAGCTCCGCCACCAACCCCCCGGACCCCTCGGCCCCACAGCAGGGACTCACCTTCAGCCACGTCTATAAAATTGACATCCCGGGGAGCTCCAGTTGTAAACTTGAGAGTCTGCCAACCCAGGACGAAACAGGTCATACACATAAATAAGAATTAGAGCGAGAGAGAACTGAGATCAGTGGTGTACAGTATGAGTATACAGAATGCTCAGCATTGGATGAAAGTCTGTAAACAACCAGAGAAACAAGACTGTTTTTGTAAGAAAGATGATAAGAATGAGATTTTCTTTCATTTTTAACATATACAATTGAATTTCATGTATTTAAATGTGAAGATTATTATGTTAAATGAATGTAGTTTGGTATTAGTCAACTACAACTCAGTAGAATGTAATGCTATTTAGATTTATCACCTGAGAATGAATATTATATAAATACTGTATCATTGTGTGTCAGCATTGTGATCCCATGGCAGTGCATCTAGAAATTAAATTAATGCACTATTCTGTAGGTCTGCAGACAGAGACCACTACGAATGGAGAGAACGACATCATCTTCAGACACAACATCAGGCTGCAGACACCAAAGTGTGACTGTGCGGAGTCTGACAGCTTCAAGTCACTCATGTACAGAGTCAACGGGCTGGAGGAAGAAGTCAACTATCTAAAGACCCAGTGTACTCAGGGATGCTGTGGAGGCGGTGGAGCTGCAGGTAAACTGTGCCACATCTAGTAGAGTTGGCCCACAATTCATAAGCAATGGTGAAAGTAGTACTCAGATCATTTACTTGAGTAAAAGTAGGAATACCACAGTGTAGAATACTCTGCTCCAAGTAAAAGTCATGCATTCAAGATTTTGCTTTTACTTATCCATAGTAGGTGTATTACCTACAGTAGATGACAGTCGGTGTGCCCCCAGCTTTGAGCAACAGACAGGAGTAACGACACCAAAGCACAGCAATGTACTACTGTGGACAGGCACGGCAAAAAAACATATTTTAGCCACCTAAAAGAAAGGCTAAACTAAAAAAATGGTTATCCGTTTAAGCGTGCACTATATTTAGAATATTTTCCGATGGCGAACTGAACTGAAAGTGAACGCATCGATAATGTTTTTGTCATCTGAGCCTGCTGGCTTTGGAGAGAGCACAAATTTCACTTTCAGTTCAGTTCCCTGTTGGAAAAGAGAAGGAAAGGGCCGTCTGATGGCAAGTGGGGAAAATATTCTAAATAAAGCGTACACTTAAACGGATATTGATTTTTTTTAGGTGAGCCTTTCTTTTAGGTGGCTAAAATCAGTTTTTTTCTGCCGTCCCCATCCACAGCAGTGTATTGCTTTGCTCCGGTGTCGGTACACCTACTATAATACACCTACTATGGATAAATACCTCATACAACCCCACTTCAAAACACCCACACTGTCACTTCAACATCAAAATATAGTACCAAAAGTAAAAGTAATACTCATTATGCAGAATGGCCCATTTCAGAATAATATACATAGGCCTATATTATATCACTGGATTATAATTATTGATGCTTGATTAATGTGCACATCCCTTTAATGTTGCAGCTGGTAAATGTTGGGCTAATTTAAATAACTTCATATACTGCTATGTAGCTCAATCTACAATAATATATCATATACAGTCTATGGTAGATAATATGTTGTATTAATAATCTCAATCTGTAAAGTAACTAGGAACTACATTTATCCACTTGGTGTAGTGTAGTAAGAAGTAGTTGCCTCTGAGATGTAGTAGTAGTATATTACTCAAGTAAAGGAGGCTGGAAACAATCTTATCGTATATTTTATAAGAGTAATTTGTTATATCCTAAACCTATAAATAATTTACCTTTTCCCCTGTTTCTTTCTCAAGGAGTGGACACCAGCTGCAGTGGCCATGGCACCTACCAGCCCGACACCTGCAGCTGCCTCTGTTACCCAGGGTGGGAAGGCCCAGACTGCTCGGTGTCCTCCTGCCCCGACGAGTGCAATGACAACGGCCGATGTGTGGATGGGAAGTGTGTGTGCCACCAGGGCTACACAGGAGAGGACTGCAGCCAGCTGATGTGTCCGGACAACTGCAACGACAAGGGACAATGCGTGGATGGAAAATGCGTGTGTTTCCCTCACTTCACCGGCGAGGATTGCAGCGTCCAGAAGTGTCCCAATGACTGCATTGGTAACGGCCAGTGTGTGGACGGCCAGTGCATCTGTGAAGAAGGCTTTTATGGCGAAGACTGCTCATTAGGTAAGCTATTATAATGCGTAACGTTTCTTTGTACATTTATGCATATACTTTATGCGTAATAACCATAGATGTATTAAAAGAACTGGATACAGCGTTGGAGGCGGGGCCCCGGTCATTCCTATGAGAGTTGCTCATTGGCGCATGGAGCCTAAATGGCTCGACTTCCATCTGGAAAAGTACCCGTATCTTGGCGGATCTTGGGCAAACGGGACATGCGCAGTAGCGTCCACTCGGTCACATGACTCAGTCACGGGGTCCCAACGTCACGCCGTCGTCACAAAGCTTTGTCTGATGGTCGGACAGTCTGACAGTTTTGGTGAAAAAGAAAAACATTTCTGAATGTGAGAAACTTTTTTCACTGCCTGTCACTACTCAGACACTTTCTCTGACTGCCACTTTGAAAATCTATGTGCCAAATGAAGGAATAGATCTGATGCCGTTATTTGCATAAAACACAATTCAAATGATTAAGAAATTAATGATTGTATTTTTATTTAAATATTTACATCGATTAACAAAAATCTTGGCATTAGAAAGCATCAATACAGAGGAATCAATAATCACGGAGGCATGAGATGCCAAGGAATCGGACAACTAGGAACCGGTTCTCTATTCCCATCCCCAGCGTTTTGTCTGCCAAAGTGGTGGATGGCCCGACGATTTCACCGCATTTGGCGGGTTCTAATTTCAGACCCTGCAGACAATAGATCATTCCTACATGTTTTGTTCTTATCCCCGCAACCAGAACCATTTCCGATGTGACCCCAAGAGATAAATGGTGTCTGAGTAAGCATATTCCACCATTATATATCTGGGGTGCAGCAGCATAATAACTTTTTACGACCTAGGCTTACATTTAGTTTGATCTGTGTTTCCCGTGAGAATTAAGAATCCCTTTTCACCCTTTTCCTTTAGTCACCTCTACGGCTCTGCTGACATTAAGTTGTGAATGTTAACTACCATCTCATGGAAAACACAGATGCTACAAGGAGCTCTGGGACCATTAAAAATATCACACTTGCCCCTAAAGCCCAGTTCACCTTCATATAAATTTCCTTCTTATATCATTTAGTAAAAACGTTTAGGATCTACCTGAATGATTCAATCAATTAATGCTTGTTCCAGCTTATCGGCTATCGTCTGTTTGATTCATGCTGCAGCATCTTTGGCTCATCAACTGATCGGCTTAGGCTTTTTTTACAGCAGACATTTCAACCTGTCATAGTAAGAAAAGCTTGTGTTACTAGTAACATTAACTATGGCTCCGTTCTATTCCAGCCATGACAATGTGACAGTGAGCCAGTATGCACAATACCAGGACCTTGAATCCAAAGCTAACTGGAATTCAGTCATGCATTTTATTAATTTAATATTTACACCTGTGTTTTTTCTACTATGTCAAACTTTCGTGTCAGAAGTCCTACCAGCTGTTAGTAACACCCAGGATATTCATACAGGTGTACAGGGCTGTCTTTTTAACCTGACAGTAGTCACTCTCACTATGTTGCGAATATGTTATTGAAATTGAATCCTTTAAATCCAATTGGATTTAAGATCTGCAGATACAGCTTTGAGTTGTAATCCACGTAATGTTAACAACCTTCATGCAACCTGAAAAGGAGATGAACAGCATGAGATATAAAATGTCGATTGAATGTTTTTGACACATTGAAATAACAACTATACCTATTTTTACACCTTATCGTTAATGAACTATTTGCTCCAAATATTGGAGGTGCAGCTGATTCTGAGAGCTCTCTCAAAGAGCAGTCTTTTCGGCCAAATTTCACTCATAACTATTCGCAATAAATGTTCACTTCATTGATGAAAGTGTCTCTGTCTGAACCTAAAGTTATGGCAGTTATCTTGATAGCCACAGTGACCTACTTCTGGGGAATTCAAAGCATCTCTCCACCAGTTATTTCAGATGGAGCAGCTGATGGGGCCTTTTCAGTGGGCTGACCCCTTGACCACTGACAGCTATGGCCTCCAAACAACACATGACATCAGGTCACATACTGTAATACCATGGGGACATAAGAACACCCATCAGTCTTTACGGCCTCCATCTGGCTTTGACCCTCCTAGAAGAATCATCGCTTTTCGTGCTAAATACACCGCTCACCAAACCGCTATTACTGTACTGCCTCAGGAGCAGAGCACAAAATTACATTTTATGGCAATTTAAGTCCAGGCAAGCAGAAAGGTGAGCAGCAGCAGCCAGGCATGGACAGTTTAATTCACTGAGTTCATACTGTGACAGTTATTTCTAAGGATATCTTGAAGATTCAGCTGCAGGTGAACCACACAAAATTTAGCTTTTTCATAGTGCTTGTCTCTTGTACTGCAGAAGAAGCTTTAAAATAATATTCTATATATGGAAAGCTCTGGCTATACGTGTCCATGGCATTTCTTCCTTTACATTTAACCCAGAGCACATACTTTAAGCTGGGGATTTTTAACCTTTTTGCTACACATGGATTCCACCACAAGAAGCACCACAACCAATTTCAGGTCCTGAACCACAGTCTTCACAGTAGCAGCCAGGTCAGCTATGTCAAACCCTTGATGGTGATTTAGTTTCTTCAAGCTGTGTTTTGCTCTGCAGAGGCAGAGCATAGCTTGAGACTGATCTGCAGCTTCGTGTGTAGGTGCTGTTGAATGGAGTCCAACATCAATAGTGGCACCGTGTCAGAGGAAAAGTCAGGGAGGAAGGGAAAGTGGGAGTGTTGTTTTTAGGTGTTAGTAATAGTAGTGGTAATAAGCACTGGGAGAATAAAATACATTCTCTGTTTTATGTGGCTACTTGCCATTTCAGCACCTGGATAATGGATGTCAATCAGCTCCCTGGGTGATGATATGACTCTTGAAATGTGGCTTTAGATATACTGTACATCCTGTATAATGCAGTTTCATTCCTTTTCATCGATGTTAATACAGCTTCAATATTGTTTTTTATCGCCACTATCAAAGACAGATGGCAGAGAATCAGTGGTGCTTCAACAATGAAAATATTTTAGTAGCCTGAACTCTTGTCCATTCAACAGATTTGAGTAAAAAAGAGGACAGTATAGCAACCGCATCTAATGAAATGATCTCGATATGAAGCAGGTGAGATTATTAAAAGAGAACATAGTATCTTCTTTGGCGCTATATCAACACATTGCAGATGCTTTGGATTTAACATTCTTATTGTAGCTCCTTTGACTGTCTCAAAAACAAATTTTATCCTCAACTCAAAACCATATTTGTCCACTTTTCTGTACCGTGTCAGAGGTTTTCAAGTTCTGTTTGTAAGTGAATTGTCTCAGAGACTTGATTCACATGTCTAATATTTACAAACGGATGGGAAAGATAATAAGATACAGAGGAACAAATAAAAAGAAATTCCCACTTCATTCGTTCTGAACAACATTAACAGTGATACTACCTTAGTGCTCACTTGCTGCAGATTTATAGCCTTTTTAAAAAGTCCAAACATGTTGTTTCAGTCATATTTTCCTCAGAGAAGACACAAATCACTATTAGTTTCCACTTTTTCCAATCTTAATATGTTAATTTATTCACCCCAGCTGTTCTGAGATATTATTCGCGGGTAAAGCTTGTTGATAGTCGTGCCTAGAGTAGCAACAGGGGGATATTAACTGCTACTGTATGGAAAAGGATTGCTACATTTTAGAAAAAACATTAAGCTTCCTGACTTTGCCTTGTGGAACGGCATCTGAACCTGATGTGAATTCCTTCCCTGCCAAAGGAGGTGGCCTCCTCCACCACCCATCTCTCATTTTTCCCCTGAAATATGCTTACGTTTGTGTGTTGCCTGCTTCTCAACATATACCACCATCTAACATTTATTTCCCTCTATCGTACCCACAGAAAGTTCTTCTTGTTTGTGGAAAGCCTCCCTCCCTAGCACTGCTGACTTGCTGTCTTCTGTCTTTTGGCCGCTGTTCTGTTATTTTTCTCCACCACAGTTATATACCTTCTGATACGCCCCCTGCCATATTTTTTCCATCATCTCCGTTGAGGCCCTTTGGTCTTGTATAACCACTGAAAAGCAATATATATTTTTTTTCCAATTTCCATCTCAGGTTTGGGAAGAAACCTCAGTGTACAATGCATTTCTTTTGTTAATGATTTCCTGTTTTAATTATCATTTTGTGGTTATTTAGGTGTTTTGAAAAGTCTACTCTGCCATGCCAAATAATAATATTGATCCAACTGTGACCAGAAAATATATTGTAAAATAAAATATTGTTTATTGAGATATATTACCTGCAGTATCTCAAGCACTGATATCTGATATCTGATATCAAGAAACATGAATACTCAGGAAAATGCTCAGCAGTAATGTATTAAATGGCCTTGTCTCTTCACTTAACAGTCAAATCTGATTGGTCAGGTCTTGCCTATGTTTTTTTTGTTTTTTTTGCTCATTGTTCCCCCTTTGTTTATCTGTAGAAAAGTAAAAACAAAACAATTATTGGCTGAGATACATGCAACTATTGCTTAGCTGGCTGACTGAGATACATGCAACTATCGCTTAGCTGTCATTTCAGAATAATGGGCTTCGCTCTTTGTTGTGTCTGTGTGTAGATGTGGTGCTGTCCAAAGTACTGAAAAGTTGGAGATCCATAGACAGAGAGAAACAGTTTCTTAGCTTGCTTGCTTTTTGTGATTGTAAATATAACTTTTGCCCTAACCCCCATTGTAGAAATCAACAGACAGAAGGGAAATGACAGGGAAGCGAAAGGGACAGTCAACGTGAGAGAGGGATAGACGCAAGCCGCAAACAGTTGTTTCTATGCACCACCCTCTGCTGATTTTAGAGAATCGTTCATACATTCAAAAAATATCTAGCGCTCTGATTAATAAATGTCTTCTTTGATTTTGAAACAGCAGCTTTATGTTGTTGTTATTTAGTCTTTCTTAGGCTATTGTCAAGATGCTGCTCCAGTAGTCCCGCCAATTGCAACTTAGTCTACATGGTAATTTATTCACGCACACAAAGGAGATTGATTGAAAGAACATGAGTTATTTTCAAATTTTTATTAACAGTATATTTAATAGGGTGATATTTATACCAAAATTGGCTATGTATCATGATTTATTGGGATAAATCAAGCAATTCTATGTAAGATCAGACAGTCAGCACCGCCATATAGCCTGAATGGAATGATTCTTTGTTTCATTTCCACATTTTTCCGCCACTGCGACAATTCGACTATGAGATCGGCAGGCGAATTGGGCTCCTAAAGCTGGGGACACACCAACCCGAGATCAAAGAACTAGCGGCGACGAAGACCGCCCGTTGACTCGCCTCACTTCGCCTTTGTCTAGGCCAAAAAGTTGCACTCGAACACACCGCAAAGACGACAGCCGACGGCCAACTACCACGTACGTTCTGCACCTGCGTGAGATGAAATAACTCTTCATACCAGCAGGCAGCGGTAGTCTGTCATTTAAAAGGGAAAACCGGAAGACCGAGGACGACGGATATAAATTTACAAGCCGTTGTTATGATACAGTACGTACATGAAATAAAGCGGCGTTTGCTGATCATTTTGATAAAAAAATTAGAAGAGCCTTTTGTGTTTTTCCTCTTGACTTTACTCGTTGGCTTGCTTTCCACACGTCCGTTTCTCTTCTCGTGCTCTGATTCGTTTAAGCTGAACAGCCAATTAGAGTGATTTCTCTCACCGATGGGCGGCGCCGCCGATTCAACATGCTGAATTGACTGAAAAAGCTCCAACACGGGCAGACTAGAGCCGACAGTGCGGGACACACTGCAAAAACTAGGCCGACGGATGGCCAACCATCGGCTTGGTTTGTCAGGGCCTTTAGGGTGACCCCTAAAAGTGATAGAACATTGTATGAAAATGTGCTACAAACTCTGTTAAATGTTTTCGGTGTCTACTTGTCTTTCTCTGTCAGTACTCAGCCCTCAGGGTCTGCGGTTGGTCCAGGTGACTGACGTCTCCCTCCTGGTTGAGTGGGAATCAGTTCGTGGAGCAGAGTATTACTCTCTGACATATCATCCCAAAGATGATGAGATTGACCTGGAGCAAGTAAGTGTTTTTTCTTGTTGGTCATATCTGTAGGTGCCAAATAAAGGAAGTAGCATATTTTTCATTTTTAAAACACCTTTGTTTCAATCCACTGTATCCTAGGTTCGGGTTCCCAACACAGAGAACTCCTACCTCATCAGAGGACTGACTCCTGGGGTCACCCACATTGTCCAAGTGTATGCCGTCATCAAAGAAATCCAAAGTGAAGCAGACAAGATCGAAGCTACCACAGGTGAGAACAACAACGATGCCTTGAAATGTGTGTGTCACTCTTTTGACTAAATGAGCATGACGCAGATTAAGATCCATCGCTGGCGCTGGGTGCAGCGTGTTGCCTTTAGGTGTTTTGATGGTGTAGTTTGAAAGGCAGAAGTGACCCATTAAAGCCTGATGTGGCAGGAAAGCCAGGTATGGCCTGCAGGTCTGGGGGGATTTTGTTTGACTGTCTGGATTAAAAGGTCACATTTGAGGTCAAGTTGTGCGCGCGTGATGAGGCGTGAAAACACTTAAACCTAAAGCTCTTAATGTTTAGAGCAGGGGTCAGCAACTACATTTGTCCAAGGGCCAGAATTCTTCGAAGCAGACACTGTTGGGGCCAGACTTTCAAATAACAAAAATATTGTTATTTTCATTATTATGTCAGTGGGAACAGACTCCTAGAAACATGTGAAATCCATAAGGATAAATAGACTCTAGAAAATGCTCTCAGACTTCCGCCAAGGAGGTACTTCACTGAGGAGTGATGGTTAAAATCTGTAATTACGGAAACGTAACTGTAGAATGCTGTCCTATAATTCCTGAACAGCAGCTTGTGCTCATTTAGGGCAGGCACAACAGACTGACTAAAATGCACATGTGAAGGCCCATTTTAGTGGGGCTCAAGCACAGAAGTTTTGATTCGCCGTCCAGTCTGGTTTTGTTTTGTTCTGCTAATTGACACATTTGGCTGATGCCATCATAAATTCAATGTTTGAAGTGTATCCACAGATATGGCCGACTTCATTTGAACAATGTCGTACTCTCACGCATTTCTTTTCCGCACATGTGAATAGCAGATATAAAAAGATTATCCTGAGAGCTCAACAGCTGCACCTGCAGTGAATTAATATTCTGCGGGCCGGATGGGAAGCTATGGCGGGCCGTATGTGGCCTGCCTGCCACCAGTTGACGATCATTGGTTTAGAGGGAGGACGTGTTGCAGATTAAGAATCTAGATTTAAGGGAAGAGGCAAGTACACAGCAAGAGGATCGACACGTTTGAGGGGATAGGGACATTTGTAATATTGATTTTGCAGATTTGAACAATAACATTGTTTGATCACTTCTTAATATAGGCGGTCACATGATTAAGGTATATACCCATGCATGGATGAACAGTCTGTTTAATTTATGCTAAAATACTTGCAGTGATATGTGCAAGATGAGGAGGTTTTTTTCCTGTATTTAAATCTACCGTAAATGTCTTTTACGGTAATACTCTGCCAAAAAGCAATGAACAAGCTGAAGCCTGTCATTACTTAGTGTTTCATTAAGCGCTGGTTTGTTAACCATCAAATTTAAAGGCAATTATAAGTAAATGGCTACACGGATGTGTTTAATGGAAATCGGACTTTCTCACAGATGTGGTAGAGACAGATGTGAAGTGAAAGAGATTACAAGACAGGATTGGTGAGCGCCGACAGACAGAGGGAGGGATTGAGTTTGACTCTAATGCGCGGTTAGCCTGGTTAGTCATGGAAAACCTCACCGAGCATGGCATTCCCATATGGGCATGAGAAAACACGCCATCATCTGGCTAATGGTTGTGCGAGGAGCACACAGCATGACGCAGACTGGTTACATAGTTTTCAACTTCAAACGATGATCTACTTCAAAAGAGGGTTTAAGTAAATGTTTTTTTCTTTTTCCCTTGGAAAAACCCTATAGCTGGCATAGGAATATGAAAACTCCTTTCATTTGGTACCATTTGTTTGGTTTGATGGTCTTTTTTCAGCATATGCTGCAAATTCTGACATCCGGCCTTGCTATGCTAATATTATAAATGGTACCTATCTGTACACGCAGTTACATGTATTTCATATATTTATTAAATGGCATATGTGTGAAAAAAACCTTTAGTGCTTCTAATCTTTGGCAAATACCCCTGTCTGGGTATGGTACAGTATAGTACCTCTGACTCTCAGGTTACATTTCATGGTGAAAGGTATTCATCGTCTAGCTCAAGGACATGGGAGTAGATCTGGGCCCATGCTTGTGATTTCAGGTTTTCCAGTTTAAGGGTCACATCTGTGCTCCCAGTTCCACCTTCCTCTCAGACACTTGTATCCTTCCCAGATGTGTCCGCTATTGATGGTATCCGAGTTCTTGGCCAGACAGAAGACTCTATCCAGGTGGACTGGAAGAACCCATCAGCTGAGGTGGATCACTTCAGGCTCATACACACTGACCCAGAAGGACGGGAGGAGGAGATGAATGTACGGAGGAACCAAGAGGCACGCACCAAACACACTATTGTTGGTAAGTATTGTAATAGACAGAGGGCCTTTTATTTTTTTTACATTGAACCAAACAACGCCTGCATAATGCCGCCCCAGTGTGTGATTTTAGATTACATTACGGCATTACAGAAGCAAAAGAGATGCGACGTATAACACACAAACGTTGGCATTTAGTGTGTGTGTGTGTTCGTGTAGTGCCTTTGTATCGCTTTTACACAGACGTTGATTTCGGCTCTGTGATCACCTCCGCTTCCAGCTTACCGGCAGGAACTCTGTCTCCTCATTCCGTATTCGCACCTTTTGATACAGAACGGCGAGGCGGAATAACGGCGCAACATTTCCGCCTTGAACAGGCTTTGTGAAAGGGGCTATAGATTATGGCCACAGTGTGGACACAGGATATGATCAGGTTAACCAAAAACTGAATTTCCTTCTCAGATAGTATATTTGACAAGGCCCGACAAGATGAAAGTATCCAGCAGTATTTTTTGCAAAGAAAGAAATGTCAAAAAGAAAAAAAAACGTGCTATAATGGTGTAACAGAAATATATTAAAGATTTAAAACTGTGTCTTCCTGCAGGTCTGTTTCCAGGAACAGAGTACCAGATCTCAGTGCAGGCCATCAAAGGAACTACTGAGGGAAAACCTTCCTCTGTCACTGGTGCCACAGGTCAGTGTCAACTCTTCAGCACCCATAATCCATTTAACCTAAAGCGCAAATTCTGCATATTATCAGTAAGCACAAAATGGGCCCAATTTTCTTCAAATGGACTACCGCTGGACGGAAATTGCAGAGACTTGCCATTTGTGCTACCACCAACTGTGTCTGAATTGGATGACATTTAAAATGATGGATCAGCCACTTGTGGAAGTGAAACACATTAAAGAAACAGCGAGGACATCCATATTCCACTTAGTTTTGAATTGGGTGCAGCATCAAAGACAGCTCTTAACTCTTGTCAAGCCACCGGTAATTCACCAGTGGTCCAAACCTAATAGGAAAAACACATAATCTGTCACACACAATACTGACATGCGGCATGATACAACCTGGTATTATCCTCCTCACACAGCCAATGATAATGAATGCAGCCAGCAAGGAGCACGGTTATGGGTTAATGATGGAAGGCTGGAATTCACAGCCTAATAATCTGGACAGGTCGTAATGGCTGTGGTGAGCCTGTACACCAAGAGGAAACATGATATGGATGGTGTAACGACTACAAGATGCTCCCTGATGGTTGAGGTGAGAAAGTGCGTGGTTTACAGAGTCCATCTGGGAATGTTGAATTTCAGCGGTGTGGCATTGAGTTTGACGCATTTGGTCTAACATTTGGTTTCAAGACACGAGGAGGAATTCAGGTTACAGTTTCACTTTAACAGCTGGTCACGCCATTCAGTTGCGTAAAATAAATTATTTAAATGACTGATGAATGATCCACAATGGCACGACAGGTCTTAAGTTTCTCCCATCATTCTTCTTCTCATTATTGCTTTGTTATTTTCTAATTTTCTGTCTTTCATTTCTCCTCTATTCTTTCCTCCATCACCTTCACTCTCATCCACCCTTAGAGCTTACTCAGTTCAAAAGCAGTGATGGCTCTTCGGTTTTTAGACCCCGAGGCAGCCAATTTAATGGTTTTTAGTCATCAGCGTTAGCTAGGTATTCTCAAGACTTACCTCTCTTCTTTTGCAGTCAGGTACTCAAGGTCCCCTGTTACTGCTAATCTTTCTGTGTGTGAGTGTGCCACCTACACTTGCAGTAATTGCATGTGCGTGTGTGTTTGTGCGAATGTGCTAATCTACACCAGACAGACAGTGGCTTGTCTCCACTCCAGTAGCTACAATCCTTCATTTTAGGTGTTGCATGAAAAGGCTTAGAGGTGATTGAGGAGGATAGTCCTCGGCTCTGCTTGCCAGCGAGGAATGTGTTGGTTTCATGATGTCTGGCATGGTGCAACAGAGACCACGCTCACCTATTATCTCACCGAACATGCTGGTTTCATTGGGCCGGCGTGGTTAAACGCAATGAGAGATTAAAGGAACATAAGGAGGAAATGTAGAAAAGAGCAACAGCAATAAAGAAAAAAACGACAGTAAGTGCCATGGTTAAAGCAAGAAATGAGGGTAAAAACATTAGCAGAAATAATAAGAGAATGCAGGGACAAAAGGGATAAAATGAGATATCAAGATATGTATAGTTAAATCAAGAGCAAGACTAAGACAGGATATAAAAATGAATAGGTCACAAAGAGGCAATTTCAGTGACATAATGTAGCAGTGCGTATTGTGTAGCTGCTGTTATGGTATGGAACTGAGCTTTTGTCCGTATGCTATAACTGATTCTTTTTCTCACTTATCTTTACTGTCTGTCTTCCACTTTTTGTCACTTTTCTCCTCCTCAATTTCTGACTTCACCATTGGCATGTTTTTTTGTAATCATATTTTGTCATGGTCCCTCACTCTTTTAGTCTCTCCTGACTTGCCACCACTTAATGCTGAATTACCACATAAATGAATTAATGAGGCAGTGTGACAAAGATGACAAAGATTTCCCCAAACCTGAAAACATATTTTTATTGACAACGCTGTGAATGGTACTGAAATTGGTACTCGCTATGGCCTTGGCCTTGTGAACTGTATGCTGTATATAGTCATTGAATGGCGCTCAAATACTTATAGCTTGACTTCCATATGTGCATCCAGTGCGGTTCTATAAATCCTCCTCTCTCAGCCTGTGGTATGTTGGAGTTATGCTGGTCTTGCAGCATACGTATATGCAGTCTATACGTATGTGGGTCGCTATATGGTATCTTTAACATTTATGAAAACACCAGAGTCAAATGGATACTCTACTTGGAGCGAACGTTTCACAGTCACTCACCTGCCAAAAGATTACAAGGCGTATAAACGCAACATAACACGGCTGCTACTGCTGATTTAGATTCAATAAAGTCGGCACCAAGGCCAATATAACCAAAAGCAGATGGACTTGGCTTTGGTAGAGGAGATGAATGTTGAGTCTTTATGTTATCTGGACACATTATAGCACCTCATGTGGCCCAGTGGGAGAACCCTGTCTGCTCAGACTTGTCCATCAGCTCTGTACAGTAGTGCCAGGAAAATGTCAAGTCAAAATGTGAGAAGGGACATTTGATCAAGATAATGGTGTGAACTCTAACCCTTCTTTGTCTGTTCATTATAATGGGGGGATAAGAGACAGCTCTATTGGCCTGTTCATGTGTGTGTTGTACATGCATGTGTCTGTAGCAAGGGTCAGGTACAGGAGAGATGCTGTTTTTTATGTGTGGCTTTTGTTGGAAGATCTGCAATTTGTGCCCGTATTTATGTATACATACTGTACCACAGCTCTGTATCCTCAAAAGTTAGATTTTATTATTAGTTATTTTGAGAGGAAATAATATATTGAGTCTTTCTGGTGATTTGATCTAATGGCGTGTTTACCAAAACTGTGAAATTTGCATGCTTGCTAGTACAGTGGATGGATGATGAGCGGATGATTTATGATGGCAAAACAGACAAGTCAGGAAAATAGTAAGATGATTTATTTATAGAAGTTATGCATGCCATACCGTTTTGGAAACCCGAGGTCTTCAGCTTTCAGAATCTGTAAACCAACTGCATGTTGTTCAAACTATGTCTTAATACTAAGTATTTTAACAATAAAGTTGTACAGAAATAAACTTCGTAAATATAACAACAAGTTGTGATCAAAACATTCGCGATCATTTTCTCATAAGTCTACAATATCATGCTTGGTATCTTTGGAAACTAGAAATTTCTAGCTTTCCAACGCACCTAAAACGCACCATGACACAGAGTGTGAAAAGAAGCTGTCAAATTATGACTTTTTACAGTCACACTCTGGTCACACTGACACAAATCTAGCTTCTTGTCAAAATATTACACCCAGGCATATGTTATTTTCCCCCAAAACGGCAGATTTTAGTCACTTTAGTCAAGATGGCGCTGACAGGAAGTCCTGTTGGTCTAATGGCACGTTTACCAAAACTGTGAAATTTGCATGCTTGCTAGTACAGTGGATGGATAATGAGCGGATGATTTATGATAGCAAAAGCGGCCTTTCACAAGTCAGTTCTGTCATAAAGAACTACCAGCTGCTTACTGTACAAATAGATTGTTGGGTAAACATGAAACCAGCCTGTGGTGGCCAGAGGACTCCACAACAAAGCATATCTCACACCTGACACACAGTAATGTCTAAAAGAATGGCACCTATTGACACATATTTTCCCTTGGCTCCATCTGCAGACATACGGTATGGCTTCCACTATACAGTGAGGCTGTAAAGGATGAAAGATGGCCTGCTACCGTGCTCCTTGTAGTCGATGCCTCTACTGAACATGCCAGCCATAATGGATAAGCTGTTTTCCAAACGACCGGAGCCGCAGCTCGTGTTCTGTAGCCCGGTAGCCACTGTCGCTACGCAGCTAGTGGGGTAGAACGTCTGGAGAAACTCAATCCATCACACATTGTATCTTCAAAGCAAATGCAAGGCGCCCTCAGAAAGTATAGTGCTCGGGAAAAAAAGATGTAATAACATATAGGATATATCAGACAGCAGTTGTACCGCCCAAAAGAGCCAAAGGAACTGCAGAGGGTAACACCATAACACCAAAGAGGGAGAGGGGAACCTTTGTTTTAACGGAGAATGAGGCATAGTTGAATACAAGCTTTATTCAGATGGTTTTAAGTTCATTTGAAGTGAGGGATCAAAAGCATACTATCAAATGCTTTTAACTTTCATAGTTCATTTGGGCTCTCTGACAGTTGTAAATCAATTTGAAGGTTTGAAGCCCATTCATTTAATTTACTTTTATTAAATTATCTTCAGACTGACTGTATCAAAGCAATTTTTGTAGTAAAATGTTAAGATTTATCAATGGTTATTAAAATGGTCTGCTGTTTTCAGGCCTGTTTCAGTCCAGTGTTGTCTTCACTTGGGACATACAGACAGAAAGCACTGGTGGATGTCTGCTTGTAAAGGAAAATCAATTTGAAGTGACTACTGCTAACAGAAACATTTTCTAGAGTGTTGATAATGCTTGGGCGCTTTTATGTTTGTGTACTGCTGTGATAACCCATTTCCAATTGCTTAGAGTTTACAGAGCACCACATTGTTGGGTCTCTGTCTAAGATACTCCCACACTTTGGAGGATCGTGGGTGAGGATTTGTAGCTGCAGCTTGTTCTCCGGGGGGAATGCGTGCTTTGACCGGCGCAGCCATCTTACTATGCAAATCAATGCTTTTCCGTAGTTGATGATAACATTGAGTCGCCCCAACCCTATCACCAGTAAGTATTCAAAGAAACCAAACATTTAGATGGATACCTATATTAGGGTTGCTCAATTATGGCTGGGAAAATTGAGATCTTGATTATTTAACACGATTACACTGCAAACATCATGTATTTAGAAATAACATTTTGTAGCCTGCATTTTAAAGTTCAATGCATCAATCTGGTGCACTTTTAGAGCAAAATGAAGAGGCAAGAACTATGAAGAACTTCGTGCTCTGGTTAACAATTTAATCATAAACACATTGACTGCATAGATATTAATGGTCGCGTCGCAGGAAAAAAAAAGAAGTCACATCCGCAAAGCATGGTAAACAAGACACGGTCCGTGTTTCAAAATGGGTCAGGTTGCTGACATCGCACACTGAGGACAGTCGGCCCTGGTTGACAATCGCGCCAGGTTCAGGGAGCCACTATGGAGGAAATCTCACCAAGCGGCCATCCTTGACCCGACATGCGGGGCGAAAGCGCACCGCTGTAAAGGAAAGGGGTGCGCTGGATTTATAACGCAAGACAAATCATGAGCGTCATTGCAAAACAAAATGCCGCACAATAATCGTCTTATGTCGATAATCTTGTTTTCATAATCATTGGAAACCATAATCAAAATTGAATTTAGATTAATTGCACAGCCGTAGCCTATATGCTGCGTCATTGTGTAGTGGGCTCCCTTAGTAGCCCTCACTTAAGGTACTTAGACTACTGATTGACTTCTCATTTATAGGCCAACCTTAATAAAAAGGAGCTATTATAAATTGTTTCTGTGGTTTAGCTCATGACAGACTGTCAAGCAGTGCAGCCACAAGGACAGAAAAGTGACAACGGGAGGAGAGAAGAGAGACAAAGAGCGGGTATAGAGTTAGACAGCATGGTTCCTTTCTTCTCCTGGATGCATCATCAATCAGTTTTCATGATGCAGACTGCGCACTGACACAAGACTGACCTCCACTGAGCCGCTGCCACAGAGGAATCATCCTAAATGATGATTGCTTTTACATTTCCCCTTACTTCCTCTGTGTCTCTCTTACTATGCCTCTGTGACTCTTTTATTTTCTGCCTCCCTCCCTCTCTTTGCTTTCATCGAGATTCCCTCGACAGAGACTAACACCCATCCACACACATGCGCCACCAACCGCTCTGCCTGCGTCTTCCATATGTCTCCTGTGATTCCTCGAGCCCGACTGACTTCACAAACAGAGGCTCTGTGTTCTGCTGCGCTGCCGTGTCCTCGTCCCACTGCAGCTCATCCTGTGGAGCTCAGTGACCAGGACCAGAGCATGGGTTGTGTGCTAGTGATGCTCTTTTGAAGAGCTTCACAGAGCCTTTCCTTTGAGACTTTGGCTCATTTGTCATCTTCACTGTCCACTGTCCATATATAAAAAAAAATATGGATAACGAGTTTTCTGCATACACACTCTGTCAGCTGATTGAAAAAGAAAAAACAACAATCAGTGGCATTTCTTCAAAGTGCTCTATAGTCCCTTCATGCCAAACGCTGCTGAAGACTACTGCTTATGCTTACCTGCCACATGCTGCTGTTGATGGTTCTATATTCATTCTGCAGCGGTGCTGTGCAGAATGATGAGCGCTATAGCTAAAACTTCACACAATATTCTCATTAATGTCCTCTGCTCTTGTGTTTCATCTGAGTGAGGGACTTAGGTGTTGCTTGGGCGCGTCCAAAAGACCTGCCACAGGAGCGCATATATGCCAATTTAACCCCTGATACCATGATAACTAACATTCATTTACCAAAACCGAGAACAAGTAGCATGCAATAATAGCCTCTCCAGTCTCCACAAACGTACGCAGAGCAGAGACAGGTTCGTAGTGGATGACACGCTTAAGTGCTGATGGATTCTGTGTTTTTAGTTGAGCTAGACCGGGGAATATTCAGTTAAAACAGATCGGCGATGCTTTTTTTCTCTCTCATTGTTCTCCGTCAAGTTTGGTGAAATTGATGTTATGTTGCCCCGGGGCGAGTTATGTGACTCTGTTTAAAAGATAGTCTTTTAAATGCTACAATGCTTGTCAGCAACCAGTAACTTCAGAGGAAATTTGGCCTTGTGTGCTCTGATTAATTTGGCACGCAATTAACACACCAGTCATACTTTTGTTTTAATGAATACTCCACTTCTGGCATTTGCTCCTAGTGCTCTTCACCACTGTTTTTGGAAGAAGGAAATAATGGGAGTAACAGGCGAACCAGCTTTAACAGTGACATATTTTCTTTTTTTTAGTGCTGTGTGGTGGATCTAATTTATGCCAATGTGAAGAGTGGTTTGTGTGTATTATCGAAAATATGTGGAAAAGCAGGCCTAACTGATAAATATTTAAATACACTTTAAAGTGTTAATTTGAGAAGGGAATTTGGTGGTGCGGTAGGTGGTAGAAGGAGTGTTTAATTGAGTGCTATAAAATTGTGTTTCTTGCTTAACTGAGTTTTTACAGCCAATGTGGATGGAGCAGTGAAGAACTACAACTCTTTTTTTTGAGTTTGATGTTTTCACCAGCGTTGGTTTGTTTGTTGGTTTGTCCGTTTGAAGGATTACTCCAAAAGTCCATGATGGATTCAAATGAACGTACATGAAACCTGTCTTGGCGGAGGTCTGCGCTCTCCGAGTGCACTTCTAGTTTATTTATCTGCTTGTCCCTTATTCCTTTTTTTTAATCTCTTCTTCTTCAGACATTGATGCTCCTACCAACCTGGTCACCACTGAAGTAACAGAGGACACTGCAACAGTTTCATGGGATCGCATCCAGGCAGAAATAGAGGGCTACATGTTGAGCTACACCTCTGCTGAGGGCTCCAGCACCGACATCCCCTTAGGACGTGACCGCACCTCGTACAGGCTGGTTGGCTTGAAGCCTGGAGTTCTCCACACTGTCTACATCTGGGCCTACAAGGGAAACAAAGTCAGCAGGAAGAGTTCGACAGAAGCTGAAACAGGTAAACTTTGAAATACAGGAGGGATCGATGCATTTGATCTTTTGTGTGTCCACAATTACAGAGCTTCAAAAATGACCTTTATATAAATGCTGTACGAAAAGGGTCTGGTGTCTGACATAAAATCAACAAATAATCTCACAAAGGTTAGACATAAGAACATAAGACACATTTTAGTTTGAACACAGTTGTAGATGTAAAAACAAACGTTTTGACCTGTGATTCTCAGATATCTCAAGTGTTCCCAGGCAGCGTTTCTTTTCTTTCTTTCTTCTTTACAGCCTGTTAGCAGATGGAAAGATATTTGAAGTGCCTCTTTTTCTTAAGCTTCTTTGTGTAGGATGCTCTTACCTCAAATGGCACTTACTCTATATACAATGCACCAATCATTTCCCTTTGATTTTCTCTGTGTTGGTTTTCAATTTCCTCATCTTATTTTGTTAAAAAGCATCACAGTAGACATGTTACACTTAGCATACAAACCCCTCTTTGCCTGTCTTCAAGAGGGAAACTTGAACCCTCACTGAAAAAGACTATTTAACATAATTAGGCTGGACACCTCATTTAAGTGCGGTTTAGTTTAGCCTGGAGCTGAATGTCTTTAAGAAGTTTGAGAAGAGCCAATTTTGCTTCGTTAACAAAGCCAGCGATTTAGTTTCTCCTGTGTTCTCCTGTCTCTTCATCTTTGCTGTTGTGAAGTTTAGCAGCTGCTGCTGTCTGCTTGCCTTTATGTCTCTGAAGAAAAAAGCAGAAGAAGAACGCTTTTGAGTAATGACTGGCGTATATCCAAATTGCTTTAGAAGCAAAAAACTTTCAGGACATTTATATATCAGCAGTAAAAGAAGATAGTTCTCACATTTCTATTGATGTGACTGATAAATACCATCAGTATAAACGTTTGATATGTTCAGGAATAGGCTACAGTAGGAGAGCAGCAAATGTAAATCCACACAGCACAATCCACACTCACTGTAATTAGTAATTTATAATATAATATATACAGTATATCATAATATATATATAATAATAAGTTGAATTTATAATTTTTATAGTTGCACTTCTGCAGGTGTGTGTATGTCTGTGTACTGTAATGGCTTCCATTACACTCCATCAAATGCTTTAAAAAATGGTTTACTACTTTGACTTGCTGTGTTTGCTGAATATATCTGATGTCCTTTTTCCCATTTACTTTCTGTTTTTATACACATTTGATTTTCTTTTTCAATCAGGTTGAGTTTTCAGTTTTGTCCTGGTCCCTTTTTATGAGGGAAGCAGACATGTTCGCTCCAATAAGCTCACTCATACATCAACCAGCGGGAGTGCTCTTGGAAGCAAATATCTGAAGTGGCTTGAAACTCACTTTGCTAGCTGGTGACGTTAGCAATTGTGATCTCAATTCATTATGACATGAGCAATAAGGGAAAAAGTAACTATTATTAGTATTATTTGTCATGATGAGGGACAGATGTGTGGAATTATTTGCTGTATACGTATTGAAAGTTTTCATCTTCAGTGTTTTAGTAGACACTTCTTTACCCGTTTTTGGAGAATGCAAACATTCAGAGAGATGTAGAGCAGCAAAGACAAGATACAGGTTCATCTGGAAGCCAACGCAGTGATATTGTATCACAGAACATCAGTGGTTCAGATTTTTCTTAACAATGTTCTGTCACCGTCTTTTGTTTGCAATAGTAGTTTGCATGTTCTGTTAATTAACATAGCTCATAGTGTACTCATAGTAGCCCTGCTTACATAACAATGTGATATGACGTCAAACTTGGATTCAAAACTTCAAGAGAAAAATAAACTCTATGTCTCATTGCTTAATAATGAAATTATTTCAACATTGTTTCTAAAACATTTTCATTTTCTTGATGAGAAAATAACTATTTTTGATTAAAGGACCAAAATCAAACCCTCCACACACTTTGATCCAAGTTTGACGTTTCTACCTTCTAACACAGTGACCCAAGGTTATGTGTAAGAGGGAACCACATTACTGATTCGGATCGGCTGTGTGTACTTGTTATGTTTGTTCTGGATGTAGTGATGTCCTTTAGTACTAACCATAACTCCCCACGCAGAGCTGGACGCTCCTATTAACGTCTTGGCCCGAGATGAAACAGAGTCCAGCTTCAGGGTCTCCTGGGATCACACCCAGGCAGAAATTGATGGCTACGTCCTAACCTACAGCTCCTCTGAGGGCTCAAGTGAGGAAATCCCTGTCGGGTCTGACAGTACTTCATACACGCTGACTGGCCTGAGGCCTGGTGTCCTCTACACTGTCCACATCTGGGCCATCAAGGGGAGCAAAGCCAGCAGGAAGATCTCAACACAAGCTGAGACAGGTCTCAAATCTACCACTTTCTGTTCAAATCCAAAGCATTTAATTGTCTGACCAGCTAATGCCAAAATTTGAGGTTAAATGCTCATCTACATGCACTAGCATGTTAAAACAATTTCAAAGAAAATACGTTTTAAAACCTTTTTAATTTCCTAAATGGTGACCTGACCAAAACCTGGTTGTTAGATGTAGCTTTCAACCATGGTGTTATTACTCCATTACAAAAACCACAACTCTTTATGTAGAACTAGATGCTCCTACTAAGCTCTTGGCCAAAGGTGAAACAGAGTCCAGCTTCAGTGTGTCATGAGACCAGGTCTTGGAATAACTCGATGGACTGATCTATAGTCTGTAGTTTGTAGGGCTGTCCCGAATACCATTTATTGGGCTTCGAAGCTTCGATGAGAAATATTCAAAGGTATTCAAATTACATACTTTTATTAAAAACAAAAAAAACAAACATCCAAATACTTATTTGGAGGTTGATTACCATGGCAACTGTCGAAGCTTCAAAGCATTCGGGTCAGCCCGAGTATTTTGCATTCTTAATGTATTAATATCCTCCACTAACATCTTCCTCTAGAACTGGATGCTCCCGCTAACCTCTCAACCCGAGATGTGACTGAGTCCACCTTCAGCGTGTCATGGGATCCAGCCCAGGCAGAAATAGATGGCTACCTCCTAACCTACAGCTCATCTGAGGGCTCTAGCGGGGAGATCCCACTGGGGCCTGACAGCACCTCTTATATGCTGACTCGTTTGAGGCCTGGTGTCCTCTACACTGTCTACATCTGGGCCATCAAAGGAAACAAAGCCAGCAGGAAGATCTCGACACAAGATCAGACAGGTGTCAAATCTACTATTGTCTATTCAACCCACCAATTAGCCATGCCTTGATTGAAATACCCGCCTCACACATTCTTTTGTGGGGCCATGTTTATGTTTTATACATCATATCTTCTACAGTTATTCTGAAAACACAACTCTCTTGTAAACCCCAAAAGAAAAATGTGTTTCTCACATGGTAGACTAATCAGCTTGTTTGTTTAAAGAAGGCTTCCAATGTATTCATCCATCTATTTGCCAACTTCTTATGCGGGTCACGGCGAGCAAAGCAGTCCAGACATCCTTTTTCCCCAATAACTTACCCCAGCACTTCCTGAGCGGTCCCATGCACAGCTCAGAGGTGTAATCCCTCGAGCATATACTGCGACTACCCTGCAGTCTCCCCTCAGCCACTCATGCATGGAGCATACGGAGGCGCTCATGGCCATGCTTTCCAAGTGACCAAAACACCTCTACCTGCTCCTCTGGAAGAGACCTATCACTCTGTCATATAGACTGAGGTCAGCCAACACGTTGGAGAACCTCATCTCAGCCTCTTGTATCCAACAAGACAATCATTTCAGTTACATGTACTTTACTACACAACTTTTGTGACCACAGATGAAGGATGGATTGAAGATTGACTCTTTGGCTCAGCTGTCACACTGCATTTCTGCACCCAATTCCTCTCTTTGTTTTTCATTATCCTACGTCCTAACGCGTATGCAAAATCCCAATTTACCTGGATCCTTGGAGCAGCTGCCTAATTATCTGAATAGAAAGTCTTGTTCTATACTGTACCTTTTACCAGAAGAGGACAACTGAATGCCTTGAAGGACTCCTTCCTCAGTTTGACAGCCTCCTTCACTCCTGCTGTCCACCACCAGGTTTCTTGGGGTGTCTCCATGACGAGCACTCTTCACCTTCTAACCTCAGCTCCTTGCAGCTGCTTCTTTGAATAGAGTTCATTCTGTATAGAACCTATGCATGGACGGAAGAAAAATTGGCGGCTTGGAGTTGAGAGTTTGAATTATTCTGGACAGAGATACCAGGCATTTCCAGCATACCCAGAGGGCCAAATGTTCAGACCAATCTTAGTTTTCCTCCCTGAATAGGATAGATACAATTTAGCATCAGATTAGGCTCTTTATCTCTCAGAGTGATGCACATTCAAGGAGTCACAATGTGCCCGGTCCGTACCGTTTGCCTAACAGGTATTGCCACCAACTTCCAGCATTTCTGGCTGAGCTGCGAGGATCATCCGGCCACAGGGGCTCTCATGTCCTTATTCCAGACAAAGTTTTCTTGGCTCTAACCATGACTCCATATGCAGAACTGGGCGCTCCCACCAAACTCTTGGCCCATCGTCAGCGTGTCTTGAGACAAAGTGCAGTCAAAATCAACGGACGTAAGTTCAGCTACTGTTCTGATGAGAGCTCAACCACAGAGACACCCCTTGGATCCCATGCTGTCTCTTACAGGCTTACTGCCAGAGTCTATCTACATTTTGAGCATGTAAGAGGGGACAAATATAGTGGGACGATTTAAACATATCACGTCTCATATATATATATAAAGAGAGAGGGTATCTTATTTTTATGATGCAATATATGAAGGTAAACATTCTTCTCCTTGTAATAACCATCATATTACTAATGTTTTTAGAAAATGCATGCCAGATGATCTCATTTGTTTGCCTTTGGGCGAGAAATGAAACGATACATCTTGTAGTTTGCATCAGTAGTTCTTGTAGTTTGCATCTGTAGTATAATAACCACCTCCACTAACATCTTCCTCTAGAACTGGATGCTCCTGCTAACCTCTTAGCCCGAGATGAAACTGAGTCCAGCTTCAGCGTGTCATGGGATCCAGTCCAGGCAGAAATTGATGGCTACATCTTAACCTACAGCTCCTCTGAGGGTGCTAGTGGGGAGATCCCAGTCGCGTCTGACAGCACCTCTTACAGGCTGACTGGCCTCAGGCCTGGTGTCCTCTACACTGTCAACATCTGGGCCATCAAGGGGAGCAAAGCCACAAGGAAGATCTCAACACAAGCTGAGACAGGTTAATACAACTACGAATAGGCAGGATTTTCTTTCTCTGGTGAAATGGTAATTCAACATCTTGAACAAGGTAATTTTTTGACAATTTTGGCAGTCTAGATTTTTAGTTTCAAAGATATTGATTCACACAGGCAAAGCAGCATTTCACATATGGAAACATTTACCAATGGATGTTATCCCAAGATAGTTTTCTCCAATGAAGCGAGGCCTTAATCTGATGTTTATATGAGTGTGAGAATTGCTTGTCTTGTCTGTTAATGATAAAATCAACCATTCATTTTAAATCCAGATAAGGTGAAACACTCTTGCAAAACTGGATGATATACATGAACGCTTATATATGCAACATACCAAAAAAAAAAAGTAATGCGAACATATCCTGGATTCCAGGTATCTTTGCATAAACAAACAGGTTATTGATCTTACTGTTAAAAACAAACGCCTGAGTCTGACAATGCTGATAAGAATTTCCTGTCAGTCAGGGTCTGCTACTTGTGCACCTGGTTTGGGGAAATATTGGCCCCGTAGAAGCGGTACAGAACAGGTCAATATCTTTGTGCAGATGAAAGGAAGTTGTAGCCTTTCCAATGAAAAGGACAAAAACTACAGTAATTTCATACCTTGATAATAAATCTCATGATTTTAATTTATGCTGAAAACAGCATCTAATTGGGTTGTGGATTCCTGCAATTGTGGGTGTATTTTACTTCTTTAATGTTGCTTGATGTGACAATACTGCATACACTGGTATTCACAGGGGTCAAGGGTTAAGTATCGGAGGTCAGGGAATACATGTGGGTTGATCGTCAGGACAGAGAGTTACAAGTGGTGCTTGCATCACGTACGAGACCTATTTGACTTTTTGATAAACCTGCAGTAACTTGTGCCTTTGTAACATCCAAAACTGCTGATAGTCTCAAAAACAGTAATTCAGTCAAACTATAATGATCTTCCACATCTTGCAACCCAAGTGAACTTGGAAATTGCTTTATTTATTCACTTTATTTATATAGTTATTTATGCAAAACCAAAACAGCCATCCATCAATTCTAGTGCCGTATGACGTTTGATTTATTAAACTGTAAATGTCTTACAAAGTCAAAATGAGTTTACTCTAGACTTCAAAACTACCAGCACCAAAAGTCTCTGCTCTGAACTGTTTCCCACAGGCCAGGCCAGGTCACTGGGCATGTCTGGTAACTTAGTGAGGGGTAAAAATAGCAGCTGCAGCACATGGCGGACGGGTTACAACAGGGGTATCTTTGTGTGTGCCAGACGATGTGTAAAATCACCTGGGAGCTCTAAGTGAAAGCTGGATCTTTTTTCAATTAGGCAGCAAATGGCCGAGATTTGGATTATAAACTTGTCTCGTCGTAACTCATTAGAAAGAAACCGTCGGTGGCTACAGACCAACGTGGTGCTGCTGAGTTCAGATAGGAAAGCCATTGTGTCGAAAGATATCATCTGGGACACATAAAAGCACGTGTGTTATTACATTTGTGATTTTATTGGACCTAGTAACAAGCATCATTAATATGTCCGTTAAAACTGTCTCAAACCAACATCAGTGTGTTTCACAGACCTTTTCAGCAGCATTGCTTTAAACTACTGATAGCACCAATGGCACAGCTAGATTTGTCACGCTTCATACTATTTTCTCCCATTACAATTTAATTACCAGAAAAGCGGTTTAATTTTTTTCAATTATAGTAAAAACATTGGATGAATCCTGAATATAAACAGAAGGCAATATTTTCTACCAGAAGAGGACTGAAAGTATGAGACTTTGGCTGATTTTGTGCGTCATGGTGATATGCGCTTCCTCTAATTTCTTGAGCCATGGGAGTTTAAGGCTCCTACCGTTACAGCAGGCATCTTTGTGTCAAGCAAATTATTTCAGCGTGTGTTTCAGGTCAAACCTCCAAAGCAAGGCAGATGAATAACTGCCAGTTTATCTGCAGAGGCAAATTGAAACTGTGCAGGCGGCTGGTATTCATCTCTGGTGTTGTGCTTCAGATGCAGAGAGGCTGAAAAGCTACAGTGTCAGATACATTAATGTTGTCATTGAGGTAGAGAAAAGGAATAAAGTGGGATGAATGCTGCACCGCAAAGCTATGTGTCTGTGTTTGAGAAACACTTACGAGAGTTTGAGAAAGGTTTCTACTCTAAAAACTGAAGCATTTTTTATTAAAATGATGATTTAACAAAAATGTTAAAACATCTGCTTAATTAAAGAGACTATTTTCACTCACAAATTGATTATTTTCCCCAGTTTTAGTGAACAAACTCAAGTAAAAGCAGCACCAAAAATCCACTGGTAACCCAATCCAGACCTGAGTTGTAAAGATGTATTAATAAACATACAGTATACACCATGTTCCTGTGCTGTAATCCACTCTCCAATCCACAGACATTGATGCCCCTCAGGACCTAAAGGCGACCGATGTGAAGCTGGAGTCGGCTCTTTTGACTTGGGTTCCTCCTCTCGCTGACATTGACGGGTACATCCTCACCTACAGAGATGAGGACGGCAACATGGAGGTACTTAGACACCACACTAAACATGTTCCACAACTGAAGTATTAAATTCTTTGTCTCACAATATATAAATACAGAGATAAGCTATTCTGCACCAGGGTATATTTGCATATATAGTTTTTATACAACTGTTATATTAAATTACAAAGAGCACACCTTCGTATGGAAAACTGAGTTTGACTGTGTAGGAGGATGCAAAAACCTTTTATTCTGCATTGGGTAAAAACAGCTGCCGTTCATTTGAGCATCCTGTAGCCAAATGGTAATATTGATCTATACAATGCTGGATTCTAAGTCATGCCTTTGTCTTTACAAGCATACAAATACCACTTTGAAAACAGTTTATTCACTATATGCTGAGGCAACAGTAAAGGTGTGTGTTCAATTTAAGCTCTGTAGAACGCTGACCTCTTGTGGTCAAAAATAAAATGAATCCACTCAAAGTATTTTAAAGACATGGATGAGAGGATTGAGCTTTTACTTGACCCTTTTTTAAGATTTAAAAAAAATGTAGGTGAGATGTCATCACTCATACAGTGAGTGTTTAGTAAGATTAACTGCAGTTGTTGTTTATTGTATTCAGACGGTTGAAAAGCAGTTTGGGGCCAGAGTGAGGAGTTTTGCTGTGTCCAGTTTGGAGACGGGGAAGAGATATATTGTCACCATCATTGCCTACAGAGGGAACAAGAGGAGCAAGGTGGTAGAGACCATCTTCAGAACAGGTACTGCTGTTTTCTGTGTATGATGCTCTTTCTTTTTTATCATATTATTACGTTGGTTTGCCTGACATTTATGAAGTCATGTTATTCTGCACTGTAACATCACATCATGAGTATTAAATAAACATTAATAATGCTGTCCCACCTCTCCCCTAGTTGGCCTCCTGTACCCCTTCCCCATGGACTGCGTTCAGATCATGAGGAATGGTATTACGAAGAGTGGCATCTACACCGTCTATATTAACAACGACCGCTCCAAACCAATTGAGGCTTACTGCGACATGGAGACTGATGGAGGCGGCTGGCTGGTACGAATCACTGATAAACTTCACAGACCAAAATATGGAAAGACTATCTTTTGAATGAAGTTTCATGATATTAATACTACGATTTATTCTTCTATTATTATTCGGTAAATGGTAAATGGACTTGCATTTATATAGTGCTTTTCTAGTCTTCCGACCACTCAAAGCGCTTTATACTACATGTCAGCTAGCACCCATTCACACACCCATTCACACGCCCATTCACACACAAGGTGCCAACCTGCCCATCAGGATTTAATCTAAATACTCATTCACACACCGATGGCACAGCCTTTGGGAGCAATTTTGGGTTAAGTATCGTGCCCAAGGACATTTTGACATGTGACTGGAGTAGCCGGAGAACGAATAGCCAACCTTTCCGTTTGGTGGACGACCTGCTCTACCTCTGAGCCACAGCTGCCCCACATATTAACAGTAATGTTTATTATGTACGCTTAATTTATACCAGTAAATATTAAAGGGGCATTCCAACAACTCAAATAGCCTGTGAAAATAGTTGTGTAATGTCTCCTTTGGCTTTTCATAGTCTGAAAAATGATCCTGATGATGTCCACATGCTGTTGAGTTGCCTTATGGGTAATGTAGGATCCAGTGTTTTTGGAGCTAAGGACTAAAAGTCAAGATATCTGGACCTCTGATGCTTCAATTTGTATTATTCTTTTACAAGATACAGTGTGTAGGATTTGGTGGCATCTAGTGGTGTGGTCGCAGATTGCAACCAACTAAATACCCCTCCGCTCGCTCCTCCCTTTCTAAGACTGCATTGCGAAAGGCTCTCATAGAGCCAATGTTTTATTTGAGCAACATGGCGGACTTCCACTCCCTACTGTATGTAGATATGAAGGGCTCATTGTAAGATAACGAAAACACAACGATTCTTATTTTCAGGTGATTATACACTAATGAAAACATAGTTATGAATATTATATTCCATTTCTGCTAATAGATCTCCTGAAATCTTACACACTGTTCCTTTAAATCTTAGTCCAGAGATGGTAACCTACATCCCAAAGCAGATAGTAGATAGACACATTTGTGTAACAGCTGTCAGTGAACAACCTGCCCTCGCTGCTTTCAGGTACTCCAGCGACGTACGACTGGCAAGCTGGACTTTATGAAACGCTGGAGACAGTACATAGCCGGTTTTGGCAACATGACAGACGAGTTCTGGATTGGTGAGCACTGGTTCCCCGCGGACGTTGAAACATGCACATATGAACGGTAATGGAGTATTTCTTCTTGCTTTCACATTCTCTTGTCTGGCTGTTCCCTCAGGTCTGGATAAGATATATGAGCTGACCAACACTCCTACTCAATATGAGCTGAGGTTTGACCTGGGCCTGGGCGCCGAGAGAGCCTATGCTGTATACGACAACTTCAAGATTGCGCCGGTCAAGCAGAAATTTAAACTCACTATTGGCAAATACAGCGGGACAGCAGGTGAGCCTTTCGTTCCTTTTTCCAAACTACCAGCAGCAATACAATAGACAGCATGTGTAGCTTTCAAAACTTATATTCTCTCTGACACTTTACTCGAATAGAAAGAGCTATAGAGAAGAAGAGAGGGCAGGGATGGCAATGAGACAGACAGTGGTGGGAATACAGGAGTTTCAAGCAGTCGGCACCCTACCCATCATTCTGTGGGGTGCAGAGGAAGATAATACACACAAACAGTATGTAGGATATTTGTTACAGAAACATATATTCATTTAGTTATAGACGGAAGCTATGAGGAGAAGAAGAAGGCAGGTTTTTAGTGGGCTTTGAAGCCAGACAGATACAGACACACAGCAAGTGGGATGCTGTGTCTACACATAGCAGAGTGTGCTGATACAACATATACCGTATCTCTCTATTTTTGGCCTTTTATTAAATTTCTTCCATCAGAGAACACACGGAAGAAAAAGAAGAAGTGAGCAGCAAAATCTGAGAATATATTCTTGATGGAGGAGGGTTGAACTGGAGACCAGCTGTTCTTTAGAGTTTTCTACTAATTATTATTGTTGATGATCTCCAGGTGACGCTATGACCTACCACCAAGGCCGACCCTGGACTACCGTTGATAATGATAATGACATCGCCCTGGGTAACTGTGCCCTGACCCACCGTGGCGCCTGGTGGTACAAAAACTGTCACCTGGCCAACCCCAACGGGAAATGGGGAGACAACCGACACAGTTTGGTGAGTGAGCAGTGAGGCAGTCCTGCATTGGATCATGTATGATGGTCATAAGGTGCTATCCTGCCATTAGTGTGGATATGCCAATGTGGGTTTAAAAAGAGCTGCAGCTAATAGAGTGGTCCATCCGGTACTCACAGGTACTTGCATCAACAATGCACAAAATTAGTTATAAGTGTATTAAATCATACTGTTCACAATAATACTATACAAACATAACAGGTTGATGGTTTAACATCAAGGACAAAGTATTGAAGTTGACTCTTCTGGTGTAGTGTACCTTCGCACCAATAGGTGGTCAAGATTTCTTTATTGATACCTACTCAAAGGGTTAGTTTGTTGTGCAGACGGGAGATTCAGCATCCAGAGTTAAAACAAGACACTCACAGCTCAAAGACATCATACTTTTAACCCTGCCAACGACGCCTCTCAGGGTCACAATTCACATTTTTGTCCTTTTTGTTATCTTAACCTGTTTTTGGCACTGTACAGAATAAGCCCTACTGTTTCTACCCGGACGACAATAGAGCTGCACCAAATGTTGTTTCCCATTGGAGAAGAGCTGCTCGCGACGAAACGCGATTTGAGCTGCGTTCGCCTCACATTACAGCGTGCAGCGCCCAAAGTTGGGCTTTTCTCGACACAGCGAAAAGCCGTTGTGGTGTGACGCAAGACATTGGAAATAATGGGATTCAGAGCGCAGTGGTGCCGTTGTCCCATTGTGTCTGGAAGGGCCTTCAGCGAGTGAGAGACAGAGAGAGAAATGGAGAGTAATAAGAGGAAGAGACTCAAGGAGGGGCAAAAAATGAATGAATAAATGAAAACTGATAAACATTAGTTTATGCCCGAGATTCAAACAACTTCACGCCGGAGGGGTTATTCAGTTTTCTTTTCGGAGAATTCAAAGTAAAATTGAAAGTAGGCCTATTTAACATAAAAATTCGTATTTTGTTATTTTCATTCTGTACAATTTTCTCCGCTTTGGTTTAGAAATCCTCCCTATTTTCGAGGTCTCAAGGTTAGCAAGTATGCTCAAAGAAAATCAAAACAAATACATCAAAATAAGCATCATCATATTATCGAAATATTATCAATTTTTAGAACTCCCAAGAAAGTCATGACAAAGTGCTTCTACACCTACTTACTCCAGGGCTTAAAGTGGCACTGGCAATGTTATGTAATGACAGACTTGTACTAAACCAAGTTAGCAGTTAACAGTCTTCTTCTTGAGATAATGCTGTAGCCTGTCAAACATCACGCCTTCACGCCAGTGACTTATTTTATTCTCCAACTTGGAGTAAAGTTTGAATCTGCTTCATTAAGTCAAGCTGTACTGGAGACTTGTTGTCCGTGAATAATAAGTGGATCCCAAAACTGTTTTATTCTCTGTGTTTGCCCCTTCAGCTCAAAATGTCAATGTGGCAAATAAAATTTTCAGCAAGTGGCGTTCTTGATTAATTCAGCAGTCATCGGAGGATATGAGGAAGAGTTCTGCTGTTATTTTTCTATTCATTTTTCATCGTGCATACCTCTAAATGCTTAAGGAAATACAGTTAGTAGTTGTACAGCTACCACTCACAAGCTGCTCATCCTGTATCGATTTGCTAGTGCTAAAGTGATGCACAACAAATTCAACTAACCATCATGATTAAAAAAAAAACATTGTTTTTAGGGGTTCTTTCAAAACATACTTACAAAAAGACAAACAGAAAAAAAAGAGTAGAGTGCTGACCGGGAGGCCGTTCCCTGGACAGCAATCAAAGACAACTTCACCCCAGACCACTTTTAGTTGTTTTGTTTGGATTGTCGAGATGAAGCAGAAATGGCCTAAATCCATCAGCGGTGATAAGAAAACACATTTCTCACACCAGCTATAAACCATAAGTGTTTTTACCAGGCTGATAGGGTAACAACAACAGTTATTATGTCTAAGGGAGTCTGATACTGAAGAAAATGCCAGGGGATTACTCTGCTCTTGTCAAGATTTCATCCATAATATTGCCGCTGCAGATGTCTCCCGCAATGTTTGTCGGCGAAATGCAATAACAGTCAAAACAAGTTTGTACTCACATGAAATGAAGCCAGAGGCTGGCGTTTATTAGTGTTTGTCATTCCGCCTGTCATTGCTGCCTGCCTCTTCTGTGACTCTGTCTGTCACCCTTTTCATGTCTCCCTCATTTCCCCTCTCCTCTCTCTTTCATCACTCCAACGTCTCCTCCTAACCACACTTTGCGTTCCCCTCTTCGATCTCTCTCTCTCGCTCAATCTGCTGTCCTGTTGTCAGGGAGTGAACTGGGAACCGTGGAAGGGCCACCTGGTGTCCCTCGACTTCACCGAGATGAAGATCCGCCCTTTGGGAGCGTTGTCCAGCAGGAAGAGGCGATCGTCGATGGCCAGAGAGAAGAGCAGAAACCTCCAAAAGAAATAACAGAGCACTCCCCACTAAAACCACAGTACTAAAACAGACCTGCCATCACACTAGATTTGGGTGTTTCTATACATATGTACATACATATGTCCCCACTACATGCCTCTATGTGTCTCAACTCTTGGACAATATGTGCACTTCTTTGGGAAAAGAGAGAAATGCCAATATGCAATAGTAACTTATTATCCGTTTGTATACAATGAGATTCATCAGAAACTCCTGGGTTTAGTGTGATTGTGGGAAAGCGGCGAATAGAAAAATGCCTTGGAGTTGTTTTGAAGTGAACATTAACAAGTTTAGTCTTATCAGTTATAATGTAATTGTTATTTTTTTTTAAAACTCCTGTTTCACTGATTCTGGTAGTAACCTCTATTATAAATTAGTAAACAGTAGATTTAAGTTAAATTGGGAAAATCCAATTTTTCTCCAATAATTACTGCATTCATTTTAACTTTCTTTTCAAGCCTCAGGGCAGCAGCCCAGGTTATTTGTATTATATTTGTTTATGTTATGTCCTATTAAGAGTTTGAGTAGCAACTTTTCTTGTGTATAGTATTGTCATAACAACATAAATGTTTAAAAAAGTGTTTTGTTTTGAGTTCAGGTGTGAACGATTAGCGATTTATTGCCCTGAGTTTATTGACTATGAAGTTGGCTGACTGTGTCACATTCAGCTGTCGCCGTGCCACAAACACTGTCACATCACATTAGTGTGTGCAGGACGAGCCAGAGAGTTACAATGGATGGCTGTCTTGAATGACCATATTGCTCCTGCTTTACATTCATAAGATACCGACAGCGCATATCAATCAGCGTGATGTGCCTACATCAAGCGTCAATAAGGATGAAGTGTGTTTGCCCCATCCGCAGGGACTTAATGAACAAACTCTTGTTTTCAATCTGGAAAGCTGACAAAGGTTATTAATACTGCTTTGACTTTGACTTTATTACATTATTACATTTTTACACTTTTATTACAAACTGTTGGTTTATGAGACATGGATGGAGCACATCAATCTACATCTCTGCTGATCTGCCAGAACTCATCTAAAGTCCCCGCTAGTCATAAATTGTGCATTCACTTTAACGTCCTTTTAAACCTTCATGGCCCATAAGCTTTTATTCCAACCAATCCTCAATCAGGATTTTCAAGGTCAGAAATGAGGATCCTCACTATAGGATTTTAAGAACGTGTTTATGGGTCTATTTTGTTTTACTAATTGTATTGTCAGACTAACATTATAGTTGCTCATTTCATATTCCTGCTACAGTTTCACCCAATAAGTAAATAAAGGTTTTGTTACATGAAGACATTGTCATTTTCTAAAGACTTAAAGGGTTACGAGTTGAACAGAATGACAAGCGAGTATCTTTTTGCAGAGGTGGAAGTTGAATGTTTACCATGGGAATATCAGGAGGGGGTTTATATATTTAAACTACTACTGTAGTGCTTTATTACCGTATCACTGTATTGATCCATCTTGAGATAAAACAAGATTTATGTTAGCAGCTCTGTGAGGCTGCACTGAGCTAAATGCCAAAATCCTTTTGTTATGATAGCCCTCTTAAAGAATACAATCCCATTTTTTCCTTCCTTATGCAATTTCAATGTAACTATAGACTGCTGGAGCTCTTATATTTGCTTCAGTTGAACTGGATGATTTTGTTCTTCATCACTTACATTAAAACTGCTTTAAGAAGGATCTTCACAGCTAGTAAGAACAGGAGGAGCAATTACAGCGACCAGTAACCCTTCAGATTTACAGATAATTAAGTCCATATTTTAATACATTCATGGCTCACAATGACATTTACAACATGCTGATGTTTTGCAGGTAACGTTCATTATCATAGTTTAGCGTGCTAGCATCAGCTGAGGCCCATGGATGTCATAAGTTTGCGAGTATTTGATATTATTTGGACTAATTGAAAAGTTGACCTGATGATGGCACTAGATTAAAAGATAAGGGACTTATTTAAGTTATTGTGGGGGAATCTGTACCAGATTCCATGATTATCCAGTCAACAGTTGTTGAGACATTTCACTCTGTGAAAGAAAAAGCCAACCTGCTGGTGGTGCTATAGAGGAAGAGTTGGGGGATCACCAAATTCATTGGGACTCATCCTCTGGGGACCATGAGTGTTGACAACCAATCATAGTTGTTCAACTATTTCAACAGACTAAAAAATATGATAGAGTAGGAGAGTATACAGATTTGAGTTTGGAGTATATAAATCTATACCCCCAACGCTCTGAAGAAGGCTCCGTGCCGAAACACATGAGCGTATGTGTATTGTGATGTGAGCCAGTTAAACAAGTGAAATGCTAGGTCTTGCACTACACCGTGAATCCCATTGTGCAAAGTGCAGCCTCCTTTACCAAAAACATATTTCAACAGATTGTCAGAAGCTTTAGTTCAATGATCTACATCTCAAACGTCTCCTCACAAAGCTAAGTTGCATTACTAATTTGAAAGAAAAATCACCTAATTAGCTTTTTGCCTGAGTTTTCAGCAACATCCAAGTGTTCATCAGCAGCAGATGAAGTTTGCTCCATTTGAATTCACATTATTAAAACTGCAGTAGGGAAAAATATTTTTGGCATAATTGGGCAAAAATTCCATAATAACCTTTCAGCATATTGCAATTTAAGTGTTCTGAGAGAAAACTAGACTTCTGCACCTCCTCATGGCTCTGTTTTCAGGCTTTAAAAAATCTAGAGAGAGAGAGAGCGTTCCTATTGGCTGTTCATTCAACAGAGGCAGCTGTAAATCACTCGTAAACTCCAATTAAATGTTCAAACTAGGCAGCGCTGATCAAATATGAATCAATATTCTGTTACTGTAATGCCTATTTCTGACTCAAATGTTTTCAGAAACATCATGTAGTGCACTGTTTAGCTGTAAAATGAGAAAGTTTGCTCCGGTTGGTGGGCGGTGCTTGGTATTTCCTCAACTGATCTCAACATGGCGGCCGGGTCACAAACTTTCTCATTAACATGAGAAACATGTTCACAGTAACAGAATATTGATTCATATTTGATCAGCGCTGCCTAGTTTGACCGTTTGATCGAAGTTTGCGCGTGATTGACAGCTGCTCAGAGACGGCGGGCTCCAGCTCGGCTCTGACTGCTTGTTTTCCTCCGGTCTGTGAAATCTTGCAGATGCCATTAGGAGCACCGGAGGACACAGAGACACATGCTTTTTTTCAGATTACCTGCCTCATGCACTACTATCAGGCACCTTTTTTATAAAAATAACTTTTTTTTAATCATGTTTGCTCCAATTCTACCCACTGCAGCTTTAATCTTTTATGAAACTTGGACGATACACAATAGACCTGCTCAGTGAGTGCTCACGCTCTATGATAGTTTCTCTATGCAGAGCTGCGGCGTTCCCACAGTGCAACACTTTCATCATACTGAATTGAGTAACTGAACTCGCAGGCAGGGACTGATGACTGTTTGCCGTCTGGTCTCTCAACAGTTCCCCAATTCTACATCCTGTAATCTGTAGACGGCACCATTCTCACACAGCTGCTAAAAGTTTAATATAAACAGCACATTACACAATTTAAACACAAAGAAGATCTAATCAAACAAACACTGCACCACTTTGGGAATGCCATTCCTTCCTCAAAGGCCAAATGAAGAAGTAAAAAGAAAATATCTTTTGAGTGTTTATTCATCTAAATCAAATGAGAGTGTGAGAAGGCTTCTGCCTGAAATTTGGCAGCAAATATTTCTAGCATAGCATTTCATTTCAACTTTCAAATGAAATGTCTCACAAAAGCTCATTGATGCGAAAGGCCTTTTCAGCCACAGTGATTGCAAATTACTTTAAGGAGATTGGTTCCTGCCATTGCTCAGCAAGGCAAGTGGTTTGCTTAGTGCCAGCATAAACAGAGAGAGAGAAAGAACCTCTCTCTCTCTTTCTGTCTGTCTCGTCTGTGTGGTTACATACAGTACAGCACAAGCTCGCAGACGTACACATTTGTCTGCCTGTGTTGCTTTGGTCGACGCTTACACCGTGGGTTCAAGTGTGATGTGTTTTTTCCATGAGAGAACTTGGTAATGTAACAAGGGAGTATTTGTATTAAGGGGTGGAGTGTGTGCCATTCATGGAAAGAGAGAAGTACAGACCAGACAGAGAGGAGAGGAAGAGAAGAAAAGAGACTTTAGAATGAACTTCTGTTTGTCAAAATGTCTCTCAGCAAATGGGAGCAAAAAAAATACCACTGACTCACCCTCTGACCACTGACTCACCAAGATCATGGTGCAAGTCTTGCGTTATATGGTACATTATAGACACGGTGTGAGTTCTCAGCCAGGTCCGTGGGCTCCCAGTGGCCCTGTAGATTTTTTAAATAAATAACCTTTTTTTTTTCTTGATTGATTTTCTTTTTCAAACATATGCCAACATAATTGTGAAATCTGTTCACACTGCATTCTGGCTGCATCGTCTCTGTCACATCTCTTGTTGCTGCTGTTCCAATGTACAATGGAAGCATTATACAAGTAACTTAGCCAGCGGAAGTAATGAAGTACATTAACTCTCATTAACAAATTCATTTCTTTGTGGGATTGGAGATTTAGGGGGATCTATTGGCAGAAATGAAATGTAATATTAGTATGTTTTCTTTAGTATATAATCACCTAAAAATAAGAATCATGTTTCGTTACCTTAGAAAGAGACCTTTATTTTTACATACGGAGAGGGTCCTCTTCATGGAGCTGACTACAGTAGCCCAGAATGGACAAACCAAACATTGGCTCTAGAGAGGGCCATTCACGTTTTCGCGTCGGCCACAGCAGTTCTCCTACATGCTTGGTCAGCCCGTTCTCACTCCCAGGGCGTCACAGCCATCTGCGTTTGATTGCGTCGCACAAGGCACCCTTTAACCCTGGTAAACGCACTAGGCGTTCCATTAACTGCAATGTAAACCCTCCGTGGCAACAGTAAGCTCTCCAAGAAAATGTGTGTGACGTAGTTTTAAGAGCAAAAGGCGCAGGTGGGCTTTCATCCACGAGACTGCTATTCAGCCATGTTCACAACGTTCAATGTCATTTTCACTTTACAAATGTAGTAGTTTTAAGCCCAACCATGTAGTTCTTTCCTAAACCTAACTAAGTGGTTTTGTTGCCTAGTTCAAGGGTAGCTATAGTGGTTTTGATGCCGAAAATAAAGTTACGCCGAGGGGCGTGACAAAGCAGCGGTATGTCTGTGACAAGATGGGATGAGAACATGTTAGCTTCGCACATGGGAGAATTTTCAGTTGGTTGCAATCTGCAACCTCACCTCTAGATGATGCCAGATCCTACACACTGCACCTTTAGCATACTAAAAAGAAAAGTCACATGAAAAGGCATGATAAACTGTGAACAGAAGAAAGGAGCCAAATCAGCAGCTGCAGCATAGAAGAAGCTGCTGGTGTGTCCGTGTCCGCAGGAGGGCAGAGCTCCAGAGAGGTGACACTCTGCACAACAGTGCAATTAAATTAAGGACGGTGTCATTATGGGGTTAAGGTTAGCAATATTGCACCTTGGCATGGTTCAAAAATGTTGCATCTACCTTAATTAATCACTGGTTTAATGCACTACAGGTGAGCATGCTAAGTGACACAGGTCAAACACACCCACAGGTGCATCATGCACCAAAATGTTAACATCACAGTGGATCCTCCAGCATCTTCTGGGTTAACTGAGGAACTTTTATTTTTTCAGTGAGGTGTGAGGCCTTCCTGCTGTTTGTGACTTTATCCCTGATGTGACTGCAGAGCCTTATTCAGCGCAGTGGGACAGAGAGGCCGGGTGGACTGGTTATATTCTGCTCTGAGAAAGAACGAGCTGAGAAGCTGAACCTGGAGCGGACTTTGGAGGACTTTGTGGTGCTCAAGACTGGTGACAGGTGAGTACAACAACAAACCCATTGACTGCGTTGCTTAGGAACATAGCATTGTGTGTGTGTGTGCTACTTTGCAGATTTAATTCTTGCTGCTAACTATTGCTTGTTGCACCCGCCGCGGTGTCCTTCGATTTTTTATTTATCGTCAGTCATTTTTGTTTAATTCTCTAAGTCCTCTTTTCTGGTTAATTCTTCAGTCGTGAGTCTATACAAAGAAAGGTGGTTGTATATTCATGACTGTTAATCAGTTGTATGCACAGACTGCAAAGTGCCATCTATAGAAATTGAATTAGCTGTTGGTTTTTTTTACTTCAGGGCTCAGTGGTGTGATGCTGTCACACCACTGAGTGTGTATATTGACATTTAATGCAATTTATTTTGTAACCTAAAGGTGTTCTTCTTTAATTTAACAGTAGACAGGCTTTTACTTGAGTATAATATTCTTTCCATCCCTGCAAGTAGCACATCTTCAGGCAGCCTATGTAATACCTAAGCAGACATATTTTAGGCATCAGATGCACTTCTTACCAAATTGTGCTCTTACAGCAAATGTCAAGAGCCACAGCTGGCTGGCCATGCTTGGTTTGTATTCTAGTCAACTGGCTGGGTGATTTGAATGTGGCTACTTACATGTACTTGTCATGCTCAGTCACAAATGTGCCAATGGGGATACTAGTCGATGTCAGCTGCACGGCGAGGGGGTGAGCACTCGACAATGGTCGAGAACCACTCAACTGAAATTGTTAAAAATGCTGTCACCACAATGATTGTTGTTTACAATTTACCACACCTTGGCTAAGCACATCAGTGATAAAAAAAAAGGATTTGTCAGGGAGTTGGATACACCTCCTGATCGAATGCGAGATGCGACGGTAAAAAGATGAAAAGTCGTGAAAGATAATTTTCACACCTTCAGGCCTTAAAGAATGTAATAAACAAACGTGTTGTTTACACTGAGATTTAAGTTATGCTAATACTTTGAAAAATATCTCACGCAGGTTAAGAATGTGGATCCGTGAGCCGCAACAAATCTCCCAAAGTACATGTCTGAGCTTTAGCATTGTGAAAGATGAATTGCTCCTCAAGCCAAACTGATTACTTGCATCAAAGATTGCTCCGTTACGGCCATCAAAGCGATGATGAAAATTACATGTTCATGAGGATCACTAGAGGCAGAAGTGCTTATTAACTGCATTGCCTGTGAAGCTTTCAGTTTTGTTTATTTACACAGTTTATACCATAAGAAACCTTCATCCACTGCTTTTATCTACTTATTTTCCATAACTCACTGCAGGAAAAGTGGATGTAGTGTAATAGGAACATTTTTAGGCAGATGTCTTGCTGTATGCGAATACACCCACCACAAACAAATGTGGCTCTTTGTTGTTGTTTTTTTTCTCATATTTCATAGTCAGTCACAGTTCCTGTGGTCTCAAAAAGCACAGTGTGTTAACAGTCTGCAAAAATGACCAGGAGCTTTATTCCCGTATGCTCAAAATAAACGCATTGGCTGTATTAATCTTCCTTTTTTGTGAGCTTAGTGTCTGAGTCTTAACAGCCACGTTGAATGAAGAGGCCTGTTCAATACAGTATATGACATGTTCACACACAAAGATAATGACTTTATGTCCAAACTCAAAGGCTCTGTTAACTTCATTTTACATCAGAAACAGAAAGATGAGATTCCACAAAGCTACAAAAATACTTTATTTTTCTTCCTGTCATCTTCCGCATTGTGCAGTCCTTTATCATTGTATCTCTATATGTCAGGATAAATTATGCATGCAGAGCTACCAACAAAGCCCAGCCAGGCACATAATAAAAAAGAAAGAATTACCATGGCATTTTTTTCAACTGTGGAACAACAGAAAACACGTCTTAAATATACAATGTCATGCTTAATTGGATGGGATCAAAAAAAAAAAAGTGGTGATATATAAAACTATCGAGGACGGCAGATTTGCTGTTCAAACAGATGACAAATCCTCTCAGTCCGTTCCCTCTGATCAAAAGCAAAACATATACAAAACATATATATTTCATATCCCCTACTTCTTGTTTCCTGCAACTGATTTACATATTTTCTATAATATGATCTGTTCAAAGTGAGAGAAGTCAAAACACAGCAGGGCGCTACATCATAAATACTGCCTAACAGGTGTTAAGAGAAAATCATGGACGGTGTCAACATGTTAACAGCAAACAAAGTCATCTTATTAATGCAACCAACACCTCAGCAGAATAAACATTTATAGAACAGGGCTGTAAGAACACCCACAATACGGTATGATGGATTGGAAAACTGATAATGAGTATCACTCGTGGTCAGTTGGTAATTGACTGCAGCAGGGGGGCAACTGAGATGTGATGAATTAAAAAAATATTAGTCCTCATGTCTGAATAAATGAATGTGTTTAGTAGAAATAGAACAACATCATTTTCTGGCACATAATCCCTGTAAAAACGGAAAATTTTAATTTTTGCTCTTGAAGGTACAGTGTGTAGGATGTGGCGGCATCTAGTGGTGTGGTTGCAGATTGCAACCAACTGAGTACCCTTCCTCTCACTCCTCCCTTATCGAGTGCAAAACCGTGGTAACACCGTTTGCCATAATAACACTACTTTAGGAGCAACGGAAGTCATACGGCGGCTGGCGGTACCACGGTTTTGCACTCTGCAGCTCACGTTATCGCAGTTTCACAAGCGTATCAGAGAACTATGGCGAAGAGTATAGTAGCAAAGAGATGAAACTCCAGTGTTTTTTTTACAACAGCCGCTGCCACCATTTTGGACTGAAAACGCTTATTATATTTATATTATTTTATTGTTCAACACAGGCTATTTTGGTAGACTATGACCCTAGAATAGAAATCATTTTGTTTTACTTTTGTACGGCACTTCCGGTAGTCGCTTTCAGTCCAAAATGGCGGTAGCCTAGCTTTGTTGCTGAGCGCTGGCATTGCAATGGAGCACTTCTTGGCCATATACGTTCTTTGATTACGGTGGCCTTCAGATAACGTAAAAACACTAAAGGCTCTCTCTAGAGCCAGTGTTTGGTTTGTCCATTCTGGGCTACTGTAGAAGCATGGCTGAGCAACATAGCAGACTCTGTGACGAGGACCTGCTCCCTACGTAGATATGAAGGGCTCATTCTAAGATAAGAAAAACAACAATTCTTCGTTTCAGGTGATTATACACTAATTGTACTTATGAATATTATATTCTATTTCTGCTAATAGATCCCCTGAAATGTTACACACTGTTCCTTTAAGTTTTTCTACAGATTAAACAAACAACATATAACATGTTAATTATTAATTATTATTTTTGCTTTGGACAGAGCAAGGCTAGCTGTTTCCCCCTGTTTCCAGTCTTTGTGCTAAGCTAAGCTAACAGCTACATATTTACCATACAGATATGAGAGGGGTATTAAGCTTCTCATCTGACACTCAGCAAGAAAGCATATATAGAGTATTTCCCAATCTTACCTTTCTTTTATCTGCTTCCTATTTCTATCATTATCTTAACGAAAGCCACAGTCTGTAACAATGACTAGAAACTCTGTAAACGGACGCATACAAACCACAGTGACACGTTCAGACAACCCCTGAACATGTCGATGAGTCATTTCTTGGCCAGTGTGGTCGATAGCACCTATTAGTGATCATGCATTGCTACAGAGGGTTTTATTTTGCAGGGCAAGCTTTCAAATTAAGCTCAACGAGTACTGTTTCTCTCTCTGAACATGAAGCAGAAGAGACAAACCCAAATTTCCACATGGGAACGAATCCGTCTGAGCAGTAATGAAATGAGTTGGGGCCTGTTTTCCCAGCAGCATTTGAGCAAGAAGATCAACTGAGTGTCTGTGTAAGCTAATGCCCGAACATGATGATACTGCTGAGATGCTGCTGCTTAAATGGGCTTTGAGATACATACACTTAAAAATAAAATAAAAAAAATTGAGCCTTCAGGCGCAATCCACTTGAAGCCCAAATCATTTGATTATTTCAGAGGGTTTCTCTTCTCTCAATAGTTTGAATATAAGTTCAGAACTTTCTTTGAATACTCTTAAAACATGTTTTTTTGGACCACATAACTTAATAGTTTGACTTAGAGATTGAGGTCATTGTGTTTGTTTCTCAAAAGACGTGATGACGTTGATGTTATTAAATGAAGCTGAATGTAATTTAAGATAAAAAAAAAAAATCAAAGACAAGGATCTGTTGCACTGCTTATTCTTTGTTTAAAAAAAGTTTTTACATTTTACTCAGTGATATGTTTTTCTACAAAAAAAAACATAATTTAAATTTTCATCTTTAATATCTCTATTAACAATTAACATGTGAAATTAACAACTCAACAGCAATCTTATGTTATGGGATGAAATAATAGGAAATGTACATCAGACAATTTAGGACCACACTGACATGCACACAATGAAGATAAAGATCTCTTAAAGGGACTATATGTAACTTTTAGAAAGTCCTTGTTATTAATGACACCGTTGGCCGTTAAGTGAACTGCAGTCAGCATCCTGTTGCTCGCTCTCGCACTCTGTAGGAGCGAGCGATCATCCTGGGCATCGGCCAAAACAGTGACGTGATATTACATTACAATACAATCATATATCACCGTTAATGTCCGATCTCCATGATACTTGACATTTGCAAATTACTTCATCAGCTAACGTTACGAAGCAAAACCGTCCTGAGTCCTTTACATAGAAATCAGTCCACAGGCAACCGAGAAAATCAGGGAAGGTCTCAGTTTTTAAGTTACTTTACAATCTGTCCACACAATTTCAATACAAAGCAATTAATACATGTAAATTGTTACATATAGTACCTTTAAATTTAAGAGGATTTGTAAGCATTTTTTAGCTTTTACTCTTAAAGGAACAGTGTGTAACATTTAGGGGGATCTATTGGCTGATATGGAATATAATAATAAAACCTGAAAATAAGAATCGTTGTGATTTTGTTACCTTAGAATGAGCCGTTTATATCTACATATGGAGCGGGTCCTCTTCACGGAGGCGGCTGCCATGTTTCTACAGTAGCCCAGAACAGACAAACCAAACACTGGCTCTAGAGAGGGTTATTCATGTTTTCACGTTGGCCACCATAGTCGTCCTACATGCTCGGCAAACTGAAAAAGGAAAATGTTTAAATTGGTTGCAATCTGCAACCTCACCGCTAGATGCTGCCAGATCCCACACACTGCACCTTTAAGTTTTCTAACAGAAGCCCAGAAAACATTACTGACTATGGTTGTTGTCTTGTGTTTAATCAGTGTAATAAAAGATCTGTCAATCATTTTGGGTAGAAAAGCAGATTACAATTTTATTTTTTTACTTTTTGGTGTTTTTCCTTACATAATGAATTGTGCCTTTAAGGCTCACTTGACCTGAATACTGCGACATTCAAATACCGAAACTAGGAGAAGTGTCTCTCCTGTGGCCTACACTGTATCATATAAGAAAATAAAGTAAGAAAGGAGGAAAGAAATCAAAGTTGTAGTTTTCTTCTAAACTTCTTGGACATCAGTGTTTTTTTTTTTTTTTAGAAAGTGAGAGTCTATCATGAGTCTAGATTGCAGCCTGAGAAGTAATAGGCAGCATTACAGCCATCTGAACGCTGGGCAGACCTTAAATTGGCTCTCTCTCCCAATACAGACGCATTGAATTTCGCATGGGAGCTCTAAGAACAAAGTGCTCTCAATAACACCGTACTTCTCTTTCTCTCTCTTTCTCTCTCACAAACACACACACATACACACACACACACACACGCACACACACGCACACACACACACACTTGCAGGTATGTATATGCCTCCGCATATTTCTTCCTTTATGTACCACACACTAAAAAGCTCATACAAAATGTTGTAAACGTTCTCCACAAGACATTATATGAATACAAAATGCTAAGAATCTATACATTGTTTACATATCTCAACCAAATCTGTGCCCATTAAAATGTGAGGTCCTTCCCATTAAGATGGACATACACTCTACGATTTTAGCCCGTTTCTGGCCTGAATTTTGAGCCGTACAACTTTGCCTTGCAGTGTACAGGGGGGGATCGAGGACTGATTAACCGGCCGTCGGACAGTCGGATGAATTTCTGACACAATTTTGGTCGGCCGTCCACAGGCTCTCGCACAGTTGAAGTAGAGCCACGAGCCGATTCCCCAACGTCAGTGCCTTTTTTCTGCATTTTTTTTTTTTACAGTAATCAGAGCGTAGCTATCAAGATAACAATGTACATTAGATATAGTAAAACGTAGCTAGCTTACCCCCAATTGTCTCTGCAAAATGGCCTGGCCATACTGTCCACATCTTCCTCGCCACCTGCGAGTCCATACTGTATATGCCGTCTTTTTTTTAGACGTTTCAGCCGACAGAATGGCACAGATGATCAGCTAATTAGCCTTATTGTGACCCGTACAGGCCTCTGCTTGCAAACAAACTTTACCTGCCTCGGAGCTTTCAAACAAATCTTTATTGACAACTGTCAACAGCCAGAACGGCCCTCAGGGACCGACTGCCGTGTTTTTTTTCTATTTCACCCGTACAGTGTGAGCTCATAAGTCGTGAGCTTTGGCTTTACTTCGCAAACAATTTACTCGTACAGCAGGAGTAAGAATTACACAACAGCATTTCTAAAACCGTACAGTGTATGCCCAGCTTTAGTTTGAACAATGTCTTTTGAAGCTGGATTGAGTTCTACACTTTTGAGACGCTCCATCAGCTCCGCTGCACCAACTGGCCCTGGATCAGAAATCTCAAAATAAAATAAAAAATGGATTCCTACACCATGGCCAGGGCGACCCTGTCAGGCGTCATCGGCCCCGTCTTGACAGAGATCCACAAGTCTTCGGTCGAATTCTTTCTCTTCTTCGTTTCTGACCTTGCGGTTGCCATGGAGCCTCTGAAGCCGCAGCAGCAACAGCAGCTGTTGGCATGGCGACAGCAGCAGCAGTGGCAGCACACCACCAACGTGGTGAGGAGCACCAGCAGGGGAAGAGTTAGGAGGACCACCAGGCAGACGGTGTTGTAGACCCCCTGGTTGTGTTTCTCTGTAGCAAAGCTCCATAGTTGGTTGAAAAAATCCTGGATGCTGTCTGTTCTCCCATCCATGGCTTCCAGATACGGAGCTGTGACTCCTTTTAATTGAGTCTGTCTGGCAGTTGTAAAGTTTTAATAAATCCTTTAGAGGGTTGTGAAGTTTGCAAGTCAGTTAATGTGCATATTAGGCAGCTGGAGACACACGGATAATTAAGATGTGGTGTTAATTTAAGATGAAGGTTCTTTCTACGTAATCTGGTTCCAGCTTTAAAGTAAGATATGAAGTTTTACTCTCAATAAAACCTCAGACATCCACCGACCCCACAGCTGTCAAGTCAGATACTTTTGATGACTTGAACTTTGCTCCTGTTTTCTACGTCTAAAGATCAGAGTTTACAGCTCTATCTGATGAGGCTTGTGTCTGCGCTCAGGCTTGTGTTGTTTACGTTAAATGGAAACACTGGAAGCATGAAGGGTGACTTCATGTATGCCTCCTTCCTTGAAGTGCCCCTGTGAGGTGGTCACAAAGCCAAAGCATTCTTTAAACAGATCCAAAAGACCAAAAGCTCATTTGTTTATAACAAGGTTTTCTTTGAAATCGCCCAGTTGAGATGATCTCGATGCAAGATGAAAAAGCCAAAATCCGCACTTAAGCCAAGTTTGTTTATGCTGCTTGGCATTCCACAAACTGTTTTCGTTCTCTTTGTCTTCTAGAGCCTCCTCTTGTCCTTTTGCCCTTTTGGCTTTCAGTTTAGTTTTGTAGAGACGTGGTTCAATTTGGGCGTGTCTGTGGAACAAAAGAAAGAGAAAGTGAACATGGACAGAAATTTGGTTTCCAGCAGACAGCTCTTCCTCCCTCTCTCTCCTTTCCCTACCTCCAATCCATCTTTCTGTCTCTGTCTTTAACGTCTCAACTCCTGCTCTCCCCCCTCTCTCTTGTCAGTGTCAGCTTCAGATTTTCAGCTTTCCCCTCATTAATAGTGCAGAGGAGTCATTCAGGATTCAGGGCATATCTCTCTAAGAGTCCCACTGAGGAAGACAGGGGCTAAGAGAGAGAGAGAGAGAGAGAGAAGATGAGGATGAGGAGGAGAGGGAGAGAAGGCCAGACAGAGATAGAGGCAACCAATCTTTCTAAGAGTCCCGCTGAGACGGAGAGTGTCAGAAAAAAAAAAAGAGAAGGGAGAGAGGTAGGCTAGAGAGAGACCTGCTGCAGGAGATTCATCTGAATATACCCGGCTAATGGCTCCCATTGGAGGAGATAGATGGGGTCTGGCTTAAGTTTTCATAATGTCTGATTGTAACATTTTCCTCTGGCCTCGGATGAAATCTCCTCTCTCCTGGAGGAGGAATCACGAGGCTAAGTGCTTCAATGGGTGAAGAGGGTCTGCAGAAGAAAAGTCAGTCTCATACAGAAACAACAGTAATATTGTTCCCTTTTTCTCTGAGACGGTTTGATTAAGTCTGAGGCCTGGAGGCGACGTCTTTATTTAAACGTTGTTAAACAACTATAGTTTTTCAAATGATTTCAAACACCACTTGACTCAAGTTTGTCCCCCAGATTCTCTATAGCTCTCGGCTAGAGAGCTTCTTTGTATTCTAGATGCAGGAGGGAGAAAAGATTTTCATCTCACATTTGGCTGCTTCTTAGGCAGAGAGAGCGAGAGAGAGAGAGAGAGAGAGAGAGAGAGAGAGACAGAGAGAGAGAGAGAGAGAGGGAGAGAGGAAGATGCACCTGCAAGTGGAGAGCAAATAGATTTGGCGTGGCTGTCGCCGTGCGTTGCGTCTCATGTGTGAAATTGGTTCACCCGCAGAGCGCCTGCCAACTTCCCTCCTGTTCATTTGCTCAACAGGAAGCTGAGCGCTTAAAGCTAAGTAGCAAGAGTCATCTGAAATGTCAAAGTGAGAGTTCAGAATGAGCACTCAGTCTCACTGATCTAAAATAAATCACCACATTTGAAGATGTGCGTGTTTCTATTTGTATGTTTGGTTACTTTTACTTATTTTTGCATTGAAGTTTGAAACAAGTACATGCACAACTGTGCCATTTGTGTTATTTTAGGCCAAGCCTGAGCTTCATGAAGTTTAAAAGTACATGTTTGTTTCTGGATTTTAGGTGCAAGCTAGTTATCTTTTTTAATTCTTACATCATGTACTCGCAAGCAGCAAGATAAACATGAGAGATCATGAGATGAGGATAGGAAAGTAGAAACACATATTTAAAAAAAACTTTAAAATAAAACATTAGCTGTGTCCCAATTCCATACTACATACTCACTGCATACAGTTTATCCTATATACTAATTTGCAAAGATTGGGTCAGGACCCGCAGGTGGGTCGCAGGAGATTTTATTAGGGTCACCTAATAATTTAGTAGAATTTCTTCCGTAGTCTTTTAACATTTATATCTGCAGTACACCTTTGAGCCACATGAGGGAGCCTGAATGTTCGTATTATTCTGATAATTGTAGCCGACGTATAACAATTAATCTAATATGAAAGGCTAGCATATATTCTGTTTGTTTTACTGATGAGAGGAAAAAAACGAGAGCTTGGTAACTCCACCTAAATGCATTTATTTGGTCTCCTAAAGTATTAACATGTATAAATGTTTTCAATAACACATGCTTAAAACAAAGTTGCGATTTATCAACGTATACCTCAACGTATATCTCTTCGAAATGGCTGGTTTACCTATTCAAGATAATATGCGGTGATGCTGAAAAGGCAGTAAAAATGATCAGAGATGTTCATTTACAAACAAATTCGCTCTTCTCGCGATTTATAGATATGAGGCCTATTGCGAATTGGGTCGCAATGGTTTGTCATTTTTAAAAAGTGAGTCCCCAGAAAAAAAGTTTGGGAAAAACTGCTTTATAGTATACTGTTTTGGCGCTTACACAAGAAACCAACATACTTCGTTGTTTTATATGGACAGGAAATTATGCAATACTTGCGCTTTGCAAAGGAAATCAAACTGCGATTTTAGAATGGCAATCAAACTTTACAAAAACACAGCAAAGATGCTAAGTTTTCTGATGTCTTCCTGGAGATGCTCCTCCATTTCCTTTGTGCATTGCATTATGGGAGAATAGTCTACATCAACAGCACACAGATTTTTTTAATAACTGCTTTGAGTATACTTTATTTTGGTATTTTTTTGAAAGGACCGGTGTGTAACAATTAGGGGGATTTATTGGCAGAAATGGAATATAATATTAATAAGTATAAGAATTATTGTGTTTTCGTTACCTTAGAATGAGCCGTTTATATCTACATAGGCAGCGGGTCCTCTTCACGGAGTACCCCATGTTGCACCACCATGTTCTACGGTAGCCCAGAACGGACAAACTAAACACTGTTAACTTTTCCTGCTTGGGCTGTAGTCTATAACATTACTCGCTCCCGTCGCCGCCGCTCTCTCTCTCTTGCTTCACCACTCACTTCCGACATACACACACACTCTACGCACTGGCTCTGCTCCAACTGGCTCTAGAGAGGGACATTTGCATTTGTGCGTCCTCCACTGTAGCTCTCCAACACACTTGGCACACGGGAGAGGCTTCAGTTGGTTGCAATCTCCTCACCTCACTGCTAGATATCGCGAGACCCTAAACACTGCTCCTTTAAGTGTGAACAAAACTAGTATGCAAGTATGGATTTGGGTTCAGAGTTACTCTTTGGTTGAACTGTTCACAACCAGTAGACAAATGTGATCAGTGGCGAAGGTTTGCAAGTAAACATATTTATTATGATCGTATTGTGAGCCATGATGTCACCGCTCCATTATTCTTGGTCATTTCCTTTGCTGTTGGGACATCTTGTTGTGATGAGCTTGGCTGAACAGCAGCACCTTTGTGTACACTCTGATCTGCCTCACATTATGAAAACACTGTCAACACGACGAGCCGGAGTCACTGAACAATAAGTCTGTAAGAGAGAGACAAAGGCCGGGGGCTGCACAGAGGTGTGATCTAGCTATATAACAGAGATGACTAACAATGCTTCAGTGGTAAAGTCATTAAATGGAATGGATAAGTCACCTCAGTGTTATGATAAGTATAGCCTCTGGCCAGGAAGAATCATCATTGTGAGTTATGACTCTTCAGTGTTCAGAGAAAATGTAAAAAAAAGGATCTTAGATCATCGATGTTGTAATTTCATTTTGCTCACATACAAAGACTAAAAAAAAAATAGTTATTTATTGTATTAAAATATGATATTTTCCAGCTTAGGTAGTTTCACACTTGAATGTTCAACCCTTTCTTGGGGTAAACACTTTGATTGCCAGTATTATTCTGCCAAGAGTCTCTTTCTCAGCAGGCCATTTACAGTACTGCGAGAGTAACAGAGGGTGTTGCTCACACTGTAAATGTTGATGGCGCATGTCTGAACTGAGGTTAGTTTGAGGTTTGGCGAAGGCACAGGACAGAAGAGGTCATTTATAAAGAGAATTTAGCCATGTTCATATAAAAAAAATACTCTAGATATGTTTGAAATGAGGCCACAGGCTTTAAATATTTCCCTAGTATCTCAATGAGATTCTGAAATTCTGACCACGTACTTCACTTTCTCATGACATTGTGCTCTCCTGGAGCCATTCATATACAGGAAAAGGCCACCTCTGGGGCACACAAAGCCAGGAAGGGGCTGAGAAAAAATGTTATGATTGCTCCCAGTTAGCCCCTGCTGCTTTTTAAGGAACATGTGCGACCTAAAAGACAAAGTTGTGACAGAAGGCAAGGCAGGAATCTTTAATGACTTGCCCCGAGCACACGGTCAGAGCAGATCCCAGTCATCAGTCAGTATTAAATTAATACGCAGCACTTGGATAGTGTGACTTGAGTCAGCCGTAAACAAACTGTTAAAGCCACACTCATTTGTTTTTTTTGCAGAAAACATGAGCTACAGTATCTTGGATCACTAAGTGCAGCTGTTTCGCTCGGGTAGCTACAGGCCTGCGGACAGTCTGGAGGAGTGCAGCAAGAGCAAGTGCACAAGCCTATTACAGTTCAGACTTGTGTCAACTCGATTCATGACCGAGGTGAGGACATTCTTTACAGTGATAGCAGGAGTAGGAAACTAAAACCAGCATCAGTGAATGTGAAAAAAAGATCCATTGAACTGAGCAACGAAAAGTTATTGATGCAGCAGATTGTAGAGATTATAACAAATGACAAACTTTTTCATTTCATAAACTGAAATTTGAAATGGTTTATTTTAAAAGTCAAGAAAATAACTAGAAGAGTATAGTGACATTCAAAGGCAGGAAGAAACTTCATCAGCTTATCTTAACTTGTCAAACATCCTGTCAAATCTAACCACTGCCAAAACAACACTTTTTTTAATTGGAGTCTGGCACAGCAGCAGCAGCAGCAAGTTCGCCTCTAATTTTCCACAACAAAAAGCATCAACAGCTTATATAAACCACTCAGAACAATTTCAAAGTATTTCAAGTTGCTGGCACTCAAGATGTCTTTGAAAGCGGCACCTTACCCCCGTAGGCACATGTGAAGTGGCAGGTCAGCTCGCCCCTCCTGTCTAATCCAGTCAGCTGCTCAAACTTCTGTTGTTTCTGTTTTTGGCATCTGGCTTCTGCTCTGTTCTGGTCCCACTCACCCAGACATCTTGACAAGTCTTCACTTTCTGTTCCTGTTTCCCTCTCTGCCCTTGTTTCCCCTCCTCCTCCTCTCTCTTTGAGTGAGTGTGTGTTTTGGTCACCACGTCACTGCACCCTGCCCACTTTGTGTAAGAATGGGCCCTCTGTCTGTGCGTATGTGTTTCCTGCATGGGAAACTGGATTCTTGTGGTTTGCCGTACTTTACTCACACTGAGTGATGTCAGACGGCGAGGGAAAGTTAGGTAAACTTCGTATGAAATGTGCCTCAAAACAAACTCCCAGTGTTAGGATATTAAAAGAAAGGCTCCTCTACATGCACTTATCTGAAAACCCTGCAACACCAGTCTCAGGCAAGATTGCAGCGTTTTACATAATAACACAAAATTACAGCAACAATCACTCCACCCATCTCAGAGTCCCGAAATGGCAATAAAATGGGGAAACGAAAGCTGTTAAAGTGTGTGTGTCGTGAGTACCACCAGGTGTCGAGAGTCAGATGCAATTGAGATATGACAGAGTGAGGTCATGTGAACTGCACAAACACACACACACATACACTGCTATGCCCGTGGCTTTGTGGTCATTCATTGCCCTTTTAGTTCAGTCAAGCAAGAGAGGATTGTTATTCAAGTAAGAGAAAAAGAAAAAAGTCTATTTATTCTCCTGTCCTGAAAGGGGAAGTTGAGAGTTAAAGTGCACTGACTCGAATAATGTACTCCCAAACAATATGATGTGTGTGCGTGTGAACATACAGTTACTCACAAAGTGGTTAATGTGTTCCTGTATAGTCAGGTCACGTAACCACTACCAATTTTAAAAATGTTTAATTATGGTGAATCTATAGTATTTCCATACTTGTAGTGTATTGTGGTTTAACGATATAGAAAGCTGTATATTTTAATTATACTGTACATGTAAAAGCCCAACTAGGGACGAGCCAGGAAAATTAGCAAAAGCTTTAAAGTGCTCCAGGGATGACGTACAGTATGGCCAACCAGGAAGTTAGCACCGACCTGGGTTCCCTCGACAAAAAAGGATTTTTCCATTGGGTTTTGGACTATTGTAGAAAATAAGATCAGTGGCAAACAAACGTTTGTGATACTTACACGTTTTGTTCAGCAAGATAATCTCCACAAATGAACACCACTTTTATGATTTTTCAAGTGTGACTGCAATTACCAGAAGTAAAAAGCTAAAGTTAGGCTATAAACAAACTACACAACGGTCTCATGAGCGCGAGTAAACACAACGAGGCTGTAACGGCGGACGAGTCAGCGTGATGACGTTTAGTAGTCTCATTTAGCCACTTGTTAGCAACCGCCTTTTTTAAGACACATCGACGCTTCAAAATTCACAAGTGGGATATTTATTGACATATTTTATACTGTAGCAAAAAATTTTAAAATCTTTTAAGCTTGTGTTAACCACAGATCTTATTTAGATTTGGACTTTGAGACGAGGGAACTACTGTATAAGTGCTAAAATGCTAACTCATTACCGGGTTTTTAGGACTCATTCCTGTAGCACTCTATAAACTCTCTTGTGCAGCACATCAGTTTCATGCCCTATATTGGAATATGTTAAATTGTATCGTCCCTATCAAATAACATCAAAATCAAATCAATAATATTGATACTTAAAAGCAAAAAATGGATGTGTCCTTCACCTGAAATATGATCAGATCACCACTTCCACTTTATATGCAGCTACGTTTTATCTGACAATCTTGAAAAAACCCCAGTACCTGTCTATCTGACTGGGCTGAACATGCGGTGTGTCTTTTCATTGCTACGGGGCATGGTTACATGAAAATTGATGAGACAAGCCTCGCCATGTCTGCAGGTGTGTCTGAGCCATCTTAGACAAATAGCAACCACCCGCCCACACACACACACACACACACACACACACACATGGCAAGCACAGAGGGTGCAGTCTGACTGGCAGGGCGTGTATTGCTACGCGGTGAAGCTATATCACAGCTGCTGTTGAGGCACTACAGTGTCCAGTCACCTCGAGCAAGTGTTGATTAATGACCTCAGTGTAGCGACACTTCCCTTGATGGAAATGCTTCTTCACAGTAGCTTATATGAAAATGATTTTACTTTATATTCCAATTGCTGCTTTTGATGCCGACATAACCGCATGTATACATGTGTAGGGATCATTTGAAATTCTTAGATTTGATCCGCTTTTCGTGATCTGAAAAAGCTGTTGGATCTTACGCAACAATTTGCCTTTTCAGGTCTGACTTTATTTCGTTCTTATATTCCCTTACGAAAAAGTAGTATACTTCAAGTTTATTTTATGAAGTATACTTAAGTAAAGTTCAAGCCTATGTTTTTCCCAAGAATACTTTATGTATTAAGTATACTAATATAGATGTAGTATACTTGTAAGAGTACTACTTTAATACTTCTTGGGAATAAATTGGCCCACTTTTTAGTTTATAAAAGTATACTTTCAAGTATGCTTTAAGTGTCCATAATCTTACTATACTGATAGTTTACTAGTTTTATACTTGTAGCCCACATTTTAGTTTATGAAAGTACACTTTAAAGTATACTCAGTAAACTAGTTCAATAGTTTTTATACTGCAAGTATACTTGTATGTACTTGTAGCCCACTTTATAGTTTATGAAAGCAGACTTTACAGTATACTCTCAGTAAACCACTAGTTTAATAGTTTTTATACTGCAAGTATATTTGTATATATTTGTAGCCCACTTTTTCGCAGAGATGGGGACTTGAGTCTGCGACCTGGACTCGAGTTGCAGACTAATTATACTTTTCTTAAGTATATTTTGATCAAAAAATTAAGTACAAGGAGGCCTATAAGCCAAATATACTTAGACCTTTCTGTATATGTCAGTATACGCCAAGTATACTAAGGTATACTTTTGTTGAGTATATCTCTGATAAGTACATAAAAGAATAAATACTCTTTATTAACTTAAAATAAGAGAGTGTACTTTCAGTTCAGTACTAAAAAAAAAGTACTGAACTGAAAGTACACTCTCTTATTTTAAGTTTTAAAGAAGTATACTAATAGCACACTTGAATAAAACTTCTTTTTGGTACGGGTTATAAGAACCCTATTATACCTTCCCTTTCCTGTAAGTATACCTTATGTTCAAATTACACTGCAGTGACCCTCGTATGCGTCCCATTTCCTCCATGGAGACCTTCCTCTCAATACATACTTCGTTGTACTATAATGGGCGTCGCTCCCTTCTGGTTCATAGGAACCTTATTCTCAGTCGAGCTCACCTATGAGGGAAAGCTCAAACAATATATCCCTTTATCCAACTGTAGCCGAACAAATTGCAGGAAAGACCAGTGAGCTCACACTGGATCACTGACCATGCAATTATGATAGCGAAAAAGTGACTGTGACATTACCAGTAGCATTAAGGAAAAGCCTTGTGGAATTACTGGGCTGTGCAAAAGGGCAGTACAAATCACTACGACCTACTGGTTCTGCCAACACACACTGAAATATGAGTGAACCTAACGCGTTGCACTCTGTGATTTCTTGAATGTGAGCGCTAATGAAAAGTGACTAAAGGGTTGCTGTAGTGCAGTCTGACAAGTGTCCAGAAATAGTCTGCTAATAAAACCAGCTCTCCTCCGGGGGCAAACCTTAGCTGTGATTCAGTACTGTAAAATGTTTGGGCCCAGTGCTGTGAAAACAGGCAGAGAGCAAAACGGGCAAAGACATGATTAGTCTATATAAGGAATTGCTCTCAAGAAAAGCCATCATTGAAGTGCTATTGGTTGGCATGTAAACTAAAGGCTTTTAAAAGGGCACCTAATTGCACATTCCAGCTGTGAGGTCAGTCTGAGCTATTTCAACATTTAATTACATAATAATCTCAGCATAGTTATCATATGACGCAGTCTGTATTCCGGGACATTATGTTAAACATTTCTTTTTAGGCTTGTGAAGAACAGATCTTTAGTCTATTCTGCTGAGTAAATAAATAAAGGGCAACATTGTAAGCTTACAGTCAAGGAGGTATTTTCCAAAGTGCTTAAATTTAACCAACAGGGACTTTCTCAGTTCCCCTTTTACTCCCAGTACTTCCTAATACAGAAGAAGCAAAATGAGACACTGTGGGAATAAAAAAGTCACTCACGCTAGCCAACATTTTTCGGTTGCCATGGTGATTTGAGTTTAAGGTAGCTAGAAAAAACACAGGACGACGGATGACTCATAAAGAAAATGCAAAAAGCAGCTGATAGATTGCTGAGTCCAAACAGGACATGGACAGTTGAGTGTTAAGGCAGATTAATGGTACATAATAACCTCTGTGTCATTATCTTTTACAGACAGACTTCAACTGGTGTTTCCAAACGACACAAATGTCATAGTCTTACGACACAGCCATGGCTATGACCTTATGTGGTCACGGGGTAACCAAGAAGTACAAAAGTGCTTTTTTGTTGTTGCGAGTGTCTGAAACGACTGGTATGAAGCGTCACAGCCGTTTAAGTAAAACATTATAACAAAAATGATTCAGTCTGAAGCAGATTCTTAATTTCAAATTTGTAGCTACAGGAACATTTTGACCCAGCGAGCAAGTTCAAATAGAAATATTCACCCTGCAGTGAGGAAAAAAAAGAAAACAACTTCAACAAAAAACTCTGCTCAACCTCAATTCATATCAACATGACAGTAATTGAATCTTTTGCTTGCAATAATCTCCTCTCTGTCACATTTTCTCATCTCGTTATTATCTCAGTATAAAGTCCCCTCACCCAGCTAATCACTGCTGATCAATGTCACCTGTTAACAAAACAGTCTGGTGCCTGACTTCACCCACAGCACCTTAAAGGGATAGTTCAGGTGTTTTTCAGTGGGGTTGTATGAGGTACTTATCCATAGTCAGTGTGTTACCTACAGTAGATGACGGTCGGCACGCCCCCAGTTTGGAGAAGCAGACAGGAGTTAATGCACGGAAGCAAAGCAATGTACTGCTGTGGACGGGGCCGGCAGCAAAACATATTTTAGCCACCTAAAAGAAAGGTTCAATATAATTTAACTGTACGCTATACTGTATTTAGAATAATTTTGCTGCTTAACCTTGCCGTCAGACAGACGATGGGGAACTGAACCCGTTCTATCCATCTATGCTCTCGCCAAAGCCACCAGACTCCATTGAAACAAGACTCGGTCAAAACCGAGTATATGGCTGGACCGTGTATGATCAGTCTGTGAATTTGTGGCTAAATTGTGATACAAATAGTAAGTAAAAAACAACATAGCGGCCTGCTCGTAAACTTTCTGTTATTCTGTTATCTAATTCTGAAAACATTTTAAGCGAGAAATAGGCGATACCACTGCTGAATCTAGTTTCATTTTAGTACTAGATCACCTATAGTTTGAGAGCTTGGTTCAAGTTTCGTGAGCCGGATGCATCGTGCTGGACGGGTTCATTTGCATTACGGACTGTTCCCCGCCTTTTCATTTTGAAAAAGCAACAACCAATGAGGAAACTCCAACACTCGGCCAATCAATCATGTAACTTCATCACTCAGTCAGTCACTCAGTGACAGACTTTTGTGTTTGTAGGGCTGGCCCTCTGCAGTCCAGACAAAAACCTGTATTTTCCCCTCGCAGAACATGGGGGTTGCTGGTCTACTGCTGGAGTCTGGTGGCTTTGGCGAGAGCACAGATAACAGCTCCAGTTCCCCGTCGGAAACATAGACTGTATAGCTGTCTCATGGCAAGGTAAACTGGCAAAAATATTCTAAATATAGCGTACACTTGAACTGATATTGATATTTTTAGGTGTACCTTTCTTTTAGGTGCTAAAATACATCTTGCTGTTGGCCCCGTCCATAGCAGTACATTGCTTTGGTTCTGTGCAGTAACTCCCGTCGGTCCTTGAGGAAGAAATTTCTCAACACAAACCATGTGACACTTTAACTTGCATAAGGCTCCCATGATTAGGCACACGTGTGTAACCACGGATTTTTTGCAGTTTGTGTAACTGAAGTTAGTGATGAAATAAACGTTTTTTTGTGAGGGACACTCCTTGTTTATTCCTGGTCTTTCATGACACATGTTGACCAAAAACAAATATGGTGACAGTCTTATTCACACGCCATTACAGCACGATTTCCATTCAGTTACCATGCCTATGTATGTGTGCATTGAATCAACGCTAAAATGCACTCTCAAATATGTGATCTTACTCTCTCACAGAGGCACACACACACACACACACACACACACTCCTGCGCTGTGCCTTCTGCAAAAATATCCTTATCCAAAGTCTTGAGGATGTAACATGTGATGTGATAAAGTACAGACGCTCTGCAGAGCTCGTCCCTCAGGTCACTGCAGCCCTGAGAGACCCTTTCATATGTGTGTCAGCTCTCATATCTGAATGGCTCCTGAGGACTTCTGTGTAGTTCAGTTGATGCAGAGGGGGGAGGGGGGGCATTAAGGAGCGCTGCTGGCACACTGCAAACATAAAACTCCATTTCCTATTTGGCCTCAAATCATGAATAGAAAATGGAAAAGCATTTCTTTGGAGCAGGAAAAACAAATTGGAAAACAACTTCCAACAAACTGACAACAAAGTCCAGAAAGTGAACACAACAAAAAGGCTATAAAAAGAGGAGATAGTTTGACATTATGTAAATCACTGAAGATGGAGGGTACTTCTGCAGTAACATGAGAATACACGGAAAGATTGTGGAGGAGCTCAGCTAACTTGAAAAAATAGAAATTTTGACTGTTAACATTTGACCACATATTTGTGTTTTGGAGGAAAGTGAAAACATAAATAGGATTACAAATGTATTCACAATAACGTTTCAACTATGGAAGTCTGACTGCACAAGACACACTTCAGTTTTCCACTAAAATGAGTCAGTGGTAAGCTGATTGAAGAAGCCTGAAGACTAGTTAGAGAAAAGACAACACAAAGTTAAAAATTGTAGATACTGTAAATTGTTGAAATGTCCAGTTTCTGCCACTCTAAATGGTAGTAGTCACAGGAGTGACATAAAAAAAGAATAAATCTGTAAAACAATGAGAAAATAAACATGAAAATATAAATTGAAATAAGTAAAATAAAAAATAAATGTGGAAATATAAAGACAAATAAAAAATATAGAAGAACAATTATAAACATTTATTCTTTCATTTGGCCTAGCTTATTTCTCTTTATATTTCCACTTTTATTTTATTATTCTTTTACAAATGTATTATTTTTTTAAGGCAGTCCTATGACTCCATAAAAGAAAAATGAGACCAAACCTCACCAACAATACCAGGATAGCTACAGTATGTTTAACCATGTGGATTCACATACAGAGCTTCCTCTGTGGGGAAATACTACAGTATAAAACTATTCTATGAAACCATCCCGTAGATCAAAGGGTAATATACTTGGGCCAATTAGAGAGGACATGGGGGTATGTTGGACAAAAAAGCTTCGGCAGCCACTGTTGTAAATTATTTATCAAATATAACAACATTACAAATGTAACAAGATGGTGTTAACAGAATGAATAAAGCCACAACTAGGCTCAGCTTCTAAAATCAGCTGAAAATAGCAGTATATTAACGGTATAACCAGTTTGCTCTCTTCATCGTTTGTTCTTGGTTCACTGTTGATTAATTCTTCCCCTGGAGCCCAGCTGTCAGTCTGGCTGATTTTCTAGTCATAACCTCACTGTCTGAACCATGTCAACTCACATCTACATTTACAGGCCGGCCCATTCAGGTAGGTAGAGGCATGAGTGTGATGCATTTAGTGGATGGGTAGCTATGTGGATGGATAAAGCCTGAGCAGCTGCAGAGAGTAAGGAGTTATTTAGAGGGAGATTAAATCTAAAATATATGTAAGTGTAGGCACTCAGGCCCATCCAATCAGAAGGCTTCATTTTTTACTGGATCTTCCAATGAATAGCAGTCAATTATCTGACTACGACCATAAAAGTCTTGTTTAGGGTTCCTGATAGGTCAGATAAATATTGAATGATTAATCCAACAGGTTGTTTTATATATTCGGTGTAGTTGGATATTACACTATGAATGTATACATAGCAGGTACCTGTAATATCACCTCTGATGTCTAAGGCTTGTATGATTAAACTGTGGTGTATTGAGGCAAGCATTGTTGTAATTAGAGGTTGACCGATGGTGGATTTTTAAAGGTCGATATGAGGATAGTTTGGAGCAGTAAATAACCGATAGATATTGTCTTTACTTCTGAAGCAGCCTGGCAGCTACTTTTGCATATGCCGTTTTTAATAAATTTGAATTTTTGTCACTCCGAATTTAATAATTCATAAGAGAATATACTAAAGTGTGATTTGGTGGATTACATCGTTGGAAAATGTTCTATTTATTTGTAATGGCCGATGCGCTGATCTGTAGTTTACAGACTGGCCAGGATTACTTCTGTTGCACTTCTTTCACATTTTAAAATGCCAGTCTCACAAACTATGAAGGTTTGTGCATATTCCCATGGTTAAGGACGATCCTTAAATGTGTGATTTCATTTAATGAATGGATGGTCACATGGCTGGATTATTTGGAAGAAAGAACACCACATTGGTACAGTAATGCAAGTTAAAGTAGCAGTGAATGTTTTCATTTCCTCCCTGTCTTCCTATCTTGTATCTGGGACAAAGAGCTGATAGTGTTGCGTTGTATAATCGAAACATAACTTTTTTCTCCCTCTCTAACTTGACTTTGTGTATGGAGCCTCCATGCAAAACGGTGATGTACATCCCCATGTGACTGGTGGAGGCTGTGCAGCCATCGGCCACTATTAGAGCCCAGTTCCGCCGATAACGATAGTTTGTAAAACGTCCTATCAGCGCCGATTAATCGGCCAAACCGATTAATTGGTATACCTCTAGTTGTAAAGGCCTATTTCTGTTAACATAAGCTTTTCAGAACCTATTAAGAAGATGTTTGGTCCTGGACAGGCTAGGCCCACCTGATTTTCTCTGTGCCCATGAACCACACTGTGATTTCTGCCTACGCCACTATGCATTCATTCATTAATTACAAGTGTTCAAAAGTCTGGAAACCTTAACGAATGGTTGGATAGATCATTACAATTATAGCCGTTGTTCTTTTTTATCACCTTCTAATTAGAACAAACATAAAAAAGAACTGCTTCACTTGTAGAATATGATGACCAGCACATCTTACCTCAAATTCGACTCCGCCGAGGTTGTGAATAGTTAAATCTTCATGCTTCTGTGATCTATGAGGCCTGCAGGCTCCCCCACTCCAACTCATGAAGCACTGAGCATCAATAAATGGCGGATGGAAATCAAGCTGCTCACCGGCCGGTGTCCCAATTAAGCCCTGGTGTTTACAACCCTATCACAGAGAAGCTCTAACTGGGAGATCTGGGTTGCACCTCCCTCGTATTCAGATGCCTGCCAGGGCCTGTTAACTTTCTGGGTTCAGTGAGATGTAAAGAGGCTCTAGGAGCGCATGGGAAGCTGGGGATGGCTCACAACGCCGCTTTTCATCAGCTTCCCCCCGTCACCAGCTCTGTGCTCAATCCTGTAGAGAGATGTGGAGGCATTACTGGATGGATGAGGTTGCTGAGAGGAGGAGAAAGAGTAGACAGACATTTATGCTGCTCAACTGTGTTTTATAGCTGCACAGAAAACACATTTTCTGACATTTGTGCAGCATTTTCGTCTTTTCATTACTGTGTGAGCAGAGGGGAAACATGAATAATGAAATTGAATTTCTATGTCTCAACTTGATTTTTTTTATTCAGCCATCAACTCACAGCTAGATTGAGCCTTAAAGTGGAAATGGATAAACTGGAGTGTGTAGTTTTGGATGTACCATGGTCACAATAAAAGATAGTCTAATAATTTGTTCCTAATTTGCTCATAAAAATGCTACAATTAGGGAATATTCAATGTTGCTGTAAGCTGTGTGCAGAATGATGATATACATATATCATCAAAACGATATAAAAATGTCTATAAACATCTATAGGCAATAGAAATTTTTATATCGTTTTGATATGTATATGCGTGTGTGTGTATATATATCTATATATGTGTGTGTGTGTGTGTATGTATAGTGTATATATAGATTATTTATTTACTGAATTACCAGAAAACATGCTAGATCGTGATATATATCGTTATCGAGATATGAAACGACCTATTTTGATAGAAGATTTTCGCCATGTCACCCATTCCTAATTCAACGTGTAGGTTTTACAGCTTTGCAGACTCATTAAAAGTCTTCACAAAAGTTCACAACAGAGCCCTCGAGCACTTTTGGAGAGGTGATTCTGTCGATTTTGCAGAGAAACCACCATAAGCCCCGACGGACTTAAATCCCTGAAGCAGAGAAAGAAGACACTGAGATTTAGCAGAGTTAGAAAGTTGACTTACTGGAGTCAACAAATCATCTTATGTTTGGGACACTGACTGGATGGATGATCAGTCAATCAGAAACTCTGGGTCCTCTGGAGTCCAGAAAGAGGCTGCAACAATGTCCTGCTACCTAACAAGTAGTTTTAAATAGAGTGACATGTAAATTGTTAATTTAAACCTGCAGTAGGCAGAATGTTTTTGGCATCATTGGGCAAAAAAATTCATAATAACCAGTCAGCATATTTTAATTCAAGTGTTCTGAGAGATGACTAGACTTCTGCAACTCCTCATGGCTTTAAAAAATCTAGACCGTGACAGAAGACTTTGGCCAATCACAGGTCAGTTCAGAGAGAGAGCATTCCCAATGGCTGTTCATTCAACGGAGGCAGCTGTCAATCACTCGCGAACTTCGATCAAACGGTCAAACTAGGGAGCGCTGATCAAATATGAATTAATGCTCTCCTACTGTAATGCATATTTGACAGCTGCTCAGAGACGGCAAGGCTCCAGCTCGGCTCTGATTGGTTGTTTTCCTCCGGTCTGTGAAATCTTGCAGATACCATTAGGAGCACCGAAGGACACAGAGGCACATGATTTTTTTTCAGATTATCTGTCTCATGCACTACTGTCAGGATATAGTGATAAAAATAACTTTGTTTAATCACATTTACTCCATTTCTACCTATGCTGCTTCTCTAAATAATATCAGATGTGAATATTTAAAATTAACAGAATGAAAACACAGTATACACTTTTAGTTTCAACTCTTCGTTTTATTGGTCAGTGAGTGACAGCTGTTGTGATTGACAGTAGGTGAGGAAGAGACACACTTGAACTTGATATGGCGTCACCGCTCAGCCTTGCTTCCCATTTTTTTCCAGTGGCCACTTGCGGCATTGCAACAAAAAAATCCGCTCAGCTCCTTCAGCTCTACTGTCACTACTGCTTGCATTTGCTAATCCTTCTTTTTCTAGCAACCATTCATCATCACTGCCACTAGCATCATCCTCACTTTACTCTGATGGTATCTGCTCCACTATCCTGTAGGTCTTTCTATCCCATACTACACTGTAGCTCTACATAATATAAAGACGCTAACTGTGACTCACATGATGGAACTAACATGCACAAAATATTGTTTTTGTGACAAAAACTGCACGTTACATTCTAATAACATAAATTAACTATTTGTTATGAATTGCTTGACCGTTCTCTCTTGATTGAAAAACTTGAATGCCATGCTATGGTTTGAATTCACCTGCTTTGAGGTGGATGCAGAGTTATCCATCCTCTAGATCACAGCAGGTGTTTCTGAATGGCAGCCTATCTAGCAGCAGGAGTCGAATGTCGAAAAATTACATGAAAAAAAAGTCATAGAATAGTATTTCGAAAAATTTCATGAAAAAAAGTAATATTTTAATATGTCAAAAAAATTCATGAAAAAAAGCCATCGTATAGTTTGTTGAAAAATTTCTTAAATAAAAAGTCATAGTTTAATATGTCAAAAAAGTTCATGAAAAAAGTCATAGTATAGTATGTTGAAATATTTCACCAAAAAAGTCACAGTATAGTATGTCAAAAAACTTCATGAAAAAAGTCATAGTATAGTATGTCTAAAATTTCATGAAAAAAAAAGTCATGGTATAGTATATCGAAATGTTTCTGGAAAAACAAGCAGTCGTAAAATTTCACAAAAAAAAGTCATAGTAAATTATGTCGAAAAATGTCATGAAAAAAAGTCAAGCATAGTATGTTGAAAAATCTTATGAAAAAAAGTCATGGTATAGCATGTCCAAAACATTTCAAGAAAAAAAGTCATAGTATGGTATGTTGTGAAATTTCATGAAAAAAAAGTCATAGTTTAATATGTCGAAAAATTTCCTGAAAAAAATCATAGCATAGTATGTTGAAAAATTTCATGAAAAAAAATCATAGTATTCTATGTCGAAAAATGTCATGAAACAAAGTCATAGTATAGTATTTTGAAAAATTTCATGAAAAAAAGTCATAGTATAGTATGTCGGAAAATTTCATGAAAACAAGTCATAGTATAGTATTTTAAAAAATTTCCTGAAAAAAATCATATCATAGTATTTTGAAAAATTTTATGAAAAAAAAATTATAGCATTCTATGTCGAAAAAGTTCATGAAAAAAAGTCATAGTATAGTATATCGAAAAATTTCATGAAAAAAATCAGTCGTAAAATTTCACCAAAAAAGTCATAGTAAATTATGTTGTAAAATTTCACCAAAAAAAGTCATAGTATATTATGTCGGAAAAATGTCATGAAAAAAAGTCATAATATAGTATGTCGAAAAAAAAATCATGGTATAGTATGTTGAAAAAATAAAAAAAGTCATAGTATGGTATGTCGGAAAAAAAAGGCATAGTATTATTTCTCGGAAAAAAAGTCCCAGTATAGTCTGTTGAAAAAAACTCCTAGTACAATATGGCAAAAAAAAAAGCTGTAGTACATTCTGTTGAAAAAAGAGTCATAAAAAAGTCAGTTTAGTTTGTCGAAAAAAAAAATCATAGTATAGTATGTTGAACAAAAGTCATAGTATAGTAAGTCAGAAAAAAAGTCATTGTTTAGTCCGTTGCAAAAGTCAGTGTAGTATGTTGAAAAAAAAACATAGTATACTATTTCCAAAAAAAGTCAGAATATTGTATGTTCTAAAAAGTTGTAGTATAATATGTCGAAAAAAATGTTAGTTTGTCGACAAAAAAGTTAATGTATACTGTAAAAAAAGTCATGGTATAGTATGTAGAAAAAAATCATAGATTAGTACGTCAAAAAAAAAGGCATAATACATTATGACAAAAAAGTCATAGTATAGTGTGGAGAAACATTTTTAAAGGACGAGTTAGGCACATTATGCACTTGTGACTAGTAGAACGTGGAATAAATGATTAAAAAGTTTTATAAAATTGCTGGGAAAGATGAAAACAAATATCACCTGATAGGGTAAAGCAGGGACAAGTTGCCGTAGTAAGACAGGCTACTGATTACTGAAGGTAATTAGTAGTTTCTGTTCAATAAAAGCTACACTCATACTTGACGGACAGAGAACCTCATCAAACTGTGAACATCGTTTTCACGATAGAACTGTTCATGGGAAGTGTTTTGTTTTGATAAAGTCTGAACATGAGCTTATCTCTCTGACCTTTACTACACTGCTAGTGCTGTGTTGCTCATTTATTTTTCTGACTTTAATATATTCACAAACTTCATACAGGCTCATTATTTACCAAGTTGTTTCTGCTGACCAAACATTTGAATGGATAATTAATAGATAATTAGAACATGCAGTAATTAAACAATGAATCTCAAAACTGCTGAACTGAGGGTTTTGTGAGTATCTGTTTTTGCCATCAATTCTGTAGCTGCCATAATACATGTGTGTGTGGTTGTTCAGTTTTCATGCATGAGTAAAGATGCTCCAACTGGCTGTGTTTGAAAATTCACACCAGCCTTCAATGCTATTTTAAGGCTAATTTTAATAATATAATATTATCATAATATTATAATTATTCAAGCTTGACTAACAGTCGGTAGTCAACTTTAAACTGGTGCACTCTCAACAGTCTCAAATTCATTAAACTTTCTACATTTACAGACCCTGTGACTGACCTGTTCATCTTTCTAGTTTATTCTGCCAAAGACAGTTGGCTTCACTTTGAAGTCACTTCTTTCTGGACATTACTAAAAAATGAATTGACAATATGCAGTGAGTGTATTATTAGTATCAAATTAATAAACTTATTTAGAGACATTTCTTCTTGCTGAAACAGACACTTGTGTTCAGACCCACGACACCCCACAGGCCGACGCTGGAGATGAAGTAAATAAAAAGCAAAGAAGATGAATCACCAACACGAGACGAGAAGTCCTGAACAGCACGAAATTAATGCCAGATTCCAACATCATTACACAAGAAAGCTGAAATAAACCACCAACTGAGATGCATTTTTATGTTCACATATCAGGGCAGTGAATGCAACACATGTAGACCATCAGAAGCAGAATCACAGTTTCACGGCAATGCCAGGAGCTTGCTAACAAAAACATACTTATCAACTTTTTCATTATATTACTATAGCAACCCCTTCTGGTACAGTTCCAAAGCAGTTACAGTTTAACTTCAATTGGGGTCGTGTTTATTATGTTCACAAGAAGAGTCCATCTGAACGCCCCCCTCTTGTGGTATTCATGACGTCGTAAGTGTAAAGTTTATGAAAGCTCGGAGTTCACGAGTTGCGACGTGTTTGTTGGCGTTGTCAGAAATGGCGGAGTTAATCAAGTAAATTTTTTGGTACATAATAAATGAATATATTGTAATTTTAGTCGTATATTGTTTTTCTTCCTAATTTTATAATATGTCTGAGGAAAATGTTGATATTCCCAAATGCCTAATATTTTTTCTCCGTCATTATGCCGTTGCATTTCCTGCATTATGTCACCCACTTGCTAGCTTGCTAAATTGTCAGCCTCTGTGGCTTCTAGACGCCGACAGTACCGTTAATATTGCGGTTGCTTAGCAGCGGTGTTCCCACGATTTAACCACATGAACGCCAAACATATTGTCTACACCACTTTCCATGCTGTAAACACGAGCTCACAAGTTTCATTTGAAGGCACCAATTGTTACGTTCATCATTTTGTCACATCTGTGACCAGGCATCTTCTCCTCAGATGCCCTTACTGGAGCCTTATCTGAATGTTTTGTAATGTTTATTTGTGATTTATTAATTTTGTTTTCCTGTTATCAGTTATGCTAACTAAGCTAGGCATTATACCAGCAGTCTGCGGTAGGGCTGTCACAATCATGAATTTTAGTTGACGATTAATTGTCAGTTGTCAGTAATCGATTGACAGCCCTACTAATTAAAAAAGCTGGATGGAAGCACCAACTCCAGCGTAACATAATATTTTTCTTTTTCTCTTTTGTTACTTCCTATGTAGGGGGATTTCAAGCAATAGTTTGATATTTTGGGAAATATACTTGTTCGCTTTCTTGGTGCGAGTTAGATGAAAAGCTCAATACCACAGTCATGTCTGTAATATAAATGTGACGCTACCGCCAGCCTCTAATTGTTGAACTATTCCTTTAAACTTAAGGTGCTTCCTTACCTGTCCTTCAGCCAATTTATGTTATTTTCATAATTTAAAATTTTGCTTTTTTTGTAATTCTGACAGTCTAATTGACTTTAAATTTGGCTCTTGCCAAGAGACCGTTCTCTACAATCGCCTCTTTGAAGATGAAAATGTAAACGTACGTAGAATTCATGCTTAGCCAATATGATGTCTTCAGAAGTGTTTCCATGTCCGTGTAGGTCTGCTATATCTCTGCATATGAGCATAAATTGCAGATCCTGGATCCACACTAGCAGACCTTTATCACTGCACTTTCACTGTTCACTTGTAACTACTGCCGGCCTGACTTCAGTTTTTAATAACCTCCAATTAGAGGTGAATATACTTTGAAAAGTTCATGGCATGGAGTCAGTTGGCTCTAGGTAGTTCATTATTTCATAGGAGTTAAAAGGGGGATTAGCTGCAGTAACCATATCGACATAAATCTGGACTCCAAAATGTATGGTGAACAAACTGAACCAAGGCTTTGTTCAAGCAAAGATGTTGTACAAGGATGTTAAAGTTCACCATACATTTTGCATATAACAACATGTAATCAACACACACAACAACAACAAAAGAAACACAATACACCAAATCAGACTATTTGAATATTTTATTAATATGTAGAAAATGTATTAAAAAAGGAACTATATAGTACATGTTTAAGTCAAACTAGAGCTAAATTTGACAGTAATATCCAAGGTTATCCAACAATAAATCCTTAGTTTCAGCATATATGAGCTTCTCAAACAGTCAAGATCAAATTTTGTCACCATTTACATTTCATGGCAAGATTTCAAATCAATGCAGTTTCAGTTTCTGGCTTATATAACAAATCACCAAACATGGTGGTTGTATCCGTTAATTCACTTGTAAACGTAAACCCATGAAATAAAGCATTTCCTTTTTTGATATCATCGAGGACCATGTGTCATTATTAACTGTAATTTTGCTTACATTTTTGCTTACATTTTTTACAATTTTACTATGTCGCATACGTCAGAGTAATTGGAAAATAAATAAAAGTGGAATAAATAAGATGTACAAGTTTCCCTGTAAGAAGCTCAGTAGAAACAAATAGTAATACAGTGTGAGTGTATTCCAGTGACAGACTGAGATTAAGTTTAAATAATGGAGGAGATTTTCTTTTCAAAACTTCCCTCCAAAAAAAGATTTAAAACAAATACTTAGTTGGCTTTCAATAAGATAAAAACAAATTACTTGATCTTACTTGTTAGATGGACTGGCATCATAATATCAAAAAATAATTCAGATGCCTGTACTACGAAGCGAGTTCAACATACCCATCATCTTCTCGTTATGTGGCTTAACTAATCCTAACGAAGGAGATCCCGCTAAACGGTCTTACGACGGTGTTTATCAACTCGGTAAATCGACCCAGGGTTTCTCTCTCTGGCTGTGAGCGTGTTCACATGAAAGGGGCGGTGTTTGGCAGATACGTTTTCCTGATAATAAGAAGTATTATATTAAGAATATTTGAGCCGAATAAAAATGATTGGACGGGCTTATTACAGTCCTGCGACAGCTACTTTTTTCTATTTTTTTGTCAGAGCATTTGATTTATTGATTGCTCTTGGGATGTAATGAGAATTTCGACAAATATAACAAAAATGTTTCTGAAGAAGATTACCAAATCTAGCTTTAAGGTTACAAAATATAGTCTTAACAAATTGAAAGCATTCTGAATAGATTTCAAAAGTGGCAGACAAAAAAATTTAGTGCCCGGTAGAAATTTTCAGTGACCTGCCACAGCGGCAGGTGAGGAGAAAACTTATAGCATATGACCAATCACAAACATCGACAAGTCTACTGTCAGCAGAACGGCATATTATACAAACAAAGAGCAAACTATAATATTAGACGAATACAAAGAAGTTAAACACATAATTAAGGCTAAAATTAACACAGTTGAAGCTGCCAAATGCAGGAAGGACAGCTGGCAAAAACAAATTACAGATGTGTGAATGCGTAAATCAACAGATTTATTAATTTCACGGAACACTCAAGTCAGATATCGTCGGCTAAATGGGACAGTGATATTATAAATAGCTTTCAGAATACGATGGATGAATAGATTACACTTCATTATGCTCTTTGACAAAGATGTGGCATGTTTGACTATTTCAGCCTTCTCTCAGCTGCGTCCCCGACTCCGGCGGTGTGAAACGGATTTGAGATCAAATAAGAAAATAAATATAAAAACGTAATTCAAAGCGGTAAGCACCCACAGCATAGAGCCAGCTGTCCTTCCTGCATTTGTCAGTTTAAACTGTGTTGTTTTAGCCTGGATTATGACTGTAACTTCTTCATATTTGTGTAATATTATTTTACGATCCGCACACCAAGCTTTAATTGGTCAGTAGGCGGTGCTTTAATACGAGTTGATCTCTTATCTGGAACATAACCTGGAGCAGGTTAGGTGTTCAGCATAGGTTACCATGGCGATCTACCCCGGTAAGAAGTGATACGACGTCGTAGGACAGAAAACCGAGGGTTAACCCTGAAGTTACCTCACTAACTCCAAAATCTGCTTCGTAGTACAGGCCTCTGGCTCCTTGTCAATGTAATTTCAGGCATGTTGTTTCCATGACAAGATAGTTACATTTGCTCAATTTCAAATTATTTGTTTTCCTGAATTTTTTTTTTGAAAACAAATGGAAAAAAAATTTAAATATATTATTAACCTGAAATGAAACCGCAGGACAGAGGCTTTTTCACAGCAAGACAACTTGACTCAGACAATTTCCTTTTGTGGTTTTCTCATTGATTGACAGAAAAAGCTTTAATTGATGAATGATGATTGGAAAAAAATATGTTAAAATAATAAATATCAGCTTTCCTCTTGAAAGATTTAAGAGCACCTTATAGTTTGCCATGAGAAAAAATCCCTCACAATACAAATAACATTCTGTTCCCTTTCCGCAAAGCTTCATGACCTTTGTTCCTTGTACAAAAATGCACCGAGGCAAACTTCATCTAAGAATTTAATGAAATAAGTACATGGAGAATTCCCTACGCTACTATAAATCACTGTGGGAGATGGATTGCATGAGAGACTCTGAAACAGTCACTTTGACACTGAAACATAAATCAGACCTGGGAAAGGTCACGTGTTGAAACAGTTTGTTATGAATTATATTTTAGGTTATGTTGGTTTTATTTTGCTCTTGTGGGCATTTTTACTGTTTCCACAACAGCTTGAAGGCCTGATAAATCTATATTATCTACATCGTCTATACAAACTATTTCAAGAGCACCTTTTACCCAGATCAACAAAGAAATATGTCACTACAAAACATATTCTTATGACATTTTGTTATTTACTATCAGACTCTTGATTGAAATTTAGTCAACATGCAGTAGGTTCCATCCACCCTTTAACACAACAATGGTTAAAAATACAGCTGTTAAAAGGGGAAATATTTCAGAGGGTTTTTCTGAATTAGTTTGCATCTAAAGGGGGAACACATCAAAAGAATCACATCATCTTCAACTCTATATCTACATGAGTATATTAGTAATTTATAGAGGGGAGAGTCACCATTGTTTTCAAGTCTAAAAGGGACAAAAATCACAAATGAAAAATATACACAGTCGTATGATACAAGCCAGAGTTTCTGGTTTGCTTCAATCAGATAACTGAAATGAAGAAACTGAGATTTCCAGCTGTTAATATTTGGATTATTGAATATATATGAGACCAAATGTTGCTTGCAGCGATGGTGAAATTGATTTCCAAGGATTGTATTGGACAACACATTGTTTTTTGTGATTGATAGTATGAAACCAGAGGGGAGATTTAGCCAGTATGTGAGTTGTCTTAAAACTCTACAGATATAATTTTCCTCAAACAGAGGAGGCAGGAAACTAAAACAAAACTGTTTCCAGAAAACTGCAGTCAACTAAATGCACTGGCACTGAACGCTTTGTGCGACAGTGTGAACACTGAATGAAACAAAATGCTTGGTGGGCATGCTGCAGATTACGCCCGCCCTACTAAAAGAATACATTCTCTGCCATGTTTGCTGATTTAGTTGTTTCACTGGGGAGCTTAAATAGCGAAGCAAGTAGAAGAATGGCACAGAAGAAAGACTTGGCCCCACTCCACGTCCTGCTTTCTTTGTTCAGTTCATTTCAGCTAGCAGTGGGGGAGAGGCCAGGCTAAAATCCGCACTATGCCCACCCTGACTTTCTTTTGCATAGAATTTAGTGTTCACATTGCATAAAATAATGCCAAGGGACATGATTACCATAAAAGTCCCTGAAAAGTGAGAATCTATTAATACAGGAAAAAGCTGCTTCAGTGACTTTGGTGACAGAACAGACTGGCATCTTTCCAAACAGCAGGCCGAATCTTTATTATGCAGATCTTTGGTTAAAGCTGCAGGTAGGCAGTTTATTTTTGGCATCTTTGGGCAAAAATTGCATAATAACCTTTCAACTTATTGTAATTCAAGCACCTTGAGTGAAAATTAGACTTCTGCACATCCTCATGGCTCTGTTTTCAGGCTTTAAAAATTCTAACCCGTCACGGGAGACTTTGGCCAATCACAGGTCATTTCAGAGGGAAAGCGTTCCTATTGGCTGTTCTACAAATGCAGGTGCATGTCCCGCCTGATTCAAAGGCAGAATATCCTTCAGAAAAAGTTGCTCTTCCAGCATTGGCAACAACTGCCTATACAGCAAAGCAACCCAAAAAAGGAATTCTGACGACTTATCAAAAAGAGAGTCTGACAATATCAGGGAAGCGTTTCAGAGGTGGAGAGAAAATGTTGCCGATAGTTTAGCCTTCTGCTCATGGCAAAAGAACGTATATTGCCAAGAAGTGAAAGTCAATTGGTCGTTCCATTGCAACATCAGCGCCCAGCAGAAAAGCTACGCTGCGCCATTTTGGACTGAAAGCAACTACCAGATGGCAGTAGTAACACGTCTGTCTAAAAAGTGTAAAAAGTGCCGCACAAAAGTAAAACAAAAGTATTTCTATTCTACCGAAAGGGCCAGTGTTGAACAATAATTTATAAATATAATAAGCGTTTTCAGTCCAAAATGGCGACAGCTACTGATGCAAAACCACGGTGCTTCAAAAAAGCACCAGAGTTCTGTCTCATTGCTTCTATACTCTATCACCACTGTGGCTACGACTATAGTTACCAGAAAGCTAAACTATTTGCAATATTTTCTCTCCATCTCTGAAACACTTCGCCAATATTTTAGCTTGCTATAGCCTCAAATCATAGTATGTGTATGTCGTGTAGTATGTCATCTCAAAGGGCTTTACAGGCCCACATGTTTGCAAAGAAAACAGGACGGTAATTCGTATAGAGTTGCCGCTATATAACGTCTTAGGGCAGAGAAGGAAGAGCTGCAGGATGAGGGCTGTATTTTTAATTTTTTGTTGCCTTTTCCATAAAACTGCCTACCCCGGGTTACCACTTGAATTGCAGTATGCTGAAAGGTTATTGTGGAATTTTTGCCCAATAATACCAAAAATAAACTGCCTCCTTCAGCTTTAAAAATTACATCTATCAGCACCATCTCTGCAAGCAATCACAGCATCCACAACAGGGGTGACACAGATATTAAGCGTTTGTAATTTGCTTGAAAATAAAGTCCAGGAAGTAATATTTAAATGCCCATGAACGACTACAGAAATAACTTAATTGAATGAACAAGAATAGCTTTGCTGTGTTCCCACTCGTAGTGCAAATACTGTCTCAGTGTGTGCTACCAATAATAATAAAGTTCAATATTGATGATTTTCATTCTGCTTTAATAATTAACACAGAGGAGACTGTAATCAACAGAAACACAGACACAGAGAGAAATAAAATAAATAACTAGATGGTAACTAGATGGTAATGAAGGTGTTGCTGGTGCACTGCTTTGTGAATGATGATTCTGGTTGTTCAGTTTTGCTTTTTGATATTAATTTTTATCTCGTGTGTCCAGTATTTGTCATCATGTTTTACGATTACATTAACTTAATATAGGCTCAAAAACCAAGGCATCAAATCATATTAAATAGATGGACTTTTGTCACAATATCAGTTATAAAAATATATATATCTTACAGTTAAGGGTTTTAAGGGCATATACAGTATATTTTTCGTTAAAAGTGTTATTGTTTCGTAACGGTTAAAATAACGTTAGCTCTCGCAGTCTTGAGGGCATTTCTGAGCACATTTCCTCGCATCCCAGGGAAAGGCAAATCACAGACTTAAAGAAAAAAAAAGCTTCTTGGTTTGCCTTTCCGTTTTTTTTTACAGCAAATAGAACCATTGTCATTCAAAGTATTTAATAAATTACATACAGTGTCCTCTATCGTCTGGGTAGAAGTACAGCAGGGAAAGACAGCTAAAGCTGGGCAGGAGCAGAGATAAACAGAGTTCGGACATTGTTTCACCCTCTCTGCTATTTAATGATGTCATAGTTATAACCGTTTCTGTGTGTTGGTAGTATGTTAATAATAATGGGTTTTATTACTTTACAACTGAATATTAATAAAATATTAGTAGCTTTTTGTCATAACCCCCCCTTTTTTTTCTTTGCGGCCACACTAAAATGCATTAAAGAGCACATCAGTGAGGCACACATATAGCAGAAACTCATCAGTAAACATCGTCCGAACTCTATTTATCCATGACTCTGGGCTGGGAGGAGGCGGTTTGTTTATACAGGGGCAGACCGCCTCCTCTTGCTGCTGATGCTACGGAAGTTGAATGGCCTCATCTTCATCTCAACGAAAGGAATAGAGAACTCGTGGCCTTTCCAGTGGTACCAGTTAATACCCTGTAAGAGTGAAAAGCTGCTTGAATCAACAGGGCTTTGTAGCAAAGGCAAGGACATTTGAGAAAAAGACAGGAAAATGTCAAATAAAAGGATAGTCTGAAGATGGAAATGTTATATATTCAGTAAAGTGTATTTTAATATCAACTGAAGGAAGCATTCAAAGCAGGAGGGCAAAAATCCTGTCTTAAGAGCTAGCAATCATGAATTTAGTGTAATTATAGTCTCACTCTATCCCCGCTAATCCCCGTCACCACAAAACCTTCCCATTTGCAGCTTTACACTGAGAGGCAATTTCTCTCTGCGTGTCTTTATGCCTGTCCATCTCTGCTCCCACCTGGTCTCATTTCATGTCGTCAAACAACAAAGACGAAGGTACAGAGCACACAGAGAAAGAAGCAGTGAGGCTCCAAAGCCTTTGTAGTTCAGCCTAATCACAGCTTCACACACAACACCTCACTCTCTTTGTCGAGCCATTACGGCATCAAGCTGAGCTACATCACACACTCAGTCAAAAGAACCGGACGAGCCTCCGACATTCTCTCCCACCTCGCATGTAGTGAGCAAAAAAAAACACCTGTCAGTGTGAGAATGGGACACCAGTATTATTTTGAATCAAACACGTGTGCATGGTTGTTTCATGTTTTTTGTCGCAAGCCTTTTCCTTCCACGTTTCTATAATTTGAATATGAACTCACTGGTATGAGTGTTTGGATAAGAGTGTCATTCCCGACTGATGTTGCAGGCACTTTTGATCAATCAAGATTAAGATGCATCATCTCTCCAAGTTTGATCGAAATTGGACAAGTGATGTAGCAGTGACTGTCCTTTTTTTTTACCTTTCTTTACAACTCCTCCATCAGGATTTTTGTAGCAAGTTTTATGTGATTTAATGTACAAATGATTAGTCTTTCAAACAAATTTCAACCTTTAATCACACTGCCATAATCAAGCCAGTTTGTGGGAATTTGGTAAATACCAAAATCTCAACTTGATCAAGCAGCATCATTGAGTTAAAGGTTACACCCAAATGATAGTTAGTTTTGGTGGTATGTGCTGAGCTTTTGAGACATCTGTGTTTCCTGCTTTTTGAAACAGACACTTTCTTTGGGACCGGACCACAAGCTCAGGTCATAAGCTCACCCACCTTAAGGCCCTTATCATGTCAGTTGATATTATGCTACATATTCCCAGACAAAATTTCAATCTAATTAGCACAAATGAGTTTACACACACTAAATCTGGAGCTTTTTGGGTCCTGGGGCAGTTGTCTACTTTACCATGTTGATAATCCATACCCCTCTTTTATCCATCCCAGATACAGTACCAGTAAGTAGGAGTGGTCTTTTGTAATTTGGATAAACAAAGCCTTAATTTTTCATGCCTGAACATTATTTTTACGGGTTGTTCGACCATCCCATTCTCGTGAACACGATATCTCAGGAACGTCTTGATTTCCTAGAATTTGGCACAAACTTCCACTTGGACTCAAGGATGAACTGATTTGATTTTGGTAATAAAAGGTCACTGTGACCTCACAAAACACGTTAACAGGATAAAATGATGAAGTGAAGACATTTTGGACAGACATGGATGTAAACTGTAACTTGACTGGTTGGCGGAGGCATACAATCGCGAGGCGGCAATTCTCGTTTCTAGTTTGGCTTTATGATCAGTAGATTAACTATTTTATTTGTCACATTCACTCTTTGATCAAGTAGTGTATTTATTGTATGACGTACCTGACTGTGTCTGGACTCGCCGTATTTGCCGTTGAGGTTTGCCCGGTGGCAGTTCTTGTACCACCATGCTCCTTTGTAAGACAAGGCACAGTTAGTGACAGCGATGTCGTTGTCTCTATCTTTTGTAGAGAAGGGCCGGCCCTGGTGGTAGCTCAGAGAGTCACCTGGGATCAGAGGAGAGAGAGAGATGCAGAACCTTAGACATCAGTGTATGCCGGGCAACATTTACATATGGCTGCGGTGAATAACGTGATGAGGGGACATTAACGACCAGGCAGGCAGGAGGGGAATGGGAAAAAGACATGAGAGGGAGGGAGAGGAAATCGGTCCTGCTACAGGCTCTCAGGAAAAAGTATAATTATAAACATGAGGGGATGATGGGTAATTCTGGCATATGGTCATGTTGACAGACTGAGAGATACATGGAGAGCGAGGACAAAAGTGGAAATGTGGAGGAGTGCTGAGGCGGGTTTTAGACATCGAGGAGAAGAAAAAATGGAGGGGAAAGATGGCAGATGGCAGATTAGAGATGGGAAAGCACACACTTTGCGATATTAAAGTATATAGTGTAGTTATTCGGCAAAAATATTCATATCGCAAAAAGTTTTCAATGTTGATGTCCTCACTGGCCATTTCAATACTATAGAAAGTTGGTTGATCACATGGCTATCATTCACAGAGCCAATAATGAAGTATGTTAACTTAAACAAAATAATATTATAATCAATGTAATGTATTCAGCACGTACCAGCGGTGCCATTGTACTCTCCTATCCTGAGCTTGTAGAGGTTTCTCGCATCTCCAATGGAGAATTTGTCATAATTGGCGTAGACCGACTCCTGTCCGTCCTTCATGTCAATTCTCAGCTCATAACGGCCCTGAGCAGCAATCCTCTGGACGTTGTCTAGACCTGCGGAGAAACAACACATTATATTGTATTATATTTAATAACCAAAGAAAGATCTAGGTTTTAATCACACTGGCGTTACAGCTTCAAAAAACAGATTTAAAAAGTTATACTGATATGGAGGTCATTACGCTCATATTGTGATTGAAGAACACTCCACTGGCCCAAGAAAGGTTACAAAAATGTATATAGGCCAAAATTACAAGTCACAAATGTTCCTCTTATGACAGATGAGGCAAAACTCCATTCAAATAGGCCCTTAATGGGGAATAAAGGAAGAGACCTCAAGAAGAGCAACAGAGGGATCCCTCTTCCAGTACGTAAAACCATTACACAAAGAATTTAATATCGATTTTTGTGACCTAGTGACATTCTACCACCCGTACGTACACATAGATAGACAGTTTGTTCTCACTGCAGCTTTGTAGGTTAAAGGTTTGAATCCCGATAAGCACTATGTCGGACGTCTTTGTCAGCTTGTTGTATGGATGTGCATGATTGACATTGTCGAGAGCGGTGGACACCATCACCACCAGCCCCCCTGCAAATGCCACATGTCGCAACTTCCTGAGATATGCGGCTTTGCTCTCTATCTCCAAGGTAGCAGATGTGGGGGCTCGTTTGAACCCTCGACAGGCGATAAGACCCCACACCAACCTGAGAGATTGGAACTGCCTTCACTATCAGATTACAGCAAGCACCCATTTGGAAAAGAGTCTCTTTCCCTGCTTAACCCTCCGACGGAAGCATCACATGTACAAAATCCGAAGAAAAAAATAAAAATCTTCAAGCCTACGCTGATAAGGAGTAGGAAGTAGAAATCGGAGAGAGCAGGGAGTCTGCTGTAATACGTCAATGGAAAGCAGATCAAATCTACGGTACAACCCAAAGGCACTTAAGGTGACAGGGGAAAAGCAATTGTTGTAATAAAATTGTGTTTAACACTCAGTCATCTCTAATTTCCATTGTATAATATCACTGTATTATCAGCAATTAATCTCGCACCCATAATATTTTACTGTTTTTTCCTCCAGCAGTTTTATGGGATCAGACTGCTCTATTCCAAACTGCAGCGATTAAAAATGCATTTTAACACACTATTGCACTCTTGTCCTATTATACTACCAATATTACCATCTCGTCACATTTTATTACCAGCCTTTCTCTCTCACTTACTCAGAAGCAAAGGGGGTAAATTAAAAAAAGAAAGAGAATGGGATAATGATCACATATTCGCGCACAGCCACCCTGGTTTCTCTCTGTTATTACTGACATTGTGTTCGGTACGAAAACTGGCCGAGGTCGGTGAGTAGGGAGAATAGATTGCCCTAGAGCAGCAATAAAAACGGCCGTTTTCAAACTGTAACACATAATAATGAAAGCTTAATTTCCATATTCTTTACTGCTGACCAGTCAAGTGCCTCTTCTTTTCAGTTTGAGTGGATTTAATATCGATGTTTATGGTTCCACACTGTCCAATATATTGCTGTTATGTGTGTAGTGGCGGTGATTAGCTAAATGTTCACTATAATAGCTCTCTAAGGGCTATGACAGCAACCTAATCTGTAGAAAGATAAGTGAAGGACGAATGGTTTCAAACTGCAGTGACCATCTGTATGATCATGCCATTTACTTTCTATAAGGATAATACATTTTAAAGGACACTTCTTACACTGCAAATGCTTAAAATGCACATATAATATGGTCAATTTCCCAAATGTAAGCAAATACAGGCTAAAAAACGGAGCTCAGAATAATAGGAGTGACAAAATCCATTATAATATTGTATTAACTTTTTTCATGGTGCACTATTTATATTTTTTTGACAGTACTAAGGCTCATAATGTCCCACAAACATGGTTCTCCCTTTATATATAAATGCATACAGAAAACGGGTTGGGTGGGCAGTCGTCTCAAATGTTTCTGAGGAAAGGCCCACAGTGTCAGATTTTGGAAACCCTTGACCTGGATTACTGGGCAGCTTTCTCTGTCCAAAAACTTGCCATTACAAGCTGTGTTGACAGTGCTGACTTTTGACGAAATGGCAAAAGAACTGAAGTGTTAAAAATGAGGGAAGTTATTGTGTTAGCTGTGTAGCACAACCTTTTCCCCATGACCTTCCTTCACCTCTTTTCGAATACAACCCGCAGGATGTCCCTACGTGAAAAACCTCTTAACACAATTAAATTTCCCTCTCTGCTATGTTCTGGTGAGATCAGGCATTTAGTAAGATAATGCTAAGGCTCTACGGTTATGGCCAAAATGATAATCACGATTATTGTGATCAATATTGAGATCATGATTACTATCAAGATTATTCATAGATTTTACGGACAAAATATTTGTATTGCAAATTCACATTTAAATAATCAGAGCGCTGCTTTTTCTACCATGTTCTGCTTCATTATAACCATCAACAATTCTGAATATTATTGTTTTACTTTGTTATCGTCATCTATTGTGGCTATTTATATAAAAACACAAAATTAAAATAATTAGGAAATGAAAGATGGTACTTTTATTTAAATATTTGCTTCGATTAAATTAATCTGGGCATTAGTAGTTCTAATTATATATTGTAAGCTGCTTATAGCTACTAGTGTTAGGAAGTTGAACAGATCATAATTCCTTCTCTAATGTCTATTTTATAATTTCTTGTGAAAACATCTCCTTCAAACAACTGAATTTATTCAAGTTTCTTGCCAAAAACTACATTTTACAAGATTACATTTGAACTCATCATGATAGCGTCATAATTTACCATTGCCTAATACTCATGTTTACTGAGCAAAGCTTGAACGCACCATGATGTGCTCCGTGCTGTCGGCAGACGAGTTGGTCACTGTGATTACTCTGAGCAGCATCACGAGAATCAATTACAATATAATAAGTGTCTGATTAAGTTAGTTGCTCGAAATGTTTTTAAGGTTGTTTCTCCACGGCTTATTTTGGACCTGCAGTTGTGACAAATTGCCGCTTTATGTCTTCTTCACTCATGCTGAAGAACTTCCACACCATCGACATGCTCTGTTTGTGTGTGACGCTACTGACTCTGCTGCTGTGTGCCAACGTAAAACCTTCATGTGCTGGCTGCACGTGTGTGTGAGACTACTGAAAACTGTCCAGCTTCAGTTGGCAGATGATTGATGCTGCATCTCTAGCTGTTAGTTTAGGAAGCGCTTCATTTATGCAGCAGAGTTTTTTATGAGCGGAGCACGCATTTTAATATCGCAGTCGATCATCTTCATTTAATTGTGGGAAGCCTAAATCGGGATTGTGATTAATATTCCATTAATTGTACAGCTATAGATAATTCCCCAATAAACCTTTTTTTCAAATAAGACATTTTGACATGTCACAGTAGAAAAAGCACTGGTGTAAATAATAAAATGAATGATGGCTGAATTCCATTTTTAGCTTAAGGGTCTATTGTGCATGCTGGGATACTTAATTATTAATGTTATTAGTAACACCTGTGCTTTTACTACTATGTGAACAAAAAGCCTGTAGTGCCATGCTCACAACCACTAGATCAACAGTCAGGTCAGCTTCATACAGCAGGCTCAACATTTTGTCCCGTACTCTGAGGCTGCCGTGTTCCCTGCTGGCATGTTATCTGTAATCTGGCATCATGGGGAGAAGCTTTCATGGGAGCAAAGAGCAGCCTGTGATGCTCCACACCCTGAGGTTACATTAAGCTGCTTTTATGCGCTGAGAGGACAGAGTACTGTAAAGGATAGAAGAAAGATGGAGAGACTAAAAAAGTAAAGCAAGACCCTAGAGATAGAAGGAGGTGCCCTCGACTAGTCCCGAAGTGGTGAGAGGGCAGATTATTGCTGATTCAGCTGAAGTGGAAACGGGTCAGATGAAATGTTGTACTCACTGAACCAGATATGCCTCGGTGTCTTTAGATTTTATTATACAGTACAGCGACCAAGCCAATATAAATCTGCTAGATATGAGGCGAATCTGTGCCAGGATGCAGCTACAGGATGCCTTCAGCTAAAACACTGCTGTCACTTTATAGCTCACAATCTATACTTTATACTGTGTAGTGTGCACGGAGGAGGGATTTCTCTCCTGTATGGTGTGTGTAGTGTTATCGTACAATAACAGATGTTTGTCCAACATTCTTTATCACGTCTCCTGTGCTTCAGCGAGTAATCCTCCACTCATACAAGAGCAAATTATTAATTTATACCAGCAGACAGCAATCCAACTTTTCCTGTTGTGATGAAATGTTAAGAGCTACCTTTGAACACCCTCCCTGTTGTGGTGTACTAAAAGTAACAGGACCAGCTGACATTCTTATTCAAGTCAACTCGACATCACCTCAAACATACAACTTTAAAAATAACCAGTAAAGCAACGAATCTGACAGACTCAACGAGAATTGCTTTTGTGCCAGATTCCATTATATTGCCAGCTCCTGTTCATGAGGGGTTGGATCTAAAATGTCTTTATGCTTTCACCTATTACAGTGTGCTTAGTCACTAATAGACTAGAGCGTGCCACCGCTATCTTGTGTTATGATCCAATGTGTGTCAGCTGCAGAGTAACAGCCTTCCCTCTGTGATAATGTGGTGATAATGCAATGCCATAAAATGTCCCCCCAGTGTTGTTATTTAATTTCTCTAATCAAAAAGTTCAAAAAACATTCTTCTCAAGGTTCCTGATTCACTTAATGAAATATGCATGTAATATTTTTCCCTTTAATCATCTGCACCAAAACAATAACACAAAGAAACTGGCCCATGAAGAAACATGACTCATTAGCACATTTTCTAATGAATATAATTATTGTTTCATAATGAGATTTTGGGGGAGGGAAAAAAAAGATTTTCAGCAGTCCATCAAAACATTGAGGATGTTCTGTTGTTTTGTCTTTGAATCAGCGACGCTAAAAACAATTACCAAGTCATTTCAGGGAGAGATGAGCTTTCAGGGAATCCAGTAATGAATCGGGTAGACTTTGTGAAGTCAAGTGCTGAAAGATGAGACGAGCAAAAAAAAAAAAAAAGGCTAGCAGCATGGTTCTCCATCTTCATACAGAGTGAAAAATCTTACAAGAAAGGCTATACTGCCTGTAAAGGATATTGGAAACATCTTTCCTCTCCATAAAATAGATGTGTCAATTGAACCCAAGTGAAAGCTAGGACCCTCTATTGATTGCACCTATTAAATCCACTTCAGTCATGGAGACAGCGTGTAGATAAAGGGGGTAATACAACCCTCACAAAATTGAACAAAATGGGTAGCAGGTTGCAGATTAATATCAGCCTGAAGCCCATACTATGCAGTTGAAAAATATATTGGGCAGGGTGACAGGAAGTTGAAATAAAACGTCAGCAAACCTGTTACCTGTGAATTTTCTAATACACCTACCTGTCAATCAGCATCATTTTAGGCTTATCAAAACATGTAGAGCAACTACTCTCCAGTTCCTAACTTCATTTGATTGGAGGACAGATGTTTATCTTATCCTGTTACACCTATAGAAGCAGACATCAAACACTGGGCATGATGGTGGACTTGGGTAAATCCCTGTATTTGAAAATACACTCTACATATTTTTACCTCTAGATTAATTATCTCAGGTTAAGAGTCTTACCGAGCCAGAATTCATCCTCCAGGTTTCCAAAGCCGACCCGATAGTCACTCCACTTCCTGGAAAAGTCTGTCAGGCCATTCTGACGACGCTGAAATACCTGAACACCAAAATATGAAAATGGGACAATATCAGAAAGATACAACTCGGTTGTCAAAAGGACATTCAGTACTGTATGTGGTCCAAAAAAAATTCCAATTCTCTCCCCTACTCTTCGTCTCTTCTCTTAACCTAACTGACAGACTTTCTTACATTTGCATATTATGACAAAAGTGCTATTAAAAGAAAGCATTATCTTCACAGTGACTTACGATCCAGCCTCCTTCATCAGTAGTCATGTCGCAGTACACCTGCACACCCTGGCTGGGGTCTCTGTTGATGTAAATGGTGTATGCGCCGCTCAGCGTCTCTCCATTCAGCAGGTGTTGGGCACAATTCTGAGGTGTTGCAAACAGACGACTCCCTGGAGAGAAGCAGAGGACGTATGAGGACAAGTTATGATTTGCTTGAGTTTGTCCATATTTTGACTTAAATAATTCAGTTTGTGGAGATTTCTGTAGACTGAATGCAATTACAAAAAACAATGTAATTGCAATTATTTCGACTGATCATTATTTTCATTTTCATTGAAAAACATTAAGATGATTATGGTGTGATTTTTGCAAGGATCTGTACTAAACAAAGATGTTTTCTTTGGTGTGAAATATGATGTGTAGGCTGGGACATCAGCAAGACAATATTTCATTTTAAATGGTGTTTTGACACACATTTCGCCAAATATTGCGCCTCCTGCGATATTGCGATTTATTTTTGGCGACATTCAGGAATCAGGAATTGATATTTTTATATTAAGATACCTTTTTATATCAAGATGCCAAGATGTGTAATGTAAAATGAGATGCCTGCAGAGATGGACCCCCAGATAATTATTTGCTTTTATAAGTCCTGCTTCAGTCACAGCAGACAGCTGTTTTAAGTGAAAAAGCTTTGATAAGCTGACTGTACACTACCTGCCAAGCACCAAATGGCAGACAGACTCAAGTTAGGTGGTAAACATAGTGTCGCATTAAAGAGCAGATATTCCCTCAGGGGTTGGTGGAGACCAAAAAAGAGCTAAAGGCAGAGTGAATATTGACCTTACAATCATCAGGTAGCCAGAAACACAACTTAAAATGAATGCTAATGTTGCTCCATGTTTAAATAGGCAACAATTTAGTATATAAACTTTAGATGATGACATTCCAACTTGTTCTGCTGCATCCAAGTGGCCAAAAATACCAATTAAAACTGATTTAGATGAAAGTAAAACTGACAACCTGCAAAGCTTTCATCACACACACATCCTACTGCTATGTCCACTGCTGGGTGGAAATGATGGATATTGATATTTACTTTTGGCATGTTCACATAAATTCCAGGTGATTAGCAACTTCATGATGCTTCCTTGTTTGAATGACATATCCATCACTTAATGACACACTGGGCACATTGAAGATTAGAGGGCCGGCCACCCTGCAGATGCACCCTAATGGGAAGTCTTCCTCACTATGCTTCAGGGAAGGAAGATAAAAACGGTGTCTGACTATGGGGACCCATTATTGTGCACCTTTGTTATAGAGACAGTAATGTGATACGCTGTGAAAAAGCAGGAAGGCCAAGAAAACTCACCCCGTTAGAATCTCTTTCCATCTTAAATCAAAGAGTACAAATACATTATGTGTATGTATGTGTGTGTACTGTACCTGTAGTGAAGGTAGTGGAGACTACAGCGCTGGTGTCAAGTCCTCTTGCAGCCTGGAGATTGACAGTGTACTCTGTGGTCTCAGCCAGTCCCTCCAGTCGAATCCATGTGTCCTCTGCATCCAGGATCAGCTCCTAGTACATACACACAAACACACAGGACCAAATTCACTCACACAGAACTTAAAAGATATTAGATAAAGAAATTAAATTAGAATCCCCACAAGTCACTGATAAAATATTGTTTTCAAAAGACCTATGACAACAAAGAAACCTTCAAGCTATTTTTGTTCAGGAAACGCACAGCAGCTTGCTTTGTATTTCAGTCACACGATGTTATATCAAACATAAATATAAATAGGTGATTATTTAGAAGGATTGAAATAAGATTATTAGGTCAATTTAAATACTGTATTGGTGAAGTAGTAAAGTACAAGTTGGCTGTTCACATATGAAACATTTAAATGAGATGAAGCACAACAATATTTAACCATTTTATCTTGTAGCAGTTCTCTTTAGTGTTTAGTTAATTTGGATTTTACCACATAAATCTGTTATTTGAAAGCATAAAGAAGAACTTTACGATTATGTTGTAACCAGTGGGAAACCTCCGGGGTCTGAAAAGTGAAGCCTTAAAAAGGAAGTGCCTTAAACTTGCATTCTTTCTAATGGCCAGCAGGGGGCGACTCCTCTGGTTGCAAAATGAAGTCAGATTGTATAGAAGTCTATGAAGAAATGGCCCTACTTCTCACTTGAGTTATTACCTCAGTAAACATTGTAAACATGAGTTTATGGTCTCAATCACTAGTTTCAAGTCTTCTTCAATACAGCATGATGTTCATTTAGTAAATTATGGTCCCATTTAAAGTCAAATAGACCATAAAGCAGGGGATGCTTTAGGGCGTGGCTACCTTGTGATTGACAGGTCGCTACCATGGCGTTGTCCGGTCTGGGAGTGTTTTCGTCTTACAACTTTAAGCCTTTCACAGTGTTTTCAGTTCATGAAAGTTAATTGTAACATTTTGGTGGCTTAAAAATACCTTATTTAGGGTTTGGTTGTACTTAGCTCCACCCTCTTGTATCACTTCTGGTGGCAAAAAACAAGATAGCAACGGCCAAAATGCCAAACAGCGGTCAACAAACTAATGTGTGACGTCACGGTGACTACATCCACCTCTTATACTGTATACAGTCTATGGTTGTAACTTTTGTTTTGTAAAACAGTGGTGTCTTGTACTCCCGTGTAAGATAGACTGGATGTTTGGCACGACATAGAAATACAAATTACCTAAGTGGTAAGAGTTACTCTTCCACTGTCTGTGCAGAACAAGTCTGGTTGCCTGTGTTTTCACATGTGATAAGTGACTGAGCTATCAAATAGAGAAAGGGAGGACAAGGGGGCAACTAGATGGAGAGAACAAGATAAAAGACTCTTATTGGACAGCCAAGCTGAGCAGCGTCTAAGCAATCAGGAAACAAACATTTCTATTTTTGGTAAAGAAGTCACGACGGTGCAGTACAGTTACTTCCCTTTGTTTTTGACAAATCTTTCATTGAGCCCGTCTTAAAGAGCCAAGGCGTTTGACCAAGTATTTTATGTGACATCGTGTTTCTTAGATCAGACAGAAAATCCACCAGCAGAACGCTCAATTGATGAACAGAAACTTGACCTTGTCTATGTATTTGTGTGCATGTGTGTTACAGTTTGCCCTGGATACACATTAAATATGAACAAGTAAAAATGAAATATTCAGCCAGTTTGGAAAATAAATCACACATTTCCAGGCAATGTGTCTATGTGAATAATGCAGGGAAGCAGCTGGTAAATGGTGTCTCTCCGTCTCCGAGGATCTGACATATTCCCACCAGGTTTTCAGGGTCAAGATTAGATTTATATTGCAAGCAAAACGGCCTCGTTTTATAATACATACCTTTATAAACTCGCTATCAAAAGTGTATGTATGTGAGGTTGAATGGTTGGATGTGTATTTATCCTTGTGGGTATTTGAATTGTGAGATCTTTATTACTCCAGGCACGAACATAACCAACAGCGATACATGCATTTACAAACCGGTAAGTAAATGTTAATCAGATAAGAAATTAATCTCTGCTACAGCTACTGTGTGTAAATTACAGAAGTCCATTATCTCTGTGAGAGGGGAAGCTGGCTGAACAGCTGTAAGGCACCAATATGTGGTTAGGTTTTCAGCCGAGGTAACGCTGCCTCATATTTTTTCAGCCAAGCCAGACCTCAAGTAGAGACAACCGCAGGAAAGTCTTACAATGAGTACTTCAATCTCCCGTCGCAGCAATCATTTTTGCTATGTGCATTAATGAGTGATGTGACTCATTTCTTGTTGAACGATATGAATTCTTAATGTGGCACTCGTTGAGGCAGCTCACTGTGATGAACGGAGATTTGAATAAAATCGAAAAGAACACCATCAAAGGTGGCGAGAAGAACGAAAAATGAAATTGCTTTTTAAATTCTAACTGGGTTTACAAGATCTTCCAGATGTTTGCCTTTCTTTCTAAGACAATCTCTATTTAATGCATGAATTTATTAGGAAACTACTGTATTAATTGACACTGAAAAAACGTCACATAAGCAGTGAACTGAAATTACGATCAGTTTTGCCATAAAAAATGTCAACGTAAAGAAAGAAATGTGCTGGGCAAGGAACCATTAACAAAAGGAGAGGGCGGTTGTAAAGAAAATGTACGATATGGAGAAACTGACCTTTTTGTCTCAGACTTTGTATCAATAAACTTTATGTGTTGGTCCAAATGATTAATACATATGGATATCACATAGAAAGAAAGGAATACAGTGGAAACTGCTTATAGTGATCAACAGCTTGTATGAATACAAAAGGTTTGGGACAGAATCATTTCTATTCAAATGCTGTTTAAATAATTTGCTTATAGTAATCAAGTAGTCCGCTTACAAAGTTCATTTTGGGTCTTTTCATACATGACAACAGATCAAAAAACATTTTAAAAGTATGTTAGACTAACATTAGTTGAATTTTTGTTTTGTTTTTTACTTTACTCTCTTGATACTAGGCCTCGCAGAACGTCTGCTTTCCGCCTGGATAGGCTGATGCTGCGTGCACTTTGATGTCATAACAGGAAAAGGAAAGTAATTTTCTCTCAATAAAAACCGAACGCGCACGAGGAAAGCACCCTCGTCAAGTGGATTGATAATGTCTGGTCATGTAATGCTCCCAAAGTGAAACTCTGGTGATCAACTCCTCAGCACTGGCAGCTCATGCAGACCGCTCTGCATGCACGCTCGCGCCGCAGAGCCGGCCAAAAAACGGTGAATCCTCACCCTAGGTGAGGGAAAAGGCAGAAGAATCGGCAGCAAGCAGGTTAATAGCGAAGCGGTCCGTTTCATTACGTTGTATTCATGTAATAAATATACAAATTAGATGGTAATCTGCATTAGAAATGATGCAAAACAACTACTATTTGGTTGTAATAATCATCCGCTTATAGTGATCAATTTGACCCGGACAGACGTGATCACGATCAGCAGTTTCCACTGTACTTGATATTGTGTTTTCCGTGGTTTACTAGTATTATCACAATAATAATTATATCACAATAATACTTATATCCTAATATAAATGTTATAAGTATTGGTCACTAGGTTTGTATGTGCATTTGCTGGATAAATGTAATAAGACAAAATCCTTCTAAATCCTATGAGGACTAGATGGTCTGAGACTGATATGGACTTGGGGTGATCCTTACTCGATGCCCTGTCGGTGTTTTCTTGTTAAAGTAATTTCAAAACGTATTAATATTTTCTTATCATAAAAAAAAGAAAAAATGATCCTTTTGGATCCTCCAAAGACATATCAAACATGTTCCTTTGCCTCTGAAGGACCGTGTCGGTGTTTGAGAGACAACTTGAACAAACTTGGACTGGAAATTGTTGCTTACTAGCTATGGGCCAACAGTGTTTTTGTTTACAGTGGTAGTGAACAGTAAGTACAACGCCAACATCTAAACAGACCATTTGCAGTTAACTTTTTAAGCTGTTTAATGTGCTGCAGCTGAGCAGCTAATTAGCTATCTACTGATGTTAGCAGTGCACATTTACATCATTCAGCAACCCAAAGTGCAACACAAGACGTGTCGTTGTTTGTTAGTTAGTTAGACTGTTAAGCTAAATTTATTTGTAAGTTGGATATGAAGGATACAAGTGTTGTGTTGTTATTCAAAGTCTGTTTCTCTTGTTTTGTGTTGCAGGCTGCTGTCTGGTTGTTAGTCAGAATGACCATCTGCTTTTGATAGAACAGTGAACTTGCTGCGTTATGCAAATATGGTTTCAAATGAAACTATTTGATTAGTTGAAAACAACAATTTTCCATTAATGCTAGAATAGGGAGCGCCATAATGAAACCAAACAGTATTGAATATCAATTTCTCCCTGTTGGGTACTGATTTGTATGCTGTATGAGTATGTATTATGTAGATATGCATGTGGCTGTAGGAGAAACATAATTGTGAAAAATGTAATTTCTGTTTGGCTTAACATGCAAATGTATGCATAGTCCTGGAAATGTCATATTAAATGTTGATTTAATATTACTCATATGTAAATGCCATAATGTTTCAAGACAAATGTTTCCTTAGAAACAAACCATAGTTTTGGAAAAAGGATGAAAAGACAGAACACGGGATCAACATCAAGAAAGTGATCATCATTTAAGAACGATGTTGATAGAAGTCTGTTTGCACCGGAAACAAGTGAAATCTAAAAAAATGGGATAATCTGAATTGTTACCGTTGCATTCTTTGTGCATGAGTGACACCCGATGGTCAACCACACAGCAGTACCACACATTCAAGGTGTGTGTGTGTGTGTGTGTGTGTGTGAGAGACTTGTGGACCATCATCACTGCATCAATATGGATGTGTCACGATCTACGCTGGGCATTGACGGGGAGAGTCTGTGTGCATCTGGTTACATGTGTGTACTTGTGTGTAATTGCCAATAAAAGGGAGTCTCTTGCAGAGCATCATGGGAAATGGTTCTAGTCAATTCGTTAACAGGCGTGGTGCGTTCCACACGGCTCCGACTAATGTTCTTTATTACCATTACTCAGCCACATCAAAAAGTTTAATCAAAATAAACAATGTCTCTACTGAGACACATTAAAGTAATATCTCTATTAGACAGGCAATTTCACTGCGCAGTGTGTGTATGTGTGTGTGTGTGTGAGAGAATCTGTGGGTTTGTGTGTCCCCAAACACTTGCGCGCTCCACATGAAGGGATTACATGACTGAAAGATAAAATTTCGATTTTTAAGTGCTTTTCATAAAGTTGTGATTCTGCATTCATTTTCTTTTCCTCAACATTGCTCTACTCTGTTATAGTAAGTTGATTAAATTGGGGACATTTTCTACTTTGCAGAAATCCAAGAAGAGTTTTTTTTCAATATGTCTTTCAATATCTGCAGAATTAAATTTCTATTTTCAGGTGTGTGGATTAACAAAAGTACAGCTTATCTCCTTGACACATGTTTGCGACTGTAGCACGAATACTCAACAGGATTTGAGTAGATGGAGAGTAGATAAGGAAACACATTTTGGATGCATATAAAATGTTACCATACAATTACAGTATATATGATATCAGCAGTATGTGTGTAAGAGACAGAGTTGAGACTCAAGAGTTCAGCTATGTGTGCTACATACTTTGCGGCTGCCGTCGGTCGACTTGTAGGTGAGCATATAGTTGTCAATTTCTGCGATTGGCGGTTGCCAGGAGATGAGAGCGCTGCGGTGATTCACCTCACTCGCTGTCAGGTTCAGGGGCGCGTCCATGGCTGCCAAAGGAGAGAGAAAAATATAATGTTTTCAGGATGTTTTCTACATCTACAGCGTACTGTAGTTCAAATAATGACTGAGGTGTTCATTCACTTTTGCACATTTATATCATATATACTCATTGCGTTTCAGCTTTTTATAGGTGCTCAGGTGTCAGGGTGGAGTGATGTGAATGCCTGGTGCTTGAAAGAAAATGTTACACTTACCATTCAGTGAGTTACAGTATAGTACATGTGAATTTGCCCTGTACCATCCCTAGTCTTGAGTAACTTGTACAAAACTGTCTGGTGCAGGTGGGCAAAGAAAGTATCTTTGGATAGAAGAATATATATTTCTCTTTACATGAGTACTATTGCTCATACAGTATTCTCATTCCTGCCCTCTGAAAAGCGATTACCAGTTTAATAATACACAGGAACACGTGCATACTGTACGCTACACCTGCATCATGTAACAACGATTTGCATGCATTATGCACAGCACAAAGAGAATCAGCTGTGTAAATAATTTATGGTATTGCTGCATTTTATTCCATTTTTAAGGTCGTTGTAGTATTTTATTGTATTATTTATCGTCTTCCAAGTTAAGAACATGCAGGGCACTAGTATTTTATTGAATAAATTATCTTTTATGTATGGCAACATTTTGAACTCAAGGTCTAGTATCCTGCAGGCGTTTTGATCATTCTGTTATTGAAGACAAGCAGTGGCTGACTCACTACCAGGAGAGAAGTACCAGGCAATGCATCAGCAGCCAGAAAAATTGGGTCTTAAAAATATAAAAATGAACAACCTAGAAATTAAACCAATAACTGACACACAGATAATCTGCAGGGTGGTAAATTGATCTGTTTTTGCAAACTCACAATGTCAATGCACACCTGTAACTGGCCAGACCATAACAGAGCAACCTAACAGCATTGGACCTTTTTCTGTTCAGGTTGACTGGTCTGCTGTGCTGCCTTGGCCAGGTTTTCTCTCTATGGACAGCAATAGATGTTACAAAGTGGCAGTGACCCAACCTCTTAACAAAGCCTCAGTAGCTGAGATTAAATAAACTAGACAAATGTTGTTATGCCAGTACTGCTGAAGGTCATCTTGAAAGGATCTCTTTTAGTTCGATTTTTCTGCCACTTGAACCACAAGTGGGATGCTGCCAGTCTGAATCAAGATTCAACTGATAAAGTCAATGTCATTATATATTTTTCTTACTGTTAATTAATAAATCTGATGAAGAGAGCATGTGAACTACTTGCAAAATTATGCGTTAGCCCGCATCTCAATATTTCTTTAATGTAATTTTTGCCTTTATTTGATAGTGTGACAACATAGAGAGTAGGATTGGACGATTATATCGGCTATCGGCTGAGTACGTTGCTGGTTGGTTTGTTTTGGGCGATTTTTTGAGGGGGGGGGTTGGAAAACTCCAACCCTGATAGAGAGCAATAGGAAATACAGGCATTCTTTCTGACTTCCCCACCACTATAGTGTATAGATGTAGATCTGTAAAAACTGTACACAAATTAATAGTTTGACATGTTAGACAGTAAATGCTCTAACAAATGGGCAATGTATTCTTTTACAGTAGCAAAGGTCGCTCAAACTGGAATAAATTGTTTATTTGTTGTGGACTATTTTACACATTGCGGCTCTAATACACATTTGGTGCAGTAGTGAGTACTTATCGCTGTGGGGTGGTGTATGTTGGATTTGACTCTAAATAAAATACATTGCCCACGTTAATAGTAATGAAGGAATATAGTTTTGAATTTTCATTTAGTTTTTATTTCATTTTAGTTTATTTTTAGTTAGTTTTCAGAGTACATTTGCTAGTTTTAGTTTAGTTTCAGTTTTTCACAAAAGGTTTAGTTTTTATATATTTAGTTTTACAGTAGTTTTAGTTGGTTTTTCTTAGGGCCAGGTATAATGTCTCACAAGTATGTAGTTACACATACATTCGAAAATCATGGTTGGAGAACTGTGTAGGAATGGCCATAATGTTTAATGTTTCATCTTTGAGCTACTTTAGTGAAGCAATTACGACAAAGCGTCATCTCCTGGAATGTCAATCCGTTAAAGTTCATGAGAGTTGACGGATATTCATGCTGTCTCCTTTTTTCCGGTAGTCATATGAAATGAATTTAGGTTCATTTTATTTTTATTAGTTTTTTTATCCTGGCAATATAGTTTCAGTTTTGTTTTAGTTTTCCTTAAAGGATGTATTTTTTTATTTAATTTCAGTTTACTAAAAATATTTGTCACTGCTTATATTCGTTTTAGTTTACTTTAATAACCCTATACAATTAGTGAACTATATTAGGTTTTGCAAAACACATGCAAAACTTATCAGTAGAATAAACAGATTTGTAGGTTTTGGTCTTTTCATATGATTTGTTGATAATGAGAAAAATATTGCCAGACTTATCCTTTAGGCCTGAAAACCAATGATGCGTGAGGTAATTTGATCCTCAATAAAGGATGACAAGTGGAAAGAAATTCTAATTCTAAATATTGCGATGAGAAGAGAGTTTATCATCTGTACTTTTTAAGCAATTAAAAGAAAAGAAAGGAAAGGGACAGCACAGGTAAATCAGAACAGATTTAGTATGGGACATTCTTGCACACATACTGTAAATGTATTTCCACGAGGTGGGTAAAAATCTCCACGTCAGTAATCCTAAATCCCCACCGGACTGAGTGAGAAGAGCAGCGAGACACTTCTCCATGTTTAGTCACAGTGTGTCACAGCCTCAAAAGCATTCAAGTCCTTGATCATCAAGCCCACCCAAGTTTTACCGCGCGTTACATCACACCAGCCAACTATATTCTTGGTTCCTGCACAGCTTTAAACAAGGCTTGATTATAGTGCCTGCCTTGATACCTTAACCACATCACAAGGAGGCTCACCTCAATTTCCCCACCTTACATCAGCCTTTTCGAGTCAATATCTGATCTTCCGACATGGCAGCAGAAGCATTGACATGCTGTAACCTCATTTTAGTGCATGATAGAAAATAGATGACCTTCTATTCGGTAAATCTGTTTCCTGGAGTTACATCATGACTCTGGGGCACATCATCAGAGAGTCACCCTCTGAGTAAGGGAGGCTGGGGCGCTCGAACAAATGAAGTGCTGCACTTTTTGTGTGCTGTGCAATCTGACGTCACCACTGTGAATATGAGATGAAGACATCTACATGGCTGTCTCTGTCTGTGATTCCCTCTGTTCTAACTCTGGCTCTTCTCTCTTGTTTTCTTTGCTCTGTAGTGAAACAAACAAGAGCTTTTGTAAACCGCCTTAACTTCTCCTGAGGACTTCTCCTTAACTTTTAGCCACATCTGACCCCAAATTGAACCCAGACCTCACACAAGTCTGCACACACAAAGCAAATCCACAAACACACACACGCTCGTCTCGTTTAAATCCTTGTCTGTGTGCACATATGGAAAGATCAATGACAGCTCGGTAATTAACAGCATGTTCCCGCCTTGATAACCTCCTGAAAGAGGCGGGGTGCCTTCTCTTGGAGACAGTGATAGGCAGATCCACATTGTGTGACAGGGGGGGATTTAGAAAGAAGGACAGATAGAGAGAGAGCAGGAGGGAAAATGAGGGAACAAAGAGTTTCTAAGAGCGAGAGGCTGAGTAGTGCGCTTTGAGGTGAACGCCACACATTGCAGATTGTGCTAAAGCTTGCGATGACGTGCCAATCTCCTCCTCTCCTGCACCTTCACGTCTTTATTGACCCCGTCTGAATCCCATTTCTGCTTTTCCTCCTCCTCCTCTTTTGTCTGTTCCCCCTTATTCCCACATCAAGCAGGGGTCTTCCTCTCATTCACTCGCCTCCTTATCTCCATTTGTGCTTGTGTTTCTCTCTCTCTCTGCTCCTCTTGCCTACCCATCCTTTGTCCACCTCCTCCTTTCCCTGCTTATCTGACAGGCTGCCATTCTAACTCAACGTGCCAGAGAGTGAACGGAGTTTATCTTTTTGTTCTTGTCCTCCCCTTGATGAACACTGTTGCTGCATTATGTGCACGGGGGGGGATGGATGAGAGAGGGAAGAGGGCGGGAGGGGCGTTTCGTAGATACGGACGGCCTGCAACCACCCTCATTTTGCCTGTCATTATTCTGTCTTTCACCAATTAAATCTGTCTCCTTGTCCTGTTCTCTCTCACGCTCTCCCTCCAATTAAACCTTTGCATGGAGTGTGCCCAAGCAGGTGAGCAGGTGTCGTCTGAGTTCCTGGCAGCTCTCAAGCTCCATCTTCAGATGCTGAGGTTTGAACAATGGGATTGAGATGAATGGGTTTGGCTTCATCTAATGTCTCGTTAACACGCAGCGTAAACAATACAAAAGGGAAAAAAAAATAATACACACAGAGAAGCAGATGGGAAGGGGCAGCATGGGCGGCAGTAATTTGTGGTAGGAAGACAAGAGAGAGGAAGTTATTCTTTTCACATCTCACATATGCCGATTTGCAAGTGAATGATTCTGCCTGAAAGACGAATCTCACAGATGGTATTATGATGTTACACCTTGTTATTATCTTTAGGAACAGTCAAGAGCCATAGTCATTAGCATCATGGACAATACCAAAGAGCCAAAAGGAGCCAGACAAACTACCATTAATGATGATTACGTAGCTTTAAAAGTTCTCTATACGATATCCAGAGCATTAATATAGCAGCAAACAACTTTTGTTATACATCAGACCGGCAATACGTCATCCAATCCAGAGTAGCTCTCATCACCACGCCCCCTTTTAGTGTGAAAACAATACTGTGGCCCACACAGCGTTAACAGAGGAAGTTGAAACATGTCTCAAAAGTTCTAACCGGTTTCAATTAATAACACTTGGGCTTGTCGCTGTAGTCTGTGTTTCCGGTGTTATACGGTGGTCAGGCACACACCGATTACATTACGTACCCACCGTCATTTTGCTTTTTTTATAGAAATAAAACCCATTTAATTCATTTTGGCGTATCAGCGGCGTGTTATCAATAGATAGTCGGACGACGGACGCTTCAAACTGAAAGTGAATGTATCTGCTCCATACTGTGTCTCAGCTAAATGAGAAAAGCAAACTTGTTATTTGGTAATATTTCCGATTTAAACCCAATGCAATAAGGGAAACATAATGTTAATGAGGCGATCACCGCGAGGAGGACGGAGCGGTCACAGCCGGTGTGCACGGCGGAGCAGCGCCAGGTAGACCCCCTGCGGCCCCGCAGCAAAAGCTGGACCGGAGAGGCCAGACACACAGCCACACACCACACTGTTAGCTCTGTCAGCACTGTTGCTGTTGTTAGCACTGTTAGCTGTGAGCCGCCGGCACAGCTGTCGCCATATAGAAAGCCGTGTTGAGACAATATACTCTGAATTTCAAATTTATCACCTTTAAACTTCTGCATACAGTTCTGCATTGGAGAGCACTTCACCTCACGAGGTTCAGACAAGAACTTTGTTGAATTTTTTTCAACTGACCTAAAGTAGTAAATTTTTTCATTCATGGTTAGACCACGCCTCAATGTCATAACATTTCCTGCGCCTATCTACAGTATGTCTAACCCCCTTCACTCCTGTGTGTCCTTTTCTGAATTCTTTCCTGCTACTCTCTCACCACATGGGGGGTTGATGAAGCGAAGATGCCTGATCCAGATGTTGCCTCCACCCCTGGCATCCCTCAGCAACATCACTACCGCTGCTAGGTAAGGATTGGTCCATTTCTTATTACCGTATTTTAGTAAAGTGACTTTTCTGAACCTGCTGTTTAAATATTATATGAAGACAGTAAGCTTCTGGCTTTCAGCACAACTCAATAATTCTTCTTTTCTTTTATACTGTTTACAACCAAAACTTCTAAATCCACTTTTAAATTACAGGTTACATTGATTGATTGACATTAATTGACAAGCTATTATTATCTGGTTAGTGTGCTACATTTTTAGACTTTTAGATTAACACACACACATCTAGAATTAGGAACATTTAGATGCTGAATTCAACGTCATCTCACAAATATTTTTGCTTGATCCATTCTCCACAAGATCAACTCTGGAATGTCTTACGATGAATGCCATATCAGATAATTCACATTTAATGCCCATGTTTGCTTGTTTTTTTGACTGACTGAGAGTTTAATCCAAAGGACGACCCTACTGTATTTAGCCAAGATACCAACAATATCTATAATAATAAATTCTTATGATTAGACTGAGAGGAAATCACACCTCTTTAACACCATGGCTCATGTCAAAATATTGTTTTACTTCTGATAAAAAAAAATGTACAGCTTTGGTAGAAAATGACACAATTCTATATACTTTATACTATAAATACTAAGTTCAATAGAGTATAGTGAACATTTTAAATATAGTAGAACAATTGCAAAGCATTTTACCGTAAAATAATTAGGCAAGTTCTTGAAAGTACATTAAACTGTCAAAAATGTCTCATTTTCCTGAAGAATCAAGATAATGTCTCTGTAACTGCAACACTCTCAGTACTTGGTGTACAACTATCAGCCAGAGCTCAGTGAAGCCGCCCGCAGCAAGGATCTCTGCTGCTTCAAAAACTTGCCAAGCACTCCTCAGCTAGTGGGCTCAGACACATCTGAGGGGAAAAAGTCCCGGTGCTGCAGCCTTCAGGCTTATTGAGACACCCGCAGCAAAATCCCTTATTTTCCAGCCTTATAGCTTAAATATCAGCCGATGGGGAGCCGAGCTGTCTTACTGTTGTTGAACTCTTGAGGCATGGAGGCCAGACAACAAAACAACTCTCAGCTGTGGTTAAGAGGCTTGGGAATCTACAAAGAAACTCCACCCTAAAAAAACAAACCTGAATGGCTGAGGCAGTCGTGGCCACATTTTGATATGAGCCAGACTCATTGCTTTTTCCTCTCTCCTCTCTCTTTGTGCAGCGCACATGTGGAGAGACCATCCTGATAGCAAGCATATGGCAAGCCCTTTTAACATTAAATCACTAGTGCTTACTACGAGTATATCATTTTTGCTAGTTACAGTTGTATTTCAAATATCTGAAGTCACACTCTTATTATTTACAATTCCAAGCCGACAAATATGAATAATTTAATTTTAACTTGTCAGAATTTAACTTTAGATATCTGGAAACCATTTATGATATCTGTAATGTACAAACAATTGTATATATCTACAATGAACATTGCCCCTAGTGAGAATTGAATTGTTGATATCAATAATTATTACACGGCTTTGTTGAATACTCGATTCTGATTGGTCAATCACGGCGTTCTACGGTCTGTTATTTCTTTATAGCAGACCGTTGCTATGTATTATTATTGATTTCTTAAGCCCACCAGCCGGAGCCAACTCATTGTACAGCTAAACAGCACACTACAAGATGTTTCTGAAAACATTTGAGGCGAGAAATAGGCATTACAGTAACAGAATATTATTTCATATTTGATAAGCGCTGCTTAGTTTGACCGTTTGATCGGAGTTTGCGAGTGATTGACAGCTGCCTCCGTTGAATGAACAGCCAATAGGAACACGCTCTCTCTCTGAAATGACCTGTGATTGGCCAAAGTCTCCCGTCATGAGCTAGATTTTTTAAAGCATTCTCTATGCAAACCACAGAACGTGTATGATCTTTGTATACGACCATGTATATTCCGCTATAAGACAAATCCTTGTGTGTCTTTTACTACTGTGTTTGAGACCCCTTTATTATTAATACGACTATATGATTGCTTTAAATCTTAATATGTAATTATATTCAAAATTTATCTGCAAAGCACTTGCTATTTTATGTGCTCTATAAATGAATAGATAGATGTTCATTTTCAGGTTCATACTTGATATTTGTTTTTCTACAAGAACATGTTTACATGCTTGAATGTTCAAAAATCACATTTCCTCATCATGTCTGTCTGAATATGACCTACGCTGATGAACTCGCTTTGCTATTTCACACTCGACAACAGATGCAGGAGAAGACAGGAGTACTGGCAGACACCTCATCACAAGTAGGCCTCAACATCCATAAAGGGAATACTAAAGTTCTCAAGGTCAACACAAGCCATGAGGACGCAGTGATCCTTGAGGGAACAGCACTTGAGGAAGTAGAAGCCTTCACTCAGTGTCATTGACTAGCAGGGCGGCACGGATGCAGACGTTAGACGCACAATCGGCAGGGAAGGGCTTCATTCATTCAGCTGAAGAACATTTGGAGCTCCAAAGAAATCAGCCAGCGCACAAAGCTCAGATGCTTCAGCTCTAACATTGTATACTATTCTATGTATACATGAAGGACAACCAAGACAACAATGACTAAAGTACAAAACATTCAGCAACAACTGCCTGAGGCAGATCTTGAGCATCCGCTGGCCAGATACCATCAGCAACAACAATCTCTTGCAGAGAACAGGCCAACAACCTGTGGAAGAGGAGGTCGAGGGCAGGTAATGAGGATGGATCGGCCTCACACTCAACCCAATGCTAGCATCACCAGGCAGGCCCTTAGATGGAACCCCCAAGGCACAAGAAAGAGAGGTCGACCCAAGAACACCTGGCGGAGGGACCTGGAGACTGACATCACGCACAGTGGACTGGAAACAGCTGGAAAGGAAAGCCCAGGACAGGAGACTCTGGCGAACTGTGGTCAACGGCCTGTGCTCCATGAAAAGGAGTAATACGCGCAATGGAAAAATATGGTCCACCTTTAGCAAAAGTAGTTCTCAAGCCAGGGATGGAGATACTCAGATGGGGGGTGATATATTCTAATGAGCCTGCTTGTGACATAGGAAAGGGAGCCAAATCTGAATGGCATGTTGAATCACATGTTTTCTCATCTACACAGCTCACGAAAAACGGGCCGGGTCGTCCTATTTCACAGTTTGTGGGTTGGTAGTCACTCCAGATATCCAAAGGTATGCGCACAAGCACTTTTTGATGATATGTCCCCTTTAACTATCAGTCAGGATGGAAACACTTTTTTCAGCCACTGTCACTGGCTGCTCTCTTTTCCCTTTAAAGGCCGTCCAAGCCAGTAATTCTTAACTCTGTGGCTCAGTAGACAATACTGAGACTCAAAGAGTGAGAGGCCGATGGAAGCAGACAAGCAGACATGGGGAGACGATGACAGAGCCGTAACTGGGCTTGTTGACCAAACCAATCAATGGTCTCATCTTCTCTCCCAGCCCGATCACAATGTGACATTTTCCACTGGAGCGGAACAGCCTGAGAAAACAAGCTGTGTGAGCGAAACCGAAAACAGGTTTTAAGATTTCAATTAGGAAGTTGAATTAACAACACTAGAAGTTCCCTGTGAAGATGGAGTTGACTAAGGCGCCCCCTGGTGAGACATGTCATCATCATTCCTACATATGGGGGACGACTCTATTGGTGTGTGTGTTAGTGTGTGCACATATAGCAGCACACAGATGTCTGTTCTCTGTTCCTTTAAACATGAATGTGAACTAGAAGGCTGATACTTTTAATACAAACAGTGTTAATATATATTTGATATTTGCCTAAGAGGAGCGCTTGATTAAGCTTGGGGATTATCCCTCATTGTTCCTTTATTGAATTTTAGGTCTTTAGTGAAATGACATAAAAGAGCAATATTGAATTGAATTATAAATTATGAATGTTATCCTTCTTGAAGGCCTTATTCGAGGACAACATCAAAATATATAGTTGAAAATAAAAATACTGTAAATACCAGTGTTGATTGAAAAATGTATTGCATGTTCTGCTATGTCAGTATGTATAAAACATTTTACATTTAACGTTCGTTCTGTGACTGCAGGATATATTGTGATAATTTTGGTTTGATTCTGAAATCAAATGTCGAGCTGAGGGTGTAAGAAAATATTGAAAATATTGAGTATCGCGATGTCATGTCTTGTGATACTGCATCGATTCTCAAAAACACTATATTGATTTTTAATTAATAGTTTACATGCAAAGATTAACTCAGTCAACACTTTATTTCATTTGCAAAGAGATGAACCCTTTCATTGTATGTGCTCTCTCAAAGTAGTGCTATGATGTTGGATGTTACAGGGACTGCAAATGCAGATCCCACTGTTCTAATTGCATTAAAAAGTCAATTTATTTACTTATATCGCCTTGCTTACCGTATCAGAATATATCACAAAATCACAAAGTATTGAATCGTAACTCCTGTATCATTATACATATCGTATAGCCAGATTCTTACTAATACACGGCCCTACATCGAGCTCCTGCAGATGTTCCTCCTCTTGTGTGGAAGAATTTGATCTACTTGTGTCTTTTCTACCTAATCACATTTCCTCCAAAATGAAGTGGCAGGAATAAATTTAGTCTATTTCACTCGGGGTTGGAGAGCAACAAAGTCAAGCACCCAACCGTTTGCCTGACTCAATAAGACGTGGTATATTCAAAACAAAACAAAATCCTTGTCCTCTGTGCTCGCTCCATGGTGCTTCCTACATCACAGCAATTTTTCGAAATTCTTTTATATGCGAGAGTCTAACCGGGGTAGAAGTGTGTGTTGTTTTTGTTCTCTGGAGAAGCTGAGGTACATGACGTACTAGGCAAAGCATCTGTTTCCAAATTAGACTCACCTTAAACTGTCAAGAACATTTGTTTATGTATGAGTTACTATATGCATGTACAGCATTGACATGGTTGTTGGTACACCCAACTTCCCTCAGTCCCATTTATGTTTTGAAGTCTCTGCAGCCCTGCTCTCATATGTTGTCTGAGTTTGTTTCTGTTTCGAGCCGTTCGTCTCTGCTGCAGTGCAGGACAGGTAGCTCTGGTACTCCTTGGGGGATATGAACTCCTCTGCTGACTGAAAAGTTTTTTTCTTTTTTTTTTCTCTGCAAAAAAACAAAGTTTACAGAGCTGCAACTCAGCTAAACTGGAACAATTCCTTCACCCCTAACTTTGCTCTCGATGGAGCAGCGGATAAAGGTGAATATAATTGGAGAGGTGGGTCACCTGGAGGTGAAGCAGGCAAAAGTCCAGACTGACTTGACCCGTGTGACATATGCGACTCTGCAATTTCTGTTACACAGAGATAAAGTACCAAAGACTTCTAAGAGCACACTGTGTACGAAAAGCTCAAATCTACTTAAGTCGTACTGTAAAACGACCCAGAATAATAAAAAATACTTTAACTCCTTTTGAATTTTGTTCTTGTATCTTTTCTGATGCAAACATCCATCTAGGGCTGGGTAATATAAACGTCATAAACACACTGATGCCGATCAATTTCCTTGATAAGAACATTACAAACTTCAATAAACTTGATGAATTACATTGTTCAACAACCAATTACACCACAGATATGACACTATTTCTAAGCCACATATCTTTTATGCCTTCTTCCCAACAAGGCTGGTTGAGTTAGCAGAATAAACCACATGTTGTGGTATCAAGTTGGATAGTTAGACGGGAGACTTTACCATGTTGGCACAGTGACAGCCCAACAGTTACAACAACCTTAAACATAAAAAGCTAATGTGGATAAACGTGGTAACAAGATATGGGTAGTGTGAATACGTGAAGCCTTGTGAAGTGGATGAAACATTCTCAAACAGGCAACAAGCTACTTACTGTAAAGTTGGACACAAAACCATGTACATGTATGTACAATATACTGTTGATTATGTCGCAAACCTGTGGTATCAAAGATGGGAAACACCCCAAACATCGCCATCCAGTAAAGCATGCAGACAACGAGTGCATATAGTCTCAAACAGTAACAATTAGACCCATCGTCTGGAATGAGCAGCGGCGCTCTCAGATAAACACCCGCACCTCTGAAGCTACTGTTAGGGAATTTCAAAATGAAGGTGATTTAATCAACAGAAATAGTAACTTAATTTCTATTGTGATATTGTCACGGCACAGGTATTGTATTACTGGAGAAATGATTTGTTGGTATGTGTAGGGGAATTAATTACCACGTCGACAACCGTGCACTGACTGTTTCAGTTAATTTAGGTTTTATTATAGCTGCAGACACAAACTAAACCAAATCACCACAGGGAAGAAGGTTATTATTAATTGTTATTCTGCAGCACATCAGTTTTAATTGCTACTTTTCTAGGGTAGTCGTGGTGGTGATTAACTGGTATAGTACATAAACACTGGTTATATTTTTTCTTTGTCTGACATAGTTCTGTTGTTTGTATTGCACTTCATTAACCCCCTGAGAGAAATGCATCTGCTGCATTTGACTGATCCTAACTACTCTAGAAGCAGTGTGTAGCCGTTGCAGGAGAATTCCTAATTAACATATTTTTTTGGCGTGAATGAAACAGAGCACCCGGAAGAAACCCACGCGAGCACAGCAAGAACATTTAAATTCCACACAAAGTCTCCAGCCGGGGCCTGGAGGAGCGTCCTGCTGGGAAGACGACAGCGCTAACCACCAGTGAATCACGCGCCGCCCACTGTGCGGAGACCAGCTGAATAAAATGAGCACATACGTGTTTGGAGGTTGGTGATGACGGTGCCGCTGGTGAGGGGTCCTTTGCTGGCGTAGAGGGCTACGGAGTAGGTGGTGCTTGGCTTAAGGTTGGACAGCTGGTGCTCCTGCTTGTTGCCATCCACAAGGAAAGTATCAGCAGTCACTGGAAAACACACAAGGTTTATATGTTTACAATACATCTTCTGTTCTCAGTTTTGTCTGAATAGACTACAATAACTTAAAACTCTTTGAAAAAAGCTCCTAAGCATGGGGGAAAAAATGTCTGGTCTGAATCTCAAAGCCAGCACTGTTTGGCCACCTTTGGGGTCCTCTTTCAATTCAAAGAATTTCTGCACTAACTAGGAAATGCATTTCCTGTAGAAAATGTGTGTGAACGCTGAGAGCTGAAATTAATTGCATCTTAAAATGCAAATGCACTGCACTCCTCAAAAACTGAATTGTGGAACTGGCAGAATTGAAAACTGCATTACTCCAAAAAAGCTAAGAGCTGAAATACATTTCTAAAAAAGCAGGAAGCTAAACTGTAATACTGTCAAAGATAGAAGTTTAAATTAATTAACTCGTTAGACAGAAAATAGTATTTGGCTGGAATAAACCTTTAAAAGTATAAGTGCTTGGACAGAAAATAGTATTTGGGTGGAATAAACCTTTAAAACTTACTCTGCCAAAATGAGGCACACTATAAATGTCTTTTGCTCTAAAATATGTCTGAATACTCTGTAATGTACTTACATGAAATGCAAGACTGAGAAAAAAATAATTCATCACTGATATTATCTTATTGCATATTCCAAGAATCAATTTAAGGTATTTTCATGACTTAATATATCCGATTAACCAAATTAAAGGGGGTGAATACGAATACATTACCATTCAGTTACCAAACTGCATCTTCAGTCTCTGAATTGACTGTGAAAAATTGCTGATTAAGAAATGAACTGTGTAACACAGGCAAGACTTTAAACTGACTAGAAATGTAATTTAATGTAGCTGCTGTGGTGTCAGTGGAGTTGTAATTTATAGATTAATGATGAGAGCTGAATCGATTGGCCAATATTCCTCTTACACAGGATTGTCTGACCTGTCAGTAAGTGACATGTGTAAACGTCACAGTGACAGTGATGCTGGTGAACAAACCATATTATGTCCGTGCAACACTATTAATCTATTTTATATGAAGTTTGACTGACTGACACAATGATAGTCTGGATTTTTTACGTGGGTGTTCCTGGTTGCCAATAAAAATCTATTTTGTAACGCAGGACTTGATGAAATATGAGATTTATTGACCTTGATTTAATACACTGACACTCAAGGGAATTTGTCCACAACTTTACTTCTCTGAACTCTGGCTGGGGCTGCTTTCCCAATATGTGTTCAGCATATAGATACCGTCTGTGTATCTGATCTGGCTGCAGTCCAGTCAGTCAGGGTGTAACGTACACATTGACTCCGAGAGCTGAGTGATACTGATTCCTCTGGATAACTCCAGGCATGGCTTAGTCAGTGGGGTCATGTGCAAATGAAAAATATGCTTCACCATAACTTTTTCTCCAGCCGGTTTATAAAAGTCAGGAGAGAAAATAATAGTTGAGTTCAAGTGTCGTTAAACATTTGACTGCTGAGTTTAAAAACGATCTTTGCAAAGGCTAATGACTAACAACGCGGGGTGATGTTAGTTTAAAAATATAATTCCTTTGAAACTTATACCCTTTCATATTTCATCGCTCTCGCTGTGTATGTGAAGTAGCCTTATCTGTGTGGCTGGCCTGCCGACTGTAACTTGGCAGTCGTCCACATGGTTCAGGGAGCAAATTATAAACTGACTCTGAGGGGCCGAGCAATATGGCTATCTGGATGTGGCTCTCAGACCGTGAATGCATGGGTTGCATCAGAAACATATGCCGTGTAAAAACTGCAATGTTTGTGTCAAGGCTTAGTAGTTCAACTGAGCATAATGAACCGCTCTGAAAGCAAGACAAACGGATCCACATTGCCTCGTAGGATCGCTGATCTCACTTGTTATTGGTGAAACCTTGATGGTACCCGACACATAACCAAACGGTGCACCTGAATGACCTACAACAAATCTGCTCATTATGCTCCGACTCTGCAGGATGATCTTACTGCAGTCAGTGCTATGACTCAATAAGAATTCAATCATCATGCGCAGAGAGCTGCACTCAAAAACAAGTCTATAAGTAAATATTTACTTTTACAGTGCCTGCCATAACCAAGGTTACAAACTGCTTCATGAAACACAAACATGACACATACAGACGGCAGCATCAATAAAAAAGGCTGACGTGTAAAAATGTGATTGACAGTCCTGTTAAATTAAGTGGTAGCCAATGTAAGCAGCACCGCTATAGTGGTGATGTGAGACGGGGAGATTATAAACAGAATTTTTCACTAGTTGTGCAGTCATTTGGCATCCCAGAAATCGAGGCATCAAAAAAAGAAAAGGGTGTTGTTGATGATTTTATCCAAATGCTTTAATTGGTCTAATTCTTGTCCGTTGGTGGTGGTTAACCAATCAAGTTCATTCATTGTCTGATAAACAGCAAATGCCTCTAAATGAATAAATGTTTGGGTAACTCACCCTTGTTGTGTGTGAGGGTCAGCACGTAGTTGTCGACAATGGAAACAGGTGGGTTCCACCTCAGCAGGGCTCCTTGTGGAGTGATGTTGAGAGCTGTCAACTCGGATGGCATGTCCATGGCTAGGATTACAAACACAGCAGAAATATGAGCACAATGTGTTGACAAAAACAGCATCAATAACAGGCTCTTTCCATCAGTTTTAAGGACATTTCTGAGAAGCGTTCAGTGACACTCGTCTAATATGACAGCGATGGATCAACTACAAAGACCCACATACTGCAGGACATACAGTGTACTAAGTCAACAGGTTGATTATACATTAGGTAAAGGTGCTTTTACAAGCCATAGTCCGTTTGACTAGTCTGAATCAAGACTGAAATTCAGACTTTTGGTTTGTTTTCTATTTAGTCTGGTTCGGTTTCACAGTGCACAAATTGAAATGGACCAAATAAAAAAAAAATAATATTAAGTTACTGAGGGTCGTGTTCGAAGGAGCAAATTCATCTTTTTCGTCTCAAGAGCTGCCACTTCTATGCAGGAAATTGCAGACTTTGATATATTGCTGTCAAAGTTTTTTCATTTCGACTTGGCACTGATCTACTGTATTATAAATGTCACTATTTTATGGACTTTATTTATCATATTCTGTATGTTCTCTTCGGCCCAGATGTCAAGCAAACATCAGACTTCTGCAGAAGTCCAGGTCAGTCTTCTCCCACTCATGTAAACCTGTCATTTACTTGTGTCCATCTCAACAAATGCTCGCGCAGGCAGCCTGCGTTTTGGTTCACTCGGAAACGGTCCCTGACCACCTCTCGCAAGCGGCCTTGAACCGGTTGTTTTGGTCCGCACCGAGTACGAGTACGATTACTGTGTTCACAACTTCCCAAACAAACCGCACCAGTGTTCCATTAAAATGGACTAAATGTTGGCTTGTGAAAGCGCCCTGAGTCAACATGTTGGCTATACATTAGTAAAAAATACTATTAATGTTTTTTTTTATAAAATGACAGAAAATTTAAAATTTAAAGTCTTAAAATTTTCAAACTTTAGAGGCTGGAACTACAGAAGGTGTGGCATTTTTGCTTGAAAATGTGTGAAACGATATATCAAATATCAAAATAGTTAATTTTGTGGTGATGGACTAATTGATTGATCAACTAATTACTTCAGGTTTACTAGTACTAATAATAAAAGTGGGTAAAGTTCACTACAGTGAACATAGTTCACTACTACTATAAGTTCATTACAGAGCTCTTAACCTGCCCTTAGCAACTTGGTGCTGCAGGATTTCTCATTCAATTAGTTCCCACAAAAGCAAACACAAAAAAAAGTTCCAGGAAAAAACACAATTTGTCTGAACTTTTTCTGTCATTTCCCAGGTATCTACCATTCATTTGTACACAAACTATGGAGCTGTGTCATAGTTGCTTTCATATGCAAAGAGGTTATCGTTTTGTACACAGTGTGGTACAATTGCACACAGACATAACATATCAATTACACCAATTTTGAATGGAGTACAATTTGAAATGGAAAACCATTCTTCAATCCACATCTTAGTTGTAATTATAGAAGCCCAGACACAGAAGAGCTTTGCATTCACACTGATTAATAATGACTCTCTTTGCCATTTTGATCACTGTTTCCTCAATTCAAACACACATCAAAGAGAAATTATGCAGTCAGAAAGGCTGTAGAAAGTTTCAGATATTCTCCTGAGCCCACTGTTTCCCCACCCTCTTCCTAATTTCATTCTCAGACTGCTGGACATGCCAAAATTGAGTTTGAATTTAATTATACCTTTAACCTCAGTGTTTCAACCCCAATTTCTCCTCAGGCGTGTTATTTCAGCGCGGTAGAGAGCGTGGCGGGAGAACACAGAACACCGCATGTGCTCCAAAGCTCTGCCCAGATGAGGTAATTAATATTGCCCTGCCCTCATCCGCATAAAAAAAGAACCGTGCTCATTAGCACAACGAAGTCTTTCTTATCTCCACGATAGATGGACAAACCTGATTAAAATCATTACTTTAATTGCAAGAAGGTTTAAGTGAATTTAATGGAGGCTTGCCAAGTCAATTAGATTGGTGATGAAGATGAAGTAGAGATGGCCAATTAAGAAAAAAATAAACAGGTCATCCACCTTCATCAGTCCCAGTGATAATCCAATCATCGCTCTCCATCTCCTGATTGCACCGGTGACTCGCACATTGAGCCAACTACATTACGCCCGCACTCGTATCTGTAGCTGAAAGTCAAGCCCCGGTGCTTAAGATTCAGGACAAGAGAAAAGGTTTGGAAAAGAAACAAAACACTGCTCTGGGACTATAGGATGGGGCTGTGGTGCAGTCACAAGCTGATGGGAAGCTCAATTAAACCCTGAGTGCCAGTTGCCACTTACTGTACATGCTATATTGCCAAAACCTATCCAGGAATACAGGAAAGTCAGGACATTGAGATAATGATCATGTGAATTTGGAAGGTCTCTTCCAGTAAAAACAATATAGTAACACACAAACCAGACGTCAATAACACAATAAAAAACGTACAAACAGTGGTATGATCCTTCATTGTTATAAAAGCTGTAACGATCAACATGAGGAAACAATGAATTCATTGTTCTATTGTGCTTCTAAGCTAATTGCAGTGTACTGTACACCAGGTGAATGCTATTAATTCATATTTAAGTGGCATGAGACTGGATATTAGACACAATATTTTAGGTTTAGGGATTAGGGACATATATATTTACACATATAACTTTGTTTTGTGTTTGATTGCTCTCAATAAAAGAGACTTTTTGAGTAATCATTAAATCATATGGATCAAAAATAGAGTGATCAAGTACACCCCTTTGCTACACCAGTATTTAACTGTACCACTGTTAATCAGAATTTGTTTTGAAGTCACTTTGATCTCACATAGGTTTCCACAGTCATGTGACACGGGCCAGCTACAGTCGGTTTTGGCACAGACATTAGGCTATATTGCAAATGTTTGGAAGTGATGCAGCCACGTTTTGTTCATTTTATTATTTATATTATTTAAAAGGAATCGATACCAAATGAGTAGCTTGTGAGTATCGATGTATGGATACCACAGTATCGATCCGCCCATCCCTAGTTGATTCTGACCTTGATTTTGTGGGAGAAAATTGGAGAAGATTGTACTTTATGTATTAAGTTCGACATAAAATAACAGTCAATTGGTGTACAATTAAATGTCTGAATCAAACGTCAGAAAAACTTCAGGAAAATGTTTCAAACTGAGTTATTTGTACAAGGAACACCTCAGCTGTGACGCTTGACCATGAGGTCAGTCTGCTGTGTGCTGTGTCCATTATGTAGACCACACTGCAGCGGACAGTACAGTTAGTGAGACACATTGGGCCATTTTACTCCCCAGTCTATCTCTGCATCCCCTCTCATTACTGGGGAAGCTGCGCTGCATCACTGTACAAAAAAAAAAGCAGGTTATCAGTGTGAGTGCATTCTCCCCATTTGCCCCATAGCTACACTGGATGTGTCTGTGGCACAATACTAATACTCATACGGGGCAGCCACAGCCATGCAAACAGTATACCTGCTGCTTTTATGCTGTGTGGGAACTGTCCTGAACTTTCCCATGCTGATTTTAGATTGTGACTGTACTGAATGTGTAGGCAAAACACGTTTACTTGAAAAATGAGACATGACCAATCATTGCACCCAATCAGTAGGTAATGATTATTGGTGTTATTGGTGGTCATTAGCACCTGAACCTGAAAAGATTCATTAAGTAAATGGTCATTAGGTAGAAAGAATGAGACAAGCAGGGACTTTAATGGTCTGTCTCCGAACTTAAGTTTTGGGACAAGTAATAATTTACTAGGGGTCCTGACACTTTGCTAATGAGCAGCGTTATTAGCCCTCCATCTTCACATAGTCCATTTAGTGTCAACCCTCCAAAATTCATCTTAGATTAGAGGTACCTGCTTTCTTAGCCAGGTGAAATATGGCCCCATGCTTTTTCATCCCCTCTGACAATAATTGATTATGGGAGTGAAGTAAGTAGCAGTAGCAGCGTTATTCAAGTCATTACATACTTGGCCAGGCAATGCAGGATTACTCTTCCAAATCCCCTGTTTATGTATTGTTGTTGAAAGCGGCATTAAAAAGTCCCTGGTTGGGCATTGTGCGATGTGAGGAAAATGTTATTTACCATTTCTAACAAGCTTGACTTTGGAGTTATGTTCTTTTCAGGCTATTACAGCCCCAACGGCTCTGCTCATTGTGAGTACACTGGGATTGTTAAAAAGGAGGCTGGCGATAAAGAATTGGAGGGGAAGAGCAAGACACATGAGAAAGGGAGAGAAAGAGACTCTTTTGCTTCTTTTTTTTTCTCACTGGATTCCCAGTGAATCAGGTCTCATTGGCATGCAAACACACCTCCTGCTCTCCTCTTCCCTCTATCCTGGGCTCTCCTTAGCTTTCTCTCTCGCACACTGAAGATTATGCACACAGCACCGGGAGAGTGTGTTAATCTTAGGTTCGTGGAAGAATGCTGTCCCATATGTACAAGCATGCGCTGTGCAAGTGAGGTTAGCTGCTAAGTTAAGAGTCTGAAAGCGAGAGAGCTTTAGAGTTCTTACCTATAAGGACGCATTTGGAAGAAATAGCAGGAGGGAGACACCGAAAGAGAAGATTAAAGAAGGGAAGGGATGAAGCAGAGAGGAAATGGAAAGAGGAGACAGAAAGATGGAGGACAGAGGAAAGAAAGAGAGAGGCGTAATAACACAGAAGGATAGAGGTGAGGAAAAAGTATAAAGAGATAGGAAAGGGAGGGAAGCAGAGAGAGAGATGGAGTTGGGAGTAGGTTACCAATTACTGGGTCATGGAGTGGACAGTTTCATCTATTGCAGCAGCAAAGACTGCACCTCCTGCAATGTCAGCTGTACCCTTAGATTTCCTCTGACGTCTGTATCTGTGTGAGTTGCTCTTTTTAGCACATACAGTAACTCCCAACGCGCAGCTGTTATTGTTGTGGGAAGAACAATTGGTTTGAGAGTTTAGCAGAGAAAAAGAGGAATTCTTCATTCAGTTTACACGGCAAATATTACATCCCTGTGGCGCTCCCTCTCACAGCGTGACGTTTATCAAACAGCTGTAGACGAAGGGATTGAGGAATGAGGTTTTAATGCAAATGGATTTCCTACTGTACGAGAGCAGAACATTACGAAAGCACATCGAAAGAAGATCACAGCGTTTAGCCGGGAAATATACACACCAGTTGCCGGTTCATTAGGTACACCTTGCCAAAACTAAAGCAGTCTAATGCAACAGTCCTGCAATAAGTTGGACCTTTGCGAAGGTTATATTGGTCAGTTTTCTTTTCTAAAACTGTTGCTGGGCACCTCACGTTTTTCCGCTCTACGCGTCTTGTGTTTTTTACAGGAGAGCCCTGAATGCCTCGAGGTGAAAAACATTCAAACTCAGAGCGGAAAAGCACCCGATGTAATTAGCGTTCTTTCTTTTGTTGGATGATCTGAACAGAAAACTAGTGCGGTACCTGAGATTTCGGGTAAGTACAGTTCATGGTTTGTGTTAAGCTAACATTAGAACTCATTTGGTGGCTGCTTAGCAACAATTAAAAAACAAACTGCAAAACGCACTCTGTCTGATCAGGGCCTTAGTGATGTGTCGATTCAACTTTATGGCCCTTATGGAGGATGTAGTTTATGATGATGTTGTATTGTCTTATTATCTTATTTTGTCCATCCCATTTATATCAACAAGGGTCAGCTAAGTAACAGAAACACCTCTCTGTCTACAGTGGACATGATTTTAACAAGCAATTAAACCAAGAAACCCCGAGAAGTAGGCAGCCTCCCCAAACAACCTGCTGCAAAATACAACATTTCTAATCAAAGCATGTTCTCCTCTAACCGGCTACCTCCTCCATCGCTGTGTTACTGACAAAGGGCCCAAGGAGAGAGCCGAGACAGGATCTTGTTTTTCTGTCCCAGCACTGAGGTGGCCTGGTCCTGACCTCAAAAATTGCCAACCACATCTCTGATTTGTTCAGCAATTCATTCATTCATGGCCAAAAGTGTGAGTGACATGAACACAGCTGCATGGGTTGTTGTTAGTCGACATACAGATATATTAACCATTAACTTTGGTATTTTTCAACCTGGACCCTATTTTCCCATGTGTTTGTGTTTAAGTGACTAATGGGGACTATTTTTTAAATTGGTCCAGTATTGAGGAAGAACGCTGTAACCAGCAGCTATGAAACGAGCTTCAAGGGCAAGTGAGCAACATCAATATAACCTAACGTCCACTGAAAGTGCTTATATTCGCCACTGACAGGCTCAAATTGTTATTATAAGTGTCTGACAACATTGTGAAGGACTCTACAGAGATATAAAATGTTTTTCTTACCTTTCGCTTGATCCAGTCCGTTTGTTATTGTGTCCAAGTCTCACTCAAGGAGAAGTCTTGTTGTGATATCTGAATATCCGTATATTCTGGCTTTAACAAATACGTGTAGCCATCGAATTCAAAGACCTCATCCACATTGTGGAAATCATCAAAATATTCAGCCGTGACATTGAAAATCTTTTAGATAACACTAAACTACGCTTTCTGTACTCCAACACAACAAACTCTGTGGTTCCCACCACAGATGTATTTCACTATTCCACCGTTGTCTTCCGGCAACACGTCATCTCGCCAGATGTCACAACGAGACTTCTCCTTGAGCGAGACTCTTTCCATAATGTCAGACACTTATAATAATGATCAGAGTCCGTCATGCCAAAAACACTTTTAGTGGACGTAAATGACGGTGCCTTCTTGCCCCAATGGCACTATATTGCAGCCTCTGAGCGGCTGCTGTCTACAGCGCTCTCCCTCAATACTGGAACAAATTCAGAAATTGTTGTCGCTGAGACACAAACAAACATATGGGAAAATAGGTGCCAGCTTGAAAAATACCAGAGTTACTCTTTTATTTAAATTAGCACCTCTTCCATCTTTGTGAAAATCAAAAAGTTAAGTGCATCTGAAGCTTTCATGTTGACTGAAAATGATGTCAGCAGAATGGGACAAAAAAAAATAACCTCCCCACCTTTCCATCGAGAAATCAAAATAGCAATTACGTCTCATTATCAGGCTAAAGCAGGCAGGTTTGTCAGGTTTCATGGCTGTTCTATTCTCTTCTGTTCTAACTCCTACCTGTGAAGACAGAGGTGCTGACCACTTTGCTCTCCTGACTCCCTCTGACAGCGTTGATGCTGATCTCGTATTCTGTAGCAGGAAACAGGCTGGACAAGGTGTAGTTGGTAACATCGCTGTCAATCACCACGCTGTCCACTCGACCTGCAGGAGACATCACAACTGCTGCCGTCACTCTGATCTTTCTTCAGGTACAGGGTTTACAGTGCTGCTTAGCCAACTGGTGTGCGTTTTGCATCACGGAGTAAATATTTAAACAATACAGAATTTTAATTAAAAATTCAATTAAAATTTCACTGATAAAATGTTATCAATTAATTAGGTACAGCAGTGTGTGTAACAGGGTTCCTCGCTACAAGATATCTTACATCAGAGAGACCTGCTACAACAAATGCCGTGTTCATTTAACTGTAACATGAAAACGCAGCGTGCCGGCGCGCATGCTGATATATAGAAAACCATGTTATTATAAAGCGATGAAGACAGGCGTTACAGGATGTAAGGAATATGCTACCTCTGGCTGATTGGTAGGACAGCTTATAGTATTCAAATGGAGCCAGTGGTTTGATCCAAGAGATAGTCACTGAGTCTTCAGTAACATCTGACACCATCACCTCTTTTGGTGGGTCCATGCCTGGAAGGGAGATGATGTGTGTTAGCAATGAATCAAAATGGTCCACAATGGATAACATGGGAGAATTTATTCTGATCCCAGAGGTACGATAGGAGCGCATTACGAAGCAAGTTCAGGAATTTACAAAAAAAAATCCAAAAGATGCAGTGCCCTTGAAAACCCAAGTATTTCCGTAATCCTTGCTTTGTGCATTTTTAATCTCCTCTTCATTACATTTACATAAATAGACCTGTCCTTGGCCTGTTGAAGCATAAGCATTTGTAAAAAAAAAAAGAAATAAATAACCAAATCAAAAGATATTCCAGGAGAAATCTAGCTGGTAAGAGAACACAATGGACGGCATTAGCATTGAGACTGAGCAGGGCTTACTCAGAGGAGATTTACCCCCCTGCTGACAATTTGTTTTATGTGTCTCCTGAGACTATCGAGCTGCCGCGGAAAAGGTTATGGCGAAAACAATGTGAGCAAACAATTAAAGTGACGACAGGTCCTTAGCTGCTAGAGAAAAAAAATAGAGGGATAAAGAAAGTTAGAGAGAGGGGGGGGGGAGATTAAGAGATCACTTCCATCTCTCGGGCAGCGCTTGTAAACCAACTGCTCCACTCCTTTGAAAAGAATAATGGCTATTATCACAAGCAGAGGGGGCGATTTATAACCCCTGGCCCTGATCTCATTTAAATCCAACTTGTGTGACATACAGTAGAAGCATTTATACATGTTGTGATTATTCATGCATGCATATCTTACTAATTGCGTTCGCTTTGGCAAGAAGAGCGGCTGAAAAATTGTATTTTCTCATGAAGCTTCCTGAGAGGGTCTGAATGGGATCAGTTGCAGAATGGTTCTGTGTCAGAGATATTTACTGCTATTGACCTGATCCTCCTGCTAGATCACAATTCAATTTGCACCGTGTAAGCTAATAAATGAATGTGGCCCTCAGGCTGAGTAACATTAAAGCACCGTTTGAACCGATCGTAGTGGCAGAGTGACTATCAAAGTCGGGTAAATAACAAACCACTTACTGTATCTGGTTAAAATATGGAAGAGCAGAACATTTCAAATGCTGGAAATGTAACGCTAAAAGCTAATTATACAAGGAAAGCCAGAGTGCAGTCTCTCATTCGAACATGCGAGATCAAAGCACAGTCCACAGTCTAAAGACAGGTGCAAGAAATACTGTACATCTGTCTCAAAATCCCCATCCAATTTCATCCTCGAAATCTGCTTATCATCATCATGTGTGGGTGAATGTGAAGAGAGAGAGTGAGCTTGAAGCTGCCAGGGTATTATGTTGAAACTGGCACAGTAATCAGATGACAGCATGCAGGTGTCTCTGGCACTGATGCAAAGTTAATATCTCTATTGTTCAATGCTGACTTTTTGTCTTTCCTCTATTTGTCTTCTTTCTCTTTTGATGATTTTCCTTTTGTCCTAATTTCGCCCATTGTCTCTTTCTCAGGCAGGTTATTCCACTGACCCTCTTCTCATTCATTCCCTTCCGAGATGTGAATAGCACACTCATAATCAAAAGAAATGTTTCTGAGAGCTCCTTGTGACAAAAAGCCAATTAGCAAAAATGACACGGTAATACCGTATAATATCTTAACAAAGAGAGAGAGAGGTGTGAAGGATCACTGCGGCGCAGTCGGATAAAAAACACTTTAATCAAAAGACATAGAGAGAAATGATAGGGAAACTGTGAATAAGAGAGAGGGCATAACATAAAGGGAAAAAAATCTATTTGAATGGATAGACAGAAAACAGTACAAAGCATGAGCAGACTATATTTTACAGTAACAATGTGAGCTCAGCCCACACATTGCACCTTTCCTCCCCCTCTCTCATTCTTCTTCTCTCTGTCCTGCATTAGAGAAATTCTAAAATACTACCCAATGTCATGTTTCCAAAAGAGTTTATGGAATAACACTGGATCATTATACACACTGGCTATTGACTCATTTTTTGTTCTATGTGGAAAACCTCAGCCATCTGATATCACAGGGGAATAAAACAAGCTTGTATTTTTGGTGCTGTGTCTGTAAGCCTGGCAAAGAAATAGAAAGGAAAACCCTCCGAGGCAAATCTCTAATTACAAAACTCATTCTGCTGTGGTTCTGTGCAAATGCAATGCTTAAAACAGCAATTTTGCAAATACATATTTAATTTAAAATCACTTTGTATTGCCATTTCTTGCACAGATTTTTCCTCTTACTTTACCTCACACAACATGCTTCAGTGTTTATCCACTTTTCTTCGCTTTCTTTCCTGTTCCCAAACTCTGTTTTTTTTCTGTTTTCCTTAATCCTAAATGGGATTCAAGGACACTCCAGTTCCTCCTATCTCACCAAACACTTAAAAACAGAAGTGCAACTGATTCATAAATGTGAACAACATGATTACAACTAGGGGTGTAAGAAAATATAGAAAATATCAAGTATCGCTATATTATGTTTTGTGATACTGTAGTGATTCTCAAAAACACTGTATTGATTTTTAATTTAATATTTGACATACAAAGATTAACTCAGTCAATATTCTTTTTCATTGGGAAAGAGATGCGTCCTCTCAAAGTAGTGTTATGATGTTTAATGTTACAGGGACTGTGTTAAATACAGATCCCACTGTTCTGATTGCATAAAAAAGTAACTTTTTTACTCAGATTTTATGCATACAGCGGTGTTCTTTATACGACAGTAAAATTAGATTTAAAAAATTGCAATATATTCGCCTTGCTTTCAGTATGGCAATATATCGCAATATATTGTATCGTAACCGGTGTATCATGAAACGTTTGACATTTTATAGACCAAGCAATTAATCCATCTGCAGAATAATTGATGTAATAATCATTAGTTGCAGCCTTAAAGAGGACCTATTATGCTTTTCCCTTTCTTTTAGTGTGTAATATAGCTTTTTGTGCATGTAAAAGGTCTGCAAAGTTACAAAGCCTATAGTCCACACCAAAGGGAGTTACTCTCCCCCACAGAAACACTGCTCCTGAACTGCCTGAAGCACCTCGCTGTCCCGCCTTTTCTTCTGTAACATGATGATGTCACCAAGTAACACATTTTGCCCAGCGGCTAGTTTGGCACATCCTCAAACAAAGCTAGTCAGAGCAAAGCTGGAGCGAAATGTGAAGAGTTTGGTTCGGTTGATCAAACACAACAGAGTGGTCCAGCTGACCAGTCATAGCAGACGGAGCTCAAACAGAGCGTTTCAAACAGTGGGTGAAAAGAGGTGCTGCAGCACAGCCGGTATGAGAAAAATAAAGCATTTTTTGAACATTAAAGCATGTAGACATGTTCTAGTAGAAACCCAAAATACAAGTATGCACCTGAAAATGAACATAATAGGTCCTCTTTAAAAGTGATCTCATGTTAAGTTCATGGGTACAGAAAAATCCATGCATGCATTGACAAACATTATGTTGCAAGGCTGCATAACTACTTATACAGATCTCCTATAGAAAGCCATAAACCTTTGCTATGCTGCTCATGTTTATCTATCCTCATGTGTGTCATCCCTGAGTTCCTTTGATAGCACTTTTCCATGACATCAAGCAGCTCACCTGTAGTGAGTGATGCTGTAATGGGCTCAGAGGTAACGTCCCCCTGTATTGTGATTAGACTGACGGTGTACGGAGTGGAAGGCAGCAGCCCCTGGACCAGTGACCTCGTCTTGGAGCCGTCCAGCGTCACCTTAGAGGTGTCGGTCCCATCTGCAGAGCTGTAGCTCAGGATGAAGAGGTCAGCAGGCGGTGCTGGGGCGCTCCACGCCACCGACACCGAGTCTGAAGTCACCTCTGACAAGTAGAGGTGGGTTACGGGCCTGATTCCTGGTGGAATGGAGGGTTTAAATGTCACCGGAGAGTTTTCAAGGACAGGTACAAAGCCGACCACAAGCAGGAAAGCGATGAAAAAAAGAAAAACAGCTGTCATCGTTATGGAGATGGCAGGGAAGAAATTCAGTGATGGATGGAAGCAGTCCTGGATGGTGTAATGGATGGTTTTTAATACAGTTGAGAAAATTAGCCTTGGGTGTAGTCTTGATGGGGCAGGTGAGAGTCAGAGAAGACCACAAGGAAGTGATGATTTAATTGGTCTTAAAAAAGAAAAGCTAATGAGGTTATCCGCCGTAAAGATGAAGATGTGATGGGATTGTTCGTAACAAGAAGATGGAGAAATGATGATGATGATAGCAGATGCTGTTGTCAAAATGTATGACCTGGACAGGAGATGATGTAATGAATACGAGGCGGCGTAGCAGCTGACACAGCAACAAATGCAACAGGATTTGAATTTAATTAGCCATGTGTGGATGTATAAATAGCAGGGAAGATGCAGTAACATTGACTTCTCCTTTTCTGATTCATCCAGATTAAACTGTTTTCTTTGTAATCAATCATCATTTGAAGCCTGCGTTGTTTACATTATTGGTGAATTGCTTACTTTTATGGCACATTTCCTTCACCAACTGTCGACACGCATTACCGCCCTGTGCAGTCAGCAGAAAATTTGTATCATATAAACCCGCATAGTGGCGTTGTGCATGTGTGTCCTTGTGTGGAAGCCAGGAGACGACGTGATACCAATAACACAAGGACACACTCATCCAAACATGGTTCAAAATCTCCTCGTGGCTTTGCTTTAATCCTGGATTAAACATTGCAGAAGAAGAGTGTCAGTATAATGTGATGGCCATGCTGGTGGTGGCTATGATGAAGATGCCGTTGATCAAGATGACAGGGACAAGTCTTTTGTAGAGTTAGTAATGATGAAAAAGCCAGTAAAATGCAGCGACAATGACCATACGGAAGAAATGTACGTGATGTGTGATGAGTCACTTTCTGTAGGTCTTAATGATACTTTTGGATTTCACATCACAGACACAGACAAATCACAGAAGATGTTAAAGCACTTGTACAGATAAAGGTCATAATACTAATGATGAGAAGTGTGACTCTGCCTGTGAAAAAAAGTTCTATAATGTCTTCTGCAGCTCTGTAGGAATTTCTAAAAAAAAACCTGATGGTGTAATTGTGGTTTTCTCGAGTTGGGCTTCAAACTTATATTATAACAGAAAACTGCATTACAAATTGGGTTCACAGAGTTTAAAAAGGGCATTTACTAGGCAAGAACAAGCCCCCAGGAAGAGTGCCGTTCTTTGAAGACAATGTTTGTAGTGGCTAAACTCTGGAATTACAACTTCCGTGTCCGTCACGTGATCCCAAAAAATACTTTTTCCCATAGACTTACATTGGGAAAGAGACGTCTGTTAATCAGTGGATATTTTTTTTTTTTAGGTAAATAAACCTCCCAGTACGAACACTTGAAAAGCCCATATTTAAATCATTAGGTCCTTAAAGTTGTAAAATGCACTAATAGCCGAATCCAGTTTATAATGAACTGCCGTTCATGTGAGCGAGCCGAGGCAGAGAGCTGGGAGGCGGGGTTAAAGGAAACGCTACTGCGCTTGCTCTATGGGCCCAATGGCCGCGGAAGATGGCCAGAAGATCCGGGTGTGTTTAGACCCAGCAGTCAAATTCGTTTGGCTTCGAGTGCCACTGAGGAACTTTCATAGGAATGAACGAGGCCCCGCCTCCAACTCGGTATCCAGTTCAAATTAATTAAAATATCAAAATTAGATGTAAATAAAGTAGGGCTGTCAAAGTTAACATGTTAACGCAAATTTGTTTTAATGCCACTAATTTCTTTAATGCATTAACGCAACTTGCAATTTTGAGGTTGTAGCAGGCTCAGCTTTTAAACTAAAGCTTTATGGTAAAGATCCTGGCATCATATGAAACTAGAAAAACTAGGGAATCTATTGATACCAACCAGTGACCTTTGACCTCAAGATATGTGAATGAAAATATGTTCTATGGGTACCCACGAGTCTCCCCTTTACAGACATGCCCACTTTATGATAATCACATGCAGTTTTGGGCAAGTCATAGTCAAGTCAGCACACTGACACACTGATAGCTGTTGTTGCCTGTTGGGATTTAGTTTGTCATGTTATGATTAGAGCATATTTTTTATGCTAAATGCAGTACTTAATTGCAATTAAATATTTTAATCGATTGACAGCCCTAAAATTAATACATACTGTTAGAAAGTAATCCTCTCTTGCTTTCTGAGTGATAGAGTGTAAAAACATGGCTGCAATGAGAAATAAATAACGAGAAGTTTGCAGATAACTACTTACAGGAAGTAGTAGAGTTCCTATTCAGAGACAAAGAGACAAACTGAAGGACAAATAGCGCTCCAAATGCAGTCTGGGATATATATTGATTTAAGTTCAAGATCAACCTTTACCATATTTTTTTTCCCTTTGTGATGAGTTCACCTAAGCGCAGGCAGACAGATGTTGCCAATATGGTGAACAGTGAACAGTGGATGAGTAGATGACAGGTAATTAATTACTTTTCCTCTGATTCTCTTCATCTGTCTCTTTATCATCCTCTCATCTCAACTCTCCAGATGGTTGGAGTGGCGTTACTTAAAAAAGCCACAGATAACAAAAAGATGAGGAAGGCGATGATGACAACGATGATGGTGACAACTGCCACGGCGGTCACGGTGAAGACGCGAAGAGATGATGATGATGATGACGAGAGAGGTGAAGAGGAGAATGACAAATCTGACAGCAGGTAAGCGCATGCCCATCAATCTGACACCATCCTTTGTGCAACTGGAAATCACATCAAGCTTTCTGTAAAAATAACAACGGCGGCGTGTGGATGGGCAAACAATTCCACATATAGTTGGACAGAAACACGCGAGGTTGTTGTGATTGAAGAAGCATCGAGCTGACAATGAGGAAGAGCAGTAACGAGCACGGGGGCAAAAAACTGAGAGAATGTGGTGTTGAAAAAGAAATCAGAACAAACAGAGACACAAATACATTCGGATGCAAAACAGGGGTGCAATTAGGGAACACTTGTAACACGCTCATTAGCTAACGTGAATAATTTACTTCCGCTAATTGCTTCTTCAAAGTCTTTTTAAGGTCCTCCATTTTCTTTTAGTGTGACTCACCTTACCTGCTGCCACACTTTGGTTCATTATATTCACTGTTCTACTTCATTAAGCGCCGCTGTTGTTAAAACTGTTGTCTAGCTTTGTGCAGTAATAGGCTGATCTTTCATGTCTTTATCTGAGCCGAGAAAACACTCCAGAGTGGATTTATCTTAGCTCCGTCTGATAATTGAATGGATTTAACTGATGCAACCTTGATAAAAGTTTATATTAAACTCTAGCAAAAAACAAGGGAGGCAATAAAGCTGTACAAAAAATAACACTTGTTCACCTGTTTAAGTATATAACACCATATATTCTCTCTACCTGTGAATGCGTCTATGGTAGCTGCAGTGCTCTGCTGTCTTCCTCTTCTTGCAGCCACAGTGATAGTGTACTCAGTCCCAGGCTCAAGGTCGACCAGAGTGGTGCTGGTTACTTCTTTAGGCACCGTCAGCTGGAAAAGGACACAGTTAAGCATAAATTCGACGGGATTTCTTTGAGACTCCTTCATAATAAAAGGTCACAACCTTGTTGGTTCTTATACGGATGCGTGTAGGCGCGTCTGTGTACAGTATAAACAGTTTATATGTGCTAAATTGTATCTATTGTTTATTCAATGTCAAGCTGTCCAGTTCTTTACCTCTGTACTGACGCCAGAGGAGGAGGTGTAGGTGACCTTGTAATGGTCGATGGGGCCCTGGACCACGCCCCACACCAGAGTAATGGTGTTGTCCGTAGAAGCCGTCACAGTCAGATCCATGGGCACATCCAGACCTAATAGAGAGGAAACAAGATTTTAGTAAAGCACACAGCCTCTTCAATGTTTCCAGCATTAATATGCATGAGCACATTAACACTGTTACTTACCCACCTGAGTGGGTGTACGCCAACTGGGTGAGTTACTGGTGACAATTTAAGATATTATAAGATATTTCAGGGACTTACCTACTCTTCCATGACAAATGTCCTGTGACTGAGCGTAGACAGTGCACGGGACATTACCTTTTGATACTGTATTTACCTTTATGGTTCTTTTTTTCCTACGTGCACATGTCACTCAAGACACTTTTGCATCTGTGAAAATAATTTATTCTTCATCTGATCACAGTTAAGTACTTTTCCATCCAAGTTTCTTTTAATAAATTTAACAAAAACACCTGAGCCGAAAAGCAAGACATTTGTAGAAAAGCTGATTTCGATTTCTTTTCAAATGATGCCTTTATTCATTACTTAATTTTTAAATGTATTTTGCCGTTCCTTTGTTTGGGCTACCCTAAAAAGCTATCACCATGGAAAGTACACAAAGCTTGATGTAATTAATACGCAATTTCTCTGTTGACTACTAGAGTTATAATCTCATGTTATGTTCTGGGATGTTTTTTCTGTTTGTTGCTAAATTGTCTCATCCTCTTATGTTTCATATTGTTGTATTCTGCATAAAAAAGACAAAATAAAAATAAATTAAAAAAAAGATGAAGATAAAATGTTTTTATTTAATGCTAATTATTTTAAGACACCATCATGTTACAGTCCCTTCTTGTACTGTAGACAAAGCATTCATGTCATGCAGCCACTCACCATTGCATGCATCCCCTTGGCCAGAACGCTCAAAAAATATACATATTAAAAAGCGTCCAGACAGGGGCAGTTGTTGCATTTCACATCTTTAAATTTTTCTATATAAATTGAGCTGATGGAAACATTTTATTTTGGTGACATTTCAGGGATCTGCTCCAACATTGTGCAACATTTTAGCTGAAAAATAACTTGTATTTTCTCTCTTCTTCTTCTTCTTTGATGCAGCACTGACATCAAAAGCAGGACCCTTACTGATCAAACTAACAGTCAGCTTCATCGTCTGTATGAACATAATGATCCCACATTCTGTATTTAATCTTGTTGTATTAGTTTTGTTTTTATGATTTTCCTTTTCTTTCCTGCAGCAATGACCAAACCTGCCCTCTGGATAAACATTCTCATTTAATCCTCTACTGCAACCCTCAAAGTTTTTGGAGCTTCTTGTCAAGATATATATTTTTTGGGGGAAAAGTAAGACTGTTAATGGAAATGATGCTTTCAGCAACTCACACTTATAGTCACATGAGCTCTGCTGTGTGCCGGGCAGACAGGGGGGGGTGTTGTCATATTATTTAAAGCTATTTTAGAAAGATGTGATTGCTGTAGCGCATTTCCAAAGTTCAAAGAGAGTGCACAAAATAGTGGGGTGGATGTAGAAAGTGCTTGTTCGTAAAGCAAATGGAGGCATAATTTTGCAAAGTGCAAAATACCGTCAGCCATTAATATGATTGCAACTGGAGGAAAGACGTGCTCGACAGTCGACGTGACGGGAAAGATTAGAGAAGCACATCTGTGCACTAACATTTCAAGCAGAAGGTTAAACGGGGTCTTTTTTGTCTTTCCGCCAAAACACCTCAAAACACAATAAAAATTCAAATCGCAGAGCAAGTGCTGAGGTAAAGAGAGGGCCATTAACAATTAATGGTATGCATTATTACAGTTTTAAAATGCTGTAATGGGAACTCTGACCCCAGCTGGTAATATAAAACATCACCCTAAAATAGCACAAGTCTTGCCAAAATCTGATTTGCTTAATTTCACTAAAATGGAGGAGCACTGACCCCACGGCATAAACTGAGAATTACATGTATAATAACAAACCCGCCTGCTGTGAAGCTGGTATTTCACAGCTGGTATAGTACAATGCGTAGTCATACTTGCATCACTGGAGGTATAAACAGTAATCCACTCACCCGTCCTGGCGTTCATTGTTGCCGGCGTACTCTGGTTGCTGCCTTTCATGGCAGAAATGCCGATGCCGTACTCGGTGCCTGGCAGCAGGTCTGAGGCACAAAGACGAAGAGGGAACCGGTTACTAATTCAACACACAATATAGCAAGAAGAAACATCACAAAGACTTGTTTCACACTCTCCATCTCAAGCAGAGTGCATTTCATAACAGCCCAATTAGCTCTACATCGGTGATGAGGTCTAAACAAATTCACATGCGCATCAGTATGATTTGTTTTTTTTTATTGCCAACAGCATAATTGATCAGTTTCAAATCAATTCGGTACATCCACAGCGAGTTTCTCAAGCTACAGAAATGAGATAATGAGGAATGGAAATGAGCGAGAGAGTGACAGAGATTATTAGTAGAGAGAAAGTGAGAGTGACAGAGGAGGAATGAGGGTGGAGGCAGCATCGATTGCAATGGCCCAACAGAATAACACAAGGACCTTTCGCTTCTATTCTTATGCTGGCCGTGCCCTTTCCAGCGCTGTGGCCTTTCAGAAAAAAACATCCCATCTGACCCCTCCTCTCTGACAGCCTTTCAATACGCCCGCAGGACAACAAGCCGTTCTACAGATACAATCAGTAGCCCCGTCAGCCAATTGTGAGCTCAAGAGATAATCCTGCCATGTAAAACACACACAAGCACTTCCCCGCTTCTTCAGTACACATTAGATGCACTGCGATAACACTGGCGGCATATGGAATAAACACTGCCCCAAAAGACCCCTATTCAATAGAAATTGACTGCGCAACAAAATGAATAAATGAAAGATCACTCCTCCTCACTTACCTGTGAGGGTGGTCTTAGTGGTGGCTCCCTCATTGCGTGGTACGATGACTTTATCATACTGGTCTCCTGCTAAAGTGCTGTACACCACCTGGTAGCCCTCCGCCTGCATTTAAACATATACACTTGAATATTAACACCAAATTGAAGGAAGCGTTTGTATTTTTTTTTACAAAATGAAGGAAATGCAAGGCTATCACGAACAGCCAAAGCAGCTTTAAATTGCTTCACAGAATAAGTGGTTTATTTTGCATTAGCCCAGCATGATATTTGTCTCTCTGCCAACGCTCTGCAGAAGCATGAGGATGAATACATTTGTAGAGCTAACAGGCATTAAGACAGACTGGCTTCAAAAGTCTGGTCGTGTAGTTAGTGAGCCCTGGAAATATCATTGTGACTACATCTTGATTTACTACATTTTCATTCGGAATAAAACATTCAGTGACCACTTGAACTCCGTAAATTTGTTCGCTACATTCTCGGTAGTAGCTGACAAAATGCAGACCGACCTGTGTGTGAGATGATAAAGTGCTCAATGCCATAAGACAAGAGTTTAGAAAAATAGCGGGATTAAAAACCTGCTTTATATGCAGGAAGGGTCAAGGGAGGGTGGAGAGGGTCCAGGGATAGAAGGACAAATTAGTTATTTTTACAAAAAGAGCATAAATATCATATTCTCAGTGATATAAGGGGCACCTAAGGTTGTGCTGAGATCCTGTACTGTAGAGCTATGAAGTATTTCAGAATAGTCAACTATATTTATTTGAAAAATAAACGATTGAGACAAAAGGGACTCAGGATGAATAGCTTCCCGTGGTGGAAGAAGTATCTTTACTTAAGTAAAAGAACCTACTGTATGTCAGACTATAACAATGCTCCATTACAAGTACAAGTAATAATAGAATAAAAATATACTTAAAGAAGGTACAGAGGTATATTCAGCAAACTGTACTTAACAAATCCAAAGTACATATTTTGAGCCCTTTCAGAGTATTTTTTTCTATATAATCCAATATATATTATTGGATTATTATTACTGATTCATTTTAGCTAGTTTATATTCTCTTGGGTGGTTTAATCTATTACACTGCAGAATATTTTTTCTGCAAAGTTGCTAAAACTGTTACTGGATTAAAGATCTATGAAGTATTTCAGAATATTCCACTACATTTATTTAAAAAATAAACAATTGAGACAAAATTAAATTTTGAAAGTACCAAAAAAGTTTACGCAGATACTAAATGTAAATGTATATAGTTACTTTTCACCACTGATAGCTTCATAATACTTCCTATCATTTTACCAAAAAGAACAATTCAAAAGACAGACACAACAACCTTTGTTGTATTGGGCTGAAACACTGAATCGATTAAATCGATTAAAATTGATTATAGAAATATAAAAGTTGAATTTGGTCATTGATTAGTTAGGTCTATGTCATGATGTGGCAACGTCTCCGTGGGGGCAGTAAAACAGACAATGCCGCGGCTTTTCTAGCTCACATGATGAATTACAGGAAATGACACCCTTCGTCTCTGGAGTAAGCATTTGAAATGTCGGAGGCGGAGACAGCGGAGAAAAGTATAGAGGCAAATGCACAATTCCAGGTTATAATTTAAAAACTATATATGTATTTCCCTTTTATTCTCAGTGCAAGGCTGCATCCCCAATGTGTAGTAAAAGTGCATTGTACAAGAACACAAGGAATATGTTTTCTTCAGAATAAGACGCTGAAAAAAAAAGATCCTTTTATCCGATTAAAAATCAATCAATCAAAGTAGTCTTTAGTTGCAGCTCTATTGTCCTAAGATTTGTACCCCACCTATTAATCATTTAAATTGGCTGGTGCTAATGCTAATCGGTCCGTGTCTAATTACCTCGGCCTCGCTGTTGTCCCATTCGAGCTCCAGGGTGGTGGAGGTCTTGGACACGAGCCGCAGGTTCTTGGGGGCATCGATCTCTGAGAAGAACGATAAAGCTGACAATGTTGGGGACACTGAGACCAATTCTCACGGATTGTGAACAAGCAAACATCAGCGCTTTAAACATCATCAGACACAGATACAGCTAGTGTCCAACTGTTAATTACTACAGTTGATCTGTATGTACACTATGATGATATAATTTACCGTACATCAACATCAGACATGTTCATTAGTAATAATGTATACCCTGTTGGCAATTCTATGCAGATTTTACTTCATTTGAATAACCTTGAATCAGACATCATATGCATACATTTTACTTTACATGTACTGTAGCTGACTGTGATAAAGTTCATTTGTTGTTTGCACTCAAAAATAAATTAGCATTAATGTTTCCAAAAATAATGCACTTTTTTCTGCACAAACAAGAACAATAAATTACCTTGAACAGATGTTCGCTACCATATTTCAATATAGATAAACAGTATGTTTTACAATAGGCCATATGTCATCAGCTGTTTTGTTTTCATACACAGGCACAGCACCACACACACCACACTATCTGCTTGCTGTCAGACCTCACCGGTAGTAAATTCAGTGGAAATAGATCCGCTCTCATTTCCTTTTCTCACTCCGCTCACAGACACCTCGTAACGCGAGCCAGGACGTAGAACCTGTGGAACAAATAGAACAACACAGGGACAGTTTAGCCTGTTTAATCTCTCTGCATGGATTTTTTGTTTGTTTTTGTCTAATCTCCAGACGGCAGGCAGACTCTGCGATTAGATAATATAACAAGCATGACAAGTGTACACACACACACACACATTAGCAACACTATACTTGTGTTTACAATGTAATAACCCCAAAGCCAACTCTTAAGCCAAAGATAAACGGTTTAAGTTGTGGGGACTGGCTTTTTTGTCTCCAGATGGCAGGTGAGTCCACATAATGTGTCTGTATGATCCGATCTGTGACACCACAATGTGATGAATTGCACACGTATCCCACTGCTCACCTGCAGGGAGTACTGGCTGAGTGTGGGCTGGAGGCGGAAGGTGGTCCGCGGACCCTCTCCTCCCACCAGGCCGTAACGTAACACGATTTGATCAATCTTTGCTTTTGGTGGCGTCCACTCCACAAACGCTACGGTGTCGGACACGTCCCGCACGATCAGCTGAGTGGGGCCATCAATCACTGCAAAACAAAGAAAGAAAGAAGAAGAATTATTGAGTGTCCCGTTGCTATGTGTGGTCACTTTGTCAACCTTGCCATCTATTGCTGCACTTTTTTACTTCTCGTCTCGGTATTGTTTGACGCGTTTATACTGAATTTAACAGCTGATTTTTGGTTAGATAACAAAAAATAACTTGTTTGCTTGCTCTCAGGTAGGGATGCAAACTCACAGTTATTGTCATTATCAGAATATTTATTTGGTCAATAAAACTTAAAGGTTCCATGTTATGCTCATTTTCAGGATCATACTTGTTTACACAGCTTTGCACAGTTTCTAAATACGGGCTGTGTGCATTTCTTTGTGGACTGAGCATTTCAATACTTTCACAGTATTTATATAGCACCTGTTTGATAATAAAAAAGATGTGAAAATCTCACTTTTTACAATATGGGACCTTTAAGAAAATAGTGAAAAATACGTGTGATAATTTCCTGAAGCCCAAGGTGATTACATTAAATTGCTTGTTTTGTCCAACTCTTGCTCCAAATCCACAACATATTCAGGTTACTATCACATAAGACAGTGTTTCCCATCTTTTTGGCTTGTGACCCCTTAAAATAAAGCAGTGCGTACAATAGTCTACAAATTACAAGTTTTGACATCTAATCTTCTGAGATTGTCTCATTTGATTTATAACCCACATGAGGGGTCCCTTGTTTGGGAATCACTGACAGTAGATAAAAAAGCAGCAAATCTTTCCATTTGAGAGGCTGGGACAAGAGAATGCGGGAAAAAAATGACTTAATAGATTAATTAATTATCAAAACCAATTGTTTTATGTAGATCAACTAATCCATTAATCAAATACTGATTCAAACTTTGTCTACAAAACCCCATTTTCTTTCAACAAAAGAAGCTAAACTTCTCCAATGTTAAATGTTGTCTAACCACAACCATCTGTAAAAGAGCTTGGCCTGGATAAAATACAGTCTGGGCCAATTCATGATTAAATTGAACAAAATCAAAAGAGAAGTAAACAAGATTCCTAATCTGACCAAACATTTGGTGCCAACTTTTGGTTTGGACGCATTTCAGTCAGTATGAACAGGGAAGCTAAAATTAAATGAAAGGATGAAAGTTCACGATAATCATGCTTCAAGCTTATGCAGCGATAGATCTGGATTCGTTATCAGAAAAAGCTGTCCTCTGACAGCCAAGCAAGTAAAGCTTATCAGACCTGACACACGCTGAGACAATAGGCTTTATCTGTGCAAGGTGTAAAACATAAGCCGTGATTAGAGTCTCTCCATGCGGGTTGCTGGAAAACAACATTTATTAGGTGTGAAGAAAAAATAAGAGAAGTCAACTCCAGATGCACCAAACGTTCTTAACCATCCCAATCTGCTCTTACCAGGTGTGCTGAATGATGAGGGAGGCGTGTGCCGGATTGTTTATTATTAGCATAGGTAACACCCTTTAAATATTTTATAAGGGCAGTTATTAGCATAGGTAAGGCCCCCTAAACACTATAGAACAGGTGTTGTGCCGTGTGTAAAGAAAGTAAACACATGATTTTCCAGAGTGTAGGTACTGGTGTTTACAGGAAATTCGAAAAGCATCTAAGAGCAGTATGTACAGTAAGCTCCGCAATATCATCCAAGGGGTTTTATAGTCTTAATTGGGATCATAGGCCAACCGTATTTATTTAGCCCACATTTAATAATCAAATCATTATAATTACTCTACAACATATAATAATCCAAATTTGATTATGTGATATTCATGCATTTATTTATGTTCCTCAAATTTAAAACTTTTGCTTCCTTGCGTTGGACAAACAATTTGTGGATCATAAAAGCGATGGTTGCGTCCGAAATTCTATACTAACATGCTATTTAGTACCATAAAACAGTATGTGAAATATTTTAGTGTGTCCGAAACGTTAGTATGAAACCAATAGTATGAAATAATAGTATGCAAATTGCAAATATTACAGTATGCAATGCTGGACACTATGGCAGCATAAATATCCTAAAATGCAATGCGGTAGTAGCGACAACGTTCCTAACAGACATTGGCGGACAGCTCTGTAACATCAGTAACGCTCAATTTAACTCTTAGTATAAGATTTCACTTTGCTAGGTGTAATATATATTTTAAATTAATTCAGACTTTGATTCGTCGTTTTGGTCACATGAGGTTGGCACGGGTTACCATGGTTACACGTCTCCAAACAGCAAAGGAGGCTCTCAGGAAGTGACGACGTATACTACTGCTCAGTGCATCCAAAAAGACACATACTACTATTTATCCATAAAAAAGTATGTTAAACGATAGTTGAGCGGTATATTGAGTATGTAGTGCATAGTCTTTGATTTCAGAGGAAGCCAATGTGTTTTTTTTCTTATCTTGGTAAGAGTGCTCTTGACCATTCGTAAAATGTTATCTTACCTGAGAGAAGAGCAAAAACAAAAAAACATCGGTGAATGCCAGAAATCAAGGGGTACTAACAAAATAAGATCGCGGATAAGAACAAAAATAAGAGAAAATTTGTGTCTGCGTCGCTTCCTGCATGAGGTCCGTTGCGTATAATGAGGAAAACCCAATTTTAGAACAACACAGCTCCCAGGGTCAAGTGACACACAAACACCTCCACCACGCTACAACTTAAATGCACAGTTTATGACGATAAATTGAATTATCCAAATAAGTTTAAAAAAGGTGACGATCATCATTTAATGTTGAGGAATCAACCAAAATAGCACATGACACAATGTTTAAATCAACACACGTTTTAAATTGAAAGCACCATATTATGCTGCGATAGCATAGTTATTCTCTTTTGAAGGCCCGAGAGGGAACTTATGTAAATTACATATTTCACACACAGGACCATAAAGTCTATCTAAAAGCTTTTGAGATCTAAATAAGTCTCAGGCTAGACATATTGCCGGTCCACCCCGATCCTTGATGTATTAGAAATTGGCCCCTTGGGTCTCGTCCTAGAAAACATCCTGAGGAAGTCAGTTGCGGAGAACCTGTTCCCTCATCAGCTGTCCTCTCCCTCTGGTTTCCCTCCGACTCCTCATCACGCTCACTCCGTCTCCAAGGAAGGCTAAATCTTTGTTATAAATAATTGAGTGACTTCAAATTTGTCTTTTCCTCTTTCTTTATCCAATAAGGTGTCCTACAGTGGGCCGCCGTGAAAAATTAATGACAGACTGCTATGAATTATTAATCGATACTTAATTACAACCCAAGAAATGAACAAAGACTTGACAGGAAATTGATGGTGTTTTGACTGCAGACATCAGAGTTTGAATTGTTATGGACGTCGGTTTGTATTGGATCTATTACAGCTGTCTAGTATTGTGTCAGCTGGGTGAGGAGTGGCGGTAATACCTCAGTGAGGTTTACATCAGGGACATAAACAGTGGCAGACCAACAAATACGTCAAGGTGATACTCACTGTTTATGCCAGCGTATTAAACTGTGTGTGTGTGTGAGTGGAATACTACGCTACATTTGGTACTGAAACAAGATGATTTATTGACTGATTGACAGAAAATTAATTGCTCACAGTTATAATAAGCGTTTAATAAATTGAGCCTTTTATCAAGGAAAATGCCAAACGTTTGCTTCTTTCAGCCTGTCAAATATGAGGATTGCTGTTTTTCTCTGTTATTTAATCATTGTAAAGTTTGGGATTTTTGGTTTTGGATTGTTGTTTGGAGAAAACAAGGTACTTGTTGGGTTTAATCAACACATTTATTATTAATAATACAAAAAAACGTTAGTTGCAGTGCTGCTCACATTCATTATAAATATGAAATTATCTTTTTTGGTTATTATAGTATATGTATATGTTTAAAAATGGCAGTTTCTAATTGGCTGTATGCTCCTTATTATATTTTCTTGTTTATTAAGAGTTTAAAACTTTTCAAACCTGAGCTAATCTGTTTCATCAGGACTGTGTTGGTGTGGTTTGATCAGGTTTGATTGACAGTGACTTGACAACACAAGCAAACAACTGTAATCCTATTTTGATTCTAATATTGTAAATACATGATTAGTACATCACTGTTCTCCAACTGAACAACACCCACTTCAAACCAAAGAGAAGAGAACAGACGAAAACACAAATACAGAAATTTGTCATGTGAACCCATAGACTGTATATAAGAAGTGGACGACGTCACCCATTGGTTTGTAGATGGCTATTTTGAAGTCTTTAGTCTGTCATTTTGGCCGTCACCATCTTGTTTTTTTGCAACCAGAAGTGACACTTCTTTTATGAACTGAAAACACACTGTGAAAGTGTTAAAGTTCTAAGACGAAAACACAGACAAAACCCAGACCTCAGTGGTAGCGACCCGTCAATACCAAGGTAGCCTCGCCCTAAAGTATCCCCGGCTTTATGGTCTATTTGACTCTAAATGGGACCATAATTTACTAAATGAACATCATGCTGTATTGAAGAAGACTTGAAACTAGCGATTGAGACTATAAACTTATGTTTACAATGTTTACTGAGGTAATAAATCAAGTGAGAAGTAGGCTCATTTTCTCATAGACTTCTATACAATCAGACTTCTTTTTGCAACCAGAGGAGTCGCCCCCTGCTGGCTATTAGAAAGAATGCATCTTTAAGGCACTTCCGCATTGGCTTCACTTCTCCGACCCTGGAGTTCTGTGTTTTGGGGCACCAAATAATTCGAATTCAAGAGCTTCCTTTAATCTGACTGCAATTGGACAGGGAGGGGACATCATATCCTAATGTCAAGGTTTATCTTTACAGTTTCCATTAATACGTACGTGTTATGACAGTAGCAGTGACTGGCTGGCTTCGACCCTGGTCTCGGAGCGCCACCAGGTTAACAGTGTACTCCTCCCCTGGTCTCAAACCAGTCTGCACAAAGGACGTGATGGTGCTGGGCAGCTGTGCGGTCATCCCTCCATCATTGTCCTGGGAACAAAAAACAGAGATAGAAGTGATGAGATGAAAAGCAAAAACTGTTTGCATATTTTTGAGTAAGTGCCAGCTACTCGGTGGCTTAAACTTCGTCTCTCAGTGGAGATAAGGGATCTGGCAGATAAAAACTACCCCTACCAGTTAGACATAAACAGTGACTCATGCAGTTAAATTCTCTGCAGTAGCTTTTCTGAACTGTACATTTCCTTTGACTGATTTGTACATTTTTTGGTTGGTTTAGCACATTAAATTCCCAAACCGTGTAAGTGTATGTATGCCACAGTGATATTTCTCAGGCCATATTCTGCAGAGGCAGCACTCTGCACATTTCCAAAGGCCTGTCACTCATCCATATGGAGCCCCTGCTATTCCCAGCTGTTCTCAGAGAGCCAGTGTTGCACATGCACTTCCTGCCGACAGACAGATGTTACACCTACTGCTGCTCCAAGATCCCCAAAAGCCTGCGCTACGAAGGCTCGTATTAAAACAGAACATAGAACAGCTTGCTACTTTCCTGAATCAAAACTGTAATTAGAGATGTAATCCATTTAATCACCTCAGCTAAATTACCAGGGTGGGCAGTAACACACAGCGGTAATGTTCCAATAACAATTGGTCCTCAATCTCAATAATAATACAGTTAAATGCTAAATTATACAACATGAATCACCATAACAGTATATCCACTCCCATCTCGTGTGTCAGCTGGCTCGTAATTAGTCATCGTTCTCTCTGACGACAAGGTCGCTTAGATGAGGAATGAGAAAAAGAGATTTTTGGAGGTATTTTTATTACTTTAATTTAATACTAATGATTTTTATCTGTTTGATTGCCCATTCATGCTTCTTAGTTACTTATTAGGGTGATTTAGATTTTCAGGTAGACAGCATATAATTATATGCCTGTCAAAAAAAAGTGGTTCTAATAATCCTGACTATTCAGAAAAAGCAATATAATAATATTATATTTGAAATGTATTTCAGCAATGATTAATATCTTAATAACTTCACTGCAAAAAAGAATCAAGCTTCATATTTTTTTAAGTAATTTGTGTCCAAAATAATAACTGTAAAGACTAAAATATTGTTAAGTAAGAAAGCAGCTTGCTGAATGTAAATTGCATACAGCTGACAGATATACCGGGATAAAAATGTACCCATCCTTTGCAAACATTATGATAAGCACATTGCCAAAAAAAGGAAAGGATACTTAGTGATATATAATCATTGTGTGTGACAATTTGTGAAATTAGATTTTCCTCATGCAAACGCCTTCTCTTGCCATCCTTCATAAGGCATTTAAACAGACAATACTGGGATGTCATACAGATTATTTCTTCAATAGAAAGTAGTTCCAATGAAAACTGATAGTAAGGTCTGTGGAGTAACACGGACAATGCGCCTCATGCAGGAACCACTCTTATGAACAGATTTATTCTTAAGTGGCTTGCACGAATGATTCAGGAGAACTTGTCGCATATACCAATTTCCTCTTATTTTGAATTTTCTCTTAGGTACGAACACAATTTACGAGGGGTCCAGACCTGTCGTAGAAGTCATGGGAAAATAGTGTTTCACTATAGGACTGTATATTTCATTACTTTGAAGCAATTTTGAGTTTCAAAATCCTAAATAAATTATAATCATGTTGACATTATATTGTTTGACACTACAAGATGTTTCTGAAAACATTTTATCCAAGAAATAGGCATTACAGTAACAGAATATTGATTAATATTTGATCAGCGCTGCCTAGTTTGACCGTTTGATCAGAGTTTGTGAGTGATTGACAGCTGCTCAGAGACGGCAGGCTCCAGCTCGGCTCTTATTGGTTGTTTTCCTCCGGTCTGTGAAATCTTGCAGATGCCGTTAGGAGCACCGGAGGACACCGGAGGACATTACCTCTCTCATGCACTACTGTCAGGATATACAGTAGTGACCGTTTTATAAAAGTAACTTTTTTTTAAATCATATTTGCAGCTTTAAGACAAGAATACAAAAATATTCTTCCATGAAGCCCATTGTTTCTGGAAAAATGTACTGTTGAATATTTGAAATGTAATTTTTCAATTCACTTCCTTTGTACTGGAGTGGCAGCCGAAATCTCAAGAGGCGGACATCTCAAAACCAGTGCAAATGACACATGGCTGGATACTACTATAGGTTAGTGGGAAAATCTATTTTTTAATTTGGGTACATCGATGAATAAATTATACATTTGATACATTTTTAAACCTATATATAACGTATTACAAGCTGTTTGGAATGCAGGGAGGTTTCCTCTCACATAATCACCTGCTTCCCTCAACAAGATGCAGCGTCAGAGGCTCAAATGAGCAATAAAGATTGATTTGTGGTTATTGCCTGGCACTGTCTCTTCTTCCCAGGAGTGTTGATTCAACATAATTTCAAGTTTATGTAAAGAGAATACTGCAGATTTGCACAACCTCATCATGTGTGCTGCAGACGTGTAAGCTTTGACCATTTGCTTGACTATTGAACATGAGTCACAATACAGAGTAACTTCAGGGAAACCCCAATCGTCATGTGTTTTTCTGTGTGTGTGAATTTCATTTCAATAGAAAGATACAGCGACTTCTCCAATAAATTTAAGAGAGAGCTTCTCGGAAACTGAAATAGCGCTTGTGTCCTTGAAAAAGTCACATAAATTACATAAAACCAATACTGAGAATATTTCTTATGGTCATATGTGACTAATACAGTACAGTACATGTCTGATTGACTGATTGCTTTACAGCTTTATCGATTTATTAAGAAAATCCTAACATATACGCTATTAGATGTTGTGGTAGGTATGTGCTGGCGGTATGATGTTTTATTGGAGCGTCAGATATATATACTGTAGCTGTTTCTAACTGTGTTAACGGCAGGTCACGAATCTCACCCTGCTTCTCTCTCTCTCTGTTTCCTTTTTTACAAAATACTGAGTTCTGTGTTTATTCGCAGAGGCCAATGCTTTCATGCCTACTTCCATTACAAGATTGTCAAAATTCACAATCCCCATTGCTGGATTAAATCCACAGAGGGGTGTGGGGGGGCGAAACTGCAAACTCATAATATGATTTCCCCCGTGGCGGGAGCGAGGGAGGGAAAGCGAGGAAAGATACAGGGAGGAACATTTACAGAAAGGGATGGAGAGGAGGAGAGAGGTGAAGGAGAAAGAAAGGGATGGAGGGTACCTCTGGGGGCAGAGTGGAAAAGGGTTGGAGATTTCGACCAAGAGGTGGAGGATGGAGAGCAGAAACAAGAGATTAAGATGAAAGGGTGGAGGGATGGAAAGCACTAGAAGAAGAGAGACATGGAGGATTGGGTAGAAAGAGAGAAGAAAGGCTAAAAGCAATGAAATGAAATTAGGAAGCCAGCTGCTTTTTCCATTCAGACATTTTCTATCCTTAAAAGGGCTTGACATAAACACAAGAAAGCATCTTAACATCAGATTTGAGGCCGGACCAAAGGATATCTCCCCCTGAGAACACCTTAAAGGAGAAAACCAATTATTGTGAGAGGGCATGAGATTAGAGTGTACAGCGTACCTGAGTTTACGGCGGGAATTAGAGAGAGAAAGGTTTTTTTGCTCTCTGGCTTTGAACCTGGCCCTGCTATGGTTTTACGAACGGGTTATTCTGGAAAAGGGTTTAATGGCTCATCCACCTAATAGCCAATAAGCTTAAGACAATCCGCTTGTCTAATTTGGTATGGGCTTCAAGTAAACCTAAATCCATCCAGTTATTTTTCTTCCCGTTTCTACACAGAAAGTGAAAGTCGTTTAGAGATTGGAATTAATGAGATTTGAAAATAATTATTTTCAATCAAGAATAATGTGTTCGGTCAACAAGCAAAATAAAAAAAACTAGTGTGTGTGTGTCTGTGTGCTGATGACTCATTGAAAGCCTAAAAAGTCTGTCTTTTTTCCTTCTGTTCGTCTCACACACAAGGACAGTGCACTTGTCTTTCAGCATGCTACAGTGCTGTCATCTTGCATTGGGACTGACAGCGAACATGAGTGAATTCACAAAGACTGGATTGCGGCCGCTGCTATCAGGACCGCCATGTGTCTTTTGTGAATTCGCCCCTGAACTTTCCTCTACCTTTGGGATGAAGCTGATCTCCCATCCATCGAAGGAATAGTAGAAGGGTAACCACTGGACCTCCACTGATGTCTCTGTGATGTATTTGAAGACTAAACCATCCGGATTGGAGAGATCTGGAAAGGTAGCAGAGACGTATTATTGTTCTTCAGTGACCCACACAGCCCATAAATCACTACTGCTGAACATTTCTCTTTTACATTTATTTTTCTGTTCTGTTCCCTCTGTCTTCATTCATTTTCTTTGTTTCGATCTCCCTTGATGCTGCACTAAATGTTTGGCTTGTTAATTAGTTGGTGCATTTTCAGTGTCAAACTAATTTTAGTTCTTGCCCAATTTGATCTGAAGTGGGTAAGACCATTGCATGATCTATAATTAACAACACCTCCTATTTTTAACTATTTAATGAACAATCCGTTTACAAAACACATGATGAACAGCCTGAGACGTCTCGCTGATCTCTCGGCTACGACTAAAAACAGATTCAATAGAACAATTCATTTACAGTATCTTCTCCGTTCTCAGTTGTCCTTGCAAGTTCTTTTATTTTCCGCCATGATGAGTCTGATAGTGGTGCAGAATATTATAATCCTTGAGCACTGAACAGTGAACACACCAAGCACACTGGCTTCCCAGTTACCTCTGTGAAATAGGAACTGGCCCATTTTTTACAGTGTTGTGTCACGTAGCCTGTACGTAAGCATGTGGGATCTATAATCACGTATCCAGCATAGCGCCTGCTACTCTTATTAGGACAGCATGAACTATAGTGGAGAAATAGGAATAGCTGGGCATTTTATTGAAAAATTGTAAGTAATTACTTCTCTGCAATTTTTCGACTTGCAAAAGTCATCCAGAGGGCCAGTTCTGGCCCTCGGGCCGTATGTTTGACACCCCTGGTTTAACACGATGACCCTCTGTCTCATGAAACATACCTAATAAATTAATTTTTCAGCAACAAACCATTTCTTTCTGCTCATATACTGCACAATACGTTAGATAGTACTGATGATAGTTATATATAAAACCCCCTGCAACATTAGTCCCTTAGTTTAAAACAAATGACTCATACATTGATTTAGCAACATGTTACAATTACTTTTTTCACAGGCACTCGTGTCCTCGTAAATCTTTCCAGATAATCAAATACCACATTTCATAATTAAGTTTCGCAAAGACAACCCAACAAATCATATCATATGTGAAAAATGGCGGCATCCAACTTAATTGCACTAAATTGACTTTATAACTCCAAACTCTGCTATCACAGAAATTAAAGCCACTTATCTGTGAAATGGATAATAATACCAGTCAAGACTGAACTAATGGCAACGCACTGTATGTGGCCAGCTGATGTAGTAGAGTTGATACAGTATTCTGTCTGCTATTGAAAACAGGCCATTACTTATTCAGGGGTTCAGCGAGTTCGCATGCCTCTGATAAGCATGGAATAGTATGTTTCTCTGTGCCATCCGATGACCTGGCATTAACACCGACCAGGAGGTACACATTCAGAAGGTGTTCATATGTGTGTGTGTGCGTGATTTAGTGTGAGTGACACCAAGCAGGTGTTACAGGTAGGCATCATAACCAGTTAGCACAGAGGAGCAGGTGGTATTCTCACTCTATTGACACTGAGAAACATCTTGGGAAGGATTTAACAAAAAAAAAAGAAAGGTGAGAGACGGGGTGTGTGTGCATCCGCATGAACGGCCGTGTCCATGTGAGAATGCACAGCACCGAATGAGACAGGAAACTGAACTGAGGTATTGCATCTATATACTGATGGTCATGAACCAAACATGGCCTCAGTGGAATAGCCTTCAGGGCGCCCATGAGAACATTTTGTCAAAACAACCCACGGGGCTGCACTTACAGGTCGAGACGGTGATGCTGGCAGGGACGCTGATAGTGTTGTTAATGACAGCGAACACGTTGATGTTGTACTCCATGCCTGCCTCCAGGCCTGAGATAGAGCAGGTGGTGGTATTGCCTGGAATCCTTATCTCCAGTTGCACACCTGACAGACAGACAGGCAAAAAGATACAAGCTGTGTATGCTTTCAAGACATTTGGAATCAACTGAAACTTAAATTACAAACTCCCTTGCTTCGAAAAGGCCAGCATAGCTCTGTACTTACCTCCAAGGCTGCTTGGTGTGTAGGTCACCAAGAAATCCGTCAGCACAACTGAACCCTCCCACTCCACGTCGACAGTGCGATCAGTCACGCCTCGAATCTTCACGTTCATGGCCGGTGCCACTGTTGAGACAAAAAAACAAATGTCACTTGCTAGTATATTGTCGCAAGATTGCAGTTAGCCATTGCATACCCTAGTGGGAAAACTGCAAAGATGTACTTGTACATCTTCACCAGGAAGTAGATCTAACATATAGGATCTTTCAGAAATCTAATTGATATGACTTGTATACTGTATCTATGTGTTAGCTGGCAAATGCTGAATTTGAAGTGAGGTGTATCAACTCACTGCAAATACTGCAAAAGCTTAAATATGACTGCATACTTTGTGCTACAACTCCTCTGAATCACAGGTTTGGTTTGTGTTTTAATCACCCCAAAAGCCAGAATAAGTCCAAATCACACCGAGAGAGAGGCTCCCCGGTCAAACATATCTGCATATCAATGTCAAGCATTTTAATATGTAATGGTAATCAGTTACAATTTCTTGCTCCACAGAAGCTAAATGAACAAATACCCATGTTGGTGTTGAACCTCAGCAAGCACAAGTCAGCAACACTAGCTGTCGTCTGATGGGCATGAGTTCCCACAACCCTACGAAACTTGTCTCTGAGATACACTTTCAAAACTTATTTGAATTATTCTATTATTTTTGTTTCTGCAGGCAGGCAGCCCTCTCCTACTTCGGCACCTGGTAGTCAGCCACTAGGTGAAACCATGCTTTCCATTCCTCCCATCAAGATCAGTAGGGCCTTGACAAAGAGTAATTGTGGAGAGTCCACCTTTATCTGCATTATCAGTGTGGATGGAAAATGAACGGGGACACTGATGGATGTACCCGGACATTAAGAGGCAAATTTCAGTTATGAGTGTGCCCTATTGGGTCAATGAAGGTAAGTAAATGGTACCATAACCAAACTACTTACAACTATTGCCAATGCGCACAACATCGCTACTTTTGTCATTATCTCGCTCGCTAAAACCAGTCTCCGCATCCGTTATCTGTAAAACAAGACAACAGGCTAGACTGCTTTGCATATGTGCGTTCCAGACAGTAAAGAGAAGCCAGTGCTTGTGGCAACAAGAGGCTGAGTGTTTACATGAGAGAGAGAGAAGCACTGTCATTCACTCGGCCTGAAGTGGAGATCGTCAAGCCATAAGCCTGAGCGCTGGTGCTGAATGTAAATGAGGAGGCATAAACAAGAGTGTTTACAGCTCCCACTGCCAAAAACAACGAGGAGGAGGAGGAGGGGAGACAGGTGAAGGGCATAAAGGAGGAGAAGACAAGACAGGAGGTGCAAACAGTTTGAGGTGGAGAAACGGCGAGACGGATTCACAGATAGAGGACAGAAGAGAAAAAGACAAGTTGAGCCTCAGGAGAGTAGACGACTAACATAAAAAGACGATTAAATGAGAGAGAATATGGATGAAACGGAAAAGGAGAGACAGAGAGAGGAGCAAAGCGAGTGTGATAGCGTGATAAACAACCTCTCACCCCTTCATCATCGCTACATCCTGTGATACAGGACTCTACAGCACAACACCGACTCCTCCTCCGGGAGAACTTTTAGACAGTCTAGTAGCCGTTTCAGCTACTTCCTCACACACTCGACAGATGGGCGCATGCCGAACAGTAGTTTGTTCATTTCGAAACAGTGAAACTGCACTGGGAACAAATCCTGCAGCATTCAATTAGCGAGATTTATTTCATCAATTAGAGGCAGCTCTGTCACGTATATGAAATCGAAATGAGGGAACAATAATACACGGGATAGAAGAAGAGTGAGTGAATGGGGTCATGTAAGGAGGCTGAACAGATGAGCTGCTTGAAAGACATTAACTTCCATAGAAAGTGAAAGGGCTAACTCTCCACTGTGGCCACTTCCTCTTCCAGGTTCCTCTGAAAAGTTCATCAGAGGAACTTATTACTGAGCATACAGCAAAGATAGAGAAGCACTGAGCATCTCACCTTGTTGTTGCAACGTGAAAGGTCATCAACAAGCAGTTAATTTGAATGCAAATACATTGTTTACTCTATTGTCAACCAGAACTGGCGTCCTATCAACATTTCTCAATTGCAGAGTATCTAGAGAGTTTCTGACCTTTGTGTTTGGGCCAGTGTCCAACTTCAGCAGCAGTTTTCAGATCCTAACTTGATCTCTTGTTTTCTTTCTTTCACAGGCTGCCTACAAGGTCTTATAGGATGCCAAAGAGTTTTAGGAATTTGCCCCACGTAGAATATAAAAACAAATATTATATCAGAAACATTATCTTACAACTACTTTTGTTTGGCATGCTTATGTACATACAGTACATTTGATGTTACAAATACACTGGTTATATCACTTGCAACCTAATCAAAATGCTGAAGATGCTGATGGAAAATTGTGTAACCATTTCTCAGGCATATTTCTTTCCTAAGGTGTGTTTCAAAAGGGCAACTTGCTGAAGGTTATTCAGGAATCACGCCTGGAGTCTTTAAGTTTCATTAGGTCTAATCAGTATGCCATCATAGGCAGATACAGCAGAACAGTTTGTACTGAACTAAAACCTTAAAGGTAAAACTCCAGCTGACAGCGGAGGTCAGTGCATCATCAGAGGACTTACCTTACCTTCAGGCTACTTTATGTCATGATATTTCTCTTATTAATTTGCTTGTGACTAAACTGAAACGTGTAGTGTTACGTATGATTTTTTTGCCATTTGTGAGTAATAGAAAACATCTGAATAATACAGATTTTTAATGCTCATCTATTTTCAGTTTCCTGCCTTTAAATGGGAGTCAAAGATTCACCTTACTGTTGCTGAACTAAATCCCATGACCATAGTAAAGATTCCTACTCTGTTGTATTTTGTTTGGGTTTAAATCATAGACACCCATATGTTTTTTGAGGAGCCGTTGTGATGCTCAAAGTGGGTGGTTGTCGCCATCTTGGTAGTGACGACACAGCCTAACGCCCAGCTAAACCAAAATTGGGTAAAGAGGTGGATCATAGGTGGGGCTGAGGCGGGCCCGGTCGATGCAGCAGAGGAGACAGTTAGCAGCTAGCGACCTGGTACTACACCCACCTGTCACTCAAAGCGACCACGCCCTAGATTATGCCTGACTATAAGTCTTAATATAATTAAGACTTATTGCATTTTAGCAAGGGGGTCTGACTCGCTTTTGGAGAAAGCCTCAGGTGGCCATTCGCAGAGTTGCTGGCACATCCACGTTGGCTTAATTGCTCTATACCGGAGGTTGCTGCTTAGTTTACACAACCTAGTTACAAACCACACCATGGGCCTTTATCACAAAGCAAGTTCAAGTTAGTCAGGCTGGGTTACCTGCCTTTACAAAGCCTAATATTGGTGATCCTGAATAACAGGCATCACAAAGATGGCTGCCAGCTGTCTCTGATAACTCTGCATTTACAAATCCAGCTACAAGCTTGGTCATGTGAAGGCAGTGGAGTCAAGAACCATGCATTTAATATTACATGAGAAGAAAAAATCTGATAATTGCAGTGACCTAAAGTAATATTCAACATGATAGAATAAGAAGCAATACAAATAATAAAGAAGAAATAAGACAATGACCAAATACAATAAGAAGTCTATAAATAAGTATGGGAATTATTATGTGTGCCTAAATATACAACTGGCATATTAAGTAGTCTTGAATGACAGGATAGAGTTTATTATTGTCATTTGTAATACTCATTGTAATAATACTTATTAGTACAGGCAAGAAACTCTTTCAACTGTAAGAAATCAAAGTGATGTTAAGTATTGACAAATACTAAAATAGGTGTTGAGATCTCCCATTGCCACCCATGTTAAAAAAATGAATTCTTCTTGTCTAATGTCCACACAAAGGGTTCAGTACTGTCCACAATCAACCAGAAAGTGTGTTTTACATGAGACATGGAGTTGGATGCAGTATAGTGTACGTGCAAAAGGAAGTTCATATGTGTTAAGAACTAAAAACTTGTTGGGGTGTCATATAGTTACATTTTCACTTGAAACAAACCCCTCCATGTTACAGAATGCCATTTTTACCTACCTAACTATTCATGTAAAGACTCCTCTGGTTCGAATAAACAACTCCTGGGTGCATGCTGGGTATGGTTGTACCCTTAGTGCACAGCCACTATAAAGTATATCCAAAAAGACACGCCACCTGTTATAGCTATTACATTTTATTATTGGTGAAATGTAAATTAACTGAAGTTATGCTAAACCTCTGGGGTTTCCTATGCTGAAATGCAAATTTGGTTTCTTATCCTACGTACTCTCTGCTAAAGCAACCAAAAACAGGAGGAGCACACTAGACTTTTACTAAAAGTTCAAGTCTCTTTTTTTTGCAGCTCCAAAATACATACCGTCAAAGATCCTTTGTCATGCAGAAAAAAAAGAGAATCACTCTCTATTCAGTGCAGGAGAATGGTCCTGGACAATCTACAACACAATTTCAGCCTAAACCGTGATAACAGTATGTGTCCTCAAGCTGGAGAAGCAGACAGCGAAAGACACAAAGAAACACTGTGTCCTTTCTCCTGCTGCTTGAGTTCAGGTGTTTGTGTCTAAAAGGAGCATGTTATGAGGTGTACTGTCACATGTCTGTCAAAGCCCTTTAATATCACACTTAATAATCTGTCTAATAAGATAACTGATAGAAACAAAGCTGCTTTATAAAAAAAAAAGACATGCTGTTCAAGCAAAATAGATTGATGATAATAAAATAGACTATTAAGAGTCGATATGAAACTTCTTTGTAGTTTTGATATGCCGTACGCTGCAGAACTTTAAAGTTGTATCGCAGCGCTGAGAGGCACAGCTATGTGAGAAATAAATGTCAGTTGTCATCACTGCCGCACTCAGAGGATGTCAACTACGTGAGAATGTCACCGCTGCTTTCCCACTGTAGCATCAGGACTCAACGAAATGATTGTGGAATTCCTCTGCCGTCAAGATTAAATGCCACTTTTCAGCACAAGTTGATCTCATCTTTGTGGGTGGATATGTTTTCATGTAAAGATTTACAGCATCCTACCCTCGCGCCTGAAACATCCCATTTAAATTCAACAGCCTCCATTATTTCTCATAGTGGGAGAATATAAGCCACCGTAATTGAAGAAAAAATACATCCCGCTTTCTTCAGCTTTTGATAACATGAAACACTTAAGCCTGTCGCCCCTACAGGTCTCTGGTAATTGAACTGCTTCGTTTTGTATTCAGCAAACTATCCCCTACCAGCGTTGGCTATTTTAGCCTCTAATTGCAAAGAAATAAGCAATTCGGACTCCCTCACTTGGTCCAGATATTAAATGGGAGGGCAGCTCTTCTGTCGGTCCTCATCCTTCACTTTGTTGACAGCTGCATCAAATGGCAGAGCAGCGTCTGATATTTAAGCGTGAGGAGCTCGGCGTGAACAAAAGGCGAGCACGGCTCAGAAACTGTCTCAGCTGCAGCTAATGTGACAGCCCTCTCCCCGGATGAATGTGACTTTTGACAAATGAATGCTGTTACACCTTCAGCTGTCCAGCAAGTCATGTGGCCCCGCTACCTACATTTGAAGCACAGAGGGGTTTGTTTTTCAGGGCTGCACGTAGGATAAAAATGATAGGGCAGAGTTTTCAGACCTGCTGCAGCGGAGAGAGAGAGAAAGCTTTGCATTTATAAATCTAAGCAATAAATCTATCTACCTGCTCTGTAGGGGTCAGATAGGCAACCAAATGTCATGGAGCACCATGGGTAACAAGGTTTACTTTCTATCTAAACGCTAGACGGCTGAATTAATTGCTTCCTTTATTCTTGTTAATTGTGTGCCGATAAATTAAATCCCCTGCTGTAGCTGTTCTCTGTCTGCAAACTCTCAGCACTCCATGGCACGTGAATGCCAACACCTACTGTACTGTATTTCAAGTTTCTGTTATATATTGTATTTAGTGATGTGGCTGATTAGCTGCTTAATCAATTAGTCAATCTTCAGAAATTGAATCCACAACAAACTGGATTATTGTTTCAGTTATATATCATGCAAAAAGGCCACACATTTCTGCTTTCTTTGTTTTATATCACTGAAAATCTATACATTTAGTTTTTAAACTGTTGGACAAATAATAAGTAGTCACTTTGGGCTCTGGGAAATTGTGATGGCCATTTATTTCGGACATTTTAAAGACTAAGGGACCCTTTTTCTTTCATAGAGTAAACTGACGACCCTGGACTAAGACATATTTTATGGATATTTCATATCATATTCAATGCATAACAATAACAGTACAGAACAACTGATGAACTGTACAATTAACCCAAATAGTGAACACAATAACTGCAGGGAGTTTGTGTAAAACGAGTAATTTGGATGAATTTTGAGCGGATTTAATTTAATACAATTCTCTATTTTGTGTATTTATTTTATATTTTTAACAATCATTCATACAAATTCAGCGTTTTCTTCTACCTGACACTTGACCATTACTCTATTAGCTCTTTAGTTGTTTTAACTGCTTACTATTCTATGCTGTCCTACACTCCTTAAAATCAAGAAGGCCTTGCGACCCCCCGTGAAGATTTGGCGACCCCTAATGGGGTCAGGACCCCCAGGTTAGGAACCAGTGGACTAAATAACTTAATTATTAATTATGTATTTCATTGCAGCCCTAAGTGTATATGTTTGACAGATGTTGTTCACACAATATAAAGGACTTTTACATTCCATCTCCATAAAAATCCACTCCAAACATCGCTGTACTGAATGTCACATACTGATGACATCTAACCGTGTAAGAGCATCCAAAACTAGATTTTCTAAGTTTAATAACAGCTTAAGGGAAAATACCTCGCCGTTTGCTAGTGTTATTTATCAAGCGGCACAAATCCTTTTCTTCAATTTTTATGTAAGTAAACCAGATAAATACAAATCAAGATGCCTTTTCTAAAGATACCAGACTGTAATCTGAAGCATGCATTCAATTTCACCACCCAAATAAACCTTTAGCGATAGTGCCAGCAAGTCATGAACAGAAAATGTGCCCACATTACAGTAAATTGCTCTCGGCATTGCAGGCACTCCATCTAATGTAGCAGCTCTAATTTTAAAAGAAGCCAGTGAATTCAGGCTGAACTGTCTGAAGGTCACAGAGTGTCGTTGAAATCTGTCTGGGCTGAATTTCTGCTCTGAGTTACTTGATCCTGGTCACATTGACAGCAAGTGTTAAGGGAGTTTCTGCTTTGGGGAATTGCACCACAAATGTCTAACTAACTACTTTTTGTACTTGACAACAGTCGAGGGGATCAAACGGACCTAAAGGATAAAAAGTAATAGCCTACCGGAGTTGCAGTCATCTCCTGCAAAGCCATCCTGGCACACACAGAATCCCTCTTTGCAGACTCCCTTTTTGCTGCAGTTGTTGGCGCAGTAGACCAGCGAGCAGTCCTCTCCCACGTACCCGGGCCTGCACTGGCACGTCCCGTTGACGCACATCCCTTGGTCCGAGCAGTCGTTGAGACACCTCCCGACCATGCAGTCATCGCCGGTGAAGGACTCTTCGCACACGCACTCCCCGTCGATACACAGCCCGCGACCCGAGCAGTCCGAAGGGCACCGCGGCTCCGAGCAGTTGTCGCCTCCAAAGTCACGGTCGCAGACGCACTCCCCTTCCAAGCACACGCCCTGGCCAGAGCAGTCGTCCGGGCAGCGAGGCTCGGAGCAGTTTTTGCCGGCCCAACCTTCCTCACAGATGCAGCCGCACATGTCAAAGCTGAAGCTGCCATGGCCACTGCAGCCTGGGATGAAGTCCAAATGACCTGAGAAATAAAAGTATAAACATTATTATTATGTGACAAAATGATGCTTGATTCAAAGATGAAAATACAATCAAACCTAAAGGGATAGCTCAGTTTTGGAGGAATATTACTTGTACTTATTTAAATATAAACTTCAACACATCCAATCCTCTTCATGTTCACATTAGGACTGAATACCAGACAATTTAGATCCCAGTGTGATGGGAGAAACAGCAGTCAAGACATCAGTGAAAACCTGTCTCATTCCATCTCGCCGCAATCCTCTCCAGCTGATCATTTCATCCTCATTCTGATTCACATCGTGGCTGCTGCAGATAATCATATTCCCACTGAAGAGATGGAACGTTTTCAGAAAATATTTGAATGGGGTGATGGTGTCAATAGAGCAGATCCTTTAACCATAATATATCCTATAACTCTTTCCATTCTAGTCATATTATAATGGCAGCATCTCCTGAATAGCGGACCAAATTTTTACCAGTCGCAAAGGTTTCTCCACACCTTTTAGACCGAGACTGTGCGTGGAAAAAAAGTCGCCCTCAAGCATCAATATTCTGCTGCCGTCTGTCTACTCTTCTTCCATGGTATAAACAGTTTTTTTTTTTACATCTTTTACTTAAAGCATCTGTTTTTTTTCTTTTTCAGACAGCCTGTTTTGAATGAATTTCTTGCAGCTTTTTGTATCTTTGCTTTCAAAAAGCCTAATCTTGATACCAGAGGGTTTGTTTTGTGCAAATGTTGCAGGTAAAAAGGCTTATATAAACAAAACACAACATCCTCCAGCTTTATCCATATGCTTTTTTGCCCTTGTTTAACAGTACTCACCCATGGCGGAGCTCTCCCCGCAGCATCCGGACCCACACTGAGCCCTGAGCAGGGAAACTTCTCTCTCCAGCATTTCCACCCGGGTGGCAAGTTGTTGGATGGTGGTTGTTGTCGTACAGCCACATGCAGCCTTTGGGATGTTGATGCGGTGAGTGAATGTCACCTGGGGAAGAAGAACAGTTTCAGTTAAGAAGTGCATATTCGCACCTAAGGGCATTAATCAAGCTTATAGGGCAATTTATTCCTCAGTTACAGGAGAATGCAGATTTTAAAGTGATACTTCACCCAAAATCTATTTTTTAAGTATCAATCACTCACCTGGAGCCTCGTAGGTTTGGAAAGTGGCAGAAACAAGTTTATAGTTTTGTCTGTCAGGGAGAACTGAGGCCATTGTCAGTTTTCATGATGTGATAAAAAGTATCCAAACTTCCATAAAAACTTCTTAAATTATCCACCGCTCCCCAACATTGACCCCCTTTACACCTGGCATTAAAATGTCCCATAACCAGATTTTATTGAGATATGATTTAACCTGATTTCATTTACACCTAGTATTAACATGCGTCTCCAGTGTCCACGTTGAGATCCGATGGTAATGATCTCTCTGACGGTCCAGTGACCGGAGGAGCGCGGAGAGCGTGCTGCAAGTTAAGCTGTGCCTCCACACACACACACACACACACACACACGGCCGAAGCTTTGAATATTCGCAGTAAATTACTATCAAAGCTCCAGAGCCTATAAAGTGGTCTAGCGGACTATTACGTATTTCCGCCCACGTAGTTGTTGTATGTGGATTGAAAACGCAATTGCATTTACACTTGTGTGTAATGACCACATCCCTGGCTTGGCCGATTTGATCACAATCTGTCCTCGATGCGTTTTGGGAGCATTTACCCCTGTACATTCGACAATACGATCACCCAAAATGCATTTTAATGCCAGGTGTAAAGGGGGTCATCAAGAGCAAAAGGTGGCAGCTCTAATGTGTGCAAACCAATGCAGGCACCTACAAACCAGCTCAACAGGGTCATGTGTCAGAATTCAGAGGGAAGTGGTATACTTAGCCAAATTGTGGCTGAATAAAAATATGACTGGAACATTAGCATATAGCAGATAGTTTGTGATGTATGATTTGTTACGTATGCAAAACAGTGTTCGCCTTGTGATGCAACACACATTTTGGAGAAATCTGACATCTAATCTAATTATGCTGCAGTGGTGGTTTGACAATATTCCATCAATGTTTTAATACTGTTTTCCATCTTAAAAACTGGTCACTATCAGAATCAATTGTTATGGACTTGAATACACGATGACCAGAGCCTTTAAATTTTAGTGTTTGGCACTTTTATTTTGGTTTTAGGTGATGTATCACTTTAATTATTTCTGAGCAAAACAACAAATCACCATAAACATCAGGATGCAAATGACTATGTGTGATGAAACAGATGTTGTCCTTCAGAATCATTTATGCCACATGAGACACAAATCACTCACAAAAAGTCTGTTCACACCTCTCTCTTGTGTCATCCTAAATTCTGCTCTCTAATGCTTTACTACTAGTTAAGCAAAATAATATACTGCTTAAAAACACCTACCTGGCTGTCAGCATCCAGTGTCTGCTCACTGTATTCTGCTGGTCCATTGGGATCCATTGGACCCTCCACAGAAGGTCTGGACCCCAACTCAGCACGAGAACCTTTGAATTAAAAAGAATAAGTCTTAAAAGTGTCTAAATACAGCATGTTTGTTTGTCTCTGTGTGAACAAAAGGTGCCTCCAGGACAGCAGATAAAATGACTGGAGTGAGTTTAAACCCAAATACTCGATCAATCAGAGGACCTCACCATCACCTGGGGCAGGTGGTGCGGAGGCGTCCAGGTCGACAGAGCACAGAGACTCCAAGGGCACGTTGATGTTGTAGACGTGGTTAAAGACCACTGGTTGATCCCGCAGGGTCTCGTTGGCTGAGGAAGCGAAGGGGGGCTGATCCCCCCCTGGGGTCTGTCTCCTCACTCTGGTGGTACGAACCAGCTTGTTGTCTCCTGATGGAGCGGCATGAGCGGCACCCTGGAGAGAAAGACAATATGAAACAAAAACCACTGCACGTGGATGGACTCAGGGGGTTGTTTTTGTCCTTCATATCTTGTGTTTACAGAATATGATGGAGTGAAGACTAAGAAAACAACCCAGGGGGGACACAAAGCAAGATGACACTAATACCCAGTATATGAAGGATTTTCTCACTGGTTGCTACACTGACAAAACCATTTTTACATTAAAAGGGGGTGTCATTTCCCAAAAAAAATATTTTTGTCTGGCATAAAAGCACATATACTTTCTAACATTAGCTAAAGCAAGTAACATTGCAAGGGAAAAGAATGATAAGCAGAAAATAAAGCCACGTGGAGACACATTGGGATCAACTTTGTATGACATCTTGATGAATATCATGACCTTTTTAGATTTGTCAAAAATGTTAAAGAATGTTATTAGAGTTAGTTATGATTACTAGCACTACCTGTGTGCAACTGACAATCACAAAGCCCATTCACTGAACAGCGATTGTCCTATAGCTTAGCAACCGTATCTAGGCACAGCAGGTCTGTCTCCACATGTTGAAGAGATGTGCATGGGGCTGTAGTAAGAACAATACTCTGCTTTTAAAGAGTTTGGAGTTTGTTTTTTTTTAGCCTTTCCAAAGCCAAAACACAGAGTAAAAGTGTAAGGAATGGATTAAACAGTGTGTTTATCTTCTTAAATGTAAGCTGCAAATGTTAGCACGTCCGCTAAAGTAGCTTCCAAGCATTACTTCCAAGTCCAAGAAGCACTTCATTAACAAACTACATTAGTGGTTACAGATGTAGTATTTCCTCACTGTGTGTCTTGGATGCTGTTAGAGTTTAGGCTAACGTTAGCAGCTCTTTCTTGCTATTTGGGGAGCCAATGTTGCAAAATCTAGGGTTCGGCGACATTGGACACATTGGTTAAGTCCTCATCCTAAAGGTACTTTTCTCTTGTAACGTTTAGAGAGAAACATACTGTTTGAAAATAAGAACAAGTATGTGAGAGGCCAAAAAATGTTGTCAGAGTAAAGCAACTACTATTACTAACAATAGAAGAACAATGCTGTTTCTTTATTTCCATGTCTTCATGGCTCATTAGCTGGTGAGGATGGTGACTTTTGCCTGGGACATGCAGCTTTAGCCACAATCTTTGTATGTATATAGCATTGACTGTATATAAAGATGGACGACATGACAACTCCCCAAAAAGTGAAGCCAAAACTTCTTGATCGCCCCCCGGTGGCTGGCTGCAGTATAGGTCATAAAGCCAAACTAAAAAGTCAAAGTAGACATCAAATCATTTCTTTCCAAGGATGGTTTCTGTCATTTTAGTTAGTTCTTATCATGCTGATGTATGTTCAAGTGTTCATTTTTCTGATACGTTTGGATTTAATTAATTATTTGATGCTATAAAAAGGGTGAGAGACGTCATGATTGGCAGCTGTGAGTCTCTCTTGCTGACAAGCTGCGGCCGTGTTCGGCTCGCAATTGGTTCGGACGTGTGACCTCGATACCGCGGCTCCAACGCCTGATCACTACCGCGCAGACTTTGCCTCCAAATGACGTAAACATCTGAAGATGGCAGCTCCTGTATCTGGGAAATTTTGGCTTCAATTCTGTACAGTGGGAGGAAGTGGAGATACGTCGTCCATCTTTATATACAGTCTATGGTATATAGCCACCATGTGCAGATTTAACACCTTTCATTTTTTACAAGATTCTCTTTTAAAACGAGTCAGCTGGAAACAAAAAAAGTCTGCTAGAGACAGCCATGGAGCTAATGTTGCTTAATTAGGTAGGTAGCTACACCGGATTAAATCTACCCTTCATCATTTTAGCTGACAACATTGAAGGTCGCTGGCTAGAAATGAGAAAGCGGCTTTTGTGTAGCTCTGTCAGGCATCAGGACCTATTTTCTACTGAGAGTTTCGAGTGTAAATCTGCCACCATTATCACTGTCGATTGCATTATGTGCATTTGCAAGAATGGAAAGCTTTACACACGTAACAAAGGTGATTAGGGGGGGGTGGGACTTAGTGAACGATCAATTGTAACACGTTGTGCTTGGTCCCTTCTAACTAAAAAGGTCTACTTTGTAGGAGAAATGTACAGGAAAACAACACTTAACTCCAAATCCCCACTTCTCTTTGATACTCAAACTGGAGTGTGTGGATTTGTGCCTAGAGTCAAGTGATTAACATGGCTGCCAAAAATAGTAGATTGGATATAAATAATAAAATGAGAAAAAAATAAGCCCTGGGCAGCTCAGGAAAAAATGGACAGGGCAATTTTGTACCTAACAAATTTTACCTGAAGAGCAAGAAACAGAGTAAAAGCCAGGATCCAGCCTGCTGTGGGCACAGTGGCCCTGTGATGTTGCCGTGCCAGTGGCATGCTGGGAAGAAACCTCACCACTCCTGTCCACTCACACCTGTGGAGGAGAGAGAAAAAGCAGAAAGGTGGGAGAAGGGAAAGAGAGAAAAAAGCAGTCAGTGATGGTGTTGCATTAAAACTACATACTGTAGCTGTTCCAGTGTAGTTGTTAAGTGTGCCAACATGGAAACATATCTGTTCATGTGTGTCTATTGTGTGTGCGAGTGTGGGGAGTCCCACTGCCATCAGCTTATCCTCTGTAAATGGTAAATAAATGCCTTTGATCTGATGTAATATAATTGGCTTTAGAAGAAAAAAAGAAACTCCTCCAGGGATTGTGGAACTGGCTAAGAAGCTTTGAATGTATTTCACTGTGCAATCCCAAATATTTGATATTTTCATTTGGGAGGAATACAGAAATATTGCTCAGGGAGAGAGTTGATAGATAGATTTCAGTAGAGAAATGGTTTGCCGCTGTAATCCCTCCATTGATGCGGAGAAGTGAGAGCAGGGGCACACTGAAATAAAAGCCGCACAGAGGAAAAACGGATGTGGATCCTTCAAGCCGACTGACACACATCAGCACAGATAAAACGGAGTAGAGCTGAAGTTTGCCCTTTAATGTGGCTATTGGAATTTATTGTCACTATCAGCAGCTGAATAAAATATCTTACTTAAACTGCAGAGATGTTCTATCCTGCAAGCGTGGGGACAGCTGGTATCTTGAAAGCATGTGGACAAGACCGAAAAGCAATTATATCAGCGGTTGGTTTGTGTGTGTGTTCATGTGTTCTAGCAGTAATTTAAAGCTCAATTCCCATGAGTTTTAGCATGTCTATGTATGTGTGGGCAGAAGACTGTTCAGCAGGGAGAGAGAGAAAAAAGCATCTCACAGATGAGCCTGTGTAGTCTGTATTCAAGAGCCTCTTTTATCACAACAATGCATCTCATGGTAGTGAAACTCTCAGCTGGCGTCTTTTGTGAGAGCCAGATGGAAGTCTTCTTATCACGCCTAACCGGCTCTGTCTTTTTTTGATCATTTAAGGTGGGAATGTTAAAACATCAGTGCATTTGCACATAAATGAGAAACAGAGAGAATCCCAGTGTGTGTGTGAGCAATGTGTTCTTTTAAGTATGTCTCATTGAGGGAACATAAAATCTATTTTTTTTAAATTGATGCATACTCACACAGTCACACTTCACTTTCAAGATCTTTTGCACCCACCTGAGCACATCTGTCATTTCAAGGCAAAGTGGAACAACCTCCGTGTGCATGTGTGCGAGGTTTTGTATGTGTGTGTGTTGAACAGAATCACTCATGTAAAAAAATGTTGACACGTACAGTACATCATAAAAGACCCATAAGGGAAAGATAACTGGTCATACGTTACAATCGACGGCGTGCCTCGCTTCAGACGGTGCCGCTAATGCTTTTAACAATGACTTTGGCCTTGATAGAATAGACTCCCAACTCCCAACCAACGCCGCCTGCTCTACACGGAAGAAATGGAAAATGTTCTACTTTGAAACCCTCCCCTCAAGCATGCTGCTGCTGCTGTCGTATGACACGACACGAGCCGTTTAACTGGCGAATTCACCAAACAAATGAGAAGCGTGCTGGTGATGAAGGAGTGAGATGGACAAAGCCAACTGGAACCATCTCGTTCACAACCGTTAGCTAAAGAAGCGTCCCTTCGGCCAGCTTCAGTAGAGGGCTCGCATGCATGCTTAAAACACGTGATGATGATAAATGGCACTACATGGATGTTTCACTCGCTTCCTGTAACAAGCATGATGGAAAACAGCTCTCCGATCAACCGTTGACATTAGGGATGCACCGATTCTGGGCTGATACCGATGTTTAAAATAACAATTTTGCCGATAGCGATGATGTTTTTTTTTTTTATTATTATTATTTTGTTATTGTTGTTACTTCTGTGCCAGTTTAACAAAGAAGAGTTCATTATAAAAAAATAACTGACCCATTTTAAAGTCATTTAGCCTTTAATTACACTGTCTTTGAATGAGCACAAATCCATTCCAATTCATGAAACAACCTTTAATATAACATTTCTCATGAAAAAGATTATTATTTTTAATAACTGCTTCAAAGGCCTTTTTAGCTGCTATACAACAACCTACTCAATGAGAAGATTTTTTTCAATACTTATACAGCCCAACAAAAAACACCCTTTTGGTGAAACATAAATTAAATGTAAAAGTGATTTAGAAAAGTAAAAAATAAATAATTAATAATTACAAACATACATAGGGCTATTTTTCGCCTCTTTTGTTTTTCAAACAGAATACAGTGTTCTTGTATTTCCATTAAGCACAAACTTTCAGTAGGCTGGAACACTCTAGGTTACACTAGCAATTAATTGGACTTGAAATATACCAAGTGAACGTCTTCAGTGTCTTTATTTTCATAATAATGCATTTTTTTTTATTTTTATTTTGTATTGTTTCTATTATGTTCTTTACAGAAGACATCTTGGTAAATATTCTAAAATTATTCACACACATCAGACTTTTAAATCTGACCAACTTGATAACTAAAGTACTGTGTGCTGATCAGGAAAATATACAATTGAAAGCTACAGAACAGCTACTAAAAGGATCTTGTTGTGTGATTATTTCATCAACTATAATTAACATATCGTTGGCATTTCTGTACTTCAATTTCTTGTTACTTCTCTTTCTTATGTTCTGATTTGAAATATGTGTTTTATTGTTGTTTTAATGGATAATCTAACATAAGACCAAGGTACAAGGGATGTTGATTAATCTGCATTGTTCCTATAAACATTTTAAAAAATGCAAACATTTACATTAATAAATACATAAATGCTAAGACTTAAAAGGGTTACCAATATACCAGACAGGCTCTACTTTATACCAGTTTCTTAAACCTTTTCTTTGACAAAGAAAGAGGTAAAAATAGATGAATCATGAGATACATGCAACCTTTTTATCTCACTATACACAAAAGAGATGTTGCTTTAAGGCATACTGCTTTTAAAACGCCTACCAAATACAGACCCATACAGTATGTTAACACAACCCTATACAGAGTTTCACACTGGCAGTGATAAAAGTTTGAAAGAGTTTCAAAGTCACAGGGTTATACTTCAGTCATTGGGTCATGGTGCAGGCTGATGCCCACAAGCATTTCATCGCACAACGAGAAGAGGTTTTTCATGGAGGCTCAATTAAGGACGGACCCACTCGCTCAGACTGAAGAGAATCAACATGCTCCAGGCACTAAAAAACTGGCTTCATTTACTCACTTCTTTTCCAGGAGAGGGAACGCACGCAGACGTGCACATTAGCCAACACAAAACCGAGTGCGCTGATACATACGCCTTCAAATCTACAGTACTGTTGCATTTACAGTCATATCCACAAATACACATGGGGAAATGGACAAAGAAGCACAAAATCCCACTGTATCAAGTGTTTTTAGCTGTTCATTTTAATAACAGTCCACCTGCCTTGATGGTAATTAGATCTGACAGCAGGCAGCCTCTCAATCTAGAGATGCTTTAAAAAAAAAAAAAACTTGAAGTAATTTAGCTGCATGGGAAACTGAGCATGTTGGTGTATGTGTGTTCCCGCGTATTCACATCTAAATATTCTGTACATGTAGAAAAACAATTCAATGACTCTGTCTGAGAATGCTCTGAAACAATGCTGTCACTTTATGTATTACCTGGTGATTCTCTTGAGACAAATTGGATGAGTTCACCCCGTGGGGCTGAAATGAAACTGCCTGTTCCAATTATAATAAAAACCATCAGGACACTTTGTGCAGCGTCACAGAGGAAAAAGGTAAAATATTCAGCTCATACAAAAGAAGCCACTCTGCAAAATATCCCACTGAAAAATGAAGCTTAAAAACCCGCATGCTTAAAAGTTTGATGTGAGAAAAAAAAAATCACTTTGATCTCGTCTGTCTAACTTTTTTCATCTTTGTTAGATTACATTTCTCTCTGAGGTGAGCTCTTTTTTTGTCTTGAATCTTTGACAATATCTTTCTCTTTCATCCACAATGTGGTTTACGGGCAGGAGAGTCGATATCAAAAGAGAATTGAATTTAAAAATGCAGAGTGTAATCACACCGATATACTAATCCAATCATTGTCATGTGGACTGGGAGCTTCAAAAAGAGTCTTTTTATCACATACTGTGGATACAGATGTGCTGCTGGATAGTGCTAAATGAAAAATAAGGGTGCTTGGTGTTATAGTTAAGATGAATAATAATGAAGGTAAAAATATAGAAAATATTTAATTTTAATGACTTGATGTAGATAATGTCTAAATAATGAATTAATAAAAAAAAATAGTGTAAAGATATTTAATACACAATTCTTAAAGCTTTATTTAAATGCAGTTATTGAGGAGCATGCTCCTCAAATTAGCAGCCCTATGTACCGATTACATTTTTAATCAAATCTTGACCACACGAATCGAAAAAATGGAATCGAATCACGAGATACCGAAAGATTCACCCCTAGAGAAACATCATGTTGGGAACATTAGCTGTTTGAAAGATAATAGTAAACTACTAAACCTGCTTCCTTTTCCCCAATGGCCATACAGTGAGAATTTTTTTTACAGATCAATACCATTACATTAGTGTCTCATCTTTTACAAATAGCTCCCAAAGGTACTGTATATGAATAGTCATAAGTGCATACACAGTTCAACACACAGCGTGTGATGTATGATACGTGTGCTGTATCTATACAGAATGAGAAAATGGAAACATATTGTAGATAAAGTCACAAATATCCGGTTTGAGTTGAATGTGAGTGGAGGAAAAACATCTTGCATGTTTTTAATTTCTGCCTTTGATTTTGACATTTATATGGATGATATTAATGTATTTCATAGTCTACTCATCTTTAGAAAACAACAACAAAAGGGAGAACAATGCCTCGTACTACAGACTATTATTGTTGGATTTATGAAGCGAGTCTTCTGTCACTCACTTGTGGCTATCGTACAACAAACTGCCCTCTTCTGGCCTTGCTCCTGATCCCTTATTCCTGGACTTACCGCCAACTGAATCTGCAGTTAACTAATGTTGTTTTTAACCAAAATAGTGAGCTAGCGCTCCAAAGGCGTTTTCAGGCCGGAGGATCTTTTTCATAGTTCTAAGAACCCCCATTTTTATTGTGTCCACACCACAAGAACTAGGAACAGGGTATTTTATCACTCTGTAGTCGAGCCATTTTGGCTTCATGCGCCACTGAGCAACTCTCATAGGAATGAACGGGAGACCGCCTCCAGCGCTGTATCTAGTTCTCTTTATACATCCATGGTTTAACCCCCCAATGTAGCACAAGTAGACTTTATTTTTCACAATTATTGTTTTCCGTCAGAGCGTTTATATGATCTTCATATTTCCAAACGGACTTGAAGGCAGTTTCATTCATTGCACAGCAGCGAGATATGAAAAGATTGGGGGCTTTGTCTTGTGCTGGAACTTGGTGCAGGAAACACACTATCAAATTCCCCAAAGAATTGCTCCAACGAGCATCCGTGTAGTCAGCTGTTACATGAACTCCTGGGCAGTTGAGGTAAGTGCTTGTGTTTTGTTCAGGGAGTCTCCAGAACAGTTTGGTCCTAAAAACGCCTAAAGATAGATTTTCTCCGGGGTTGAATCCCTCCAAGACTGTGTTATATTACCAACTTACAACTTTAGATGGAGTATGATGCCCTGTGAAGACTGCACGCTGCTCCAGAAAGATAACAAAATCATAACTAACCTCAAGGATCAGAAAAAAATATATTCTTTTGCCCAGCTCCATCGACATGCCCTCTGCCCAGGCTAAACAGACATTAGCGATGAATTATGCAGTGTACAGTGTGCAATGTACAAACTTCAACGACCCATAGAGGTGTTTCTATGCTCCACCAGTGAAGCACTGTTGTTTTAAATGGAACTGTTTGGCTTATTGGTAACTCACTATGAACTTTTACTGCACTGATATGTTAGGAGAGGCAGAAAGGAAGGGTGTCCGTAACAATCAGGCAACGTGATGCAAATTTCACTTCAGGGATTACTGGGCTTTGTGGTTGCAGGTCAAAAGCTCACACTGCAAAGAGTTTTATGCAGCTTTGTGGCTTTATCAAGCAATGCTCATGCTTATAAACAGACTGATTTAAAGGCTTACTTATACTTTTTTGTGGATTATATGTTGGCCAATTTGACCTTTATATGCACACAGTAAACACTTTATTAGGTATACCTACATAGTAGTGGACAGGACCCTAATTTTTCCCCCGAAAATAAGACATTCTTTGAGGCATATATTTAACATGTAATGGGGATGCTCATTGGTTATTCTGGTCCATGCTGAATCTATAATCTATCAGGTTTCTATACGATGTTATTCTGTTTTTTCAGCCACACATTCACTCTCCTGTTTCACCACGTTAAATCTGAGCGGACGACAGATGTCACTGTCATGTTTCTTGAATCATCCAGAGATGACTCACGGAGCTCTCATATCCTCATTTGTGTGTCTCCTTCCTTGTGATTTCCTTTGACCTCTCACAGTGACAGCGCTGCCACTAACAAATTGATTATTGTTTATCACTTTGTCCACTGTACAGTCTATATGTATATATATATAGACTGTACTGTGGCAGTAACAGCAACTCTGCTTACATCACACATCTAGCAACAACTGAACCTCTTGACCCAGTCTGCATACTTAACATATTCAGCTGCAGTCACATTATTCAGTGTTTAGAGGAGCTGGCAGTTTGAATTAACGAGGGAGTTTACATTAAGTAGCCACTGACCGTACGTCCCCAAAGCAGGAGAAAACTGTTGATTTGTTTTTGTTATTCTAACTTTTTACCAATGTGACTGTGTTGTGACTGTCAATCAATGAACTGTCGGGCGCAGAAGTGACTGCAGGTTTTACAGGATCAAGGCTGGTTTCGATCTGCCTTTGAAACAGGTGAATTTATTTCACCTAAGAGGAAGCTTTTTCACTCGATTATAAGAGATGTTAAGACTAAAGCTCTATTACATCATCATGGTTTAATTCCATCCAAGATTATATTTGCTATTGAATGTTTGATGAAATGAAAAGTCTGGCAACAACAACAATTAGTCCGAGGGCTGTCGTGGTGAAGGAATTTCCCCTGCGGTGATAATGGTTGGCTCAACAGTGCGATATGCGGAATTTTTTGCAAATTACTTCATTATATATATAAATAAGCTTTATTTTTAGGCTATTAATATGTTTATTGCTAATTTTTAAATGAAAAAGATGACTGGTTTAAAACTAATTAAATACTTGTATATTGTTAAATGCAGACCACAGAAGGGCAATGAGAGGCAGCATTTTTTTTTTCAGTTGAGACACCTTGCGTCTGGGTGTTATGATATGGAATATTCGCAGAAGTAAAAACATTTGCACAAGGTGGAGTACTTGCTCTGGATATATGCAAAATATGCAGCGCTCCCATTGCAAAGAATTAAAAAAAGAAAAAAATGTGAACATAGAGGTTGTGGCGGTTGCTTGCCATCCCCTGCAGTTGTCTTGTCAGTAGCGCGGTACTGCAATATTGCGGTTACTCCAACAGCCCTACTTAGTCCGTCTTTCACTACTTTTTCATTTCCATAACTTGTCTGTGGTTCTACGCCTCAAATGAATCTTAACAATTGGTCAAAAATACATACTTTCATTTTCATTTTACAGCTGGTTGCTGTAATTTTTAGCAAATGCTACTTTTGTAAATAGTAAGTGTAAATATATATTTCAGCCATGGATTAATATGCATTTAGTATTTACAGTATGTGGGATCAACTCAAAATAAACTACAGTTTCCATGTTCATCATAATGAAAGAGCCTGCCGTCTCTGAGCAGCTGTCAATCACTCGCAAACTCCGATCAAACGGTCAAACTAGGCAGCGCTGATCAAATATGAATCAATATTCTGTTACTGTAATACCTAGTTCTCGCATAAAATGTTTTCAGAAACATCTTGTAGTGTACTGTTTAGCTGTAAAATGAGAAAGTTTGTGACCCGGCAGCCATGTTGAGATCAGTTGAGGAAATACCAAGCATGACCGTTTGATCGGAGAAGGCAAGTAATTGACAGCTGCCTCTGATGAATGAACAGCCAATAGGAACGCTCTCTCTCTCTGAAATGACCTGTAATTGGTCAAAGTCTCCCGTCACGGGAGATTTTTTTAAATCCTGAAAACAGAGCCATGAGGAGGTGCAGAAGTCTAGTTATCTCTCAGAACACTTGAATCACAATATGCTGAAAGGTTATTATGGATTTTTTGCCCAAAGATACCAAAAACAGTCTGCCTACTGCAGGTTTAAGCTAAATATAAAGATATTCTGTGGTTTTGGAGTGCAAAAAAAGGCCACTCTACTATAGTGTCACCAGAATTACACAAGGCTTCAAGGTGCAGTACAGCTTCTTCTTATTTTTTTGCTGGAGGTGTGAAAAGTTGTCTTTCACGACTCCTTCGTAGGAAGCAACAAAAAGATGACAGCTTGTTATTATCACAACAGTATTAACAGCTGCTGTGAGCGCTACTCCCTCCCTCATCCATAATGATTCTCTCACCACAGATGAGTGAAAGGAGCCATGACTTGTGGGAGTGCATTGTGCTCGCAGCTCTTCAGCGAGGCCAAACGGATGACAAAAGTCACAATGGGTCATGACTTTTCCGTACCCGGGGGCTTTCTCTCAAAACACGTTGTACAGATTGCATTTACACCTAACAGAGCATGTTTGGAGGGGCTGCATGAATATGTTGTTTTGCATATATGTATATATTCAGTTATTCATACACAGACCATATCTGATGCAAAGTGTAAATTCCTTAGGGAAGTTTAGCCTTTAGAAGATGGACAAGATAAAGTATTAGAGAAAAAAGGAGGGAGCGTAAAATGATTAGAGGGATTTAATGATATAATTGTTGAACAAAACAGGACAACTGATAAGAGGATTCAAAGAGACACACAAAAGAAAGCTGAAGAAACAGAGCAAACAGCTAAACATGCCTCTCTCATCCAACCAGCTGCATCATGAAACGAGGAGCAGCCACTGAATGCCTCCCCTCCCACACACCGCTCACTGATCACAGTCTCTCTCTGAATAAATGGCTGTGTAGGTGTGTGTATCTGTGTGTTTTAGCAGTTAGGGACCCACACGAGATTAACATCCCCGTTGGATTATGGAAGGGATATGCACTGGGAAGCTTCATTAACTCTCACTGTGTGTGTGTGTGTGTGGCTCTCTTTCCATGGCCACAGGGCTTTTTTAAGGCTGTTGCCTCCCGACTAAGTGCTTCCTGTCTGCCCTGCAGACATATGTCTCAATCTGTGCATGTGGTCTTGTTCCTCTCTGTGGCCCTCGGGGGGGCTCAGTGAGAACAGATAAGTCAGCCTTGGGAGCAGCTCATTGTAACTATCCCTTTACGAGTCGAGAGGAGGACAGTGAAAACGTTTAATGAAGCAATCGCCGTCTGTAATCCAGCTGCGATGGTAATCTCCAGTGCCTCCCCAGCTGCCGATACATGCAGTCGCTCAGAGAGACACTGTGATCATGAGCAGTCAGTGCAAAGTGCTGCTTCTCGTTTTAAGATGCTGCAGGCTGGATGTCGGTCTCAGGCTTGAACTGGTACCAGAGGGACACGAAGCATCCATCTGCTCAAGTCTTGTCACTGCTCTGCGGCGTCACACTGCTGTGTCAGAACGTGGAGTCATGAGAGAGGAGAGTGGCCAAGTGGCCGTACTCACACTTTCTCTCATCCACGATTTTATTCACCTCTTTCAGAAAATGACCTTCGCTCTCAGCTGGTCCGTCTTCTCATATTTGCCACACTCATTTTTCATTATCTCTAGTTGTCATTTTGGCCATCTCCTTTTATCTCTCTGACAGGCTTTTCATTTTCTCTCTCTTTCTCTGAGGATTTTCTTTATCCCTAAAAGTCATTTTTTTCACTGTGCACAGTAAATCTGTTCTTCCAGAGATGTGCTGTATAATGTTCTGATGAACCGTTAAATCAGTCACACACTGTCAATAACCCTGTAACACCAAAACATCCACTGGTCCCATTATAGATTTGAATTTTGTATTTTTAAATGCACCGATTTTTTAATATACATATACACTGTCAATATGAATCCTGCACGTTGTATATACAGTTTATAAACATCTATACATGCACATACTGTACATAATCATCCAGTCCATGTATATCCATTCAGTTTTTATTTCGTTGCACTAATTGTATAGTTTACAACTTACAGAACACTATATATAATGTAACTTATTTACACAACAGTCCTGTCTATTATTTACCTTTATTTGTCTAGCTTTGTTATCTTTGTTCCTAGCTGTTATTTCTGTTTCTGTGTAAGTACATCGACCAAAATGCAAAAAACGGAGTCAAATTCCTTGCATGTGTACACTGGGGCTGTATCAAATATTTAGATGCTTCGAAACTTCATTCATAATGTTGACATTCAAACTCTAAATCAACATTTGAATGCTGCAGCTTTTTCTTTGCATTCCTATTCAATCTGTTTAAACACGGTATTTCTGCACAGTTGCAGATAAAGATTAGGCTACACTAATATTATTAGTATTATACTATTTGTATAATCAGACTCCAGCAGCGGCTGCGTATGATTGTTTCTGACTCGTGTGATCCAAACATTTCAAATAACTCCAGAGCGTTGAAAAAAAAATAGATAAAAACATATTGTGGATTTTTGGAATTGAAAACATCTAACAAAATAGTCTCCTTCAATCCATTTATGTTTGCGTTTAGCCTTTCAAAAACAACGATTTCACTGCTGTCAAAAACCTGTTTGCTCTCCCACTTACCGCAAACAAAAGGAGGCACGCACTGAGGAGTTATATTCATTAAAGAAAGTTGAGTTAGTAAAAAAAAAAGACTAACTCACTAAATCACTTCAATCTAATTGAGGATTTTGTTCGAGGATTGATGATGACATCATAAAATATAATGCCAGACATTTGAAGCTTCATTTAAGAACCTCAGTAGAGGCTTGTACACATACTTGGCCAATAAAGGTGATACAGTATGGCTGATTTCCCACTACCTACTGTAGAGATGGAAAGACTGAATTTTCTCTCTGCTATGTCCATCCTTTTCTCTGTCTTTTTCTGGCAGCAGCCCTTGTTGTCCCCTTCTTACTCGCCCTATGGAAGTAAAGCCACAACCTCCATTTGCACAGGTTAATGTGCAGCCACCTCAACATGAACACAAAACCAATACCAGACCTTCTTGCATGGGTGATCGCTCACTCTCTCGCTCTCTCCCGTTCTTTTATTCCTTCTCCATCCCTGCTTCCCTTTTAGCTCTCCCTGTCTCTCGTTCTTTCTCCACCTTGTAAATTGGACTCTGGCACCATTACGATGCTTTTCTCATTATTCCCATCACTCTGACCAAATTGCCTTGTCTTTCAGGACCATTGGCCTCTGTTCATTGGCTGCTCCCGCAAACCAGAGGGCTGCACGAGTCTTTTCCTCTTTCTCAGGGCTGTTTCAGAGCAAAGATGGGACCATGAAATGGATTCCAGTCTACAGCAAATGATACAACCTCAGGCCACTGATGACTGCCTGCTCCATGCTGCACACTGAGACCGATTTATCAAGCAAGATGTAAACAAATGTTCACAGGAACCTCTGAGATAACATGCACTGAAGAAATGCTCGACAGTAGTCAATCTTCTGAAAGCATTTCTCTAATCTGTTACTCATAGAAAATCCTGGATTTCTCTTTTTTTGTAATTACTTCTACTACTTTTTTCTGCTAATTAATAATTCCCAGTTAGAGACGGTATTGGATTAAAAGTAAAGTAAAACACTCTGATTAATACATTCTCTACTGGGGGGATTTTAATGTTAAAGTACTCTGTATGTAGCCTCATATATGTACAGTAGTTATAGTATCACCAATACATTTTCTGAGGCTGTTTAGTTGACAACTTTTTTTTTTGATTAGCTAATTTTTGATGAGCTTCATTAAATAATCTATTCCATGTAATTGTTCACAGTAAACATAAATAATAAAATCCTGTTTACAAGTTATTGTATCTTTAATTGTAGGTAATCATACATTAAGTGTTGGCGCCAACATTACTTTAACTGCTAAAAAGGTTCTGCTGATTGCTGTAAATTGTTTGTTTTTTCAAAGAAATACATGTAATTTGTACTTTTTAAAATACAAAAGTTGATGAAGCCTGTTAATTGATACATTGATGCATTGCATTATTTGATTATTTATCATTACAGGTAACGCTGGCATTTTTTATCCTTTTACGTTCATTAGCAGATGCCCTCAAGAGACCAAAAACAACAACGAATTTACTCTACTAACAAGTATTGTCTGTGAAGCCACAGGAGGATATAGTAGCTATGTGCCAAAGAACTCTATTGTCCTGCTAAAACTTTCAAAAACACACATAAGAAACATGACTGTGTTTTTCTAGCAAATTCCCTCATTATATTAACATGGCCAGCTCACTCGAGCTGAAGTTCTGTACCCTGAGCTTTGACTAACTCGTTTGTTAGTTAAAGGGATAGTTTGGGTGTTTTGAAGTGGGGTTGTATGAGGTACTCATCCATAGTAGGAGTATTACGTACAGTAGATGACGGTCGGCATGTGCCCAGCCTGGAGAAACAGACAGTAGCACCGGCGCCAGAGCAAAGCAGAGGGGGACGACAGAAAAACATATTTTACCCACCTAAAAGAAAGGCTCATCTAAAAAAATTATATCCGTTTAAGTGTACTCTATATTTAGCATATTTTCCGACGGCGAACTGAACTGAAAGTGAAACATAATTTACTGTTTTTGTCATCTGAGCCTGCTGGCTTTTGAGAGAGCATAGATAAGTTTCACTTTCAGTTCAGTTCCCCGTCGGAAAGGAGACGAAAAAGGCTATCCGACTACAAAATAAAGAAGTGAAAATATTCTAAATATAGCGTACACTCAAATGGATAGTAATTGTTTCTAGGTTGGCCTTTCTTGTAGTTGGCTAAGATACATGTTACTGACATCCCCGTCCACAGCACTGTATTGCTTTGCTCCGGTGTCGGTGTTTACTGTCTGTTTCTCCCTACTGGTTGCACGCCGACCGTCATCTACTGTAAGTAATACACTTACTATGGAGAAGTACCTCATACAACCCCACTTCAAAACACCCAAACTATCCCTTTAAGGCGGTGGCCCATATAGCAGAGGTGGGCCACGTGTCTAGGGGAAACTTTTATTTTGAAAGACAGAAGTGTGAGATGAGCAAAACACATTTATCCTCAGCTGCCCTAGTCTATGAAAAATATGCAAGATGGCAAGTGCAACCAATTATAGTAAGTTTGTCATTTACTGTAATTTTCAATTGTACTGTATAGTTGGTGTCACCAGCAATTGTGTGCGAGCATATGTACAGTACCAGATTGTAATTTACTGTCTGTGCATTGCTGCGTAGAAGAGTACACTACTGTCGATTTCCTGATCCTGCATGATTAAATCCAACTGACTTGACTAATAAAGTTTATGTCGTAAATAACACTCAAAACTAACAAGAAAAAATGATTGAGTCCCAGCTCAAGTTTGGTCTCAGGAGAAGACAAATTTTCGGCCTTGACTCAGACTTGTCTTGGACTCGACTTGTGTGGTCTTTCTTTTATCTTTGGTTTGGCCTCAGGTGAAAGATGCTGTAACTGGTCTCATTACACATTTAATACAAAAGAGATTAAAAGAGACAGAACAAAGGAAGCCGTCAGACAGACAGACGAAAAGCACCAGAAAGTGGATGAAGGAGATCTAGAAAAAGGGCACAGGAGACAGAGAGAGCGAGAGAGACAGAATGGACAGATGAAAGAGCGTGGGAGGACATTTAAAAATTTAGAGAGTGAAGGTAAATGCTTACATCCTTTTGAGTTCAGCCAGCTATGAGTTAGGAGGAATTGAATTTTCTCTCTCTCATGTCTGCTGCAGCTGAATACCCACTGCTCTTCTATTCTGCCCTGACACAATACATGGCTTTTAGCAGACTCATTTTCCATTTCAGAGCTGCCCGCTGGGTATTTTAGAATGGACAGAAAGAATAAAATAAAAATAAAAGACAAGGTAGAAAGTGCTTGCAAAAAAAATCAAAAGTTGCTTTGCATTTCAGGCATGACATTCATGTAATAACTAGGGCTGTCAAAGTTAACGTGATAATAATGCGTTAATGCAAATTCGTTTTAATGCAATTAATTTCTTTAACGCATTAATGCATTCAATATTCTGGAGGTTGCAGCAGGCTCAGTGTTAAAGCTAGAGTGAAGATAATGTCTTCATATGAAACTAGGTTAAATAACGCTCCAAACTTACGCTAAAATTTGGCAAGGAAAAACTGTCATTGCCATTTTCAAAAGACCTCATGACCTCTGACCTCAAGATATGTGAATGAAAATGGGTTCTATGGTTACCCACGAGTCTCCCCTTTACAGACATGCCCACTTTATGATAATCACATGCAGTTTCAGGCAAGTTCTTGTTGCCGGTTGGACATTATTTTTTCTAAATGCAGGGTTTCTGGACAATATCTGTCATTGTTTTTTGTTGTTAATTGATTTCTAATAATGAATATATACATACGTATAAAGCAGCATATTTGCTAACTCCCATGTTGATGAGAGTATAAAATACTTGAAAAATCTGCCTTTAAGGTACATTTTGAACGGATGAAAAATGTGTGATTAATCATAATTAATCATGATTAATCATGGACAATCATGAGGTTAATTGCGATCAAATATTTGAATCGATTGACAGCCCTAATAATAATGTCAAACGCAGAATGCACAAAACCAAAAAAAACTTCTTTGGCATTTTTGTCTAAATTCTACTCACTACTGTATACTTTTTAATCTTATTCTTTAGTATTTTTGCTATCTTAAGTATATTAGGCACAAAACACATGTTTTTAGAAGGCAGTACTATTTTCCAATTGGTCTCTCTTCTATATGGTTCCTGCATAACACACGTCAGAGTTTGACATGAACTTGTGAGTCCTCCACCTCCTTTCCCTTCCTTTCTCTTAATTATCTCCCCCTATCTTTTTGCTCAGGCATGACCTAAAACAAAAAAATGGACTAAAAACTTCAAAAACCTGCCTGTCACCTCATCAGCTGTTGTTGTCTGCTGGTCTCCTTCCCTTTCTAGCCAGACATTTCTCTCCTTTCATCTTCTCCTTTCAAAGGCTTCTGTTCCTTGTGGGACAGCAATGACAGCGCGTTCTCTTGTACCTTTCATATACAGTAAATAGGTCTGAAAAAAAAGTCAGCCTCCTCCCACCTGTGCTATCTGTTTTTCCCTCTCTTCTACGATTTGAAGGTGGGTTGAAATGACACACAAAACGCAGCAACAATCCAATACCATAAGCTGTGCGGAGACGATAAAGCAACTACGGAGGATCAAAAGGATTGACACGTTCTTCTGTTGCTGCTGTCTGTTCAATGCCATGACAGCGAGGGAAGTGCTCCCGGCGCTCAGTCGGGATTGTATTCAATTACCAAATAAACAGCTTAATGGAAGAGAACCACAAAAGGTGGTTATTTTGAAGCGTGCGCGGCATTATGTCTTATTGACAGGCATTATTACGGCTATCGGCTTGTGTTTGTGGTGACATTGTTCCTGCTTCTTAATGTTGTCTTCTCTTTGGATTGGAGAAACATGAATAACCTACTGAAATGATAAGTAGTAGTCATGTTTTACACATGCTGAAACAGGCTTGTCAATGACTTCTGTGATTTTTTTCCCCAGTACATTTCCAAAGAACATATGTTGTTGGGAAATGTGCACCTTTAGTTGAAAGTGAAGGGTTAAAAATGGCTTAAATCAAGATCTTGTTGACCATTATCTGTAAAAACTTAAAAATCTACTTTATACCAAACAAAACCAAATTACTATACCAACGGATGACAAATTTAAGATGGACTGCCATTACATGTATAAATCAGGTAAATGTCCACAAAGAGTAGCTACGCATTAGTACATTTCTTTGTTAGAATATGTGTTATTTGTCATAAAAAATCAACCTGTCTTTCCCCGAAACTACAAATATATTGTAACTATTTTAGAACAGTTTGTCCCAGAAGTGTTAGATTGGTTGGACCTCCATTATTGACTGAGGTCGGGTTGAGTCACACTGGTAAAACATAAATTATTGGTCAAGCTAGAACTGGACTCATAAGGCCTTTATTATTGATTAAGCTACAAACTGTTGGGACACATTGGTGAGCCTTTCACTGCTGATCAAGCTGAAGAGAGATTGGGCAGACTTTAATCATTGAAGGGATATGAAGAGTTTCAGCCATGCAATGTAACACTAACAATCTGATAGGTCCAGTCCCTTGACAATCACTTTATGAGGATAGGCGTCTTGAGGCACAATCTGTGGGTATGACTTCGTTCTTGTTTAAAGAAGCTGTAGGATTTACTCCACTTACTAGGTACACGACGGTACGTGTATTCATATTGAACCGTTCGGTACAGGACGTTCGTTTCGGTATTCGGAGTTGATTTGCGGAGCGAAACAAAAACAGACTGGATGGCGAGTCCTTTCCTCCACAGCGCTCAGGCAGCCTTCCACTGCAGATTCAAACCGTGCCAAAGTACCTAATGAGATAGCGTTTAAGGCTGTGTATGAGACCACACTCAATCATAGACAATACAGAATTAAAGAGCATGGTCAAAGTGTTTTGAGCCCCTCTACAATGTGCCTTCACGTGTCTATTTCAGTCAGTCCGGAGTGCCTACCCTGTATGAACAAGCACAAGTTGATGGTGTTATGGTGGAGCATTACGGAATCGGAATCAGAAATATATCCCGGGAGGAATTGGGTTACATTTACGTTACATTACATTTACATTGCAGACATTTGTGTTATTTATTTTTGTCATTTATTTATTTTTTATTGACAACAACCAGTATTTGAGTGTCTTAACTGTTAAAGTAAGATGTATGCCCAATGAACAACTGTTGAATGTTTATAATTTTCAAAATAAAGGAAAAAAGTTATTTTCTGCATTTTATTAGTTTTCCCTATAATGCTGAAAAAGTACCAAACCGTGACCCCAAAACCGAGGTACATACCAAACCGTTATTTTGTGCACTTACCATACAAAATATGAAGAATGTATCAATCTTTAAAGGTGGATTAAACCCAATTTTGTCAAAAAGCTTTCTCTTATACAACCAGTGCAAAGAAGGACTCATCAAAGGTAATGTAATTCATTACCTTTAAGACACGTCTTGGACTAGAGCCTAGCTGTATCTGAGTTTCTAAGTCCTTATGATCCCAAGCACAGCTTGAGGTCCTCAGGTAGTGCTGCTCTGGTCATTTCACAGTCTAGACAGACGACTACGGATTATCAAGCTTTCTCCATCAGAGCCCCGGCAGTCTCTTTGAACCAGCTTTACCAGTGAGATCAAGCCAAATTACTTTGAGGACTGTGTTTTCTTCAACTGCAGTATGCTGGTCTGCATCTGTGTTTTTGTTGTTCTGACTGCCCTGTGCTTTACAGTATATACTTTATAAATTCTAATTCAAAACAGAGAGGAAAAGATGAACAAATAAAGAAAGAAACAAAGCAGAGCTTGTCAATCTTTGTGGTTATTAAGCTGCTTCTTGTAGTATTGAGGGACCCTTTATGTAGGAACTTAGAAAAGACACATGTATCAGTAAGTTGTTTATTTAAAAACTATAATACTATTAAAAACACTATTTATTGCACCTGAACATAATCACAGTAAAGAAAAGCACTCACACATCACTATCATAATTTAAAGGACAGTTCACGTATTAAAGAGTTGGGGTCAGCCTGTTAGGACATCCGGTATTGATTGTGCTAACACAGGGTCAAATTGGCAAAGCTTCCAGTACGGAGGGAGGTTCGGTCAGATTGAGTGGGTTATCTCTGTACCAGGACATCAGATTGTGGTGCTATCAGTTCCAGGAATAGCCTGGTGAGGAGGAGATACAAAGGTCCAGTTCATTAGCAGAGAGCCTGTCAAAGTAACAGACTGCTCTGACTGGTTTCAGCAGCATGCTCTTAACCGAGCAAAAGTAGAAATAGAATAAAATCTCAACAGTAAGGGAAAAGCTATAAATAAAGAAAAGTATCATGTCAAGGACAGTTCTTGTTTCCAAGTGTTAATTAGACATTTATTTGGCATGAAACTAGTTCAGAGAAATCTGTGAAAAGGTGGATGGCATGGTTTGGTTGTCAGGTAATACATTCTTCTTAAGTTTCACCAAATTTGTTAAATTGTTAAATTTGTTTGGCTTAAGATTTCCTAGGAACCCTAAAGCCTACAGTACCCTACAGTAATACTACAGTATACTCTGTCATTACTATTTTCTAAAGTGTTTATGGTATTTAGGATCTATTTTTGATATTTGTTCAAAGTTTTGATTTTCTATATTGTAGATGCACACATGTATATAGTAAACTAGATTTTTCAGGTTACATATAGAGTACGCATCTGTTCTTTAATACCTTTAGCTGCTGTGCCACTTTCTCTGCATGGGATCAATAAAGGTTATCTTGATTCAAAGCAATATGCAACATTGTGCGCATGATGTCAAAGTTAAGCATATTTAAACTAGGGCTGTAAATCAATTAAAATATTTAATCATGATTAATCGCATGATTGTCCATAGTTAATCGTAAAATAATCACACTTTTTATCAGGGAGATTTATCAAGTATTAATTACTCTTATCAACATTGGAGTGGACAAATATGCTTGTTTTATGCAAATGTATGTATATATGTATTATTGGAAATCAATTAACAACACAAAACAATGTAAAATATTGTTTAGCATAAAAAATATGCTCAAATTATAACATGAAGCCCAACAGGCAACAACAGCTGTCAGTGTGTCAGTGTGCTGACTTGACTATGAGTTGCCTCAAACTGCATGTGATTATCATAAAGTGGGCATGTCTGTAAAGGGGAGACTCGTGGGTACCCATAGAACCCATTTTCATTCACATATCTTGAGGTCAGAGGTCAAGGGACCCCTTTGAAAATGGCCATGACAGTTTTTCCTCGCCAAAATTTAGCGCAAGTTTTGAGACGTTATTTAATCTCTTTCACGTCAAGCTAGTATGACATGGTTGCTACCAATGAATTCTTTAGGTTTTCTTAGGTTTCAAACGATGCCTGTATCTTCACTTTAGCTGTTAAACTGAGCCCACCACAACCTAAAAATCGCAAGTTGCGTTAATATGTTAAAGAAATAGCGGCATTAAAACAAATTTGCGTTAAAGCGGTATTATCACATTAACTTTGACAGCCCTAATATGAACACATGATCTTTGAGCATATTATATAAGACAGATTTGTAATTGCCAGAGAACCCCAATGATTATTAAGAAATAAAACATTTAACCTTTTTATATATTGTAAGATTAATTTTATTGAAGTAAATCCATGTAGAGCTGCAAAGATTAATCGATTAATTGTCAACTATTAAATTAATCACCAGCTATTTTGATGATCGATTATTCGGTTTGATTAATTTTTTAAGAAAAAAAATGTATTTAAATTCTCTGATTCCAGCTTCGTAAATGTGAATAATTTCTGGTTTCTTTCCTCCTCTATGACAATAAACTAAATATCTTTGAATTGTGGACAAAACAAGACATTTGAGGACGTCATCTTGGGCTTTGGGAAACACTGATGGACATTTTTCACCATTTTCTGACATTTTATAGACCAAACAACTAATCAATTAATCAAGAAAATAATCATTAGATTAATCAACAATGAAAATAATCGTTAGTTACGGCCCTTATTCCACTATAATTACTGTGATATCGACTTGTCTTAATTTGGAAATATTGCCTAGTCCCACCATAAAAATGCTAAAACTAAAAGATTGAAAACAGTGTGTTGTGTGCTTCACAATGTTGTGTTGTAATGACAAGAGGGAAAAAACTGAGGACAAGATGCATAATCCGTCATATGCCAAAAGCTGTCATGGAAAACGGTGAAATCCTGCCATCTTAACTCCCTCGACGTTTGCGCTGAAATCCTGTCAGTGGAAGTTGAAAGAATTCACATTCAAAGATTTGAAATGAGTTCTCCAGGGTCTGTCTGTCCTTGCGTCGCAGTTTATACTCTTCTGTAACATTGTGTTTCATATGATTTCTGTGTTGCGTATCCACAATGTGTTTACTCCCCACACTGCCGACACATTACAGTCACAATGTAGCACTTTGTTTGACTGCGTGTGACAGTTCAGTCTCTGCCGACTATATTTGGGTGTGACGAAGATTTACATGCTGGGGTTTCACTCACACTGTTTTCTAAATGATAAATCTATCTGCACACGTTGAATTTCTGAATCCTGTCAGACAGTTCGGGCGTCTGATCAGATGCATCCAGACAGGGTTGTGCAGAACGCCTCTCTTTAGAATAAGGAGCTGTTTGTACTCTTCAGGATGCAACGCTGTCTCCTGGTGCTGCAGCCATAATCAGGACTGACACAGGCACACGGACCATAATCCCCATTGATTAGAAACCTGAGATCAAAGGCTTCCACTGCTGTCACTCTCACCTCCCGTCTTCACTCTGCTTCTTTCTTTGCCTCTCTTGGTCCTCGCTCACTTCTGAATGTATCTGTGTTTGCATGTTTCTCTTGTGTTCTGAAGTTCACCTTTTAATGCTTCTATTTCGGTCTTCCACTCATTTGTCATCTCATCCTTCGCGACCTGTTTTAACAGCTACTGTATGTTGACATAGAGGCTTTCATTCTGCTAATAAGCAGAAGTTAAGCTCCATCACAACACCTCAGTCAATATAATAACCAGAAACTAAGCTCAATCATAACACCTCAGTCAAAATAAACTGGCTCGCTCAGAGACAAATTTCCATCTGCATGCTTGACCACATGATGTTTAGTAGCTTAGTAGATTCCAGATCACGGCTGGTGCTGCGGGCGGCTCGTCTTCTCATGTTTAATGCTGGAGTAATAAAAACTGTTTAATCAGTGGAAAGGTTGGCATTAAAAAAACAACAAAAGTCACCGTCTCACTTTCTATGTTTTGCTTCCTGTCATTCTCCATCTTCCTCTGACCGGCAATTCCCTTCTCTCTCTCTCGCTCTCTGCTACAATCGACGCTCTCGAAGTTTTCCATTAAGACGATGAAGATGTTATATCCCCAAACAGCTTCCCTCGTTCATTCAAATCTAAATTCTCTTCTCTTATTCTAAATCTATGAATATATTTGCAGACACACTGCTTCACACTTTGGTGTTAACCTCATATATTTAAGATCAAACCACTGACAAAAGAAATCTCCGAGCCTCCAGCTAAACCGAGCCGTGCGCACACACGGCATTACAAACAGTCAAACCAGCTCAAACATCCAAGTAAAGGACTCATATCTGATGGTCCAAAACGTACAGTAGTTGTTGTGTTGGTTGCAATGGAACATTTTTATTTAAAAGTTAATAAAGTAAAGCAATCAGATCACAGCTATACAGAAAAAAGAGTTCCACAAGCTTCAAAGCAAACCACTGTGAGACGGCAAAAGTAGAGCGTTTCATGATGACCCTGGTGAAGAGCACCAGCCGAAACGCATTGGTCTTACGATAAAGTTGTTCCATATAGACCCCTTTTCTGTTAGTAAACGTGATGACGTATTTTGTGGGCGGAGCGTTAAGTGGAGGCAGAATAATTCTCCGAACACGTTAGTTAACACTGGCTATCAAGTTTTGTTGGCTTGTTTTTTTAACAATGACTGAAGAAAATACGAGTTTCTCTCAGATGGAGAGAAAATGTTGCCTTCTGCTAACCTGCTGCTAGCAGAAGGCTAGACTATTAGCAAAATGTTATCTCCATCTCTGAAACCATTCGTCGATATTGAAGCTCGCTAGATCTCAAATGTATGCGATATCGATTTTGGCAACCGACCACACAGCAAGTTGACATTTTAGATGTGTAACTTTAGCCCACTACTCTGAGGTGCTTCGTGTTTGCCTCCGGTCTTTCCTTTGTTTTGCCTCCAGCTAACACCGTGACATAATCATGACATTGGGTGTTAAAGGGTCTATACTACAAGTGTTGCTGGAGTGTTGACCTCTTCAAACATTTCCCCTTCTCCAAGCACCTTGATAGTAGGTGAAGTTGTGCCAGAAACCCTCACTCTGCTTAGACAGAAAAAGTCAACCTTTTTCTTTTAAATTGCAAATATTTATGATTCTATACTTTTTTTTATTTACATTAAATTATTACTAGGTAATTAATATGCACACAATAATAACACTACTGCAAATACTGTGTGAAAAGCAATGGCCATGAAGCATAATGTTAACTGAGAGCTCCTCATCATAATCATGTTCATAATCATACACCTAAAAGCCTTATTTTGATCATCCAGTTTTGAAGGAGTTTTGGAGCTTAGGACGTATCCTGAAGACACTCCTGATAATCGCTGTTTCAAAACTGAAATCTGTGTGGAATATCTTACCAGTCCGGTGTGTAAATAAGCAGAGTAGGTCATGGACCTATTTTGTCAAATCCCAGAGCTGAAAATTTAATTAAGTGATGAAGATACCCTAGCTGTTTAACCCATGCGTAATTAGGCAGAGGAGTGTAGCGTATTCCCAAATCAGAGAGTGCAGAAGAGATGCACGTATCATTGCTAAGGCTGTAGTGCATTTTACATGAAGCATCCAACATTAATCTAACCGAGTACAGACGTTGCCTTAAAGGTATACTACGCAGGATTTTCAAGAAAAACAGTGTATGGACTCATGCAAAAGTAATCCCTCTCAATCATCATTTATGACCCACAAGAAATGTGTGGCGTTGTCTGTATCTGCAGAGACTCTGCCCTTCGCCTGTATTTTGTTATTTTCTTCTTATTTTGCTGTGTTCAGGACGTTTCTGGGCGTCAGCCTTTGGGCACTGTGTATATAGCCCCCACGCATGAGCAAGCACACAGGAAGCTACAAAAATGGCAGAAACAGTGGTGAAAAAAACGTGAATATAGCGAGACAAAACGCCAAGCGGACAAAGCTCGTTCAAAAAATGAGAGTTAGTCTGCCGCATGTTATGCTGCACGTTGTACACTGGGCTGTGTTCTGACCATAGAGTGTATATAAGAAGTGGACGTAGTCACCCTGACGTCACATTGGTTGGTGGGCTGCTGTTTTGAAGCCTCGAGTTTGGCATTTTGGCCATTGCCATCTTGGTTATTTGCAACCAGAAGTGACACGAAAGGGTGGAGCTAAGTACAACCGAATGCTGAATAAGACATTTTTAGGCGACCAAAAAGGATAACACACTGTGAAAGGGTTAAAGTTGTAAGACGAAAACACGGACAACTCCCAGACCGGACAACGCCGTGGTAGCGACCGGACAATCACAAGGTAGCCATGCCCTAAAGCATACCCTGCTTTATGGTCTATTTGACTCTAAATGGGACCATAATCTACTAAATGAACATCATGCTGTTTTGAAGAAGACTTGAAACTAGCGATTGAGACCATAAACTCATGTTTACAATGTTTACTGAGGTAATAAATCAAGTGAGAAGTAGGCTCATTTTCTCATAGACTTCTATACAATCAGACTTCTTTTGCAACCAAAATGTATTTTAAAAGGGAAATAAGCCAGTGGTTTAGTCAACGTTTGATAGCTCTGCAGCTCAAACCAGTAAATTGGTCTTTGCACGATTGTGACAAGAGGTGGTCTGAGCAGGTGGAAATTGTATCTTAATTTGATGCAAAAGTAACTGCCTAAAACTTAAACCCAATCTCAGCAACAAACGCTATTGAGAACACTGCCATCTTTGTGCCAGCACAAACTTAAGAGGCCGTTGGTCTGGCTTGATTGCTCATGGACATTTCTTATAATTTGGGGTATTAGCCTTTTGATCTTGAGGTTTGATCTATGGCATAAGTGCACAAAAAATTACAGCTTGCGAGTAATAATCATTAATCTCTTAGTGGACAAGAAGATGTAGTCGAAGCAGAAATTGAAGGGAAACAGAACTGTACAAATCAGAGATGAGATCTAACTGATCTCCAGGGAGAAAACAGTAAACAGCTGATTACTTTCTAATGCATGTTTGCACTGGGTGACTTTGTTGTCAGTTTGCTGAAAGAAGCCTTTTCAAGCCTGCATGTAAACAGTCCGTGACTCAAGTCTGCATTTCTGTGTTGAACTGTACAGCATCAGTTGGTCTAAAGTCAGTTGTATTTGTTTTTGGTTTGATGCTAAGCTTTAATCTCTTTGTCCAGATGGACACATAGACAGATAGATAGATAGAGGTGTGTGATTGAGTGTGTGTGTGCAACCGTGTGATAGAGAAGTGACAATCCATTTGTGTTCCTATTAGACCAGCGGTAGTGGTGATGAATACATACATGGAAATTAGCCCAAGATGAGGGCTAATTGTCTGATTAGATGTGCTTCAGGTTGATAGATGCACAATAAGCCCGTGCACATAAAGCAGTCATTAAGGGACATTAGACCATTAAATTGAACATTACACTATAGCTAGAGGGAAAAATATGGATGTTCATTAATGCGTCTCTACACGTAGGAGTGTGTCTTTGTGTCGTGTGTTTGTGTGCGGTACCTTTTCTCTCTTGTTGTCAGTCTCTCTCTGACTCTGCACCTGTCCTGGAGAGGGGAGAGATTAAATTAGTATTACACCAATTACACATTTGAACTGCTTTCTCACTGACTCAAAAATACAGCGTTCCCTGGAAAGAATTAGGAATGCAAATTACTCTGTGGTGAAGATGCACATTTGTAGAGCGTCTATGGCAGAAGTGTTCATTACACCCACACACGAGGCTACATAAGATGTCTACAAACCGCCGGTGGAAACATACATATAAGCCTTTTTAAGTCTTCTATATCTATTACAGCTTGGCGGTGTGTATATAGGCTAAAGCAGCAAAATGTTTTTGATAATTAGCTATGTAAGTCAGCATTTATATTCAAAGAGCAAACCACCATAGAGGAACAATGAGGCACTGCAGGAAACTGACAGCACACACACACACACACACACAGTTATATACACACAAACAAAAGCTCAGAGAGGTATAAGTACGTAAACTTTCTCCTGCTGAGAAAGAACAAGAACATATCGAGGCTTTTTTATCAACATCGAAAGAAGAAAAAGTACTCATTTGCTTTCCCCGTCTGGTGTGCTGCTGAGGTTTTTTTTTTTGTTGCAGCACACCTCCTGAGGCACGCTCACTAAAACACACACACGCACGCACGCCAACGCAAACACAAACCCAAGCCCTGTTTGCTCTAGAGGGTGTCTCGCTCACCCCCCCGAGACTTAAAATGACATGCTTTGCTGGCCAGGGTTGTTTTTTCAGCTCAGAGGAATTGCAAATTCTCTGAAAATGGTGTCAATTTCACTTGAGTTTCCTCCAGCGAAGAAGGTTGATTAAATAAACAGAAGGAACGAGGCTCCACTGTTAGTTCTTCAAACATAGTAAGAGGGAAAGATGTTCATCACTGTGTGTCCTCTTCATAAGGGAAATCAACATGCAAATTCAGAGGGTTTACACATTTGAGTGTCATTTTATGATATGAACAGAATAGTTTGCTCTGCCTCAAAAAATCATCAGCTGCAAACTCAGCCCCATCTCTGACATCTATGAGACCCGCATCCAGCGCAAAGGTCTAAAAATACTACAGGACTCCACACATGCTGCCAACCCCCGTCTTAATAACTCTCCCCTCTGGAAGAAGACTCAGGGCCATCAAAACTAAGACATCCCCGTTTCCTCAGCAGCATTTACTGCAGAACCATCCAATTACTAAATGGATCCCCAATTCTGCACCAGCACTTTACGAAAGTAAAGCACTAATACTTTATTTTAAAGCACCTGACACTTTAGTTTTTACTTTACACTAGTCTTTCCTCTTGGATCTTACACCCACGGATGTATGCAATGTTTTATGGAGAGGAAGTTATGTATTGTTAAGGCCTTTACACACTAGGGGTGTGACAAATAAACAACACGAAAATGCAAAATACTCGCCTGCAAATACTATATATCTAGGGCTTTTATTGTGAAAGGTAAGGACTGAAGGAGTGGATCTGGTCTGTGCTGCCTTTGTCAAGGTTGAAAGAAGTAATAAAGTTTGCCATCCTGGTTTGGACTATGGAGCCTCTGTGTTGTTCTTTTATAAATATAAGCGCAACTCAACCCGTTCTGTACAACGTGATTGGTTGATGCCTTTATTTGTCGTGCGAAACTCCCCCAAAAAAACAGTTTGAAAAAATATATTGACTTACAAATTAATCTCGTGAAAAAAAAGCGCCCCGATATGTAAAGGCCTTTATGCCTTAGTGCTCTTTTACATATATTTATATAATATTTATATATACATCTATTTTATCACCACTTGTGTACTACTCCTTGCCTTTATTTGTCCAGCTTCGTTGTCCTTGTCCCTAGCTGTTATTGTTTCTATTTCTGTATACGTACGCTTAGACAGATGCAAATGATTCTGTTTGTTGTTCTGTCATGGGCACACTGAGGAATATTCCTAAAAACTAAGTTGTATGGCAATAAAGTATTGGATCTTGACACTTAGGATACATACTGTACGAATGTTTCCTGATCTGCCACCACAACAATTATAGATTGGTTAGGTTTAGGCATAAAAAAAAGACTCTGCTAAGGTATGAAAAATATAATGGATTTGGTTAAACAGAACTTCTCGGTTAAACCTGTGGTAACTGATTTTTTTGGCTACATGGGGGCAGCAAAACGAGGAAATTAACATCAGCCTCCAAGTCCCAGTCACAGGCTGTGTTGACCCAATCGTTGAACCGACCTCAGCGCTAATAACGTTGACATTTGTCCGTGACAAACAACACTCATAATTCACTCATAATATTAAGCATTTAAACAAGTAACAAATGCAAACAATGATTTTTCTTTGTGAGGACGGTCTTGTATTAGACCATGTTGCAGTCAATTTTTGACCATGATATGTGCTTCAACATGAAATATTCAACAATAAATAAAAGATTGTTTTAAGCCTTAAATCAATAACATCAACTTTCAGTATTTTAGAGGTTTCAAGAAATCTTCACCTGTAGTGTTTCCTCTGCAAACAAAAACTTTTGCGAGCCTTACGGGTACAAGCATTCAAAAATACTTAGACACCCCAATATGGAGATGCAGAGACCCTTATTCTAAAATAATTCACTCACAAACATCACAACAGACATCTCAGAATAGTTTGCATTACCACGCACGCACACAAATATACACAGGTTTTTATCTGTTGCTTCTGAATGCTGTCCCACTGAGAGAGGAAAAAAGTTACAGACGATCCTGTTTCCTTCCTCAGACGGCTTTGTAGTTGTGAGAGCAACACAGATATTTTGCTCCCGCAGTTTATACGCCAGCCCAGCAGCAACTGAAAAATGCTGCTATCGTAAAAAGAAAAACTGAGCATACATAAAAAAGACAACAGAAATGAATGCGTAAAATAAATAATTTGCATTCCTCCATGTTGGTTTGAGCCTAACCGAACAATAGCAGTAAGTTTTATAAAGAAAGTTGGGGAGAATAAATTACTGGTGGAATGTATTGTTCTTATAAAACAGAATGGGAATCATATTTTTGGCTTATGGATCTCGTGAAGTCTTTGAATTCTTACGATCCACACAGTATGGTGTGAAGGAGGAGGAGGCGAGAGGGATTTAGTGTCCTCAGCTCGCTGACTTGTTTCACAGCTCTCATATGCCGTTGTTTTTTGTCCATTCTGGTATGCAACGGTTTTAATACAATTACATATTTAAAAAAAAGTTGACAATCAAAGCACTAAGTAGAGAGTAACTTATTTTAATACAGTGTGGCAAGACAGTATTGTAATTAATTTGAATAGCAGTAGCATGGAACTGAATGTGATCATTATGGACTTTAACCTAATCATTATAAAAAAAATTGTGTAAATGTGTATATGACTTCTGTTATTTAGTTTAGATCTTTATTTGTGCATATAATAAAAAAAACAAAAAAACAGAGAAGAGATATTACATGGGGTTTTATTTTCCCTGAGTGTAGGCTAGAATGCAGCAGCATCCTCCAAAGATGTCAACAGTAATCTCGCACAAACAATGTGGTACAGGAAAGGGCCACAAATTCCAGGTTCCCCAGACACATTTTATGGCATAGAAATATACTAAATGTTAAACTATAAATATAATTAGCAGATATATTTTGAAGGAAACGTAATGCAGACTGGATTATGTTTTCTTGGAACATGAAATTGTTGTTAATAACTGTATCTGGCAAATTACAAAAATGTTCTAATATATCAAATCTTATGAAACAACATCCTGTTGTAGTGACTACAGCCGCGTTAAACTATTGTGTTTAGGCACTGGCAGCACTTGGTTAAGGTCAAGGGAAGATCATGCTCTGGTTTGACACAGAAAAGGTCAGCAGTGACTAAAGATACAACGTGTTTAAGACATAGGTTAATGATCCCAGAGGGGAGATTACATTTTTTCACTGTTATTTTCACACATTACACACACAGAGGCCCAAAATACACACACATGCACAAACAGAGCCTATACACATGGACTAATAGAGAGATGTCAGCGCAATGGGGCACCCAGAGCAGTTGGGGGTCCGGTGCATTGCTCAAGGGCACCTCAGCAGTGCCCAGGAGGCGAACGAGCAGCTCTCCAGCTACAGTACATCCACACTCCGTACTTGGTCCACACAGGGACTTGAACCGTGACTCTCCGGTTCCCAAGCCAAGTCCCCATCGACTGAGTTACTGCCACCCCTAAACATTAACATTTAACCGAAAACACGATCATTGTACGCTTTTGACCACCTCCCTGCGACTCTGATGCAGTTCATAAATGTAGCGCTACATTCACTCAAAAACACTTTGCCTCTGAACTTGCCTTGCTTCCTCATTGAGGAAGGACACAGAGGCACATGATTTCTTTCAGATTACCTGTCTCGTGCACTACTGTCAAGATATAGTGACCGTTTTACAAAAATAACTTTTTTTTAAATCATATTTGCTGCATTTCCACCCACTGCTGCTTTCATATTCACATCACACTTGTATGAGTTGCAAACTGGACCACGACTGGCTTCCGAAGTAGTTGTGATGTTGTGAAAATCAAGCTTGTACGTCATCGTACTCAGAAACTCAGATTTAGGGTGAGCGCAGAGAAACGGCCTTCTAGTGTCAAAACTCTGCACATTCATCATTCCGCACAGTGGAGCTCAAACACCCAAAGTAACAATAAGCAGGTAACTTAAATAATGTGATTGAATCTCCAAAACTTCAAGCAGATTCAGTGAAAACATTGAGTGGTGTCAAACTGTCTGGAGAATAGTATTTTTTTTTCGTATTTTCTAGTGCACTTAAATCTAAAAACACAAAGACCTTAATGTATATTATTGTCTATATCCCTTAACCTCAACATTATTCTATACCAAGGCTGCCCGAGCCACTACATAAATCATACTGGCTTATTGAATTGAGAAAGTATGAAATATATCAGATGATAGATAGTTGGTATTTAGTCCAGATGGCCCACAGCCACGAGTGAATTTTAGTGTGTGAGAGAGAGAGAGAGAGAGAGAGAGAGAGAGAAAGAAAGAGAGGAAAAAACAAATTGAGAGACAGAGACACAGATTGAAAGACATCCTCTCTTTCTCTCTCTCTCTTTCTCACACACACATACTCTATTGTACTCCACAGTGAGTTTGGGTCTTGTGTGTGAATTAGGCTGGTCCCTAAGTGTGCAATTTTTTATCAGTGGACCATCCCATTTCCGTTGTGTTGATGCAGCAGATGGATTCCCTCCCACTAACCATTCATCACCTGCCACACCAAGACCTGCCTTTGCCCCCTTTACACCAGTGAAAAATGGGTTTTGGACCATCTTTTTCCTCAAGAAAAATAAAAGTCGTTTACTGTGTCATCAAACAGGGCTTGTCCCATGGCGGCTGCTGGAGCTTTTGAGAGGAAAATGTTTTTTATATTATTTTGCGTTTCACAGCACAGGATGCTAAAGGGCAACGGGGAAACTTGAAAAAAAAGAGAGTGGAGACAAAACTTCTTCAATCCATTTTGATCCAGATTACCGTTATAAGGAATATTTGCAAAAAAAATTATAACCTTGAAGAAAGATTATCCATGATCAAGTAGTTATCTTAAATGTAAATATTCATTTATCCGCATTTACAATAGCAGTCTTAAAAAAAGACATATTTGGTTTAATATTAAATATTTTGCTCAATAAAAGCATTATTTTTCCTTAAAGAATCATTAAAAAAAAAAAAAAATCCATAAGATTTTTTTACATACAATGACCCAAAATAACCTGAAACCTACTTATGGACATTAAAGGTGAAGAAGCTCTAAGAAGTTTTTTTTAATCATCATGCACTAATTAAAAACTTTCGCTGACCTTTTCATTTTGATGACAACAGAAACCGACGTGATAAAAGCAAAGTCATTTGTTGATTTGTGTACAAATGTGATGTCCTTTCACTGAACTAACTTCACTACTGAGAATGTGTCACGCTTTAAATTATTCCATGCATAATTATTTGCAAGATTAAGACGGGTTCAATTTAGGAAAACAATACTCATAACTCGTGCCAACACTGACGAGGGCAAAGGGACAAACAAATTATTATTATTTTTCTTTGTCTTTCGAGGTAATTAGTCAATAGTTGAATTTACGTAGATGTGTTTCAAATGCCGGGGTTAATTTAGAAATCGCTCCAGTGTGTCAGTAAAAATAATGAAGACGACGCTGTTAGTGACACTGTTAGTGCAATGAGCTCATTTATGGGAACGAGGACGGCCGAAAATGAGACATCTGTTATCTTTGCAGAGCAGGAAATGGAATTCGGAGTTAACTAAACTTACAAAAGGGTTACTGCTGTAGCTTAACGTGTGAATTAAAACTTTTGGGGTCTAAGGAAAAACTTGTAGTTTTAAGTTGACCATGTTGAGTAAAAAGGAGTGGCAGGACTATTTAAACTACAGTATGACTCATTCGTTTTCTGTTTTGTGCAGGTTCAAGGTTTCCTGCAATCTTTAACAGACATCTCGTTTGAAACATGTTAATCAAATATTTACATTAAGCTTCAGGGACAGGGAGCAGAGGTGCTACATCACACAGCGAGGGCCCCATATTTAATGAGTGAGGTGAGTGTTTACACCGTCATCTAATGATTAAATTGATCAAGATCTATGTGATTCAGCTCAGGAGGTGACAGTGATTGATAGTTTCTTAATTAACAGAGTAAGTTATATAATTAAATAGTAATATTCTGTATTTCTAAAATCTTCAAAATGACAATTATGTCTGCAATAATTGTAATACAATAACTGGCTGTTAAATAATAAATATAAACTATGAGGTTGTGCAGGTTTGGGCTCTTAGGATTTGAATGGGAGAATAAGTGAATACGTTAATGTTGTGCAATCAACATGATTACATGAAATTGTTTGATGCTCTGTGTCTAATTTATTCTCACACAAATCGTACTTGAATGTGATCCAATCAAATGTGTGTGTGTGTGTGTGTGTGTGTGTGCAAATCTGTGTATGCAAATGCTTTCTAGAGTTTACCTTATATATGTTCCTGAAGTTTGATTAGGTCAGTATGCTAAATGTTGCTGTAGGAATGTTTACGTATTAGGGCTGTGTATTTGCAAGAATCTGGCGATACGATACGTATCATGATACAGGGGTAACGATTCAATATATTGTGATATAGTATATTGCAATATTGTAAGCTAAGCAAAATATTGCTCTTTTTAAATTTAATTTCAGGAAAACAGTCATTGTATAAAGAACACTTCAAAAACACACTTTAAAAAGTAATTTTTTTTAAATTTTTTTTTATTGGTGCCCTTTGTGTTCAGTTCAATGTTCAATTTGTTCAATAAATGAATGTCTGAAATAATTTCCTTCCACTTTTTTTATTCAACAAGCAAGTTGTTGTTTCTTAGCAGTACACTGAAAAAGGCAGAACTGAGTACACTTTAATATCTGTTTATTTATCGCAAGTAATATTGTTATCGTGATTTTGAACATTGTTATCGCATATCACATATTTTCCTTATATCGTGCAGCCCTAGTTTTTGCCCAATACCGCATGTGATTATCATAAAGTATTAAAGTAGTAGCATGTCTGTAAAGGGGAGACTCGAGGATACCCATAGAACCCATTTGCATTCACTTCTCTTGAGGTCAGAGGTCAAGGGACCCCTTTGAAAATGGCCATGCAAGTTTTTCCTTGCCAAATTTGAGCCCAAGTTTGGAGCGTTACTTAGCCTCCTTCCCGACGAGCTGGCATGACGTGGTGGGTACCAATGGATTCCTTACATTTTTTAGTTTCATATGATGCCAGTATCTTCACTAACTTTAAAACTGAGCCCACTCCATCCTCCGAAAGATCGAATAGCGGCCAGACCCGACTTTGGGCCGTCGGATTTTTAAGAGGTTAATTAAAAGTCGATACAGTGTTTTGGAGAATCGATACAGTATCACAATACATAATATTGCGATACTCATGTGTATAGATATTTTCTTACTCCCCTTTTACATATTGGGTATTGTTTAACTAAATTTATATAATAAGGATGCTACTGTACATTTGCACACACACAGTAGACACAGAAAAGCACATAAAACCACAGGCGGACACACGGCAGACCGCAGGTCTCCTGAATCACTTGGCCTTCATGTCCGACTGGTAATTATGACAGTCATCGATCCCACAGAGACAGACAGGAGGAGAGACAGGCAGAGAGACAGAGACAAGGTGGCAGGCAGCCTGATAGGAAGTCAACTAGAGAATAGAACAAGTAAATGAGTGGTTGATAGTGGATCCATAGGCTATGTGATGAATCAGCATGTCAAATAAAAGAACAACTTAAAAGCCCATATATCACTCTTTTAGCATCGCAGGTTACTAAGTAAAAGCCTTGGATCGGAGATCAATAAAATAAAGCAGGCAGGCACTGAGGTAATGACATATCCATATTAATCCAACTTCCATAATTTAAATGGAATAGTTTAACAATAAACAAATTGAGATTTCATTTAATTAGTGTATCATATTAAATAAGTCATTACACAAGGTAATAAATTAATGTCACTCTTCCTAAATTATGTAATACATTCTTCATATGAATCCCTCAGTGTGAGTTGTGTTTAAAATGTCAATACTGCAACAATACTCAAGCCAACATACGTCATGCTTACGGGTATGCGGATACATTATAGGAACCATTAGTTACTCGTACTGAGGCTCGTCAGCACTGTAGGAAAAATATCTTTGACCAATCAGACTGTTGGAGAGTGCCAGCAAAATAAAAATCCAAAGTCTGTGCAGTAGTGATCAGGGGGGTCCGGAGCCGCAGTATAAAGGTCCCGCCCACACCGCGCCAATCACGAGCCGAGCATGGCCTCAGCGAGAGAGACTCACAGCTGCCAATCATGACGTCTCAACCCCTTTCTATTGCATCAAATAACTAATTAAAACCAATCTTATCAGAAAAATAAACACTTGAACTTACATCAGCGTGACGAGAACTACCTAAAATGACAGAAACCATCTTTGGGAAAAATGTATTTGACGTGTACTTTGACTTTTTAGTTCGGCCCATTTCCATCCGTTAACATGGAGGAGGCGGGACTTTATGACCTATACTGCAGCCAGCCACCAGGGGGACATCAAGATGTTTTGGCTTCACTCTTGGGGAGCTGTCATACAATCCATCTATATATAGAGTCTATGGTTGCAAGCAGGTTGTGAGGTGTGTTCAACTCTCAGTACTTTTGTAGCTTCTAACTGAATCTCTGTGGTTTGAAGTTTAGATTCTCTCCTGCATCCTTTTTTGTACTTTCAGATATCTGCTTTATTTTACTGTTTTGATTTCACTTATAAAGGAGTTGTGTTAAATTTCTGCTGATGAAAACCCAACATTTCCTGATTTTGTTGCTTCATAATAAAAAAAATTAAATAACAAAACAAACGGCGGGACATTTATCTTGAAGAATTTATAGGACATGAAATGTTTATTTCTGAATTAGTGATGCTTTGTTAACGGCTATTCTTAATAAAAACAAGTCTTCTAATACTGCAGAGAGGAAGAGAACAAGCAGCACAAATAACAGGGGACTTTTAATGTGAAGTTTATAGGAAATTAAATGTGTTTATCCACCGTTTTACAGCCGCTCCTTTGACCATTACACACACACACCGTCAAGCGGGTAGCCCTGTTGGTTTGGGAGATGCAAATCCCTGCCGTGCTGGGCTGACGTGCCGAGTCAAACCAAGTCAAGCCAAGCCAAGCCAGCATGTGTATGGAAAAACCCTTGTACACGTATAGTCACTTAATGCTGAATATTCACACTGACCTCCACCACAAATAGGAACAAAACCTTCCATTAAAGATGAAGATTATCTCAGTGTCCTGTTCAAGAGACCAAGACATTTAGCAGCAGGGAAAAGACTGACCACAGTGAGAACACTGACTTTTCTTTTTTGTCTCTCTTTTCGTTTCTTCCCAGGCTCGTAAGTCCCTGCTGCTCTTTAAAGTGCTTTTATATCACTGAGAGACAGACAGAGGTCAATACACCAGTTATTTAAACTGCCACACCAACTCGGGTACCTTTTGTGCAGGTATATACTTTGGATGAAAAGCCACATTTACCATTTCACTGCCACAACGTCAAAAAAAATGTAGGACTTGACATGAAGTATGTGACATTTAATAGTTCTTGAATTCTCAGCCCTAATAGGTTTAGAAAGAAAACTCTAAATTAAAGCTGCTTGCTGTGTTTCTCCTGCTGCTTTGAATGATCAATCAATCAACGGGGTGTACAGAAGAATTAACAGATGAAATAATGTGCTACATATCAAAGCTTCACCCCTCGCCGAAGTAAAAGAGGTTGTAAAAAATACATTGTTATAATCTCCCTTTAATTAATCAACAATGTTGTTTTCTTGTTGGTATGACCATCAGCAAACTATTGAGTGTTGCATGTTGGGTAATGGTTACCCTGTGAAATGTGATAACTTACATGTGACGATGCCTTTCATTGAGAAGAGTTCTTCTTCTCACTTGACATTTCCTGCATCTAATAAATATGCTTTGTCATTTTGATTATCAGTGGAACACATTAACGTAATAAAATGTTAAAATCAAAATTTGTGTTGAATAGAATATCTCATTATTAACAGCGCCAATCAAATTTAGAACAAATGCTCTAGATGAGCTCCACAGGAGCACTTTCGAAAGCTTGATCACTTCTGTCAACCAAATAAATGACTGTGGTTGCCGAGGATACAGAAATATCATCATGACTACATGTAGACTGTAGCCTGACAGTGTTACATTGTGTCAATCAATCACTTTCTCCCCAATTGTCGCAACATACAGTGAGTGGTTAAGTAGTAATGAAACATTACTTGTGTGATTACACTGTGGTGACATGATGTTGTCAAAAAAAGCTCATTATAATAGGCTAGTGTAAGTGTGTTTCCATTAGGAACTGCAGCAGCTACAACCCATACAGCCAGAATTGCCTGCCTGCAAACAGAGATGTCTGAGCCGGCAGCTAGCAGCTAACGGTACGAACAGTGGGAATTGTGCCAACACCGACAAAAGTGCTGACGGAGCTAACGGTTTTAACCTGGGGGGGAACCAGAGGGTGGGTATTACGCTTCCGCGACAACGTGGTCCCACCACCGTGGGTCGGCGTTATCAGCGGTAACCGTTGTATGAGCGCTGTATGAGCGCTATATGAGTGCTGTACGAGCGCTGTACGAGCGCGGCAGCAATTAGCTAGCCAGTGGGACACACACAGTTTCCATTCACATGCAGCATCACTTTAAGGCTACTGGCATCATCATTTTTTAAACAATACTCAGCCCTAGTTTCCATCCGCCTTTTTTATATGCATTTTCAATTTGCACATTACAAAATCTGAGTAGAAATACAAAAAATTTGAAAACGTTTTTGCGCTTGACTGCAGTGGAAAACTTGGTTTATTGGGGCGACCTCTAGCTCAGCCGGCCCATGTAGGATGAGTCCTTGGCACCGGCCCAGGTTCAATCCCGACCCGCGGCCCTTTGCTGTGTGTCATCCTGTCTCTCTCTCCTCTTACCTGTCACTTTCCAGCTTCACTAATAAAGGCAATAAAAGCCCTAAAAAAATAACCTTAAAAAACAAAAAACAAAGTTGGTTTATCAATAAAAACAAAATGTGACTGGGTGCAATGGAAACAGGCTTAAGGAATAAATCATGACGTGGATGACACAAGGGACTTAAACGTCTCTCAAGCTTCAAGCTACACTGGATAGATGAAAAATGGCGGCAGACAAAAATCAGATCTGTGTGGAGCTATGAAGACACTATAAGATTCCTCAAATTAAATCAAATCACGTTTTCCATTGTTTGAGATTTGACTGGCACTCTTAATTACATCATCTTGTTCCGCCATGTTCTTCTGCAATAGTTTAATGGCACCCGACTGGAGAAATAGCGCCACCGGCTGTTTATCTCGATGCGTCAAGCTCCTAATATTCACATAATAGTAGTGGATGGAAACACGCATTAATTCACATTTTCTTTATGGAAATTTTGTTCAAACTTGCGCTACATATGGTTGGAAACTTAACTAACTGACCGACAAACTACCACAGAAATAATGACAACAGAACAAACAAAGAATTTCTTAAAAAGCATGTCTTATATTAAAATGTATGTCATGTACATATACACACTCCCACCTTTTTAAAATAGTATAAAAAGCATGGTACAAAGGGTTTTGTGTCTTTTTGGTTGGAACCGTTCCCACTGTTTGCAGCAAAAGAAACAAGGAGTGTTCCTTTGCTCTCTTTTGGCTGCACTAGCAGAGTAACACACACTGTCTTGTCCAGTCACCCTCATATACTGCACATTACACACAAAATCCTCACTGCCCTCCACCACTCCTTCAGACTCTCTCTCTACATCTATCTCTCTTGTGCACACACACTCTCTCATCAGCCTGGTCAAAGCAGCACAGAGAGGTTAGGGCTGCAGGTCTGGCCGCGGATATCCTAGAGGATGACTGAGATTGTGAAGGGAGCGTGAGAGAGATGCGGAGAGCACCACTCAATCAATTTCTATTGAATCTCACTCCAGTGGGAACATGATAAGCGTTACAGACCTGAGGGATAAAACAAGCCTGTGCATTTCTTTAGATCTGAGGGGAAAAAAAGCCAACTGGGCTTACACTAAATAGCTTCAGAGAACTCTTCAATCTGACAGTTGGAGCCTTTGTTAAATAAAGATATTATGAAGCAATGTGATTTAAGAATGTCCATAATTAACCGTTTAACCGTTAACCAACATTAAGCATTTTAACCTATTAACGCTATCGGTTAAAACGGTTAAAAGAAATGTTAATAATTAACTAAAAAGCTAGGCGGCTAAGAGGAGCGGCTCGTCACTATAAGGAGAAAAGCTGGTCCACCTTAACAGCCCACCTTTAGAGGCAGGGCCGGAGTTGCAGGATACAGGAAGTCGGCTCCGGTTTCTAGCTCGCTTGAGCGGAGCGTAGTTGTAGTTTTGTAGCATTTATTCAGCGACAAATAAACTGTACACACTGTCTGCTACACCTACGTTCACAGCTATAACGCCATCAACAACCTCACATTCACCGTCAACACACACACGGTCTGTTGGAAACTCGCTAAAGTTACGCAGACTACGTGTGTGGCGGCGAGCACGAAGCCTCCGGCAATGCTAGAGCTGCTAACGTAGCACAAATACACACTGTTTGTTGGCCACTCGTTAAAGTTATGCCGGGCAGACAAAGTATCGTTACACCGGGCCGACACACAGCTGATAACCTGCTAAACTAAACTAAATGTGCGGTGGAGACTTTTAGCCACCTTGGCTGCCAAGTTAACGGTGAACTGGGGACTCCCATTAACGAATATCTGTTGTGCTCCTGCAGCTGGTACGAGGCACAAATCTTGTAGGTTAACGGTTAATAATCGGTTAACGGGGGTCGGTTATCGGTTAAGACATTTTTTCAAAATGAGCATCCCTAATGTGATTTTATTATCAGCCAATAATAATAATTTGATTAATTTCAAACCCTAAAAAAAAATCGAATTGTGATTATTTTAACTGATATTGCAATTGTGATGTGATCTGAGGGAATTATTATTTGCCTAATGGCTAGTTTGGCACGCCCTCAAACACAGCTAGTTAGAGCGGAGCTGGAGCAGAGTCCAAAGAGTTTGGTTCAGTTGACCAATCAGAGCAGACTGGGCTTTTCGGGAAGGGGGGTGCAGTAGCTCAAACGGAACGTTTTTGACAGAAGATGAAATGAGATGCTGCAGTACAGTCGGTATAAGAAAAGTAAAGCATTTTTTGAACATTAAAGCATGTAAACATGTTACAAACCTAAAATACAAGTATACAAGTATGCACCTAAAAATAAGCACAATAGGTCCTCTTTAAATCAGTCAGAAAGAAGGAAAAAACACAGAATTAGAGGCTCCTTGTAACAAATTGCAGAGAAAAGATTCCTTTTGGTGCAAAGAAAAGAAGAAAACAAAAAAAGGCTAGGGAAGGCATTTAAACCTTTTCAAATGTGCTATGTAAATGCAGGCTTAACCACGGATGCACCCTGCATGTTGAGCAGGTACAAATGTAAAACCCACAACAATACTGGCATGAAATTAGAGAATTAGGTCCCAGGAAGGTTAATCATATTCCAAATGCAGCAAAATTAGAAAATGCAAGTGTGGCTCTAATAGCAGTGCAGTGTTGTAATATTGAGAAAATCATTTTGCAATAATGTTTAAGTGGTAATCATTCTTAGTTTAATGATCACATTTAAATAGACTAGATTTTTAAAATGGAAATTAAGGCTGAAATGAATGACTGCTACCGCTGTGACTGGTTTAAAAATGCCACATTTACTCTGGATGATGTGGAGGAAGTGTAAAATACTAGATTGGAAGCCTGTAACAGATTTTTTTGGGGTTGTCCACATTGATATCAGATTTGATCAAATCTTCACTGCAGAACAACAAAACCAGATTATGTAAATCCAATTTACCCCACATTTATATGGGGGCTGAAATTCAATTTGTGGTCAGTCAGGTGTGACTCAATCATGAAACAAGGCTGCATTTATCAGTCTCCAGCGCTGATGTTGCCTGATTTGACAGACAGACAAATGGATACAACATTTTCCATCTTGTTTTGGTTTGGAAGGAGATCAGATAAGTACATATGCATGCCTATCTAATTATCACAGTGGGACTGAAAGAAAGGATGTCAAATCACATTAGCCTGTAGTCTGAACATAGACAAAGAAGGCTGGAATTACATTTTTGTTTTTTTTAGTTTCTGTAGTTATTAGACTCGTGCATCCAGAAATACACATTTGTAAAATAGAAATTTAACGTATAAACCCAAGAAATTACTAAATCTTTTGACAATGCTAGAAACCATTCACATGCCAAACAATGTATGTATGAAGATGGAATTTAAATCAACCCAGCAAACACATTATAGCATCACGTTGGGATGCCTGTTTGGAAAGGAGAGTGGATTGAATGAGTAATCAATTGGTTCTAAGGCTTGAGCCTATACGCCTAATGACAAAAAAAATAATTGGCAACAATTTTGATAATCGTTTGTGTCATTCTTTAAGCAGAAATGCCAAAATGTTTGCTGGTTGCAGCTTCTCAAATGTGATAATTTGATGCTTTTCTTTGATAGTTGATAGTTGATGATAGTTAACTAGTTTGGGTTTTGGACTGGGTCAGACAAAAGAACGCATCTGAAGACGTCACCTTAGACATTTTTCATTATTTTCTGACATTTTATAGACAAAATGATTAATTGATCAAGAAAATAGTCACCAGATTAATCAATAATGAAAATAATTGTTAGATGCAGTAGTCTTGGGCCCTAAAATCCTTCAAATACATTAAATCTCATTGATTGCATTTCAGGCTCAGAATACACAGTGAAGAATTTGATGGTAAAGTCCTTGTAAAAAGTCCTTCATGTTGAATTCCTCATTCATTTTTGGAAATAATTTTGGCTTTAAGTTCAGAGCCGTTTATGTTCAACTTGACTGAAGAGGTCAAAAGCAGCACTTGTAGCACAAAGCACAACTCTATTGCCAGAGCGTGTTGCAGCTTGTTTTGACTGTGGAATAGGTCCTGCAACATGGCTTAAAACTATTATAACGCCAATCCCTAAATAGATTGTAAGGCAGAAAGATGTGTGTTCAACAGTGTGAGTGCTGCATATGAACTACATCATTTTTCTTTTGAATAACAGACTTTCCAGTAATCTCAGGAGATGGCTCTGCTTGCCGATGAGCAAAACTACCTTTCGAAAGTAAGAGGGGGGCTTTGATAAAAGTTTTTCTATTACCTCAGTTATTCAAGCAAAACCGGCGAATCAACTTTGCATGTTTCATTGATTCCCGGAAACCTTTTCAGTCGTTTAAAAATCATCTGCTGGAATATAAATTAATATTTTCAGTCAGAAAAGGGTGTGTGCTCTCTCCAGTCTCCAGTATGTATAGGTTATGGTACTATTACAGTATATGCTTTGTATATATAGGGAATGTAGTGGTGTTGGTGCATATTTTGTTGTGCACAAATAGCATCTTCTTAAAAATGTTAACATTTTACTTTGGCAAAATGTTTTGTCATATAGTAGCAGCAACATATGTGTAAGTACAATTAAAGGAACAGTGTGTTACATTTCAGGGATCTATTGGCAGAAATGGAATATAATATTAATAACTATGTTTTCATTGGATATGATCACCTGAAATTAAGAATAGTTTTATTAGCTTAGAATGAGCCCTTCATATCGACATAGGGAGAGGGTCCTCTTCACAGAGTCCGCAATGTTGCTCCGACATGTTTCTACAGTAGCCCAGAACGGACAAACCAAACACTGGCTCTAGAGAGAGACTTTCATATTTTTACGTAACCTGAAGGCCACTGTCGTTCTCCTACATGCTTGTGAAACTGCGATAACTCGAGCCGCAGAAGGCAAAAGCGTTGTACCGCCAGCCGCCATCTGACTTCTGTTGCTCATAAAGTAGTGTCCTCTGAGCGAGGCCAACGGCGTTACATAGTTTTACACTTGGCGGCTCACGTTACTGCGGTCTTGGAAAGGGAGGAGTGAGCAATCTGCAACCACACCACTAGATGTCGTCAAATCTTACACACTGCTCCTTTAATAATAAGATTTCACAGACCAATGTCGATGTGTAAACTAGTCTTGAACTAATACACTTAATGACACAACCCATGAAGTGTGACTCATTTAACTATCATGAGATGTTTCTCTCCTCAGGATGTGATGTCATGTAGGCTGGCCCACTTAGAAGGACATCTCATGCAGGAAATTGACCTAATGATTTAGCAATGAACTCAGATTCAAAATACCAAAATAATATCCTCTAACAAAAAAAGATGAAAAATGTGGACTTGTTTCTCTTTTGTCTTTTGTTATTTTTTATCTCTCGTTCCTCGCTCATCCTCCCGAGTTGCCTATTTCTGTGCTGTCATCTTGCTTCAGTGATGTTTGTTATACAGAGAACAGAGATCAAGAGTGCTTCTGCATTGATTCTTTTGCTTTGTTATGACACTAAATTCTGCCTCAGTGCTCTCTGCTAAATGAACAAGCACACATATACTCATGTGCACACACACATACACACACGCACATTGAGACGCCATGACAGATAGCCATGAGCACATAACTTGATGCAAGATAATTTGTTATTGTGAGACTATTGATTTGTGAGTTACGCAATGAAACAAGTCTCTTTCAGAAGCGTCCACACAGCAATCAATTTTAACATGCTCTCCCATTCATTGCATTCTAATGATATGATCGATATATCTTCCAAGATGCTGACTGCACAGAAATACACTAAGAATACAAAAATACACACCAAAAAAAAGGACAAATATGACAAGAGCACCACTGTGAGTTGACATTGTTTTACATGTGAGGTTCCTGAGACGGAGGCTGTGGTAGCACACGGCTTCCCCGAATATCATCCATCATCTAGGGAAAAAAGACGAATACATTATTCTATTTTTAGGGAGGTATTTCTACACTATACGCTTCCATTATATTGCAACAAAAAATGGTCCGGTTGGTATGTAAGGCAGCGAGTTATCCTATCAGCAGGGAACGTCATTTACAGATGGGGTCACAAGTAATGGAAAGTCATTTTCACCAGGGGCTGTTTTCCATGTAGGATAGCTACCGCACTGCCAGCTCAACTAGGACAAATGGCTGCCTCTTGCCCAAATCATTACGGTAACCTAGACTAAGTAGCTAAGTAGCCCCAGCTGAGGGCTTTGGATGCCTGAATGTTTCCCTTGACCATAGCCACAGTACTGTCTGAACAACCTGGTTTCATTAAGCCCCATTATTTATGGAAATACGTCTTGAATTTGGGTGCATTTTTCAAACAGGAGGTTCAGAATACAAGGTTTTATTGACTAAACATTCATCAGACCATGGTGTGGATAAAATTCAGGGTTAATGTCCCATAAAGGAAGCACTCCTTAGTCAGAAAAAATAATAACCCACAGATTCTTGATGCTGGTAATGATGGCAAAAGTACAGTAGTGGGGGTGGACATTCACACAGTGTCAGGGGCTGGAAGACAGTAAGTGGAGGCTCAGATTGAAAACAGCAAGGCGGCTGTGTTGGTGGGAGCATGTTATTTCGGGTACCGGTGAGACATGAAATAAAATCCAGGAAGTCCAGTTTGAGTGACAGATCCATGAGTTAAAAAACGCCAAAACACTAGACAGCGGTTTATAATCGTCCGAGACAGAAATTTACAACTCTACAAAGTAACCATGGCAGCAATTATTTTATCTTTCATCATGACAATTGCAAGGTGAACAGCTCATGTTGTGTTCTCGTTACAATACAATCTACTGGTAATGTGCATTTGCTTTTATTTGATTTGCCACTACAGCGCCTTGGAGGATGACATCACTTTGCCTTGTTGAAATGAATGAGGAGGCCGTGTTTTTCATGCAGGGTTAAATCTTATACTATATATAAGAAGTGGACTATGTCAACTTCTTATATATAGTATAAGTTCGGCATTTTGGCCGTCGCCATCTTGGTTATTTGCAACCAGAAGTGACACAAGAGGGTGGAGCTAAGTACAACCAAACGCTGAATAAGACATTTTTTGGGCAACCAAAAAGGTTATAATTAACTTTCATGAACTGAAAAAAACACTGTGAAAGGGTTAAAGTTGTAAGATGAAAACACGTAGAACTCCCAGACCGGACAACGCCGTGGTAGCGCCTTGTCAATCACAAGGTGCCACACCTTATAGCATACCCTGCTTTATGGTCTATTTGACTCTAAATGGGACCATAATTTACTAAATGAACATCATGCTGTATTGAAGAAGACTTGAAACTAGTGATTGAATAAATAAACTCATGTTTACAATGTTTACTGAGGTAATAAATCAAGTGAGAAGTGGGATAATTTTCTCATAGACTTCTATACAATCAGACTTATTTTTGCAACCAGAGGAGTCGCCCCCTGCTGGATATTAGAGAGAATGCAAGTTTAAGGCACTTCTGCATTGGCTTCACTTTTCAGACCATGGAGACCACTGTGCTAAAGTCAGTCCGAATGCAGCATAGCTGTAAGCTGAAAGCCGACTTAAGTGAATGAAATGAAACAAAAGAAAGTTGTCTCTTGCATTGAAAACTGAGTAAATAACAAGAAATGTGTGGATGAAGCACAGCCAAAGAGTTCACAGTTAACATTTAAGTCAGGAGTATTGAATGAAACAATTGAAACATTCAGTAACAGGGTCATCTTTCTGATTAACCAGGTTTTGTTCTAGTTGTCCTGAAGCGGCTGTTAATAATGTACACTGCTCAACCCGTTCTTAAAATCCGAAACCACCTCGACTTGCTCCCTGGATGTTGGAATATATATTACTGTAGTCATTCACTGTAGCGTGCTATTTATGTAAAGCCAATCTGGGTTTGGCTGTAATAAGCTAAGCAAGAGTGATGCATACAGATTAAACTACAGTATTTATGTTATTACTGTGATTCATTTAATTTAATTCCTTACGCCTGCAGTAAAGTCTCAAATTTAAGTAGTGTTATAATATAAAATAAAGACAAAATCTGTCAATATCCACAAAACAGCGGGTGTAACATAATTACACAAACCAATAACATGGCCTTTAAAGTAAACCTCTCTAAAATGATCACCAGTCACTTAGAGTTTACTTTAAGTAAAGTAATTAACTTGGCTCTGTGAACTTTAAAAGTAAAACTCGAGCTCCGTCATCAGTAAACAATGAGACTTTGATTGAGGATGGATTAACAATAGCTTTGGTTAAAGAGAAAGTTTGAAAACTTGTGAAGTGTAATGAGTTGTCTTGTACCTAACAAATGATGATGACAGCGGTGACTGGTGATGCATTGATGTCCTACTGGGCATCTTAATTAGAGACAATAATTAAATGGCTAACCTTAATTCTTTAGACCTCAACAGTCAGGGTGTGGATGTTACCGACAAAAAGTTAATTTTGTGTTTGGGATAACTTCCTTGTACATGCCACCAAACTTCACATTTTGCATAACAAACATTGACTATGTATAAGGAGCTGTCACAGTTAACAGTTTCAAGTAGTTATTAATTAAGTGGTCTCATCAAACTTTCAAATATCATATTATCTGAGCAGCTGCAAATAGAAAATGGGGACAAACAGAACCAGAAATGTTGACACAGACTATTTGAGTATTGCATTTTTGTCACAAATGTCAAAAGGGTCGAGCCTGTCTCCCAGTGCCTCTTACCCATAGAGGAGGAATAAACTGCACACAGTGGCAGTAAATAAAGCAAATTAAAGCGTCCTTTGAATTAAAATTGTGAATGGTTTTAACTAGATAATGAGAGCCTCTTAACAGTTAAGCAGTAAAGCAAGTAATTGCTTTTTCATGGACTTAAGATTTTGAATTTCTATCATGTGGTGAGACTAACAAAATCCAATCGCATGGATAGCAATTAAACTCTTCAGTGAACTTCTGACATGGTTCAGTTCCAAGGTAATCACATAACTTACTGTGATCCATACTTAATTTCCAGCCAGGATGTGGATGATGTTTTCTGTATGTAGTGCAGCTAAAGTTGTGTTAAAGTCATGTGCTGCTGGCCTGCACAGCACCTGCAAATAGGGATGCACAGATTGCTATATTCTGGGCCGTTACCAATGTTTTGGTATATTTAGTTTTTGCTGTTATTTATTCCCCTTTTGTGCCGGGTAAACAAAGACATCTTCATTAAAAAAGAATAACTGAGCTGTCATTCAGGATTTCATTACACTCTCTTTAAATGTGCACAAATTCAGTCATATAATTTATGAACTTTAATATAACCTTCTTTCACTTTTTTTTATATATATAACTGCTTCAAAAGCCTTTTCAGCTGCTAAACAACTACCTCCTCAATGAAAAGTAATTTTCAGTACATAGCCCAACAAAAATATTCATTTTGTGTAACATTAATTAAGTGTAAATGTAAGAAACACCGCTGATGAAAGTTTTGCAATATTTATAGATTTGCATTATTACAAACTGTGGCGACATTCCCGGAAAGAAATGCAGTATTAGGTTACTGTTAATGCAAACCAAACATTTCCTACTGCTGCTGCTTCACTTTAAAAGCATTTAACTGGAAAAAAAATAACAGTAGTTAATTTTTATTATGAAGTAGTTACAGGAAATGCAGCTTGAACTTGACTCTGATCACTATTGTTCATCAAAAATGAGTCTACAATACAAAACAACGGTCATTTTCGTCATTTTTTTTGACAGCGGATCAGTTTGAAATATTGCAGGGAGTAATGTAACAAGAAGGAGAAGACACATGGAGCTGTTAGATGAAGAGCTGCAGGCGACAGGCTGCACATCTCCAACTTCTCAGCGAGGTTACCAACTACTTTCACTTTCGCTCTTCGCAGACTCATGCCGTGAGCAGCATTACATCAGATCACAGTTGCTCACAGAATGATGGAAAAAGGCCAATTATTTCCTGACTTCTTTATTAAAACGACAATAGTGTATTTTGCTACCCCCCAGTATTCTGAGACCTGTAGTATTAAACCACATTTGCTGTTAGCACCAATAAACAGGTTGTCGCCAAATCGACCACGACTCAAATCTAATGGATTGCCACTTTAAGAATTGTGTTGTATTGTTGTAAAGCCTGACCCCGGAGGCACTGCAGAGAAGGACATGTTATTTTAATGTGGCCTAAGAAATAATAGGTTTGTCTCCAATCTGTGACACCAGAGCTGGGCCAAATACAGGAGGGATCCAAGCAATGCTTTTGGTTTCCTGCTGTTTCCATTTTTGATCCGGTCTGAGTCACCCCGTGACCGCTTCCATATGGCGGTATGTCCAGCAGCAAGAACAGATTGCATTACTGGACTGGTCACAGCGAATGGTTGCTGCTAACAAGTTGCTCTCCTCTCTGACCCCTGTTTGTGAGTGTGTTGCTGTGTTTGCCCATGCGGCTACATCGATGTGTATTTGTGTGTGTGTGTGTGTGTGTGTGTGTGTGACCCTATGTGACTTGTTTCCAATAAGGAAATGAAATCCATTGTGGGATTTTTTTTTCCCCCCACAGCGAACCATTTTCTTTTATTACTTCACCTGCACTTCCTTGAGCCACTGGGTGTGCTCCCACGCCGCAACCAACTCCCAGACAAGCATCGGCAGCATCTATCTTGTAGACAGAAGTGCTGAGTGGCTATTACTTCTCAGCAGACCACATAAAAACCACAGCAATTAAACGCTATTGGGCCATTCGACTTTGTCCTCTTAGAGGAAAAAAAGTGAGCGAGAGAGAAGAAAGGCAGAGAAGAAAGTGAGGATGAAAGCCAGAAAAAGAAAGACTTCAACGGATCTAACAGAGAGAAAGATTTTTATGTCGGTAGTTTGAAACGGAGAAGGAGGAATTAAAGAGTGTGAAAGTAGCTGTGAAATTAGAGCGGATGAAATACAGTACCTGTTCTCAAAGGGACATGAGCGAGCTCTTTAACTGAGGTACAATGGAAAGTAAAAGTAGAGCGCGGCATGGGAGTTACCGTAAGGTCTCCACTTTTAACTAGATTTATAGTTTAAGTGATTCTGCTGGAGCTGCATTGTTGTTCCGCCCTCCAGAAGGAAGCTTAAATCATATTCTGTGCTCCTCAGACTGCTCAACTGAGAAACACTTTTTGAGTTATGTCTTTATCTATTTTTCAAAACTGAGGGAAACGGCTAAGACAGGCGAGTGCCAATGCTGCTGTACATCCTGTACAGTATAATTCTAGCCATCTGTGTATGATGTGCGTTTACTTTTGGTGACACATTTATAATCTCCAGAGACAACACGGGATCTGAGAGAATTTTTAACCAACCAAAAGTGGATACAAAGATAAAATTATATGGGATGTCGACATGGATTAAAACGGATGTTGGCCAGCTACTCGTGAGGAATTTCACATTTCCTTTACCAGTAAACTAAGGGCAGAAAAGCCAGCAGCACAATATGGTTTGAAATGTGCTCTATTGAATTGTCAATTATGATATATAATAATAGTAATAATAACAATATAGGTAATAACTGGTTAGTAAAGTATAAACCTAACCCTTTCTCCTGGAAATCAACAACAATTTGCATTGTTTTTGCGTTTTTCACCCAATCTTTTTGCCGACAGAGTTCATCACGAGCAAACTCAGCAAATATAAACTAAACTTTGAGCAAACAACGCTCTGTTTTTCTCAGTGTGATGTAGTGACAGCATTATTGCGAACGCTACAGTCAATCCCGCGACTGTTGTCGCTGCCACAATGGAGGACCGTCCCCATTCATCACCGCCTGTCTACGTACGTTCCAGGCAACTAAAAATAAACGTCTCCAATCTCTCGGTAATCAGGGCGGGGATGTAGGTACACGGTGCATAAAAAGCATGACGAGAAGTGAACTAACGCTGAAAATTACAAATGGCTGCCTGTCTCATTACCCAAGCAAATCACATTAGGTATCCTTGGAAAGCCTAATATAGATGCTGCACTGTGTGGCCCTCTCTCTCTCAATCAGTCTTTCTATCCATCCTTCTCTTGATATGTCCCTCTTTCTCTTTGCTGGCCCTTTTCTCACTAACCTTCTTTCTCTCTTCTTGCCTCCCTTTCACTTTTTGTCCCTTTGCCTTTCTGTACTTCGGTCTCTGTCTCTGACTGAGCCGCTCTGTCTTTGTCACTTTCTCTCTCTGCTGACCAGACAGATATATTCAAATGGAAGCTAAGGACAGAGTGTTGCATTATTCAAACTCCTCACAGGAACGAGTGTTTGGGAACAATGACAGGGAAATTCCCATTAAAGCAAGCCATTTGCTGAGACAACAAATCCTAAGGCCACAGTAAAGCCAACAAGTTAACACATTCACATGTGGGACACAATCGTTTTTGTCACAGAAGCATCTGTTTCTAACTACCAATCATATATATATTTTTACTAGAAGACTTAGGAGTAGGGAATAATGGATACAGCATAGTATCACGATATTTTGAGAGTGGCAATATTGTAGTGATACACAGAGGTCAAGTATCGATCTTCTATTATATACACTATTAACCTCTTAACAATCAGACGGCTGCTAATCTGTCTTTCAGAGGTTGTAGCGGGCTCAGTCTTAAAGCTAGAGTAAAGATTCAGGTATCATATTAAACTAAACCTAAGGAATCCATTGCAACCATGTCATGTTAGCTTGTCGGGAAGAACGCTTCATAACGGTCCAAAGTTACGCAAAATTTTGGCGAGGAAAAACTGGCATGCCCATTTTCAAAGGGGTCCCTTGACCTCTGACCTTAAGATATGTGAATGAAAACTCTGAGGTGAACAGAGTGAAAACTGTATCTTATTAGATAAAACAGATGTTAAAAAAGCATAATTGGCAGTTAAAAAGGTAATGAATTGCAATATATCGCAATATTATCGCAATATTATCGCAATAGTCAGCATATTGCAAAATGTTTAAAATCGCAATAAGATCTTATTGTGACTTAAATATCGTGATAATATCGTATCATGATTCCCATCCCTATTATGCGTATACGTAACCAGCAAAGAACCAGTTTGTCCTCTGGGAATTGGTACATTTTTAGCACCAATACAACTGGCTGGGTGTATCAAATGACCAAGATTGACACCTTTGAGTTGTAACCACACAGTTTTAGTGTTGGCTAACATGTGCTGTGAGATCAGGGGGCAAAAACTGAGTAGCCAGTTACAGTAGTTGGTGAGCGTTAAGCCTGCGGTGAACCTCAGTGGAAATACCTGTCACATCACAAACTTAATGTGGAAAATCAAGGGACTGGAACCAATATCCTGGATATAGCCAGGCTGGCTTACAGTACAACACACTCAGATGGAGCCCTCAGAGGGACCGACACGGGATCAAAGCAATGTACTGCTGTGGTTGGGCACAGCAGCAAAACATATTTTAGCTCCTAAAAAAAAGGCCCACCTAAAAAAAAAAATGTATATCCGTGTATGATCACTATAATTTGAATATTTTGAAACTTATCTATGCAGCCAGACTCAGTTGACAGTTGACACACACAAGTGCGCATGGGACACCGACCTGCAACGATTTATACGTGTTACAAACAGTACCTTTAAACTGATATTGATTTTTTTAGGTGGGCATCTCTTTTAGGTGGCTAAAATATGTTTTGCTGCCGGCCCCGTCCACAGCACTGTATTGCTTTGCTCCTGTGTCGGTAATCCTGTCTGCTTCTCCAAACTGGGGGCATACCGACCGTCATCTACTGTAGATAATACACTGACTATGGATAAGAACCTCATACAACCCCACTTCAAAACACCCAAACCATCCCTTTAAAGTTAAGTAATATAGGGTGTGGCTGAACGATCTGCTTTAGAGAAGTGCTGCACTTTTTTTCACAGTAACATTTGTGTTAAGACTAGGAAAGCACTTTGTGATTATACTTTCAATTTTACTCCTTTTTTTCAGAAAATTTATTCCACTGGGTCTTTATGTTGAGCCAAATAAGCAAATTGTACTTTGCATACTTTTGCATTTGAAATATCCTCATCTCAACATATGCAATGTAAGCATAATTAATTCACGAATAAATCAGCTCTGTATTGAACTGTGGCATCACCTAACATTTTGTTACCAAAAATATTGAAGGACACAAGCTGATTAATTGTGGCACTCTTTCTGACCTTCTGACATAGTGATCTGTTTAGACCACAGGGAGGGAAGTCTTGTGATTTTATCCAATGAGAACAAACATTTTGCCAATAGCCTTCGGCTATCTCGATGTGCAAGTAAGCACACTGTTTCCCCCGGCCAGATCGATGTTTCTCGATTAGGCTGCGCGGGCCAAAACGAATGCAGCAACTTTCCTATTCGTCAGCTACACGGACCCATTTTCATTTAACACATGCACACATAAATATGCAGAAACGCACTACCATGGGCACACACACACACACACACATTAAACACAAAAAGACAAACTGATGTCACAGACATCAGCGACACACAGACATCATTCGTCTTGTGGCATTTAGCACAACCGTCAAATAGTGTAGAGCCCTGCTAAAAATCAATGTGCATTTGCAACAATCAATGGCCGGGTTCCTCTGAGAACTAATTAGAGAGGCAAACATGCAGCGCCGCCTCCTTCCTCCCTTCTGCCTATCACTGCGAGTTCCAAACTAAGTGCTTCTCCACCGTCAGGGTCAAAGCAGAGTTTAATACAACAGTGATATTTGCATGCAAGGCTCAAATAAATGAATAAATGTATTTATAACACATGGAAATTAATTGAAAAATGTATATCAATGATGGAGAAAGGTCATGTTGTGCCTCTCGTGAAGAAAACAAAGGGCTTTTTATTACTTTTAGTGTGCGGTCTTTTATGTGCGCCTATACTTATTTATTATGTGAAATAAAAACACGATGAGACGCAGGCTTGAACATGCTGGCGTCTTCACTTATTCCCATCTCCAGACTCCATGCTGCTAGTCACAGTAGCATCACATATACACATTACACTTCCGCTTTCCCTTCACAATAAAAGCTCAGTACTGCATTGTAGTCTCTAACAGGAAGCAAGTCAGACTTGAAGTGTTTCACTAACAATCCACTCAATAATAAAGGTTACATTACTTTAACTATTATCTACAGTTAAAGTGTAGATAATAGTTAAACTCCAAGTCTTGCTCCAAGTGACACTTTGTCCATACGTAGCACAAGAGAAGTGATCGCACAATTACTTGGTCTGGCTCCTGGCATACCATTCGGTCCACTATTATTAAAAGGCCTATGAGCATTGAGTGCAGCCTGAAATCCTCTACAGCAGTGGTTCCCAAACTTTTTCATGTCAAGGACTCCTCAACTGACATAAATTAGACCACGGACCACGGATTCTGTCATTGTGGTACTTATGGATGGAATTATAGTGCAAATAAATGAATCCCCTTTTTGCTGGGTACCCCCTGAAGGATCCTCTAAAAGGACCCCACTTTTAAAACCACTGCTCTACAGATCTTCTTTAAAAAGGATCAGTGTGTAGAATCTGCCGCTTCCTAACGGTGAGGTTGCAGATGGCAACCAACTAAAACTTCTCGCATCTCCCATGTATAGGCCTGACCCGAATTCTACGAAGCTTCGACCGTTGCCATGGTATTTGACTTCCGATCACTATGCAAATGCTTCGTTTTTTGTTTTTTTTTACTTTTTAAATATCACAATGATTCCTATTATCAGGTGATTATACACTAAAGAAAACAGTTATTAATATTATATTCCATTTATATTATATTCCAGTATCCCCCTAAATGTTACACACTGGTCCTTTAAACTAATTTAGTTTTAAACATTAAAGCAAATTACGTTTAGAAGATGATCAATAATAAACCCAGTGAATTTGTTTCCATGCACTCTGTCACTTTTAAAACTTTACTCTGACAAGTCTCAGTTAAGCCACCATCAATGGAGACGGATGGATTACAGACTTGCTCGTCTCCTCTTCTGAGCAATTAGTCTGAATTAATGTAGATCACTGAGTAACACTAATAATGAGTAACCTCCCTTTCCTTGTTAGACCCTGCAAGTGTGAATCAGGCGCTTGTTTTCATCATTATTAATATGAAGTGGGTTCATTGGATTGTTTGATGTGTTGGATAATTACTCATTTTGACGACGCTGAGAGGAAATGTCGAATAAGACAAAACTGGTGAGGTTTTATTAAGATAGAGATGAATTTTCTCTGTCTATTTATCTCCTTTACCTATATATCCTATATCTTCTGATCTATCTACCTAACTCCCTTTTAAATCCCTATCCAGCTGCAAACAATCATACCTTCCCATCTACAGTAGTATCAACCTATCCCTCTCGGTGTATTGCTCTACATTAGACGGCGCAGTGACACAAACAGACACACTTGAATCAAATGAGCCAGAGACTATGCTGCAAGGCAAATCATGCGGTGTGGAGTCATCACGTTATACTTTGTTAATTCCTGACAACTCTGAGAGGGCTCGTCTGCCCAGGGCCGTCTCTGCAGCTAAAGAAAGGGCTGTAAATGCAGTTTCTGTTTGAGGGGGCAGACAAAGAGGTGTGTGTCAGGTATTATCCTTGGGTTTAATCATGACTATTGGGTCTGAAAAACATCAGCCTGATAAAAACTGACAGGCGGTTGGCAAGCAGGTCAGGATATTGAACATACTGTACCGAAATCATTGGCTGAAAAGAACTGAACCTTGCGACCTGCTCAATGCTGAATGGGAAGGTGACACACAAACTAAGTACAGATGATATACTGCTGCGGAAGTGGGAAGTTAATACATTACCTCATTGGAGTCAGCTACACAGTAAACCTATTGTAAGAAGAGTAATAGTGTCTCTAGATCATTGAGATATGTGGCGCACAGTGATTGGCAGAGCCCCCTAAGGTATGAGCTCCAATGCTAATGTGGCTAAAGTGGGGTATCCAGGGAAACAGACAGACAGCAAATGGGCCTTGGCTTATCTGGAAAAATGTCTAGCCGAGCTTCACACAGAAAACCCAAGCTGTGATGATGTAGAGGGGGTTCAGAAGACCAAGAGAAAGATGTATGCAGCAGCCTCAATCAAAGGATCATTACTATGTGCATTGAAAAGCAAAGAGAATGATTTTCTTTTCATGTCCTTTAGTATTTACAGGTGTCATGCTGAGTTGCCTTTCGTTGCCGTGTGTGAATACATTTTTGCACACTTTGACTTGCAAACGCGCTCATACATAAAGAGAGGGAGAGTGCATTTTATATTTAGGACAGGACTGAACATTATGCACAAACACACACACACACACACATACGTACATGCACAAAGATATGCTGCAGCATGCATCTGAAAATGCAACTCACCTTGAGAGCTCCAAGCGGGGTTGATCCTTTCAGTGTTGGTCTTCTGGGCTGCAGCTGTCAACATAAAGGAGAGATGTTGTGGATGTTTTAAACGCTGTTTTGTTGTTGTTGTTTTAAGATAACCTGGAGAGAACAGGGATACTAAATAATCAAATCACACTTCATTTTCCAAAAAATGTCATTTGGTTTGGAGAGACAAAAATACACAAAGACAAGACATTACATATTAAAAAAAAAAAAAAAAAACACCAGATACAAAAACTGCGTATCATCTCTCTGTGCTACAATTTATCCTATAATTGCTCTGACTAAACCCCATCCGCACAATCCAAACAAATATACACAATAACATATTAAGCAGTATCTCATGGCAAAGATGATGGAAGCTACAGTATTCAATAAGGATGCTAATTTGGATTTTTTTTTTTCCTGACCGATAACCGACCCTCATTAACCGATTATTAACCGTCAACCGACAAGATTAGTGTTTTGCATGCAGCGGTGCTGTTGTTTTAGTGCCTAACAAGCCACCCAGCTGCAACGATAAGCCGATGCACAAACAGGTTAAATCCATCATTTGTGCATGCACAAAATAAACAAGCTTTTTATTTAATTTTGAATATTTCTTTTAACCGTTTAACTTATTTTAAAATTCTTATTGCCGGTTAATGGTTAATTATTAACATCCCTAGAATTCAACATATAGCAGCAGGAACAATTAATTAATTGTAGGGCTGCAACTAACGATTATTTTCATTGTCGATTAATAGGTTGATTATTTTCTGGATTAATCGATTAGTTGTTTGGTCTATTAAATGTCAGAAAATGGTGAAAAATATCAATCAGTGTTTCCTAAAGCCCAAGATGACGTCCTCAAATGTCTTGTTTTGTCCACAACTCAAAGATATTCAGTTTACTGTCATAGAGGAGTAAAGAAACCAGAAAATAATCACATTTAAGAAGCTGGAATCAGAATTTTTAATTTTCTTTCTTAAAAAAACGATTAATCAAAATAGTTAGCAATCAATTCAATAGTTGACAATCATAGATAGTAGATACTTGTGACTCAAATCCATCTTCTAATGAAGCGTTATGAAGCTGTGTATTTAAATTGAAGTCATTGTAAAGCTGTGGTCCTGACGTCTGTTCAATTCCAATAATCATACTCACTGCGACTGATCATAAAATGTTGACCGACATAATGATCCATTTTAAATGTATTAAAGTGTCAAAAACAAAAGGATTTGTTGCCGCACTATCAGTCTGAAGCAATACTGTTCTGTTCCCTGCAAGCACGTTCTGTACACAAACATGCGGTCATTAGCATTTATAATGGTTTTGAAGGACACTAGAAATGACTCTCATTTTACACTTGAGACATGAGCCAGCGCTTGATGAAGAGCCTTGATAGAGTCAGTGGATGCAGGTGTGTGTGTGTGTGTGTGTGTGTGTGTGTGTCTGAGCTTTACAGGATATGACCTTTCCTGTTGCATAAGGCACTCGTTTTATGAGCTCCTTTCATCATCCTAATTAGGCAGCCATATTGTTCCAGCACTCAGACTTACAATCAGTGTTTGGTCAAGTTCAAGTGTTTATTAACCATAGGTTTAAAACGCCTGTGTAACATACTGCATGGAGGCATGTGCATTACGCACACACACATGCTCAGTTGCAGCTGTTATCCATCCCTCTGAGTGGTTTCAACTGAACCTGAGGTCCTACTGTAAAAATCCATACTCCGATTCACTCTGTGTCCCCATGTTACAAAACCCATCACATCCAGGTTATAATCAGCATTTCACGAAAAGTGTGATGGTTTGCTTTGTTCATAAATGTATGTCATTACCTCAGGGTCTTTAAAAGGTCAGACACAAGCCTGTTTATCTCTTATCGTCCGTAAAGCACAGCTACAAATAAACATATATATATAAAAAACAAGCTGCAACTGAAGTATTCACAAGGACTGAGACGGAGAGGAGTAGTGCTAAGAGGAAGTGTGGTTTTGCATTAAAGCAAGAACAAACAAATACTTCACATCTAGGTCAGCAAGATGGGATGTGATTTAGCTTAATGGTGTGTCAACATTCAGGGGGTTGTTTAAGAAACGAATACAGGTAGTTTACAATTGCAAAGAACAGGCTCCAAATTAGAAAACAAAGAAAATCAAAGCAGCACGGACGGAGTGCAATATTGAGCGCATCTGATTTCCCCAACTGTAGAATCTCACCAGAAGATGTCCAAGAAAGAAATTGAAAAATGCTGAAAAGAAGCCAAAGTTGAAGAGACATGCTCTGATTATTTTGGAAAAACAATACAGTTTTTTGAGAGTCTAGGTGTCCTGTGGAGCAACAGCTCACATTTTAAGAGTTGACAAAGCAAACCACTTTACTCTGCTGAAATTGAGGACTTGGAAAACAACACCGTCTAACTCAATCAGAGGGACGAAACCACAGAATCAGGCTGAAGCAAGGAAGATCAATTGTGAGATCTAGTTTCTCTTTAATGGCATAAGAGACTATACGGCAGAACTTCTCCTCTTTCGGTCTGCCGCTGTTCAGCCTTTTATACAGTATATACCATACATTTTATGGTACCTCTTTGTATCTGCTCTTGCTCTTGCATGTGTGTATACAGTATATTAGGGCTGTCAACCGATTCAAATATTTGATCGCGGTTATTCGCAAATTTATCATATTTTTTATCTGTTCAAAATGTACCTTAAAGGGAGATTTGCCAAGTATTTAATACTCTTATCGACACGGTATATTTATTATTGTAAATCAATCAAGAACACAAAACAATGACAAATATTGTCCAGAAACCCTCACAGGTACTGCATTTAGCATAAAAAATATGCTCAAATCATAACATGGCAAACACAACAGCTGTCAGTGTGTCAGTGTGCTGACTAAGACTTGCCCAAAACTAGATGTGATTATCATAAAGTGGGCATGTCTGTAAAGGGGAGACTCGTGGGTACCCATAGAACCCATTTTCATTCACATATCTTGAGGTCAGAGGTCAAGGGACCCCTTTGAAAATATCCATGCCAGTTTTTCATCGCCAAAATTTAGCGAAAGTTAAATTCAAAGTAGTCTTACGCTACAGTTTGGAGCATCAGCCTCCTTTGTGACAAGCTAGTATGACATGGTTGGTACCAGTGTGTTCTTTAGGTTTTTCTAGTTTCATATGATGCCAGTATCTTCACTCTAGCTTTAAAGCTGAGCCCGCTACAACCTAAAGATCGCAAGTTGCGTTAATGCATTAAAGAAATTAGTGGTGTTAAAACCAATTTGCGTTGACATGTTATTATCACGTTAACTTTGACAGCCCTAATATACTGTATATCCTTTTCATATAGTCTTTTGTTTGTTTGTTTATCAGACTAAATGCCATCTATTGTTCTGCTGCATTCAATATGGCACTGTGTGCCCAGCAAATCTGTCCCCATCTCTTTGTTTTGTTTAGTTAAAAAATATAAAGAAGAGCCTCTAAAATGACTAAAGGCATCAACAAGATAAATAAGGGAATTTACAGATGGTGATTATGAATTATAAATTCCATTGCAAATACAGAGAGAGAGGGAATAAGTGACAGTGCTGACATACATCCAGTCACATCTGCTGCTGTCCCAGCAGACAGCGCCTTCGGTGAGAGCGAGCGAGTGAGGTGGTGTGTGTGTCTGTGTGTGTGTGTGTGCGTGTGTTTGTGGTGGGGGGATTATTATTTTCACAGCTTTCAACCCATCACTCATTCATTCCTGGGGACATCCAACAGTTTGGAGGAGAGAGTGACAGAACAAGAGACGGAGATGAGAGACGCACAAGAGAGTGGGAGGTGAGACAACGTCAAAAATCAAAGCTCAAAAGAAGAGAAGATGGCTGGGTGATTTTCACACCATCCAAATCCCTGAAAATAGAAAAACACAGTGACACGTCTGCACCCACGATCGTACGACGGCCCACCATTTGGGCTCCTCACCACCATTAAAATCTGACACAGGAAGTAGACAGCAGCTGCTGCATGTGCAACACTTTACACATGTACTCCATGTGTCTGATAGCTGCCAAAAGTGCTGCAAAACACGGCGGCCGTGCTCGCCCACACAAACAGACAGTTCAAGTCATCGCCTATGCTTGTAACTAACAGGATGTGCACAGAGGAAGAGACAGGAAGAGAGTGATTAAATGATCAAAGACACACACAGAAATTATTAATTACTATGATCATTGAATTGGAAGTCTGCAGCAAAATATAAATACAGCTAAGTTGTGGTCCATCACTTCCTTAAACATTTGGGTCTTTACAAAATAGCAAAATATATTATGCAATTGTGAGAAAATGAAAGAGCTAATTTAATGCATATAGAGGGAAGACATTTATTTTTACAGTTAATGTAAGAGCTCAAAAAATTACTGTAAAATATGCACAAAAATCTGCATTTGAACTTTTTCGAGATAGAAACATTTTAAATCATCTAAAATGTCCAATTTGCATTAAATTATGTAAAATTCATTTTATCATAATTAGTCATCATCCTCTCAGGGAAGACACACTGTACTAGTTTAAAAGAGAAATGTTACAAAAGTTTACTTTCTCTGGTGGATGGATTCATTACCATCGTTGCCCTGATCATTCACACACAAGTGTACCAGCAAAGAGATGTAATTGACACTTTTGAAAGGGAGCTGATTGTAAATAATGCAACTTTTGAATCAAATGGCGAGTAATGAGTACCATATTGTTTTTTTATCAGAAAAAATTCTGACACTGATTGTGTGAGGTTAAGAAGTGCACCCCATAAGGTGTTACAGCGTATTGTCTAATACAGAAGGACGTATTACAGTAGCTGCTGATTATGCTGCAGATCATCCGCTTAAAAAGAAAAAACAGAAGTTTGAACTTTAAGGTTTGCACTGGATTTTTTTAAATTAATAATTTTCACCTGTTTTAGCATTTAAAATACTAATCAATGCAAGCGCTGACCAGAATGCTTTGACCAGTGCCGTGGCAATCGGCCTCCAAATCAGTATTCGTATGCTTTGTTTTTGTTTTGTTTTTATATAAGTATGTAATAATAAAGTATAAATCCCCAAATAGCCCATGAAATAAGGAATAATCCAACAACATTATTCATATTCAACATTAATTATTATTAGTTATTCTCAGACAGATATCATCGTTTGTTGTGTGTAGAGGTGTGTATGTACAGTCGTTGAATACCTTCGAATATTTCTCACTGAAGCTTCGAAGCCCAAAAAATAATTGTCCAAGTGGATGTTTGAGCCAGATTTAATACAATTCCCTCCAGGCGTTCTTAGATATCGCTTTCACAAGAATGGGACGGACGTAAGGTTACAGTGACCTTGACCTTTGACCTCCAATATGTGATCAGTTCATCTTAAAGTCCAAGTGGATGTTTCTGCCAAATCTGAAGAAATTTGCTCAACCCATTACCGAGACATCACGAGAATAGGACAGACGTGAGGTGACCTCTGACCACCAAAATCTAATCAGCTCATCATTGATACCAAGTGGATGTTTGTGTCAAATTTGAAGGAATTCCCTCCAGGCGTTCCTGAGATATCATGTTCACGAGAATGGTACGGAAGGACGGACAGCCCGAAAACATAACGCCTCCGGCCACGGCTGTCGCCAGCACGGTGACATGAAAACCAAATAGCAAGACTGATAGCATGCCATAACTCTGTATTTCTGTTGCTTTTATTTATTTATTTTTTATTATTTTTCTTGTCGTTACCTCATCCCCTCTCCTTCCCCCGCTAACTAAGGTGGCATGGTGAAGCTGAAATGTCACCGGAGCTGAAAGTATTGCACTATGCATATTTCCCTGGCCAGCTCCAGACCCTCTGTCAGGCGACAAACTTCTCAGCTATTTGTCCTCATTACAGAACAGCCTCCGACTGCCCACCTTAATTCCCCCTCCCGTCCCTCAGGGGGCTCTTTTCCACCCCTGCCTGGCATGAGTCATTTTTACGACCGCCACTTTGGCCCCCGTCGGCCCGGGCCGCCTATGCTTTAAACCCAGCTAGGCGAGTAAATCTGCCAGCTTTAATTAAAATAGCTTCTTTTGCAGCGCTTTCTCTCCCTCCGTCCTCTTGTCCCTGATGACATAATGGTGCTGGGAACTTCCCTCTGCAGAGCTGACTCAAAAGGACTGACCCTTGGAAAAATGTGTGTTGCACTATTTTATGATGAGTTGGCAAGAAATGAGCCAAATCTCATCCTATCTGCTCATCGTCCTGCTTTGACCCCGTTTCCTGAGTGAAAAGATAATTATGAAGGTCGCGCCTAAAGTGATAAGGAAGTCTACATGAAATCATTTTTAAAATATGCAACCAAAATCAATGAGCAGAAAACTTCTATGATGGTTTAATTGTGTGTGGAGTGACAAATAACAACCTTGCTGTCTTTCAAGGTCAGCCTTTCTTGGAGAAATAACGATTAGTGCGGCTGAATCAATGAAGCTCATTCAAGCCGTTTTCCTACAATATTGTTCAGGGACCAACTTTGGTGCCATTGATTAGCTGATTTATAGCTTGCATCTGTTCTCGGCTCGCGGTGAAAGTAGAGTCTCTCATTACAGGAGAACGATGGTGAAGAGAAAAGGAAGTGAAGAAGAGAAGAAGAGTACATTCAGCGTCTTAAAACAGATTTTTAAAAAGTTTTTGATGCTTTTTTTAATGTATCTACTGCATCAAATATGCTGGAAAAGCTCAGAACATCAATTTCAGCTTTTCCTTTATGCAGAAACATCAGTGAAACAACGGGAAGAATGCCATTTAAAGTCTTAAACAGTGTTGGGTTGTGAGGTCATTTTGTGGTAGTGGCCACAGTTAGAATTGCAGGTCACTTGTGATGTCAGGAGAACCGATACTTCAGTACCAAGTCGATGCCAAAAACCTGAAAATGTAACAGTACTCATTTTTCCTCAGGGTTCGAGACTAACAGCGTTCAGTCGTCCCGGGGACGATAGAAAATGTGTTTGGGACGCAGTAATTCACTATTGACGCATCCAGGGGACACACCCTATTTTTTACCTGATAATGCTACATTGCAGAAAACAAATCTGTGTTGAAATCGGCAGGATGAGAGCTAGTTAACGTTAGCTGTTAGCTCCGTGCAGGACTGTGCTGCTTACCGGCTGCCAACAGCTAACGTTAACTATCCCTCGTCTTGCTGAAATCAACAGGGAAGGTGCCATTGATTTACATTATGTGTTCAGGCTCTATTCAGTAAAAATGAGTGAATACTGGGCAAAGGTAAATTCTAACGTTATCATGATAATTATAGAGAGGTAATTATGACCTGTTTAACTTCCTAATAAAAACCAGTACGCAAACAGTAACATGTAAGTACATGGGATTTATTGTTTCACTTTTGTTTTTTAATGTGGTATCGAATTGGAATCGAGAATCGTGGAATTTCACTGGTATCGGTATCAACTACTAAATTTTCTGGTATCGAGACATCGCTACAGGTCACTTGAGACACGAAATCACTCTTTGTATTATCAGAATTTGATCCATTAGTTTGAATAGTCTCGAAGAGCTGTGTCAGTAAATTATTTTCATGCCATCCATGCGTACAGAGAGTCGTTGTACGTTTGCTCTACTGGCCCAAAAACAGAGGAAGCCTGAAAAACTTTTTTTGTCATATGCACCCAACAAGCAACCTACACTGGAACAAATGAGGCGCCATCACAGCACACAGTTCTTTTCATACATCCATGTCTTAGTGGCAATGACGTAGAGCTATTACCATTTTTTACATTTACACGAGTCATGTCATCTCTCAATCACTGATTGCACAACCCCATCTACCATCCTCCATCCTCTTCATCTCTCCTCTCCTTCTTTCCTATTTCCCCTCCTCTTCTTTCTTCCTCTCATAAAACAGTCACTAGCCGCACTGATACACCACCCTGCCTATTCCGTCTTTCTTTTCTTCTCCTCTCTTATTTCCTCTCCTTTCTTATCTGCCCCCCTGAAGGGGTTGTCTGTCTCCTAACCAGCTGAAGCCGGGCTTCCGCTGGTCTGCGCCTGGCCCCTATTATCAGAGCATGACAAGGAGCTGCAGTGTCAACTTGTCAGCCTAATAAACATCCTTTATGGCACCCGCCTGGGTGTGTTTTGAGGGGAGTCAGCCAGCCACCACGCAGTGGACCATTGATTTCATGGACGGCGCACAGTGCTTACACTTCCACCCGTCTATTATGCAGCAGACAGGCTGCAATTGTTTTGCCATGCACGGCCATACTTACGACACTCATACTCCTCGAGGCTTTCCGTTTAGTTTGAGACGTGGTTGTAGAGAGAAAGGCAGAAAGAGAGAGAGAGAATTAAAGGAGTCTCCAACGAAGGGTAAGTATGGCAGCACTCAGAGCAGCGGTGCATTTAATCATAGACTGCTTTTTCAGACCATTACATAAGACTTTTTGTAACCTTATTTGTGCAGGTCAAGGTCAATAAGGCTTTCATATTTTCTTTTTCTCCCCAATCTAATTCCTTCTTTGTTTCAGTGCTGGAAAGTTGAGGGGTCACGCAGATGTTGAACAAGCCATTCAATCACTTACAAAAGTAATCACTCTTTTTTTTTTTCTCCTGCGGCACTTCAGCTATGCTGAGTAGCTGGAATCATCAACTGTTCCCGGATTCAACTGAGAGGACGAGAGAAAGAAGAGAGAGACATGGAGGAAGAGTGAGACAGTCCACCACAGTTGAGCATGACTGTATCACTAGTTCAGCACCGAGGACAGCAACATTTCTGGACTACCAATCAAAGAGCTGAGTCTGAGCCAGCGAGCCAAAATCCAAATTTGCCTCTTTAACCTTTGTCCACTAGCATGTTATAAATATTCATAACAGGTGGGCAGGCAGATATGTCATCTTAGCAAGCAGGCAGCGTAGGCTCACACTGGAAGTTCATTAATATCAAACACAGGTGTGAAAAATGATGAAATATTCATCTATACTTCATAAAGCATGGACCAGACATGTGCTGTTTTGTTTTTCGAGCTATGATTCAGCCACTGGATGTTTCCAACATTAATAACAGATGTGAAACCTTTTGCAAAGCCTTTGGTCTTTTCTACTGTTATTGCTTCTGACAGTAAAAAAAAATCTGTCGGCTAAAAGCATAATGTACCGCAAAGCCAGTGCCTGAATCCAGTGAATGTTCACAGGGCTTGTTTATTGATCGATAATCAGTGGCAAACAGGTCACCTTGGTTACATCAGTTATAGCAACCTAAATGATCATTTTATATCATGTTGATCTCCAAGTCGGTTTGATAAATACACGGGTTGTATTTGAGAGGCTGTTAGGAGCAGGGTAGCTACTTTGTATTATCAACAACCTATCGGGAACAAGCGAGCGGAGGTCACATTCAGTCTAATGCAGCTTTGATTGTATTTGCTATCTTTTGAACTGGCCGTCTGTCACGATACAATGCGATCAGCAATGCTGGAGAAACAGCATTACAGAGCTTTGTGAAGCCACGGCAGTATAAGGCAGGCAAACCTGCCAACCCATAAAACTGTCAGAGCGACCTTCACTTACCCTCAGTATTGATGGTCCAATCATATAGAGAATATGAATTAGTACCTTCGGGGATTTCTTAAAATGGGGCATAATTCTTGGGTATGTCTAAAGAAAGAGGAATAAATCATATTGTGACTTTATGGCATCGCCCACAGAGGCGAAGAAGATGAATTCCAAAAACATGTTTCTCTCACTCCTCCCAACTGTATGAGACGTCGTGGTCAGAATAGTGATTCGACTAGACCGACTACATACACTCAACACATAAAAAACAAATATGTCTTGTCTGTATGGGGATGGGGCATTTCAGAATATAAATTTTGATGTTGAATTGCTGGTGAGCATCTCAAGCATTCATCTTAAATATCCATGGCTGGGCTCAAAAGTTCGGGCTCCCCTGAGAAAAGCACAACAACAGCTTTACACAATGTTTCCCAGCTCCTGTTCGGCTCAAATGAAATGATTGGACAGGCCTATTAAAGTCCTACAGATATCGGATTTTTACTTTCTTTTGTCAGAGCATTTGATTTATTGATTGCTGTCGGGATATAAAGAGAATTTCAACAAATATAACTAAAATGTTTTTGAAGAAGATTAACAACTCCAGCTTTAATTAAATGACGGACCACATTTTAAAACATTTGGCAAACTTCTTTAAAAGCAGTGAATTGAGAAAAAAACAACTCACAAAATTAGTTTCCATCCGGCTATTTAAACTGAATTTTCAATTTGTGCATAAAAATACCGGAGTTGAAACGACAGAAATTTGAAGAAATATCACAAAACAGTTTTTCTCCACTTGGCTGAGGTGGATGTATGAAGTTGGTGTATCAATAAACAAAATGCAAATAAGTGCAATGAAAACAGACAAAGCAAATCAATCATGACAAACATTAAGTATGTGACTTCATCGCTCCCAACTGAGAAGCAAAAATGGCTGCAGACGAAAACATCAGATTAGTGCGGCGCGATGAAGAGACCATAACCTTCCTCAAATTAATACATACAACAAACAGAAATGCCATATTTCCTGGCTTTCCCTTGATTCACATTTGACTACTTGCCACAGTTTGGTAGATTTTCTCAGGTTAAACAAATAAGGAATCCACGAATATAAATCTAAAAATCACAAAGTAACAAAAGTAAAAATCAAAACACTTTTTCACTAGAAAGTTGTTTTGCATTATATCATCTGTGCTACGCTGTATGAAAGCTTTATGAAAACACTGCCAGTGGCTCTTCTCTCTCTCCCACTTTGTTCAGCTTTCTATTCACCGTCTTTAGCTGTTCCCACTATAAATAGATGTCAGTGTCCATTACTGTTTCTGGACTTCTAAAAGACCCTGTTGTACTTTCCAAGCTCTCGGTATCTCTGCTTTCAGACACTGGATGTACCCTACAAACTATAATATTTTATTAGTATATTATTTAGAGTTTCCTTTGCAGAGTCACCGTCACAAATTAGTTGGAGAAATGTACTTTCTTTTGGAAAATGGTGCGCTATAATGTACAGTAAGCAATTTGTATTTAATGGGGTAAAACATGCAAACAAACGTTCTTTTTAGACTTCTGTATAAATCGATGAGCATGAAAAATAAATGTCTCTGTCTTTGTTGGTAGAAATTACTGCAGGGCTGCTACATCTATTATTTGTATTATCAGTTCATCAAAAAATACCAGAATCAAGGTTTTATCTCAAGATTTCCTTCTAACAAAATGGAACAAGGTATTTATTCTGCTACAACAATGAAGTTGTTAATTATGAATTTAAAAAAAAGAGATCCTAGTCTCCAAAAAAAATTGAATCTGGCCTCAGCCTATTCTTTAGATTAGACCATTGTTTCACCAATGTATCTTTTATTTTTTTATATGCACCAATCCAATACTGTTATCGGGCCGATACTGACTCAAATAGCTGGATCGGGTATAAAATGGGGCCGATCTATTAAATGAAATTCTGTGTTTACGTCTGATTACACGTGCATGTACGTGCATGTACGTGCATGTAGACCACATAGCTGAGGGAGCAAACAACACACGTCTGTTTGGAGGTATTTCACGCTTGCTTTTAATAATAAAAAATAAAAATTAAGTAAATTTATCTGTCTATTTATTTGTTACATTTTGCTTTACAAAGTTAGGAAATCAATATTTAAGTCAAGCTTGTTGTTGCCTTACACATAAAAGAATGATCCCAGTCATTTCCACACAGTGAGGCATACAGCTTATTGATTTAACACTGGTATCGGATCGGTACTCAGTATTGGCTGATACCCAAAGCCCAGGTATTGGAGCTTTTATCTGTTTTAATGTTGTGTATTTATTTTTGGGGGGTGGAAGGATGACTGACTTTTCTGCTATTTATCACAGCATTAAAGAGAAGGCAAGCAATGAGTCTGCATGGCACATTACGAGTCAAAACATTTAGTTTCATCCCCTGCACAAAGGGGATCTCTTATGACTCATATAATACGCTTTGAATATTGATATAAAAGAAAATCTCAGGCCACCACAATGGACTTACATTATAGTGTTTGGAAGAAAAAGGGGAAAGGGAGGATGGCTGAACTAGAAAATCTGAAAGGCTTTTTGTAGGCTGCAGTGCCTGTTCCTCCTGTAATTGAATGATTCTGAATGTGGTGATGCATTATCTATGATTATCAGGCACACGGACTGAATGTAAATAGGTAAATAAAACACGGACGTCAGAAACCAGGTACATGCAGTACTTGTCACGACACAAATGTGAGAGCAGTGAGTAAAACAGCACACACACACACAAATAATCCTCACGTAAATGTTTTGTGTACAGTAAATTTGTATTTTGACAGTGTTGTCAGAGTGAGACAGTTTGGTAATCGCAGTGACGGGACGGATATTGGATTTAACTGAAATGCATAACAGATGACATACTCATTTATCCAGAGTGCTAGAAGCCCCACTCATGCCTTAAATGAAACATAGAAACACACACACACTTACATGCACACACATACATGCACACTCAGCCTGCCATGAGTGCAGAGGTGTTTGCTCGCACATCACCTGAATACTGACAGATAGCAGCAAGGCAGCAACAAAAGAGATCATTTATGTTTAATCCGAAAAACATCATGCTTTTCCATTTATTTCACATCTTTCTCCAAAAATCCAGATGTGCGCTACTTCCATTTTATTTGGCCATGAAGAGGTTCTGCTCTGACTGCACTGATCCTCCCCATCGATCTCTGCCAGCTCTTCTGTCAGACAGAGCCTTCAGGTTTTTGGTCTCATTCCTGATCAAGGTCTTTTCTCGCCTGGTTGCCCTCTTTGGTCAAATGACTGAATAATACGGCTTTTTTTTCTTTTGATTGAAGCTCCTTGTGAAATACTTTAGCTTTGCAAACTATTTACACCGTGCAGCGAAGCTACCACCACACTGTCAAAAAATCCACAAGCTTTTTTCTTTTCTTTTTGGCTCCTTGGTAAAGGTTAAGCTCTGAAATAAACAGATCTTGTATAGACAGACAGATCTGTGTTTTCCTCTACGTATCATCCTGACTTGAACTGGCCTCAGGTAGACTCAAACCAAAATGATGCAACTGAAAAGAGACCAATTGATTTTAAAAAATACCCACTTTCAAGGTCAAGGTAATAATGTGTCGACACAGTAATGAAAATAAATGCTCATTTAGAGTTGACCCTTCGCTAAGTCCCGCCCCTCAAACGCAGAATGGCCAATCATCTGACCAGGGTCTGACAGCTACCTGGCTCTGCTCCATAGACTCTCATGATATCGTTACAGATTTTCTTCATTTTCAGGCTGGTTTTATGGGTTTCGAGCAAGTCGCGGTTACACGTTGTGCCTGGTGCACGTGTGATAGTGATAGTGATATACTGAATGTACACTAGGGATGTCACAGTGAGGACATTTTCCCACCGGTTAATAAACTTGTGACAACAACGGTGTCACCGATTACACCGGACATTTTACAAGAAAAGATGCTGGTCAATATATGTAGAGCGCTTACTTTGATCTTTACCGTCTAATGGCTGTGTGTCTGGCCTCTCCGGTCGAGCTTTCGCTGCGAGGCTGCAGGTTTCCATCCGGTATCAGTGCGCCACGCACGCCGGCTGTAACCACTCTGCACGTTGATCGCCTCATTAACATTATGGTTCCCTTATAGCATTGGGTTTAAATCCCAAATATTGCCAAATAGGTGCTTTTGCCTTTTGCTCTGAAACCAAATCCTCCGCCATCGTCTTGTCTGTCAACTCTCTCTCGTCTCGTGTGTGAAATACGACTCCTACTACTCTGTGCCGAGAATTTCACTGTCAGTTTGTAGTGTCCATTGTCCGACTATGTATTGATAACAAAGTGCTGATACACTAAAATGAACTAAATGGGTTTTATTTCGATAAAAAAAAAAAAAAAGCAAAACAATGGTGGGCAAGTAATGTAATTGGGGTATGCCCGAACACCGCGTAACACCAGTAATACAGACAACCGCGGTACGCCAAATGTATCTCATGCTGCTTTTTGCTTTGTAATGATTGGAACAGTGAATAAAGACCTACCCGGTTTTACAGGAACAGCGTTGTTCCTTCATGTCATTGTCTTCTGTCTCGATCGCCAGCTGATGTGGTGGTTCACTTTTACACATTGATCTGTAGGCTTTAGCTTCTACTTTTATCTTTTTAACCTGTTTTCGCTGCTGAATCAGTTTTACATCCTGATATATCCTTCAAACACATATTGTAGACAGTTCTGTCTGCTTCTCTCTGAAATCGCTTGAAATTTTGTATTTAGTAATAATATTTATGTACAGCTTGACGGAGTAGCAGCGGGGGGCGGGGCTTAGCGAAGGGTCAATTGAGAATTACAACTATAAAAGACAGGAAAAGTCAAAAGGATGCACACAGAGTTACTGTGATTTCATAAGTTAGAAGTTATAACTAAAACACAACCATATTTTTATCGAAACACAAAAGTGAGTTTTCATTGGGTTACATATTTTCAGGCAGGCAATTTGGCAGAAATTTGTCAGGCATATGTTTAGAGGTTCCCTTCTATAAAGGTTGAGTCATCACTGACCAACAATCTGTCATCCAGTCAGCCCTTTAAAAAAGGGTCCCAGATGTATATCCGTTTTAATTTAACAAAAGCTTGATGAATGGCTCTTTTGACATTGTTAAACTAGAGTTTCATTGATCTGAACTGTTGATTTATTGATTGACAGGATGATTAATGAGCCCCAGGGGGTTTAATCAGGTTACAATTAATCTTGGCCCGTGTTGACGACAGATGTTATGAATATTGTGAAATATTGCCTCATATCTTACAACTTTTTGTCATTTATGAGCAGAAATTTGCTTATGTGTGCTTACAATATTACAACCATGCTAAACAATCCCTGAGTTATTGAAAACAGAACTAGAGAGGTGCTGTCGCTTGTTCTGAGTTTGTGCAATCAATCACTTTGTGGCAAGATGCCACTTTAATCAAAGGCTGGATATTTCATTTAGAGCCATACGCTTCATATCCGGTACCCTCCGAAGGCCAAAAATGAGATGACTTAATCCTGAAGCTGTTACATTGACAGTGATTAAGGGGCCATCACTGTTGAAATGCCCACAGCAGGTCAGTTTTATGGCCGATGTGGGCCTGATGCAGAGTGTTTATTTTCAATTAACCGACAAAGAGTAGCTCCTGAGTTTTATTTGTTTTAGAATATCTGGCTGGTTCAAGGACGTACCGGTCACAACATTGGACCCAATTCATCCGTTATGATGCTCTCATATTATTCACACAATAGCATTTCAAAAGCCAGCCACATGTATTTGGCTCCAACCTCCAACCAAAAAGACAAAAGGAAACACCACCGCAGAGCAACACAGGCTCTGGCCACACGTTGATCCTCTGAGAGCAACACAAGATCAATGGGAGTGCTTTTTTTAAAACAGCAGGGTTGTCCTCCAGCCAGAGGAAGAAATGATCTATGTAGATCTCATTAGCCCCCTATGATGACAGACGTACGACCAAATGATTAATGGCCAGCTGGAGAAACAGGAGAATTATTGACGTGACCTTTAGGGATGCCTCTGTTCAGGAGCAAACGCACCGACATGTCTTCCGCAGAAATGATCGACTTTGACATTTCCATCTTTTTCTCTTTTGCCTCCCTCCCTCCACCTCTCTCTCTCTCGTTCTGTCTAGAAAGCAGTGCAGGAAACCCATAACACAATATTGTCTGCCCCGGTCGGTTTTCGTATTTTCGAATATCAAGAATATGCAGTGAAAGTGCACACGGGGTTCCTGACATTCTGCGCAGGAATTGATATTATTCTGTCCGTGTTACAATAGTCTGTCTGTATTACTCTGTATTCATAATGTCCATAAAAGTGTTAAATTCACCTTTAATGAAACTGCGGTTGGATGGTCATCTGCCAATTGGATTTTATGGACACAGCCTTTGTGGGGGGAAAAAAAAAGCTGTGAAAGTCAATAACGGTAGACGGTGTCATCTCAGATGATGAGGTTTTAATGATGGGGAGCCATCCAGTCACCTTTCCACAACCCCCAGAGATAAAGGACCACCGGCGGCGAGCAGGAACGTTGAAGGAATTAATTCAACATTTTGTGTGCATGTGTGAGTGTGGTGGAGGCAGTGATCTGCAGACAAGCGATGTAGATAAGAAGCCAAAAAGAAAGGAGAGGAGGAAAGGTGTGGGAGGAAGACGCAAAGGAGAAAGAGATGACACAAGAGGATGATCTGTGATGTATCTTTTCTGTATACTTCCATTATTTACATGAAAAATGGCCTAAAAATGAAAGGAGAGGGGGGGAGGTGGAGGAGAATAGAAAGATGCAGAGGAAAACGGCATGCAAGGACGGGAGGAAAGAGACAGATGGCAGATAGAAGGGCCAAAGACCAGCAAAGATGAAGATGAGGAAAATGGCAAGCAGCATTAATGAAGGAGGAGTGGAGGGTGGGAAACCCTCGCAATTAATTGGTTCGAACGAACACAGATGTTTGCATTTTGCCTTCGGTTCATGTTACCTCCCCACTTTCTTTGCCTCCTCCGGCGGGCCAGATCATAATCGATCGGGGGAGCTGCTGCCCGATTAATCCAGCTCACTTTGAACAACCTGGTGTGCCAGCCTGAAGTGGAGGGACTCCAGAGCACCAGGGCCATTGATCTGACTTGCTCCGTAGGAGGTGTATAAAATATTTTTAACGAGTCAATGCGCAAAATGCACATATACACAAAAATGAATCAGCAAAAAACAACATTTTCTAGTTTTTATCAATGCAAAAATATGCCTCTTCTGTTGAATTTGTTAATATTTGTTCCACGTTCTATAAACTGAGAGTAGACTGTGCATAATATTAAGATGCGGCTGTTATTGCATCTTACTTTCGACCTTTGTCTTCATTAGTATTTGACCAAATCTGCTTACTACAGCTCTCATGCAATGCCTGTGATCATGTAGCACCACTTAACAAGTGAGGAAATGTCAAGGTTGCAGGGAAAAGGTCTTGGACAAGCAGATTACTGGAGGAGCATATCAAGAGTTTGGATCACATTTTGCTCCACCTCTCGGCTCAACCAGTTTTTAAAAAATGAATAATACAGTAAAAGAAAGGATAGCATTAAATAAAGAACAGTGTACCCACCTCAACAGGACGAGACCATTGTCCAGAATCTAAACCAGCTTTAGAGAATAACTGAAACTAAATATTGAAACTGTGAAAAATTGTTAACTATGCTGCATATGAAGAGCAGATCATTGCTCAGACCAGCTCAGAATATGCAGCTGTGGATTCACCGATTCTGCGATTATAGAACGTATGATTTCACCAACAACACTTTGATTATACAGCCAGATTAGTCGCAGTGACCGACTCTTCTGCCAACAGTGTCTCAGTCTCGTCTTGCGCCGTGCACAGTCAGTAGGAGTGTGGCAGGCAGGAGGATGCTTCTCGCCGCAGGAGTGGGAGTTAATATAAAGTAATACACTAAGGCTGACCCCAATGCTTCAAAGCTTCAACCGTTGCCATGGTAATCAACGTCCAAATAGTTTTTATTTATTTATTTTCATACTTCCAAAATCCCAAATTGAACATTAAATAAGGAATAGTAATCCCACATTATTCATTACGCATCAAAATTAGGCTAATTATTATTAGTTATTCTTAGACGGATAGCGCTGTTTGTTGCGTGTGCGTGTGCGTGTGCATGTGTGTGCGTGTGTGTGTGTGTGTGTGTGTGCGTGTATGAACGCCACTGTCCCGGGTGCTGAAACGCAGGAGTGCAGGAGATTGATAGACAAACAGTCTCAACAAAGCCATATCTTTATGTTGGCATAAGCTACAGTCTAATTATTTATTTTTTGTTTATAAACGTACATATGAGCAAATTTGTTCTTGTGGGCTATCGCTGTAATTTATTTGATGTGATAATTGCACATTTTGTAGCTGTTTTCGTTTAAAGGCAAATCCTTGAAGCTCGATTTTATTTACTCATCTCTCATTAGACTATAATAGCAGAGTAAAGTACAATATAAGTAAATAATGGCCGCAAGTTTGAGGAAGGTTTGACAGCTTGTGTTGCCATGATAGGAAAATCATTTTCTAGCAGTTGTATATCTGACTGAGAACTGTTCCTGACGCTTGTAAAGAAGAGGTTCTCTCCATCTTTCTCAGTTTTCCTCTCTTTGTTTCTCTCTCTATGCATGCATTATGTGTGAGAGATTGATATAGTTGACCTACAGTGAGCCGCCTGTACCTTTTGGTGACGCAATCTCTGTAACATATAGACTCTAGTGCTGTCATTTATAGTTCTTAAAAAGAAAATTGGTAATTGAAATCGGCCAAGACAATAACAATAATTGCATCTTTAATATTTTTCCCGTAATTCTGCTGAAAAAACAGGCAGACCAACAAACCGAACTGAAAACATATAATCTACTTGGCGGAGGTAATGAGCAAACAAATTCATCAATCTATCCCTTAAAGGAACCAAACTGGAGGAATGTTTTGGACCATTAACTGCAAATCGAATATGTTCTGTAAAACATCTTGCAAAGACTGGTTTGAGAAGCCTAAATCCATCACAGCACATATTATTCTGTGTTTATTTTTGGTTCAAAGTTTTGTTACCAGACTTTTGTTAGCAGCAAGCAAGGACAAACTTATTATTTCTCTTTGTTGATGCATTCAGGGACATGTGAACAAATGGACAGCTTTTAGAAACATCTGTTATCAGTCCAACATCTGTTTGTTCCAAACTCAAATCCATGGAATTTGTCAAAAGGATACTGTGAATTGGTTTGTTTTTGCTTTAAAAATGAGCTGTTGAGCAGATGACTCTCAGTTAATTGGCTTAATAAGCTTAAATATATGAAAAACCATGGGAATAGTTAAATTAAATACTGGAAAACTGAAGTTCAAGTGATCCATTTGAATAAATAAAGCTTAATCAGCTATATATATATCTATATCTATATAGATATAGATATAGATATATATAGGATGCTTTCCTGTGAATAATGCATAACAAATTCTCAAGGCAGTCTTTAAGAATAGCCAATATTAAAGCTTACAAAGATAAGCATTTATCATATTGTTTTTGCCAGGAGTGATTTATTAGAAGGCTGTAAACTTTATTTGAAGTGTATTTTTATTAAGCTATTCTCATGTCCAGTTTCCCAGCGGCCATTGTCTTTATTGACAAGCGATTCGGGAGTGATATGTCTTTCCCTTCAATATAATGGGAGGCCTGGGGCTCACTGGTGTGCTCCGTCGGCTCGGACACGCACCATAATATTTCTGGTGTCGTGAAATTGAGTGCAGGTCCCAGCTGTGTCGTATCAACATCTCTGTCTTTCCATCCATCTTTTCACTCTCTTTCAGTCACAGTTAAAAAGAGATGCCACTGAAGCAATACTACAACAAAGCATGGAGTGCTTGGTTTCATCTGCTCAGGCCTGCAGAGTGCAGTTTGATGCAGCAAGGGCTTTCATTTTCCAAATGGCTCTAAGAACAACTGTAGATACGCTGTCAGTCCTTTGAAAAGAGCCAAGAGAAAAAACAGTCTAGTTCTAGTTAGCTGTGTGTTCCCAGTAGTCTTTAATCAAAGCCGCGCAGTATGTCAATACTTCTTTGAGATGGTTTTTTTAGTAAATTTCTTTTATCTTTTTTGTTTACATTTGTTATGACTCACTAACAGAGCAGTGTCTCTGGAGGTTAAGGGCTTTATAAGAGAAAATTACGATCTTTTGCCAACGACAGGAACCCAACCAGAAAAAAAGCGAAAAAGTGCAACAGAAAGATCCCTCCTCCAGAAAATCAAATAACCAGGGCAAGAAAATGCAAGACAAACAACAAAAACAAGCCAGCTCGATCAATGCCTACACCCACTTTTAAAGAGAATTACTCAACTACACAAATGATTTTATCACTTTCCAGATATTGCTTTAATTCACCAAAAAAACGTATGTGTCAATGCCAGAAACCGTGGGTTGAGAGGATTCGTGGAGAGTCATACGACTGGGATATAAAGACAAACCATACAATGAGCACCCACGATCAAATATCATGAAATATTTGAACTCATCCACTGAAAAAAACGAGTAAAAAATGTTGATATCTTTTGTTGAGACCAGTTTTAAGTGAACACTACCACTACTAACAATGTACGATTAACCTCTGTGACAAATACATTGCATTTCCTGTGGCTGCTTCACAATAAAAGCTTCCCACTTGGTTAAACGCCGTTAAAGGGAAGCAACAGCATCACAAAATGTCCGGTTATTACTTATACATTTAATGGCAGTTGCTAAAAAAAATTAAATAGTATAATAAATAAATACATTTAATAATAAATATAATCAAAATATGGTTTGATATCTAAAAGAATTCTCGATAATCCATATCACAACTGACCAAAATCTTCTTGCTATGACAAACACCAGATAGAGAAATTGGACATTGGGTCGACGGAGCTGATGAATGGCTCATCTTGCTCCCCTGAAAGGTCAAAGCTCTTATTATTTACAACATCCAGTCTTTGTCATGGCTCAGTGACAGTGACCTTGCACAGGCCCCATGTCCCTCAGTCTGTATATAACCGTGAGTGTATAGGTCTTCATTGTCTCGACCTATACGCTTGTACAGTACACTACAGCTTCACAATACACACATACATGTCGTCATCTACGCTTGCACACATGTACAAACACACACACTAAAAACACAGTAGTTCGCAGGCCACTGGAGTGACCTTGGTCCAGATTAACAATGGTCCTGGAGGAACAGACCCCATTTATAAATCCTTGGAGAGATCCAGGGTGTATTTTTGTTATTCTTCCTGAGCATATACTAGTATACTACATTGACATTTAACAATGGGCAAAACACACAAAAGAAGGAGAGATTGTTAAATAATAGCAAATAAATTGAAAAATTTAATTGAATTCAAGAGGCAATAGACATGTTTTTTGCTTTAACTTAATATTATGAAGTAAATGGTGATTGCACAATGTAATTTACCTTGCACGGCAGCTGGATTCTCACAACGTCACAAGATCGTGGGATCACATATCACATGAAAATCTATCTTGTCAGGCTTCAAGTAATGCGTTTGTGTCCAGCGAGCCAGACCAATCAGCGTCCTGTGAGGAGCTGCTGGCAGTGACAGGCGTGGTTTGGGTGTGTGAGACGACATGGCGGAGAGGCCGCTGAGTTGTTCAAAACAACAGTGACGAAGAGGTCAGCGTAGATGCTGCAATAGCATCAGTTATATCAGAACTTGAGAGCAAAGAACAGCACTGAAGGCTTTTCTCGATGGAAAAGATGTTTTCGCTCTTCTCCCGACTGGCTTCAGCAAGAGTTTGATTGACAGATGGTTCATCCAATCAACTGGCAAGTATTTCTTTGAAAGTGCCTGCCCTTTTCCAAACAGTTTCCAATAGAGAGGCGAAGTCCCACCCCTTCCAGTGGATCAACATGGGACCTTATTTTGGAAAAAATGTGAACGGTAGTCAACAGAGAGAGACAAATATTTTTTTGATCCCATTTGAATTGCGCCATGAATCAACATATGATGTTTGTCAATTTGCAAGGCAAGAAAGTTGCAGTCTGCGTAACAAACCATCTGGCCGGTCAGGTTACAATGTAATGGCTATAGAATAATAGCACCATCTGCGTTTAGATTGGTTCCCTAAAAGCCTCGCTTTGACACCGCAATTCTGTCTGCCACCGGGTACGATCTCCCAGCAAAATGAAGGCTCAATTTAGGGCACAAAGGAAGTGTGTGAACCATTGCTCAACCAAAACAGGAACGGGATAGTGCTATCGTTTTCGCCTGTAGCTATCGGCAGCTCTCCCCAGTTATCAAAGAGTACTAAAGTTCTTTACAGTGACTATCACCAGTAGCGGAAATGGGAGACGGTGGAACAACCCAAGTAAATGTGGAAAATAAAACGCAGTGTCTTTGGTAGTTGCTATAGGCTATGAGGAAAACTGTCTTTGAGACAGCACCACCAACAATAATACCTCTTGGAAACGCTAGGGGGTTGGGTGGGGAAGCGGGGGAGTTGAAAAGTTTCCACTTTAATTAGTTTTAGGGGTCAAAAAGGGGTCAGAATGGCAGCTAGAGTTGCAATGCATTACAAGCTCTTCCGCCAATGTTGCCTGAGGATAAGTGAATGTTAATAGTTATTGAGCTGCATGTCAGTTTAATGGGACAAATTCTGACATTTTAAATAACTCTGAAAAAAAATATATGTTTCAGGTGATATTATCTGCGAGGGAAATGTATCCCTTCATGGTGTACAAAGGAGTGTGTGCTCGCTGTGCAGTTATTAGACTGGGATCAACGGTTTCTCTCAAGTATAATATGTAATTACTGTTTTCGAGAGAATGTTCCCACAAGGACTCATTGTTAGCATTTGTTTATTTGAAAAGAAAACACTTATTTTTGGATATACTTCCCCTGTGCTGTATTATTGTGCACATTGCAAAGTGTAAGAGATTCTTAACAGTAAAACACACTTTTCTTTCTAAAACAACTTGTATTGGGATAAAGGTTTGATATTTATTCTGCGGTGTGAGTTGGAAGTCAAATGGAGGATAAAGAACACAGTTTTTAAACTTAGTATTCCCGGGATGTCAGCAACCTCTCATAAACAAGAATGTGGCAGATGTTATATTTCTGTGCATCAACGTCTCATAAAGAACAGAGAGACTTGTAGGTACTTTCAATAAAGTCACCAAATGGCATCGAAGGACAGGCTTACTGCAAAGATGAAAATATGCATCAATCCTTGTAGGATAAAAAACATAGCTCAAAGAACATATTTACAGTGAAGTTGCCTTTCGATCCCTTCACACTTACACTTTTCCGATTAAGTTGGATTCAGGAATGGCAGTAATATGGAGGACCTTGGCTAGATGACTTTGGCTAGTTTATGAACACAAGGTATCAATCATCCACGCTGTCCTCATTTTATCTACTACCGCTGACTACTGCTGATGATTCATGATAATTTTGGGATTCGTCTAATGATACTGCTGAGACAAGCAATCTCGGCAGACTGATGCTGCACCCTGTCATTACGCACAAGGCCGCCACAGTTCAGATCGGCTGAATCTTCAATGTCAAAACCCTGGGTGTTGTTTTGATTTGGGACAAAACATGTCGTTGATGAGTTACTGTAAGCCCCGCAGAGGCACCCTCTGGATTTATGGGTCGTGTCCAGCTGCCTGCAACACTGAAAAATGGCAAATCAGCATATAAATGACTGCGTTATTGAGAGCGCTAAGAAAAACATCAACCCACAAGTCCATTATATTAATTGGAATCGCCCTCGCCATGGCAGGCAATGGCTCCGCTCGGACTAGGGTCGAGTGGTGATAAATGAAAGGTCGGAGTATGAATATAGCCTTGGCCAATGATATAGCAGAACATGTGAACAACTGCTCCCTTTTGTTTATACTGACCTTGTAATTAATCAGAGGGAGGCAGGGATGGAGGAAAATGTATGGGAGTCAGGAGGGAGGAGGAGGAGGAGGAGGGTGAAGAGGAGGAGAGGGATTTAAGCCCCATAAGAAAAGACTACACCGGGAAATCCTGAGTAAACACCGACGTAGGCCTCAGTGCTTCCGAAATGATCTTGATAAAGAGATGAAATATCACAGGGATCAAGGGTTTATCACTTTAATGCTAACAGGGATGCTAACAGACAAGGGAATTTAGTTTGTGTTTGTTTGTTCTCACAGATGGGTAACTGTTTCTCAAGCTTAGTACTAAAGACTGTGGTGTCAGGCTACAGGATGTTGCTGAGCAATAGCTGAAACGTTAAACTTAAAAAGAAATGTCATCTTACCTATTTTAAGTGTTAATTTCAGGCAAAGTTGATCAACAGAAAATTAATTGGCAACTATTTTGATAATTACTTTATCGTTTGATAATTTTCAAGCTTCTCAAAAGACAAAATTGCAACTATTCCTCGTCTTACATTATAGTAAACTGAATATAATATATAAATACTGGGTTGTGGCACCCGATCTGACTGTTATAAGGCTATTGAATTGCCATTATCAACACACATCTGTCCCAAGTGGTTCAGCTGGTAGGGGCCTACTAAACTTATAGTGAGTTCACAAGGCTTTTATCACCCATTTATTTCAGAGAGCCAATGTTCACCATAGATATGGGTCATTAGGGTCCTACCATGTTGTAAAAGTGAAAACAAAACTTAGAAGCAACACGTTATAACACGTCGTAAAACTGAATGAAATGTTACGTTTTCAACACAAACAAATCAACTTCTAAACTACAACTACTTTAGGTTTAGGCAACAAAAACCCTCGGTTAAATTTAGGGGGAAAACTTCATGTTTTGGCCGAAAATAACGTTGTTGGTTTCACACGGTATGTGAACCCCAGTCCCGGATGAAAGTGCTGTTTGTTTGACCCATCCATCAAACATCCCACCCACCCTATGTGCGTCTCCTCCTGTACTGTGTACTCCTTTACTAATTACTACGGTACTACTAACTAGTGGGTGTAGGGCCCTACTGACCCACATCTATGGGGCTTATAGTGACTGATAATGCCTATTTAACAGCCTGATAACTAATCAGTTCGGCTGGTTTTGGACTGTTGCTGAGACAATAGAAGACACTCGATGACATCGCCTTGAGCTTAAGAATTTGTGATGGCCAATTTTCACAGTTTTCCTAACTTTTAATAGACGCATCATTAAAATAATTGTTCTTCGAGGGTATCACTTCCATTTTCATCAGTTTGTACTTCTCAGGGTGAGACCTCTGCGCCTGCTGCTAAAATGTATAAAGAAAACGTCTTCTGTTCTGTAATTGAATCCTCTTCAGTCTGCCCACTATCTCAATGAAGGGAAAATATTATGAGAAAGCTCCAATACAATGCCGCCTTGAGGAAATCCAGCTCATAGCAAGACTCCAAATAAGAAATATTGATGTGACTCAGAAACATATACATACTGTATATAGCTCTGTGTATTGTAGGACTAAATATTCAGGATGGTGAATAAAATAAACTGAAAACTAAACTCATGATATATGCAACACAAACCCTAAGGCTTGTTTATTTTGAATCTCCCATCCCAAAATTCAATAACTAACAAGGTTAAACATTAAAACGTAGCTGCTGATCATTTGCATATAAAAGAAAATTTTGATTTACTTTTACAATTATACAAATTAATGGGATGTTACTGTGTGACCTGCAGAATCATGATCGGCCTTAGAAAACAAACAAATGAAAAATAAACAAGAAAAGAATTAAAAATACAAAGTGACTTCTGCTTTTTTTATGCTTACGAGTTTTATAGCCGCTCTTAGCCGATGGCACCCATTATTCAGGAGGGCAGGGTACAGAGGGAGAGATACAGGTTTATTTAGCAAACACGGGAGATTTATTTCAGCTCCACAAAAAAAAACAGAAGTATGGCACAGCTTTATAGCGGGGCAATAATTCAGCCATGAGAAAACACATTCATGCACAATCTGATGCATTACAGGAATTTATAATCAGTTGTGCAGCTGTGGCCATTGATAAATATGCAGCTCTCTGGGCGCCGCAGTGTGTATTTCAACACAGAGATTTGATACACAATATAATGTTCATGACGATGAGTTATTGTGCTCGGCAGTTAAGCAAAATGCCATCGGCTGATTAAATTTACAGTGCGTTTGAAAACTCACATCTATGTGACATATGTAGCATTTCCTCTCTTTTCCTGCATTCTTCAATGCATTTATAAAATACACTCATCTCCGTCAATTCAGACAGTTCTCAAAGGAATCACAACATTAAGCAGGTGTTGAGATCTGATACTTATGACCGCATATCTATGGAGACTACTTTCATCCTGTTGTACAGTATGTAAAATTCTTGCATGACAATTAAGAAACTACTTTAAATATATTAATCTCTTCCACTCCTTGCGGACGCGGCGTCCTCGGCCGACTTAACTGTCTTCCAGAGACTGTAGCAGGCTCAGTTTTAGGGCTAGAAGGTCCTTGTATCATATTAAACTAAAAAACCTAAGGAATCCATTGGTACCAACCATGTCATGCTTGTTTGTTGGGAAGGAGGCTAAATAATGCTCCAAATTTAGGCAAAATTTTGGCAAGGGAAAAACTCTGACGTCAAGATACAGTATGTATTTGAATGAAAATGTGTTCTATGGGTACCCACGAGTCGTCCCTTTACAGTAGGGCTGCAACTAGAGATTTATTGTTTGCATGTTTATTAATCTGTCGATTATTTTCTCGATTAATCGATTAGTTGTTTGGTCTATTAAATGTCAGAAAATTGTGAAAAATGTCGATCAGTGTTTCCCAAAGTCCAAGATGACATGCTCAAATGTCTTGTTTAGTCCAGAACTCAAAGATAATCAGTTTACTGTCATAGAGGAGTAAAGAAACAGAAAATATTCACATTTTAGGAGCTAGAATCAGAGAATTTAGACTTTTTTTTTTCTTAAAATATTCCTCAAACCAAAATAGTAGGCGATTACCTTGATAGTTGACAACTAATCGATTAATTGTTGCAGCTCTACTTTACAGACATGCCCACTTTATGCTAATCACATGGGCAAACACCATGCAGTAATATAAATGTGTTATTTTTGCTTGTTCTAAAAATGGTTTCAGCAAACTAGTGTCCCTAAACAGACTTGGAATTGCATAGTCAGTCTACGGTTCAGAGGGGTGGAGTGGAAGAGGTTAAGACTAAAAGTACTATTATAAATCAGTCTATTTTTTTTTATCTAGTCTTAATCCAAAACTACTAATCCTTAAATCCTAATAATATGACCAAATATAACTTGAAAAACGCATTTAATAACGGTTATTTGTAGAGCATAGCACCTCTCAAACTGACATCACAAAGGGCTTTACGACCTTACAGTAGAAAAGCAGGGGTTTATTTTCTAGACTTTTTTATGAAACAAACCACCATAATAACAAAACTCTTGTCCTGAGGTTCAAAAGTTTTCTAATAAGGTGAACTGTTTACGATAAAAACTTCACATATTGACAAACTGTCAAGCTCCTCGCTGCGATCAGGGCAATTTACAATTCACTGGCTCAGTGAGTTGTAGTCTTATATCTACAAGAGTGAAGCCGTGTATGGATCACAGTCTACGGCTTTCACTCTGCGGCTGAGTTTGTTTCAGTTACTTTTACAGCTTTGTCTACCAAAGAACAAAATCTGAATAATATTGTTCCAATTTAATGAGCGCACACTTTTATTTAGCATTTGTGGCTCCTCATGAAACCCCAAACCACCTGAATATGCTGTTGCAAGTTATTCACATTAATTAAACTACTGCAGCGCTTGCCTTGAATAAGCAGAGTCTATCCTGAGATAGATATCCTGAGAGATTCACACGAGTTTACGCATCCACATGTGCCTATTTCTTGTGTGTGTGTCTATGTCCATGCACCTATGTTAGTCTATAAGTGTGTGTGTGTGTGTGCGTGTGTGTATGTGTGTGTGTGTGTGTGTATGTGTGTGACGTCCACTACAGCCAGCCAGAGTAATGGGGCAGTCCCATCTGGACCAAGCACATGGGCCAGACTGTTCGACCTGTCAGGGGATGAATGTGCTCCTGAGACGGTGTCCGTGTGTGTGTGTGTGTGTGTGTGTGTGTGTGTGTGTGTGTGTGTGTGTGTGTGTGTGTGTGTGTGTGTGTGTGTGTTTGAAATACACACAGAGGCTCTGAGTGGTCAGCCAGGAAGAGAGGCTGAAAACCTGCACCTGTTACTGCGTCCAAGATAGTCCAGAGAGAGATTGCAGAAAAAGAGGAGAGATACAGTAGAGAGCAAAGAGGTGGTGGGAGAGATAAACAGAGGAGAAAGGTGGAGACGACAACAGCAAAATGAAGAGATGGAGAGAGCAAGAGGAAGAGGAGGAAGAGGAGGAGGAGGAGGAGGAGGAGGAGGGGTGTGTGTGCAGGGTTTGTTTGCCGGTCTGTGTACTTGCCTCTATCTCTCTGTTGTGTGCTTTGTGGATCACAACAACATGATCAAGGCCTAACTTTATTATGGTGGCAGCTTTTGGCCACTGCTGAAAAGACCGATCAATTTGGCTTCTCCCTTCGACGTTAGCCCTGCCATGCGGCCCATGACTCCGCAAAACATTCAGCTGCTTGGCAGCACGGAAGGGGCTGGCGGGCACCGAAAGAAATGAACTGTAGCTTTGCAAATTGAGGACTCTACTCTAGCCCAATGAATGAGCTCATTTTTCTGCCCTCCTCGCACCGTCTCATCTGCATTGGCAAAACGCAGCACTGTGATGTATACTCCAACACAGACATATCCAACTTTTCATCAAAAATTATTACCAAGATCTCTTTGTAATAGTCATAAATTCACAGAATAGAGCCTATAAAACAGGAGGAGGACTAAATAATCACGACTTTTTCTCCGATCATGATTTAAATGTCTCCACAGAATAAGTTCTCTCCGCATTTTTTTGGGGGGAGTGTGGACTCATTTGAGGATGCAGAGCTCATAAAACTTGGATGGATAGAGAATATCCAGCTCATTTCTCATATCAGGAGTGCAGCAGCTGACAAAAAAATAGCCATGTGGCACCACCAGTTTAATAAGACTTTACAGCCATTAAAATAGAGCCCCTTGTTAAATGTTGCTTGCACATGAGAGTGATTCAATCTGCCAATCCAAAGCCAAATATACACTACATCAACTCAGTGTCACAAAGCTCCAGGCTCAAAGATTTGCTCTTCTTTCCCTATGCTAAAAGATCATGAAACTTACACAATCGCCTCCTCACAAACAGTGACGGCTGCTCACTCACAGACACACACATACTTAAACTTATACAGCTACACACACACACACACACACACTCTTTCCCTCCCTCACATCAAACACCCCCCTCGGGCAGACTGACAAAATGGAGCTGCTCAGGTGGAATGATTTACCTGTTCAACAGGAGGATACGGTTTTGAGAGCCACTATTTTTCACTGGGGACTGACACCGTCTCCCAAAAAGTCATACAGAGATAGCACCATCCAGATAGCAAGCATAGCTCATGTCTATGACTGCGTCCAGCTGTACTTCACGATGTTTTTTTCTAACATTGTTGGAACAAAGTGTCTGTCATAAATACATGTGTAATAGAGTGGTAAAGGAATGAGTCCCAAAACCCAAAAATGAGTTAGCAATGTAGCACTTCTGGTTCCCTCATGTGTTTTTAAATTAGATGCCTAAAATAAGGTCTGTGGTTAACACAAGCGTAAGAGATTTTAACATTTTATTCTACGATATGAAATACATCAGTAAATATTCCCACGAATTTCAAAGCTTTTACCGGTCTTAAAAAAGGCGGCTGCTAACAAGTGGCTAAATGAGACTACAAAACGTCATCACGCCGACTCGTCCGCCTTCACATCCTCGTTGTGTGTACCGCATTCATGCGACCGTGGTGTATTTCATTTATAACTTTAGCTTTTTACTTCTGGCGATTGCATTCACACTTCAAAAATCACAAAATTGTGTCATCATTTGTGGAGATTATCCTACAGAACAAAACGTGCAAGTATCATAAATGTTTGTTTGGGGGCGCCACTGTAGCTCACCTCGTAGAGCAGGTGACCAATGTATCAAGGCTGAGTCCTTACCGCAGCGGCCCGGGGTTCAAATCCGACCTGTGGCTCTTTGCTGCATGTCATACCCTCTCTCTCTCCCCCTTTCAATACTACTCTGTCTCTACCAATAAAAGCTAAAAAAAAATAATCTTTAAAAAAAAAAAAAAAAATCTTTAAAAAAAAAAAAATGTTTGTTTGCCACAGGGCTTATTTTCTGCAATAATCCAAAACCCAATGGAACATCCCATTGGCTTTTTGTCAAGGGAACCCGTGCAATTCAAACTTCGAGGTTGGCCTACAAAAATATGTAATCCCTGCACCACTCTATGCAGGCTGAACACTATCAATAACCAGGTTGGAATACAAACTAGTTACACTTATGTTATATACCATATTTAATTAGAGATGCGCCGATCGATCGGCAGCCCATCGAACCCGGCCGATTGTCAGCTTTTTCTGGTCACATTTTCACAGGTCACACAGCAGCACAGTCAGTAACGTCACAACTACACACACACACAGAGATAGACACAACACGTCGTCGGTGTGGAAGAACATTTGGAACAACTAACTTAATCAGACAGGTTCATTCTCATGCATGCTGCTAAGAGACATCACAGTGATCGGCTCGTCTGCCGACACCATGGAGTCTCTCCCTAGCACAATCCTGCTTATAACAGAGCTAACAGCTAACATTAACAGAGGTTGCATTGACTTGCATTATGATGCGTTCGAAGCCTATTCAGTAAAATGTATTATTGGGCGAAGGTAAATCATAACGCTATCATGATGTGTTCAAATGAAATCTTGTAAAATGTAGTTTTTGGCGAGGAACTTGAATAAATACAGTATGTTAATATAGATATTAGAGAGGGAATTATGACCCGTTTAACTCCCTAACACTAAAGTTAGTTTCAAGTACCTTATAATATATAATTAAAGCTACTAATGCCAAGATTTTTTTAAATCAAAGTAAATATTTAAATAAAATAATTTATTTCCTTATCATTTGAATTGTGTTTTATGGCAATAACTATATTGCATTGACTTCGGGATGGTTGAAATTATTTTTCTGGGTGGTTCCAGGACGGTGGTGAAAAAGGTTAATCTGGAGCATTGTTGTCAATTAAAGCTCTTAGAAAGAAAATCAGTAAAAAAATTCAGAATCGGCAGGTCAGACTTGCCTTACACGTTTACAGACCTGAGGCCCATTTCATCATATTTAAACATGCAAGCTGCAATTTGTTACATGGATCATTTCCTTTTGCTCATTTTGACACGATTCACTAATGAAAACAAACATCATACTTGCTACAAATGCATAAACTTGCAAGAGCCCTGTAGGACTCGCAAATATATCTGCAATTTGCAACCAACAATCATTTGTAAAATGTGACGCTGCTCTTTTTGCAATCTGCAGGGCTCACAAAACACGGCAACACCGTCCCTAATATGGCAATAACCTCTCCTGAAAAGAATTATGCAATTTGGCATTAATTAGAGTCAAAACAGAAACAGTGTTTGATTGGTACATTTTCAATCAACGGATTTCAATTGCTTGCATAACCTAGAGTGCTTTTCTCAGTGCATCTGAATGTAAAATGTATATTTTGTCTGCAGGCAAGCATACAATTCAATAATATATTAACATTTACCTGGGTTAATGAGAAAACTCAACTAACTAAACTTAAATAAGTGCCTCAGAAATTCATGTCTACTTTATATTATAGGATTATTATTGGATTACATTATTATTATTATTATTATTATTATTATTATTATTATTATTATTATTTATACGTAATTTATAGATCATCAGACATTATTATTACATACTTGTATTTAAAAAAAAAAAAAAAAAAAAAAAGCATTTGAATATTGATTTGCAGGTTGATTACCATGGCAACGATCGAAGCTACGAAGCTTTCGGGTCAGCCCTGCAACGCACGACAACGTTCGCTATGAAAATAAAAGCTTGCCTTAAGTTTTGATAGACACATTCGGCAAGGAGTCATTCTCTCGTCACTCACTCAACAACACCCGCCCTCTCATTGTAAAAAAAACTTTTGGGTCTACATGATTCAAGTGAATGACACATTTTGCATTCAGAATGGCAATTAGTTTGCAGGTATGCATTTATATTGCGGTATTAACACTAAACGGTAGCTAATTGACTTAATTCATGCCGTACAAATTAAGGCATTCAAACATTTACATATGGTTAGTATTTAATATCAAAGACAACAAAAGGCAATAAGTCACGCTCTGATTAAATTACAAAACCACACACACAAGAAGGATTTACAGAGAGCCTCAAGCACTTTGAGTATATTATGCCTAAATCCTGTATTCTTTGCAACTGATTATGTAGATGAGTATCTCCAGCGAAACAGGGTTATTGAACTCTATCCAGCACTAACACCGAAGCTAATGTACAAATGTTGCTAATAGTCACTCGCTGAGTTTCTATCCAAAACCTGAAGTGTAGTTTTATCTCTAAAGTGTAGCTTCACTTGACTTTGTGCATCAGCATCAGGAGGATTCCTAACCGCGGACTCGGCCACTGAACTGTATTCAACTCTCCTGTCTCTCACTGGGCCTCAACCTCTCCACTTAAACCTCCTCTTGTGCTCTGGTTCACGACCACTGGGCATCCTAAATTGTCTCTCCTTCGACCCTGCAGTAACAGCACCAGCAGGTGGTGGAGTCCTTTCCCAGCTCCAGTCTCGGCCTGAGAAAAGACAGGAAGACGAAGCGAGAGAAAGAGAGATCTGGGCACACTGTTGGTGTCACAGAGCTGAGCTTTAGGAAAGGGCCAGTTGGACTTGCCGTGATGACTTGGCAGTGTCTGATTTGTTACATGAATTGGCCGCCATGGCTGCAACAGAGCCTCATTGAAATTCATGTGTTTTTTTTGTTTTTTTAAATCCTCATCCTCCGCCTGAAGTCAAGTTCAGAGAGTGGCTTTTAGTTAGTTCATGGATGCTTTTAGGGATGAGCAGACTTTTCTCAAAACAACTGCTGTCAGTGACTACAGACACATGTTGGTTGGTGAAGAAATGAATAAAATTTTCAGAGGTAAATATGGTGTTAAGTTTGTTTTGGCTCATTACTATTCTATTCATTACCACCCGATACCTCTGACATATGATTAATTTGCTCAACAGCTGACTTTTTAACGGAAGAAGCAACTAAATTCACACTCTACTTTCCAGGGAACCATATAATTTGCTCTTTGACAAGCTGGTGAACATAATGTTGTTCAGCAGATGATCTCTAATGTTAGTGCTTTCCATTAGCACATAAATGTTACACAAAGTGTCTGCCACAAAGACGCAGACCAGACTGCATTCTTTTTTATTTCCCTTCCCCTGACCTTGATACTGTGAACCAGATCCACAAAATACAAAAATAAACAAATTGATTCCTTTAAATATGTATATAAGTTGCGTTCAAATTGAACTCTTAAGCTTGTGTTTCCAACATGGGTAGTCGTCTACACAATATGCTTGGCGTTCAAGTGGTTAAGTCGTGAGGAGACCGCTGCTAAGCAACGGCAATATTAACGTTATTGTCGGCGTCTAGAAGCCACAGTCGCTAACAATTTAGCAAGATAGCAAGCGGGCAACATAATGCAGTGAATGCAAAATTAATTAATCTTCTAACTCTGGAAGAGCTACCATGATATTAGTTAGAGCTCTACTGGTGTGTTCAGACAAAACGTGAGGCAAAGACGCGGCACGACTGAAGTCAATAGAAAGACACAGGTCGGTGCAAATAGACACAAACTCACCCAGGGCAGAGATACATTCACACAAGTTGAAAATGCTTGAGCGAAAGATTTGCGCTTCTCCTGAGGCTTTGTGAATCTACATAAACAGACAGACACGAGAGGAGAAAAAGGCTCTGCACACACACTTTGTGTACATTGCAAGCGAGCTTACAGCTGGCGTCTGCACAGTCAGCACATTGACTGTTTGCGTTGAATTGACACAAACTACACAAACAGTCCAGTAGGTCAAATTTGCGCGAATAATACGAGCCAAAAATCATTTCACACACTTCAAAGTATCTCACGTTTAACTTTGCAGTGATGCCTTGCTTGAAGGCACAAAGGCAGATAGGAACAAATCCCCTCTAGTCTCTCTAAAGCCGCTTGTGTGTGCACATTTGCATGCATGTTTCACTTTTGAGCACAACAACACCGGCGTTCACATCAGTGATGATGACAAATGACCTGACTGGTCGTTGCAGGCACTCACACTCTGTCTCTCTCTCTCACACACCAACACACACACACACACACACACACACACAATTTTCAACCTCCGGTGCCCTTCATCTAGGCTCTGACACCTGTTCCCATGGCAACACTATCAACAGGGGACCGACCAGGGTCAGAAAGTCATCTCTCTCCTCTGTGCACGGGTCTTGACATTTGGAGCGCTTGTCTCGGTGTAACCGTTCATCCCTGAACAATTTTTCCTGGTTTTACATTTCCTCATTCTATTGATTTCTTTTCATGTCTCACACTCACAAAAGTACATGTGCATATTAACTTGGCTTTCTATTGACCCCCAGTTCTCTGTGAAAGGTAAGGAGTTTACCATAAAAGAAGTTGAAAAATACACTTTAACGTACAAAACTAGAAAATAAAATAAGAATTCTCATCTCAAGCAGGCGCTGTACATTTTCTTTGCACTTTGCAGAAAAGCTCAACCTTGTTCAATCCCACTTTTTATCACCATAAATTAGTATCAGCAATTTCATAATAGCATTAATTTACACTCATATACCATGCATTCAGTAAATGTCAGCGAAGCCATGAGTAATGAATTAAGAGTTACATTCAGGGATTTTATTCAACTGGAGCTCCAGTTAGTGGATTAGCAGAGATGGGCATAATTATGAAATGAATGCAACCGCATAATGGGCTTTGGCATTTTGGACAATACGTGGCTCCTCGACTATAGTGCTTTAATTAAAAAAAAAAAAAGTATGAGACAATAATTGGATGCTCTTTCCATATCATTGTGTTGTTACTTTTCCATTGAAATTTTTCAATTAATATTATAATTATAAGATACATATTTTTAGAGCACATTCGGTTCTCTAAATAGCTGCTACGAACTGATGAGGAGCCGCAACCGTTTTGGTGTTTGGAGGAAAGGATTAAATGAACTTTAATTTCATGGAAAAATGCACATGGATAAAACTGTCATTAGGGCCATTTGCCACAACAACCGCTGAGTAAATCAATCCCCATGCACCAATGACAATCAGGACGAGCAGAGCCAGCTTCATCTCAGGCGATATGCAAAGTGTGTGCTATTAAATCTGGAGAAGGTTAGGGATGTGTCAATAATAGTGTCACTCTTTCCACCGCAAGGAACTGGTGTTCTGGCCTCAGCTAACCCAGTTTAATACCAGTCCCAGTGGTATACTGAAGAGTTGATCTGAGTCGCAGACTTCGTTGGAGAGAATGCCAATGGCTGTCAGACAGCCACCTGCCCATGTGTCTCTCTGCCTGGGGAAGGGCTGCCAGGCCAAAACCCACTGATTAGGTTATTTCTGAATCTGATTTTCTCTCCACTTCCACATGGATTTACTTTATAAGGAACAAGAAGAGGAAGGAGGTTTTGTTACAAGGGGGGAAGCAAAGGAGAAAATCTCCAATTTCCGATTTTCTTTCCCTGATTAAATGTGTTCCTTCACATAAACTAGGCCTACTAAAAAGCTCAGTATGAAAAGAGGTCTGAATTTGCTGTTTCAGAGACAACATGCAGAGACAGAGACACAGCTGTTTGAAATGTTGCTACTGGAAATTATTTTTCTCAATGTCACAACAAATAACTTTCCTGACAGTGGTGAGAAATTGCTCTCTGTAAATAATCCCCAGGATAAGCCGTTGTTTTAATTGATTATAATTTAATGACAATTAAATTATAAAAATGTCCACGGATCTGGTTGCTGAATAATTGTTGTGGAATAATCTCATTTATTCTAATAAAGTAAACAGGGAAGTCTGCATGTGTTTGTTTTTTGTGTTGCAGACCTGATGTATAAAATATCATAGTTACATTTAGACCAAATGCATGTTTAGTGCTAAACAATAAATCGATTAATTAATTAGTCAATCCACATCAAATGTAATTAATGTATATACATTTTGATCAACAATAAATCATGAAGATTATTAATTAAAAAAACAAAGGTCTGCTACACAAATTTGTATTTATTTGCTGGACTTTTCTAGTCTTTGTGTTTTTATAAAATGTTGGATAATCTGACCTCTTTGGCCTTTGAACATTTATCTAAATGAAACCATTGGAGAAGTCCGGAGGGGGAACGTCACATATAATACTCATTGACATCTGAAACATGGAAAAATACAACGTCCACTCCTTGAGGGCGCCGGCACCCTCGGCCGACTTTACTATTATAAATGTATTATTTTTGCCTATTCTAAAATTGGTTTCTGCACACCTGGGTCTCTAAACAGTCTTGGAATTGCATAAATTGGGCGTGACTGTAAAGCTGAGACGCTTGTGGATCCAATGAGCCAAATTGTATTCATGTGTGGTGACCTCTAGGATAATCACAGCCTCATGAAACTTTAATGCCACAAACTAGAGACCTAGAGCATTCAGAGGATGGATGGCTTTCCTAGGTAGATCGACAATAAGTTGCTTTCTGAGCAGTTTCTTTTACAGAAATGCTCGCCATCTTAATCGCCAAAAAATGCAATTCTTGTAGAAATCTCCAAATGTCAAAAGTTTTTAATACCAAATCACAGCATGGCTTTTTCTATGATGTTCATCAAGGTCTTGGTGTCTTAATGTAGTATTTTGGAAGGATTATATATCGTTTTTATCAATTCTCGAGTGGTTAAAAAATGGTTAAATGTAGAACAATTTGACACATTGCTGATCTGAACATATCTTTCAGTTGATGTACATCACTTTTATGATACTGTTGACCTGCTATCTCCCCCAGAAGACACCCTGTACCCCCCTAAAAAATACATAACTGGGTCTATGGTAAAGAGGGTTGGAGTGGAAAAGGTTAAATGAAGCTTGTATCTTATAAGCTTATCAAATATCTATGTAAAATGTGAATCTGAAAAGTAACTTGACATCTGTCAAATAAATCTAGTGGAGTAAAACATGCAATATTTTCCCCTGAAATGTTGTAGAAGTAGAAAAATCAAGAAAAAAATCAAGAGATTAATCACTTGTTAACAAATCGTCGTTAGCTGCTGCCCTAAAATATTTAGAGAAATCTGACAGGACCTGAAGGAGGGACGCCTCGGCTCTAAAAACATGACTGAAAAATACTCAAATTAAGAAGTGAACATCAGAGCAGACGAGCGGAGGCATTACAGGGGCCTTGAATAAAACTCTTAATAATAGAGGTGTGCTGATTAATGATGCATTGTGCCTTGAAGGCTCTCGCTGATAACAGCTAAGAAACCTGTCAACTCACTTCAGAAGGCTGCCATGTAATGTCATGCTATCTATCCGGCTCTGCAGTACATTTTGATTATCTATCAGTGTGAAGACTCAGTTGTTTCAATGACATAGCTGCCCCGCTGCCTGATGTCTGCCAAATGAAAGCAGAGCAGTGCCATCCCCAGAGGAGCTTAATGATCCACAACACACACACACACACACGCAAACACAGCAGGACACACACACACACGCACACAAACCCACACAGAGACAGCAGCTTATTGATCACTGTCAGATCTGTCTATAGACTGGAAACAAGCCTCTAAGCAACACAAAAATTAGGACACTGATGATTTGTTAGTTAACACAGTCGGGGCTGACACCCACCCACACACACATTCACCACACTGTCCCTCATTTTGGCACACTTACACACATTCAGAGAGAATCGCCAATACCCCCGAACACTCACACACACACACCGATGTAGACACAGTAATTGACTGATATGGAACAGTGAACAAGGCGTTTTTGTCTCTTTTTTGAATTATGTCTGGCACTGGACAATTCTGGATGAGTCTCTGATAGAAAAAACAGTGTGGGTGTCTGAGAGCGAAAGACAGAGAACAAGGGAAAGAGAGAATCAAGCATGGCAACTAGAAAACATTCAGGCGGAGAGGAGTGGACCGTGTGAACCTTACAACTCCCGCCCCAGGTCGCCATTGTGCTGCACAAGAGCCGCACTGGTCAGACAAAGCCATAAAATATGGACACATAGGCAGTAAATGAAGCGATCCGTCTCAGCCAAAGTGGACCCAAACAACCTCAGTTGTCTGGACGAGGCATCTCAAGTTTTTGGATGGTAGTTGGATGAGCCCGCCTGCCTGTCTGGGCAAAGAACTAACTGTGACACTCAGTGTGAAAGAAAGGCGCCACAGAAGTGGAGAGAGAGAGACGGGGATGCGAGGAGTTAAAGATTCAAAGAGAAAACGAGGGTGTGAGAGAGAGAGAAAGAGGACAGATGCTGTCTATGTGACTAACACCGGTTGTAACTAACAGCCAAGTGGCACAAAAGAACAAGGGAATTAGTGTCCACAGTCACCAGTATTAACAGGTTCTTTCAGGTATGTGAATCAGCAGAGAGTGCGATTAAAACAAGACATGAAGCAATTATCTAAATTGGTCCGACAGGACCGAGCTGCAATTTTTTTTTTTTCTTAAAGGTGTTGGCAGTATCTTCATTTTGGCTCTTTGTGCGCTTTGTTATCTGTGAAGTGTTTTCAGTTCCTTGCTTTTGCAGTTTACAGTCATTTTTTCCACTGTGTTTTTTAATTGCTTGAAAGATAAGGTGGTTTATTCTCTACTCTGTAACAATAATTTAACAGTTTAAACTGTAAAAAATGTTTAGGTGCAGGTGTCAGCATTTATACAAGTAATAACTATATTCTAGTGCACTGTAGGTTACACAATCAATACAATATAAATCAAATGCTTCCCACCTGTGCCCTACAGCCGTTTCAGATGAGTTCAAGTACTATTTTTTTTTTTTTTACGATTTGAAATTGAATTTTTAATGCCAGATTTGGATGTATTTGCTTCATTTGAGTCTATGCAGAGGTAGAAGGAAGTTACCGCTTTTATTGTTGTAGTCTGAGTAACGTGACGTTATATCCGTTCCGTATCCGTCAACCAAAACAAACCGCAGCTTTTGATTTTTTGGTTGCTGGTAAAAATTTAATAAATAATTTCAGTCAATGACTAATATATTTGACTTCTAGGACATCTACTACATATATGCAGAAAATACATACATGCAGAAAATCAAGCAATTTAATGTATTAATTTAAATATTTTTTAAAGTAAATGTCCCTAAAAGTGTATGATTCATGGTCCATGGTCTAGTGTTAAAAATTCACAAAATAAGCAATAAATTGTAATATCGAATCGTCAACCAAGTATCGTGATAGTATCGAATCTGGAGATAGGTGTATTGTCCCAGCCTTATCAAGTACCCCTGCATGGACACCTAGCATGTGTTCTGCTGAATATATTTTAAACTGGATGTTATTTAACACTATTAATTGTATAAAAGTAAATAAAAGGTAAATTTACTACTATAGTACCACTTGGAGTGGCAGAAGCTGGACATTTAAACCATTTATCCATAACTTTGAGCTAAGTATATTTTGGATTTCATGGCCTGCCTGCAAGCAAGTTTTCACACCGTCTCAATCACAGCATGTGGCGTTCAGGTGTTAAAACTGATTTAGGTTGGTGGGAGGTGTGTCCCGTGCAGTCGCCCTATCATAGCTGGTTATTATGACAATAAATGTCAATGTAATTGACACATATATACACATCACAGTTATCCATCACAAAAGTTAGAAGTCTTTAAATTCCCAAATCATTTTTGGTGGTGGAATTTCAAGGTGAAGATTTGAAGACTACATTTTCCCCGTATGTGCAACATCACCTTGGAAGATTTCAAAGGTGATCCCCGGGGGGAAGAAAAGGGAGACGTGTAGGGATTGCGGGGAGTGAAATATATCAAAATAAAAAGATGGCCCTGGAGCTGTGAATCATAGTTACAGAGAGGATGGGGAGGGAGCGCAAACATGCAAGTTAAAAAAAGATAGAAAATCACCTCTTTACCCAAGGCTGTCTTACTGTGAGTCGAGATACAGGAACTGGAAAAAAGAGAAGAAGAGTTCATCTCTCCAAAAGGAGACGGTGACAAAAATAAACCACGAAAATATTTGCACCCATGCTTTTAATTGCCGATGTATTATGCAAATAAAATACACGATAAGTAATTTATTCTTCATTTAATGCCTTTTTATTCAACAACTTCCCATCCAATATTTAAGAAATGTTGAAGCCTCCTATCATAACCTCTTATTTAAATGTGAAACTAACTGTTGTCTAAATCCCCATTACAAACACTGGAGGTTACTCTCAAGATCATGAGGAACATTTAAAATGGATGATCTCTTTTCGAGTGCTCCACTTGACTCTGTTGCATCAGCCAGAACAAATCAAATGCACCTGAAGTGTCCCTAAAGAGGAAGTCAAACACAATATTCCCTGACAGGTGATTTGCAGCGGGAGAGAGGTTGTGCAACCTGAAAAACACACAGGGTGCACATAAACACTCCCTCGCACACGCTTGCCTCCCAGATTTCATTTCATTGTCTCCTTACAGCCATGGCCTCTACACCCCAGTAGGTTTCACTACTCCCTGATTGCACCTTTGTGTGGTTATATTGAAAATTACAGTCAGTTTGGGCAAAGTCGATGACCTTTCCATTAGTTTGGAGTGCAGTAGAGCTGTGGAAGGTGAAATATGGAGAGGAAAAAAACTGCCTGTGCATATACTTGCACGGTTCACACTTACTGCATTGGTCTGTAAACAACCTGTGCGTATTATGCATGATCCAAAGCCCACTAAAAATAAGTCTTACTGTATATGCAAAGAACTGCATGGGAGACAATGGCAGGAGCGCCAGAGTTAACAAAAGGTGAATGCAAAATCTCCCATGTTCTGTTAATGTGTGATTTCACCCAATTTCAAGCATGGCTGCCTCAATAAGATTCCTGCATCCCATTTAAACGTTCCTCCAGAAATAACATTTATCCAATTTGTTTCATGGCTTCCCGCTTCCATGCTCTCGTCTCACACATGCCTGTGGCAGCCAACTGGAGTAGTCCGGATGGTCGAAAGTAAAGCCAGGCTCTGAAGAAAGGGAATATTTGGTCCTCTTTGGGAAACGTATTTGAGGGGTAATCCAGCATGAAGTGGCTGGATAATATAGGAAATGTGATATTTGTGGAATGTATAGACTTGAAATTAAATGTTCTACTAACAATAATACTCGGTCGTATGTTGTGTATCGCTTACGCCAGTTTGAGTTATAGCAGGGAAGGTCTGTTTGGATGATACTCTCAGTGAGCAGGTAATGACCATGCTCACGTTTTTAGTCCCCTTTGGCCTGCTGTTCATCCCTCCCTAAGAACAGCACTTCACTGTGCCAAATACCAATTTATTCAGCATTTTTTTCTGGCATTGCTTCCCTCCGAGTGACCACGGATGGTGCTGCTGGATGCACAACCACCACTGTTTCCAGGCATGGGGCCTATCTCAGCAGCAACACACGGCAAAACACAGAATCCATCCAGCTAACAACGCAGACTCTCCCCATTCTGCTGCATCCCCTGCACCGCTCACGTCGCTAATTAGAAATGAACTGGGTAATTAACCACCTTGTCTCATTGTTCGAGATGGAATATTTCTCTCTGCCGCCATGCAATGCTTTTGTTGTGAACTTACAATGACAGAATTTTTTTTTGTTTCTGTGCGGATCCCTCACTCCAATTCAAATTACCCACAACTCAAAAGAGTCTACATTCAAACCCGTCTCAAAGTTGGGATGGATGGAGATGAAGCAGAAACGGGGGGAAAAATGGCATAGCTCGTTGTCTGTGATGGTTCTCTGCCTTATCGCAAAACGCAGCTCTCTCTTTTGACAAGACGACTTATCTTTGGTTACTGCAGCATTTTCACTTACTGTAAGGCAAGAAAACAACCAGAAAATTTGGTGTATTGTTGTGCAGGCAAGACGAATCTGGTGTTCTCCATTATTGAGTGCATTTGCTATTTGTGGGATAAGTACGGACAATTATTTAGTGACACCCGTAGCCATTACCTCACAAACTGTTTAAAGGCATCAGGTTCAATTTAATGTTAAAAGAACAGTGTGTAGGATTTGGCAACATCTAGTGGTGTGGTTGCAGATTGCAACCAACTGAGTACCCCACCACTCACTCCTCCCTTTCCAAGACTGCAGTAATGTGAGCCGCCAAGTGCAAAACCGTGGTAACGCCAATCACCTCACTCAGAGGCCATCCTTACTATAATAACACTGCTTTAGGAGCAACGGAAGTCAGACGGCGGCTGGCGGTACCACGGTTTTGCACTCTGAGGCTAACGTTACCGCAGTTTCACAAGCGTATCGGAGAACTACGTCGGCCTTCAGGTAACGTACAGACAGGAAAAGCTCTCACTAGAGCCAGTGTTTGGTTTGTCCGTTCTGGGCTACTGTAGAAACACAACGGAGCAACATGGTGGACTCCGTGAAGAGGACCCACTTCCTATGTAGATATGAAGGGCTCATTCTAAGCTAAAAACACAACGATTCTTAATTTCAGGCGATTATACACAAATGAAAATGTAGTTATGAATATTATATTCCATGTCTGCTAATAGATCCCCCAAAATGTTACACACTGCTCCTTTAAGAAAGTGGAAACAAATGTTCTCAGTTGATAAACACCAATGCAGGTCCTTCAATGCGTTTTAGAAGACTGTACTCTGCAGCAAGGTTTATCGGCACAAGTGGAATGTGGGCTGGTGAAATTATGATTGTACAATCAGATTGTTGTATCAGTAAAGTATCGGCGCTCATACTTTAGAGCTACAGAAAATATCAGAAATCAAAATTACCTTGTGGTTCACAGGAAAAAGAGAAAATAACAGTGATGTCCTTTATGAAAGATGACAGACATCTTCTAACATTAACTGTAAAAATGTCCTATGCTGTATAAAGTATTTTTTGGCATCGCTCACTACTTTTTATTTCACCTTCAAGAGATGAAGGTCAAATATTTTTTACTGAAAAACTGGCAAAGCAGTAGAGAAAATAAGTTTTATCCTGTGTAAAGTAACAATCATATTATTTTGCCTGGATTTCAGGTTAGAGATAAAGCCTGCAGTCATAATAAAGGATAGTTTGAGTAATGTCTCTGAATTTCAGTTATGAAAAATCAGCTTTGAATTACTGTCGTTTTTAAGCCCAAGGATAGTTTGGTCTCACTTCAAACTTTAAAAGGCTTTGACACAATCTGAGACTGGTGATGGGGGAAACATGACTGTAACAGCACAAAGAATGATTTTGCAGTTTTTAAATGTGCTATCACCAAGAAATATTGTTTAGGCTTAACATTTAAAATTAATTATACAATACATCCAGAGAGCCAGTCACCATTACAGTGTCAATAGGGCAGTGCTATGTTATACATTGAACAAACTCGCATTACATTCCTAGTAGGGATGCACCGATTCACGAAATTCTGATGTTTAAAATAACAATTTGTCCAATACCCAATACAGATACTGATGTTTTTGTATATTTTGTGTTAGCTGTTATTTATTCCCCTTTTGTGCCTGGAAAACATAGACCTCTTCATTATAAAAAACTGAGCTGTTTTAAAGTCATTCAGAATTTCATTACACTGTCTTTGAATGAGCACAAATTCAATCATACACATTTATGAAACAACCTATAACAATATAACCTTCTTTCACATGAAACATATTTTTTATTTTAAATAACTGCTTCAAAAGCCTTTTCAGCTGCTATACGACTACCTACTCAATGACAAGAATGTTCCAATACTTACATAGTGAAAAATAAATTAAATGTAAATGTAACAGTTCAGCAGCGTTTCTCACACATAAACTTTACTTGTGCGGGCCACCAATATATTAACGGCCACCCAAGTATATTTGGCAACCCATTTTAGCATTTCTTTTATTAAAATTGTTTTATCCGTCCGAGAGAATGACGCCATCCGTGATCGATTAACTTGAGGACTAGTAGTGTGCCGGGGAGTGGATGTACAGCGCCGCTCTGATGGCCCAGACTCGGGCCTGCTCAGCTGTCCGGGGTTCGACAGACCCACAGCGAAGCCGCAGGACTATGACGCAGGACTATGACGCAGCAGCCCCGACGTGCTGCTGCACTTTGCTCACCCGGGACTGGATGCCTGTATGGGGGACGGACTGCTGCACGGAGGATGTTCCCACTTCTAACGTGCTAGGTGTTACATCACCCCTCGTTTGACTGACAAGCTTCTAGTGACACATTCCGGACATACGAGGTTCGTTCCCATCCAGACCGCAGTGATGTTTTTAATATACTGTATCTTGCCGTTGTTTTACTGCTTAAATTTTTCGTTGAACATAACATTCCTGTCGCTGATCTTTCTCCGAGACACTGTAATACTTCCACACGGCCGACTTTTTCTTTCACTTTTATTTGTAAACAAACCAACCACGGCGTGCACATGTGTCCAGCCAGTGGCTTCTTCAATCAGCAGCTGGTTACTGTTGTCCAACACCGACCGCAAATAACTAACACAACATTTAGCCGGCACAAAATTGATGCAACACAAAAGATAAATATCAGCCACTGCCATCGGTGAATGTCATCTTAGTTGCCGATTGTCCGATTGCAGTCAACAAGGCAAATATCGGCTGATACCAATGTCTAGCCGATAAATCGCTGCATCCCTAATTCGTAGCTAGAAAAATGACAACATTGGTTGTTGGATTTAAACACTGAAAACAATTAAAACCAATCTCTGACAATCATGTAGACAGTGATTATTGTCTCTCGGAGGTAAAGTAGTAGGGCTGCTAACTAACGATTATTTTCATTGGTGATTAATTAACTAACAGGTGGCTGTATCACGCCAAAATATGCTGTTATGAATGGCTCGTAAACATGGATAGAACCCAGGCTGGATTTTAAATACTTACAAAATCAGCTTTGCAAATGTGTTATGTGGAAGGAAATGCATTCGACGGGTTTGTTAGACCTCAAGGTTACACACAGTGCGTTTTGGTGAGGAACACAGAATACAAACAACTCTTGTTTGTTTACAGGAGAAATCCGTGGGGCCCCTTTAAGGTTGGAGAACTTGTTGGTTTGTGGGGTCATTCTGAATTCATATTAGAGAACTTGGTTGAACCGTCTCAAAGGAGAAATAATAAATAATAAATTCTTGAACTGTAATTGATGAAATTACCCAGAAACAATAAGGGTTATCAAGTTTATAATAAGATATAAAAAAAACATTTCAGCTTTGCTTTTCATTAAGATTGTAACAAGCCAGTGGAAGATCTTTCAATGAGCTGTTCTGATCTGTGTCCAACAAGCCTGATTGCAACAATGTTCTTTGCCAATTTTGGGCCACAGAATAAAAGCCTTGAAAACTGACTGTAAAGTGTGACAAAGAGGGGGAAAATGGGAGGAAATGTGCAGGACAGACAGACGGACAGAGAGAAAAAGAAAAGAATAGTTCATTGTGTGTGCTCTCTCTGGGTGGACAATCTTGTGTAATGAGAAATATTAACATTGCCAGACTCTTTTGGTCTTATTTAAAAAAAAAAAAAACTCATGCTCACACAAAAGAGTGCCCCTAAAAGCCGTCCAACCAATGAATGCCCTTTACAAGGAAGGCAGTGCATGGGGAGAATTTGCTCACATACACTTCGTTGATCCTATTGAAAGCATAATGAATCATTTCATCTGAAACATACATTAGTACAACAAAGCATCATCTCATAAGAGGTGGCTGTGAAGTTTCAAAACAAGAAAACGAATGGCACAGTAAAGGCCCATCTGTTCGTCTTCCATTTCTCTGTTTTATGGGTTACTATGCGTACGGGAGTTTTCGAATTACAATAAAGATTTTCAGTGGTGGAGGAAGTATTCAGGTCCTTTAACTTAAGGTTGCGTTGTAAAGGATCTGGCGGCATATCGCGGTGAGGTTGCAGATTGCAACCAACTGACAATTCTCCCATGTACCAAGCAGGGTAAAAAAAAAGGTGACCTACGCGAAAACATGAAAATGCAAAGCACTATCTAGAGCCAGTGTTTCAGGTGATTATACACTAAAGAAAACATAACTTAATAATATCATATTCTATTTCTGCCAATAGATCCCCCTAAATATTACACACTGTTCCTTTAAATAAAAGTAGAAACACCTCAATATCGAAAGACTATTACAATTAAAAGTCCTGCAAAGGAAAAAAAAAAAAAAAGGAAAAATGTATTAATTGTTTTAGAACTGAAAGTGTAAGTGTTATTTTATTACATATTCTTATCAAGAACGTGCCCCTAGTATAATATTTCTTTAATCTCTTTGGAGTTGTATCCTTGTATTCTTAACTATCAGCAACAATTCCAGCAAGTGTAAACTGTGTGTTCATTTTGTTTGCTAATAAAATGATGATTATAAATATTATTAATTATTGCAACATTTATCTTCCACATGGCAGGCGTATAACTGGCATTTGATTTTACTGTTTGTGAATAGTAAACAGAAACCACACCAACAGTTGACATTTTCGCACCAAAACTCAAACACAGAAACATTTCTGTATCCCAAATTGCATTTAAATGTATATTAGTGTCTGTTGCATCACGTCGCTCAGTTGCTGGAAACCTCACCCTCCTGAGGACTGGAACCATTTCAGGATCATTGCGTAGTGCTACAGCCTCAGAGTTGTTGTATTTGTACCGATAATTTTCCATTTCAATGCAGCAGTAACTCTCTCGTTCTAATTACTAATTTTGTTTTTTAAGGAAATACATGTATTATAACTGCAACGTTTAAATGTTATCCTCACAGTGAAAGGAACAGGAGGTAAATATCTCAAAATGTTGAAAAGTTGAGCATGGATGGATAAAGGTCAAGACAAGTGTTTCAATCCTGTCTGACAGTTGTTTGCTATCACAACAGATACAGATACAGACGGTTGTGTGTTATACTCAATATCTTTTAGTTCTTGCCAAGATTGTAAGCCTTCCTGACATGCTTGGGAAGGTCTTTTTTTATTTGATGGGTATCTATATGGATTTGACGCCCAACAGAAGGAGTATGACAGCTGTAAGCCTCGAGGTTGAAACTCTGGCAGCACTACGAAGACTTTGTGCAGCGATGAGCCGAAGAATTTCTACAAAAATCGAACACGAGCTCTGTGTGTGAAAGCAGTGATATAGCGTTATCACTCGCAGGCACCAGGAATGAGAACAAAACATTTTCCAACCCAAGGAAACTCATTTGCACCCGGCTTTAGCTTCCCTTTCAAGCAAAGACAGTCTAATTAGTGATTACCAAAAAACCCTTGTATGTACAGCATTTCCATGTTCCAAGTGACCTGTTATCTTTATGAGTTAAGATGTATTCACAAGAACGTGTGGCCTCAGAAGAGCACATCATCTACAAGAATGGATATTTTCAGCATAAAAACCAAAGTAGTACAAAAATTAGAACTGTCAGTCGATTTAAATATTTAATGGCGATTAATCAAAATGTTCAAAATGTACCTTAATGGGAGATTTGTCAAGTATTTAATACTCTAATCAACATGGGAGTGAGCAAATATGTTTGCTTTATGCAAATATATGTATATATTTATTATTGTAAATCAATTAACAACGCAAAACTGTCCAGAAACCTTCACAGGTACTGCGTTTAGCATCAAAAATATGCTCAAATCATAACATGGTAAACCAAAGCCCAACAGACAACAACAGCTGTCAGTGTGTGAGTGTGCTGACTTGACTTTTCCCAAACTGCATGTGATTATCATAAAGTGGGCATGTCTGTAAAGGGGAGACTCGAGGGTACCCAAAGAACCCATTTTCATTCACACATCTTGAGGCCAGAGGTCAAGGGACCCCTTTGAAAATGGCCATGCTAGTTTTTCCTCGTCACAATTTAGCGAAAGTTTGGATTGCCATTTAACCTCTTTCACGACAAGCTAGTATGGCATTGGTTGGTGCCAATTGATTCCTTAGGTTTTCAAGTTTCATATGGTATCAATATCTTCACTCTAGCTTTAAAACTGAGCCCGCTACAACCTCCGAAAGGTCGATTGCGTTAATGCATTAAAGAAATTAGTGGCATTAACGCAATATTATCGCGTTAACTTTGACAGCCGGAATAAAAACATAACTTCTCCCCATTGAGTACAATGACCTTGTTTTGAATTTAATGTTTTCCACACAACGGGGACACAAGAGACTAGAAAACGAATCTCAGCAAGATGATTAAATCCTTCATGACATGATGGCATGACCCTTTCTTCAATAATGAAGAAGTCAATTCGATAAGCTAACCACAGCTATAAAGCTGCTGGGGAGAACACCATCATAAAAACGTAATACAAATAAAAAAATAATAATAAGAGCTTTAAAAGCCCTCTGAGGAAAACTGTCTGGCTATTCGTCACATGTGGTTGCTTCATAAGGACGTCTGCTGTCAGTGAGTGTTTATTAACCTTGAATGTCTCTACAGTCTGAAAGATGCAATTTACCATTTTTAAACCACAAAAGCTTTAACAGCCTTCTGTCACTCTGACTGACTCTCTAACATTCAATCTCCTGATAATTAATCATTCCACCAGGCACTTTACAGGGCTTCACTTACTTAACAGAAGTTCCGCTGGAAGCGTTCGTAATGAATCGATGATCTGTGGACGGTGGACATAAGTTTAATGACAACTTTCATAGAAACACTGCTGTTAAATTGCTCGAGTTTAGATGATGGTTCTCTGCAGGAATATTGTGCTGTGGCAGCCTGATGGGACATTTCACCTACAATTTTATTAGCGTTCACAGAGGCCAAGAGTCTACTTCAGGGTATTGTGGGTAATACAATGATCTTTAAAAAATAATTCTCTTAACTGGAACATTGGCAATAGAGCCATTAGCTCCTGAAGGATTTCCCCTCTCTGTAAATTCCATTTCCACATTTTCATTTAATGATATCCTTCATGAAGCATGGGAGTCTCCTAGATAATTTACAGTACTATAGGTTTATGTTATCGCCATCAGTTTTAATTATTTCAAACTTAGCTCTGAAGAAATAATGTTTTTTACTGTCAATTTGGTATGGTGGATGATTGTAAATACTACCATGGGCCTCATCTGCTACCGCTATAAAGAAGAAGCCAATCAAGGGAGCAAATTAGAGCTGTAGAAAAATTCAAAATGCAATGCAACTGGGAACAAAACACATTTGCCAAATGTATCCAAAGTTAACCCAGTAATTGGACCGATTTAAACTGCTGAATGTTTTAGCAGGTTTCTAGTGTAAATCTTTAACTTTCGCTCACCATTAGTGGAGCACAAATTCAATCATTAATGTATTAAACAACCTTTTCTTACACATGAAAAATATATATTTTTTTTCTTTTTTAAACAACTGCTTCAAAGACTTTTTAGATGCTACAACTACCTATTCATTGAGAAGAATGTTTCAGTACTTACATAGCCCAACAACAATATTCGTTTTATGAAACATAAGATAAATGGAAATGGAAAAGCAATTGGAAACATATACAGTGTTTCTCACACATACTTTACTTGTCCGAGACCGACCGCAAATAACCAACACAACATTTAGCCGGCACAAAATTGATGCAACACGACAGATAAATCGTCTACTGTCATCGGCGAATGACATTTTATTTCCCGATAGGCCGATGGCAGTCAACAAAGTCAATATATGCCGATACTGACGTTCCTCCGATAAAATGGTGCGTTCCTAATCACACTACATGCCTATTACTTGTAAACTGCAATGACATGAAGTCTAAACAAAGCAGGTCTAAAACTAATACAAAAATCTACTCTCTACAGCTAGGCTGACCTCGGTTATTATAACCAATGATATTACAATCTGTGAGGTTATGTAGGCTTTATACACCGTACGTGGAGTTGATCAATTCAGACCATGTATGTGTAAATTATTATGGGCCTTAATGTCTGCCACCTGTCCTGTAAAATGCATTCATCAGCTGTTTTTCATTCATATTACATTTGCTGCCACCTTTATCTAAGATATAGGCTAGGCATATGTTTTTTTTCTCTATAATTTCACTTGAAACTGATAGGTTCATTTTGCACTTAAATTCATAATAAAACGAGAAAATACGCGGTACTTTGTCAAGTATTTAATTCACACAGAAGTATACAAAAATAGGCTTTACCATGTGGTTATTTCATATAGACTATTTATTTATTGAGTTACCTGAAAACATGCTATATCGTGATATATATCGTTATCGAGATATGAAATGACCTACAGTATATATCGGGATAGAAGATTTTGGCAGTATAGCCCCGCTCTGTTCATCACTACATTTATTGACTATTACTGATTTACCGGATGTAGACTGTGGGTGTAAAGCCTGCCATTGGCCGCCTATTTCAGCCGGCATTCTCCTCCCCTTCCGCTATCTGCTCTATCTATTTTGCAAGGGCATTGTCGCTGCATCCTGTGCTTAGCACCGCCCAAGACAATAGTGATTGAATAAAAGAAATACAAACAAGCCAGAGTGTTTTCTTTCCCGTAGAGCCGAATGATAATGTGTGGAGCCGGACCTTTCTTTAGCGCTGACACAGTGCTGTGGAGATATGCATGACTAACTAACCCTTAACATTTCACTTATTTGGGTGTACTTGTAATTGATTCTTACTGATACCGTGAAATAAAGCTTATTTTACGCTTTACTTTTAAAGCTGCTGATTCATTTTAAAATACACAGACACTCACACACACATAGAGATAAGTGTCCTAAATTGTTCAAGCAGTACATGATTATTTAGTTTTAAACTCTTACACACCACATTACACTCACACACTCACGGTCATAATCTAGGACACACATTCTCATTCTCTTCGATCGCCATGCCAATTACACAGAGGAAGTCGGGGAGGAAGAAAATGAAGGGAGTCAACAATGCATGGAACATCGATGTGTCCAACCACCACTGTCTGTTTAAGTGGAATTGACTTCTGCTCATTTCCCAAATTACGCATATCTGACTGGCCCACCGCTGCAGGGGCTACAGGAAGCACAGGGACAGACAGGGAGTCTCTCTCTCACACACACTCTCTCCATTTCTCCATTTCTCTGCAGGGAATCAATGATGTCTGCTTAATTATTGGGTGAATTTAATCAGTGGCACAGCAGTACTTACTGCCTTGTGACCCAGTAGCTGCTGTCAGGAAGTCATTCGGTTAGTGTTCGAATAGTACCGCAATAATTAAGAGTACAACTATTTAATTGTTCCAGAGGTGTCGAGGTACCAGAAAAACTACCTCTGCATTGTGGTGCCTCTGTGCTCAGCTATTCACCTACAGGTATTTGACAGCTGCTGTAGATATTAATTGTTTTTGTGCTACAAATCCCTCTGACCTAGACAGCAGTGTACTGATTAATGATACACAATGTCTGGATCAGTGTCTCAAAAAACAGTTAATTAGTCTAGCCTGCTGAACTCTGGTCTAATATGTCTAAAGTGTATTATTATCAAGATGAACTGTTGAGATTATTGGTCAGCTCTTGCTTTGTTTCCTGCATTTTATCCTTCCTTGGTTGCTTTTTTTACACTTCTGAATTTATTTACCTTCACTTCTGCAATATCTCTGTACCAATAAGTCTGTGTTTGCATGCAAAGATAAGACTGAGAATGTTGTTTGTACATAGTTGTAAAGGTCATGCAGCTAATGGTGAATAGTAGTTTTTTTATTGTATATTAAAAACTGTTGTCATGAAAACTCCACAATTGTTATTAAAAGCCCCAGTATTCTTATATGAAAATAGGTCACACCTTAAGCAGTTTTCTATTTGTCTACACTGTAACTGCATTTACCTCTAACCTGCGTATTCATTTTAAGCTACATGCAGAAATCTGTAGCTAAAACACATCGCAGATGGCATGTCAAAAGCAACTGAACAAGAGTGCTTCAACAAGCTACAGTAGTCTCCTCACCCCAAAACACTCAACTCACTCCAGCTGGGAGCGTTGAGAATCTTGGCTCCGTTTTCAATGATGATTTCATTTCTACAATATTCTTTGGGCAGAACGAAATGCTCAGTCCGACCTGAAGAAACATCAATCCATGGAGGACTTGCTCTGAACTGAGAACCTAAGACCTTCCCTACTTCAAGCCATGCTTTCTATCAGTACTTTTTTTATGCCTAAAGGAATACTTCTACATTTTGGGAAATACAAGAACATGTCTGTGTGATAAATATGTAGCTATGGCTTGGCGGCGTCTAGCTTAGCTTAGCATAAAGCCTGGAGGCAGGGTAACGCAGCTAGCCCGGCTCTCTCCAAAGTTCAATCCAAAAATCGACCTACCAGAACCTCTAAAGCTTACAAATTACCACATTGCATGAAGTATATTTGATCCGTATACATAGTAAAACTTTTCAAAACTACAGCACAAAACAACACGATTCTCCAAATCCATGATTTGACTTTTGATTTTAAAATTTTTTTCCTCAGCAGTGGCAAATATGGCATTGTTAGACTATCGAGTCTTGACTGGTAAAGACAGACAGATGATTGGTTTTATGCCCGGTCATTTACATTTTCAAATATGTCTTAGAAGAAAAGGCTACAGGGTATTAAATGTGATATAACGGCCATATTTTGGGGGTAATGTACCACACAAGTTTTTTTTTTTTTACTTCGGACACATGCAAGTAGGCGGGGATGGAGAGAAAAAAAAATAATTGGAGAATGGTCAATCCTGCTTTTGATTTCATAGGTCAAAAGCTCATTTCGATTGATATTCGATTTAGAATCGAAGGCTCGTTACACCCCTACGACCACAAAACGAGAAAGTGCTGGATGTCAAAATGTGTTTAATGCTAACAAACGAATCATCATCATGGAATAGTGATTTTTGATCCCAGCCCACAGATTCAGATATTTTATAGCCCCTCGTTCAAAATCGCATCATTTAAACAGTCAGGAGAAAAAATACAACAATTCCTTTATAGCCTGCAAGCATTGATGCAACAGAAGCACCAGAGCTTTGCAAAGCTACTCAATGTTTCAGCTTTCTGCATGTAGCTTCAGTCTCACAGATCTGATGACAAAACATAGTTAAATAGCGTACAAAGGATATAATACTGCATCCAAATCATGTATCATGCTGTAACTGTTCCAGAGCCCCCAGGGCACCTTATTGGATTTCAGACGGTAGCGCTGTCCTATGAAAGTAGGTTGAAAAATGTCTCATCACTCTCTAAAGGGATAGATATTGATTGGGAGAGATCAATGGAAAGTTTGCAGAGTATGTGTAATATCATCTAGGTTTTGGACTGCAACAAAACAACAAACAAAATACAGAGCCTGTTTCTGTTGAAGAGCAGAGATACTGCATTGATAAATGTCATGGCGTTGTAGATTCCACATTGTAGAACATGAAATTATCCGATCTAAAAATACAGTACAGTAGTTGTAGAAGCCTCCACTGCAGAATCAGCAAATGTAGATTCAGAGACAGGGGTCAATCTTCTTTTATTGTTTAAAATCCATTAGAAACCACTGGCCATGGCAGCACCTCATGTATACAAAAACATGTTATCATCAAACTCTACTCAGTTGACAGAGCGCATAACAAAAAGACAAAATAGATTTAAAAGAGAAAAAAGAAATATCATTAGCTATCAAATAGATGGCTAATGACTGTATTTCTATCTTTTTCAATTCCCAGCAAAGCGATTACATGTAGGGCTGCAACTAACGATTATTTTCATTGTCAATTAATCTGTTGATTATTTTCTCGATTAATTGATTAGTTGTTTGGTCTATAAAATGTCAGAAAATGGTGAAAAATGTCAATCTGTGTTTCCCAAAGCCCAAGATGACGTCTTAAAATGTCTTGTTTTGTTCACAACTCAAAAATGTTCAGTTTGTTGTCATAGAGGCGTAAAGAAACCAGAAAATATTCACATTTTAGAAGCTGGAGTCAGAGAATTTGGACTCTATTTTTCTTTAAAAATTACTCAAACCGATTAATTAATTTTAGTAACTGTGTGACAGTAATCACTACCTGTATTATTACTATTACCGGCACACAACACATGGCTTCAAAGTCAACCTCAAACCAATCCTGCCTAATCTGACTGTTCTTTCCTTCATGTGGCCTTTACATGGCATGACTATGAGATCCTTTTAGAAATGCTTGCTTGGTTGTTGGTTGGTTTTAAGGTCATTTCTGATGTTAACAGTGCAGATCCCCTTGGCGTATTACCTAACCTAATGATGACAGAGGTTGGCATGTGACCAGAGGACATTGCTACAACCTTTTGGAAAAGGTGAAATTTGCACGCATCGAGTTCAGATTGGTTTATTGTAACAACGCAGAAATACTGATTGAAATATATTGGTATCCATGCCTCTGGCAGTGAGCAAAAATCATTATTCAATTATTGGGTATATCTTGTGCAAACCAACCTATAACAGCTGAGAGTTGCATATTAAGTGGAAAATCTAATCTATCAGAATGCATATTCTATGGAAATATGCAAATGAGACAACTGGAGCAGTAATAATTGCTCAGTGTGTGCTACGAATGAGAATGGCTTTTTGTATGAGGTAAGGACAAATTAAGTTAATGACACCATTCCGGTAAATGGCAGACAGATGGAAAGTTCACGGAGACGAAACGCTTTCTTAGTTCTTAATCACATGTGCAATTAACTGGTGTATGAAAGTGCTGGTTTGATTGGTTTGTTGCAGCCATGTTTCATTTAAAAGGTGTTTTTGTTAGAGTCAAATTAGTCCGTATCCTGGAGCGAGAGAGAGGTACCCTCTTTTATCACCGAAACTGGAAACCATTGGCAGGCAGCAGGGGGTCAAACTGGCCGACATGCACTGTGACACTCATGGGAGTAAAAGTTGGAAGAGGACGGCATACCAGCTGGGATAATGAAAATCTACAGAATGGATTTATTGGGCAAAGCTTCCCGTGTGCTGTAGTTTTTAATATTCATTGTATGACATGTGCATGACACAATGCCCATAGTGGGATGACTGCACAATCTGTCCGCATCCGCATACCATTCATCAGAGTCAGGTAAGCTGGCAGTTATCAAAAACTCAACCATTCATCATTTAAGTGTAATATAGTTTGCTTTCAAATTTCCTCAAGCCACGTCTCATCCAGCCGATGCACAGATGTAATCATTCAAGAACAAGGCTTAAAGTTTGACTTCATTCTGGGCTGTCAGAATCAGCAGACAGCATCAACTTCAATCTCAACAAACTACTGTAGCAAACACACAGTGCAGTGGTCGAACTCTAGTTAATGTTATTTACCTGCTACATCGAGCTCAGCCACAGCAGCATCTACTGTACATTTCAGACTTGGACTTTAAGGCAAAGATATTCAAGTCTCGACCCAAGTCTCTCTGGTAAAAAAAACAGAAATGAAACAAGAAAGCCTTCCATAAGCCTTGACCTATTAAACCTTGAATGTTTAATTAATAGGCCCATGCATTGAAAAGGTAGCTGTTGTCTATGTAAAAGAAAAAATAATTAACACAGTTTGACAAAAAAGATCTTGATTCAAGGTCCTGGCTTTTACAAGGGCTCAGAGAATTGTGTTGTCAAACTTCTTTTTCCAATATCAGTAATTAAATTTGTCTGCTTAACTATTAAGAGCTTTGAAGAGCTTTATTCAGTTTATAACCGCTGTAGTTTAATGATCAACATTCAAAGACCCAAAAGTCTTGCAGTTGGTTTGCAATTTGTTTATGAAGACCTGAAAGGATTTGGGACTTTTCTCAAATTACTTTAGACCTTAAGTTGAACTTGCCCTTAAAGATAAAATCAGCTTTGGCCGCACGGCTTTCTGCGCTGCAATGTTCTCGTCTTCTTTCCCCATGCCGACTTGGATGATGTGCTTGGAACATTAACAAGACGTCTTTGTTCACTCCAGTGTTCGCCTCCCCAACGGCAATGAAAATGCCAGGTTGTCTTCCAAACTTAAACTTTAGGAGACGTTTTTATTTTCTTCTGTTCGCTTTACTAAAAATATGTATAGACTGAGTTGACAGTGTATTAGAACAGTTAGTCTGTTTTTAGGTTGCTAGTTTGATGGGTTAATTAGAAGAAGAGGAGCAGACAGCATGCAGTGTGAACCCTCTCAATTAATATATATATATATATATATAGTATGACATGTTTGATACCAATGGATTCCTTAGGTTTAGGTATAGTTTCATATGATGCTAGTATCTTCACTCTAGCTTTAAGACTGAGCCTGCTACAACCGCCGAAAGATGGAGTGCGTTAATGCATTAAAGAAATTAGTGGCGTTAAAACAAATTTAACTTTGACAGCCGTAATATATATATTTATTTCATATTAATATCAGTCCTCCTATACTGACAGATCATTTGTTTGCTGAAGTAATAGACAATTGTTTTTACCCTCGTCTGTCATTTGTCTTTTACTGAGAGGAAGTTAGATGAAAGGAATTGATCATCTTAGTGTTTTATTGTCCATACTACTTCATCAGTTGAGTATCTTCAGTAAAAGTTTAAAATTAGATTTGTTCCAAAAAGCCCAAATGTCAAGAGCTTCACAAGCTACGCAATTCGGGCAACATCCCCCACGACACAAATAACCTCCTGCAGAATTATAATTCTTGAGCCTTTTCCACCATCAGTGAGACTTTGCAATTAGAAACTTCTCCAAAAATGCAAATTAGACACATTTTAACTGAACACAGCGAACCTGTACTTCAGGATAATTCATGTATTCAGGCCACATTTTGGGGGACATTTTTTCCCCTCAGCATGACTTCCCCTCCGAAATAAAGGTTACATAAAGGGAACATTTAGATATGATGCAGTGTAGCGGCCTGGACTGTACAGCTTCAGATAATCCCCAGTCAGCCAGCTATCAAACAACGACTGCCTCTAACTGCTGCACAGTTGTTGCATAAACAGAGCCCGAGCATATTTACCCTTCACCTAAAAGGTGTCTCTTGAGTCGACATGTTTGTATATCTGAACATCCTTCACAGGCAGCCTGGAGGCGGCTCACGCTTGAACTTTAAGCTTTTTACTTCACAGTTGGGGCGAAAAAAACAACTAGTATCAGAGGTCACCTGGAACACTTCCTTTTCTCGCAGGACACACACAGCAATGTGCACATACATGATCACACAAACATCAAAACACACAGGTACACACAGGTATCCAGGGACTTGCACTGTGCAGTAAATACCTTGAAAAAAATCCATCTGAAGAAGAGGTTGAAAGAGATGGAAGACCTTTACAGACTATTTCCCAGTGCGGAGACTCAGGTGGGAGAAGGAAAGAGAGAAAGACGGAGATGGAAAAAGATGTTGTAGGGTTGCAGATGGAGGGAGAGACAGCAAGAAAGACGGACAGGAGAGGAAGGGAGAAGAACACCAAATGTTAAGTAGCAGTTGAAGTGGAAGAATTCCAGTTTGGATTCAAGCTCCTCGGCTAATGAGGATCATTAACATGGCCTGCCCATTTCTCTAAACGCTGGGGAGGCCTGGAAGATTGGGGATAAAAATAAAACCTCTCAAGCACATCCCCACAAGATTCATAAGGCGGCCACTTGTAAAAAAAAGATATAGCACACGCTGGCTACGGAAGGTACTTCTTAATGCAACACCACACGCCATTGGATCCTGGAAACGGGGATACTACTTACCCAACAAGAACCCTCACCTGAACTCTGAACTCTTTGGATTGGCAAAAGAACCAATCTAGATGTCTGCGCTTTCATGGATTGAAATAAAGACCAAGGTTAATATGTCTCTACAGTGCTCTATGATGTGATATAAATCAGAGATTTAGATCATTTCAACTGTGTCGTCCCATTTGGGAAATTTGTCTTATAGGTAGGGGATGGAAAGGAGAAGAAAATGACTGTAAAGCTCTCCAATCTCTGATAAATTTCCTCCATTATTTCAAGTAGGCAGTTTACATTTCTCCCAACAGTTTATGATCCTATGAGCTTTATCATTTTCCCTCTCTCCGCTCGCTGTTTAACACACAGTAAAACAAAGCTCCAAGAGGCTTGAAAAACCAATCCAAGCTCCTGTCCTGCTTCTATAAATCATTTGTGATATACAGTACACATCTTTTTTGAGCCACTTCGGACCACTTTTTCAACACGATCAATTGAGTAGTTAAATCAGACAGTATCAAAACAGTTTGGAAATACAAATGTCCTTCGTCAGTGGTCCACAATATAGCAGAGACCGGCTTTCTTGGACATCCTGCCATCGATTCTTGTTTTTCCCGCTCTCAGCACTGTCACTCTACACCGTTGTGGGGGCTGCGTATGTGAAATTTACAACATCTTGCCAGATCAGGCATTCCCAACCAGCAAATGCTGCAACTTGCTGTTACATCAGCCCTTCTGTCACTGTGCAAATGCTTTTCTTCATTTATTATTTTTTATTAGAGAGGAGAGAGAGAGACGCTCCCACACTGCGCTGTGAGACCCAAGGCTGCCAGACAGACAAGTGTCTTGATAAGATCAGCATAATTGGCACATTCATCAGTCTTCTGTTAATAAAGTACCTTGTGGTGGAGAGATCAACAGTGAACCAACAGCTGTGATGTTCGCTGTTGGTTTCGTCTCCAGGGTTGGGTTAACTAAAAGATTCTCAATTTAGTTAGTGTACAATACAAATACCTTTAACCTAGAAAATAATCCCAATTAGGACTCAGTTGCCTTAAGCAAATCTATTAAATATCAAATTCTAAACCCAACAAAAAAATGTAAGTCAGAATGAAAATGCTGTTTGGAAACCAAACCAGTTTTCAGTTTTTTTGCATTCAGTTTTTCTACACCATGGTGAAACATACTGATGATAACAACTAGGGATGTCCCGAACTGATCGGTATCAGGGCTGATCCGGGCCTATTTTAATGCATCAGTATGGGCAAAATACACAGATTTGCAAGGCTATAACTGCAATGAAGCAGTTATCTCTCCTCTTTTAAACTTCTAAACCCATTTCATATCAATAATTTAAGCTTTATAGTTTTAAATCAGAACTTTCAATATTTGGTAGGAGGTGGATAATGCAAATTTAGAAGGAAAAGAATCTAAATAAATATAAGTATCGGATCGGACTATATACTGTATATTGGTATCGGCAGATACCCATTATTAAAAAGGACTCAGATCATGATCAGAGCAAAAAAAACTTGATCGGGACATCCCTAGTAACAACACAGCCAAACATTTCTATCACCGTCGTTATGGTAACTAACCTTGTTTTCAGAGAACAACCAGAGCAGACAGGCAAACCAGGCTCCTCGTCTGTCTACAGATGTGGCCATGACTTGCTAAGGTAACATTAGCTAGTCGACCTACTGGTGTACGACCAGTTTCGCCCCTGTTTAGTGTGTTTTTTTAGTATATTCTATCTAGGGCTATTGTAATTATCACAATAATGCAATGCTATGTTCATGTTTTTTCTTTATTGAATTCTTTGTAATGGGAGCATATTTACACTATGCTACAAACGCCAGCAGCACTTTGGGTAAAAAGCTGTGCTTGTCACTTGTCCCTTTTCAGCCAGCCATCCAATCACAATGGAGGAGGGGTGAGACAAACTTCACAAAGACCAACCGTCACATCTTGCATGTAGACTACAAATGCTGAACAACAATGGAGAAGAAAATACTAAACATAGACCGGCGGGTCCGTCCGTCCTCTCTCCCTACGTGCTTCAGCCTTCCCTTCATCCAGACCAAGTACTATAACTTGTGCCAACATTTTTACTCCTGCGGATATTCCGTATAATAGCAACCAGACGCTACAAAGGCGTCTCAGCTGCGCCTCATTTCCCTTCTGTGTTCTGCATTTAACATCTCATCTTTGTCATTTAAAAAGCAATAATAGCCGAACAATAAAGCTTATCTATATAACACTGAAATCAGGATAAATGAAGTAAAAAAAAAAATGAAGTGAAATGAAAATGAAGTTTAAAAAAATGTCAATAATACCACGTAACGTGCTGTTGAGCCAATCGTTATTAGCAAAGGGGAAATTCCTTCACCGCGACACTTTCGTTTAGACTTTTGCAGAGTCTAACAAAGTTGTAGTATCTCCTTGCGGTGATGCTACCATGACATTTTTGGCCGCACTAATTTTGGCATGAACATTTGGTACACATCCCTACACTATATGTCTGAACATTTGTGTATGATTCATCAAAAGAGTCATCCCATGGGGAAAACGGTAAGAGATGGAGGGAGGACAGCAGGAATACAAAAAGGGAGGACAGCATAACATATAGCAGGAAAGGAAAAAAAGGTAACAGTTCACACATTTGTTCAGACAAATGCCCATGTCTGGCTCCTCCACCTTCAAAACATAAATCAGAGCAGTCTACTTGGGATTTATCACACAGACGGAGGTGATAGCACAGGAGGCAGCTGAGCTGCTTCTTGAAAAGATGAACCATGGGTGAAGGGACCGGAAAATGCTCTGTTCACTGATCTATCTAAAGCTTTTAAATACCGCACTGAGCAACTGCAATATATTATATTATAAAAGACAAATGAACAATCTATACACAAAACAATTATGAGAATTGTTTTCACGTTAATGTAAGTGTACAAATCCCACGTACCTGCATCTCAGTCATAACAGCGCTAATCTAATTAGCAAACAAGGAAAGCAACGGTGCTCGTGTGATGAATGTTTGAATTACAACTGAAAGAAAAACAAACAGTTAGAGGTTTCCGTCCTTTTACTGCAGTTTCTTATCTGCTACTGTGTTTAAATCTGATGGACGATGCAGTCGCTAATGAGAGCTGGATATGTCCACATTTAACTGTCGTGCTAACGATAAGTAATGACGGTAGCTTAGCTAACACAATTAACACTGGCGGCACGGAGAAAAATAAAATTCCCCCAGAATGAGGTATTATGTAAATTATTAATTACCACATAGATGATTGCAATCTTGTTCAGCTGCCCATTGGCGCGGAAATAAATGTGAATGATTTGGAAACAGAGAAAGGAAAATAATGGAGAATCCTGACACAGCGGGAATGTGAGAAAGATTTAACAAATACCACCTGCTCTTTAAGCAATTTATAGAAAAACATTTGCATTTGCAATTCAACCACTAAACGCAGACTGACTCGCAATAAATGCAAACAGGAAACCACAAACAATGAGAGTAAACATTTGAATAATTTTTGCATTTTGTTCTAGTCAGTAAGACGTCACCACTGTTACATTTCCATAAGTCCGCCGTAAGCAGTTTAATCGTAATGCGTGTTCCAGAGAAATCTTTCAAATTCAGACACAATTTTATAAAAAGGACTCTTCACCATAACATACGATAAATATATAATATTAGAGCCACAGTATAGCAATCAGTATTTAATTTGAATTTCGATCACAAGCTCTGAACACTCTCATTCTACATTCAATTGGGGGGATGCATGTTTTATGAGCAGCAGTTTCCACAAATGCAGTTACACTTGTGTGTGTGTGTGTGTGTGTGTGTGTGTCTGCATGTACTGTATACTGTATGTGTGTGTGAGAAAGAGAGGCAGAGGGTGACTAATGAACAGATAAAGAGCAGGCAAGAGGTAAAGACAAAGACAGAGAGACAGAGAGAGTCTGATGTGTCCATGAAGAGAAAGAGAGTCGGAGAGAGAAAGCGATCTCTCAGATTCGGTGTCTCGGCTTAATGACACAGAATCCACATGGGAGAGAGGGTAAAGCCAAGCTCTGTGCGAGATATGATGAATCCAAAGACCGATAACCTAAAGCCTCCCCACTCTCACACACACACACACACACACACACAGTCATGAAAAAACTTAGAAATTAACTGCTCAGCTCCTCGGTGTACAAGGAAAATGAATTGGTGGTTTTCTCTCCGTTTGTGTTTCACTACTTCAGCCGTTTTCTGTCACTCTGTCATTTTCCTTCTCTTCTCAGGATATAATCACCACAGCTTCCAACATGGTGTCAATACTAGGGCTGGGATGACACACCTATCTCCCGATTCGATACTATCCCGATACATGGGTGCCGATTCGATATGTTCTGCGATTTTTAAGTATTGCAATTCTACAAGATTTGCGATTCGATATTGCGATTTATTGCAATTTTTGTTTTTAATGTTTTTAACATTAGACCATGGGAAAAAGTTGAATCATACACTTCTAGGGACTTTTACTTTGGAAAATATCTAAATGAATACAGTAAGAATGTTTGATTTTCAGCATGTATGTAGTCAGAGATGTCCTGAAGTCAACTATATCACTCATTGTTAGGCATTAATTTTTTTTCCAGCAACCCAAAAGATAAAAAAATGAAGACATTTCCTTCGGAAATTATTGGTATTTTCTTTTTAATTTATAAGGGACATGTAATGTTTTATACTTCTGGTGATTATAATCCAATCAATCTTATTTCCATATATGTATTTTGTATATACAGTTCCCTTTGTTAACACCTTATTTTGAAAACCAGATGTTGTCACAGATGTAGTACTTCCACTAAGTTCGCCAAGTCCGTCGCTAGCTCCGCTGTCGGCTTCGTTCTCTTTATCCATCCATGGTCAGCTCCATCGGGGCCGTTTGAATGCATTTAACATAAATGTCAGTATATGGGTGCTCTACGGTTGTAGTGTCGGCCGATTTAACCACAGAGATGCGAGTGACAGCTGGCTTGACCGCACGTTACTGCATAACGATAACGTTTCCTGTTTCCTGTCCTGTGTACCACATTGGATTTAACATGTGAGAGTGCAGGTCTTATCCAGGTGGACCCTCCCCCATTTTCTGCTTTGTTGTTTCGGCTCACTGCAGCTTGTTTTGGTTGAAAGGTACGGAATTGATATGAAATTACGTTTCTCAGACTACAACAATAAAAGTAACTTCCTTTTACCTCCATATAGACTCAAATAAGGCAAATATATCGATTCTGGCATTAAAAAATCAATTTCAAAATCGTAAAAAAAATCGCGATACATGGGTGAATCAATTTTTTTCCCACCCATAGTCAATATGTAACACTGAATCCCCCCGACCTGGTCCTGCTCCCCTGCTGTGACCATGAACAATATGTCTGGCTGACTTTGACAAATTAAACCAACTCGATATATGGAAATAACCTTCACAGGATGACATGGAGGGAGAGAGCGAAGCGCTGGGGGGTGGGGGGACTTAAAGAGAGACGGAGACACATACAGATGGATGACGGGATATATCGAGCATGACATGGTATTTCCAAACCGGGTACAACATGAGGATACATGGAGAGATGGTGCACACAAAGACCGACTTTTCTAAATGTCACCATAGATAATAATAAGTCACTACAGCTGAAACACACTGAATTATCTGTGTAGGAAAGGCGGTTTATGGGACTTGAAAAACAACAAGCTTCTTAATAACTCTTCAACAACTGCAACAAAAGGTAGAGTAATGTAAGCATTTGGCAGATGTTTTAGATGGAAAAGCACAATTTTTCCACGCATATGCTGATCCATTAGATGGGGACAACTTTGAAAACTATTACAACCAAGTCTGAAAGTACCACAGTCTCATCATACTTCAGTTAGAAATTCAATATATTTCTTATCAAGTTAAGTGTACAAAATGACACTGGTCAGAATTTTATTTTCCTTTAACAACCAGAGTCCATTCCTGTTAAATGAGTTGTTGTTTCAAACCAATTCCCTACATGTTCGTCCAAACCCAACAGCAACATGCCAAGAAGAAGAAAATCCTTTTAACTGGCACAATAAGTTGTCTATCTAAAGAATATACAAGATGCTGTAGACAAATGTCCTTCCCGTGACAGTTGTGGCAAATTGCCATGCGATGGCATCAACTACTCCCAATTAATTTTGCCAAAGCAAGCTTTTATAATGACTCTATTAAATTACCCAGGAGGCTGCAATTCAGACACATTTCACCTGTTACAACAAAACACCTTCTACCAACACACGCATTATGCACTTTAACTGCAAAAGCACCCCCACACACACACATAAAACACACAAACCGGCAAGAAGGGGTCGTTAAGCAGCTATTGTTTTGTTCCTCTCTGCTCAGCGTGATAACGGCTTGATTGATACTGAGGTTCCCCAGTTAATCACCTGGCTATGACTATAAATGCACACTGCCTTGCAAGTGATGCACAAACTAAAAGCAGGAGAGACACACAGCACCAACGCAAAGGCAAATAAATATACAAGTGTGCATGAGTGAAGATGCAGGACTCACACACATACAAGCAGAATGCACCTGCCGAACATCCCCACACAGGCACAAGTTAACTCACCTGCTCCGAGTGACCAGCTGAAAGCTTTCAAATTGGCCTTGGGTGATCTTCTTCCCTCTCTCTGTCCCTTTGGCTCCCCTCTCTCTCTCTCTCTCTCTCTGTGTATGTGGCAGTACACGGACGTCCTATGGGCCGCTCACCCTTCCTTCGTGGCTTGGCGTAAGTGCATCGATCTCTCGGGCAAGTGGTACGTGGTCCTGCTGTTTCCACGAGACTCAGATGTGCTCTCTCCTCTCCGCTGCTTACTCTGCCTCGCACAGCTGCAGAGGGAAATATGAGGACGGGCAACGTGGTTGTGTGCTGCTCTACTCTCCCTCCCTCTCTCTCTCTTTCTCTCCCTCTCTCTCTATGGGGCTCAGATGCTCTCTCTCTCTCTCTCAGGTTGTCAGCTGGTACGATGCTCACTCCTACTATCTCTTCACTCTGCCACTCTGTCTTGCTGTACTGAACTGCGTGCTATCTCTCCATCTCTTTTTTGCTGTTTTCTCCATTGATTCCTCTGTCTCTCTCTCTCTCTTTCTTTATTGATCTATGTATCTGTGTCTTTGCTAGTGCAGCCTCTAGTGGCTGCTTTCTCTCCATGCCGCTCATATAAAGCCTGAATCCAATTTTACTCACAGAAAACATGAAACTGTGATGTGAATCTTCGCCAGGATTTGAGTCATCATCGTCAGCTAAAAGAAAACAAAAACAGAAAGAAATAAGTCATTAAAATATAAAACTATGACTGCATCTAATGATTATTTTTCAGCATCAATTAGCCCCCCAGTCATTTTCTGATGAATCAATTAGGTCAAGGTGACATCTAAAAATAGCTTCTTTTGTCCAACCAACAGTGGAAAAAACAAAAGATATTCAATGTGTAATGATATAAAACAGAAAAATCAATCTGTATCGATATATTGATTCAATGATCAATGATCAAAAATCATTGAAAGCGAAAATAACGATACATATCTTCATCTTCATCATTTTCATTCATAAGATTCACCTTTATTTTGAAATTCCCACTTTATATTTATTCTTTTTATTCAAAAGAATAGATTGAGGGTTGTTTGTAAGAGCTCAGTAATAAAATTACCAACTCCTATTTTAGTTGCTTTTTGTGAGTTGATTCTGTAATAACTGTAACTGTGATATCAGCACGTATCATATCGTTGTCCAAAAAAATCGATATAATATAGTATCGCGATGAAACTTGTGATTTACACCCCTACACATTGCAGAAGCTTGAACCACCAAATTGTTTGGCATTTTTGACGGATGAGATGAGTTACGATTTTTGCTAATCGTTTCAGATCAGAGCTGCAATGACTGGTTGATTAATCAATTAGTCAATCAACAGAAAATTAATCTGCAACTAATTTGATAAATGTTTAACAATTTTAGTCATTTTACAAGCAAAAAGGCCAAATATTTGCTTGTTCCAGCATCTCAAATGTGAGAATTTTATGCTTTTCTTTGTTGTATTTGATAGTAATCTGAATATCTTTGGGTTTTGGACTGATGGTTTGACAAAAGAAGACATTTGAAGGTGTCAACTTGGACTATCTGAAATTATAGTGGGCATTTTCAAAAGAAATTCTGACAATTTATAGACAAAATGATGAATCAATTAATCGAGAAAATAGTCTGCAGCCCTATAAATTAGAAAAAAGACAAATTTTGACTTAAATTGTCTGGGTGCTATTGAGCAACGGGAATATCAATTGTTGTGAGAAACTTCACTCTATCTGTACTATGTTGTTTTTATTTACTGGTGAGCCACATCAAAGTCATATTTCCACTGCCTTGTGACAGACAATAAAGTTTTTTCTGATTCTGAACCATTTTTTTTTTCATTCTCAGTTCAGCTCAGTTGGTATTTTTAATAATACAGTAACTTTATTTATATGGTAATTTTATAAACAAAGTTACAAAGTGCTTACAGAGTAAAATAATGATCAGTGACTGTACAGTGCACCACTCTGTATATAAAGTTGGAAACAAAAGATGAATTTGTAATGATGGTAGCTCATCTAAACCGATGATGACAGATAATGGTCATATTAAAGTTTACTGGTGAGAAACATTTTAGGTTTATCAATGTAAATTACAGAAATTTAAACGTGACGGAAGCCTGTCAATAGAAAGGTATCTCATCTACCACTGAAAACTAATGATGAAATCAACCTTTTGAGCAGAATTATGTACTTATTGATCAGCCAATACTGAAGTTTTAAATTTGAAGTGGACACATATTTAACGTATTTATCTCTATGGCGCATGTTATTGAAAACTTTTTTAAGAAGGAGGTGCAAATAGTATTTGAAAAGTAAGCATGTATACCTGATAACCAAAAGGGTGGTCATATTAAGCTGACTATGATGAACATTAAATAAACACAACCCATTTTGTGTAACAGTTAACGTTACATATGATGTGCCGAATTGAAGTTGAAGTGTCAAACAAGCATTAGTCACAGACTGCTATAGCTATTTGCTCATTTGCCACCTTTTGCTAATGTTGACTGCAAAGATGCTAAAACAACAGAACCCAGGGTTAACCTAAACCCTGGTCCAACCCTCCTTTTGTCAATTCAAACCAAGCCAGTCAACCCAGGTTGAACCCTGGTCAGGACAATTCAGATACTACCTGGGTCACAACCTGGAAGCAATGCATACCAATGAGCTCAGGTGTTAGAAATGGGCAGAGGGGGTTTACACCTCTGGAGGATTACAGAGAGAGGAGATGATAGTAACATCATCAATTTGTGCAAAAACATAAAATGTCACATGATGCATGTTTTTGGGATACAGTGTAAATATAGTACACATTACAGCATTTTTAGCTTTATAAAATGTTAAACTATGTTGTATGTATGGAGCTGTAATGTATGCAAACAACATACAGATTTACAGTTTCTATTCATCTACATGAACCTTTTTTCCTCTGTCTATCTGCAGTACCCATTTATCATATATTAGACTACATTGTGTTATCTAATATGATAATATAGGCTACATTTACAAAAGGATTAGATACTTCTGAAGAATGAAATGTATATTCCACTCACTCTGCCATCCCAACAAAGATTTACTACATATACAGAAGTAGCTGGGCATGTGGCAACTTGTCCAAACAATAAAATGAGATTATATTTCATTTAGTTTGCTAATTACTTGATAATGTAATGAAGTAGGACTGGGTTTGTTACCTTATAACAGATGGATCTTTTAGCAGGTTTATTTAGAAAGATAAAATACAGACAGTACTATCAAAATATCAATTCAAGTAGGAATAATAGGCTCCTATGGTGAAATTAGAAACACAAGTTGTGCAAGTTAACTACCGTTGGCGTTTGGTTGGTAAGATACAGCTGACGTTAATTTAAGGTGGAAGTAGCAAACGTTACCTGGGTTATCCACCCATTTCATACCTTCACGCTGACGTTAATTAAAGTTAATTAACTTTAATACTTAACGGAAGTATTTTAAGGAAACTCACCACAGATACTGTAGACATCTCAGCAATCTTTCAGGAGAGAAACAAAAAAGACAAAAACACAGTTTATTCCATTAAAGTGCGAGTGATGATTAAAGTCAATCAATCACCAGGTGAAGGATGTTACCTGGGTTGGTGCTAAGCTTCCTGGTGCTCAGTGCTGCCGCCGGTGGCTGGAAGCTGTATTGCAACAATATGGATACCTGGATCAGGTAGAGCAGGGGTCAGCAACCTTTACTATCAAAAGAGACATTTTAGGCAAAAAAAAAAAAAAAGAAATCTGTCTGGAGCCGCAATTTTATTATTGTGATGAAGGTAACACAGCTTATAGTCTAAGTATATAGTATATAACTCTAATGCAGTGAGGGCCAAAGTGCAAATGTACTACGGAGTATTAGAGACACATTGAGGGAAAAATAATCTGAGATTTACAGAATAAAATCATAATATTACGAGAAAAAAGTCGTAATATTAAGAGAATAAAGTCATAACATTACGAGAAAAAAAGTCATAATATTACTAGAATAAAGTCATAACTTTACGAGAAAAAAGTCGTAATATTAAGAGAATAAAGTCATAACTTTACGAGAAAAAAAGAAAATAACACGTAAAATTACTACTTAATAATATTATGACTTTATTCTCGAAATCTCAGATTAATTTTTTTCCTCAATGTGGCCCTAATACTCCGTCGTACCATAGACCTACAACAATGATAAATACAAATTAAAATGTAAACAAAAAACAGTTATTAATTTCCATTTTTAAAAATCCACAGGGAGCCAGTGGAGAGGGGCTAAAGAGCCTTTTAGTGTTCTGATTTGTATTATTCATAATATTTTCCTGTTTATGTATAGACACAATCATCAATCCCTGAATCCCTGATGCCATCCATACTACTAAAGCAATATTAGCAGGCATGTCTTTTGGATCAATGTGTTTAAATGCACACCACACACCAGATGTTTTATGAACCAAGACCTTTTTTGGGGGCATTTTGCTGTTATTGGAAAGCTGACAATATTGAGGCAGACAGGAAATGAGGAGGGAGATAGAGCGAGGGGGTATGACATGCAACACAGGTCCCAGAGTGTTTTTCAACACATGCTTATGTTAATATACTAAACTACTATAGGTCTTGTGTCCCTTTAGTCTTACAACATGAAATGTGAGGATTGCTGTGCAACTGGAAAAAAACAAACCTTTTTTTTTCCTTAACCGAACCTTTCCTCACCTGTCTTGCTGTGATAAAGCCTTTTGTGCGCAACCCTGACCGAGGAGGAGTGCATCTCCTCATGGGTGAAGTGTTTTTTGATGTTGTCTGAATCTCAGGGAGCATCTTCACTAACACAGCAGCAGCAGCAGTGAAGCTGCAGCAGGTGAATCTAGCAGGAGCTCATCAACCGCTGATCAACTGCTGGACTGCAAAAGAAAACTGTTTTTTGCCTGGGGTGTGAAGAGTAAAAAGGCCATGTGCTACTTTGCATTAGTGAAGGAAAATATTTGCAGGAAATTGTAGTGCGGAAAAATGTGTTTTTTTTCTAATGTCGCTGATTTGTTTGTTGATGCGTTTGTCAGGTTATGATAAAGAAAGGACCCAGGAGGCATACTGATGTTTTATTCTTAGTAAGTCACACAGGTGTGTACGCATGCACACACACCTCAACTCGTGTGCTTTACAATCATCAAAACAACACAGGAGTCAAAGCGTATTCACACCACAGGAGATGAACCAAAAATACCTTGGGCTCTCCAACAAACAGGATGGATAATAACTGTGAGTTTGTGTGGGAAAGAATAATGTGTGGGCAGAATGGTAAGACGCTGGCCTAGATAGAGATCCATAGGGTGCCATTAGCCAGGTATAGAAGGATAACCTGATGCTGGCTGTCACGGCTGATGAACAGAATTTGGAAGAGATCACTCGCCAGCTTACAGGGATCATCATGTTGAGTTAATTAGAGCTAATTAGAAATCTTCGGCAGGGAAACCCCGGGAAAAGATAAACACAGTTATAAAATCACACCTCCATACATTCATTTTTGACTCTGATCAGGACACATACTGCTTGCACCTGGCTATGTGCTTTTCTCCTGGTGTCAGATACTCACAGACTGAGATCTACTGCCCACATATTTATATAGAGGCATCCTAATTTACATTGAATTATATTCATTTTGCCTTTGCCCAAGGTGACATTTGTTTTTCAGGGTTTAGTGACATGCTCAGATACACTTTGGCATGTTTATTGGATCAAACCACCAATTCTGCCACAACTGCACTTCATGACAAACATTACAGAATATGATTCACATGCAGAATTCAGTTCATTTATTCAGCTTTTCCAGAAATACTTCAGTCACACCGTTTAATCAGAGAGATGTTGAACTTGCAAACCTGCAGGGAATCTCTGTCTGCATTGTAAGCGGTGAGCTAGAGGTAGATTTTTTAGAGTGAATATACGAGACAAAGAGTTTAGCAACATAACTCAATAACACTCCACGCCGTCCTCTGCTCATATTCACATTATGATGTCATGAAACAGCAAAAAAACAGACATTTCACATAAAAAAATGCACCTACAGTGTAAAGCCTTTTGCATTAGCACCTAGCATATCACAAGAAAAAGTGTGGAATAAACTTTATCTGTGATACAAAAACATTTAAAGGTCTTATTAATAACATTTTTATGTAGACAATTTTTTTTTTAAATAATACATCTACAGAGCCATTAGAAAGGTGCTGAATAAAAGTATGGCTTTTCCTGGAAAAAATATTATGATTGCAAATTAATCATTTAAAAAATTTAAAAATGAATGTTATATCTGTGGAAGTTATCTAACATTTAGTTCCCACTTCTAACAGACTTGTGAGCCAACACTAAAAGAACATTGGTGTCACGTGGTATATCTGTGTCGTCAGTTAGTGTGGAAAAAATGGATAAATGGCTGAGATTGACGGTAAATGACTGGCAACAACTTGTTGTGAAGTAAATGCAGTAGAACGGGGGAAGGAGAATGTGACATCTAGTGGCTGAATGTTATCAATGTTATCAGTAGCACCTTTAACAAGAAGGTAATCCCACCACTTGAATTCAAAACAGAATTGAAACCTCCTATCACTCCCAAATTGATTGTCTTAACATCTAAACATTGTGGCCCTCTATATTCAGTAATGGTAGTTTAGTATCAGACAAAATTGATGATGCTGATATTCTCGATAACACACAAAAGTATTTAATTGTGTATGTGACTATACCTCAAATATATATCGTGGGAAAAACTGTGCGTTACATTTCACTTTCACTTTACAATCAGCTGTTCGTTTCGTGTCCCGTGTTCATATCGTCAAGTCACATTTGCACTGTAAAAGCATAGGTATCATAAGCCCAACCGTGTAGTTTGTTCCTTAAACTGTAGCGGTTTTGTTGCCTAAATCTTAGCAAGTGTTTTTGTTTAATTCACAACATCAAGCACGTGTTTACTGCGACCAAAAAATGACTCAGAGGGGACTGATAAAGTGTCAGTATGTGACGAGTTGGCATGAGAACGTGTTGGAGTGCATGTACACAGACACTCATACTGCAAACTCAAAGATTCACACGATCTGAGAAACGTGATCAGCAGAAAAGACTTGCTGTAGCAGCCTACTGTAAAATAAATTAACATTATACATAATACATTGTTTCTTCTTCCCGGGCTGCAAATAGCGGTCATGATTTCCAAACAGCAACAGCAATGTTGATTATCTTAAACAGCCATTTCCATGCAAAATGCAATAAAACAAGCTGTACTGTGCAGAGCTCAGCACTCGCTGCTGCTGCTTCAGCGAGTTCCCGATTTATTTACCTCTTGCAGAAGAAACATTCATGAAGGAATAAATGCAATGACATTCCCCATATTCTACGGCCATTCATCGCATCATTGTCACTTACAGGCCTGAGAAAGTGGGCTATTTTCATGAAAATTTGATGGTGAAAAATGATTTCAATCACATGAAGATAACCTCCGCCTGTTTTTCTGCCGTGGCCTCGGCTGCTCCCAATATTCTTCTTCCTACTATGTTGTCAAACAAGGCTAAACAGGTCTTATTCTTTATTTATGCCGATGCATTATCTTCAAGAAGAAAAGCCCTGGGCAACACCGTCTGTATTTACTTGAGATTGGATGTGATGCTGAACTAAATAAGGCTGTTAATCCCTTTTTTATCAACAATGGTTATCCCTAGCACTGTAAGTCCTGTTCTGCTTTGCTGTGGAAAAGCGGCTGTTGAGTAAAAAGTCAGCATGCAGCCTATATGGTGAATGAATAATAACACAAAGCTATAGGAAGCCAATTCCATTTCAGAGCCACAATGGGATTCAAGACAAAGCAAAAGCAGTAAGCCTGTACTGAATGGAGACCTTGGTTTATCATAAGGTCTACTGTCCCTCTGAGATTAGAAACTTAGTGTGTTTGTTTGTGTCAGCCAGATGATCAGGGTCCTGGGTGGCCATAAAAGCCTTCCACACTTTAATCAATAAGGATTTCCCTTTGTTTAACATTAGCATTTGAATGTGCCAATAATCCAATTAAAGTATGTCTGGTTTGCACAGATCCTAGCAGTGAAAAGGGGGGATTTCAACATGTGAACAAACTAGCTAGCAAGTAGAGAGTTTGGCTGGTAGGCTATAATGTAAATTACATGGATGGAAGGTTTTGATTTTGTTTTACTCATAAAAAAATCCAACATGGACATGCAACTATAAATAGCATATAAACACAAACAAGGCCTTATGCCTGTAATTGGATAACAAGATAAAAGTCTTCAGCCTTTCTGCACTGTGAGGCACGACAGTGCTTACTCCACTACATTTTAGAGGCGAATATTGTGCTTTTTACTCCATTACATTTATTTGATACGTAGTTAGGCCTACTAGTTACTCTTCAGATAGGTTTAGATTATTAATACAAAATATAAATCAACCAATAAACTATAATTATTATAGGTTACACCACCCAGTAGTATATAAAGTAATCAAACTCCATATTTACCAGCTTTAAACTTATGTGATGTACATATCAATACATCAACAATTCTAATTCAATAAGTTAATATATCTGAATCTGCATAATGACTACTTTTACTTTTGGTACTTTAAGTACATTTGATACTAATACTTAAAACTTTGAATGTATGACTTTTACCTGTAACAGAGTATATGTATTCATTATTTATATTTATGTATTTGTATTGGACAAATTTGACCTGATGATAGCGCTACATGAAAAGTTATTTCAATTCATCCTGAGGAGGGACATGAATGTCTGTACCAAATTTCATGCCAATCAATCCAATAGTTAGAGTTATGACATTTCACTCAAAACTACAAATGTCAACCTCATGGTGGTGTTAGAGTAAAAGTCAGAGGATCACCAAACTCAGTAAGGTTCTTCCTCTGAGGACCCTTTATGTCTGTACAAAATTTCATCTGAATACCTTAGTTATTGAGATATGTCAGTGAAAATGGTGGACTGACAAACATTGCCATCCTTAGATAGCACATTCAAACATCTGTAAAATGTCTGGTTCTAAGCCAGTTAGTCACATGGATTGCTGCTAAATACTGAACCCCATTAGCAATGTTTAACTGATGATTTGAAATGCTTCAATAGGTTATTTTATTGTAATCAAAGGTGTAACGTATGGTCTGGGTGGATGCAGGGTCACTGTGGTGATGATTTGATTGAAGTTAAAGGGACTGTTTGTAACTTTTTAAGCGTATAAATGTACCGGGTCGGGACACATGAGTGCTCGCATATGCGCGCTCGCGTGTTGCCGGCGTCCCCGCTTCTCTGCCTGCTTGCCTTCACTCAGACAGCGCGCGCGTTCTCGCGTACTCGCTCCACCTCTAGACGTGAATGCGCGCTCACTACACACTGCAGAAGAGTTAGTAGCTCTGAGAATATCTAGTGAATGTACAGTGGACGTTTGTGCAGAAATAAATGCTGCAGCTTCACTAGACAAACAGAGGTTTTCCGTGTCTTGTGAAGTGACGGGACTCTGCAGAGAGAAACCTTGTCGTCTCGTTACCGACCGGGTGCTGGTGTCTCCCTGTTCACTCCGGCTGCAGGCGGAGGGAGACGAGTTTCTCGCTGCGGAGCCCCGCTGCTGAAGCAGGAAAAGCCAACACTAGGATCAGCAGTGATTCATGGAGAGACCTTCGTCTGGTCAGCTAACATTACTGCCAAGCAGCTGAAATATAGAGTGATATTGTGGTTTTAGCTGACGTGTGTCGCCTCACTTTTTGGAGCAATGCTCGTTCAGGTATATTGAGAGCAAGCAAGCGTGAGCCCGACGCTGACTTTCGTTGATTTAACGGCCACAGGTGTCGCTGTTAACAAACATTTCTGAAAGTTACAAATAGTCCCTTTAAGAAATCATCTTTCAGGAAATGACCCACAAAGTTTGTACAACCTCCAACTGCAAGACAGACAGATGGGTGGGCATCAGTTTATGTTAAAAACATACACAACACATTCAGTGCTGAGGATTAGAGCACTTTCAGGAGAAATTTTTAGAAATGGGAACAGTGTTAGAACATCTGTCATAGGAGTGTAATTGCCGAGGGAAAACATCCAGCCTTTTCTAAATGACAGAGGATACATTCATTTCTCTACTTAATTAAACATGAAAATGTTCTTTCTTCTAATTAAAGATCCACTGAGCTGGCCAACTGAAGTAGTCTCAGGTGTCTCCACACTTCATTTCACTTCTTTTTAGCGCCACGCCATGCAGCACCAGGAGAGGGGTCTGTCACTGACTATTTGTCAGCGCTAAACAAAGGGGGGGAACAACTTAACCGAGGCTCTCTGATGTTCGGGCTGTATATTTTTAGTCCAGAAAACTCACACAGAAGGGTACAAAAACTGTGCAGATGGGCAGGTGTGGAAAGATAACAGTAATGTTATTCACTAATTGGAGAAAGCAATTTGGAAGCAAGACCAAGTGACACATGAGAGTAAAGTGGATATAAAAACAACATCAAGCAGGCTACATTGAAGTCTAAAAAAAGCCAATGACTAATGTAGTTGGTTGACATCTATTTTCAGTCATTAATTATAACTTCCTATAAGCATGTTTAAATACAAACAATTTATGCAGTTACACAGTGAAATCATATTTAATGTCATGAGATTACACATGAACAAACCTTTACATTGTGTATGCACATATAAAGTATTTATTAACACGGCTTTGTTGAATACTCAATTCTGATTGGTCAATAACATCATTCTACGGTCTGTTATTTCTTTATAACAGGCCGTTGCTATGGACGCAGTTCTGATGTCAGACTCAGGAGGACCTTTTTTTTGTCAGATTATTGATTTCTTAGGTAAGTAGCCGTGTAATAAGCAGGATAATGTCTAGCGAGCAGGTCATTGTTATTTTTTTATTTCTTATTTTTCTGTACATTATCCCTTACATACATGTGCTAATTATTCTCAGATTAATTCTTTTTTTTTTTTAAATCCTAACAAGGTCCACTCACTAGATTTCTGCTGGACCTTTCAGCCACATGTTATGGTCTTCATCAACAGATGGCGTTTGCCCAGTTGTCATGGAGAGTAAAGATCTGTAAATAAACAAATAAATAATAATTATCTTTTTAATAAATTCAATTTATTTCTAAATATGATCTGTAAGTCATCATTAATATAATCATGAACTGTTTCCATGTAAAACATGAAGACATATTCAACACTCATTAACTGTTTATATACACCATTTACGAATACTTCACAATTGTTAACAAATACATTAATAAACACTTAAAAAAATGTCCTTCCATCTGCTCACGTCTACATTATAGTGTGTTATAAACATTCAGTGTTTATGCTTATAAATGCTATATGGGGGGTTAAGTGGGGGTAAAGAACATATTTTCTTAACGCCATGGATGTTACGCACTAGGTGTGATCAGAATACGAGTTAACACTGATGAAGCAGATCATGGGAGACGAAGATTTAAATGTAATGACACTAATCATGTGAACGCTATTTAAATTCCACGGTGGCATGATGATGGGACTAATTTGCATGTGAAATGAATAAATTGAATGCAACTGCAGGAACGGTGATGCTACATTAAAAACACATCCTGTTTCTCCTGCTCGCGTTCTCGCTTCCTGTCACACACATAAATACACACATCCACATTCACACATATGATCCCATAAATATAAACAATAATAACCAATTTAAAACATGTAATCAGCAGGCTGAACCTGGGTGCGAAGGAGCGTTGTTAGCAAGAAATAACTATGTTTACTGTATTTTCTTGCTTGTTATAGCGTTGAATGATGAATCCAGTGAAAACACAAGAGGGTTAAGCTGGCTTGCTTCAGCTACACTTATTTTATGCATATTTGATAGACAAGTAATTATTCAGCTGGTATCACTGCACTGCTGCATCAGTAAATTTAAACCTGTTATATTCAAACATATGTTGTTCCTTTTTTGTGAATAAAAGACACAGACCTATAGATGTATAGACAAAAGGACAGACAGATGTAAGTGGAAAGAGATCAAAATGAATCTCGGCTCATTTGTACCATAAAGATCTTTTTTTTTTGGTTGAGGATGCCAACAGCAATTTTATATTTCAACCAAAATGAAAAAGTTATGTGTTCCTTGGAGTCACATTTATTGAAGAGAAATGAGAGCGTCAGATTGACACTGAAAGTATGAATGCTATGCCAGATGAGTGAGAGCTGGCAGCCCTGCGCTTGTTAAATAGTCTTGGCTCAAAAACAGCCTCCTCGTCAGCTCTTCAAGCGGTGGCCTTCGTGGCAACTCCACACATCTATTTTTAACTAACAACTATACTGTTCTGTTCACTGCAACAGAAAGAAAGTAAGTACAATTTTTGTAGTTTATTGGTGGATATAATATGATGATGTTATCCTAAAATGATGAATACGTAAAGGGCTGCCTTTACATTTAAGCTGCAATTGACAATATTCCAATTAAGGCATTATTGGGTTGATCTGGTCTCACACTTTATTGTATTTCTGTCAACTTATAATTTTAACTAACAACTAGTAACTATAGTTACCACCAAGTTCTTCTTTGTATACATATTGAACCATATTGATTAAATTTGCATCAAAACTCACAGCCCCTTTGCCTCAGAGTGATAATTCAGTCAAACAGACGACACATATTAACTCACTCTTTCCAGTGATAGTCGTATCTCCTACAACATCTGACAAGATATTCCAATAACCATTTCCATTTCTTTGGTCAGTGCTGAGAATATTCCACTAATGAAGACTGAGTGAACCTTTAGCTCAGATTATTTCATCAAACTACTATTTGTATGATGAAGAATGTAGTTTCACCCACAATATACAGCATGCTTAGATAATACATGTACAGCAGTGACCATGCAAAAACCCTGTAAAAGAAATCAAGCAAAAAAGCCAAAGGGTTCAAAGGGATAGAAAATGTGAAATGTGAAAAAGCATCTCTTTCTATGCACTAGTAGCATTTCCTGGATAATACCTGCTGTATTTCACATCAGGTAGTTAAAACATTAAATTAACGTATTAGGTATAGGCTTTTGCTGCCTTCAAATGAAATTCATGAGCTCATGTTTACAACATGGGAAGTCGTGTACACAAGATGCTTGGCGTTCAAGTGGTTAAGTCATGAGAACATCGCTGCTAAGCAATGGCAATATTAACATTACCGTCATCGTCCAGAGGCCACAGAGGCCAACAAAGAAAGCTAGGAAGTGGGTAACATAATGCAGGAAATGCAAAGGCATAATGACAGAGGAAGAAAGATGAGGCCGTTGGGTATATCAACATTTTCCTCAGACATATTATAAAATTACAAAGAAAAAATATATACAACTAAAATTACAATATATTAACCGAAAATGAACTTCCATGACCTCCGCCATTCCTGACGTCAACAAACACGTCACAACTCGTGAACTCTGAGATTTCAGAAACTTTACACTTAAGAGGTTGTGAATACCACAAGAGGGGGGTGTTTATGTGGACTCTTCCGGTGAACCCGGTAAACAGGACCCCATTTGAAGGCACCATGTGTCCCAATTGTTAAAATAACTACTATTGTTTTGAGTAGTAAAAGTATGCTTAAATGAAGTATATACAAAAACAAACAAAAACTACCAGCATGCAGATAAAACATATGATGTAATAACGTTCAAACAGTTTATGCTTGTGACATCATCAGCCTAATTAATGCAACTGAGCAACCAGCTAACTTTTATTATATAACATTTGTTTATTTACATTATGAAATATGTTATATTATAACAACCACGCTCCTGATGGTTGTTTAAAGTCAAGTCAAGAAAAAGAAAAAAATGTGTGTGGGTGTTATTGTACAATACTGCAAACTAAGACACAACGAGGACTAAAAGCATAAATCCTTAATGGAAATACATTTCTTACCTGCTATTTGTGATGTTTCCAGATTTGAAATGATTGGCATTGGTGTTTAAAATCCTCGTGTGAATGGTGTGGTTGATCTTTACCTCCTGTGTGAATGTGTTGTCTATCTTTGTGTTAGAAAGGAGGTCATGGTATCCAGGTCCCACCTGTTTTGGCAGAGCCAGGGAGTAACTCAAAGTCTACCTGTATTTATTGTAATTTCACTATTGTTGTTTTTGTCTGCTCTGTCCTGACCGCATTAACATCAGTAAAAGAAAATGAAAATGAAATGACACTTTATAGACTATAATATAGAATACAAACACGCCAACAGAGCCTAATTAATAATATGGTTCAGCTGGTGAAGCAGGGAGCAGTAATGACGGCTGACGAGACAAAGAGCACACAGAGGACCCCTAGTGGACAGGTGAGGAACATCTGGGTCAGAGGGGAGACTTTGTATTGTACCAATCAGCATGTAGCTTAATGACTTTTTTTGTCATGGGTCTGTTTCTCTTCCAAAGGTCACCTGCTTTTGTAAGTGTTCACAGCAGGGATGTTTATAGCTTTTCTCCCAGTTCTTTTATTCTGGTTTGTCAATTTAATTCATTTATGAGAAAAGGCCAAAGGGGTCATGTTCAAACAGAGAAGAAAATATTACTAATAATTGTGCCTTAACATTTCCCTCAATTTCATCACTTTTTTTTCTTCACACCACCAACACAATACGGTCAAGGTATTTTTCCATGGTGTACTCTGTTTAATTAAACTCATATTTATTTAAGAAAACCTTGAATAAGTAAGTTAGTGCAGCCAAAAGCAGCATCAGTCAGCATCTGTTTGTGTCGGAGTGTGCGTTCATGCACTCATATTCTTTTCCTTATCTATTTGTAGGATCCCGGCTTTTACGGAGGATAGTCAAGGGTTAGGACTCGGATTAGGGATTATCCTCAGGTTTAGAAGAAGTTTATAGCCCCTTTTGAGATTATAGCATCTTTGAAATGGTCCTTGAGGCAAAGTGTTTCATTTGCAGGAAAACGATCTTAGTAATTATTAATTCAATGTCACCTGGTCAGATTTATTGTCTTTTTTTAAAAACTACCATTAGGTGTCACCCACATTAAAAATGTTCAAGTCATTCTTATAGGAGCTTTAAAGGGGTCATATCATGCTCATTTCCAGGTTCATACTTGTATTTTGGGTTTCTACTAGAACATGTTTACATGCTTTAATGTAAAAAAAACACATTATTTTTCTCATACCGTCTGTCTGAATATACCTGTTTTCACCCTCTGTCTGAAACGCTCCATTTTAGCGCCTGTCTCTTTAAGAAAAAGCCTCTCAAAAAGTCTGGTCTGATTGGCTTGTGAGGAAAAATCTGGGCTATGTTCAAATTCACATTCTTTTTACTTTTAGTACATACTGCAACTGCCCTTACAAAGTATGTACAGTTGCATGTAGCATGTTTGTATGCATACATTTGGGACATACTACTTAGTCAAAACATTGTTCCTTGAACTTTGACCCTTTTCCACAGATATCCGCTGAGCAGAGGATTGTGGATCAGAATAGCCAGAAAAGCATGAGGCTTGCATACTTCAAAATGCAACCTGTAGTAGGACATCCTGGTATTTTTGGCATACTGCATTTGACAAACTATGTATTGGGACATGCTAAATCTTTTCTGGCATACTAAATAGTACGGTATTATTGGGATTGGAAAGCACAGATGGTGCACCTTTGCAAAGGTAGTTCTCAGGCTGTGGGCGATATATTATAATGAGCCTGCATGTGACATAGGAAGGGGAGCCAAATCTGAATGTCTTGTTTAATCACTTTTTCTGATCTAGGCAGCCCACAAAAAACTGACTGGGTTGTCTTATTTCACAGTAACACAGGACTGGTAGGCACACCAGATACCCAAATGTGTTTACACAAGCACTGAAAAATTGTTTTTTTCCATGAATTGCTCCCTTTAAGATCAGGCTTTTTAATGAAAGTTAAGGTCAAGATTAGCAGCGTCAGCAACAACATCATTAAGGGAGAGTCCTCACAAGCACATGAGTGCAAATAAAAGTGTGTGTGTCAGGAAAAACAATTATTAGCAATATTAAAATCTCAGGAGAAACACCTCCAGGAGATGGGCTGTGTGGGGGCGTTTACAATTCATTTTTCTTATGTGAATTAGTTTACACCGTTAAAGCTGATAGAGCCCTGCATGTAGAGTTTCCATTTGTAGGAGAATGATAGAAGATAAACCTGGTGGTAAACTGACTGTGCATCCAGTTAGTTTTGGACATCACAGCATAATATCACAATACACACATATCACATAACTTAAACCTGATCATAACAAAGTTAAAGTAACATAACAAAGACTCCATTGTCTGCCTATAAACAGTGACTTAAAGGAACAGTGTGAAACATTTCGGGGGATCTATTGGCAGAAATGTAATATAATATTCATAACTATGTCTTCATCCGTGTATAATCACCTGAAACTAAGAATCCTTGTGTTTTTGTTAGCTTAGAATGAGCCCTTCATATCTACATCGGGAGCGGATCCTCTTCAGGGACTCAGCCATGTTTCTACAGTAGCCCAGAATGGACAAACCAACCTTTTCACATTTTTTCATTACATGCAGGCCACCATAGTTCTCCGACACGTTTGTGAAACTGCGGTAATGTGAGCCGCAGAGTGCAAAACTGTGGTACCGCCAGCCACTGTCTGACTTCCGTTGCTCCTAAAGTAGTGTTATTATGGTAAGGATGGCCTCTGAGTGAGGCGAACGGCGTTACCACGGTTTTACACTCGGCAGCTCACGTTACCGCAGTCTCGGAAAGACTGAGTGACTGAGCGGAGGGGTACTCAGTTGGTTGCAATCTGCAACCACACCACTAGATGTCGCCAAGTCCTTCACACTGTACCTTTAAGATCCCCTGAGTTATGCTCAAATGTTACCCAAATCTCTTGAGTCAAGCGTGGTACAGGTGGTGTACAATGCAATCTAACTAGTTCAGTACACAACCTTTGTAAAGTATAAACATCTATAAAGAGCTTCAATAAAGGGTTGACATTTAGCGGATGGAAGATAACTCATGTTTTGTATTGCATTATCATCTCTGTAACCTCCATTGCTTTTTAATCAAGTGTGAGTCCTTCACATTTGTCTTCTATCTAGTCACTGAGATACAGACTCACGTCTGAATTTGATCACATTATAAGCAACACTTGTCTGCACTCGTTTTCATCCTTTACATCCATGGAGAATCAAGTGACATGACACATTACAGTATAACACAGTGTGTTACATCACATACACACTCACTGTACATGTTCAAAAGACTAGATCTGCCTGAGGAGCTTAAGCTGCTAAATCAGCATCATGGATTGAATATATTGTTCGAGCTCTCTTTATAGAGTTGCTCTTATGTAATGAGCTTTTATTCATTTTTCCTGATCTCTCGTGGTTTTCTTTCAACGTTCTTTGCTATGCTTACACAGCTTTTTATTACTATTATTATTTATTGTATTCATTTCCTCCTTGGTAAAGCACTTCATAACTGTCCTTTGAGAAGTGCTCGCTAAATAAAAAACAGATAAATATGCTCAATAGTGAAGAAGTCTTGGAGCGGAGGGAATGAAATTGAATCAGACTGCGCTCAGCCCTTTACTTCAAGTGAAGGACAGTACACCAGTTTTCAGCCCTTCTGAGCTGGCAGCGACTGTCACCGGCTGTCAGACAGCACAGCCCACCCCTGAATGTTTTATCTGCCTGCTTGTGGCTCTGTGTGTCATATTTGGAGGGATGTCATTTCTTTTTCTGGCCTGCAGATTTAATCCCCCTCTTGCTCTGTCTCTTTTCTCATGCCCTCAAACTAAACCCTCACCTCTTCAGTTTAACCCCCAAACCATCACATCCGAGTTTGCAATTAAACCGCGGTTATATGCCACATTAAAAAAATGTTGCTGCCATTTCCAAATTCTCACACTGTGCATCTCTGACACTATTTATAACACTGTTCCCTTAAGTGAAAAAAGATGTTTTTGACAACTTTTGAGTTTGTGCAACTGGAATAGTAATTGGCTCAAGAAAGTTAAACTTGTTATTTATTGTGCGCATTCAGTGTCTGACAAGAGAAAATCAAAAATGCACTACTTCAAATCCGAGACAAGAGAAACCTTTGTAAAAGTTTGTAACCACGAAAAAAAGCGCTGAAATGAATATTTTGATCCGCAGCTCTGCTATAATCAGAAAACATGAGGATTAATCAGCTCCATTGAAGTGACAGCATTCAGCCTGTATGTCGGGGTGTGTTTGCTTGAATGCATGTGTGTAACAGTGTGTGCGTGTACCTGCCTGCACAGGTTTCTATGCAAATTGAAAGTCTCAGACTGTGTCCAATTAAAGTGCTTCCTCTGCGCCCCTGCTGCGCTTCCCTTGAAGTCCACAATGTTGACAGCAGCAGCAGAGGAAGAGTTTTTTCTCTCACACAATGACTTTCACAGTTGTTGACTTTTCTGGAGGATGCTTTTTGAAGTTCCCTTTTCTGTCGAGTTGGCAACTTCCCAGCACAGACGTACGTGTACACACAAGCAACCGCAGGTACACTACCGCAATTATTCGAGCAAACACACAAAACACAAATAGATGCGTGCTCGAAGACACTTTTTTCAGGTTGTATTTGTGTGGAGAAGAAAGAGATCGACACAAATAGAGAAATGGAGAGAGTAAGACAAACCGCTGTGGACAGGAGGAAAGAGGGTTGAAATTACAGCGGTGCCGTCTCCTCTTCCCTGTCGTCCCTCAGTCTGAGGCCACACAGGATTCAGTTTCACCAGGCGGCTGTATGAGGAGCAGTGACCTAAACTGAGCATGACCGGATTGCTGATGGCAAACAGTAAGCAGGCGGCTCAGAGGGAGAAGATGAAATCATTGAACTTTGACCCTGAGGCTGAAAATCACTGCACCAATAACATGAGATCTACCGCGTAATATTTCACAGCTTGCAGGAGAAGGCCATATAAGTATTGATCACTGAAAGCAATCCAAAATAATGACAGTGTTCTAGTTTCGCAGCTTGTCATGTTTAGTTTCTAAAACCTTAAAATCTACCTCATCTATTTCATTGTACTCCTTTTATAGCCTGCATGTTCCAACAAGATGTATGAGATTCGCCTGTTATGGAAACTAAAAGTAGGACAAAGATAATGCCTCACCTCTCTCAGGTAGCCTATATAACAAGGGCAACGCATGTGTGACAAGTTTTTTATTTATTTATTTTTAGCTAATTAAAGTCTCGCTATACTTCATATTGTCAATTATTCAGCTTATATACAAGTTTGAGGTGCTTCTTACTTTTATTTCATTACATGTCAGAGGGAAATTATACACCTTTTACCCCACTATATTTATCTTTTTTGGCATTTAGGGCATCAACAACGTAGGCCAAACAACACAGGGCTTTTTCATCTAGGTGTTCGTGTCCCGTGTTCACAACGTCAACGTCACATTTTATCTTTACAAATGTAGTAATTTTAAGCCTGACCATGTTGTTTTTTCCTAAAACTAAGTAGTTTTGTTGCCTAATCCTAAACAAGTGTTTTTGTTTAATTCTCAACATTAATCACATGTTTAATGTGACCAAAACGTGACGCCGAGGGGTCTGACAAAGCTTCGGTATGTGACACTGGACAGTGTACATAGATTAGGTTGACACCTACAAGGTTAAAATACTGAACCTCTCATGCATCACTAATTTCACATACTTTTGTTCTTAAAGGGGATGTATCGTGTGCTTGTGCACATACATTTGGGTATCTGGAGCGCTTACCAACCCACAAACTGTGAAATAAGACAACCCTGTCAGTTTTTTGTGGGCTGCCTGGATCAGAAAACGTGATTCAACGAGCCATTCAGATTTGGCTCCCCTTCCTATGTCACATGCAGGCTCCTTAGAATACTGTATATCACCCCCCATCTGAGTATCTCCACCCACAGCTTGAGAACGGTTATGTCTAGAAGGTAACCCGCAATTGCGAAAACTTGCAAAAACTCTTGCGAGACTCGCTGCCTGACGACTTATCCTAACCATAACCATTTGAGGTCAATGCCTAACCTTAACCATCTCACGAGAGTTTCGTAATTTCTAGTTACCTTCTAGACACGACCCTTGAGAAACACAGGGGCTCCTTTACATGACAAGAGGTAACAAGTAATAATGCAGATTCTGCCTTTAGGCTCTTGTGGTGCGTAAACAAATTGCAATTAAATCAATTTGCCCAAAAATCAACTGATACATAAATACAGAGCCTCCAGGGCAGTTGCCTGGCTTTGCACAATTGACAACCGAAATGTGAATATCGGCATGAGCCCAAAAAACATTGATCAATATCAGCCTTTACATTTCAGAAGCAGGGCAGGTGTGAAATCCTATGACCTGCTGACATTCAGCTGTTCAGCAGGAATTGTTGAAAATGTGGATTTCAGATGGGACTGTTGGTGCATGTTAGTAGAATAAATATGAGAAATAGCTCTGCTGACAAAATGACTCCTAGTGCATTATGAAACAAAAAAAGAGAAAGGAAAACCATCATTAGAGCTATAATGTAGTTATGTTAGATTATGCAAGAGCATGTTATGCAAACTGTCCTGTGTAGGCAGCGTGGTTAGTTCTGTTGTTTCCTTTCAGTGTGAAACCAGCTGTCTTTAAACAGCGACCAGTGAGCAGTGATTGTGTGTATGAAAAGGAAAACCTATAGTTCTTAAATCAAAGGGTGGTTATTGTCTCTTAATGCATGTGTATGAATGGTTTCTTTCAGTTTATCCAGATGTTTGGCTGTTGTCTTGGGTGCTTGCTGCAGCGACAGACAACACAAGAGACAAATTGGATCTATCAAGTATTCTGCACGACAAGAGTCCCTGCAACTTAATAACCCCGGCACTAGTCAGGAGCTAAACCAATGATTTATAATACAAATATTTGCATACATCCCCTATCTTTATAATGTTATGCATTTAATCTGTGTTTACCTTATTTAAAGTAGCTATTTTATTTTATTTGCTCACGGCCAACACAGCTTTAAATATATGCCTCTAAAATGAGTTTAACCTGTACGTCATTCTGGCAAAATGAGCTAAATTGATTGAAGTGCAAAATGATGAACACAACAAATACTAGAGGATGAGAAGGAATTAAAGTACAACTCAATAAACGGAGAGAGTGGAGAGGAGAGGAGGAAACAAGAAGAAAGAGAAAAGGGGAATAATGGAAAAGGAGCGAGGAGAAGAAGATAAGAGGTAGCAGGAAAGGAGTGAAAGATGAGAGGAGAAATTAAAGGAGAAGATGGAAGAAAAAGAGATACAACCTACTGAAAAAAAGGGAGGAAGATTATAAAGGAGCAGATTTGGGAAAGAGGAGATAAGACACGAAGATGAGGGATAATATGAATGAGAGGGCTCAGAAGTCGGTGAGTTGATGCGGTAAATGAAAAAACAATAATAACTAAAAACACACTGACACAACTGCAGGAAAATCAAGTCATCATTTTCAACATTTCCTCTCCTTTCCCACTGAAACCGATCACATCCTCCGTTGATGAGCAGTGATTTGATCAGCCAAGTGTATTGGACAAGCGGGGCTGTAGAAGAGCGAAAGGGAAAGAGAGAATATCAGAAAACATATTGGAGAGCAACATGAATGCCTTTCTGAGCAGCTTATAGTGATGTGCCAGAGGAAAGGGCTCACAAAAAATAATTGGATTTCATTTTGGTCCGCAGGAGAAAAAAAAATCCCCCAAAACAGATGCATGCCGTCTCCTTGTAGCTCCTGCTACAGGTATCATAAAGGCCAAGGAGTCCCTTGAGGAATTCGTACACAAAGCCCAGCCAGAGGAACAGAAACCTCTTCCTTTTGATAAGACAGGAAATCCTTTAGTGCTTCAAAAAATGCCCTTTACCTCTCTACACATAGAAGCAATGCTACAGATGAGTTTTTGGATGATTCAGTGATCAAATGGGCACTGGCTATATGAATGCTGAAGTTTTATCACTAAAAATGAGTAAAAGTGAAGTAAAAACTCCAATTTCTTTATGGTCAAATCAACAGGTCCTCCGATCTGGTAACTAATTCATCACAATAAGCTGTTATTTGTTCGCCAACACCTGTTGTTTACTTTGAGAGCAGGCTGTGTGCTGATGTAGTGGATTAATATGCATTGAGGATTTCAGCATTAGCTGGCGCGACATAATGAGGCCCACAGTGATGACAAGATAAGTCAGAACATCTGCATCAGGAAACATCTGCATCTCTATTCAAAGCATATTGAATGGCAATTTATTTTACCCAACATACCACTCATATAATGGTTTTAAATATCTCCTGTGGAGATGAACATTGGTTTGTAACAAAGATGGTAAAACTAAGTGGGATATAACTGCAGATGTGTTCAATTAAACATCCAACAGTCTTTTCTCGCAAGACAACCATTGATTGCTGAATCGACCTACGTTTATGTTAGTCTATGACTATTTTTAGCCATCAAGTTATGACTCAGAATAAACATGGCAACAGTATGACGTTGGCAGATAGTGGCAAAGCGTGTTGAGGAGATTTTTAGGTGTACAAAGGGTGTGACTTTGACAGTGGAGACCATTTTTCGCATCCCTTCTCATTTTTGCTTTCTTTCAAAAGACTTATAGATTACTATAAAGACGGCACTCAATCTATGATAGTACTCCTATAACAATAGAGATATTGTATTTTTTTTATTTCAGGCATTCTTCTTACACCTACATTACTCACAATACAACTCGACAGGTACACCTCATACACCTTTTGTAGCTATACCAACGAAAAGTGATGTACTGTAATTCGTTTACATCCCACAAAATCAATTTGTATGTACAGAGAGGAGGGTGGATGGGACCTTTTGCCCAGGAGACTGGTGTTTGTGTCAACGTTGATTTATTTGTCACATAACTTACGTACTTTAGTGACGCCACATCCGGAGTTATTTTAACCGAAACCGCGATTTTTTCCTAAACCTAACTAAGTGGTTTTGTTGCCTAAACCTAATCAAGTTGTGTCCTGTGAAGACAGAAGTTTATTTAGAAAAGACTGTATGCATGTAATGAGCGAAAATTGACTGAAAATTGATTGTTGTTGAACATTCGTAGGAAATGCATGAAAAATGAGGAATACGTTTTTGTGAGATATAGGAACTGTTGTATGAGGATATGCTGAACTCAAATTGCCACAGTTGAGTCAGAGATTCGGTTGTTTTATGCCAGTAATGCAGACAGATTTTGTTACCTTTGGACAACGCCACACTAGCTGTTTGCCCCTGTTTCTAGTCTTTGTGCTAAACCAAGCCAACCAGCTGCTAGCTTTAGTTTCATTTTGACTATGCAAACATGAGACTGGTATCAATCTTCTCATCTCACTTTTCGCAAGAAAGAGAAAAAGCGTATTTCCAAAGATATCGAACTATCCCTTTAACCAAACTGGTTTTACCTTAACTATTGTGGTGGCGAATCAAAAAACAGTCACATGAATCATTCATGTACCTGCCATACATGGAATATTTCTTTTTACTATGAGAGCATTGTTCAAATGCATTAATAACTACCTAAATAGATTTCAGAGTCCTGTGCTCAGGAGTTGTTTCAGGTCTTCATCTTCAGACAAGTCCACTTCTACTGCAGCTATAAATGGCGCATCATAAATATTAATGTAAATGTTCAATAAACATTAATGGCAGAGAGAATAAATCCCGCTGATGAAAATGCCTGCTCTCTTAAAGAGACTATTTTCCAGTGCACGGCTGAAGAAAAATAGCTAGTTAGAGTTATAGGACATAAAGTGGCCATCTAGGGACACACACATTTTTTACAGTCTATTAATCTATGAATAATTAAAGGCTCTCGGTATCCCCACAGGAGATTACAGCACTTTGTCTCTCAATACAGCAACTTGTTTAGTGGTGTCCATGTGCAGCACACACAGTCTCTATTGTCAGGAGGCTCTGAGCGCAAAAAATGAACACCTGCACTAAATGTTACAAACAGCAGAACAAAATAGGTCAAAAGAAGAGGCTGCAAAACTCCTAACATTGGTATTGTTTAATTGGAAGCGACAAAAATATGCGACGTCCAAATTACTCTCACTTGTTATTTTTATTCCAAAGTGACAAGAGATCACTTTCCTTTTACTGCAAGAAAAGATTTTTCAACACTTTTACACAGGAAAATATTAAAATCACTTGTCATTATTCTGTCACCATCATAATGCGGCAGGATTGATGATGCACAGGGTTTTTTTTCCAGTTCTGTGAGCAGTGAAGAGATGTCCAAACAACAGCTGTTATGGCTGCTTTGCTTGCTTTGAGATTTCAAATGCTCTCTCGCTGCGCTGGTGACAGCAAACAAGTGCTTCTGTATGCAGATGATGAAAACAAATAGTTTCCAATCTCATCAAAGGCCAGGCAAACTGAGATGGATTCAGAGCCAAGCCACTGGCAGCGTCAAGTGTCTCGCAAATAAAAACATTTTCTCCACATTAATGGTTGTCGTCGGAGAGAGAGAAACTCCTCCGCTGTGACAACCCGACTTATATTTAAATCTGCTGGTTCAAATATGGGTTATGGATGCTGGCGTGGGCGGTAATGATTGAGATGATGATTATGCTTGTGAAAACAAAACACATTACGCTAAATAACAAAGTAGCATAATAATACAGGAAGCAATTGAAATAAAATAAAAACAGATCTGATAAAACAAAAACAAAGCCTTACAATAACAGTGGATTGATGCACCAGATTTGACTGTTATCAGGCCATTAAATAGGCGTTATCAGTCACTATAAGCACCATGGATGAGGGTCCTTAGGGGCCTACTACGCCTACTACGTTGTAAAAGTGAAAGTGAAACTTAAAAGCAACACATTCTAACATGTTGTAAAACTGAATGAAAACATCTTCTTTAGGTTTTAGGCAACAAAACTACAACTTCTTTAGGTTTACACAATAAAACTACAACCTCGTTAGGTTTAGGCAAATAAACAATTCGGTTTAGGCGAAAAAACTACAACTTCTTTAGGTTTAAGCAACAAAACTACAACTTATTTAGGTTTACACAACAAAACTACAACTCCATTAGGTTTAGCCAAATAAGCAGTTAGGTTTACGCAAAAAAACTACAACTTCTTTAAGTTTAGGCAACAAAATTATAACTTCTATGCAACAAAACTACAACTTCTTTAGGTTTACACAATAAAACTACAACTTCTTTAGGTTTACCAATATAACTACAACCTCATTAGGTTTACGCAGTAAAACTACAACCTCATTAGGTTTAGGAAAACAAACAATTAGGTTTAGGCAATAAAACTACAACTTCTTTAGGTTTGCGCAACAAAACTACAACTTCTTTAGGCTTAGGCAACAAAACTACCACTTCTACGTAACAAAACTAACATCTTTAGGTTTAGGCAACACAACTACAACTTCCTTAGGTTTAGGCAACAAAACTACAACTTCTTTAGGGTTTAGGCAAAAAAAAAACACTTCATTAAGTTTAGGGAAAAACATTGTGTTTTGGGTTAAAATAACTACTAACACAAAGACAACTACACATTGCTGGTTTCAGATGTGAACTCCGGTCTCCTGCTCTTGTCATAATTAGTATATGTTCTTTTACATCTTTTTTCGGTGATCTACCATGTGAATAGATGATACAACCTACTAGTGGGTGTAGTAGGCCCCTATTGACCCACATATATGGGGATTATAGTGACTGATAACGCCTATTTAATAGCTTGACAACAGTCTAATGGGCTGATTGATTGTGACTGAAAAATGCTAAGGGAGAAATACTGAGAGATACAGTAAAGTAACCTGAACAGTGTCTTACCAGCAAATCTTTCAAATTGATGCAGGGAGACAGTGAAGAAAGGAAACTGTGGGTGCAATAAGTGTCATGTCTCCTATAATTAGATACAAAGCCTTACAGCAGCATTTTAGATTAGCTGGAGGCAGGTGATTGACTTGTGGATAAGCCTAGAATAAAGGGATTGTAGCAGTCCAAATGAGATCAAGATGAGTGATTGCAATGACAAAAAAAAATACTTTATTTCTTGTATAATCCTAAAAAAAGATTACATGATTCTAATATTTTTTCAAACTAAATGTTGGAGTCAAATATTTCATCCCATATGTGGATATATTCTTTTATAATAGTGGATATAAAATGTGACTGTGAGTGAGAACTGATATAGAGAGGGAGCCTGGTAGCTCAGATTAAGATTCACTGTGTTGGTTTTCCTCGTTCTAGGCTAAAGTGGCCTTTTAAACCAGATTAAATCAAATAGGGTTCTCTCAGACATGGTTTAGAATAATCCTATATGAGTCTAATCCCTTCAATGGGATTGGGTGATATGATAACGTATACCATAATGTAATAGAACTTTGTAAACCAGTTTTTCTATACCGTTTATGCGGAGGTATCCATCCCTTTAATATCTCTGGTATTAGTAGTAAATCAACGAACGGGACTGTTTTATGGAAAAATAGATTTTTGCATCATGATGAAGAAGTTATTTTTCCTCTGAATTAGATCAAAATTAGATAAAAGAAAATAGATGAGGTAGTTTCACAATTGAATTTCAAGACAAATTGACTATATAATATAATAATTACAAATGTCATGATAGAAATACTAATGTCATAATAGAAAATTATAAACAGTGATAGAGAACGTTTATTTTAAAGAGAGGCTTAAGAGGACTAACTTTGCGTGGACTGATGACTGAACTAAAGCTGGATCACTTAACATGCTCTACACGCTTGCAGTGGCTCAAATTATGGAAAACAACAAGGTAAGTCATTATGCAGACGACACACAAATTTACATAATCATGTCACCAGGGGATGATGGTCTAAAACAAGGACTGAGTAAGAGCATTGAAAAAAAACAACTGGATGTGCCAGAATTTTTCTTCAATTAAACAAAGACAAAACTGAGGTAGTTGTCAGCGAGTCAGCGCTCAATGCAATCAGCAATGTTAAAAACCACAGACCACGCGAGAAATCTTGGTGTAGTCAAGGACTCAGACCTGAATATCAACAGCCACATTAAGACAATTACAAAGTCTGCCTACTAACACCTTAAGAATAGAGTGGTGCAGGGATGACGTATTTTTGTAAACCAACCAGGAAGTTAGCATCGACAAAAAGCCATTTTTCCATTGGATTTTGGATTATTTTCAGAAAATAAGCTCTGTAGCAAACAAATCAACACCACTTTTATGATTTTTGAAGTGTAAATGCAATCACCAGAAGTACAAAGCTAAGTATGTTGCATGAGCGTGAGTATACACACGAGGCTGTAAAGGCGGACGAGTCGGCGTGATGGCGTTTAGTAGTCTCATTTATCCACTCGTTAGCAGCCGCCTTTTTTAAGACACATAAAGGCTTCAAAATTCACGCGTGGGATATTTACTGACGTATTTTATATCGTAGAACAAAACATCAAAATCTCTTAAGCTTGTGTTAACCACAGACCTTATTTAAGACATCTAACTATAAAAGCTATTAAAAAAAAACCATTGACTTCAAGAAGTGCGAAACTCATTTCTAGGTTTTAGGACTCATTCCTACACCACTCTATATATCAAGGATTAAAGGACTTGCTAAAGTACTCAGCAGGATTTGGAAAAACTTGTCCATGCATTTATCTTCAGTAAACTCGACCACTGTAACGGTGTCTTTAGGTCCAGACCTCTCAGGTCATCTGAGACAGGTCCGCTTTCTGTCCCCAGAGTCAAAACTATAAACAAGGAGAAGCAGCGTTCAGTTTTTATGCTCCATATATCTGGAACAAACTTCCAGAAAACTGCAGGTCAGCTGCAATTCTCACTTCTTTTAAATCAAGTCTGAAGACTTTTCTGTTGCCGCTGCCTTTTATTGAATTAAATATTTATTCATGTCTCACACTGCACTGTAACCTTTTGTATTGTATTTTATATGTCTTATTCTATTTTAGCATGTTTTAATTTTCTATTCTCTCAGCTCTTTGATGACTGTTTTTAATTGTGTTTTAATGTCCTTTTGCACTTTGTCTCGATGCTTTTGATGTTTTATGTAAAGCGCTTTGAATTGCCTTGTTGCTGAGATGTGCTTTATATAAATAAACCTGCCTTAACCATGTAGCAACAGAAATGATATGGGTCTTACTAAAAAAAAAAAAAAGCAATTACATGATAAAAAGAAGGATCATACAGAGAGATGGGAAGTCACAGGCTGGCAAAAAGACCTCTCCTGAAACACACATAAGTTGTCAAATTACAATTAATTATAAAAATGAAGAGGCAGAGAAGCAATTACAGGAATAAACAATAAAACAGAAAAAGACGAGCACAGACCTCGATCATAGCCGATGTTTCAAATTGTCAAAGCAGAAAAACAACAGGTGAAACTAATAGCATTAACGATGGCTCTTTTCCTCTCTTATTTATAGTGTGCCAATATCAGCGAGCCAGCATAAGCAATACCAAAGCCCCGCTACTACTGGCACACATGAATGGAATAGAGACATTACTTATGTTGTTAGTTTGAAAAGCAAGTTTAAATGTCAGTGAAAAAAGTTTATTGTGGACTTTTTTTGTTTTCAAGCTTTCTTAAGAAAAGAATTGAAGTAGTTTAACTCCCCGACTCTCTTAAACAGCTCAGAAAACACACGATCATTGGTTTATTATTTGATACTTAATGAGTTTCCCCAATTTTATCAGGAGATGACATGTTTCACAAGTCCATTGTATAAAATGACACATTCATTCTGTTTGAGTACAATGGCTTTTGATATGCTCTTTATCTGTAATTGGTGTTGACAGCACTTTTTATGAAGCACTAATAAGTGTAGTAAAATTTCTGTTATTGGAGTTTTATAACAATTTGTTCGTAAGAGGCAGTTTTGCTTCTCTGGGGTCTAATTGATGGGAGGCGGGCCTCCCCAGGGGGGATCCAAACAGTTTCAGGGGAGGCTCAGTGAATTAGTTATTAAAAGAAAAGCACATACTATAGCCTATTTAGGTGTGACTTAGAGATAGTTTAGAGTTACAGTAGTTTTTCCCACTTTCCCAGAGTCAGAAACAGCCTGCCCTGGACTCAGCAGCCAAATGTTATTACAGAGACAAATCACAGTAAGTGCACATTTTCCAATATATGAGACGTTAAAATTACAGTTCTATATTTATATCCCTGATCCCACTCCATAATAACAAAAATAAACCAGTATTCACTTATTATAAGTTTATCCTACAGGTCATGTGCTTCGCAAAGTCATTAGTCGTTAGTCAACGTTAGTTTCACCCGGGACACGAACAGCGGTCTGGTTAAAAGTCTTGTGTTTGTTTGACCCATCCATCCCTGAGTGGACTCACGCTATTAATACTACGTGACTTGTTCCGACCGTCGAATAAGGCAGCAGGTGGGTTTACATTGGAGTTAGTTGAAAGCCCGGTTCATTACGTTAAAGGGTGCCTCCGTGCATCGGTTTCCGATGCCGAACGGCGGTATTTGACGAGTTGGGAGTGAGAACGGGTGGATTTGACAGCAGTACTCGTTGAGTTTTCACATAGTTGAAGACAGAAATAATGATTGTGTTGGAAAGGATAGAGCAGAAAATCCGATAAAGTTATCTCATAATGTCATCAAACGGACACTGTGCTGACATTTGCAGTTCATCGCGGTTATTTTATGAAGAACAATATTTCAGAACAGTTGTCATCATGGCAGACAATCATCTTATCATCCTTATCATACGATAAAAGACACCAGTTAAACACAGAACAGGTCTCTCAACGTTTAATCACTTCTTCTGTGGGAATGGAAACATCCCACAAATGTATTCATGACAAACTGTGGAGGGAAACAGTGTCACCAAGTAACTGCAGAGAGCGTTTCATTTTTCTTCAGCATTATCGGGCAATTAGCTCCTTCCATTTATCACGTATTCGGTTCAGCAGACAATATTGAATATAAACAGACACATACTCTCTCGAACACACACACACAACTACACACAACTACACACACTCTCTCTAATGACGAGCATACATTTAGTGGTGTCAGCATGGAGGCACACACACGCACACAAGCACATAGCTCAGTTCCAATAGGATTAGCATATCATTTCACACAGTAAAGAGGAGACGGTGAAGAAGAAGAAGCAGCAGGTTTCTGCAGATTAGACACGTTTTCGTGAATACTTGAGGATTGACATTTCCTGATAGAGCAGATAATTCAGCTGTAGAGGTAACAGCCTTTTAAGAGGTGTCTTTGTAATTAAAATGTTTGCCGTTGTGTCAACACTTGAATAATCAGAAACTACAACCTGCAGATAAAGTTTGCTGATTAGAAGAGATGTCTACAGGCTGAAACAGGCTTATGAGGTTTAGTTATGGACAGAGAGAAGAGGTGTTTGGGTCACAGAGGCTCGCAGGGGAGCTCATGTTCACCCCTCTAAAATCCCAGCTCCCCATTATGTGTATCTGCGATGATGGTTGGCTGAGCAGAGACGGATATCCAGGAGCACCGAGTTGGACCAGCTCCCAACTATGAATTAATAAGAACGCCGACAGCAAAAGCAGCAGACAGACTCTTTCATTTATTTTCCAGACTGAAGTTTCATAAGAGTTATATTTGTCTGGTTACTTCTTCATGTCCTCTACATTGTAGTTTGGAGGATCAAACACTGGCTCCTGGTGTTAATGTGACCTGCAGTATGGTTTACGCATAATAACATAAAGTGAACGCTGAAGTATTATCGGATATTTCAAGCTGTCAGAACTGATTTCAGGGAGTTTTGAGGCCATAAATAAGATCATTCAACGTATCCTAATACAACAGTTCATATGATATTTTACGAAAAGTTATTCCTCATTTTTCATGCGTTCTCCTATGAATGTCCAGAAACATGTGTCAATTTCTGCTCGTTATATGCATACAGTCTTTTCAAAATTTCACAGGAAACAACTTGGTTAGGTTTAGGCAACAAAATTACTTAGTTAGGTTTAGGAAAAGATCGTGTTCTAGGTTAAAATAACTACGCTTGAAATACTTGGTTAGGTTTAGGAAAAGATCGTGGTCTAGGTTAAAATAACTACGCTTGAAATACTTGGTTAGGTTTAGGAAAAGATCATAATCTGGGTTAAAATAACTGCACTTTAAATACTTGGTTAGGTTTAGTAAAAGATCATAGTTTGGGTTAAAATAACTACGGAAGTGGCGTTACTTAAGTACGGAAGTTACGTGACAAATAAATCGACTTCTGGTTTCATACGGGACATGAACAGCGGTATCCTGGCCGAAAGTCCAGAGATTTTTAACCCACCCTGACCTCCTCCCTACGAGGCATTTGCCGCTTCTTATACTTCCTGGTTCACCATTATCTGGCTCACATAGAAATTTATTTTGTGGGAAGCCACCGTGCCCAGCTGCTAGGTCACCAATAAATACTGATTTCATGTAAAGCACAACTTGTTGTTTTTATTACACCTTAATTTGTGAGCTTTAGAGATGGTGGTAGGTGGATTTATTTTACCTTTGAACAGAGCCAGACTAGCTGTTTCCAGTCTAAGCTAATCCTATCCTAGCTCAAATACACAAAAGTGGTGTCCATCTTCTGATCCAACTCTTGGCAGGCTCACAAATAAGTGTATTTCCCCAAATGTTAAACTATTCTTTAAAGCCTGACACAGAATCACCATGTCCGATTATCAGCAATGAACTTTTTGACGAGGGAAAAATATTTTGGAAGAGGTATCATTTCTGAACAACTAAAGAAGAAATACTGTAATTTGAACTTCATCCGGCCACACACACGGCAAACATCACACACACTCTTCACTTCACACTGTGCAAATAATGGAGGAATCAGAAAACTCTTCAGCAGAAATGCAAATCGTGCCAAGGTGGCTCAATTCTGCTGTGAAGCGCTGACTGAAGATTCATCTCCTGAGAATGCAGTAATTTGTCTGCATGTGTAATCAGTGGAGATCCATACAAGAATCTGCAGACCTGATAGGAAACCTGGTTTGTTACAGAAATCAGATAAGTAAGGAGGAGTCAAAGTGAGGAGGGTGGATTTAATGTAACAGATGGCGAGAGGTAACATAAAACTTTGCACATGCAAATGAGCATCTAACCTGGCTTCAGTATGCTGGGGTGCAGCATTTATAAAAAAAATATATATATATTCTAAGTTAAATGTTAATGTAATGTTCAGATTCCCTTATTTCTGAAGTATAATAACCACAAAAATGAGTATAAATAGAAAACTCACTCATAGTATTGTGTTGCCAGATGGTCTAAACTTCTTTTTTTTTTTGGTCAGTAGGACTGCCATTATTTTCAGAGTGCCCTGAGCTGAAACTGAGATCTAACAGCCACTCTGATTCCAGCGGTGTTGTGTTGCCTCTCTGTGTTGAAGAGAGCAGCAGGGGTTTCTGCCGCCATCGTGTAACGCCGGAGGGCTTTTTCCACTCAGCAGTGGCTGACCGTGTGGATGTGTGAGCTCTGTCTGGCCTCACATACAAAGCAACAAAATTTACACCCTCGACTGGACAAACTCTGCTGGATTATCTTTTACTATGTTTGAGACGGGGACAGGTAAAAGTTTCAAAGCTTTTATTTCATTTTCAACAGTAAGTGATGTACGGTGAACCTTAAAGGAGTAGTTGTACATTTTTGGGAAATACTCTTATGTGCTTTCCTGCCAATAATTACACGTGAAGATCTATATAACTCTAATGTTTATAAATATGGATTCAGCAGCTGGTTAGCTTAGCACAAAGACGAGACACAGGGAAACAGTTAACTCGGCTCTGTCCAAAGGTATCCACTATGGTGTCTCTAAATCACTCACTAAGTAACATGTTATATCTTATTTAATTCGTACGAAAGGAGCAGAAGAGAGTCAAGAAATCAGAGAGAGACTTTTGCTTCACTTCCATGAAAGTACCAGATTGAGAGAGTGCACTCTTGGTAACTAACAAATCAGTCTGACAACTAACAAATCTAAGTATTCTGACAGAGCTAAAGAGGGACTTGAGCCCGTTCTCATTCCCAGAGCATCAAATACTGAGGCTTTGTCACAGCCGTTGGCGTTCAATAATGCTGCACAAGGCACCCTTTAGCACTGGTATGAAACACACCGGGCCTTCCATAACTACAATGTAAACCCATGCACCGGGAGTGTGGTGACGTATAGTTTAAAGAGCTAAAAGACACACAGGCGGGCGGAATTGTAGGGGAGGTGGATGGGTCCAACAAACACAAGGCTTTCATCCAGCTGTTTGTGTCCCGTGCGTCATGTTGCAATCAGCTGTTTGTTCATGTCTCCTGTTCACAACGTTCAGTGTCATTTTCACTGTACAAACGTAGTAGTTTTAAACCCAACCATGTATTTCTTTCCTAAACCTAACTCTAGTGGTTTTGTTGCCTAATCCTAAAGTGACGCTAGTAACTAAAGTGGTTTTGGTGGCAAAAATAAGGTGACCACAAGGGGCGTGACAAAGCAGAGGTACAGTATGTGATGAGTTGGGATGAGAACGTGCCTCGGTATGAGGCGTCGAGGGGCTTGACAAACTGCCGGTATTTGACCTGGAAATGAGAACGGGGTGCTCACCCTGCTTAAAGGCTGGGGGTTAAACCCAAACGTGGGGCCCAAAGGTTCTTTTCTGACGCCCAGAAATGTCCTGAACACAGCAAAATAATAAGAAAAGAGAAAATACAGGCAGAGGGCTGCAAGGTCTCTGTAGATACAGACACCACCACACACCTCTAGTGGGTCAGAGGTGATGATTGAGAGGGATTCCTTTTGTATCAGTCGATACAGTTTTTTTGAAAAATGTATATTATACCTTTAAGAACTGCTGAATGTCTGTGTCTGTGCTCTCTGTGGAAGGTCACAGGCTTTTTAAAACGTGGAGGATTCAAACTCTGTCATTTTCAGACGAGCGGAGGAGAAGAAGTGATTAAAACTGAGTGTTGAACGCTCTTCGTCTGGAAGTGAAGTGTTCATCCAGCAAAGAAAGAGAAGAGAGGAAGAGTTGAGCGGAGGGGAGGAGCAGCAGTCAAGGCCTCTGCCAGCCGTTCTGCTCTCACGTGGGATGGCTGTAATTAATTTGGACACTCGGCTGCTGGGTGGCATCAGCAATAATGTGTGTGTGTGTGTGTGTGTATGTGTGCGTGCACAGGCCTTTTATCAGTGATGACATCCCCCCGCCCTCCTACTGTATGTTGCCCTTGAGGTGGCTATTTGCATTAGTGTCAGAGCAGGGCACATAAGCTAGCTGACACGCAGATTCACACACTCAGTCATACACGCAATCATACACACACACACACACGTACACACTAGGATTTTAAGTAGTTAAGATACAGGTCAGTTTTACTCATTTAATACAATTTCCAATATGATATTTTACCACAAAAAGACAGCATTCAGTAGGATTATTTTTTAATGAGGATATAGTGCATCTGCAATTTGTTTTTAAGTCTGTGAAAGTTGTCATTGATCCTCTCCCTCTGCTGACCTGCGGTTTGAATTTAAAACACGGCTATTAAAAATACATTCATGCCTTTTCAGGGCCATACAGGGCTGTAGGGCATTGCATATAGCGGGATACAGTGAATAGAAAGCAGAGAAACGTCCTGTAGAGGTCACCGGTCCATCACAGAGCTAACACAAATAAACAATTATGAGTGTGAGTGATTGATTGACAAGCGGTTCCCTTGACCTGCGTGTCTTTAGACTGAGAAGATAGAGGAGAAAAGATCAAGCAAGGCCTCTTCCCTGGCAGGGTATCAATCCCTGCTTCTCATCCTGCCCATCTCAGACGAGAGTAAAATATTATCTTGAGAGCAACGTCTTTGTGAGGGCCAGGCACGAGCCTCCAATCATTTCAATAATTATAGTATCTAGTTAATTGAGAAGGCTAAAACCGAACCCAAAGATCCACCTGTTAATGCAAAAAACAGGCATATCATGCAGGAGATATTAGAGGAGAGAGATCAGGAGATCATTAAAGCTCCATTTATTGATTTATTTTGGGCTCTTGAAGCTGTAAACACAACACTGACATATTATCACCATATGAAGTCATTACGGCACATATTCATGTTAGCATTTACACATTCAGAAGCAACCACGCCAAAGCGTGATAGACCCACCTGTCCACCAGAAGATAGCGTGTCAGTATCACGTTTTGCCTCGCCGAGGTCTGAATATTACACAGGTGTGTGAATGTGCAGTAGCCTACCATCAAGAGGCAACAAAAACACTTTAGGTTAGTTAGGTTTAGGAAAAACATATTTTAAGGCCAAAATGTCATGGTTGGCCTTAAAATATATACGTAAACTAAGTACAGTACGTGCAGAAACAACGTGACATAAGCACGGAAAATACATCACAAACGTCACTAACGTAACTTACAGTACTGGTCTCGAACACCGGTCTCCTGGTTGAAAGTCCTGTGTTTGTTGGACCCTCTCCCGCCCACCATAAACTGTCTCATTTTTTATCATCATATTTACGCTGATGCATTTACACTGCAGTCAGTACAGACTACATGGCATTCAAATGACACGGCAAAAAAAAAAAACTTTTTTATTGCAATATCGCACATTATTGTGTCATTTACACGCCTTTTCGTGAAATCAGGCTGCCAGAAGTTAAGGAGTACCAATAACTTAAATTTGGAGTCGTGTTTCTGGCCACCCGATGGATGTAAGTCCAGTATTCACACTCCTTTGACCTCTGCTTTGGTCTCCACCAACCCCTGAGGGAAATATCTCATTAAGCTCTTTAGCTGCTAAATGCTGCTCTATGCTCACCAGCTAGTTGCTAAAACAGCGAAGCTGCAGATCGTAAAACCAAAACAATGAGCTGAAAGACATTAACATCACTAAGCAACGTTCGAAATTGCCACCAAGAGCTGCTCTCAAAGCTCAAATTATTTCAACTTTGACCTCAGTTACCGCTGAACTTTCAAAGCACAACCAATGAGAACAGCTGCAACTGTTGTTGTTGCCTAGAAACAGTGATTGGCGTTTCTTGCTCTCTTTTGGTGACATGTTATACCTGCTGTCTATGCAAGGCTCTGCGCTCTACCTCGCGGTGAGTGAAGAGCAATTTCCTGTCATGTGAAGGCAGCTTTAGGCGTTAATGTATGTGTTTCTCACTACAAGTATCCCCTTTAATATTACATGGAAAATACTCATTAGTGCAGCTTTAACTTCTGCAAGAATGGATGGCTGGGAGCAGACAGTCTCTTATGAAACGTCATGTAGTGTTGATGACCAGCCGCACATGGATATACACACGTAGGCAAAATTGTTGGTACCCTTCCGTTAAAGAAAGAAAAACCCACAATGGTCACTGAAATAACTTGAAACTGACAAAAGTAATAATAAATAAAAATTTACTGAAAATTAACTAATGAAAATCAGACATTGCTTTTGAATTGTGGTTCAGCAGAATCATTTTAAAAAACAAACTAATGAAACTGGCCTGGACAAAAATGATGGTACCCTTAACTTAATATTTTGTTGCACAACCTTTTGAGGCAATCACTACAAACAAGTGATTTCTGTAACTCTCAATGAGACTTCTGCACCTGTCCACAGGTATGTTGGCCCACTCCTCATGAGCAAACTGCTCCAGCTGTCTCAGGTTTGAAGGGTGCCTTCTCCAGACTGCATGTTTCAGCTCCTTCCACAGATGTTCAATAGGATTTAGATCAGGGCTCATAGAAGGCCACTTCAGAATAGTCCAATATTTTGTTCTTAGCCATTCTTGGGTGTTTTTAGCTGTGTTTTGGGTCATTATCCTGTTTGAGGACCCATGACCTGCAACTGAGACCAAGCTTTCTGACACTGGGCAGCACATTTCGCTCCAGAATGCCTTGATAGTCTTGAGATTTCATTGCACCATGCACATATTCAAGACACCCTGTGCCAGATGCAACAAAGCAGCCCCATAACATAACCGAGCCTCCTCCATGTTTCACATTAGGTACAGTGTTCTTTTCTTTGTATGCTTCATTTTTGCGTCTGTGAACATAGAGCTGATGTGACTTGCCAAAAAGCTCCAGTTTTGTCTCATCTGTCCAAAGGACATTCTCCCAGAAGCTTTGTGGCTTGTCAATATGCATTTTGGCAAATTCCAGTCTCACTTTTTTATGATTTGGTGTCCTCCTCGGTTGTCTTCCATTAAGTCCACTTTGGCTCAAACAGCGACGGATGGTGTGATCTGACACTGATGTACCTTGACCTTGGAGTTCACCTCTAATCTCTTTGGAAGTTGTTCTGGGCTCTTTGGTTACTATTCGTATTATCCGTCTCCGATTTGTCATCAATTTTCCTCTTGCGGCCACGTCCAGGGAGGTAGGCTACAGTCCCGTGGACCTTAAACTTCTGAATAATATGTACAACTGTAGTCACAGGAACATCAAGCTGCTTGGAGATGGTCTTATAGCCTTTACCTTTAAAATGAAGGTCTATAATGTTCTTTCTGATCTCCTGAGACAACTCTCTCCTTAGCTTTCTGTGGTCCATGTTCAGTGTGGTACACACCATGATACCAAACAGCACAGTGACTACTTTTCACCCTTTAAATAGGCAGACTGACTGATTAAAAGTTTGAAGACACCTGTGATGCTATTTACAGGACACACCTTAGTTTAATATGTCCCTATGGTCACATTATTTTACATCTTTTCTAGGGGTACCATCATTTTTGTCCAGGCCAGTTTCATTAGTTTGTTTTTTAAAATGATTCTGTTGAACCAAAATTCAAAAGCAATGTCTGATTTTCATTAGTTAATTTTCAGTAAATTTTTATTTATTATTACTTTTGTCAGTTTCAAGTTATTTCAGTGACCATTGTGGGTTTTTCTTTCTTTAACGGAAGGGTACCAACAATTTTGCCTACGCGTGTATATGATATAATAAGGCAATGAGTGCCGCCAAATGTAGCAGCAGTGTAAACCAACAGCAGCTCAGCACTTTAGATGTAATTACAATACAGCAAGCTGTCACATAAACCCAGTGCTTTGAGTTAAAATGTTTCTCCAATGCTCAGCAGAATATGAAATATAACTTTAACTATCCCTCACAAAATGATTTTAGCTATCCAGAGAGCATATAACACACCATTGTGTGGATTTCCTCAGACTTTTATTTATCCAGGGAAACTCTGCTGAGTACACTTGCTTCTTTCCAGTGGCATTTCTCTACTGTTGGTGACAGAGATGGATGTGTCAGCAGCTGGGATACTCTTCCAACTTTGCAACAAAGAATTTCACACTTTCTACACTTATTTGGAGTCTGAAGTTACTTCCATTCAGGCCATCAAAGAGCAGGAAAGTCATGCAGAACATCTCACCTTTGCCCCCCACCTGGGGAGTAGCCTACTGTCACCAAAGGTGTGATGTTGAATAAGGGTTACGCAACTGCCTTTGATGATTTCCACACACTGGCGTCAGAGGCTGCCACTAGGTGTCCACCATGGCAATCTGCGAAATGTATAAGCTCTGCTCCCTTGAACATTATTCTATGTGTCACTTGTGAACTGCAAAGAAGTCCACGATCTGGTCCGAAACATCTGGTTCCTGCAGCTACTGTATGTAGAATCTTAGCTTCCAAACCAGACACGTTTTTGTAGCTGTTGCCACTCTGGATCAGTTGCAACAAATTGCTAATATGAATTTGAGTGACTATACACTGTGGAATAGGAAATGTTACTGTCTGTGTGTTGGCTACGCAGCATTTGTTTTGATGCAGTTGTGCTCAGATAGTGTCTCCAGCAAAGAATTGGCCTGTCAGTGTAGGTGGACAATATCATCATTTTTAATTTCCCAGTCAGTCATTGTTTTAGTTGCCTAAAACTAACCACACCTTAAAACTAGAAACCATCTTGCGATGCAATCACAATAGTCACGATGCCAAATCGAGCCAGGGGCTTAAAGTGGGGGGAGCTCCTTACCGACTTCCTACCCCCCTACTTCCGGCGCCCTTGCTCGGACCACACCCATCTTCAAACTCAACCAACCAACATTTTTATCTCAACTACACACCTGTAAAGTTTCGTGACTGCATCTTGCCTGGTTGCGGCTGGTAAAGATACTACAGCAATTTATTACACTTCCATAAAGTTAGGTGACTCACAAGACAAAGCCGAAGAAGTGGAGGCTGAGATATCCTGACTTTTTGTCCTTAACAGGTAAAGCACCAAAAGCACTAAATCCTGCATTTCGCATAATGCAATTCAATAGAGCGCTCCAGGTATGATGTATTTTTGTAGGCAAACCAGGAAGTTAGCATCGCCCTGGGTTCCCTTGACAAAAGCCAATGGGATGTTTCCATTGGGTTTTGAATTATTGCAGAAAATAAGCTCTGCGGCAATGTTTATGATACTTTCACGTTTTGTTCAGCAAGATAATCTTCACAAATGAACACCACTTTTATGATTTTAGAAGTGTGAATGAGAGCAAGTATACACAACAAGGCTGTAAAGACGGACGAGTCGGCTTGATGACGTTTAGTAGTCTCATTTAGCCACTTGTTAGCAACCGCCTTTTTTAAGACACATAAAGGCTCCAAAATTCACGAGTGGGATATTAATTGATGTATATCATAGCATAGAACAAAACATTAAAATCTCTTAAGCTTGTGTTAACCGCAGACCTTATTTCAGGCATCTAACTAAAAACCCATTCAAAAAACCCACTGACTTTGAGACGTGGGAAGAGACTCATTTCTGTAGCACTCCATAGCTGCTTTCATTAGATCCCCTTCCCTCTCAAAATTCAACTACCTTCAGAAACTACACCTCTAGTTTGTAACATAGGATTTCTCAAGCCGAAGATACTTTTTCTTTTTACCTTGAAAATTGCAAATGCAGCTGTTTTCACAGGTTGAGTACTCCTTATGATGAGTAAACTGAACTATATCCGTAACCATGATCTTTCCCTACCTTTAACCACACTGCCGTTGCCAAGTGCAGATATTGCAGAAAGAATTGAAGGAAGGAAGACTTTTAAAAACACAGTATTTGGACTTCACCAGCATTTTGGAGAATTGTCCAATATTGGTGTTCTTGTCGGGTGATAGGGTTGATAGGAAGAGAAATTTATTGAAGGAAAATACCTACTTCCCACTGAGTCCTTGACCTAAATGGATGAAGTGGTGGATATTTTTTCTGTTTAAATGATAACTCACTTAGTCCCAGCAAGAAAGGACGCTCTAAATGCATGCTTACATGTTCTATGATGGTTGTAAAAAGGACCGCTAAAGGTCATTTAAACCATTAGCCGTGATGGGACCTATTTTTTTGCAGTGACTTTAAGATAAACTGAAAATGAGTTTAATATGAGGGAAATGTGAGTGCATGTTCACTCGCATAAAATATGTCAATTCAAACTCAAAATGTACCCTTATAGTACCAAATACTGGATAACAGGTCTGGCTCTGTGCAGCAGGCTTTATTATAGATATTCAGAGTGCCCCCTAATGGTCCAGAGGGGATCATGACACGCTGTGTAATCGAGAGTGAGTGCTGTCATTATACAGTAGATCATGAAACAATTGAATATCTGATGCAAATGTGTAAAAAAAAAGGGCAGAAAAGCAGAGATGGAAGAGAGATGTAGAAATGAAGATGAATGAGAAAAATGAAGGTGGAGAGGAAGAGAGAAGAGGAAATGTGCCACAGTCCTAATTAGTCAACCTTGGGCTGTCTGATGAAGGGCAAACCATCGACAGAGGCAGCATTGTGCCTGCAGGCGGCCAGAAAGGGGACTGACACAGAAATACACACACTCTCCCTCTCACGCACATACACACAGATTTAATTAAATTTACAGATGTCAGAGCTCTGATCACGAAAGCAAACCTCCCTCTTCTCTCACTGTCATTCATCCATCCATCTCTCCGTGCATCCCACCCATCCCGAGCACATGGGTGACCCGTGCCACGAGGACAGCTCTGAGTGGTGGGACGGTATCGTTCAGACTTCCTAGCTCTCACACACACACACAGACACGAAACCCTCTCACCTACATACACTCTGTCACGCACACATCCGAGACTCCAGACAGCTATTGATCTGTTATCTGGCTGATAGGACAGTAATGAACTTCCTGTAGAACAAACGGCAGAAATCTGCTCCAAATGTCCTGAACACATCAGAGTTTTCTGACTGATGTTTTTATAGTTTCATTTTTTGAGAGCTTGTGTTTCTGCAGCAAATAACGCTGTCAAACTGTGAATACATTTTAGGACACAGCTGATGGATGAAATGTTTGAAATGTAGATGTAGTATGCACTTTTCTTACTCCTTAGTTTCCCCTAAATGACGGTTCGCTTGTGTCGGCACCAAAGCATAAACCATAAGTGATAATGAGCTGCTTTATGCTCTATATCAGTGATTCCCAATTAGAGTTACGAGCACCCCAGGGGGTACTTGTGCAGGTAGCAGGGCGTACGTGGAAAGATTATGGAGAAACTCAGCTGATTTGAAAATTAACATTATGATTTGTTATAAAACATACTGATACGTCTACATATTTGTGTTTTGGAAGAAAAGGAAAAAGGATTAAAAATGAGGGAGATGTTTCTCACAACAACCTGAGTAAGTTGTTGATTTTGTATGACATCAGATAATCACATTTTTATAATACTTCCATATAAACTTAAATATTTTATATACTTTTAAAAGTGTTTGTAACTTTAGATGCCATATCTGCATTTCTCATCTATGAAGGTCTGTATGAAGAGACTCAAAGGCTCACTCTGAAAAGACGTCCTTATATTACGCTGAAGTAGGAAAACCAGAAATAGAACCTGGTATTACTGACGTCATGTTTTTTCACTGTGGACAAAGGCATTCCTACTATATTGTATTTTCCATACATACTTCCTTTATAAAGCTGGGTCTGCATTCTTTCTGTGCATTCTTTGTCCATCTTGTGTCTGAGCATCAGCACGTGTGTTGAAATAAATCCACCTTTAATAAGAAACAACATTGTGGCCTGATTGATTGATTAAAGAATCTCTCTTTCAGTTGTAACACCTGAACACTATGTGCTGCAATCGGCTGCAAGTGAGGGTAAAAACTAGTTATCAGGTGAGCAGAGAAATCAAAATACACAGCTCAAGTGGATAAATGGTTAAAATGTCAAGTTTTCTCCAAGTGGTGGTGGTTGTACAAATGCAAACCTGACCAAACCGAAAAAAAAAGCAATAGGTCTACTATGCTTACAACACAACTGGTGTTGGCTGCGTAGAAATGCTATGTGCCCCCTCTACTTTTTTAAATTTTGTTTTAATATTGGCTTAACAATTTACTTTTACCTCTGAAAAAGATGTAGACTCCGACAGTTTAGGCCAGTCAGCTTAAGTTTCAAGCCTATTCAAGAGCTATGTGATCTATTTATCAAAATCTGGTTAAATGAAGACAGTCAAATAATGTAGGTGCCTTTAAAGTCCTCCTGACAACAACGAAGGAACGTACAAAATGTAAACTTAAATGTATGCTTAAATAAGTATTTCACCACTGGAAAGATGGTCTTATTGAATTTTTTATAAAACTAGGCTGTCTATGCAAAGGAATAATTGTAATGTCCACTTGAATGTCCACAAGGTTTGTCCAACACAAACAAATCCTCCTTATAGAGCCCATATAGTCCAACCGAAATGTCCAACAAAGAAAAATGGAAGATACATCCTCCCATCAAAATGCAAAAATATAAATCAGAAACAGCAATGCACTGCAAAAACCACACAAAAGACTCAAGCTCACCAGAAGTAGAACTGGGAAAAGGTGGTCTGGCCTACAGTTGATCTCCAGTCCTCTGCTCTATTGTTATGCTCCTCACATCTCACAGAATTCACTTTTTCTTCAGGAACCACCATAAAAAAAGAGCTAAATGCTTTTCCCCGTCTCCATTGTAGACAGCCAGGATCTTACATAACTCAATTGTTTACCTCCTAAAGCATTTTCCTTTTCACCCAAACAATTCCCTTTCCTTTGTCCTCCAGCCCACGCCCTCTCACACCTGTGATCAGGTGACCATTGATCAGAGTGTTAACTACAGGAAACTATACATGGCTAACAAGTAAAAGCACCCCAGAGGTTTAACTTCAACATTAAACCATTTAATTTATACATATATATAAAGTATATATACCCTTGTGGGTCACAAGTGTTACATGTGATTACTGGGAAGCTTTAAAAGAGGGAGGTGGATCGGTCCAACAAACAGAAGGCTTTCATCCAGGAGACCGCTGTCCGTGTGCCGTGCGTTAAGTCTCACTTTCACGTTACAATCAGCTGTTCGTTTGTGTCCCGTGTTCACAACGTCAAGTCACATTTTCACTGTAAAAACTTGTAATTTTAAGCCCAACCATGTTGTTTTTTCTTAAAGTGGTTTTGTTGCCTAAACCTAAGCAAGTTTTTTTGTTTAATTCACAACATTAAGCACAACATTAAGCAACATTAACTGTTTACTGCGACCAAAAAGTGACACCGAGGGGTCTGACAAAGCGTCAGTATGTGACGAGTTGGGATGAGAATGTGTTGGATAAGTAACAGGTTGTGAAATTGATGGGACAGATAACAAGAAGAAAAAAAATAATTCCTGCTAAACAAAATTATGCTTTTATTTTTGACACAGCTTTTTCTTCTTAAAACTGTATTAAAATATTCAAATGAAACCATCTAATAGGGGAGAATGTGGCTACCTGCCAGGGGGCCACAGGTCTTTCATTATTAGACACAGAACGCTGTTACACTCTACCGACTTGAGTGCACATTCACTTACCCTGACTATACGAGGATGACGCCCCCTTCGAGTGTCACGTTAGCTCCACGAACACCTTGTCAGGCGCTTACATGGATCACCTGAAGAGTTGATCAGCTCCATTACACTCTCTCAACCCAAGTAATCATGAAATAACATAAGAACTGATCTTGCTTCTCCTCACCTCTTCAAATAAACTACTTCTCTTTGTCTTCACCGTCTCATGGTTCTCTTCTCTCCTCAGAGCAGTTTCACCATTAAGGTAATGGAGTTAAGTCTGAGTGTGCATGTGACAGAGGCACAGAGATTACGCCCTAAATGGCCCCGGCACCTCCTCATTGAGAAAAGAGTCCATCAATCTTTACGTCCAGCTGCAATGACACTACAGTACGGTATCTGGTATTTGTGGACGTAAGTGTGTCCTAAAGGGACCTTCTGCTAGAGGGAAGATAATGGGATGTAATGGAGATGAGGCTTATACTCTTTTCTCTCTTTCTCTTCTTCTATCTTCATCCTTCCTTCATCCTTCCTCTCTTACACTTTCTTCACAGTCTCTCCCTACAGAAAGGCCTGTAACGTTTCACTCTCTGACTGACAGACAACATGCTACACGGTTAATACCACGCCCTGAGCAGCAGCTGAACATAAATCTGAGATATTCCTTCAGGATGCGCTGCAGCCAAAGACCGGCTTTAAAAGCGAGAGAGCAAGAATACACTTTATTTCCCAACCTGACTTCATGGGAAAACTGAATCCACGCTAAAAAAAAAAAAATGTATTAATTTTGCCCGTCTGCTCTCTCTTCCTTGACGATAACAAGCTCTTAATCCACTTAGCGGGTTTATTTTTTGTCAGTTAAAAAAGCTCCACCAGTAGTTTCCAACTTGTCAGGGATCATTCACTCTGCCCCCAACAACATGCATAATCTAAAATGTGAAAAAAAAAACACGCCTCTTATCAAAACCCTCTAGTGATAGTGAGGAGAAAATAAACTGTGAAAACAGGCTCAGATAATATAGAGTTCAAAGACACACACACACAGATATATCATAAACATGCCTGCATAAATGCAATGTACATACACAAGTAGCTCCATCAGCATGACTTACACACACACATGGAGAGCTTTAGAGGCTGGTTTAATAGACAGGGATTTACCTTCAGGATTTATCATAAGAGCCCTGTAATAAGAGAGACAGAGAGAGAGAGTAACAAATAGTAAACTGTGAGCAGCACTGAGCTCCAGGCAAGAAGCAGCGAAGTGTGGGGAGAACTAAATTATAATTTCAAACATTGCTTCCATTTATCCCCCCCTCCTTCCTCCTTCCTCCTCCTCCTCCTCCTCCTCTCAGTTATTCTCAAACATCCTCCCTCCCCTCGTCTACTCTCACCTCTCCAGCCTGGAGTTGAATTCATACTTCCGTGTTGCAAGGATGAGATCTGAAGTTGAGTTGATGTAAAACTCATAAGCCAAATGGGACTATAGCTGCATGTGTTGTGCTGGCACTCTACCTTTTTTTAGGTTTGTTTACAAAGAAAATAAGATGCATATTGTCCCTTAAAGCTGAAGTGCTGGACGTGTTATGTCCACACACATATAGGCATAACGGACTGCTCTTTTGAAACACAGTGTATTTCAAAGAGTGTGAAAATGTGTTACATCACTCATCACTGTATTCTAGCCACTCAATCATACATGTTTCAAACCGGCACATTGTTTAATTAAAATTCAGCCACATTAAAAAGACTGTTACATATTTAAATCTTTAGTCAGAGATCACAAAAAGTTCTTACATAATTCATCCTGAGGGGAGAATGAAGGTCTGTATAAAATGTAATTACGATCCGTCCAATAGGTGTCGAGACATTTCACTCAAAATTACAAAACTACACGTCATGGTGGCGCTGGAGGAAAAATCAAGGGATCACCAAAGTCCGTATGATACATTCTCTGGGAACCATGAATGTCTGTACAAAATTTTGCACTAATCGAGATGTTGAGATAAGTGGAAACTTAGCTAATAGTGTGACTAAAAAGCCCCGACCAGTGGGCAACCTGCGGGTCTGAAATAACCTTAAACTTGCATTCTTTCTAATAGCCAGCAGGGGGCGACTCCTCTGGTTGCAAAAAGAAGTCTGATTGTATAAAAGTCTATAAGAAAATGAGCCTACTTCTCACTTGATTTGTTACCTCAGTAAACACTGTAAACATGAGTTTATGGTCTCAATCGCTAGTTTCAAGTGTTCTTCAATACAGCATGATGTTCATTTAGTAAATTATGGTCCCATTTAGAGTCAAATAGACCATAAAGCAGGGAATGCTTTAGGGCGTGGCTACGTTGTGATTGACAGGTCACTACAAAGGCGTTGTCTGGTCTGGGTTTTGCCTTTTAAATTGAACCGTGTCACTTCTGATGGCAAAAAAGTAAGATGGCGACGGCTTCATAACGGCAGTCCACAAACCAATGGGTGACGTCAGGTTGACTACATCCACTTCTTATATACAGTCTATGGTCCAGACACTGTCTTAAGGTGTTCTGTGGACATGATACAGAAAACAACCAATCGGTCACATATTGCTGAATGCATTTTTCACGGTCTGCAAATCTAATTAGTTTCTACAACAACTCCACCAACAAAAACATAATTTCAATAATTCCTCACTGCAGCAATGTGCAGTAAGAAACTGATTTCATCTTTCACATACAGTACAAGACAGCAGTAGCCGACAATAAATGACAGTAATTCAAGTTTAGTGTCTGTAGTGTCTAAGAAAAACCCTTTGAGCCACAAAGTTCATTCTTGACCTTGGAATTCTGGACTTGCTGTCTTTCAACCACCGGGTCTTAAAACCTAGCAAGTGGATCTTGGCTGAGGCTTTATTGTCTATATCTTGACTTAACTAGCTCTGTTACAGTGGAGCAGATGTGGTTTTAAGTGCATTTCATGCCACTGGGAGCTGTATGCTGTTTATGCAACACACTCAAGCAAAACATTGCCTGCAAGAGTAAAAGAGACGGAGAACTGGGAGGATGAAACGGAGATATTTTTGTGATATAGAAGCCATGCAGCTCATACAGTATGTATAGAATAAGATGTATTTACTTCATAACCTCTGAACTTGTTGAGTGACAGTGCATCATACATGTTTTTTTAAAGGGGACATATCATGAAAAACTCACTTTTTCAATGCTTGCGCACATACATTTGGGTATCTGGTGTGCCTACCAACCCACAAACTGTGAAATAAGACAACCCAGTCAGGTTTTGGGGCTGCCTATAAATCAGAAAACATGTGATTCAACAAGCCATTCAGACTTGGGTCCCCTTCCTGTCACATGCAGACTCATAATAATATATCACCCACAGCTTGAGAACTATCTTTGCAAATGTGCTCCGTATTTTTATCGCAAGCCAATCAGAGCAGACTGGGCTTTTTCAGGAGGAGGTCTTAAAGAGACAGGCGCTAAAACGGAGCCTTTCAGATAAAGGCCTATTCAGACAGACAAAATTTGAAAAATAATGTGTTTTTGAACATTAAAGCATGTAAACATGTTCCACTAGAAACCCAAAATACAAGTATGGACCTGAAAATGAGCATGGTATGTCCCCTTTAACCTAACTTTCTAAATGTATTCCTACTCTTAAAGCGGCTACAAGTTCATCTTAGTGCAGCAGTGCATTGGAAACTAGTGTAAAGCCAACAAGGTCAGGCTGGGACAATGATAATCATTTTAGAGTGCTTATAAAATGCCATTACACACACCATATATCCTTTTATATGATCTGTGAATGGACTTCGCAGAGGAGGATGTCCACTTTGTCCTTGGGTTTAACGGCTCTGCAAGTTGATAGAGTCATTGCTACAGACACGGTAATGTGCCCGATGTCTCATATTCCTCCCTCTGGTTCCCCACACAGTCGGGCAGCAGCATGTATGCTTGTAAGGTCGTCACCGTGATTTCACTGCGGGGTTCATTGCGAGGAAACGACCCATGGACCTTGAAGAGGTGTCGTTCGAGAATAAATAATATTCAAGCTCCTCATATCACTCACGACTTCTACAAACCTTCAGGACATGACAAGCAACATTAGGAGGCAATGGAAATGGGCTATTTTGACAACAGTTATTGCCAACACCGTACAAATGTGTGTTCTGCACTTCCCATCATATTATTCAGAGTGCTATTGTCTGGGGGGAGGCCTCAGTCTTACCTCCACAGCAGGAGAGAAGTACTTTGTTTGGAGCAGTAACATCCCCTCATGTCCAAATACTGCTGACCTCTATTACGAGAATAAGAATTAAGTACAGGTAGCAGCAGTAGTAGACGTTAGCATGCACGACATGTATTTGAGCAACTCCATTGAGATGGAAAGATAACGGCGCTACTTTTTTCACTGTTATCTGTACTCAGCGGTGGTATTTAGCCTGACAACCCCTCCTTTCAAAGCGATTGATATTTTATACATATTCATGATTCCCATGGTGTATCCTTCTCGTGACCTTGGAAGCACTAACTCATCTGCAGCGAGTACGGTCTCACACACACACACACACACGCACACACACACACACACAGAGCCTTGGAGCCAACAAATGTCTATTTTTTCAATCAAATCCAATTACTTCTCGTGTGGCTGGTAGAACAGGACGGGGAGCAGAGATGCATGAGACGGGGAATGATGGATAGATAAAAAGGTAAATTGTACAATGAATGTGGCAAAGGGGAAACAGGAAATGCACAAATAAGCAGGTAGAAGAAAGATCAAAGGGGACCAATATACAAAGAACAAGGAAAGGAATCATCTAGAAAGACAAGGAACAATAGAAGCGTATACAATTTCAGAGCGGTAAACTTGGATCAAAGCACCACTCAAACTGCATTTTGTGACATTTTGGCATGAAATACATGGCAGGACGTAGTTACCGTGACATCACCCATTAGTTTGTGGCCTGCTGTTTTGAAGCCTCAAGTTCAGCATTTTGGCCGTCGCCATGTTGGTTCTTTGCAATCTGAAGTGACACGAGAGGGTGGAGCTAAGTACAACCTAATGCTGAATAAGACATGTTTAGGCAACCAAAGAGGTTATAATTAACTTTCATGAACTGAAAACACACAGTGAAAGCATTTAAGTTCTTAGATGAAAATGCAGACAACACCCAGACCAGACAACGCCGTAGTAGCAACCTGTCAATCACAAGGTAGCCTCGCCCTAAAGCATCCCCTGCTTTATGGTCTATTTGACTCTAAATGGGACCATAATTTACTAAATGAACATCATGATGTATTGAAGAAGACTTGAAACTAGCAATTGAGACTCATGTTTACAATGTTTACTGAGGTAATAAATCAAGTTAGAAGTAGGGTCATTATCTCATAGACTTCTATACAATCAGACTTCTTTTTGCAACCAGAGGAGTCACCCCCTGCTGGCTGTTAGAAAGAATACAAGTTTAACTCATTGGCTTCACTTTTCAGACCTGGAGGTTGCCCACTGTTTTTAACCATCACGAAATTACAAGATGCAAACATGTTTCCATCTATCAGATTAGTAAAACCATATTCGACTTCCTCCATTTTCACACAAAAGTCAAATTTCACAGCGAGCTGACAAAATGCAGAAGAAGAAGGACAAGGATGGGATTTTAATTACAGGAGAGCCAGTGAGTTTGCTGAAAAGCAGCAGGTTATCGCAGCTGTAATTATTACTGAAGTGGGGTTGAAAAAACTGACCAGAGCAGGTAATGTTAAAATCACTCCAGCTGCCCTAGAGAAATAAATCCAGTTTGAATGAAGCTTAAGAGTACAGCCACATGTTACCGGCTCTGTGAGGCTGTAATTAGGCACAGTGGTGCCTTGAGCTGAATGCTAATATCAGCATACCTACATGCTCACGATGTCAATAACATGCTGATGTTTACCATGTTCAGTGGCGCATGAAGCCAAAATGTCTCAACGGCCGAGTGATAAAGTACCCGGATCATCCGGCGATCTTCTTCTGCATCCATTGGGCCCGTAGAGCAGGCGCATTAGCGTTTTCTTTAACCCCGCCTCCCAGCCCATGGTCTGGGTCTCATTCACATGAATGGAGGAAGGTAAATAACTCTGGATTCGGTTATTAGTGCATTTTACAGCTTTTAGGACCTAATGACTTAAATAAGGGCTATTCAAGTGTTTTATTTATTTATTTGTTATTCACCTAAAAAAAAAAATAATCTGCCGAGTTACAGACGTCTCTTTCCCAATGTAAGTCTATGGGAAAAAGTCTTTTTAGGCCCAATGGCATCACGTGATGGACACAGAAGTTGTAGTACCACCATTTGGCCACTACGAAAATTTGCTTCTGGGGGCTTGGTTCACCATCTTAGATTAGCGTGATAACATTTGCTAATTAGCACTGAGCACAAAGTCCATCTGAGGCTGCATTAGTTTTGCAGGAATTTAGTCATAAACCAAAATATTGGACAATTTTGACCTGTTAATCATGCTAGATGAAAAGTCAGGAGATCACCAACATCAGTAGGATTCATCCTCTGGGGAACATGAACGTCTGAACCAAAATTAATAGCGATCCATTCAATAACAGTGAGATATTTCAGTCGGGACCATCCCAGAGTCATGTTGCTAGTTTGGCTAAAACACACAAATAAAAAAGTGAAAGTATGCTCTTTCATCTGTGAGACACACACATATCGGTGCCTGAATTGTCTCCAGTTAATTAATATTTCAAAACAAAGTTGCACACGGAGAAGTGACAGTGTCTGCATGTACTGTATACGGCTCCTGGAGGGATGTATTAATCTGCTGCGAGGCGGTGAGTGGAAATGTAACATGCCTGGGTCGATTTGGAAGAACACAGTAGCCTCGTACAGATAAATGTGTCTGTCTGAGGCTGGCAGTGTCACAGACACTCGGGGGTTTCTGTCACCTCGGATTTTCCACAGACTGCCATTCTGCACGCGTGTGCTTGTGAGTAATGGAGCGATTAACATTTAAGGGGTTGATTAAAATGTTTCAAAAGATGATGATCCAAATGACTATAAGTCGGGAATGGGAGGCGGAACAGGAAGCAGATGTCAGGTCTTGCAAACATTAACAACTCTCTCTTTTTATCCGTCTATCCAGGCAAGTCTCCAGTAAGAATAAAGGTTTTGCTCCCAATTAGCACTACAAACTGTGCAAACGTTTCACTGCACTGCAGATCGAATGAGGAAACAGTAAAGTTATGAATGAACATGAGCAAGTACCTGCAAATCAACATGCTTTTAGGAATCTGATTCCACACTTATAATATTAATATGACATGGAAAATTTAGTTTCTGTGAGATGTTTTCAGAGTGCATTAGTATGCAAGCCACTGAGTGCTAAATGTTTTTATATTAGGAATATTCCCATTGCTGGATTTCTTTATCTGCTAGTGTCGGAGGGTTTTATCCCTGCTGAGGAGAGCAACAGGATGCCGAATGAATGCAATATGCAGGAGGTCCAGTATGGTGATATTATCTGTCAGGTATCATTCCTTTTACACTGGAAACTTGTCGACTGAGAAAATCAACTGTTCAGCGGCTCGTGTGGACTCCAAATATGCCACATAAAACTTAAAACATCACTTGTCTGATTAAATCTCTCAATTGCAGTAACAAATATTACAATTTCTGTGGCGTGAATAGATTAGATTAATCATGGAATTAGCACTAGACAGCAACAAGCGCTGCCGACTGACTATCAATACTTCTTGTTATATTGTTAGTGTTTAGTCAATGTGCTCTGTTCTAAGTAGAATAAAGTGCTCCAGGGATGAAGTATTTTGTAGGCCAACCAGGAAATAAATAACCCCTTAGGTTCCCTTGACAAAAAGCCAATGGGATTTTTACAATGGATTTTGGATTATTGCAGAAAATAAGCTCTGTGGCAAACAACAGTTTATGATACTTACACGTTTTGTTCTGCAAGATAATCTCCACATGAACACCACTGTTTTTTTGAAGTGTAAATGCAATCACCAGCAGTAAAAAGCTAACGTTAGGCTATAAACAAACTACAGCACGGTCGCATGAGCGCGAGTATACACAACAAGGTGGACGAGTCAGCGTGATGACGTTTTATAGACTCATTTAGTCACTTGATAGCAACCGCCTTTTTTAAGACACATAAAAGCTTCAAAATTCATGAGTGGGGTATTATTGATGTATTTTATATCGTAGAACAAAACATGAAAATCTCTTAAGCTTGTGTTAACCACAGACCTTATTTCAGGCATCTAACTAAAAACCCATTGAATTCCAGATGCGGGAACCGGAAGTGCTAAAATGCTAACTCATCTCTGGGTTTTAGGACTCATTCCTGTAGCACTCTATTACCACCTTGCAGTATTTCTCTCACCGATGGGCACCGCCGCCGATTCAACATGCTGAATCGGCCGAAAAACCTCGAGCCGAGCATGTGGGACACACCGCAAAAACTAGGGCGACAGATGCTCAGCAACGGCCGCAAACTGTCCGACGGCCGACTGTCGGCTTGGTGTGTCAGGGCCTTTAGACATTTGTGTGAAATTGTCATAATAAGCATATGCATTCTTGAGTTATGGCCAAAACCATGTCTTGTGAGGTCACAGTGACTTTTGACAACCAAATTGTAATCAGAATGGGACGGACGGATGGACAACCTGAAAACATAATGCCTCCTGTCACGGATGTTGCCGGCACGGAGGCATAAAAATACCTAAATGAATGTTTCATGAGGAAGTTGCCATTACTGCAAATCAAATATGCTCCCTGAATGCATGCAGAGACATTTACATATATGTACCTCTGCTTTAAACAATATAATAGACAATTTGACACACAGATGCTGTGAAAGGTTTCATAGTGTTGCTTTCACATGTGGATTTATATTCTGAGCTGACAACAGTATGGATTTTTTGGCCCCTCTCCCATCAAATTTATGCTCGGCTCCGACTAAGATCTAACACATCTCCCAACTCAGGGAGAAAACTCGCAGACATCCTTGACACACTACTCAGTCCCTGCTGTTTTGGATTGACGATGGCGCACTGTGACAGAGAGAGCAAACTAATACTTGCCAGTCAACCAGGCTGGATAGCAGGAGACAAGTGATTGCACAGTTGATGGGGGTAATTCTGCACAGATAGGGGGTGGAAGGAGAGGTGGGTTACGATGAATAACAGAATACAAATGCTGTGTGATTGATAAATACTGTGTGACAGCACTCTGTCTTCCCTGTGAGTCAGCGGAAAAGGAGGCTAATCTAAATCAATGAATGACAAGTAGTGAAACTTTACAGAAGAAGAAATATACAGAGGAACAATTCTGTAAAAAACCTTTAAAGATACACAACAGGACATTTTTTCATATCGTAGGATCTTTAAACAGTTCGGTAGGATAATCCTCCCATTAAAGGAACAGTTTGACATCTTGTGAAATATACTAATTTGTTTTCTTGTCGAGAGATAAAGCCTTCACAAACCAGCGGCTTTTTTTTCCTGCGATTAATTTGCACATCAATATACCTTTTCAAACTGTTGTTTTTGTCATGAGTACTTTCACACAGAACGTGAATATTAGACATCAGTTTTGAATGGGAACATAAACTTAGACTGAAAACAAATCCTGGATGTTTAAACACAGAGAGCAGAAGACAGAAAAGGAGAAAAGACTGGGTGAATTTCAATAAACAAACATGTAATGTTGTCTGGGAATTGGTAAGTGAGAAAATGTCATTTGGCCCAGGTGGATTCCTATCTGCTTGGCTTATGACATTTGGAAGGCATTTCAGCTCCCGTGTGGGAAACCCATTTTCAAATCTGATTTCTTAAAGGAAATACAGAAACCATAAATAAGTTTCCAGTGGCTCTATGGCTGCTTGTGGATATACTCCTTCCTCTCTAATCTCAGCTCATGTCATTTTACCACTCCTCTTTCTCCTAATGTTCCCATCTCTCTGATTCGCACTGAACACAGGCCATCTACACCGTATCTTACAGAGTGAATTCATGGTGCCAAATAAATATTATCCTCACACTGATGGCGCCACAGCAGATGCACTCTTCGTCTCGAGTCTTCTCAAAGCATCAATCTAATCTTCTGTCAACGGCGAGCAGCTCAGATTATCCAACTGACATCTAAAAAGACTAGCTTCAAATCATCTGAGGCAGAGAGGGAGAGTTATACCAGTAGAAAGAGGAGGAAAATATACAGTATATAGCCATGACCTAATATAAAGCTGGCTCTGACGTCTTAGCTCTTATTTAAAACATACTCTCTGATCTGCAAGATCAGGTCGCCTATAGAGTACATATGGAGAGGGAGAGATGCTGCACTAAAATCCTGCTTTCTCCCGGGAGAATACAGTGATTCCCAGGGAAGATGACAAGGAGAGAGGAGGAGGGAAAGACGGGAGATAAGAGATAAGGCACATCTCTGACTCGTCCAACAGACCGGCTCAGGTAGCCTATTGCAGCAGAAATAACAGTTACCATAGTAATTGTGTGTTGGAGAGATGGCTGTGGTCTCACTTATTGTTTTGCAAGATGAGTCAGTATTTGTGGCACAAGGAGGACATCTAGTGGTAAACCTGTAACCAGCAGCACACGGTTATCACCCTGGACTAAATACTGTAACTCAGGCCTATTCTATCAGTGATTTGTGGGCCGAATCTGGCCCTTTGATCATTTATAAATATGAAAAAAGTATTAAAATGATAATAACTCTTTCCAATAAGAGAGTTTATTCCCGTTCATCAATGTCCACTCACGCCATTGACACTGTTACAGACTGTTAAAAGCAATACGGTTGTGTTTTTATTTAAATAACCTGCTAACATAACACCAAGTTAACGGGTGTTTACATTGATTATTAGAAGATCATCATTTTATTAGTGGGCTAATTAGCCCATTCATTACTTATGTATAGATGCCAAGCACAGAAATACTTATTTTATTAAAATGTTTTAACCCAGGCTGTTAAAGCAGAGGAAATTTAGGAGAGTAAAACTGAATACAAAATTGTGTTTAGTGAAACAACAACCTACTAAGATAAAAAAAAGTGTACTGTTTTCAAGTGACAGATCAGACATAGGAAATGTAAATGTCCGTTGAATCCTTGGCACTTCACTTTTTTTCAAATCTGAACCTTCTAAAAAAGTAATTGAACTAAAATAACTATTTCTATCTATGTTTCAGTGATTCTGCCTGGCCTAACTTTACAGTATTGTGAACTGATGAATCGCCAATGATCAACTATACTCTCATCTTGCATTGTTCCTCTCATATGTTTAGATAAAAGTTGCTTTTGCAAAGGAAAATGGATGTCATCTGGATTTAACAGAATACAGTTTTCTTATGTTGTGCCATTACTGAGCCGATGATCCCTAAATCCTAAAAAATCCTGAATACCAAATAATCGAAAAATGTATTTAACCACCTAGATAAGACAAGTTTGTACCTGTATGTGCTGATGTCAGAGGCCTGATCGTGTCTTACTCTTATTAAATTGTACAAGATGCAATTCACCCTAAACGGATGAGTTAGAAAAATACAATTTGCTGAATAAATCTATTATGCACGCTGAGCCACTTACTGCTTTATCAGTTACAAGCAGTCTGTCCTTAGTTTCAAAACTGTGATGGAAAATGACTCGTGAGCCAAAGTGCAATCAGATAAAATAATTTTACAAGATGAAATTAAAGTCCCAATAATACATGACAAAGTGATGCGACCAAACAGGAGGCTCACCTGTCTTGTTCTTTTGACCTTTATTAAATCTGCAATCTTGCCATTGAGGGCTTGTTGAGTATTCACACTGCGCTTTAAATAAACTCCATCAAGTGTGTGATTCACAGAACTGGTTAAATGAGAGGCTTTAAAAAAGACTCCTCTACCTCTTGTGCACACATCCTCGTTTGTCGCTCTGAAGTGTATCAGTACAACCTCAAAGCACTCAAGGTGTGCAGCTTATTAAAAGTCAAAAGAAATTCCTTTCATTTCAGTTCTCCAAACATTAGTCCTCGTTTAGATCTGCAGACTGTCGGCGTGTCTAATCGTGCATCCTTGTGTTTACCCCACATCAGGCTGACTCTCTCTCAGAGAGCAAAGCTGAAGAAGTTTCGACAACACTCAAAAAAACTTGGTGGGCCTTGAAGCTATCTTAAGCACCTGCTCGCAGAGAGAGAGGATAAACATGTAAGCAGAGGGGATTCATTCAGGGTCTTTGATCAAAGTGGGAACTCTGAGCCCAGATACACTCGTACATTTAAATTCAAGAAATGCAAGGTAGGGAAAAGTCAACCGTTCTCCTTTGGAAAGATACTAAACCCACAGCAGCTCCACTGGAACCAGCCAGAGACCAGTTTGTCTGAGTTTTTTTAAGCAGAAATGTGAATAAACTCAAGACAGGACAAGATAACATGACAGACTCTCAAAACGGCCGTTGTACACATTTATTTTTGAATTTTTTATGTAAAAAATCTGCCATCCCTTAAAGGCCCATACTGGGTGTTTTACACCACTTGCATATATTTAACATGTAGTTTCTGTATGGTATGTAATAAACTTGCAGAGACTTGAAACTTACTTGGGATAGGTTATTCAAAACAGTGAAGAAATCTCCAGCTTTTTATTTATTTACTTTCTTATATACTTGTGGTCTAATAGAGTTGCAAACAAGGACTATTTGCAAAGCCTGCCTCAGTGGTGCATTCAGGGAAACTCTGAGGTCCTTGACCGTGCCAAGAGGATGAGTTTCAAAACAGTCCATCTTAATAAATGTGTTATTATGGAACCGTAACAGCACCATAACTAACTTATCTTCACTGTGATGAATCAGCTGCTCTATCTCCAACTAGTTTCAAGCCTCAGTAAGCGGATTATTGGAGCATTTTTTTAGGAAAACTGAAAACCAATTTCAACCTGTTAAGTAGCAAATCAATCCAAAATGGTCAGCAGCAATGTAAATATCAATGTGTAGCTAATGGGATAAACAGTACACAACCATTGGTGTGGTCATTGTTCTCTGGAACAATTCTCTGGATCATCATTGAAACTCAGGCTTAAGCGGAGAACCAACATTTCAACACTCCAAAATGTACAATCAGGTGTAAATACCAAACTGTTAAATGATCTTTCTAGACATTTAAAGGCATTGTGTAAAAGAACATTATACAGCATTTATTGATTTATTTATCTATTAGCCAACAGGTAAAACTGTGGAATATTGATTTATAAAACTGAACAATGTAACAATGAATTGCCATCTGATAGGGCTGACCCGAATGCTTCGAAGCTTTGACCGTTTCCATGGTAACTGACCTTCAAATCAGCATTCAAATGCTTTGTTTTTTCAAAGACCAAAAAGTGGTATTCAGGACAGCCCTAATATCTGAATGCTTCTAGATTTCCCTATAGACTGACGAATCTCTGAAGTTACATAATTATGTAGCTTTATAGTGAATAAGAAAAGATAGAAACTGGCTGTGCCACAGTGCCCTGACTTCAGTATAAACATGTTTGTTTAAGCTTGAAACTCTATTATTCTTACATGAAGACATGAATATAATACATATTTCCCCAAACTGTAATACCATTTTTCCAAAAGGTAATTTGCAATTACCTTCCTCCACACTGATAGTCTCCTTGTTATAATTCACCCAATACTCAATATTGAATGATTTACTGACTGACCCTCCATTACTGCACAGTAAAAGACTACTCAATTCAGAAAGACGCTGCTTCATGTGGATGTTTTGTTTCTCATATTCCACATTGCCTTTATTATCTACTCAATAGATATCAATCCAGTTTTATATGGCGTCTTTCTTTTCACAATTGCTGCACACCAAAATAATTCTTCAGCTCGGTGTGTTTGAGGCATTTTCAGTCCACTAGCCTCTTTGTTTGTCTTCCCCTTCCACGTTTCTCTGAACTCTTACTGCTGCTGCTGTACTTCTTTTTCTTTGCTCCTTCTTCTGGGTCAAAATCAGTGTCACTGTCATTTTTTGGTCTTCCTCTTGATCTCCCTGTTCTCTTCCTCACCGTCTCCTTCTCTTCTGCCGAGTCAAAGGACACGTCGCTGACTGATTGCTCGTCCTCACTTTCCTCATCGCTGGAACCCGTTTTCTGCGCCTTTGATTTTGCAGTCTTGGAGCGCTTGCCTTTTTTTCGCCCTGCCAGAACCGAACCATCTGCTGCACTTCTCTTCGGCCTTCCTCTGGGTCTACCCGTGATCCTCTTTCTACTTTTTTGCACTACTGTTTTCTTCTTCTGCACCTCCTCCTCCTCCTCCTCCTCCTCCTCCTCTGTATCTTGTTCTTCTTCTACGTTGTCAAACTCAGAGTCTGTGCCTTTCTTATTCCCGCTGTCCTCGGCGTCACCGGTGTCGCTCGCCCTTTCGTCTACCGTCTGCCGCTCGCGTCCAGAGCTCGAGGAGTGGTAACGCTGGACGTGACTCTTCAAGCTCACGTTGTGATTGAAGCTTTTGTCACAATGCCGACACTTATAAGGCCTCTCCCCCGTGTGCAGACGCATATGGGATTTCAGGTGGTTAGACTGGTTGAAGCCACGCTGGCACACCGAACACTTGTACGGTTTCAATCCCGTGTGCACGACAGAGTGTCTCCGAAGATGATGCACATCCTGAAATACAATCCCACAAACTCCACATTTGTACTCCTTTGTGGTTCTGTGATTTGCCAGCAGGTGGATGCTGCGTTTTTTACCGGTGGCGAATGTCTCTGGACAGTCGGGACATCTGTAGGGATCTTTGTTGTCTTGATGGGTCTGCTCGTGTTTAAGCTTGTCCACCCTTGTTTTGAAGGTAACGTGGCAGTATTTACAAGGATGGTCATAAGTTTCATCGTGGATCCTGCTATGATTTTTCAGAGACGTCTCCGTAACGCACCTTTTGCCGCATATGTTGCAAGAAAAGGGCTTTATTTTGTACTCGCACGTGTGAGGCTTCTGAACAGTGAAAAAACTTCCACATTCTGTGCAGAGCTCATTAATTTTGAGGCCACCCGGAGTATCTGAATCATCCTCCTCTTTGGGTTCCTCTTCAGAGTCGTTCGCGAGCTCTTCAGCCAGCAAAACCTCCTCAGTTGGATTCCAATCCCCGTCTGAACTCGACCCATCATCATCACCTTCCTCTCCTTCATCTGACGGATCGCTTTCTTCGTCACTAAAAGTAACAATCTCAGAGAACACCGTGCTGCAGGGGTTGTCATCTGTTGGCATTTCCTGTGAACAACACAAGGACAAGAATGACAACCTAGCAGGGGTAAAACTTTTCCAAGTCTATACAGCACAGAATATTATAGCCAAATTACCAAAAAAAGGAGGCAGGCAGAGGAAACATTATGATCAGCCTATGTGCAAAAAGTCCAGGCAGTACTACACTGCCGGTTTAGGGAAACGCTCTGCGGGTACGACAGAAAGGAGACGATGTGACACTTTATATTACGCATTTATTTCTCATTCAAAAGAACGAGCTCCGACGGTAGACAGCCACTGAGAGCACAGCTGCAGCCGCTCTGTCTGGCAGCAATGTTTGAAGCTGTGGATTTGCTCAGATTTGTGTTTGAATCTATGATGCAGCAGTACTGAGACTACTCTTTACTGCTCCTGTTAACATTAGAAGGATGCAAACACATGTATGGTGAATAAAGAGAGAGCCACTCAAAGTCGAAAGACAAAACGCGACAGTGTAATCTAACCATGTGACGAAGGCCTGTGCTATATGTTTGAATAAATAGGAAATTCCACAAGTATGGTGGTCAGAAAAAAATTAGCCGTAAAAGCTCTCCTAAAAAAAATGTATATCCGTTTAGGTGTATGCTATAGCTATTATTTTCCGACTGCGAACTGAACTGAAAGTGAAACGTATCTCTACTGTTTTTGTCATCTGAGCCTGCTGGCTTTGGAGAGAGCATAGATAAGTTTCACTTTCAATTCAGTTCCCCATCAGAAAGGAGAAGGTAAGGTTCATCTGACAGCAAGATAAAGCGGTGAAAATATTCTAAATATAGTGTACACTTAAAACGGATATTCATTTTGTTAGGTGAGCCTTTCTTTTAGGTGGTTAAAATATGTTTTTCTGCTGTCCCCAGCACTGTATTGCTTTGCTCCGGTGTTGGTAACTCCTGACTGTTTTGTCCAAGCTGGTTGCACGGCGAGCGTCATCTACTGTAAGTAATACACTGACTATGGATAAGTACATCATACAACCCCACTTCAAAAACATCCAAACTATCACTTTAATTATTGCATATTTAAATGAGTTTGACTGACTGACATGAAACATGTAGTGAATTATTGTAAAGGAGAATTAGGCTTCTAGTGTGTTTTAGACCACACAGTCTGTAAATAGCTATTAATATTTAAAACCACACCTATTCCTGACTGATCACAACTTTTGTAATTCAAATGATTTATTATTTTTTTATTTATGTATTGACACCTTCACTGTAAGTTTAATCAAGACATGCCACAGTCATGGTTAATGCATTGTTTTACTAGAAACTTAAATGCACTCTAATTCAGTGAAAAATAAACAATGGTATTTTAAGGGGCAACATGTATTTAATCCCATGTTTTATCTAGCCTGTATTGGTTTTTAATTCATTATTTATGAAATAAATATTTGCCAAAAACAACTCTAAAATAAAAAATCATGCAAATCTACTAAACCAACTCACCTTCTAAAAGCACAATGTAAATAAAGATAATTCCTTCATTCATTCATTCATTAAGACTATAAACGTGTGAGTGGCGGATGTGGAAAATGCAGCTCTTTCAGGGTACTTTTTAAAGCTTACTATGCCATCGTCACGTTGCTTCCGCCAGTGTTTTGCACAGTAGAGCGTCTAATGAGGATGTCGCCTGTTTGTGCAATCAATGCTAATTCTTAATGTGTTTTGTCATCAATTACTTTGCCAATATTTGTCAAACAGTGAAGACGACTCTCGGCTCTCAACTCAGTGGGACGCAACCTCTCAGCTGAGCGCGTGCACACACACACACGCATTCATATAGAGTATGTGGGGGCGGGACTGACAGACAGATAGGCACGTTTCTCTATCATCATGCTCGCATTGTTTTGCAGCCGAGGATAGTGGTCGTAAAATGTACATGCATAGCGAATCGTAACTTGTTAATCAAAAGCATTTCATTAGAATCCCAAAAATAATATAGTAGTAGTCGGCTGTTTGGCCGGCAGCCGCCGCTTATGTGTGGTAATCTCTCCACTCGCTGCTGGCTGCTGTGTCAGCCACGGTGCAGCAAGACTAGTGTCTCCGTAGCATGGAGTAGGTTCTGAGGTCATTATACTACAGTCTGAGTATGTTGTTATATATCCGACTATTAAAGTCCTACCTGTTTGATTACTACTGCTTCTTCTTTCAGGCGTTGATCTTCAGCTGTTGGGACACTGGCACTGATTTGGCTTTTCCACTGGTTTCTGTAGTCACACTGAAGGCACTGTTGGTTCAGGATGATGAGCACCCCATGGGTGACCTTCTCCATCTGAAGCTTAGAGCCACATGACGGGCACTTGCGGCGAAATAACTGGAAGAGGCAGCTTTCATTCACAACATGCTTTCCTTTCATCTGTAGAAGCGCAGCTCTGAAAATCAATTGAAATGAAGATTTAAAAAGCCAACCTATAATGTAAGCTGTGAAGAAAATAAACAAAAATGAGAACGCGTTACTCACTTTTCCATGTTCAAATCAATATCCATGATATTTTGTTGCATCTGGTCAGATCCAGAACGGACAGCATTTGAAGCATCAGATGAATTTGACATGGAGATACCACTTGACATAGGACTTGCTTGCGAACCTACAAATGTAAGAATAAAGAAATAATTTAACAAAATCAATACCCTCTTCATCTATATAATATATATGTGTATACATACACACACACACACACACATACACACACACACACACGTGTGTGCAATATGTAAAGTTTCTTACGTGTTAAAGTTTTTCTGGATTTTTTAGAGGAAGTTGGACAATTAAGGTCGTCACACTGTCGAGCAGCATCTGTGGTCTCCACAGGCTCCTACAAAAGTTACAAAAGTAAAAACTTGTAGTTAAACAAAAGCTACACACAATCTAACAATAAAGCAAGGAACCTCTGCAAGTGTCCTTCGCATATCTCGAAAATCATTCATTCAATCTACTTCACACTTAGCGGGTGTATTGCTGGGGACCCAAGGACGTGCAGTGTCGAATTTGGTGCAATTTGGACGCATAATTAATAAATTAATTAATAAACTTTGAATAGAAAGCACAGGCCTTTACAGGCCGCGGCTCATTGACTGCAGTTCAACTTACAGTATATGCCTATTTGGAAATTAATACTTCCCCAAGTGTTCACTTGTGTTTCTGACCGTGAGTAGCCACGACTTGGGTGTGTGATGTAACTATGTCATGACAGGTGTATTGCTCAGGACCCAAAGAAGCGCAGTGTAGAAATGAAGGCTTCAACGAATATTCAAAATTTTAATACATATATATATTAAAATAGTAAAAAAACAACAACATTTTAACATGAAAATTAGTATTTTAAAAAGGTTTTTGTAGTGAAATGAGGAGGTATTGTTTGGATAACTTCATGAATCAGACGTTCCTTTTCTATTGCAGCACTTTAAATCGAACCGACAGGATTAATTAGAAACCCCGCGTCTGACAAAAGTTCAGCTCAAAACGCTGCGTTGTACATTGCTTCGTCGCTCGGGACCAGTTTGTACATGGTGTCATGGACATAATGCACAAAAATAGATATTTGAATAGTTCGAACCTATGTTTTTTTTTCAAACTAATATTCGAACAGCATTTTTGACAGCCCTAGTGTGAAGTTGTCTGAGCGGTTCTCGAGAAAGCTCCAAGCAGCAGCACCACAGGCCAAGCATTGAGCCCGTTATGAACGGACATGTTTTGAACAGGCACTGCGCCACCACACTAAAATTGTGTTTCAGGGCTCCTTAGAGTACCATGAATACATCCGTTTTGACTTAAAATAAATGAAAGCTGTGTGTGTGCACTGACTGGACAATGTGTATCCTTAACGACTGCATGGTGAAAGGCTACATTAGCCTGTAGAGTGGAAGTGCTCATCATGCTGTGTGACCTTTACAGCACTGTAGGGATGAGCCAATGTGCCATTTAAGAAATACTTCACCCCAAAAATGATTGTTTATATATCAATTACTCACCCCGTGTTACCTCCAATTTGTGAAGGAATTTTTTCTTGCATGCCTCCACGGTGAAGAATCCAAAAACAGAGAAAATTCTTGGTGAATTGAAGTAAATGCGGGCCGCGTTGACACAGCAAAACTATATCAAAACATCCGTTTACAAACTCTCTCACAACTCATGCAGTATAATCCGAGTCTCGTTCATTCAGTCTTATGCTCACTACTTCCCAGACGCATGCATTTTCATTAAAACCTTACTATTTAAAACACTTCTGCATAAAAAGCCTCACGCTTTTTTTAGGATTCTGCATTCACCGTGGAGACATGAGAGAAAGCGTTTTCTCTAAGAATTCAAGGTAACACAGGGTGAGTAATTGATATATAAATGATCATTTTGAGGGTGAAGTATTCCTTTAAGCACCTGTCAATACAAGCAGCATTTAAATCAGGCTGCACAAGGACACACAAGACGTGGAGCAGGACACCGATTTATGAATACTAAAAATGTGGACGTGATTTACTTCATATAGGCTGCTTGTTGTGTAACAGGAAGTGGACAGTAAATCTGTATAAAATGAAGGATTTGTACAGTTCACTGTGATTATTGTGTCATATACTAAGTTGATTGTTTATGTGAATGCACAAAGGGCATAGTTACAGTATAGTTATGACTCTTAATGCGTCTCAAGTATGAGCCTCTGACGAAATGATGTTAATTATATGGAATAAATTAGTATGGAATTACCTTTAGTGTAAACACCTTACACACTTGTTTATTTAGGCTGTTATACTGAAAAGCAAACACGCAAAACTCCTTTAATTATGCACATGATGATTAAATTGACATTCTGCTATTAAAGTATCCTAGTTTTAACGATGTATATAGACTTTGCATGCTTTCTGTAAATAAGCAAAATGTATATATTTTTTCTTCTCTCTGTATAGGCTCCTATGTTTGTTTAACAGCCTATGTTAAAAAAAACTAGGAGTTTTTTTAATTGATGATGTACATAAATTACTTGTTTCTGTGTTATTTCTTCATGATATTTCGTAATACTTTGTAGTATTATGATACCATGTAAGTGAGGCCACATCCCCTTTGTCTGTTTGCTGAATGCCCTGATAAAAACCTACCGTGGTCGAAACATGTTGGCTTTTCTTATGATTTAACAACTACAATAAAAGCTTTTTAATATGTCCTGACATTCTGCTATTATCATGCTTTATTAGGGTGTAATTTCTTTAATTGAGCAAAGTTTATTTCCTTTAATTTTGTTAGGTGAGCCTTTCTTTTAGGTGGTTAAAATATGTTTTTCTGCTGTCCCCAGCACTGTATTGCTTTGCTCTGGTGTTATAGCTCCTGACTGTTTCTCCAAGCTGGTTGCACGGTGGCTGTCATCTACTGTAAGTAATACACTGACTATGGATAAGTACATCATACAACCCCACTTCAAAAACACCCAAACTATCACTTTAATTATTGCATATTTAAATGAGTTTGCCTGAATGACATGAACCATGTAGTGAATTATTGTAAAGGAGAATTAGGCTTCTAGTGTGTTTTAGACCACACAGTCTGTAAATAGCTATTAATATTTAAAACCACACTTATTCCTGACTGATCACAACTTTTGTAATTAAAATTATTTATTATTTTCTTATTTATGTATTGTCACCTTCACTGTAAGTTCGATCAAGACATGCCACAGTCATGGTTAATGCATGGCTTTACTAGGAACTTAAATGCACTCTAATTGAACGAAAATAAACAATGTTTTTTTAAGGGGGAACATGTATTTAATCCCATGTTTTATCTAGCCTGTATTGGTTTTGAATTAATTATTTATGGAATAAATATTTGCCAAAAACAACTCTAAAATAACAAATCATGCAAATCTACTAAATCAACTCAACTCCTAAAAGCACAATGTAAACAAAGATAATTCATTAATTCATTAAGCCTATGATAAGTAATACACTGATTATGGATAAGTACATCACACAACCCCACTTCAAAAACACCCAAACTATCACTTTAATTATTGCATATTTAAATGAGTTTGCCTGACTGACATAAAACATGTAGTGAATTATTTAAGTGTCATTTCTTTATTTGAGAAACACTTCATCAATTAAGAAAAGCAAAGTTTATTTCCTTTTAATTGGAGCTCTGACGAGTTGTCTTTATGATTGATCACTTATTTTGCATAAGAAATAAACCACTCAGCTGGACTTTGTGTGACATGTGTGATGTGGTTGATGTGTTGATGAGGTAGGACAGATGTTACAGATGTTACAGCTGTCAGAGCAGACTCACCACATGTTGAAGGCTCTCCAGAGGTTCGTCTTCCTCCAACTTGACACACAGTGATGGGACAGCATCGGGCTTCAGCTGGCCCCAGGTCAGGGGTTCAAAGCAGTCCTGGGTGAAGTGTTCACTACAGACGGTGATGTCAGTCCAGGAGGATTCTTTGAGTCTCTGTCCGTTGACTTCAAAGAGGAACTGAACCCACTCCAGCCTCCTCTCCGGGTCCTCCGGTAACTTGAACCGTTGCGCACTGCGACGCCCAGAACCACATCCGACCACGGAGCACATCCTGGAGTTAAAGTCTGCCCTCCAGTTTATAAAAGTGGTCGGACAGTTTAATGTTTACTACAAGTAAACTAGAACATGGTTTGTTTTGTGTTAGCTGATTTCCAACGGTAACTACAGTGACAAGCTAACGGCTAGTGGTGTAGTGATGTGTGGGTTGCGAACGAGCCGGTTTTTTGAGCCGGCTCTTTTTAAAAGGACTGTTTTGTAACTTTCAGAAATGCTTGTTAACAGCGACACCTGTGGCTGTTAAGTCAACAAAAGTCAGTGTCGGGTTTGTGCATGCTCGCTCCACATAGACATGAATGAGCATCGCTTAAAACAGTGAGGCGACACACGTCAGCTAAAACCACAATATCACTCTGTATTTCAGCTGCTCGGCAGTAATGTTAGCTGACCAGACGAAGGTCTCTCCGTGAATCACTGCTGATCCTAGTGTTGGCTTTTCCTGCTTCAGCCTCCCGACTGCGGATGGAGGGAGACACCGGCACCCGGTCAGAGACGATAACGTTTCTCGCTGCGGAGCTCCGTCACTTCACAAGACACGGAAAACCTCTGTTGGTCTGGAGGAGCTGCAGCATTTATTTCTGCACAAACGTCCACTGTACATTTACTAGATATTCTCAGAGCTAAACTAACTCTTCTGCAGTGTGTAGTGTGCGCACATGAACGTGAGGTGGAGCGAGAACGAGCGCGCTGTCTGACTGAAGGCAAGCAGGCAAAGGAGCAGAGTACAGCAGAGACTCTGGCCCTGGAGACCAAAGCTACGGTCTCCCCTGTGTACTACGACCGCCGCCAACACTGTTTTGCAAGACGGGCTTCATTAGATATAACTTTGAGGTTTTGGCGCTTCCGTGTAGTTTGTGTTTGATGGTACGTGTCCACAGGGAGTCTGAACAGTGTAGCCACGCGCGAGCGCACACATGCGAGCGCGCGCATGGGAAACCGACCCAGTAGATTTATACGTGTAAAAAGTTACAAACAGTTCCTTTAAGTGAACGATAAGAGCCGGCTCCCGTCTGAGAGACTTTTTTTTCTCTTCTTTCTTTAATTAATTCAAGGCAGAATGACAGGACGCTCTTCTCCGCGCCACGGGCACGCCATGCACTGACTGTGACTGAATGTTGTGTTAATGATGTCCGTGCGACCAATCAGGTGATGACAGACAAGGATCATACCATCAAACAGGGAGGGGCGGGGCGGGGCGGGGCGGGGCAGGGATGCGCGGCGCGCTGACGGTTTACAGGTACAGAGCAGGAGGAAGAGGAGGAGAGAAAGAGAAAGAGGAGTGCGGTGCACGAATAGCAGACAAGATGAGTGTCAGTCGGAAACGAAGCAGCATGTAAAATGGTGGTATTCTGGAAATTATAAGGTTTAGTATAATTATATTGAATAATTTAAGTGATATATGTGCACACATACTAATCATAGGTCAAAACAGCGCTAAATTTGGCTGAATTATAAAAAGGCAGAAGTGATAAAATGAAGAACCGTTTGAGAGCCGAAAAAACCGACTCTTCTTGGTGAGCTGAGCCAAATAATCTGGCTCACTAAAAAGAGCCGGAATTCCCATCACTACTGTGGTGGTAACGGAGTGGGCGGGGTTATGTAGCCGGGGTGGCGTGGTTTGTTATAAGGCGTATCCCGCATTTAGGTCCAATATTAGCAGAATTATCTTTTTGAGGTGATTGTTTACATAAAAATGCTGTACTTAGTAACTTTTAACTGAGACAACCTCAAAGCGTGTAAGGTGACAACAAATAGTAACTGTAAAAGCATTGTGTACAAGCCCCTCTCTTCGAGTACCCCTAACTCCGCCCGCAGACAAGCTAACATACCTGTCCAGCAGACAACAGGCCAACTCCTCGTCGCTCTTCATCCCCATCTTCATCTTCAGTGCTCGCCAGCGGGTGAAAGCCAACCCCAGATTCACTCTCGTTTGGGAACGAGCTTTGTCCGCGTTACGTTTCGCCTCGCTATATGTCCGTTTACTCCCTCTCGGCGCCCTGTGCGACATTTTTCGTAGCTCCCCCCCGTGTGGATGTTGTTTATCACACCCCACAACTTTATTGGAAAAAAGTGCCCAAAAGGCTGACACCCAGAAACGTCCCTGAACACAGCATAATGAAGAGAGTTTATACAGGTAGAGGACAGACAGACACACATGTCTAATGGGGCAAGTGATGATTGAGAGGGACGTTTTTGTATGAGTCTAGAAATAGTTTTTTTTAGGGAAATCATACTCATTCAGCCTTTAATACACAACAAATAGTCTTACGATGGTTTAATAATAAACTAGTGGCACATTTTATTTAATTTATAATTATATTTAAAGGGACTGTTTGTAACTTTTTAAGCGTATAAATGTAGCGGGTCACCACACATGCGCGTTCGAGTGATATTGTGCTTTTAGCTGACGTGTGTCGCCTCACTGTTTTGAGCGATGCTCGTCCATGTCTATTTAGAGCGAGCAAGCGCGAGCTCGACGCTGACTTGATTTCAAGGCCACAGGTGTCGCTGTTAACAAGCATTTCTGAAAGTTACAAATAGTCCCTTTAAAGGTTCCATATCATGCTAATTTTCAGGTTCATACTTGTATGTTGCGTTTCTACTAGAACATGTTTACATGCTGTAATGTTAAAAAAAACACGTTATTTTCTTCATACTGTCTGCTTGAATATACCACCCTCTATCTGAAATGCTCCGTTTTGGTGCATTTTAACAGAATTGCAACAGAATTGCTTTGCCTGGCAACAGTTTGGGTCCATGTTTACTTCCTGTCAGCTGATGTCATTAACATACACTGCAACCAAGGCCTATGGAAAGGAGGCCGAGTCACGGGCCGACATAGGTCTTGGGGTATGGGCAGTGTAACTGAAGCTACGGTCGTGCGTCGCGATTGGATCAATTTCGGCGAGTGCAGACCAGATTTTACTGCGCATGTGTTATACCCCCAAAGATATGACGCGTTGATGACGCGTGACCCAGCTTCCTTTCCATAGGCGTTGACTGCAACCAGGAATAAACTGGGACACATTTAGAATGTTTACTTTTAAAACCATGTAATGGTCTAAATATTGTATATTTGTGACCTCACAAATGGACAGAAATCCTAACGGCTTGTTTCAAACGCACAATTTCTGAATACGGGCTGTGTGTATTTCTCCGTATATTGAGCGTTTTGATAGTTTAACCGTATTTATATAGCACTTAAACCTGCTTTATATTGTAAAAGATATCAAAATCTTACTTTTTACAATATGGGACCTTTAAGATTGTGCGCAGGCTAATACTTGTAAGTTCTTTGCAAATGTTTACAATAGATGCACTTTTTGTAAATGTGAAGGGGAAACTTGATTGTTTTCATACTATACTTCTTTTTGGTTAAATTTACAGAAGAACTTCTCAAAACATTTTGAAAAGGATATCATACTAACAAAGATTGAGATATTACTCACTTTAAACAATCCCAGTTTTTTGGCAGATTAAATTTACATAACTAATTTGATTATTATCTTAGCAAAATATTATAACCATAAAATGTGATGTGGCTTAAAAGAATACCCTCCTTTAATACTTTTAAAGATACTGAATTTTAAAACATATGAGTACGATTGAAAATTTAAAACTCAAAAATTCTAAATTGGTAAAAACTATCTACTAACAGACCCCAATTGCTTTTTTCTTTCTTTTTTTTTCATCAATTCCTTTCATTACATTTTATTTGTTGTGTAATTTATTTATTTTTATACTGTGAAATATATTTGCAGAATTTCTGAACATCAGAACATGTTTATGTAACTACTGTATTGAACTTTCAAAATAAATTCTGGAAAAAAACCTAGTGGCAAATATAAAAAAAACAACATTTCAACACTTGGCCCCAGTGGTGTTTAACCTTGCAGAGAATTTTGGTTTTATTTATATTTGTTTTGAAACATGGCATTTCTGCCTCCACCTCCAAACAATGCAGTTGAATCAATGAATTTTCTCAATGCTCGGAGCAACCCAAATTAATCAAAATCCTTTCACTCCCGTTATGGGGTGGAGACAGATATATTGGATATACACCTGCATTGCCTGTTTCTGTGTTGCCAGTTGTTGTCTGTGATAAAGCACTATTCAAAATCCCCTCACAGTTTTCAGAAGTGTCATTTGAATGTCGAAGATAGAAGCAATAGGTATTCTTCACAAAAGATGTTTTGACATGTCACAGTAAGAAAAGCACAGATGTAAATGTAATCAAATGAATGGTGGCTGACTTGCATTTTGTTACTTCAATTTCAAGCAATCCGTTGTGTAGAATTATAATTATCTAACACAAGTGTTGTATAATGTAAAGACCTACAGTGGAGACCTTTTCATTCCAATTAAAACACTGTATTGTCCTCATATACAGTATATAACAGTGTTATGGAATTATTGCACATTTACAACACAAAGGGAAACAGGCACTAAAAGGGTATTGAAATCAAAGTGACATTATGTCTTAATGAATTGTTAAACGACCCCAGCCTAAATGTGTATGTTCAGTTTCTCATAATAATTAAAGGAACAGTGTGTAACATTTCGGGGGATCTATTAGCAGAAATGGAGTACAATATTCATAACTATGTTTTCATAAGTGTATAATCACCAGCAGTTGTGGAAGAAGTACTCAGAACCTTTACTTAAGTTAAAGTAGTAAAACCACTGTGTGAAAATACTCTGTTACAAGTAAAAGTCCTGCATTCAAAATCTTATGGCCCATGTCATAATAATATATATTATATTATTGGATTATAATTATTGCTAAATTACTGTATACATCATATTAATATTGCAGCTGGTTAAATCTTAATCTTACATTTTAAATCTAAAACTGTCAGATAAATGTAATACACTAAAAAGTACAATATGAGATGTATGGAGTACAACTATAAAGTAGCAGGAAATGGAAATACTCAAGTACAAGTACCTCAAAATTGTACTTGAGTACAGTACTTGAGTAAATGTACTTAGTTACATTACTGATCACCTGAAACTAAGAATTGAAACTAAAAGTTGTGTTTTTGTTAGCTTAGAATGAGCCCTTCATATCTACACAGGAAGTGGGTTCTCTTCACAGAGTCCGAGCTGAAGACTGCAAAACCGTGGTAAGTACTGTTATTATGGTAAGGATGGCCTCTGACCGAGGCGAACAGCGTTACCACGGTTTTGCACTCGGCGGTTCACGTTACCACGGTCTTAGAAAGGGACGTTTGAGCTGAGGGGTACTCAGTTGATTGCAATCTACAACCACACCACTAGATGTCGCCAAATCCTACACACCGTTCCTTTAATTATACAAATATATAATGGAAAACTGCCCATTTCTGTAGGACACTAACTGTATTTTTAACTTAATGACTCCAATGTCTTTCTAAGTGTCTCTTAATTCTTTCTTGGTCTTCCCCTACGCTTCCCTGAGCTTTTACCCCTTTTCTGGCTGCTGTACCTCTTTTTCTTTCTTTCTTCTGGATCAAAATCAGAGTCACTGTCAGAATTTTTTGCCCTTCCTCTTGATCTGCTTGTGCTCCTCTGTGGACTCAAAGGACATGTCTCGTCCGGTAGGTCGCTTTCGGTCAGCTCGTCCTCACTTTCTTCATCACTGCAGCGTGTTCTCTTTAACTCTTTCAGCATCTTAACTTTGGCAGTCTTAGTGTTTGAATGCTGGCCTTGCATTTCACCTTCCAGATCCACGTTGTCTGCTGCATTTCTTTTCGGCCTTCCTCTGGGTCTACCTGAGCTCCTCTTTTTATATTTTGGCATAACTTTACTCTCCTTCTGCACCTCCTCTTCTTTATCATGTTCTTCCTCTACATTGTCAAGCCCACAGTCTGGGCCTCTCTTGTTCCCATTCTCCTGAGCATCACCGGTGTCACTTACAGTTTTATTTATTTTATCCTTCTTCTGTTCACATCCAGAGTTCGGTGAGTGGTAACGCTGGACGTGACTCTTCAAGCTCACGTTGTGATTGAAGCTTTGTTCACATTGCTGACACTTAAAAGGCCTCTCCCCTGTGTGCAGACGCATGTGGGATTTCAGGTGGCTTGGCTGGCTGAAGCCACGTTGGCACTCTGAACACTTAAACGGCCTCACTCCTGTGTGCACGGCTAAGTGTCTCTGGAGATGACCAGTTTGGGTAAATTCAATCTCACATATGTGACATTTTAATTGTTGAGGGCCTCTGTGATCCTCCAGGTGGATTCTGCGTAGCTTATTTGTGGGAAATGACTCCGGACAGTCGGGACATTTATAGGGTTTCCCTTGAATTACGTGAATCTGCTCATGAGTGACTTTGTCCACCTTTGTTTTGAATTTAAGGTAACAGAATTTGCATCGATACTCGTGGTTTTCATTGTGGATTCTGCTGTGAGAATTCAGAGCGTGCTCACTAACACATCTTTTTCCACAAATATTGCAACAGTAGGGTTTAATTTTGTGCTCACATGTGTGAGCCCTCCGCTTATTAAAAAACTTTCCACACTCCGTGCAGAGCCGACTGTATTTGAGGGGCAGTGGAGGACAGTCACCATCTTCTTCCTCTTCATTGTCGGTTTCCTCCTCAGATTCATCATATTCTGTATCCATGTCACCTTCATCCGATGATTCCTCCGTTTCACTCTCCTCAATAGCGGCCATCTCCGACATGCCTGGGATAGAGCTGCAGTTGTCATCTGTTGACACCATCTGTCAAAGGTAGAATGACAGGAATGGATATGAGTAATGTGAGAGTCTGGACAGGATGGATATTACAGCCAAACAAACAAAGAGGTGATTAATCAATTAATAATTTAGTCTATGAAATGTAAAAAAAAATAGTATAAAATGCTTATCACAACTGCCCAGAGTCCAAGGCTGTTTTCTCTGACAAAAAGTCCAAAACCCAAAGATATTCAGTTTACGTGAGGGATAATGCCCGTTGTGGTGTCCATTATCAGGAATCAATGAACAACGGGGAGGCCAGTAATTCCTGATTATGGATAGATATAATCCTGTGTACAGACGGTGGTGTTCAGAGGAAGAGGCACTGAAATGAAATGTTGAAGTCAAGCATTGTTGTTATTAATGTTAGCTTGTTAATGTGTTGCAATAAATTGTAAATGGAGGCGTTGGATGCATCCCTGTTGCTATGGTTACTCATTTTAGATACAGCTAGAGCATTAAATTAGAACAGCGAACAGGACAGTTTCACTGGATCTATGTAGTAGGTGTCCTTTATCAGGAATTAATGGGACACCCTGCAGCCAATCAGAATTGAGTATTCACCCAGACCTTGGTATAAAATCATATATGACAAGAAGAAGCAGCAAAACCTCCCATTTGAGAAGCCGGGAGCTGAGAAATTGTAGCATTCTTTCACTGCTTGATAATGACTTTAACAATTATACTGTCGGATTATCAAAATAGTTGCTTTTGACTTTTTTTGACATTGGACTAATCGATTAATCGACTGATCATTTCAGCTCTACCTATTTATGTTACAAGAGCCCGAACAAAAAAGAATAAACAGCACAAAATTGCAAAACAATAAAAAAGAAATTCAAAATATATAATCATGAAATTGTCAAAATATTTGACAGTGTGTATTGTGTATGGTTTCAGTATAAAAACTTTCTTGGAGTTCTATTAAAAAGGAGAGTTAACTCTTAAAGGACCAATATGTAATATATTTACTGTGATAAATCATAAAATGACCATGATATGTCATCAGAGATTAAGGAAACATGCCGAGTTGAAATACTAGCTTCTCCGGTAACAACGCTACAACCAGTATGTTCTCCTTTGAAATTTTCAACTTCTGTTTTTGTGTTGGCCGGTGTGATACCGTCTATTGTCCATTTCAACACCGCCTTGCCACATGTGAAACAAACTGGCACACTAAACACAGCCTTCTGCAGCCATGGAAGCAAGCAAACAAACTGGATCAACAGAGATAACGTTAACAATAGATCCTACCCGACCTGAAAAGCCTCGCCACATCTCTCTGTGGTCCGTGTGCAGCTGGGTTATCAAGGCAGCGAGTATATGAGACACACAGCCGGTGAAGGTAGTGAATGCTAGCTGTCAGTACTACATATTGCTCCTTTAAGATAGCATTGTGTCTGGATATGTTGTAGTATGTCTGACTACTTAAGTCCTACCTGTTTGGTCTCTGGAGTTACTCTCACTTCTATTATTTCTGTCAGGTGTTGATCTTCAGCTGTCGGGACACTGGCGTTGACTTGACTTTTCCTCTGGTTTCTGTACTCACACTGAAGGCACTGTTGGTTCGCGATGATGAGCAACCCACATGTGACCTTCTTCATCTTTACTTTAGAGCCACATGACCGGCACTTGTGACTGAACAACTGTTGGAGGCGTTTTTCATTCACAACGTACTTCCCATTCACCTGTAGAGGTGCCGCTCTGAAAATTTGTTAAACAAAAAAACAGTGAGATGCAGCTTTAGACAGCTAACGTGGTACAACTGTTAAGAAATATTAACTTACTTTTTCCTGATCAGATCAATGTTCACAATTGTTTGCAGCACCTGACCATAATCAGACACGAAAGCATCTGAAGCATCACTTGGCGCTGGGCTTTCTGGGGCAGCTGCAAATTCAATTTAACATTCATTCACATGAAAAAAATACATTTGAGTAAATTATGGGGCCATTATTGTAGCAGAACTATTTGCAAATGTGTGTGGAGAGTTGTGTAACTGTATGTCAATCCGTGTGTGCTTAATCAGATTTGTAAATATGTAAAAGAATCGTTAAATGCATCCTGAGATTTGTGAATATGTACAGGAATATGCTAATGTGTATCCAGAATCTGTGTGTGCGTAATCAGATTTGTAAATGTGTAAAAAAAAGAATGCCAAATCTGTATTCAGATTTGCAAGTGTATTGAGATTTGTAAATGTGTGACAAATTTGTAAATGCGTACAGAGATCTGTGAATGCGTAAACAAATCTGTAAATGAGTAAACAAATGTGTAAATGTGTAAACAAATCTGTAAATGTGCAGACAAATCTGTAAATGTGTACATAGATCTGTAAATGCGTAAACAAATCTGTAAATATATACTATATAATATAATACTGTAAATGCTTAGACAAATCTGTAAGTCACGTGTTAAAAGACAGCCAAAATACTTTTCAGCCATTAATATCTATGTATGTACGCATTTACAGATTTGTTAACGCATTTACAGATTTGTTTACGCATTTATAGATTTGTCTACACATTTACAAATCTCAATACACTTGCAAATCTGAATATAGATTTGGATATTTTTTTTTTTTTTTTTTTACATATCTGATGACGCAAACACAGATTCTGAATACACATCTGCAGATTCATGTACACATTCACAAATCTCAGTACGCATTTAGAGATTCTTTTACACATTTACAAATCTGATTAAGCACACACAGATTGCGATAAAGTGACACAACTCTCTACATACATTTGCAAATAGTTCTGCAACAGCAACGGCCCCATAGTGAATACCCACTCTATTTTTATCACACATAAAATGTCAAGTTTCTCACCTGTTGAAGTTAGTCCTGATTCTTCAGAATAGGAGGACGGACTATCACATGTTCTAAGTTGATCACACTCAGAAGCAACTTCTGTGGTTTCTTCAGGCTCCTACACAAAGTAACAAAAGTAAAGGCTTGTAGTTGTAGCATAGACTGTCTATGTTGTGTAGTGACAAAAGTTACATACAATACACCAAAAGTTGTGTTTGGTTGACGTTTCCATTGAAAGCCCCTGACAGTACTATTTTATATGAAAATAAATTAAAGTTTACTGTCCATATTAATAGTGAATGGCTCAATATGCCTGTAAATGTTATTATCACAATGCTCATTATAAAGTATCAACAGTACTATAGGGCTACGTGAATAAAGGCCCATCTGACACCTGTCAGTACAAACAACTGTTCAACTGGGGCAATGAAAATATGCAGATGTGAATCACTTTCATATAGCGTAGGCCTACTCTACGTACATGTTGCATATAGCACCCCTGTTATGGATCTTAATATGTGTTTCTGTTGGGGATAAATCAGTTATTAGTAATAAAAACATGTGGAAATACCCATACCTACAGTATAAACACCTAAGATACCAGCTTATTTCATTTCATTTCAAAATTTATTTCGAACATGTAGAATACAAAAAAAAATAATAATAAAGAAAGAAAAAGAGAATGATCATACCAACAAGTGGACAGTCAGAAACAAGTAGTATTAACATACAATGAAAAGCATAAGAAAAATAAATTGTCAAACACTTGATGCATTGATTTACATATTCAAAAAGGAGTGAGAAGAAGTATAAACTTATTTAACCCCACCCCTTCTCCATAAGTCAATTATTAATTATTAACCAGCTTCCTTAATGAGCCATACATATACTCTAATTAAATTTTCCTAAATTTGTCTAACTATAATTATTATTATTTATAATTATTCTAATTATAAATTATTACCGTTAATTATTACCTTTAACTGACTCTGGCTTACCTTTAAATTTCTTATTTATCTCTTTGAAACTGGGAGGGGGAATCAAATCAAAACTCTTGAAAACTTGTAATGTTGATTAGATTGTCATACTGATATAACCCTGGTTTAGTAGTGTGTAATTAATAAATTATTATTATTATTAGTACTAGTATTAGTATTAGTAGTAGTATTATTATTATTAATTTATATATAATAATAATATATTATATATATAATAATTTAAAAGTAGGCCAGAGTCACAGTACAGTGCATTTAACAGTGTTAAATGGGGTTTATTTATCTTTAGTATTATTATTATTATTATTATTATTATTATTATTATTATTAATAATAATACTATTTAATAATATTGATAATATTAATAATAATAGTAATATTAATTATAATAATAATAATAATGCAGTGCATTTAACAGTGTTAAATGGGGTTTATTTATCTTTAGTATTATTATTATTATTATTAATAATAATACTATTTAATAATATTGATAATATTAATAATAATAGTAATATTAATTATAATAATAATAATAATAATAATATTGATATAACCCTGGTTTAGTAGTGTGTAATTAATAAATTATTATTATTAGTAGTAGTAGTAGTAGTATTAGTAGTAGTATTATTATTATTAATTTATATATAATAATAATATATTATATATATAATAATTTAAAAGTAGGCCAGAGTCACAGTACAGTGCATTTAACAGTGTTAAATGGGGTTTATTTATCTTTAGTATTATTATTATTATTATTATTATTATTATTATTATTAATAATAATAATAATACTATTTAATAATATTGATAATATTAATAATAATAGTAATATTAATTATAATAATAATAATAATGCAGTGCATTTAACAGTGTTAAATGGGGTTTATTTATCTTTAGTATTATTATTATTATTATTAATAATAATACTATTTAATAATATTGATAATATTAATAATAATAGTAATATTAATTATAATAATAATAATAATAATAATATTGATATAACCCTGGTTTAGTAGTGTGTAATTAATAAATTATTATTATTAGTAGTAGTAGTAGTAGTATTAGTAGTAGTATTATTATTATTAATTTATATATAATAATAATATATTATATATATAATAATTTAAAAGTAGGCCAGAGTCACAGTACAGTGCATTTAACAGTGTTAAATGGGGTTTATTTATCTTTAGTATTATTATTATTATTATTATTATTATTATTATTATTAATAATAATAATAATACTATTTAATAATATTGATAATATTAATAATAATAGTAATATTAATTATAATAGTAATATTAATTATAATAATAATAATAAAGAAATAAACCCCATTTAACACTGTTAAATGCACTGTACTGTGACTCTGGCCTACTTTTAAATGCTTAATTTGAATTATATATTTATTTAATAAGCAATTAATGTGCAATTTACAATACCTTTGTCAATTAAAAAAACAGTGTTACACAAAGTGAGAGTTAACTCCGTCCACTCGGCCTGATGAGTGTATGAAAACAAACAAACCCTAAAGAAGCTATGGTGTCAACATCAGTCTGTGGTTGATCTGCTGTGTAAGCAGGAATGGGTAACTTGTGTATTGAGTACTAAAGAGCAGTAAACATAAGATGTCATTAAGCAGAATCAACACATCTGTTCTGGCCTCACCTGACCCGGTTCCGGTTCGTCTGGTTCTGTCTTGACACACACTGAAGGGACAGCACCGGACCTGAGCTGGACCGGGCCGGTCGGAGTCAGGTTAACGAAGCAGTCCTCGGTGAAGTGATGTCTACAGACGGTGATGTCAGTCCAGGAGGATTCTCTGAGTCGCTGCTCGTTGACTTCCAGGAGGAACTGAACCCACTCCAGCCTCCTCTCCGGGTCCTCCGGTAGCCTGAACCGCTGAGCACCGAGACGACCCGAGTAACACCCGACCACGGAGCACATCCTGGAGCTAAAGTCTGTCCTCCAGGTTGAGACAGTTTAATGTTTATAAACGAGCTGGAAGAGGATGAAGCTTCTGGGTCGACTGATCTCCAACATCAGTGACAAGCTAACGGTTAGTTTAGCTAGTAGCTGTGGTGGTGGTGACAGGGTGGGCGGGGTTTAATGGCGGGGTTCGCGTGGTTTGTTACACGGCGTATCCCGGCTTTAGGCCCAATATGAAATATAAGATGTCAAAGCACCTCATATTCTGGCTTCACCTACTACTATGTGCAATAATAGCTGCAAAATATAGCTCTGGAAAAAATTAAGAGACCACTTCAAAATTATCAGTTTCTCTGGTTTTACTATTTATTGGTATGTGTTTGAGTAAAATTAAAATGTTTGATTTATTCTATGATTGATCTGTGATTGTAAATCAAGGTTATTCCACCAAATATTGATTTCTGAACTCTTCCTAAGTTAAAACATTAGTATTGTGTTGTTTAAAAATGAATATGAACTTGTTTTCTTTGCATTATTCGAGATCTGAAAACACTGCATCTTTTTTGTTATTTTGACCAGATGTCATTTTCTGCAAATAAATGCTCTAAATGACAATATTTTTATTTGAAATTAGGGAGAAATGTTGTCAGTAGTTTATAGAATAAAACTAAAATTTAAATTTTACTCCAACACATACCAATAAATAGTAAAACCAGAGAAACTGATAATTTTGAAGTGGTCTCTTAATTTTTTTCAGAGCTGCATGTCGACTGTTGCCATACAATAAGAGGTGCTACAAGCTCCGAACATGTTTCTGATTAACTAACGTTACATCTGTAAAAGAATGTATATTTAAAATGTATTTGGTATATTGAGATTGTGATTATTTTGTTATTATTTCTTGTGAAATGTAAATATTCATTAATATGTAATTTCGCTTTGGCAATAATGTAACTTGAACATTCATGCCAGTAAAGCTTATTTGAATTTGAAATTATCCTTTGTGGTTATTATTACTTACATTAACACTTCTTACATTTTGTACACAAAGGTTGCCGAGGAGGTCCAGGAACGCAATTTCAATTAAATGATGTACACACACACACACACCCACACACATATGGGTAAGTGTGGGGGCTAAGAGTAGGCAGAGGAGAAGAGATGGGTCTTGAGGCGGGACTGAAATAGTGTGAGAGATTCAGAAATACTGACACATTAACTGTTAAAGTATTGTGTACATGGTGGAAGCTTACACTAACTACCTCAGACAGTTGGCCTACAAAAATACATCATCCCTGGAGCACTTTATATACAACCCCACCATATTATCATCCATACTGTTAACCTGTTTTGGGCATTGTTGTACTGTACAGTATGTGGATTGCACCTTATTTGTACCTTACTGTTTATCTATTCTTTATATAGTTATGTATTTTGCATTGCCTGTTTCTGTGTTGCCAGTTGTTGTCTGTGATAAAGCACTATTCAAAATCCCCTCAAACTTTTTAAGTGTCATTTGAATGTCGAACACAGAAGCAATAGGCCTTCTTCACAAAATAATTTATATCTTGACGTCACAGTAGGAAAAGCACAGATGTAAATGTAATACAATTAATGATCCATCTAGTCAATCCATTTAGTTGCCACAATTAGTTTTATAGAATTTTGATAATCTGCCATTTATAACACAAGTATCAGAATAATATAAAGACCGAAAGTAGAGACATTTTCTTTCCAATTAAAACACTGTATTGTCTTCAAATAAAGCATATAACAGGAATTATTGAACATTTACAACACACAGGAAAACAGGCACTTAACAGCAACACAGTTTAAAGGGGAACAACGGCCAATTTCAAAACATTGATATTATTCTGGAGGCTGTATAACATGATGGAAAAAAAATACTCCAACTTGCTCATGTACGCGCATATTGCGAGGGCACGCTTGGAAACCACAAGGTGGCAGCGTCATCAAGGTAAACAGTAACGGCCTGTCAGTGGCAATATGGTATGACACAGTTTCCCGGTCTTCTAAGTGTTTCTTGTCAACATAAAATAGATTCAGAAAGTGACAGCTTGTTTATTTATATTGCAAATGTTGTTGAAATTCAACACTCCACTCATATTGCCACTGACAGGCCGTTACTGTTTACCGCGATAACGCTGCCACCTTGTGGTTTCCTGGCGCACCTTCACAATATGCGCTTACGTGAGCAAGCTGCAGTATTTTTGCCATCATGTCATAAGGCCTCCAAAATATAATTTTTAAAAAAATGTCCATTATTCCCCTTTGATCTAATGTATTCAGTTTGATTCCATAGTATATACAACAGTGAACAGCACTCAAACGCAGCTTGAAATCAAAGTGACATCATGTCTTAATGAAGTTTGAAAGGACCCGAGCCTAAGTGAGCATGTTTAGTTTCTCTTCAAATGTTCAAATATGTCATGGAAAACAGTCCACTTCTGTAGGACACTCTAAATTGTTTTTCTTTTAATAAATGCTCACTTTTTTTTTCTTCAATGTTCAGCGTCTTGATCGACTTGATTCTTTCTTGGTCTTCCCCTACGCTTCCCTGAGCTTTTACCCCTGTTCTGGCTGCTGTACCTCCTTTTCTTTCTTTCTTCTGGGTCAAAATCAGAGTCACTGTCAGAATTGTTTGCCTTTCTTCTTGCTCTGCTTGTGCTCGATGTCACTTTCTCACTATTCTCCTCTTCCTCCTCCTCAGTCAGGTCAAAGGACATGTCACTTTCCACGTGCTCGTCCTCGCTTTCTTCATCACTGCAGCGTGTTCTCTTTAACATCTGCACCTTAAGTTTTGCAGTCTTAGTGTTTGAACGCCGGCGTCGTGTTTCCCCTTTGTCGTCTGCTGAATTTCTCTTCGGCCTTCCTATGGGTCTACCTGTGCTTCTCTTTTTACATTTTGGCATATCTTTCATCTCCTTCTGCACCTTCTCTTCTTTATCACGTTCTTCCTCTACGTTGTCAAGCCCAGAGTCTGGGCCTCTCTTGTTCCCATTCTCCTGAGCATCACTTACAGTTTTGTTTATTTTACCCTTCTTCCGTTCATGTCCAGAGCTCGATGAGTGGTAACGCTGGACGTGACTCTTCAAGCTCACGTTGTGATTGAAGCTTTTGTCACAGCGCTGACACTTAAAAGGCCTTTCCCCTGTGTGCATACGCATGTGGGATTTCAGGTGGCCTGCCTGGGTGAAGCCACGCTGGCACACTGCACACTTATACGGCTTCACTCCTGTGTGCACGGCCATGTGTCTCTGAATAGAAGTGGTATAGGTAAAGTCAATCCCACAGATGGGACATTTCAACGGTACGGCGCCTCTGTGATCCTTCAGGTGGATTCTGCGTTGCTTATTTGTGGCAAATGTCTCTGAACAGTCGGGACATTTGTAGGGTTTCCCTTGAGCTAGGTGGATCTGCTGGTGAGTAATTTTGTCCACTTTTGTTTTGAATGTAACTTCACAGTATTTGCACGGATACTCATAGTTTTCATCGTGGATTCTGCTGTGAGTATTCAGAGCGATCTCAGTGACACATCGCTTACCGCAAATATTGCAAGAATAGGGTTTAATTTTGTGCTCACATGTGTGAGGCCTCTGATTATTGAAAAACTTTCCACACTCTGTGCAGAGCTGACCGTGTTTGGGATTAAGTGGAAGATCACCATCTTCTTCTTCTTCTTCTTCCTCTTCCTCTTCATCGTCGGTTTCCTCCTCAGATTCATCAAGAAGCTCGTCCGCCAGTAAAACCTCCCCCGCTGGATTCCAATCCTCGTCTGAATCCGTGCCACCTTCGTTATTTGATTCCTCCGTTTCATCCACGGGATCACTCTCGTCATCACTAACAGCAACCATCTCAGGCATGCCTGCGATAGAGCTGCCGTTGTCATCTGTTGACGCCGTCTGTCAAAGATATAATGACAAGAATGGATATGAGTAATGTGAAAGTCTGGACAGGATGAATATTACAGCCAAACAAACAAAGAGGTGATTAATCAAGTAATTATTTAGTCTATGTGAAATGTCAACAAATAGTATAGAAAATCAATCATAACCGCCCAGAGTCCAAGGAGATGTCTTAAAATGTCTTATTTTGTCTGACCAAAAGTCCAAAGACATTTAGTTTACAATTATATATGACAACAATAAGCAGCAAAACCTCCCATTTGAGAAGCTTTCTTGGATGCACAACTCTTAAGATAGCATCGTGTCTGGATATGTTGTAGTATGTCTAACTATTAAAGTCTCACCTGTTGGGTCTCTGGAGTTACTTCTACTTCTACTACTTCTGTCAGGTGTTGATCTTCATCTGTTGGGACACTGGCGTTGCGTTGGCTTTTCCACTGGTTTCTGTAGTCACACTGAAGGCACTGTTGGTTCAAGACGAGGAGCACCCCACAGGTGACCTTCTCCGTCTTTACTTTAGAGCCACATTTCGGGCACTTGTGGCTGAACAACTGGAGGAGACGTTTTTCGTTCACAACGTACTTCCCTTTCATCTGCAGAAGTGCGGCTCTGAAATATGAGGAAAAACATGCTTTAAAAAGCGAACCTGGTGTGATCAAAGTACAACTGTTAAGAAAAAGATCAACTTACTTTTTCCTGATCATATCAATGTTCTCAACTTTTTGAAGCATCTGACCATAATCTGACATGAAACCATCTGAACCGTCACTTGGCGCTGGGCTTTCTTGGGCAGCTGCAAATTCAATTGAATGTTTATTATTCACATGAAAAGAATACATTTGAGTGACTATACAATATACAATGTCAAGCTTCTCACCTGTTGAAGTTAGTCCTGATTCTCCAGAATAGGAAGATGGACTACCACACGATTTAAATTCGTCATATTGAAAAGTAATTTCTGTGGTTTCTTCATATTCCTACACAAAGTAACAAAAAGTAAAAACTTGTGGTTGCAGCATCGTAACAAGACGTATATACAATACACCAAAAGTTGTGTTTGGTTGACGTTTCAATTGAAAGCACCTGACAGTACTACATGATTTATTCTATATGAAAATAAATTTAAGTTTACTGTCCATATTAATGGTGAATGTCTCAATATGCCTGCATCTACATGCTGCATATAGCACTCCTGTTATGACTCTTAATATGTGTTTCTGATTGGATAAATCAGTTATTTGTAATGAAGAAAAGTGTGAATACCTACAGTATAAACACCTAGCATATATGTTTATAGGGGTAATAAAATCAAAGCTCTTGAAAAATAACTTGTAATGTTAATTAATGTTGTTTAAATTGCCACGCTGATATAACCGTGGTTTATTAGTGTCATTACTTTAATAAATATTAAACACCATTTAAAGGGACTGTTTGTAACTTCTTACACGTATAAATCACCCGGGTCGGTGTCCCATGCTCGTTCGCGTGTGGCTACGCTGTTCAGACTCAGACTCCAACACAAACTACACGGAAGCACCAAAACCGTAAAGTTATATCTAGTGAAGCCCGTCTTGCAAAACAGTGTTGGCCGCGGTCGGAGGACACGAGGGAGACTATAGCTTTGGTCTTCAGGGCCGGAGTCTCTGCTGTACTCTGCTTCTCTGCTCCTCTGCTTGCCTGCCTTCATTCACACACCGCGCTCGTTCTCGCTCAGCTCGCTCCACCTTTACACGTGCATGCGCGCACACTCCACACTGCAGAAGAGTTAGTTTATCTCTGAGAATATCTAGTGAATGTACAGTGGACGTTTGTGCAGAAATAACTGCTGCAGCTCCTCCAGACCAACAGAGGTTTCCCGTGTCTTGTGAAGTGACGGAGCTCCGCAGCGAGAAACGTTATCGTCTCCGACCGGATGCCGGTGTCTCCCTCCGGCCGCGGTCGAGAGGCTGAAGCAGGAAAAGCCAACACTAGGATCAGCATTGATTCACGGAGAGACCTTCGTCTGGTCAGCTAACATTACTGCCAAGCAGCTGAAATATAGAGTGATATTGTGGTTTTAGCTGACGTGTGTCGCCTCACTGTTTTGACGGATGCTCGCTCACATTCAGTTAGCGCGAGACACATGGGACGCTGACTTTCGTTGACTTAACGGCCACAGGTGTCGCTGTTAACAAGACATTTCTGATTCTTACAAACAGTCCCTTTAACTTCTAGCAAATTGTCATCCGTAAAATATAACATTTGCTTTATTTGACAATCATATTCGTACTATGGCCTACATTTAAATGATTCATTTGAATTGTGTATTTATTTAATGAGCTATTAATGGCCCTTTAAAACACATGTGTCAATAAAAATAGTGCAGTGAGAGTTAACTCCGTCCACTCAGCCTGACGTGTGTATCAAAACAAACACACCTGAAAGAAGACATGGTGTCAACATCAGGTCAGGAATGAGTAACTTGTGTATTGAGTACTAAAGAGCAGTAAACATAAGATGTCATTAAGCAGAATCAACACATCTGTTCTGGCCTCACCTGACCCGGTTCCGGTTCGTCTGGTTCTGTCTTGACACACACTGAAGGGACAGCACCGGACCTGAGCTGGACCGGGCCGGTCGGAGTCAGGTTAACGAAGCAGTCCTCGGTGAAGTGATGTCTACAGACGGTGATGTCAGTCCAGGAGGATTCTCTGAGTCGCTGCTCGTTGACTTCCAGGAGGAACTGAACCCACTCCAGCCTCCTCTCCGGGTCCTCCGGTAGCCTGAACCGCTGAGCACCGAGACGACCCGAGTAACACCCGACCACGGAGCACATCCTGGAGTTAAAGTCTGTCCTCCAGGTTGAGACAGTTTGATGTTTACGGGGACAGGAAGACGGAGCTCGGTGTGGACTCCTGTGATCAGAAGCTAACAAACGGCTAGCCGCCTCTGCTCAGTGTTGGCGGTTGACTGAGTGGGCGGGGTTTAACGGCGGGGGTTCGCGTAGTTTGGCACCAGGCGTATCCCGGCTTGTCTTGCTTGAGGGAGTTACCGTTCATTTTACCATGCTTTCTTTAATGAACTCGTGCTCATTAATTGAGGTACAAAAAAAAAACCATAATGTTATAATGTCAGAGGTTGTGTTTATGTTATATACATCATATTATAATAAAGTCTTTTTTGTTGTTAATATTGGATATGATGGTGCTGTACTGTTGAGATTCATTAAGGGAGTGCAGGAAAGTTGGCTTGGTTCATTGTGATATCCATAGAAAATTTGAAAATAATTAAAGCTGCAAGCAGCGATGAACGGGCCCTCGCCCCTACTTGCGCGTCGGGGATGCTGGCGGGACGCCGACCGACGCGGCCGGGCACCGTGAAGCCGAAACTCTGACGAGCGCCACGACGCCTGCTGCAAGGCTCTACGACAAGCGGTTCACGAGTTATGAAGGGGGGCGTGGCTAATGTGTAGGGGGCGGGCATAACCTTCACCAATGAAACAGGCACTCTCTGCTGAGTGATATGACACCTCCCGCAAGACTCTACGACAAACGGATCATGAGTTATGAAAGGGGGCGGGGCTAACGTCTTGGGGCGGGGCTATGAGTATAATTTTTCATATACATGTCATCAGTACTGGACCACCATCATACCTGAGAGATTTGGGGCAGATCGGACTATGTACAGTCGAGTTACAATAACTGCCTGTTTCATGGCGAATGGCTCAAAATGGCCGCCACGCTACGGTCCGGTCGTTAAGTGAACACTCATCATTTTAATAACTTTTCATCTTCAAGGTCTTAAGATGGTCCTGACCAAATTTCAAGTCGATCAGATCAAATCTGTAGGAGGAGTTCGTTAAAGTACGCGGCCTATAAAACGCTAAAAATGACATGAAATCCAATATGGCCGACTTCTGGGTGGGCGGAGCTAATGAAATCCAATGAGGAATATGTTTCAAATGATGAGTGGGATATGCATACCAAATTTCATGAATATCGGATCAACTTTAGATTTCGACGCGTTAGGGGGCGCTATAGAGCCCGCTGGCGACGCCCGTTCCCAATCACTACAGAACATTGCAATTTTCGCCACTCCCGACGCATGTTCCAATTTTGGTGAGTTTTGGGGATGGCTAAGGTCGTCAAAAACGCGTTCTTGCAGCAGAAAAATAATAATACCGACAAAAACAATAGGTTCCTTGCACTTCGTGCCAGGACACCGTTGGGTCCTGGCACTTTCGTGCTCGGGCCCTAATAATAATAATTAAAGCAGTCAAATTAATCTTTAACTCTGTTTATTGTGTGTTTTTGGCAAATGAATTACACTCAAAATACAAGTGTAAGGAGGTGGACAGAGAGAGAGAGTCTGTTACCATAACTGTACAAAAGCGTGGTTTAAGAGGTGCTGGATTATTTACACAATACTATCATATATGTATTATTAACATGATATCAATACCAGTATATAGCGACACCCCTAATCCCATAATAGACACATCAGGTAACATGATTCAAAAGTATTTGGAAATCAAAGCAACAGCTTCTCTTAACGGTAAAAGGCAATTTCATTTGACCTGCACCCTGGCCTTTAGGTGGATATGCATTTCCTGTCATATTATGTCATTTTCTAGGAAAACAGTCCAGTTCTGTATAAAAAATCCACTTTATGTGGCTCCTTTCTCTTCACAATTATTAAAGCCAAATTAATTCTTTAGCTCCGTTCATTTTAAAAGGTCTTATTGATAACATTTTAATGTAGGCAAATAATAATACAAATAAAAAAAGAATACATCCACAGACCCTTTAGAAAGGTGCCGAATAAAAGTAGCGTTTTTTTCCTAAAAAAAAAATATGATTGTGACTTAATCATTTAAAAAATCTTGACGGGTCCAAAATTAATGTTTTGTTTATCTCTGTGGAAGATATCCAACATTTGGATCCCACTTCTAACAAGACTTGTGAGACAATAATACAACAACGTTGGTATCACGTGTCTGACTCTCGAACAAAAAATCTGCAGGTTGTGTATCCACTTGTTGTGAAGTGAATACATCTAGTGGCTGACTGTTATCAACAGCACCTTTAAGACTCTTTTTTAACATTATTCCTTGGTTTTCCCCTACGCTTCCCTGAGCTGTACCTCTTTTTCTTTCTTTCTGCTGGGTCAAAATCAGAATCACTATCACAATGTTTTGGTCTTCCCCTTGATCTCGCTGTGTTCTTCATCGCCTTCTTGCAGCTCTCCTCTTCCTCTTCTGCTGAATCAAAGGATGTGTAAGTGTCACTCGGCTCATCCTCACTTTCCTCATCGCTGCGTTTTGTTCTCTTTGACTGTTGTTTTACAGTCTTGGTGTTTGAACACTGGCCTTCCACTGAGTTGCCCGATTCATAGCTCTTCGGCCTTCCTTTGGGTCTACCTGTGCTTCTCTTTTTACATTTTGGCATATCTTTCCTCTCCTTCTGCACCTCCTCTTCTTTATCATGTTCTTCCTCTACATTGTCAAGCCCTGAAACTGAACCTCTCTTGTTCCCATTCTCCCGAGCATCACCGGTGTCACTTTCATTTTCTTTCTTCTCTTCACGTCCGGAGCTCGATGAGTGGTAACGCTGGACGTGACTCTTCAAGCTCACGTTGTGATTGAAGCGTTCGTCACAGTGCTGACACTTAAAAGGCCTCTCTCCTGTGTGCAGACGCATGTGTGATTTCAGGTGGCTTCCCTGGCTGAAGCCACGCTGGCACACTGAACACTTAAACGGCCTCGCTCCTGTGTGCACAGATAAGTGTCTCTGGAGACAAAGTGGCCAGAGGAATTCAACCCCGCAGATGTGACATTTTAACTGTTGAGGGCCTCTGTGATCGTCCAGGTGGATTTTGCGTTGCTGATTTGTGGCAAACGTCTCCGAACAGTCGGGACATTTAAAGGGTTTCTTTTGAGTTAGGTGGATCTGCTGGTGAGTCATTTTGTCCGCCTTTCTTTTGAACTTAACTTCACAGTATTTGCACCGAAACTCATAGTTTTCATCGTGGATTCGGCTGTGAGTTCTAAGAGCGTTCTCACTGACGCATCTCTTACCGCAAATATTGCAAGAATAGGGTTTAATTTTGTGCTCGCATGTGTGAGGCCACTGATTATTGAAAAACTTTCCACACTCTGTGCAGAGCTGACCATGTCGGCGGGCAAGTGGAGGATCATCGTTACCATCTTCATCTTTGCTTTCGGTATCGGGTATCTTTTTAAGCATTCTAGCATGAAAGGAACCCTTCTTTGGCTTCCAGTCCTCATCTGAATCCATGACCCCCTGATCACTCAATTCATCCATGGGATCATCCATCTCCTCATCAATAACAGCAACAATCTCAGGGACCCCCGTGAACCCAGTTGGCACTGCCTGTGAAACAATGATAAGAAAGAGTCAAATTAAACACTTTTAAGTCTGTACGGCAGCCTGTTATAAATATTACAGCTAAAAAAATATGGCATAGATAATACTGAACAGTGTTGTGTGTGTGTGTGTGTGTGTGTGTGTGTGTGTGTGTGTGTGTGTGTGTGTGTATGGTTTTCTTATAGACATTTTCTGCAATGCACGATTCTGACTGTTAAAGTCCTACCTGTTGGGTCTCTGTTTTTACTTCTGTCAGGTGTTGATCTCCATCTCCTGGGACACTGGCGTTGATTTGGCTTTTCCACTGGTTTCTGTAGTCACACTGAGGGCACTGTTGGTTCAAGATGATGAGCACCCCATAGGTGACCTTCTCCATCTTCACTTTAGAGCCACATGACGGGCACTTGTGGCTGAACAACTGGAACAGGCATTTTTCGTTCACGACGTACTTCCCTTTCATGTGCAGAAGTCCAGCTCTGAAAATTAATGTAAATGAGATATTAAAACACCAACGTGGTGTAAAACTTAGCCAAAGTAAGCAAAAAGTTAAGAAAACTTACTTTTCTCGGATCAAATCAAAATTTATATTTTTTGGTTGCATCTGGCCGGGTACAGATATAAAAGCATCTAAAGGGACTGGGCTTCCTTGGGCAGCTGCAAAATTAAGTTTAAAGTGTCAGAAAATTTCACTTCACTTTCCTTCATTTTTTATTTTATAATTAAACATTTTTTACCCATTGAAGTCTGATCAACTTCTGTTGTTTCCTCAGGCTCCTACACAAAGTAACAAAAGTAAAAGCTTGTAGTTGTAACCAAAAGCAACAAACAATACATTAAAAACTGAGTTTGGTAGGGCTGCAACTAAAAATGATTTTCATTGTTGATTAATCTGACTGGATTAATGGATTAGTTGTTTGGTCTATAAAACGCCAGGAAAATAGGGAAATATCAATCAGTTGTTCCCAAAGCCCAAGATGACGTCCTCAAATGTCTTGTTTTGTCCACAACTCAAAGATATTCAGTTTACTGTCATAGAGGAGTAAAAAAACCAGGGAATATTCACATTTAAGAAGCTGCAATCAGAGAAGTTTGACCTTTTTTCCTTATAAAATGACTCAAACAGATTCATTAAAGGGAATGTTTGTAACTTCTTATCCATATAAATCAATCCGGTTCGGTGTCCCATGCGAGCTCGCGTGTGGCTACGCTGTTCAGACAAGACTCCAACACAAACTACACGGAAGCACCAAAACCGCTATAGTTATATCTAGTGAAGCCCGTCTGTTAAACAGTGTTGGCCGCGGTCGGAAGACGCGGGGGAGATCGTAGCTTTGGTCTCCAGGGCCGGAGTCTCTGCTGCACTCTGCTCCTCTGCCTGCTTGCCTTCACTCACACACCGCGTTCGTTCTCGCTCAGCTCGCTCCACCTCACGTTTATGCGCGCACACTACACACTGCAGAAGAGTTAGTTTAGCTCTGAGAATATCTAGTGAATGTACAGTGGACGTTTGTGCAGAAATAACTGCTGCAACTCCTCCAGACCAACAGAGGTAACCCAAAACTCCGGTGTCCCCCCTGTTTCCATCCGGCCGCGGCCGGGAGGCTGAGGCAGGAAAAGCCAACACTAGGATCAGCAGTGATTCATGGAGAGACCTTCGTCTGGTCAGCTAACATTACTGCCAAGCAGGTGAAATATAGAGTGATATTGTGGTTTTAGCTGACGTGTGTCGCCTCACTGTGTTGAGCGATGCTCGTTCACGTCTATATAGAGCGAGCACAAGCGCGAACCCGACGCTGACTTTCGTTAACTTAACGGCCACAGGTGTCGCAGTTAACAAGCATTTCTGATTCTTACAAACAGTCCCTTTAACCTGACCTGTTCATTTTATAATTATTAATTTTCATTTATGTATGTAGTTTTGTTAGTAACCAGATGTTGATGATGTAAATACATCAAATGTTGCTTTCAGTGTAAAAACAAAACAAACAACCTCAGATCAGAGGTACTGTTATATGTGAGGAAGCAGCATCAGGTGATGATGATGATGATAGTGATGATGTTTAGTTGAGCCTATGAGCACACTCACCACATGTGTTGGTCTCTCCAGATGTGTCTCTGACTGGAGACACAGTGATGGGACAGCACTGGGGTTTAACCTGCTCTGGACCTTCACAGTCACACCTGAAGAATATAACACCTTCTCAAAGCAGTCCTCTTTGAAGTGCTCGCTACATATTGTAATGTCAGTCCAGGACGCCTCTTTGAACCGCTGCTTGTTGACTGCAGCCAGGAACTGAACCCACTCCAGTCTCCTCTCAGGATCCTCCGGTAACCTGAACCGTTGAGCACCGTGAGGACCCGAAACACACCCGACCACGGAGCACATGCTGGAGCTGAATGATGTCCTTACAGCTCTGAACGAGGTCGTTAATATGCGTCAAGAGTACAACACAGACGAGCTTAACTTCCAGCCTTAACGACAGCGCGAGGGTAACTTAGCTAGCTGTTGTTGCTACGGTAGTGGTCACGTGGTGGCGACAGAATGGGCGGGGCTTAACCGGAGAGGTACGCTCGGTTTGTTGTTGGGCGTACACCGGCTAGTGTTGCGTGAGTCATAATAAAGTTTTACTGGGATGAAGCAGGTTTATTATAAGTAATTAATTGGTATTCTGGATTGATAACACATTTATATTTTGATAAGGATAATTATATCAGTAGTTAATTTATATTTCTGTATGACACAGATTAAAGGTAATAATTATAGTTAGAATGATTATAAATAATTATAATTATAAATAATAATAATTATAGGAATTTAGGAACATTTAATTAGAGTATATGTATGGCTCAATAAGGGAGCTGGTTAATAATTAATAATTGATTTATGGAAATGTATGGAGTTTTAAATAAGTTTATACTTCTTCTCACTCCTTTTCGAATATGTAAATCAAGGCATCAAGTGTTTGACAATTTATTTTTCTTATGCTTTTCATTGTATGTAACTTGTTTCTGACTGTCCACTTGTTGGTATGATCATTCTCTTTTTCTTTATTTATTTATTTATTTATTTTTTGTATTATACATGTTCGAAATACATTTTGAAATGAATGAATGAAATGACATAAGCCTAGGTTTTGTAACAGCAATAACATTGTAAGCGGTAAAATTACTGAACGTTGGATAGCACATTTAGCCTTGAGTGTTACATTAATTAAGATGATTGAGGCCTTTTTAACAAACTTTGCAGTGTCCCACATTTCGGACATCTTGGCATTAGAGTACTAATATGCCTACCATTTTCTTTTATGAGTGTGATATCTGCATTTTCTTGTTTGGTTTGATTAGGACACATCTTGGAGATTTCAGAGTGGTACTGGTGTAGATTTAATATATTGGCTTCACATTGCAATATAATCCAGAAGTCTGAAATGCAAAAAAATGTCCCACATTAGGCTAATTCACCCTAGTACCTGTCTGTCTGTCTAGCTGATGTTGATTCCAGGCTATAGGCATCCTAATGTATTATAGAGAGATACAAAAGACTACAAATAACACAGGAAAGCACTTATGTATTAACACTATGGGTACAAACACGCCAACTTAACTCTAAAATGTTCCAGTAGAAATGTTATTAGAGTATTAAAGGCCTACTATAGCTAGAAGATGCATAGCCCAAGTATAATAATAGCAATACAATCACAACTGACTATGACTGGCACAGTATAACATGCATAAAAATAATAATAAATAAATAAACAAGGAACAAGAGATTGCTGATACCGGCCGATAAACACGCCGACATATGAATAAGGGGAGTACTGGCACTTGTGTTTTTCCACTTCAAGCACTGATTTATAACCCATATAAGTTTCAAAACAGACTAATAATGGCCAAGTGCAGACACGTAGCTACAAACATGTAGGAACTTCCCAGAAGTAGCCAGCAAGAGGCAGCGTTGAGCTTCACAAGTTTAGTTTCATGACTGACATGCCAGTTGGCTATTATAGTGATATTGAAAATCCCTTCTCAGTTTTCATTTGGGTAACTGGTAGGATTTCCTTTTTTTGTGTGCTTTTGTTAATATTATCCTTTTATATTACCTTATTTTCTAGACTATGGTATTTGGAACCATGCATATATATGAAAGGCTTTTCTATAAAGTATAAAGTATTGTATCAGAGAGCATAATGAGTTACCTGTGTATCACCTAACTACAGAAGCAGTTGTAACCTACATTTAAAACACACACCAACCCAGTTCCCCAGTCACACATTCCCAAAACATGACCTGTGTGTGTCTTCGTAAAGCAGTTAACAGATCTAATCCCCCCCCCCAAGTCAAAGAACACATGTTTTCCAGGAGGTGGAGCACATACTGTAGCTACAGTGCATGTCTCGTGTTTTGTGTCTCAGAGGATCTGCAAGTGTAATTGAATTCTGTCTTTTAGCTATTTAATGTCTGTAGGGGCACTTGTCAGGAGTCCAAAACATGCCCATTTATTTCCACATTGTGCATCTTGTACATGTCCAGTAATGTCCGTTTCCTAATTGTTTTGAAACATCTGTGAAATGATATTTACCTTTTAAAAAGCCTTTTTGTGTAGAGCAGCTGTAAACTTTAGCACACCTGCTTTCTTTTAAAAACCAGTGGACATCCTGGCCTGACATTACATCTTATAATACTGACTTTTCACTTCAAGTCCACAGCAGCAGGCAGTGGTGGAAGTAGTATTCAGATCCTTTACTTCAGTAAAAGTACTAATACCACACTGTGAAAACACTCCACTATAAGTAAAAGTCCTGCATTCAATACCTTACTTAAGTAAAAATATGTAAGTATTATCAGCAAAAAGTATGAAAAGTAAAAGTACTCATTGTGCAGTAAAATGTTCACTGTCATTGTTTACTATTATATATTTTTTATTATTAATATTAGTGCTGCATTCATATGAATGATGCGTTTTGCTGCTGTAGATGTTTTCATGAGCTAAAAAAAAATAGCCGTCTTGCATGCATTTTTTTCCAGCTGATCCAAGAGGGTTTTTAAGTAGTTTATTTAGCTTAAAAAGTAGAAGAAATATCTCAACCCATAAAGGAACACTACGTCCTTCACTTTATCACAAACGTTCAAAATCAACACATCTGGAGATACATAGTTTTCACTGGATAGAAAGTAACAAGTAACTAAAGCTGCCAGACAAATGTAGTGGAGTAGAAGTATAAAGTAGCATAAAATGGAAATACTCAAGTAAAGTGCAAGTACCTTGAATCTGTACTTCCTAAATGTACTTAGTTACATTCTACCACTGGCAGCAGGGACGTGTGGCTGAAATATGTGCTCAGGGTCATGTCTGTGGTTTTAAACATGTGGCCCCTGAACAAACAGGAATGTCACTCACAACTGCAGCCTTTGCAGCAGGCCTGTGTAGCAGGTGGTGACAAGTTACACTCCTGGGTCCCTCTGGGCATGACACGTGTATCACTAATGTCCAAAAACATACGACAAGAGAAAGAGGGCTTTTTGTGTGGATTGACTTACTTTCCCGCTGGGTGTTTAGAGGATGTCTGCTTCCTGCATATCTGACAAGTTCTTCCACGTGTCCATTAATCAGAGCTGTGTATATCTGCCCTGAGGAGGCCAGTCCATCAATAGCTCATCACGCTGCCATATCTATCATTGTGTTTGTTTGTACATGTTTGTGGTATGAGTAGCTATTATTTAGTCCACAGAAATCTGAATTATAGTTTTTCTTTTTTAAAACCTGCAGTAGGCAGAATGTGTTTGGCATCATTGGGCAAAATACCATAATAATCTTTCAGCATATTGTAATTCAAGTGTTCTGAGAGAAAACTAGAATTCTGTACCTCCTCATGGCTCTGTTTTCAGGCTTTAGAAAATCTAGCCCGTGATAGGAGACTTTGACCAATCACAGGTCATTTCAGAGAGAGAGCGTTCTTATTGGCTGTTCATTCAACGGAGGCAGCTGTCAATTGCTCGCAAACTCTGAACAAACGGTCAAACTAGACAGCGCTGATCAAATATGAATCAATATTCTGTTACTGTAATGCCTATTTCTCACCTTAAATGTTTTCAGAAACATCTTGTAGTGTACTGTTTGGCTTTAAAATGAGAAAGTTTGCTCCGGCTGGTGGGCGGTGCTTAGTATTTCCTCAACTGATCTCAACATGGCTGCCGGGTCGCAAACTTTCTCATTGTACAGCTAAACAATACAAAGATGTTTCTGAAAACATTTGAGGTGAGAAATAAGTGTCACAGTAACAGAATGTTGATTCATATTTGATCAGCGCTGCCTAGTTTGACCGTGTGATCGGAGTTTGTGAGTGATTGACAGCTGCTCAGAGACAACAGGCTCCAGCTCGGCTCTGATTGGTTGTTTTCCTCCCCACTGTGAAATCTTGCAGATGCCATTAGGAGCACCGGAGGACACCGGAGGACACAGAGGTACATGATTGCTTTCAGATTACCTGTCTCATGCACTACTGTCAGGATGTAGTGATCATTTTATAAAAATAACTTTTTTTAATCATATTTGCTCTAATTCTACCCACTGCTGCTTTAATGAGCGTTTGGTAGAATAAGGTCATGTTAATTACCATACCAATGTAAGTCGAGGACAATCTACATTCCTAAAACCTCTCCCCTCACTCTCTTACTTTGATATCATCATTCACCATCAGCATATTTGCTGAATGTGCTGAGACTTCAAAGGCTGATGCTTAGTAGGAATGTGCTGTTAAACTGAAAACATTAGGACGGGGCAATAAACCCGTCAGTGCACACAAACACCCAGTGTGAGAAGATCATTTCCACGGTTATTATCCTTTCACAGCGATTATGATCAATATTAAGTCCCCTCGTGACTGAGCCAGAAAACGGAGGGAAAACTCTTCCAAAAAGTGTCAAAAATGAAATTTTCTTGGATATTTTTTGCATTACAGGAATTTGACCTCTGACTCCCGTTCACGTTCTGTTCCTCCTTCATCATATCAATTCTGGGAAAAGAGAGAGAGAGCTGCAGTCGAAACATGTCAGCTGCCTTTCACATTCTCACAGGAATGTTGGCGAGGCTTCACAATGTTGTCAGTCAGCACGCCAGATAAGAGCTCTCAGTTCATAAATAAGATTGATGGCATCTCGCATACCACCAGTTCCTGCTCTGTGTTTTCCCATACAAGCCTCTCTGTCAAAAGCATCCGCGCTATCTCACCAGCTCATATCCTCTCTGCCCAAGTCCAGGCATGCTCAGGTGTTTTAACATATTCCCCCATCCAATTATCAAACCACACTACCGCAGGATGCATTCAACCTTTGATTGCGCAGGTGTGAATAAGAAATGGAAAATGTGTCAAAGCTGGCACAGAAAATTGACGTTAATGGATAATATTAAAAGATTATGTATCACAATACCACTCAATTACTTTAAATCAGGAGCTGTCAGAACAGTTTAGAAATGTAAAAAACAGCTCTGCTTTGATGTACAGCATATGGCTTGCACACCTTAAAGGTACTGTGTGTCGGATTTGGTGACATCTAGTGGTGTGGTTGCAGATTGCAACCAACTGAGTACGCCTCCGCTCACTCCTCCCTTTCCAAGACTGCGGTAACGTGAGCCGCCGAGTGCAAAACCGCGGTAACGCTGTTCTCCTCCCTAAGAGGCCATCCTTAAGGTGTTTGGTTTGTCCGTTCTAGGTTACTGTAGAAACATGGCGGAGCAACATGGCGGACTCTGTGAGGAGACCTGCTCCCTATTCTAAGCTAACAAAAACATGATTCTTAGTTTCAGGTGATCATACACTAATGAAAACATAGTTATGAATATTATATTCCATTTCTGCTAATAGATCTCCCAAAATGTTACACACTGTTCCTTTAAAGTCTTATTGACAGATGTTTAAGATCAAAAGGAACCAGAAAAATAGCACACTGTCAGTCGCTCGCATAAACCAAGCTCTGCAGGAAAAGACAGTATTTCTCTTTATGAAGGGTTTATAGGTTGTGATTAATTACTTAATCAATGATTAATCAGCTTATCAGTTCTAAGCATTATTAAGAGTTAATTTGGGGTAGCCACATTGTGCAAAAAAATCCCATTGTCTAGTGTTTATTCTTTCTAATTGAAAATAATCTAGTTATAAATGTTGGTAATTAATGAATCAATGCCAATGATTCCTCATTTTCTAATAAGCCGTCATGTCTTCAATGTTAATAAGTCATAAATAAAGGGGTTTAATATATAGTGTGCAGATGTGAGGGTTAATAAGTTGTTGATAAATGGGTTTTGGTGTGAACATCTACAGCCTATTTCTAGTCTTTTCTAGTTTTCACTACCTGGCAACCCAAAGTTTGTTCTTATTAATGGCTTATATATTGGAGCTATTGGTAATTTGTCTAACTTAAAGACACGAGTTTCAACTTAAAGCTTCTTTATAAAGGGTGCCTTGTTAGGAAATGGTACTGTTGCACTTTACAAATATATTAAAGGAACAGTGTGTAATATTTCAGGGGATCTATTAGCAGAATATAATATTTATAACTATGTTTTCATTGGTGTATAATCACCTGAAACTAAGAATAGTTGTGTTTTGTTAGCTTAGAATGAGCCCTTCATATCTACATAGTCCTCTTCACAGTGTCCGCCATGTTTCTACAGTAGCCCAGAACGGACAAACCAAACACTGACTCTAGAGAGTCTTTCATGTTTTTACGTTACCTGAAGGCCACCGTAGTTCTCCGACACGCTTGTGAAACTGCGCTAACGTGAGACACAGAGTGCAAAACCGTGGTACCGCCAGCCACCGTTTGACTTCCGTTGCTCCTAAAGTAGTGTTATTATGGTAAGGATGGCCTCTGAGCGAGGCGAACGGCGTTACCACAGTTTTGCACTCGGCAGCTCACATTACCTCAGTCTTGGAAAGGGAGGAGTGAGCGGAGGGGTACTCAGTTGGTTGCAATCTGCAACCACACCACTAGATGTCACAAAATCCTACACACTGTCACACTGTCACTGTCAACAATAAACCAAAACAACCAAGATGGCTGAAAACATTTGGTGAATAAAGCAAGCGAGTACAAGAAGTTTAGTGTGACGTGTGCAAACCGAACCAAAAATGTAACCCAGCTCCTCTAGGTTGAAGGAGTCTCACTACTTATTGCGCCACATTTATCATTGTTATCATTATCATTATTGTGAAATCTTCTCTACCACAGCCATATTTTATATTTCACACACACATGTTGAACGCAGCAGGACGACTGGTGAAACATGTGAGTGGACACTGATGACGCCACAATGTTCATTGTCATTCTCTTTGTCCTGCTGCATTGTGAAGTCTCATTGTCATCGCTGCTCAACCGCCCTAAACTGGAACACGTCAATATCTGTGGCTCTGTTGTGTGTGTTAGAGAGAAAGATCCATCCTGAAACAGACACCACATGACAAAGCACTCCATTCTCTCATCTTCACATCCAATGGCACGTCCAGAAATAGTGCATAAACACCTCTGTGGGTGTGTGAGTTCAATCATAGGCAATAAAAGCATTTAGGAATGCAGCACATGTTTAGCAGAGGTTGATGGAGGCGCAGCAGGGGAATTTCAAAAGGCATTAGAGGCTAATCTGGGAGAAACCTGTCTTTGTCACTTCTAGGGTTACGTGTCCCTACGAGAATGTGATCTATGTCAAGCACGCTCTTCATGGCAAGAAGAGAACAAGAGAGCAGGCCACCCGAGAAAGTTGAACCCAAAAGAATGCAGCTCTGGTATTCATTAATGAAGAGCACTCTTCTCTGTGGTGGAACGAGAGGACAGGAATGAGGAGATAGGGTGACAACGTGAGAGGGAGGAGGGAGTGGAACAGGAACACAACGTTTACCACAATAACTTTAACAATTACGAGCATATTTGAGATGTCAGCTAATAGAAAATAGCTAGATAGATTGAAGCAATTCACAAGTCAACAAGCCACTTAATGTATATTAGAATATTTTATTGCTTTATGAAATGTTGCATGAATTCAACTGTAAAAACCTTCATATTGTTTTGAAGTTCACAGAAATGTCTGTTTGGTTGTGTACAGCTTGACATGACCGTGATTGTCGGCACATAACTTACAACAAACATACATAAAACTCTTTGGCGTCCTGCTCAAAGCACTATCTAAAATAACAATACAAACATCTGTAGAAAATATATAATAATAATATTAATAATAATAATAATAATAATAATAATAATAATAATAATTAACCTGTTTGTTAGTTCAAAGCTCACAGTAAACAAAAAAACACGGATGTAGTTTTCAACTTTTATCCCACAATGGTGGCCTGAACCAGCAGAACCACCGCATCAGGAAACACACTCACATACGGTAATCATCACACATGCAAACATACTTTGAGAAGGAAAAAGTCATCAGACAAAAAACAGATGATGAATCTTGATGCGACACTCTTCCAACATTACAAACACCATCAGTTTGTCTTTTTATATATTATGCATCTCACTGCTCACACACCTCTGAGGAGCCTTTGCAGAACCGGCTGCTCGGCCTGAAGAGATAATATGGACCGTGAGAGCATTTACATCAGCAGTGTTTCATGTGTTATAAGCTTAAATTATTGAACAAAAAGGGAAGTCTTCCAAACAAATAAGATTCATGTGATGGGAATGAGGTTACTCAGATATTGTTTTTTGGGAGAGGAGGTCACATAGATAACCTTTTAATGAATATTTATCTAGAAGAGCATGAGGCTTAAGTTAATATTTGGGGAATGTGGAAACCAGATAAGATAAATATGTAGCTTCTTAATTCACTGGGTTGGGAGAGGAGATAACGGGGGTAACAAAGGGGGGGAAAAGCAGCAATTATATATATATATTTATATAAATATTTTGGCATACACTCTCTGAGAACATGTTGCCCTATTACAATCCACAATACTGTCCAAGTACCTCAGAAGATTCATCTTTTCTCTCCGAGCCGGGCAGACTGCCTGCAGCTGTCCGGCTCAGTGAGAGGGAGTGAGTCGGAGCACAGCTCTGGCTCTAAAAAATGTGAAAACAGTCCTTTTTTTTCGTGCGTTGGCCTCTTTCCACGACATTCTTGCATCCAATATTTAATCCACTCTCTATTCAAAGACTTGCACTCTTCACAGATTCTCAGAATTGTTTTTTTTTTTTTCATTCAAAATCCACCTTCTTTTAAATGAAGATTTCCACTGCCTCTGACTCCAGCTCATCCAGGCCTCCGAAAGGGTTTAAGAGCAACTTCTTAGGCGCTGCCTTGTCTGGAAAAAAAAGAAGAAGAAAATGAATAATTATATAAATGCTTTAAGGCTAAAACAGTGGAAAAATGTCCCAGATACAGCTCAGCTATCAACGACTAAAGGATAACAGAGATTTTCCACACTCAAAACACATCAGTCTGGTGAATATGCTCAGTCAACAGATCCACATTATTTCCCAACCATGCACATTCCTCAAAGCCCACATTATGAACCATGACCTGGACGGATGCTATCTGATTGGCTGGTTCAGCAGCAGCATGGTTAATCAATCTGAGCATCCATGAAGCCGAGGTCCAAAACTCCTTTCATGAAGCGTATACTTAAATGTGTGTGTTTTGTCTGAGCTCGTGGAGGCTTGTTTATTCATGTGTGCAAATCATTTATCATTCGAGTTTCATACTGACAGCGTTATTGGATGGATTATCGGCTCCTTGTAAACAAACGCACTCGGGCATATTCGATATATCACTCACCACTGTTGAGCTTAGTTGTGCTGGCAGCCTCTTTGGCTTTCGTTCCCTCCACCTGTCGTTCTAGCGTTCCAGGTTCAGACTGAGCGGAGAACTGACGGTTCGGCAACGTCAGATCATCTGAAAGACTCTTACCTGAAGGACAAAAGTATCTGTCAGCAGTGCTCTCAACTCTCTTCCATTAAAAATCTTTCTTTTTAGCAACTTGCACTAGATCAGAAGTGTATTTGCTTAGTACCAGTTATTTTAAAAAGGCAACATTAAGTTCCTCACCACTAGTCCTTGCATTGCTCATGGCGGTGCTGATGGAGGGGGTGGAAGAGGCCGGTCGGAGAGGCGCCCCCGCTGTGTTCAGTAGGTTCGTGCGGGGACTTTTCTCGTCCTTCCGCCCTTGGTCCTGATGCAGCCGCTGGTTGAGGATCTTGATCACAGCGTCCTTTTCCAAGATCTGAGCGTAAAGGGCGCGGATCCTGTTCTCCATCTCCTGGTTCCTGTAGTCGGCAACCGGCAGGTCATCGTTGAAGCTGTTGTTAGAGGAGTGGCAAGGCGAGTGGTTAATGATGGTGGTGTCTCTGCAAGGGAAAAGATAACGTCCTGGGTTTAATTCAAGTTCAAATGAGCTAGAAAAATTGGTGTCCGTAGGATGTTCTGGGAAAATGTCAAGCTAAAAATCTTTACCTCTGGGCGGCAGCGGTGGCAGCCACCTCCATCGCAAACTGCCTCATGGTGCTCTCCTCCAGGTACTTCTGCTCCCAGCGCACCATGTCGGCCTCGAGGGCCAGGATTCGCTCCTCGCGCTCACGTAGACGCTCTTGAAGGGAGCTCATGGTCACTCCCGGTGGCTGAGACTGCCTCTGAGGTGGACAGAGAGAGGATTGTAAACACTACAGTACAGAATCAGAATCAGGCTTTTTGATGGTTTTCCTAGGACAGGATATTTACCTGCTGCGCCCTCATACTCCTCAGCTCCTGCTCTAGTCGCGTCCTCAGCTTCATCTCTAGGGTCTCCCTCTTCTCACAGGTGGACTGCAGCTGAGCCAGCGCACTCTGAAGTCTCTCCACCTTCTCCACGTAAGCCCTCTTCCTCCTCAGCTCCTCCTCGAGCTGGCGACCTCGTCCGCGAGCTGTGTCCAGAGCCTCCTCGAGCCGCTTCGCCCTGGAGTTCTGCTCCTCCGCCGCGGATCTCAGTCGCTCCAGCTCTCGCTCCGCGCGCTCTCGCTCTAGGTTCTGCTCCTCATCTGAAGGAAAGGAAAAGAAAAAGGTGTTTAATGAATGTGGACATGATCTCAGGAGTAGTTTGGACACTATGAGATGAAATCATTCCAAGGTTCTTTCTCAAACACACATATGAGCGTCAATCCCTAATTTCTCCCTCCTGAGGCCAACCACAGTAATAAGTACCAGAGTTGCCGGTGGTGGCCGGTGTTCTTCATTTAGCGAAGCACTCCTGGAATGCTGAGAGGAAGGAGGAGGAGGAGGAGGAGGAAGGGGGATAAAGCCGCCCTATCCCTTTGACCCACATAGCACAGAGCATTCCTCATCAAGGCCATACAAACACCAGCTCTCTGCTTGAGTCCAGTTCCTTAAACAGACAACATAAATCACACTAACAACAGGTGGGGGGAACCTCATTTCCACCACTTCCACTGCTGCTCTGTGATTTAGAGGTTCGCTCATTTCCCTTTTTGCAAAGAGCGTGCGTGGATTGAATTCCCCGTTATTAAGCCTTCTCACCAAATAAGCCGAGGTTATGCAAGTGAAATTCCTGCATGCAGGATGCCCTTAGCTACAAAAAGGGCCCCATGCTATGCTGTGATCCGATCCAATCAAGCATGTTGATTACAAAGGAGGAGAGGAGTGTAGCCGAACTGAGTGGCATACTTACTTTGTTCGAGGAGTTTCGCCATGATGTGCTGGTTATGGTCGGCTGCTTCTACTTCTTTTGCGACATGCGTTCTGGCATTTTCCAAGTTTTCTGTAATGCAACAAAGTTTTGGAGTTAGACTACATTGTGAAATATGTCTGGATCTGTTATTATGGTATTTCAATTCTCTATTGAGTATGTCTGTGTGTCCATACCTCTAAGGTCTCTGTTGAAATCCTGCAGCCTCCTGATCTCAGCCACCAGCCTCCTCCTCAGTGTCTGCTCCAGGTTTTCCCTCTTACAGCTGCCTTGCATCAGTGTCTCATAGGCCTCCGAAATACGCTGGATCTCCTGCTCCAACTGAAAAGGGGAAGAGAAGAAGAGGAGGATTGGAGAGAGAGAGAGAAAGAAAGAAAGAGAGAGAGCGAGAGGAGCACAGAAGAGGAGAAGAGGAATTTTTGGTTAACCTACTTGACATGCCAGGGAGGAGCTGGAATGTTGATTCATGTTGTTACAGCACATAGATATACATATAAGTACGATATGGGTACATATGCGCCTGTGTGTGTACAGTACACTCAGTATGTGTGTGTGTGTGTGTGTGTGTGGTATAATTCTGAGAAGGAATTCAACCCGCACCACTCCCTGTGAGACTGATTTATATCTACATTCCTGAGGGCTGATAGCTCTAGTTCCAGGTGTGTGAGCGCACAGGAGCGCGCACGTACACAACACACCGCAAAGCACAAGTTAACACACACACACACACACACACAGAGAGGTCTGGGAAGGCTGCCAGCGGAGGGAAGGTGTGCATGCCTGTGCCTGGGTTGTGGAAACGGCAAAGAGAAACCCACCATTATAGCAGTCACACAGGCATGTTTACTCAGGGCTGCGGCCTGACGGAGAAAACTTTCCAACCCCGGCAATTATCATTCTTTAAGGCTGAGACAAGGCAACGGCCATGTGACATAACTCCAGCAGAGAGCGGAGTGGATTTCACAAAGATCGGCTGAGGTGTCGAATGTCTATGAAGCTGTTGTTCCGCCATGTTGATCAAGAAAATATGCTCATTTATTTTAGGGCCTGTTTGGTTCGAGAGTCGATCACGAAAGGCAAAAGAACAGTAGAAAAAGGTGCCGTTTGGTTCTAAAACAACAAAAGAGACCTTTCACTTTTGACACAGCAGCCCACCACCTGCCACGGACCCCCACCCCCCATCAGCTGTGTGTGCGGGTCACAACCCGATCGACTGCTTCCTGACAAGCCTAGATTACGGCGAAAATCTATGGCCTCCCTGGAACTAAAGCGCGCACACACACACACACACACACACACGCTCTCTGGCCTCCACAAGGTCAGCTCCACAATGAAAGGAGTGTGTAAACACAGTAGCAGGCTGCGACCTCTGTTTGTGCCTCTGTGGTATGGAAGGTAGCAGCTGCTGATCTCATCTGTCCCGTCCAGATGAGGGAGCGTGCCTGGAGCTGGACGTCGGGGGAGACAACTGTCGACTGGGGTTGTGTTTCGTAGACAGGTGGCTGAGACGGGAGGATGATGTATGCAATGTGGTCAGCGACTAAATAACTTTAGAGTATTCCCCTCTGAAATTGAGTCGCGGATGTTGTGACAACACCTTTGTTTTGTGTTGAGTTTTGTGGGTAAAGTGAAACTCCCCTAAATGAAATGTAAAGCTAGCTTGAGTTTAAGATTTTCTCTCATGGACATCCTCTCCGTACCTTCTGAATTCGGCCGGTCTTCTCCCTGTGTGCCTCCAGCTCTTGCCTCAGCCTCTCGTTCTCCATCAGCAGCAGCTCCACCTGGTTGGGCTCCTCCAAACCAGCAGGTGGCAGGCTGGTGAACGCGCTGTAGCAGGGGACTTCAGCTTGCTGGACATACCTATCGGAGAGAGTAAAAACAAACTCATAACTTAATTGTGCATTTGAATTTGTGGCTGAATTGAAAGATAGGGGCGGCCAGTTCCAAGTTAAAAGGTGTGAGAACTTTATTTTAGAGCGAGGCATCTGAAATATCATTCTATCCCCGTCTATCAGCGAGCAGACAAGTCGACTCCAGTGGACGTAAAGAATGTAAAAGCCTATATGAGGAACATACTTTTGTGTGAAAGCATCCACAAGCATGTGAAACTATCCTGTTCCACTATGCCAGGCATTACAAACACCTACAGGGCTGGACCTGTTCTCGTCTAAGTATTTCAAAAAGCATATCCGTATGGTGTGACTCACATTGATAAGTATGTGTTTACGCATGTGAAACACAATGACGAGTCCTGGAAGATGATCGCCAGTCTGGCTCTAATACAGAAACTACACCACAGAACATGATGTAATCGCTTTAGAAAAACATGCACACACATGATTATATCCTCTTAAGTTGTGTTTGTACCTGTGCTGCTGGGCTTGAACCTGCTCCTGGACCTGGTGAGTGATAAATCCTTGGCTCTGGATGGGGGCTGAGTACTCTGGAGGCGGGCTGCGCTTGTCCAGGCTTTGCCTCGTGCTTTGGAGGCCTTGCGGTGTGTAGTAAGGAAGCTCGGGGTAACTGTTGCACTTGATGGCCCCTGCTTTGGCCACTGCATCGGTCCTCTCCAGAGATATCTGCATGCGATGCTCACTGAGCGACCGCACATGGCCACACTTCAGCTCCATCAGATCGGCCTCTTCGTGGAAGGCACCCTCATGCAGGAGCCCCTCGTGGAGCTGCCTGACGGGGCCCATGGGGACCCAGTGAGAGGCCAGATACTGAGAGTGCACCTTGGCCTGCTCGTACGTGGGCAGCTCCTCCCCGTGCAGCTGGTAGAGTTGGTAGCCACTCTCTGAGTGGTGGTAGTCACCCTGGTGCTCCTGGCCTTGGGGCTCCTGCCTGGCAGAGAGCTGAGGGAACTGAGGGTCTTCCTGGGTGAGGCTCTCCAAGGAGGATCGTGGGCTCCTGCCCATGTCACCTCCACTGCTGGGTCCACTGTTGCTTCCACTGCCTCCACGCAGGGCCTGCTGCTGGATGGCTAATAAGGTGCGGGTGTCTGTGGGGTTTCCATAGCGCAGCTGCTCCTGGATGAGCCTGTGCAGGACCGTGCCAGACGGCTCTTCAGTGGACGACATCATGCTTTTGTTTGTTATCTTCTCTAAAAGACCTGTTGAGCTCTTTTTTTTATTTTTAAAATATTTAAATAAATCAGCTGTGAACCTGGAACAGAGCAGAATGAGAGAATAAAGTCAAAACATATTTAATACAAGACAACTGATTAAAGTTAAATATTAATAAAGTCACATCCAGAAGAAAGAGGCATGTAGGCATCATCATCAACAACAACAACAACAACAACAACAACACTGGAAACACTGACTTTAATATGATGTAAACATTATACCTTTTTATATATCAAAATAAATGTCTCATTAATGTTTCAACTGGAGTATAATATGATAACAGTGTAGCCTTGAGTCTTCTTCCCCAACAGCGACAACACAGAGATGTGGACACATTTTCCACAGCAGGCAAAAAAAAATGCATGCGCCAAAAATTCCAATCTCACGGGGGAGCAAAAGCGCACAAAAAAAAACACATTGTAAAATAACTTTACATCTCTGCTCTTTATAGCACAGTTGTCGTCTTTTAAAACACAGTAAATAGCTTTTAATTCCCTCACAACACACTATAATCTCAACAGTTTGAGCCAGAAATGAAGTGAAGCTACTTTATTCATGTTTGTGCTCGTTTTTTTGTCCATTGTGCCAAAGGAAAGAAAAAGAGACGCTCTTCTTACCAGCTCACGCTCTCATCGTATCCAAACGTTGTTCTCGATGTCGAAGTGAAACAATTCAGAGTAAATCCACTATTTCCATGAGTTTTTCAGAGTCAAACGTGTCTCATGTTGCTCCCCCCCGGTCCTCTCGCTGTGAACTGGTTGTGTGGAGAGCAGGCGGTGATAATAAGTAACCGAGGAGGGACTACTGAGGTCGGTATGTCAGGAATGTAAAACGCGAGGTCCCTCTGGGATCAAAAGCGTAAAACCACACTGGAGGGAGGAGGAGGAGGAGGAGGAGGCTGCAGTGAGCTTTAGTGTTACCAATGAGGAGTTAAAAGGAGGTTTAGGACAGGGGCATTGAGCTTTGAGAATAGATGCATCAATGCTCAGAGAAACAGGGAATTATCTGTCTGGTTTTTCTGGCACAGAATCTCCTTCCTAGTAGAGACTTTAAGCACGTTTTTTTTTTTTTATACTTTATTTTTTCCATTTTTTCAGGGCTGTTTTCATACAATCCACTGTTTGTAATTACAACAGTCTATAAACCAACTTTTAAGTAGATGAGCTTTACAGACAAACCCATACTATAGAGAAAACAACCTCAACATGCAAAACTAAAGCAAAACCAAGAAAAGAAATAGCAATAATAATAATTACAAAAAGAAAGAGTAGAGTTAAAAACATAACAACAACAAAGCAAACAAAAAAACAACAAAAAAACACATAAAAAAACAAACAATAATAATACAAAAATACGAGAGTAATAATAAATGAAATCAACAAATAAGTTAATAGAAAATAAAATCAAAATCCAAGAAAAATAAATAACAATAATAATAAAAATGACAAAAAGAAAGAATAGAGTTAAAAAAAACAAAAAAACAAAGCAAACAAAAAAAAACACAGATAACAAAAAAAAAATAATAATAATACAAAAATGCGAGAGTAATAATAAATGAAATCAACAAATAGGTTAATAGAAAATAAAAAGGAAATATATAGTAATATTATTTACATTGGCACAAATGCATCCTCCTTAAGGTCAGGTCACCTCCAAGCATATGTATATGTGCATGCATGTTAACCCATGTAGCTATATGTTTCCTTCTGTTAGACTCCAGCTCTTCTCAAAAACATCCTCCATATTCCTTATTTTGTGAGTTCCCTTTTCCACAGCTTTTACTTCTTGAATTACACTTTACCATTTTATAAAATCTGGGGGTCTAGTTTTTTTCCACCCTTTTTACGCACGTTACGTACGTTTTTCAGAGGCAGCTTTGGTGCTTCTTCTTGCACTATTTTTTGTTTCTCTGATGAACTCATTCAGTGGTGAAAGAAGTATTCAGATCATTTAGCCTAATTAAGCTGGAATACACTGTCAGAAATTAAGTCTGTATTCAATCTGTGACTCAAGTAGACGTACAGAAGTATCAGTAAAATCATGTTTAAGTCCTCAATATGCAAAATTACCCCTGTCAAACCTTTATGATTACATAATTGGGCCTTAATGATTGATACATCTATTCATATTTGATAATTTTATAAACTGACAATATGTTTTGCATGTAAAATCTTAATCTGGAAAGTAACAGTAAGCAATATTAAATAAACATAATTTACAATAATATACAATAATTTATCTTTATGTGGTATAAAGTAACAAAATAGAAATGCTGACCTAAAATAATAAATAATAATAATAAATGTATCTATATAGCACTTTTCAAAACAGATGTTACAAAGTGCTTCACAAGACAACAAAAGCAGATAAATAAAGCAAAAACAAGTTAAATATCAACAATTAATAATAATAAAGTAGTAAAATGGTAGAACAAGGTGATAAAAACATATATATACATAAATGTGTAAAAACATGCATACACAAGCAAGTGTATACAGACATACACACATGCTCTGTACACATGCGTCACCACATATAAGCATATACAAATGCATATACATATACAGACATAACAAAAGTACAATTAGGTAAAATAAAGTGTTATCTTTATTATTAAAACTTTGACTTTAATGATACCAAGGTGGAACTAATTTGATCTATTCTATAAACTGCTGGTGTTTAATCCAGTGGTTTCAAAGTGGGGTCTGGAGACCCCCAGGGGTCCTTGAGGGGGTCCCAGGCAAAAAGGGGAATAATTTATTTTCACTATATTTCCATCCACAAGTAACACAGAGACTGAATGTATGACTATTTTGGTCATTGGTTTCATACACTTTCTGATATGAAACATGTTTCATATTTTATAAACTGACCACGTTTCGCATGTCAAATCTTAAATATAGCTACATTGTGAAATGTAGTGGAGTAAAAACTACAATATTTCTCTCTCAAAAGTGGTAGTAGTAGTAGAAGTAGCTATAAAGAGGCATAACATGGACATACAGTACTCAAGTAAAGTACCTCAAAATTGTACTACTAGTAAATGCACTTAATTAGGTGTGTCTCTAATGTGTTGTGTGTGTTATGTATGACTGATAGAGGAAGACAGAGCTCCACAGCTCTGACCTCTGCACCTTGAAAAATTTGGTTGCTTGTAATTTTGCTGTCCTGGAGGAATTCCAGCTTCTTGCATTCACCGCAGGACACTATGGATAAGTAAAGACTCTTCTTGTCTGTGAAAGTGTGTTGAGACTGTGCATGCCTTAAGTGTGTGTGTGTGTGTGTGTGTGTGTGTGTGGCAGCTGTCCACTGGAATCTGAGGTCTGCGTGTGCCCCATTACTACAAATACAGTGGCTCTTTGTACCCGACATCACACTACATGGTGCATAGCAGAGCCTGGAGAACGCCACACATGGGCACAAATCTCAAACATGCAGGGGTCGTCCTCCCGCTGAGAGACAGAATCACAACATGTATTGACAGTTAAAGCTGCAGGGGGTAAAATTGGAGCAAGTTATTTTTATAAAACGGTCATTATATCCTGACAAGTAGTGCAAGAGACAAGTAATCTAATGAGAAAGTTTGTGACCTGGCAGCCATGTTGAGATCGGTTGAGGAAATACCAAGCACCGCTCACCAGCCGGAGCAAAATTTCTCATTTTACAGCTAAACCGTGCACTACAAGATGTTTCTGAACACATTTAAGGTGAGAAATAGGCATTACAGTAACAGAATATTGATTCATATTTGATCAGCGCTGCCTAGTTTGACCGTTTTATCAGAGTTTGCAAGTGATTGACAGCTGCCTCCATTGAATGAACAGCCAATAGTAGCGCTCTCTCTCTGAAATGACCTGTGATTGGCCAAAGTCTCCCGTCACAGGCTAGATTTTTTAAAGCCTGAAAACAGAGCCATGAGGAGGTGCAGAAGTCTAGTTATCTCTCAGAACACTTGAATTACAATATGCTGAAAGGTTATTATGGAATTTTTGCCCAATGATGCCAAAACGTTCTGTCTACTGCAGGTTTAACCATCCTTCCATTCATATATTAAGTCATTTAATTGGTCGTACAGTTCAATTTATTTCTGCATCTTCTCCAGATGATAGACCACAACACTGTGGAACATCCATTTTTGTTTCCTTGAAGATATAAACTTCCCGCCTCGAAGGAGAAAGCAAATCTTTATGACAGGCTTTATTTCTGTCCGAGCCAAATGACAAGACGGAGCTATTTATTACCCACTTGAACCTAACTGCACATTGAGGACTTTAGACAGGGACTCTGACTTTTACTGTGGGCCCTTTAAATAGCAGAGATTTTAGTCATAGCAGACCAATCGGTGGAGGGAGAGAGAGAAACAAACAGGGAGGGTTACAGATGCTATCCTGCTTCTGCACAATCCACCTTTTTCCCGCCAGACAGCAGACAAAACACATGCAGACTGAATCGGTAAAGAAATCAAAGCACAACAGTCATTGGTTGTTGTACAGTGTGTGACCTCTGGCCTCAGGCTGATTTTCTCATTAAACCTAAAAATCTATAGAGCCAGTGAGTTGGTATTGAACTGACGATGGTATGTGTCCACATCATCCTCCTTAATTAAACACACACACACACACATTCCCGTCATGTTTCAGATGCTGCCTACTCTTAAACGGGCTCGTTTTAAAAAAAAACATGCAGACACGGCGTCTCCGTGGGCGGCACTCACATGGAGGCGACTGGTCAGCTAAGTGGAACGTGTTTGCGTTTCCCCCTTCAGATCCACCTTTTTAAAAGTCTGCTCATGTCATTTAACACCACCTCACTACTTCCTCTATTCCCTGCATGTGTGTGTGTGTGTCTGCTGGTGGACAACGCCTCTGGCCATTTTGTCCTCCATTGTGCCACACTTCCTGTGAACTTCCAGAGGAATGCAAGGCTGACCCTTTGAAAATTATGGACGCTTTCAAAAAGTCATTACAGGAGATGAACATCTAAAATGGCGCGCCGCAAACATTTCTCAGACGACCCCAAAGCAGACAAAAAGTTACATCTCATGAGTTATTCCTTGTTTGTGCAAAGAAGAGTGGCTTTGAGGAAAATAAAAGACAATTGTGTTGTTGCTCTACACTGTGAAATCATATTGCTCTTGAGGTTTTGGTGGAAACATGAGCACAAATGAGGCAACAGTGAGCGTAGTCAAACTACCAGTTACACAATTGGAAACAGTCTGAGTCTAAATTTACTCATCTGAGCCCTGTGTTAAAGTCAGAATAAAAATGTCTTTGTCAAGGGGAAGGAGGTAGGAAGACTAAATCTGTCTCTGTGTGTGTGTGTGTGTGTGTGTGTGTGTCCTTAAAGGCACAAACTGCTATTTCTCTCACTGTAAATAACATCAAACTTTATGCGAGTTAAAATTCCTCGATGTGGCTCCAGTACAGAAGTAAATGATAATAATATAATGAAATATTACACATACATTGTATGTCTACTGCAGTTTTAGTTTGTCTGTACATCATATTGCAATTATTGTACAATATGTATTTTCTGTTATTTATGTGAATTTCAAGAAAGTTCGCTTTTGTGCAGTTTAATATTTAAAAGTTAAAGTCCAATTTGACTGTTTTCCAAAAGGCTCCCAGGTTTATCTCTGTGTTGTAAATGATGAGTTCATCACTCATGTTTGGACTTGCATCAACTGTATTTTCTACTTCCTCACTTTCAAAATACATCTTTCAGGCCTACTAAAGGGAGGTGAACACATCCTGTCTTCTTTATGTACAACCCAGTAACCAAACCTTTCTTCACATGTTGTAAAATGGCTCAATTAATGAATTAATTCATAGTTATTAATTGATTAGTGGATTGATTTTTGAAAGAAAAAGTGGCACGGAAATACTTTTGTATGTACAGTTGTTGGCAACAGAAACAAACAACAGCACAAATAATTCACACTGAATGTCAAATGCCAACATACATGTAAAACATCACTGTAACTGACACTTGAAATGTACCTTTCTTAGTGTTAACTATACAAATTACACAGCAGCAGTATTGAAAATGTTCCCTACTTTATTTATGATTTGGATGTTCCATTCATCTGCACTAAAATTAATATTGCAAATTAGCATGAGAAAATATTTAGTATGAGAGTCTAAAGAAAGTCTTGGACCAGTATTTTTCAAACTGGGGGTATTGCAAAATAAATCTGAGGGGTTGACAGTTGATCAACAAGAAAGCAGAAAAACATATTTTTGCTGCACAAAATTATTCTTTGGTTGATCTGGTCACAGTTCATTGACATAAATGGTAACAAGAGGTCACAAGTTGATATTGCTTTGGTTAACGGGGTCACAAGTAAAAAAAAGGTGGGGACTCACTGTTTTAGACTTATAGGTCCCAGAGAGAATGAGAAAATGAAAGAGCTTAACTTAAAGGTGTTAAAAACAGATTGGGTGCATTTCTATTGCCTCTCAACAGCTCTCAACATGGCGATGGCGAGCCAGCGGCTCGCAGCTAACGGTGCTAACAGCGCTAAATGTGCAGACAACGGCAAAAGTGCTGACAGAGATAACAGTGTTAACCTGAGGGGGGAACTTGAGTGTGGGTGCTACGCTTCCACAACACCATCAGTCGAAACGGCGTTGTCCGCGGTAACTGCTGTGTGAGAGCAGTGCGAGCGACGGCCATGAGCTCGCCAGTGGGGCTCTAAAAGCATTTGCAGCCGGCCCGGCTATGTCAACAAAGCACGGAGAAGTTCAAATTACAACACACACAGAGGGACTTCATTCTCTGCTCAGGTAGACATTACTCCTCTATATCTTTACATAGATAATAGTTGTTTGATGCCATATTAATGCTCTGGATATCGAATTTAGCACCTTTAAAGCTGTAATTCTCCACATAGTCAGCCTTTATGTCAAAATAGATTCATCATTAATGTAGAATGTAGCCTCTCTGAATTTAAATATTAACTTGAAACATATTGTACGTATATAAAAAGAATGAAACTTTCAACTGTATGAACCAATCCTTAAATCTGAATGAAGTTGTCCTCCTAACCAAAGATTATTTGCTGCAGTTGAAGCTTCTCATGCATACAGTATGTATAGCACATGAGGAAGAGAGCTGTTACTTTTCTGTCATTGAAGAGCAGCAGTTTAACCACATCAAGATATTGAAAACAATACATCCTCTAAACGCTTGTAATGAATATAACATACACCACATTGTAATTAAGATCTATTTCATGTATTCTACTCTGGGATGGTTTAAAATGAGCCAGAGGCTTACAGTATATATTAGGACACATTATGTGGGCTGAAGGCTGTTTCACTTGTCGTAGTTTAGATAAAGGATTATGTAAAGAGAGATTTGCCATGCTGTTAAAGAAGACTGAAGACCAAACAACAAGATGTTTGACTCTTTTTATCTCTCTGTTTCCTTTTGTTTCCTCACACATCTTAAAGTCTATAGATTACTTTGGACTCAGGGATTATCTGAGAGGGCGATATCTGGACTGAGACACAAGTTAAAGGGACTGGATAGAACAGGATGCGTGCTACAGCGTCGGACCGTGTGGGAAAAAAATGACACAGAATAGCAGACAAGATCATCTGATACGGCCGGATTGGTGAGGAATGTAACTGATAGTGTTGGAAGGAGTGGGATGGATTCCTCTCCTTGACTCTCACATCCATGGATGGCTTCCTCATTCACACAGTACACAATAGACAAGGACAAGGTGCGCTGCTCTCAAGTGGTATCCTGTTCTCAGGAAACCACTGACGACGAGCTTCCCATGTATTCGTATTTCGCAACAGCTTGGATTGTGATGCCAGGGTTGATTTACACATGAAATTATGTCAAGGCAAGCAGGCAATAAAGTATGATCCCACTTAATTCCTCTGTTAGGACACCTGTGAAGAGTAAAAATAAAGAAAATAAATAGTCCATTGGTTACATATTTGTTTGAAGTGAAGAGTCTGGAAATGTCTGCATGTTGCAGCAAGCCGGGCTGCATTCAAGGGAATTTCCAGACATTCATAGCAAACAGACTTCAGACGTGAGTCACAAGAGATGAATCGGTTAGGTATGCTAAGATGACAAAACAGATGTGTGTAGTGCAGTCAGAGAGGGCAGGTTTTGTTGTATTGACCTCGATAGCTGATTGAAAGTAAGATGAAAGTAATCAATCCGACTCTGTGCGCAAAGACGTCGCCCAAAACGGTATTTTGGGTAATCCAGTTATTTAGAGAAGATCACGCTCATGTTTTTACGGTAAATATCAAGGTACAACCAGCAGCCGGTTAGCTTAGCTTTGATAAGACTGGAAACAGGATGAAACAGCCGAACCTCCTCGTAAAGCCACAATTTAACGTTTTAACACTTCAGTTTTTGTCCAGATTAAGCAAATTAAACTCTGATGAACATCATGGACATTTTATGATTTAATACAATAAATATATTACATACTGGCCCTTTAAGGATGCAGTTTAGTTGTATGGGAATGTAATTTTGTCGGAGACAGGGTTGGCATATTTAACATACACACAAGTGTGGTATCGATCTAATCATCTGACTATCGGCAAGAAAGCAAACAAGCCTATTTCCCCAAAATATTAAACTATTCCTCTAACATGACTCAGTAATTACAATGTACAACTTAGAACATCTTACAATAGTAGCAGGTGTTACAACAAAATTAATATCATAATTAAAAATGTTTTATTGCTTCAGTGGCTCAGGTGTGTTTTCATAGAGACCACATGCACCAACCTCTGTCTGTCTGCAAAACTGGAAAATCCACATTTTTCTCCTCAATCATGATATCTGAGAAGTCTTCTTGTGTATTGTGTTCAAAAGTGAAAGGAAGACTGACTGGAAGCTTTTACAGTACAATGCTGTAAGAAACTTATTGACCTCTGTTGGCAAGTGAAGGGCCGTAACATTAACCAACACAACACACTGTGGTCTTTAATAGTAGTCACCAGTCAACAGAGATGTGCGAGCACGCTAGTTAGAGCAGATATTCATCATAAATATCACAATAAATGTATGAACTGCTTTATGTTCTGCTTTTTCAGAGTTTAGAAATGTCTCGTGACACTGGCCACCCACTCCTTTAATCTACTGTTGGGCGGTTGTAAATGTGACATTTTGGATAAAAACAAAGAATACAGATTGTGAGTTTTCAAAGCCAGAAGTCTCTCCGACCTGGTGAACTAATAGTTGAGGTATTCATCCACAACCCTGTTAAAAGATAGATTTTATTGGAATGTTGTGCTATTTGGCAATAAAAACGCATACACGTTGCACCTTTAACACAGGAGATTTGCATGTTGACATCGCCGTGGCAACTTTACTGTTTCTTTTTAGTCTCAAAACACTCTGAATATTTGGCCTCTGCTCTCAGACGCATTACTCATACAGCGCTGAGGGCAAATAGCTGAGTGTCACTGTAATGATGTTCCCTTTTCCATTTTCTTCCCATCCCTTTATTTCTCCTGCCTCTTGTCTGTCAGCTCTCTTTGAGTTAACGCAGCGCAAGTTAACTGTATAGTTAACTGTATTTCTGGTATGTGACAGGAATCTCGACAGGTCAAATGTCAAGAAGGAAAACACGTCATAAAGTTGTACAACAACAGCTATCTGCCACAGGGCTGGCAGCCAGACGTTTGTTCGCTTTGTACGGTGACTAACATTTCAGTTTTCTACTTAAGTCTCAGACTTGAAACAAACTGCACCCAACGGAGCACCGTTACTCTGAGGCATAGCTCCGAGGCCCTTTATAAATACCAGACCAGGCTGCTCTTTGGAGGCGTGAAAACATTTTGCAGCCTTCGGCCCCGGAGACAACGTGCCTACCGCAGACGAATGACACAGCAACAAGCCGTGACACCCCGTCCTAAAACAGCCTTCAGTTCCACCCCAGCGGTCGGCTGCCATCCTGGGAGGTCACCAGAATGCCACTCATTCATTCGGGCCCCAGCATGTGTGCCCCCAGCAAATAGCTGTGCTCCTTTGCTGCTGAGGCTGCACATAGCATGTGATCTGATGGCTGGCTTTGGCCAGCGGCACCGTGGAAACAGGGAGAGAGAGAGAGAGAGGGGGCTCTGTGTCTGTATACGGGCTCAGCAGCTCTGCAAATGTACCAGGGGCTTTCCATGGTCCAGAAGCAATGAGGGGAATGTGTGCTGGGATGGTGAGTGGGGGGCGTGGTGGGTGGGTGAGGGTGAGGGTTTAGTTAGGGGTGAGCAGGTAGGTGATGGACGTAGTAAGCCGGAGGGGGGGTAGGGACGGTTGATGGAAGGATGGACATTTATTGGAGGTTAATTTGAGCCCTCAACTCTAAAATAAGCAGGAAATTTGATTATGATGTTACAGATTACAGCAGAGGTTCTCAATCTTTTTCTCAGCCAAGGTCCCCTTACAAGATAGAGAATATATCGGGGACCTCCTCATGTATGACCCTTGGAATAAATTGCCGTAGCCTATTTTTTACACTTCAATAAAAGGATTTCTGTGCAACATCAGTACAGAGATGCTAGAGGGCAGAAAGCACAGCATGTCTAGCGGAGCCAAGCGCCAAAGCAGAGATGACAAGGAGTTATTGTGCAGTGAACTGCACCAACTGCAGAAAAGATGGATTTAAAATGTTTAATATTCTGAGGGGATCACATGACTTTGCCAAAAACAGAAGGAGATTATGGATCCAGGCCTGATGGGCGAATGCATTCTAGTCACACAGCGCTAGCAAACCAGCGGGTCGTCAAAACAAACCGATAAAAACAAACCGATAAACAACAGATCGACTCACACTAAGGAAATATTTATATATAAATGATTTAGCGACTATGCCTCAAAACTTAAAAGTGATAAAAGACTTTGTTACGGCTCTAAATTGCTGTAACGTTACGTGACTACGTTGGGGGAAAACTCCTTCCGGTGTGCCGTAACGTTACATTTGAAAGGAAGATGTCTGGTAGTCTACGGGGGCAGCTCCTCCTCCCCCGCGGTCACAACAACAAGCAGCCGTTGAAGCTAACGTTATTTAACGTTCGTTTGAATCGGATATTTCAGCAATACTGTTTTTGCGTTACGTTTCCGACTGAGGGCTAACCGCTAACGTTAGCTAGCAACCAGCAACACGCTATTAAATAGAGAGCCATTAGGGGTCTAATGTTAATGTTCACCTGCCCGACATACAAAGAGCTGCTGTGTGACTGGTTGTATTAATAACAAGACCAATATCTCCAGTTTTATATTAACGTTATACATGTTTAGGAATCGCTAAGGAAAAAGTGTCTGGCGGCGGCCATCAAGAGGGACTCAACGTAACTTGAGCTCTGACTGGAGTGTCAACCAAACGGACCCTGGTCCCCCAGGTCAAATCACACTTATGTCTGATCTAACGTTACCAATTTGATAACAGGTGATAACAATAAACAAATCTCATACTAATATGTCATATAATAATGGTATCTGGTGGCCAGACTCTGCAGGGGTCCAGTATAGTCAACAAGAATGTACAAACAATGCGAAATATACGTTGATTACAACGGCTGCCAAAGCGGTTTTGGCCCCTGCATGCACACGCACCCAGTAATGTTTGTATACAAGAAACCCTTCTACAGTCTTAGTCATGTAAAGAACAATGCAACAGAAATGTATTAGACATGTACTAAACATATTTGCAGATTCTAAGAGTTATAGATTTGTTAGATTAGAATGTAATCTATGAACTATTATACTGTAGATTTAACATTTTTAATATTATTCGTTGAAGTTGGAAGCCTTTTGTAAAAAAGAAAATGATCATGATAATTCAAATGAATTAATCTGAAAACTTTTCACGGACCCCACGTTGAGAAATACTGATTTACAGCATAAACACAGTCTGGTATGCATCATAGATGTGTTTACAACAACAAGACATTTAACTGTCTCCTAATTAGTTGTGTTGTTTTCATTTTAATCTGCCATTGAACCATTAACCTTTACAAAATGTCCTTTTACTTAGTCACTACTCAGCTATGTGCACTCCTACAACTGTCACACTGACATTGTGCAATACTCCATGGTTATATTGTGCAATCTTACAAGCCATCAAGCTCTGCATACTTGACTTGGACTTAGAAAATGACACCCATTTACCATGTTATTGCTGTATTACACTACATGTATAATATATAGGTGGGGACAGTTTAAAGGAAAAACCTGAATAAGTGGGAACACTTAACATAAACAAAGATGCTTCTGTACACAAGAGGTAACTGAATGGCCTGAGGATTAAACTTCAGTCACCAACCCAACTGACAGAGCTCTCTTATCTGCCATCCACCATTATCAAAATGCCAAGTCGGGAAATATCTTTGGGAAAAATTGTGTTTTTTCTTTAATTTGTCACCCATCTGAAGTGTTTTTATTCTGTTTGTTTGCTAATTTTGTTCTTGTTACTTAATTTTAACATTGAAGGTTAATCTCATTGTTTTATGTTAGCTTTTGTAGAGCACTTTGGGATTACTGATTTTTATGAGTGGTATGTGAGTAAACATTATTATTATTATTATTATTATTATATTAGTTACTGTATTTAATTTAAGAAAATGTTTTGAATACCTCAACAACCCTTATTCCATGTTTTAATTTATAATGCTCAAATCTTACTGTGCCTATATGTGTATATATGCCAGTTTATGTACACAGACTCTGGATTTGTTTTACAATAATACTTTTGAATAATGGGACTGGGATATATGCATTTACTTTATATTATTATTGACTTTCGTTCAGCGCAAGAGCCCAAATAATACATTGGCATGACCGATACTGTAGTCTCACGTTAGCTTCCTTGTCAAGGAAGGTTATGCCAAAAAATAAATGTTCGGCTGATGTGTTATCAGATTTTATTTGTCTCTCAAATATCAATATTGGTATTGATCCAGAAGGTCAAGTATTCGTCAGACTTTTCTTTCACACCTCCTAACATACATGATTTACACATAAATTCATGTCAGAACAATATATACTATCATTATATAGTCTCTCTCCTTTCCTTTCCTTTCTACCTCATACTTATTTGTTTCCTTCATCTATTTTATAGTGATTTATAGTGATCCCAGACACTGCTACACAGTGAGTCATACAGCTTATTACAGTAATTAAACACTGGTATCGGACTCGGTATCAGCCAATACCCAAAGCTCAGGTATCGCTATCGGGACTGAAAAAGTCGGATCGGTGGATCCCTACTTTTATTTTCTATCAATCTTAACTTTTATGTTTTATTTATTTATTTATTATTTTATTTTATTTGTATTACTTAAACTAAATCTTTTGTTGTTATGTTGTCTGTCACATACCTCAACTTGATTGATTGACACTGGGGAGGAGTTTATCTCCTTAAATGACACTAACACATACCATAAAACTTTCTTTTTTTTCTTCAAATAGTTAACTCCCTCAGCGGCAGCTTGATCTTCTGCTTGACTCGCTGTAAGCCTATTGTGAAATAAAACTATTTCAAGTGTCAACTGGAAAAATCCATTATCTTGGGGATGACTTCCAGCTTTGGTGTTGCTGCCAGTAAGTGATGATGATTCAGCTGGGAGATATGTTAATGGTTGCAACTGAAGGCCTGGATGTGTCTGCTGACACACAAAGACACTATTGTGTCGGCTAAAAGAAGGGCATTGTGTCTATTTTTAAGGCTGTGGGATAAAGCCAGTGGAAAATATCTATTCTGAGGCTAATTCAAACAGCCAATAATACTAAATGGGGGAAAAATCATTTGAATTGCTTTTAAGTTAGAGAAAAGTCACATTGTGCATTGATCCAGACAGATAAGTGGTCAGTGGATCAGCTGTGTCCGCACTGTATAGTTAATGTTCTTGGAAAACAGACATAATTAGTAGCCTACATGCTTTACATGTTGACATAATGTCATTGCATCTCTCTCTCTACTTGTTTGCAATGTCTGCTACCATCATTTGATCCTTATTCCATCCTAACTGACCCAAACTTTCCTCAATGTCAACATGTTTTTGTAACTAAACCAAGCGACGATGACTAACAACTTTAACAACCAAAAATATTTCTAATTCTGAGTGTGACAGAAGATGTTTTACGAACAACTTCAGAGTTTTCTTTTTGAAATGCCCCACATGTTCAGCATAGTGACACGGCTTCAGTTACATTACATTTTGTTACACTAGCTTGAACTTATTCAGAACAAATCCATTCAATGTGAAGAGGATTATCGAGACACTGTCTCCAAACGCACCATATGACACTGAGATCAGTTTTGTGCTAAGATGACCTTATTTTAACTTAAAAGTCTGGGTTGTGCAGTTTGGGTCATCCTGATACAATCAATCAATCAATCAGTCAAATGAACTGGGTAAGCCTCTTGATTTCAGATGTTTTACATTGAAAAGTGTTTGAGGATTTTAAAGCAGCTATAGTAGATTCTTTGGCCACTTTTTTTAGGGGCATATTATCTCCTCGTAAATATGGAGCACGTTAGCAAACACATCCAGCAGACATGGAGCAACGCTATCGTGTTTCTGGCCACCTGGCGAATGCAAGTCCAACATTCTTTCTCTTTTAGCTCCGTTTTAGTCTCCACACCACGTTCTCATCCCAAGTCGTCACATATCGCTGCTTTGTCACACCCCTTGACTTTATTTTTGGCATCAAAACCACTATAGTTACCCTGGGCGTCACTTCAGGATTAGGCAACAAAACCAATATAGTTGTTTAGGCTTAAAACTACTACGTTTGTACAGTGAAAATGACACTGAACATTGTAAACATGGGACACGAACAAACAGCTGATTGTAAAGTGATGCACAGGACACAAACAGTGGTCTCCTGGATGAAAGCCTTGTGTTTATTGTACCCATCCACCTCAGGTGTGTCTCTTTCCCTCTTTAAACTATGTCATCACTGTCACTCCCGGTGCACTTTCTATGAGCGTTTACTGTTGCCGCGGATGGGTTTACATTATAGTTAATGGAACGCCCAGTGCGTTTCATACTGGCGCTAAAGGGTGCCTTGTTCGGCAGTACTGAACGCCGACGGTCGTGACAAAGCCTCGGCATTTGACGCCTTGGGAATGAGAACGGGCTGGTCTCCACCAACTCCTGAGGGAAATGTCTGTCGTGTACAGTTGATTTTAGTTCATATTTTTAATGAAAACTTTTAGAAACAAGGTTGACGTCCAGTGACACCAAACTAACAGTTAAGCTGCAGGCCGTAACACAAAAACAACGATCAGAAAGATGCTAAAATGCTCCGAAGAGCTGAGGAAAACTGCACAGTTGGTGATAATTCGCTATGGGTTTGTCACTACAAGAGACCCCTTTTACATTACACAAAGTCATTTGACCCATTGGTCATTAATGCAGCTTTAAAGTGCTGTAACCTCTGAGAGAAGAAATAAAACATTCTCCCTCATTCACGTAAAAAGTTGAATTCATTATGAAATAAAACACAATTTCCACACATACATTTTGCTGCTGAAGCTTTAAGCCTGGTTTATGGTCGCCATAGTGAAGCTTTTCAGAGGTGCACACCTCTGAATTTTTGTAACTACACGCCGACTACGCACGTTGCGCTTTTTGGTTCCACATGGATGCCTTCGAGGGAAGACTGGCCATTAGGTTCGCCTGTACAGACATCTCTACAACTGTTCATTGAGAGACCTCAGGGACAGTCAGATGACATTAAATTATTGAAAAGAAACAGGCAACACACTGGGGAAAGAAGAGGCTTTTTGCTGCAGGCTATGAAAGAATATGAGAGATCGTTTTGTAAAAGCCTTTTGTAAGGCCTCGTTCGATGTTTTTTGACCAACCCATCCACTCCAACCTCCTCCCTATTCAGCGTTTGTCACTCTTTATACTTCCTGGTTCACAATTATGTGGTTTACATACAGTATGAACTGCTTTCTTGGGATAAAAATTAAAAAAATTACAGGACATATCTTTTCATAGGTATAGCTACAAACGACAGCCTGCTTTTTTCCACTTGTTATGATAACTTTGTATGTTAGCTAAATGCTAAGCAGTGGTTTAGCTTTTAACATTATACCATAATTGTCACTTGTGGCTGCTGTCCAGTAAAATATAGTCTTACTTTAAATGCTTTGTTCGAAGAAACTTTACTGGCTTAATCCTCTGTAAACTATGAAATGATACGATCAAATTAGATATCAGTACATCTACTGTACTGATATCTGCGTCACCACTGTCCAGTTCACAGTTTGCAGAGGAGTGCTCAACATCTGCTCGCCTCCATTCCTCCTCATGTAATTCTCACTTGGGACAGGGCAGTGATCACAGGAGACGCTGTTAGCGCTGCCGTCCCAAAGGAAGAATGCAAACACCAGAGGAGCTCTTCCAAGAATTCCCAGTTGAGGACCTTTCTGGAATGTCCTAACGAGGTTTCTCCGCTGTGTTTACAGTTCCAGCCCAATGGCAACCCTGCAATCTGCCCTGCCAGCATATCATTATCTGGCCTCCTCACGGGACGCAGAGAGAGTTAGAGGAGTTTTACTCCCTAAGCAGAGGTTTAGATGTTTGTCTTCGGAGCTGACCATATCTCTCTAAAGAGCAAGGGAAAGACAGAGACAAGATGACCACAGACAGTGACTTCATGAGTTTTAATAAATTGCTGTAAACCACTTCAAATTAGGGAGACGTCTAGACAAATAGCTAGATGCTGGGGAGCCGCTGTCATGTCAGATTAATCTTGTTGCGTTGTGGTTACTCAGTGTCGTACTTCTTGGCTGTGCGGTGAAAAAGAAAATGCATTTATTCATTGTAAAGACGAGCAAAGTGATCATTGTTTTTGACTTATGCCTCGTGTCAGGTTACAGATTGGGCATCACTCAAACCAGGAAGGAAAACTGACCCTGACATTTTACTAAAAGTGGAAACTTCATGTCAGGAGAGAGAAGAGGGTAAATGTTTCTTGGCAGAAAGGGGAAAGCATGTGACACAGCTGTGTTGGTGGTGTGTGTGTGTGTGTGTGTGTGTGCGTGTGTGTGCGTGTGCGTGTGTGTGCGTGTGTGTGTGTGTGTGTGTGTGCATTGGCAGTGTGTTCACCCCCAGCTAACAGTATGTTCTGATCTACTTCAGTGAGATCAGAAACACAAATAAGGACTCAGACCTTATTGACCACTCTTATGTAACACAGCAAAGTTGGACCTGGACCATCCCACTAGATCAAAACTTTGCAAACAGAGGTTACAATACAAATATGGTATATCTTCTTCTTCGTCAGGGGGTCTGCAAAATAATTAGCTATTAATCATAAAATTGTGCTGTATCATTAAAAAGTCCATATCTGTAGATAGGGACCATTTGCGCCAATAAAACAAGCATATTGTGTCCATTACTACCACCAGTGTTAGTTTTGGGCCAATAGAAACTCTGATATGATTATGACACACAGCAATAAGTTCATTATTTTTAAGTTGAAGCACTTACTGAAAGTTTAAACGTCTGGATTTATTAGGACTATGCCAGTCTTGCTACTGTTCATTTTCTGAAAGCTTTTAAGATCAATTACTTGAGATGTGGGCCATAAATGCTGTCAAAACAATTTGAATAAAATCATCATATTAACATTCAATAACGTTGCAAATTTCCCCACTGTGGGACTCATAAAGGATCCTCTCATCTTATCTTATCTTAACATGATTCAAATTGAAATGTGATTCTGTTTATTGCTATGAAACAGGTCTGAATTATTTAGGTTGAAAAGTTTTAGAATACAAATAGTTCCAATGATATCTAAGAGTACAAATGGTAGGAAGCAGCATTATCCTTAATCAGTGTTACAATTAAGAGGAGTCCTTGGTAAATGTCCTACCCTGTAAGGGGTCCCTGGCCCCAAAAAGTTTGAGAACGCCTGCTTTACGTAAAGTAAAATTAGCAATATCACAATGCAAAAATACTCTGTTACAAGTAATGCATTCAAATATTTCTTAAAGGGGACATATCATGAAAAACTCCCTTTTGTGCACATACATTTGGGTATCTGGAGTGCCAACCAACCCACAAACTTGTGAAATAAGACAACCCAGTCTGTTTTTGTTGGCTGCCAAGATCAGAAAACATGTGATTCAGCAACCATTCAGATTTGGCTCCCCTTCCTATGTCACATGCAGGCACATGAGAATATATGGAACTACTTTTGCTAAGGTGCACCATATTTTTCTCACAAGCCAATCAGAGCAGACTGGGCTTTTTCAGGAAGGGGGCTTAAAGGTGCTAAAAGCGAGATTAGAAGCATTTTTATTGCCTCTGCACGGCACTCAACAGAGTGACAGCAACAGTGAAAACAACAGCAAAAGTGCTGACAGAGCAAACAGTGTTTACCTGAGGGGGAACCGGAGGGTCGGTGCTGCGCTTCCATCACGGGGCCGTCAGTCGGGATGGCGTTATCAGCTGTAACCGCCGTATGAGAGCAGTGCAGAGCGGTGGCCGTGAGCTAGTCAGTGGGACATGCCAGCCTGGCTATGTAAAAAAAACACAGAGAAGCTCTGATTACAACACACACAGAGGGAGTCCAACTTCATTCTCTGCTCAGGTAGACATTGCTCCTCTATATTTTTATATAGCAAATAGTTGTTTGCTGCTATAGTAATTCTCAGCGTTTCAGACAGAGGGTGAATACGGGTATATTCAGACAGTATGATAAAAATAATGTTTTTTGAACATTAAACCATGTAAACATGTTCTAGTAGAAACCCCAAATACAAGTATGAACCTGAAAATGAGCATGATATGTCCCTTTAAGTAAAACTACAAAAGTCTATGTGCAAAATATACTTGTATAGAAACTTAAAGTACTCACTTTGCTACATTTATATTTATATTATGGATTATTATTGTTCATTAAATAATGTGTAAACAGCATTTTAATGTTTTAGCTGGTGGAGATAGGTGTTTGACTGCTTTATATACTGTTGGGCAGTTTAACCTAAAACAATGCATCATATTTTATGAATTTAAATTATATTCTGCAATTTTATTTGATTATCTTATCAGCAGAATAATAGCAGCTGTTATATAAATGTTGTGGCGTAAAAAGTACTCCTATTTACAGGTGTTGGGGAGTACTACTACATGTGCATATGATTTTTAAAAAGTATTTATTTATTAAGCCTTCTGTGACTCCAGAGGCAGCAGATAAAAAAAACAAAAAAACATTATAACTCAAAAGCCTGTATAGTACAAAAGATAGCTCTACATAATATTATCACCTCTTAGAGAATTGAAATAATATATAAAGCAACTTAACACCTGATCCAGCAAAGTAAGGACACACAGGTCCTTTAAGAGCAATACAAGTCATATCTTATCTGTATAAGAAGGCAATAAAAATGAGCCTCAGATGACTGCTTTGTAGAATAAAATCTGAAAAACAGGTTTCTATACATGCAGGGTTTTAGTTATAAACCACATTTGAACATATTCAAAAAGAGTATAATTGCATGAATAAACGCACATAAAACTTAAGTTATGCTGGAAATAACTTCCAGAGTTTCTCTCAGTGCCATGTACTCTTATTACTCAGTGGTTCAGGGAAGTAACACTTTCTGCTCTGAAACTTGTGCCAAGACAATGGAGGGCCTCTCGCAGTTTCCTGCCCATAATAATAGTATGAACAAAGAGTGGAGGGTCCTGACTGGAAGAGGTGCAGGATCACCTCTCTAGAAACCCTCAGACCACCGGTGGCCCAGCAGGAACACACTCTAGACAGCTGCCCGCACTTATGAAGTGCCAAGAAATGTGAAGAGAGGATGCCCAAAGCGTGGGAATTTCACCTATCATAGTTTTCCAAAGAATTCCAGGCCTGTGACCAACAGTCGTAACAGGATGTGTGTGCGTGTGTGTGTGTGTGTGTGTTCGAGGAATTTAACCTTCACTCTGACGCAGAAAACTGAGTGTTCATATGCGTCTAATGTTGTTTTAACTCTTGATGTCTCACTTTCCAAACATGAAACCGTCATCTGAGAAACACTCCTTCTCCCAAAATAAATAAAAACATATGTATTCATCAACCGGATGAAATGGTGAGAAATTTACATGTTAAGATATTTGGACTAAGCATGTTGAGAATATTTTTTTTTAATTTCCCTACTACCACATTCAAATCCTGTGTATTCAAGTCTTTAAAAGAAGTATTCAACACTTTGGGATATTTGCCGTTTACAGCGGGGGTGACCTTCTTGGACCAGTTTCTCTGCAAGCAGCTAAGACTACAGGAAGTTACACACACACACACACAAAACAGTAAATTATTGTTTTTAATTTTAGGTTTTTGTCCAGATTAAACAAGAGATAGAACGTGTTAATTAGTTGAGCTTTAGAGGTGCTGTAGGTGGGTTTTGTTATCATTAGACAGAGCCAGGCTAGCTGTTGCTGTTTCCAGTCTTTATGCTAAGATAAGCTGCAGTTACATGTTTGTCTAACACTTGGCAGGAAAACAAAAATGTCAAACTATTTCTTTAAAACAGCATCAGGCGGAAGTGCGTACATGATGGCCGAGGCCTTACACAACACACATTACTAATACTCTTGATAAAAAGTTTGTGACATGTCTCCTCATTAGGCATCATATAGGAATGCAACACGGCGGGAAATAAGATATGTAGGATATGATTAGAGAGAAGATGACGAGCAAGAATCAGGCCTACAACAAACTTTAAAGTATAATACCATGTCTATGTGATTATACACAAGATTTACACTCAGACCCCTAAATGCTAGATAACTCGTGTGTTTGTGTGTGAATGAATAAGTAGAATGACCATATTACGTTTTCAATCAAAAGATCAGTGAGATGCACAGAAATACTGTCTGCAGAAAAACAGCCATGCTGCAGATACAGTCAGTGTCAAGATCTTTTACTTCAGTAAAATTAGCAATACAAGAATGGAGAAATACTCCTTTGTAAGTAAAGTCCTGCATTCATAATTTTACATAAAGGTACAGTGTGTAGGATTTGGTGACATCTAGTGGTGTGGTTACAAATTGCAACCAGCTCACTCCTCCCTTTCTAAGACTGCGGTAACGTGAGCCGCCAACTGCAAAACCGTGGTAACGCCGTTCGCATTGCTCAGAGGCCATCCTTACCTTACCATAATAACACTACTTTAGGAGCAACGGAAGTCAGACGGCGGCTGGCGTTACAACGGTTTTGCACTCTGCAGCTCACGTTACCGCATTTTCACAAGCCTGTCAGAGAACTATGGTGGCCTTCAGGTAACGTAAAAACGTGAAAGGCCCTCTCTGGTTTGGTTTGTCCGTTCTGGGCTACTGTAGAAACATGGTGGAGCAACATGACGGAATCCATGAAGAGGACCCGCTCCCTATAGATATGAAGAGCTCATTCTAAGCTAACGAAAACATGATTCGTAGTTTCAGGTGATTATACACTAATGAAACAATAGTTATGAATATTATATTCATTTCTGCTAAGACATCCCCCGCAATGTTACACACTGTTCCTTTAAAGCAGAAGAACAAAAGTATAAGGAGTAAAATGTTCAAAGGTAAAAGTACGCCTGCTAAGACAGCAGAATGGCCCATTTCAGAGGGTGATGTTATTGTTATTACTGATGCATCAATGTGTATACAGCATTTTAGGTACTTTTAGGCGAGGTACTTGAGTAAATGTCTTTACTTTCCATTATTGGTCTGTGTAAAGTTGACCGACATCAAAACATGTTTGAGTCATGCTTCATATAATTAGTTGGAAATGTCATGACAAATTAATTTTGCTCTGATGAAATCTGGGTAATTCCCACTTCTATTCAAACACAAATGTTTTGTAAAAGGAAATACTTCCTCTTATCCTCACATTGCATGGCTGCTTGAGTTCAGTGAAATACTGTGGAGAAAAGGAGTGTTTCACTACATCAATCACAGATGGATGCCACCTAGTGGTGAGAAGATGTTTGACTCTTTTCTCCTTCTGGAAAGAGAGCGAGTTTTTCCATGTGGTCTCTCATGTGGTATGCAACTAGAACCAGGAGAAAGCTGTGTGATAGTAAAGCAGGAGTCATGATAAATGAAACCTACACAGTAAACAAAATCATTTAGGCAGATTTTTATGCAAAATATACCCCTCAGCCAGAATGAGAAAAATCCTTACGACTGCAATTTGGACAAAAACTAAGACAGGCAGAATGTAGCAGTGCTAACATACTGATATTTATGCACACTTTGACACCAACTTATGTTAGATTTTTCATTGCATTAAATATTCTTGTTTTTTTCTCCCTCATATCTTTGCACATATTCAGAGAAAGTGTTGTTGCTTTCCCTGCAAGGACACAGAGCCCCCTCAAGTATGCAGGATGTTTCATGAACCATTTAGAAAGTGGATTCATAAACAAACAGAGACACACATGCACACACACAAACACACACTGGAACATGTTTCTCATCCTCTGTTTTGAGCCTGTAGGAGCTCAGAGCCATGGCAACCAAATACCGAGGGGAGAAAAATCTGCCTGGCCGAGCTCCATCCCTCTGGCAGTCATGCTAAAACTCTTGAATCCCATGACAAAAACAACATTCCACATCTAAGTGATAGTCTTCAAGGAATTCCTGTTAAACAGAGGCATTTCTCAGTGTGCATACCTCATCGTATTGAAACCATCTGGTGTAACGTGTGAATGTGAATTCTTCTGCAGATCCACACAACGAGAGGGACATTTTATTTGTCTTTGTGCACACATGTGGAAGTTTGCATCGTCTCTTTTATTTGCCATGATGGGACACTGATCTCCTCTGACATTAAGTGTGCTCCTCCAACACTGCTTTCCTCAAGATATAAACACATTCCCACCCACACAGATGAAAGACATATGCAAAATACATAAATGCATCACTGGGTTTCCAGGGTGACAGTGTTGGATAATGACAACTTTAAAAACTGGATGCATTTCAGTTTGTTAGGCCAAGTTAGCTAAAGAGATGTCCAAGTCCCACTGCCAGCTCTCTCAAATCAGTGCTGACCCCATGTCCTACACAATTAGTCATGTTGTGATGCTACACAAAGCAGGAGGATATTTAACAGTCTTGTGAAATAGGATGGGGTGAACATAGGATTTGACAACAAGGATGGTCAGAAAAAGCTAGAGATGCAGCAGCGCTGGATTACCAACTGGGAAAAGAAGGCAACCCCAGTGCCCCAAAAAGTTCCAGGTTCGCTGCATATCAGTTAGTTTTGGTAATTGGCAACTGTGTACCACTTAAACCTGCAGTAGGCAGAATGTTTTTAGCATCATTGGGCAAAAATTCTATAAAATCCTTTCAGCATATTGTAATTCAAGTGTTCTGAGAGAAAACTAGACTTCTGCACCTCCTCATGGCTCTGTTTTCAGGCTTTAAAACATCTAGCCTGTGATGGGAGACTTTGGCCAATCACAGGTCATTTCAGAGAGAGAGCGTTCCTATTGGCTGTTCATTCAACGGAGGCAGCTGTCAATCACTCGTGAACTCCGATCAAACGGTCAAACTAGGCAGCGCTGATGAAATATGAATCAATATTCTGTTACTGTAATGCCTATTTCTCGCCTCAAATGTTTTCAGAAACATCTTGTAGTGTGCTGTTTAGCTGTAAAATGAGAAAGTTTGCTCCAACTGGTGGACGGCAGGGCTCGAGTTTAAGGACATCCCGTCGTCCAATTATGATCGGGGAGGATTAAAATGAATTTTGGGCCGAATTTGGGATGAGAGTTTTAATAAACCTCTTTGACAACATAAACACACACATAGCCTACTCTCAGCAACAACAGCTCAAATCCTGTTACTAATGTTAACCACTTATTTACTTACTCCTCTCTTCATCAACTATGGGTAATAAGGCTGCAATGAGATCTCCTCCATCACATTTCGTCCGTGGAAACAGGCTGCTCCTCTTCCCATAACAAGTGCATCCTATCCAGCAGCTCCTCCAACTTTAGGACGAACCAGCTAGCAGGGCTGGTCCTAACGTTTTGAGGGCCCATATGCAAAATCATTTTTTTGACCAAATGCTACTTTTTATAGAAAACATTCTAATTTAACTTAGCTGCATTGTTAATATCAAAATCAAAACAAAAGTTTTGGATAAATTATAAATTTATGAACAAAAATAAACCACTTTTGATGTTTGATTTATGTTAGAGATCACTTTGAATGATTAATTAAAGATAATGTAGAAAAACGGAGACGGTCCGCTTTCATTTCGGGACAGCTTAGGTTGTTTTTCGGGACGGTTCGGATGGGGAAAAAAGTTAGTTTAGAGCCCTGCCTATGATCCGTTGTTCGCTTGATGATCTAAATAAAGAACGCGTTTTCTTGTGGTGGCCTTTCTAAAATGGGCAGTGGTGAAAATTACTATATTCTGTTATGATCAAGGAGTCGATAACCAGACGAGTGAGTAGTTAGTAGTAGTAGTAGTTGTAGTTGAAAAGTTGTCTCAGCTGTGTCCCGAAGCTGTACTTTGGCAATGTTTAGCTACATAACATTATATCTTGTGACTCCATCTCTTATACTGCTGCCCATATTAAAGTGTAACATTAGAGTTATCTGGATGGGAACACTATGCTTTTTGTTTGAGAGGTGAAGGACATGAAATTATCCATAGCTGTCACTCAAATCTCCGTGGTTGAACCAGAGACAGACACAGGCAGAGACAGACACAGGCAGAGCACACGTTGTACCATTGCTCGCTTTCTGTGTTCAATGGGCACATTGAACACAGAAAGCCAAACTGGATGGAAAATAAATGAGACTTTGTTATAATGCAATGTTGTTTATTCTAATTATGTTCTCCCTGTAATTAACCACAGCATTTTCAGTGTTATGGTGCACACCTACTTTTTTACTTCTCACATGCCTGCAGTTACCACTCAGAGACACATCCTCAGGTTCTACACCTGAAGTCACTCAGGAAGAAATACAGGTGATCTCCGCTCACCTTTAGTTGATCTCAGTTGGTTACAGCCCTTCTCTGAATACATCCGGGGTGGTTACAGGTCGTTTTCTTCCATTTTGGTGCGTTTAAGTTACTCCAGGAGGCTCCGAGATCATGGTGTTGACAGTCAGCTGTGTGGAAAGGGAGAGCCAAAAACACGAAGCAGTACTGCCCTATGAAACACAAACACAAGTCATGAGTACTTATGAACTCAACTGTACAACCTTTACATTGTTGTGTTGAATTTGGCCTCCGATGATGGAGCGATATTATAAACAATGGAATAATATTCAAGAATCCACACATGTAAAGTTAACTGCATGTCACTACTGGTACTTCTGTAGTATCAGTGAAGGGATTACTTACTGAGCCCACTGAAAGAAAGGCACCGCCGCCTTCTGTCTGGTCCTGTAGTCCTCCATCCTTCTCATCAGGTCCTGTAGTCCTCCATCCTTCTCCTCAGGTCCTGTAGTCCTCCATCCTTCTCATCTGGTCCTGTAGTCCTCCATCCTTCTTATCTGGTTGGTTTCTAATACCTGAGTAAAAGAGACTTGTAGACTTGTCTTAATGTTAGTAATTATTACCATACCTCCGTCTGGTACAGCACCTTAAACCTAACTTAAAAAACAAAAAGATAGAGAGTTAGTAAAATAAACAATCTTTGAATTGAAATGAGACTTGTGTTAATGCTGTCGTTAAGTGTTGACTTACTTTTGTCTGGTATAGCATCTATACTTACAGAATAACAACCATTAATTGATAACTCACCTCTGGTATCAGCATCTAGCATTGTCAACTATGTCTCAAAAGGAATTCAATATATAAAAGAGATATAAAAAAAAAGCTCTGGTGCAAGATTCAACCTATCTCCAACCCCGTCAGACGCGTGGGAAGGCTGCCTGGGGGCTTTATCAGTCCTGCCAGAGGCAAAGGTTTTACAATCCTGCAGCAAACAGCGCTCAGTCTGAATCTGAGTCGCTGTCATCAGGCGCAGACTCCCAGTATCTCCTGAAGCCGTACCTGTAGTAATCCTCTTGCCTGCTCCGCTTAGTGGAGGAGCCGAGGCCTGAAGACGAGAGCGCTGGCACCTCGTGGCTGTCCTCACAGTCGTGCCGCCTCTTCACACTCACCTGCTCTGTGCAGTCCTCTTCTCTGCTCCTCTTAGTGGAGCAGCTGAGGCCTGAGGTGGAGGGAACAGACTCTGACCTGACCTCTGACCTCTGACAGACGGAGGGTCGACCTTCTTCAGGACGTTCCGCTAGCGGCGCAGGACGAATACCAAAAGGGACGAGGGAGAAAGGACTGCTAACGTGAAAACGAACAGGAGGAGATAACCCTCGTCGAAATCCCTGCCAAAAGCTCGGAGGTGGGAACCGCTGGTTGAGAGGGGAGCGAGGTCTGATGATGACGTTGATATTATCCTCTTCATTGTCCTCTTCATCCTCACACATGGACTCGTACCCAGAATCTTCACTCTCGGAGTCAGACCAAGCGTCTTCATCGTCCTCCTCTTCCTCCTCTTCCTCCTCCTCAATGTCTGACAGTAACCTAACTACAACTTCGTCCAAGACATTGCGCTCAACCTCACCTTCACCCACAGCAATCTCGACCTCACCGTCCTCTTCCTCATTAGAAGAGATGTGGACAGGGAGATTACCTTCGTCGTCGTCGTCTTCAGGGAGGCCATCTCGTGCAGGACGCTCAATGATGTAGTTCACACCACCTGATGGGGAAAAATTCAAAATAACATAAAATAATTTTGACAATAACAACAATAACTATAACTTAATTAACAATAATCAAATCAGTAATTAGTAAAGTAAATTAGAAAAATGACGAGTGCACTACACGTGTCCGGAAGCCACCAACACACACGGGGGCTCCGGCTTTTAACAGTTATATCAAACACTGTGCAGCTCTGCCTCTGTAGTTTAGTATAGTATAGTAGTCAAAATGATGTGGTTGAAAAGTTTGACTCATACTGTAGATTAAAAATCATGAATGACGACTGGAGAGCAGCTAGCTAGCTACCATATAGCCCATCTATGCACTCTGACCCCATGACACACGTTAAGTGACAGCCCCTCATTTGCAAATTGTGGCAGAAATTTAAAAAGAAAAGTGTAAAGAAAAAGAATACAGAAATAAAGTTAGGGAAATAAATAAGGTGCGAAATGCAAAGGGAAAATCATGCAGAAATAAATAAATAAGCAAATACATAAATAAATACACACATGTAAAAATGAATATAAAATGAATTAAAATAATTTATGCAAAAATGAATAAATACATTTTTTAAATTAATCAAAATAAATACCAGAATAAATAAAATAGAAAATATAACAGAGGAGTAAATACATAAGTGAATTAATACAAAATGAAATAATAAAAAATAAAGAAATGAAAACAGAATTATTAATTTATGACACATATCAATGAATTAATTGCTACATTTATGTTTGATATTATTTTTGCTACATTTAATGACATTTATTTATTTAAGAAATGGAAAAAGAAATGTATAAAGAAAAGAATACAGAATAAATACGTTTGGGGAAATAAATAAGGGGTGAAATGCAACGGGAAAATCATGCAGAAATAAATACACATTTAAAAATAAATAAAAAATGAATAGAAAATAGGTGCAAAAATAAATAAGTAAGAAAATATTAATAAAAACAAATAATTAAAAATTAAATAATTAAAAAAAAGAAGTAAAAATACATACATACATGCGTCATTACGCACAGTGAACCATGGCTACAGTACATAAATCCAACATGAGCACAGTAACCTCTTTAGTTCAATTCAATTCAATTCAATTTGCTTTATTGATCATGACTGTCAGGTGAACAATATTGCCAAATTCAATAATAAATAAAAATAAAAAAGAACAAAATAAAAACAAAAACATATGTATACATATATACAATTCATTGAGCAAACATGCATGTAAATGGAAGAAAACAATAAAGAAGTAATTAATTTTTTTTTGTTAATAAAACAAACAAATAAATAAAAAACAATTAATAACAATATATTGTAATATCTAAGGAAAAATGTAAAAAAAAAAAAAAAAAAAAAAAACATGAAGTAGAGGAGTAAATAAAAGGCAGTTTATTATTTTCCCAGTTTATGAGCTGCATATCACAGCACATCCAGTTACTTAACAAATCATTGCTCTCTTGTCCCTCGAGAACAAAACACCACACTAACGAGCAAAGCTTTTCAATGTGCTAAATGTTAAAAAATTGTAATATGATAAACTGAAAGGAGCATGTTTCTGCAACAAGTCAAGTTTCAACAATCAAAACAAACGACCTCAGGGTCTCATCCACACAGAAGAAAGTGCCTGGTTTGATAAAACCTGGACGTCATGACGTCAGCTCCTAACTGTTAGGTCGTTTCCATGGTAGATTTTTGGCATTTTATGAAATTTGGACCAGTCGCCATCTTTTTTTTTCCAGTAATTTCAATGTTAAATTTAGAAGATTTGATCCTCTCAAACCAAAATAACATTTTTTTTTAAATCACAACACAAATCGTTAACCCATTCCACAGCTGTCCCGGGAAATGTCACACATGCTGTCCATCAAATAATCATTTTACACAGAGAAATCGTCTGTTTTCACAAAATCTGTGTGTTTTTCCAACAGGCCTAATAACACATAACATGAACTGTTCACCTTTAAACTCAGAAAGTTACACTGATTTCTTCACTGAGTACGCTTTTAAGGATTTTAAAGGGGATGAATCAATACATAAAATGATAAAATAAATGTAAAAGTTGTCTTACCTGGCCGGTTGTTGTCCAACTCAGGGGCGACTCCCATCGGCAGGTCTTCCTCCATCAGTGGTCTGCTGAAGGCACCTCGGTTTCCCACAACAGTTGATGTATCCGGTACTGTAGTTCTCCAACAAGATCCGCTTTCCAGTAGATTCTCTCAGTGGTTTCAAACTCAAAGAGTTCGCTTCACAAAAGGTTTTCAACTCCAAAGTACCAAAGTCCAAATGCAAAGTGAGAAATCAGAATGCTCTGCAGCCCTTATACACCTGACCTGACGGCTGTTGCCATGGCATTTCATGAGGCACATGCCTGTGATTGAGAGACCAAAAGAGATTTTTTTTTTCTCGCATTTGTCAAATTTATTTAAATTTTATTAATATGTGTATTTTCTTTCATAATTTTTCACTGATTTATTACCTTTTATCTCTCTTAATTACAGTAGAGCTGTTATGCTAAAGCAAACTGTTAGTTGTCTTTTCTTACTTTGTAAACCGTGCAGCCTACAACCGGTCTCAGCAACACTCATGCTAATATAACAAATGTTTAAATTAAAAACAATACTGAGAGAGAGAGAGAGAGATCAGGAGAGATTAAGTAGACCAACAGGTGATACCAACTGTCCAACTATCGTGTCTACATGTTGATGTGTAGCTGTGAATGTCACATGGCTGGTGCAGAGCCTGCAGGAAACACTGTACCAACATGGCGGCTAACACTGGGAACTCCATAGAGCGACTGCACAAGCCTGTCAAATCTTTATTGTTTACAACCCACAAGTGTTTTAGATCACCTCTCAAACAAGGAAAAACAAAGACAACATATACAAACTGCAAGTCTTAGGTACGTGTGACCCATGTACAGTAGGCTGTACACCTGTAAAAGGTTAATTTAGCCATGCATTATGGTAAAATAGACACTCCTTAATGATTTAGGCTAAGTGCACTCTTCCTGCACCTAGTGTGGTGTGTTGCTGCTAGAAATTCAGCAGAGAAACTGGAAGTAGTAGAGACATTTTACTCATCTGTGCATGAATTTGTATATTATTAAAAAACACAACAATTGTGCATTTTAGTCGGTGAATAATGAGTTCAGTTAACATCTTTGTTTTTACATGAACTCACAATCATCTGAGCACATTCTTTAAAATCTGTAGTTTGAAAAGATGCAATTAAAATATAAAGAAATGTTAAAATATTAAAATTATACCATGTTCAATCTCAAATCAACCACTACCAGACATTTACTTCAGGTACATGCAGGAAACAAGAAAATAATCTCCACTATATTCAGTAATTTACATTTAATTAGCTATGTTCACGTCATGATTGTTACTTTACAGTATAACTTCAAAGTGTGAGAGCTCACACGAGTGCAGTCGTCTGTCTGTCACTGGTAGCATCCTTGAGAGTCTGGAAGAGGCCGAGACATGTTGTGGAAAGCCCACTGCAAGATGCCGTCAACAGAGCCCTGCTGAGATATAAAGAGCAGAAACAAACGGGATCAATCGTTGAACAAAAGACAGAGTCCTGGTGACATCATCTGGCAAACATGTACAGTATGATGTCAGTGGCAACGATGATATCACATGGCAACAATCTCTACCAGATTATTACTGCAGTTATCAAGTTATATTAGGTAATGTTATTAGTTTCAGGTCATTCTGTCAGCACATTGACATTTACAGGAGGGGTAAACTGAGAAGGTCAGCCAGGAAACAAAATGAAATATTTCCTGGATCTGATCATCTTAGTTTGTAAATGTGTTAGTTGTGTATTAGAGCAACAATTTTGAAAACGAAAATAAGGATGAGGTGAATAAGAGGTCCTAGAATGACTCTAATCAGGCTGATCTTGCTATACCTACGAAAAGTAATGCACTGTAATTCGTGTATATCCTACGAAATCAATTTGTATGTAATCCACATAATCGTGAACCAGGAAGAGAGACAAACGCAGAGTAGGGAGGAGGTCGAGGGTGGATGGGTGAGTCAAAAAAACACCAGACTTTTGACCAGGAGACCGGTGTTCGTCCCCAGTGTGAAACTAGAAGTAAACATTGATTTATTTGTCACGTAACTTACGTACATAAGTAATGCCACTTCTGTATTATTTCAACCCAAACCATGATCTTTTCCTAAACCTAATTTAGCAGTTTTGTTGCCTAAACCTAACCAAGTTGTTTCCTGTGAAGACGGAAGATTACTTTGAAAAGACTGTATGCATTTAACGAGTGGAGATTGACACGTGTTGCTGAACATTTGTAGGAAAACTCGTATCCTCTAATATTAGGACTTTTTTTCTCGTAAAGTTATGACTTTATTCTCGTAATATAACAGGTTTTTTTTCTTGAAATAGTATGACTTTATTCTCATTAAATTACGACTTTTTTCACGTATTATTACAACTTTATTCTCTAAATCTCAGATCTTTTTCCCCCTCAATGTGGCCCCAATACGCCGTCGTACACTGGTACCTAAGACTTACTAAAGTGGTTTCATTTTCATTTAGATACAGAGGTGCTGTTTTGTGGTAATTCAAACTAGACTACAACACAACCACCACCATGACACATCACTTATTGTTTGGTCCTCATTTTACCTTGACAACCCATTCCCTGTCTGTGTGATAAGAAGTGCAGCCATCTTGTGTCTGACATGCACGGTTATATTCATATGATGTCTACATCTGTGTTATCGACATGTAACTGAGCCTCACTCACGTCTCCCAGGATGGAGTCCAGATCATCTTTATGGAGGACGGTCTCAGGGGCGGAAGAGCTCTGATCATGACCGACAGTGTTTTGAACCCTTGGGGCGAGCTGGACACACACAGATTACACAGATTACGCTCCATCATATTCAGATAATGAAGAATGTATTTAACATGTGTACACACACACATGTGCAGACACACCTGTAAGCCTCTGGACGATTCAGCCTCCTTCTCTGCAAAGCCTCCCCAGGGCCTGGAGCAGGACGAGCAGATGGATCTCCCTCTAGCAGACACAAGCACAATGAGAGTGAGTCAGACTGTTTTCTGTGGTGTATAACGTTACTATCAATCAATATGTGATGTCCAACACTCAGGAGGATTACAGAGCAAGGTTTGATGCTCTGTCAAACATGGAAAAGTACATTTCTCATCATGTATCACACAGAAGCACTGAGAAAAACAGTGGTGCTACATGAGATCAGCAGGATTTATATAGGTTTCATTTCTCATCTGTTTCTCAGGTAGCATTTAGTAAAATCATTGATCTTCATTTACAGTATACATTATACTGTCCATTTACGCTCCATTAGTCACCATTAGCTAGATAATGATCACACCCTTAATGCACACTGTTGATCAATACAAACACAAACAGCCATCCACAGGAAGGTCTTTGCCGGTAGGGACGTACAGTATATACACACACTGATGTATAAATGATCACATTGATTTGACTTCGTCAAGCTTTTTGGGAAGTATAGACGTCATCTTGTGACGATGTCTCATTATGAGTCTACACCAGATAAAAGAAGAAGTGAGGGATGGAAGTCTTACTTGGAGAAGTGGCAGTGTACGTGGAAGTGCTGCAAACACTGGAGGCAGTGAGTCAGGTCTCCTCCTTCTAGGTGACAAACACCACACACCTCCCTCATACTGAGCAGCTCTCCACCTGAGCACTGGACACACATTTTAGCAAAACAGGACTGTTTTTGCAAGTAGCAGTGACACAAAATTACAAACTGTGCAAAGGGAGTAAAAGCAAAGTTAAAATAAAAAGGTAAAAGATAAAAAAAAAAGGCTGCACCATAAAGTCCTTACCTGGTTTCTGCCACTGAGCTCGTTCATAGAAGCTGTGACACTTGTGAGAGACGAGGATGACAGCGAGGAGAAGAAGGAGACGTCTACGATGGAGTTACTGGAGGTCGTGTTTATTTGCTGCGCCTGGGCAATGAGTGGCTGTGATATAAAATATTATGACCATGATCAGTACAAAAAAAAAATGCGCAGCAAAAACCCTGCAGTCTAAAAATGAAGCTTTTCAGACTTGACTGTTTAAATTGTATCATCCAATCATGAAGATTTAGAGAGGAGGGAGGGGAGCAACATCCAACATTAATGACATGAAAATGTGAGTTTTATTTCAGGAGGCAATAGGAATGTCACAATGCTAGAAATTTAGCAGTAAATACCAGCACCAGTGAAATTCCATGATCCTCAATACCAATTTGTTACCATGGTAAAAAACAAAAGTAAAACAATAAATCCCATGTACTTCAACACACACTCCTTTATTACTGATTACATACTGGTTTTAATTATGAAGTGAAACAGGTCATAAATTCCCTCTCTGTTATCTATTTTATATTGCTGTGAAAACATGTCCTTCAAACAACTGGATTTATTCAAGTTTCCCGCCAAAAACTACATTTTACAAGATTACATTTGAACACATCATGATAACGTTAGAATTAACCTTTGTTAACCATAAATCAATGGCACCACCCATTAACGTTAACTGTTAGCTCCATGCAGGACTGTGCTGCTTACCGCTTGCTAACAGCTAACGTTAACTAGCGGGACGAGGGGACGCCATTAGTCTCGAGCCCTGATGGTACCTATGGTACTGTAGAAAAACGAGTACTATCACATTTTAAAATTTTTTGTCATCGACTTGGTACCGAAGTATCGGTTCTCGTGACATAGGAAGCAGATCATTAATAGTTATTTCCATCACCTTTGTAACTCAGTAAGTCAGAAATCAACTACCATTATGATCTGAAAATATTTGAACATGTCTTGATGAGATTTTCATACAAAAATTAAATAAATAAAATACAAAAATGAACATATGCATATTCAATATGTACAGTCTATGTACATTTCCTTCAGTTACTTACTTGTAAAGGTTGTAGGGCATTCTCTGTTTTCACTCTGCTGCCACAGCACCATTCACACTGCCAAGTGCCACTGCAGATTAAAAATATAATGTGACATTAAAACCTTCTTTTCAGAGCAGGAGTTGATGCTATAGACTGTATATAAAGATGGACGACGCGTCTCCACTTCCTCCCACTGTACAGAAGTGAAGCCGAAAATATCCCGGATACGGGAGCTGCCATCGTCTGTGCAGTAGTGATCGGGCGGTGGAGCCGCGGTATCGAGGTCACCCGCCCGAACCAATTGCAAGCCATGCAATAATGACATCTCACCGCCCTTTTATAGCATTAAATAATGAATTCAAACCACCCTTAATAACACTTGAACATACATCAGAATGATAAGAGCTACCTTAAATGACAGAAAACCATCTATGGGAAAAATATATTTGATGTGTACTTTGACTTTTTAGTTTGCCCCATCCGCTAACATGGAGGGGGCGGGATTTATGACCTATACTGCAGCCAGCCACTAGGGGGCGACCAAGATGTTTTGTCTTCCCTTTTGGGGAGCTGTCATGTCGTCCATCTTTATATACAGTCTACGGTTGACACACACACACACACACTAATATATTGGAGGAATAACACCCAGATAGATAGATTTGTTTCGTTTTTCACCTTGGTATAGCTATGAGTGGAGGGTCCAGGCAGGTCAGATGAAAAGCTCGAGGACAGCCATCACAACAAATCAGCTGCCCTCCGTCCTTACACACTGTACACTCATCATCGTTATATTGAACCTACACACCCAGAGATACAGAACATGTAAGCAAAGATACACACCTTCAAAAGAAAAGACAGGTGACTGTGAATGAGTGGATGCTGAGTGGATCCTCTACCATGCCTGTGGTTGTCTCCCCCTTGTGGTGAAACGTGTTCTTAACACCTTTGAACTTGGATGCTCCATTTATCTCCTCTGACTGACCACAGGAGTAAAACTCCCCACCAACTTTGGTGCACGTTGTGGCACTTCCTGTTGAATGACAAACTTTTAAAATAATTTTATAAACAGCAATTGTTAATTTTGCCTGCACTGCAGTACCCATACATTCAGTGTTCACACTGACACATTTACTATTGTTGCATTCTGCGTTTGTTTACATCTAACTTGTTTTCTCTAAGTCAGTTTATAATTCAAACATTCACATTGATGTCCTGATGATGTAGGGCAGTTTTATCAATATTTGTGACCATAAAAAAAGCAGTGGCTTACCATCTGAGCCAAACATCTGTTTGATTTGGATCGTCTCTGTGGCTTCATGGCTGACTGGCGGCTCAGTTAAGGACGCAGACAGAGTCACTGGTCTCTGGACTGAAGACGACACCGTCTGAACACCTGTGGCAGAAAAAGGGTTAAATGTCTCTGTAATATTAAATCATTGTCTGTATATAAACAATATTGTAGAATATGATTGCTTTGTAATTACTATTTCCAGATGTTAGCTGTGGGGCTTCAGCTTCACCCTTCACTCTGTACAGCTTCACTTTACCCCCTGGAGAAAACATATACGTTTTATAATCATCAGGAGCTTAATCGTGTTTTTTTATTAGAAGACAGAGTCAGAAGAGATGTATTATGGGAAATAACCTGGACTATCGCTCGTCTTGGCATGATACTGTGGATGCAGATCATGTGAATTTGTCTCTCTGTCCACATGGCTCCTCTTCTTGATGTGAGGTGTTTTGTGGCCTCCAGAGGATCTTTTCTCACCTCTGGAGCCTGCAGCATCCCGTCCTGTCAACAAATGACAGAATAATAAAGACTAAACTCTATAAATTGTTCTAAATGTCGTAGTCGTAGATAGAGAACTTTGTCCTGAAAGTACAGGGAGGATAGATAAGAACTGGGATGGGAAATTGTAGCTTCTACTTCCAACCAAATTACTTCATACAAATTTACAAACTCTTTACTCTTCAGAAAATGTAACACATTTAAAATAACAGAAATTGTATTTCAAAATTAAATCTCAGTCTTTCCTTGAGTTTACAGCTAAAATTCTAAATTTGTAGATGTCTATACCATGTATAAATATGGGTTTATTAGACTTTAGTAGCAGGTTTATTTATGATAAACTTGGTTGAAAATTCAATTAAATAATTACATATATAAGTATAATGAACAGTACCCTACTCATCTGGACAGAAACGTTTTGTTAAATCCTAGAATATACATTAAAATCAAGTTGGAATGATTAAACAGAACTACTATAAACATTAGACAAATGTGTTGGTGAAACTTGGAATACCTACTTGAGTGCAGGTTAGTGAGCAGCTTCTGCAGTTTGGGGTAGCTGTCCAGGTTGTAGTCTTTGGACAAGTTGCTCCAGAAAGCCTGGATGGTGGATCTGCTCTGCTCCAGGACCCAGGACAGGAGGGAGTACATGGCCTTATGGATCCCTTCTCTGCCTTCCTTCTCCAGAGTGTCCTATGAAAAACAAGAACAATAATAAGAGGTATGTGAAATCGGCAGTCTGAATAAAACCATATATTCCTACAAATGCATGTCATAATCTAAGTAGGCCTTCCAAGTTTATAATCTGAATTACTGTGTGGAGAACAGGGGAATAATTAATAACAATTAATCATTATATTGCCTCAGTATGTTTTCAGTGTTTGATGGTTGCACAAATTGCAAATGTTTGTAATCAAAATGGAAAAAAACTGTGAAAACTGCTGACATTTCCAAATCAAAATGAAAATAAACTCTAAATTCAGATTTCCATATTTCTTTTCTTACCTTCAGTAGTTGGTCAGTGATGATGTTTTTGTCCACCAAACCGTAAACGAGAGGGAAAGGGTCATTTACAGCCATTGCAATATCGGTCCGCAGCTCCCTCAGCAGGGAGCGAAGGTTTGTGTCCCGAAAAGCTTCCACTCTGGACATGATCCGCTTTGTGTGTAAATGAGATCCAAAGTGGTCCGGACCTCAGAGGACCTTTAGATCATGGAAGAAGTACTTTGGATGGAAGAGGTGTGTCCTTCTCAGGGAAGAAGATATTGTACAGGTGCATTGTTTCATGCTGATATTTCATCATTTAAAACTATATCTTTCAAGTCTTTTTCTAATCTAATCTAATCCAGTGCTTCTGTTTTTAATCCATGTATACTGTATATACATGTATACACAGTATATTTCACTATACAACACTGATGCCACTAATTTTGACTGGCTGAGGCTTTCAGAAACTCCACATTAAAGGTCTCACCCTTGAGGAAATCCAACCAAGGCCACCCCTCGACCTCTTGTCTCTGTGGAGTTCATGTGTCCACTAACAGCACTAACTGTCTCCGTCCGCCTGTTGATCCTCAGTGGGATCGAATGACGAGCTGTCAATCTAGGGGAATACCTGTCCTCTTACGTTAGGAGGGCCGAGTGTGAGCGACCTGAAAATGTCACAGTGACAGTTTCCTTCTTAAAAGGTTCTTTCCACCACAACTTCCCCTTAACTATCAGACTTTCAGACACTGTCTCACCGCAGGGAGCTCAGGATTAGGGCGACAATTATGACTGTGCAATAGGCAGGAGAAAAATGAACACTGTAAACAATTAACTGATTGACAGATTGATTATATGGTTGGTTGATTGCTAAGATCTCAGCACATTTGCCTCAGTTGCTGTTACCGTGTATCTTTTTTCTCACTGTATAAAGTGCAGTCTTAAAAAGACTAATAAAAACAGTGTTGCCAGTTTTCCACCCCGCTCAGCTGCTTTTGATTTAATTGGGCGATTAGAAATTCGGATAACTACTTTTGATATAATTTAGGCCATATTCCAATAAATCGTTCCCTCCTCTCATTCCAGGAGTATGATTGTGACACAGTAGGCTCAGCTCGATACGCAGTGACTCATAACTTATTCCATCAAAACCAAATGTCATGTTTTAGTTGTTTCGAAATTATTTTCCTCTTACAATTTATTATTCGATCACAGCTCTGTGATAAAAGACATAAAAAAGGCTTTCATCTATTCATATGAGTGTAAGAATAAAAGTTACATTACATCGACTAGCCTAAAGAATCTATATTTCTTCTATTATATTTTTTCATTATTGTAATTGTGGATTTGAGTTTGCCTAATACTGACTGCTAAAAGGAGACTAGAGACCATACAACAGATTATTTTTCTTCTTGCTACCTTTATGATGATTAGGCGGGTTCTTTTGTGAGTCAAGCCTGGCAACACTGTATAAAAAAGTTCAATAAGGAACCACAAAAGAACCTTTTGCAACAAAATCCAGCCATATTGTGTTTAAACGGTTACTATTGATGAAAGTTATTATTACCAATATGCAATTTATGTGGTAACCATATTTTGGCCAATTTTGACATACTAGCACTCTTTTTCAGACACTTTTCTTGCACTTTAACTGTCTCTGTTTCTTCATCATGAACATTTCAACCTAAAAAACGTGCTTATATGCTCTAATATGTCAGGTAAATGTGGCTCATTTAAATGTCAGTTAAGGCTTGTAAATACACTAATTTGCACATGTGCTGGACTATTTTTTGCTAACCATATTTTAAGCTAACCATCTCTAGGCTCCAGCTTCGTTAAATAAATGGAGTGGTATTGACCTTCTTGTCTAACTCTTGCCAAGACAGTAAAACAAGTTTACTTTCCAAAATGTTAAATAGTCTCCGTTTCTTTAGCTAAAGCATTTCAACATATTGTTGAGCGGATAACATCCATTTTTCAATCAAATCATGCAAGTAGTGATACAAGCACCAAATTTGGCATGATGATTGCCGAGGGTTCACTAAGCAAATATAAACGATTGGGCACTTGAAAATCCAAGATAGCGGCCATTTTTCAAGATGGCCGCCAAATTGACCTTCCGATAATGATTTATCTCATAGAAATTCATCTACTTGATCGATTTGAGTGATCTTGGTGTCAAATTATATGTTTTCTGGCATGCTGGATCTAATTTTTTACAGCTTCAACATCCTACAATAAGTTTTTTCTTACTTTCTGGCCGTCCGCTGAGTCTTTGCTTTCTGGGTTTTGCGTCTTGAGAGTCCACAGTTCCATTTCTAGCACCTGGTGTTGGATATGGAGCTTGTCATATTCCTGCTTATCCGGCCTTTCAGAGAAGGAAACTTTGGACTATACTGATCCCCTACACGACCAAGTAGATGAATTTCTACGAGAGAAACCATTATCGGCAGGTCAATTTGGCGGCCATCTTGAAAAATGGCCGCCATCTTGGATTTTCAAGTGGCCAATCGTTCATATTTGCTAAGCGTCCCCTCGGGAATCATCATGCCAAATTTGGTGCTTGTATCACTATTTGCATGATTTTTCCACTATCCGCTCCACTAATACGACATGGATGAATCAAACTAGCCAGTTAGATGTCTGTTAAAGCTAACCACTAGCCAATCAGTTCATATTAACCCTCAACTGAAAATGTCAAGCTCCCAGTGTCTTAAAGGTTGCTGTTAATTTAAATGTAAGTCAATAAGCACCATAATGAGAAGTAGCTAAGTTTCTAACGTTAACTGAACATTATAACTAACTTAATGTAAAAAGAAGCTGTAACTAAGCTCTGAAAAAAGTAGCTAATGCTAAATTACATTCGACACAGCGTTTTGTGGTGGATAAAATTGTGGAGCAACAGCTACCAAAGAAGTGAAAGTTAATTGTTTCATTCCATTGCAACATCAGCGCCCAGCAGCAAAGCTACGCTTCCGCCATTTTGGACTGAAGGCGACTACCTAACGGCAGTAAAATATCCGCTTAAATAGTCCCGTACAGATGTAAAACAAAATCATTTCTATGATATTGTCATAGTCTACCGAAATGGCCTGTGTTGAACAATAAGCTATTGTAAATATAATAAGCGTTATCAGTCCAAAATGGCGGCAGAAGCTGTTGTCAAAAAAACAGTGGAGTTTCGTCTCTTTACATCTACTGGATAGATGCAAATTTTACAATTTAACATAATGTACTATTTCACATTTAACACAGGTGATGATCCAACTGAGCACATACTGTACCTGTTCTCCACAATTCCTGTAACATATGTGCTGTCCGTTTGGGTGACGTTAAGTTAGCTGTTTGCTCTGCCGAGCAAGTCCAAGAAGACTCGAAGAAATAAGTGTCTTCTCTTGTCTGACAAGCTAGCAGTTAGCTGGAGTTAGCTGGACAACCACTCTACTCTGATTATTTCAATTAACACCTGACTACAACAGCAAACAGCCAATCAAATTGCAGTTCTTTGGGCATGCGCACTGTTGTCTTCCCACACTAGGGGCAATTGACATTTTGGGCATGAGGCTATCCCCTCTTAGCCAAGCCCAATTAAAATAATAATCATTTAAAAACTATTATAATTGACCATAAATTGTATAATAATGATAAATAACAGCAGCAACTGAGGATGTTTTATGTCATGCATTAATCCAGGATTATAGGCTTTTTATTTCTAGTTACCAGGCTTTGCCATTGCCTCTTGTTGTGTGACATTACTCAGTTATTAAAATTAAGTGTGAAGACGTTTAAAAACATGCACCTTATGAAATTATGTGTTGCCAGAGAAAATCTTTACTTAAAAGAGCCTATTTAACATTTTCTCATTTAGCAGTAAAACATTAAATTACAGACTTACTCTATATATTTTACTGCTGTCAACAGGAGCAACTAAAGTCTGTTAATGACTTTTTAAAAAATTTAACTGGTGATGTGGTTAAAGACATAAAAACCTGCTTGTGTGAAATCTCACTAAAGTCTGGCCTCTTCTCGTTGTTGATTGTAAATGCTACAGTAAAACTGTATGTAAGAAGTAAAACCTATTGGCTATTGGTGCACTTTATGTATAATTATGGGTGTGGTTTTCCAGTTTTTCAAACACTTTGACCTGACGAAGATCCAAGCAGAATCGAAATGTAGTCAATAAAAGTACTGTGGCATGGAGAAGTGTGCAGGCGTTACCTTTTTCTTCACTGATGCTGTACTGATAGCCTCGCACCTATGAGATGTGTGTATAATTAATACTTTTCAAGAAGTAAAACCAGATATAAAACCCAAGATTAAATAGAGTAGACCATTTGGCTACCAGGTAAATGTTGATGGTTAGGAGAGTGAAGCCCTTTAATCTGTAATTTATTAATCATTAAACATTATTACATTATTCATACTGGTGAACAAGGACCACTTCTACAGAGGGACGTTCACAACATACATATTACATTATTATATACAGTGCAGTGCATTACAGTGGATCGTTATATGTGTATTACCGGGATGAAGGGATGGGGAGACTGGGAAGGAGAGAGGGTTCGAGGAAAGGAGGAAAGGAGGAAAGGGAGAGGAGCGGTTGGAGGGAAGGGGAGTTGTGATAGTAAGTTGTCTTTTTATTACTTCTTTTTTTTTTTAACCACAGTACAGTTTGTTCTATAAAAGTTAAACCCATAGAGAGATAGAGTGCCACATTTTCACAGCTACTGTTAGGTGAACCTACTGAAAGTTGACTCTTGTGGGAATATCAAATGAGATACATTTTGTCATGAGATGCTATAGAGAGATGCTATAAAACATTCTAAGAGAGACCTCCTTCCAGAGTGCGGAGACCCTGGAGGGCAGGCCAAAGGTCAAAGGTCAAAGATCAGATCAACGTGCATGCGTGCTGCAGACATTCAGACGTGTTCGGCCATCTAGAAAAATGGCCGATCCCTCCACTGTTTCTCCCTCTATGTTTAGGCATCATTTTTGGTGCTTTCCCTTTTTATATATAAAAAATACAAAACATAACAGCGAAAAGAATTCCGTTGGTTGTCCCGTTTTTCTCCTTTTTCATTTTTCCAAAACTGTTTTTTGTTCGTTTTCATTTCAACATTTGGTTGGTTTGTTTTTTTCCCTTTTCTCCTCCAGTCACTTACATATTGACAAAGTATACAATATTTTACAACTGAACAAGACTGAAAGATAACATTTGATTTGTCCAATCAGATACAAGGCCCGCATCCTATATCCAATTAGAGAAGTCAACTGGAAGCTAACCAGTAGTAAGCAACACAACAAGCCTATGGTGTGAAGGGAGCTGTCCGATTTCAGCTCTGCATTAACATGAGCACCCGCCCTCGGGAACAGTGGGCTCTGCCGGTTTGTCCAGCTTGATGTCGATCACTGGGAATTCTCCAGTTAAGGAAAAAGTCAGGTGGTCAAATATTATGACATGTCACAGTCAAATGGGTAATGCTTGTGTCAATATTTTGTACATACAGGTAACCAATGAAATACTTGATGAGCACTAAAACAAGTTTTGATTGTCAGATGGATCTTACATTGGATCCAAAAACTACATTACTGTAGTATATTTCACTGCATATTACTGTATAATACTGTATATTTCATCATCCCTAAAAAAATTATACACACTATTCTATATCCACAACTTAGCCTAATGTTTTGCTCCTAAGCATCACTAATGCTCACAATAGTAATAATAATAATAGCACTGTATTGTTTTATTTTGCAATGTTAACAATGTCAAGCCATTTTACCCATTCTTTTTATTCTACTACTATATTTTTTACTACTATATTTGTATATATTTTATATGTTTTACTTACTGTTAACTTCTTATTATATCTTTATTGTTTAGTTACTCATTTATTATATCTTGGTCTGTTTTTAACTTGCTACTGTAACACTGCAAATTTCTCCGCTGTGGGACTAACAAAAGATTATCTTATCGTATCTTATTTGATCTTATCCGATAATAATATTATTGCAAGCCGTAACTATTAAATAGATAATCAGTCATTTAAAAAAATACTTACAGTAATTTATTTCTAGTCCTTAAACACAATGTTGTTACCCTCTTATTCCCTATAAGCTCTTTCCTTGCACATATAGTGGTGCCCAGTAAGTATTTTATTGATACCCCATATGTACTAAATGGTAATAATGTAATTTTGGGGCTGAAATCTCAAGTTCAATGCTAGCTGAATCTTTAAATTGTAAAACAGGTAGAGGAATAGAATATACATTTATTGTCTTTTCAATCAGTCCCTCGTCCCTCGTCCATCCTCCATCACACATCCTCAGTGTATCATTGTCACTTCCCAAACGACCACTACGTGGTGCTATACCTGCACTACCTTCCTGGCTCTGTGCATTTCCTATCTATTAAGCATAAAAGGTTTAATGGCTGATGCCTCAGTAGACAGTAGGCTGGGCGGTCTGTTTGTACTAGCGCCAACAACCACTAAGAGATTAAAAATAAAGCTGCCTATTTCTTGGCCGTGTGGCTCTCGGCACAGTGAGTCACAGCGGCTGTAAAGGATACTGCCTTCAGGATTTGCGTCGTCCAAGCTTTCCATTCCAGGTAGGGCTGCTGCAACCCGACGAAACAGCTAGGAGGAGAGAAAAGGAGGAGGAGGAGTGTGGAGATGAGAGGAGAGGAGGAAGAGATAGGGATCAGGAAAGATGAAAAGAAGATGTACATAGGGGAGGAAAATAGGGGGAGAGCATGCAAGAGTAGGAGGGTTGAAAATGTGCTGTCCTGTATGGACTACAGACCCTTTTTGAAAATATTATGTTTTTTTATGTATAGAGTAAATCATTTCATCTCCTAATTAAGTACTAATTTACATTCCAGCACTGTTTTTTTGAAGATTGCAATGTTCAGTGTGCACACTATCCACCACTTTTTTTCCACATAGAAATTTGATCTCTTCACGTTGGTGATTCGATCACCTTGGAGGGACAACAGGAACAGCAGAAAAGCTGCAAGCAACTGACGCCCAAAATGCTGGGAAATATGGTGAAACTGCAGGGATCACCTGTTTGACATTGCAGCCTGTCTTGGCACTGGTCTCGATGAACATGACGTTCAGCTCTTTGGCTCTCTGCTCTCCTTCCTCGATCATGATTTGCCTGCAGGAAAATCAGGTCAGACTCAGCGTCACGACGACGAAGCATCATTTATATTTCAGTGCTGACATGTTGCGTTTAACGGCACGCTTTCTGCTCAGTTAACACAACGTCTTCACATGAATGACTACATTAACTCACCTCTTCTCTTCCAGGTCTGTTTTGTTGCCAACCAGCATGATGATGACATCACTTCCTCTCTCTGTCCTGACATCATCGATCCATTTGCAGGTCTGCTGGAATGAGTTCACATCTGCAGAGACAAGAATCTTATTCTAAATCCAGTCTTTTTTTGTGTTAAATTCCCATGTACAAATAGAGCTTCTTTACTGTGTTGTTATGTATTTCATACAGAAAGACAGATTAAAACATACAGTACAATGCCTACATGCTCATAGGTATATTAGCAGCTCACTTGTAATGTCATAGACGACCACAGCTACTGTAGAGTCTCGAATGTAGCTGGGGATGAGACTCCTGAAACGCTCCTGTCCAGCAGTATCCCACAGCTGCAGCCTTACCTGCATTTACACACACGCACACATAAACACACACACCTCCAGCAGCTGTTTCAACATCAGCCACCATACGACACACAGACTACGTAAGGCCTTGTAAGTACACATCCAAAGGGATAAGCCAATATCAGCTTGTGTGCAGGCTGACAGAGCATAATATCCTGACAAAGAAATAGTATTAATACTAGCTAAAGTAGATGATCCACAGGACAGGCTTTGAATTCTTAGTGGCTAGAAAAGCCAAAGCTATTACGAGCAGAAAATAACCTTAAGATGATCACGTTAGTCTGTGAGGAGAGACATAATTAAGCACATCAAATCAAAGATTTGCGAAACCAGAGTGGAAATTAGGACATTTCTTACTTAGGCTAAAACGACACGAGTACAAATACATGAATTCATCTTTAGATGCGTAACTACATGTGAATATCAAATGACAATCAAAGCTTCCTACTGTTCGGTCTTCCAGGTACATTGTCTTTGATAGGAAGTCTATTCCAATGGTCGCCTGTGGTGGAGAAAGAACAAAAGATGGAGGAAAAATCATCAGAATTGAAATGTCCTCTGCGCCATCTGTTGTTCCTAGCAGATTGACCGTCGTTTAAATTAAGGAAAACACAAAAAGCTGTTAAGTTAACAAAAAAAAAAAAACAGCCAATAAGGACTGAAATTGAATCAGACTGAAAAACTAATTTCCTTTGTATTGCCCTCAGGGCTCAATCATTCAGACTTGTTATGCACCTAACTTCTAAGAAAGGCAAGAGGACAGAATAATCAGTATTTTCTGTTTAAGAGCCTAATATCTCCTTTTGATGACTGCACTGACAACATTCAAATGATTTTATCGGGACCCTGATTTGTAATTTGCACATCAAGCGTCATCATTTTTGGCCAAAAAATAACAGAATTTTAACATTGTACAGTTTTTAATCAGCCACTACAGAACGGTTGATATATTGTAGACCTACAGTGTGATTAGTCCGATCATTCCATTTATTCAAATAACATCGGAGGACAATTAGTTAAAAAATGTTTATAAAATATGGCAATACATGTAGAAATAGAGTTTATACTTCTAAGTACAGTTATTGACCATAGCCAGTCATCATATCACGCTATAAGTTTCTATGTTATCTGATGTTTTTGGTTCTGGGTCTGGTTGGAGTCTCACCTGATACGTGTTGTCGAAACTGTCATACATGAATCTGGTGATGAGAGATGTTTTCCCCACTAGAAGAGAGAACAGAGGTTGGTTTTTAGTTGGTTAGGTGTTCGTTCGGATCATAAAGAAGCCCAAATAATCTCCTAAATGCACAAATACACAATTTCCTGAATAATTTCAACATAATAATATGAATATGGGCGTCCATTGTGTTCCTTAGCGTGACAAAATGACAGGAGATGACAGTCACAATATAACATTCAACCACTGCCACTGTAACCATCACTATCAAACTATTAAAGAGTAGAAACCATTAAAAGAAAAACCATAAACCATCTCATGTACCTTAGAACAAAATCTGCATGATAATTCAGATTAAAACTGTCCTCACAAGACAACATCTTCCAAGTATGAAAAAAAAAAAAAAAATCCTAAAAATATACCACAAATCTGCTTAATTTCACTAATGATAACATCTGTTTTTTCCTTACCAGACAACAAAAAACATTTCATTGTAAAGTAAACAACATTATTATTCTACATTTTGTGTTATAAAGGGAATGAACAGACACGTAAAATATAGATTTAAAAGCTATAGAACTGGATTAACATCAGTATCTGTCATTGATTTAGTTAAAGCATCAATAGTTTTCCCAAAACAATTTCATTTTTCATGCAGATGTGTAAACGTACCTCATGCTCTCAGAAATGTAAGGCGATAAACATGTCAATAATAGGAAACTAACTAGTGAAGCTTTTTAGGGCTGGAACAAAAATTATGTTCATTAGTCGATTAATCATTTAGTCTATGATGTGTCAAGAAATTGGGAAAAATGCCGGTTAAAAGTGGTTCGAGGTTCAAATGTCTTGTTTAGTCTGATCAACAGTGAAAAGTTTACAGTGATATGAAACAGAGAAAAGCAGAAAACCTTCAAAACATTTGACAGTTTTGCTCAATTTAATGATTTGAATGATTCATTGATTATCAAATTACTTTTATTAGTATCTTCATTGTATAATTTGGCCTGTTTTGTAGGTCTGCAACTAATGATTATTGATTAATCCATCCATTATTTTCTCGGTTAATTGATTAATTGTTTGTTTCACAATTCAAAGATATTCAGTTTACTGTCATAGAGGAGTAAAGAAACCAGAAAATATTCACATTTAAGAAGCTGGAATCAGAGGATTTTGACTTTCTTTCTTAAAAAAATAATCAAACCGATTATCAAAATAGTTGGCGATAATTTAATAGTTGACATCTAATTGATTAAGTGTTGCAGCTCTATGTTAGTCCATCAATCGATCAGTTGGTGAACAGAAAATGAATCAACAACTGTTTTGTAATTTCAATATATATACATTTATATTTATAGGTACAAGTATGTATATTAGCATGGACCAACGCCACGTACCACAGCATTTATAGCCTAATCTGGTTTGCAGTGCGCCTCCGTAGATGGGCCTTTATACAAATACCGAAAACTAAACAAGAAAATACAGCACAAAACACTAGAGCTGCAACGATTATTCAATTAGTTCTAACTATTAAATTAATCACCAACTATTTTGATAATCGATTCAGCAGTTTGAGTAATGTTTCAAGAAAAAAAGTCTAAATTCTCTGATTCCAGCTTCTTAAATGTGAATATTTTCTGTTTTCTTTACTCCTCTATGACAGTAAACTGAATATCTTTGAGTTGTGAAACAAAAACAAGACATTTGAGGACGTCATCTTGGGCCTTTGGGAAACACTGATCCACATTTTTAACCAACATTTTATAAACCAAACGACTAATCGATTAATCAAGAAAATAATCGTCAGATTAATCGACAATGAAAATAACCGTTAGTTGCAGCCCTAGAATAATTGTTTCAGCTTTATTCTCTATTCTTTCATTGTGATGCTATTAAAGAACAATTAGGGAAAACAAGTTGTGTCCAAAAATGATCACCAAAAAATGCACAAGGCCATCTTTAAGCAGACACATACAAAACATATTTAGCAGCGTTCACAAGCCGGATGATGACTCCTCATAAGGATCAAGGTGAGTCTACAGTTAAGAGAGCTGGAATCTTATTTAAAACCATCTTTAACATCCCATCTACACATCATGAGTGAGAGGACTGGACTTGTCCAGCAGGCCCCCGGTCTCTCCCTCTCTCATGCAGAGTCTCTGTATGCAGACAGCAGCAGTATAGTTCTGAAGCCAGCCAGCAGATGGGCAGTGGCCACACCAGGCCTCCATTCAGCACCATGGACAGCAACAGCAACATTGCAGTGCAGGCCACACAAACACACACAGGGAAGGCTTGTAGTCGACACACACACACACACACACACACACACACAGACACACATACTGGAGCATCACAATCACAATATTAGGTGTAATTATGAGCATTGTGCTGCTGTATTTGATGGGATGTGCTGCTGCTGCTGCTTGCTGCCACTCTGGATGTCTGATGTCTGAACACGTATCCAGTATTCATCTTTTACAGAGCTGAACCATTATCGATCAGCACCTCCCAAATTTGTGCCATCACATCAAACATCAAATCACAAACATTCATCCCCACCCTGAATAGATGGCTTATTGAACAAATAGTATAATGTTGTGTTTTTTATTGTATTATTTATGGGATGGAGCTGGAGACTGCGAGGTTTTAGAGATGCTACAGACATCAGCAGCCTAGGGTGTGTCCCGAACTGACACATGGGGGAACTGTTTATTATCTTCTCTAAATAAATAAAAAAAAACACGAGTGGTTTGAGGAAAAGACGACACACTTATCATGTAATAGAATAAAGGATTGTTGGTGTTATAAATAAAGAGATATGGTGGGAATGAATTATCTGAATGAAAACAGCATATTTTTGTCGGTCACTGCAGCACATCAAAACATCCCCTATATCGCCTGCTATGATGCGAAATAGGACGACAGCTAAACAATCCTCACACGATATTCAATTATTTTATCGTGATATTTAATCCAAAGGGTGCAATTTACATGCGTTTTTTTTTTTTCTTCCTCAGATTTTTTACAGTCATTGTGCCAAAAAAGGTTCATGTGCATCAAATTAGCCTTAAAGCAGCCAGCCACATCCTCTTGATTCAGCTGAAACTTTAAAAACATGGATTACATGCATGGCCTTCTACATGTTTAGCATTATTATAGGGTGAGCTGGATAACATGAAAAACCTCCCAAAACATCTGACTCACCGCTCTGCTCTCCCAAAAACACCAGTTTAAATTTCCTCAGGGGGTTCCCCAAATCTCCTCCAGCTGACATGGCTGCAGATAAAGAGCTCAACTTGGATTATTTTATATGTTCTTATCGCTCTGCGTCTCCTCCTCCGTTGTGGATCCTCCTCTCCTCACTGAATGATGATGGGAATGCAGCTCAGCATCCTCCTGTCAGTTCTAGAGGGGCCAGTGCGCATGCGCGACCTCACCTATTTCAAATCCGTCACCTTTATCTATAGGAAACGTAAAGAAACTGTGATGGAGGATAGAAGATAATAAAAACATTCGTGACTCTGACATAAATGCTCATTACAGTGATAAAGTAAAGTAAAACAAGTGGTGGAAAGTACATTTATTCAAGTGTACTTTTTTTTAATGCTATACCTACATCCTATTTCTAAGATAAATATTGTGCTTTTTACTCCTCTATATTTACAGCTATAGTGACTTTACAGATGCCAAACACTATATAAAGTATTTCAATTTAGAACTGAAAAATTATTTGATTAGTCGATCAACAGAAAATGTATCTGCAACTATTTTTTTAGGTTAATTTTCACAGCAAAAAATAACAAACATATTCTTGTTCCAGCTTCTGAAATGTGAGGCTTGTAGCTTTTCTTTGTCACATATGATAGTGAACTGAATATGTTTTAGACTGTTAGGAGGACTTTAGAGGAGCCAGTGTGCATGGGCGACCTCACCTATTTCAAATCCGTCACCTTTATCTATAGGAAACGTAAAGAAACTGTGATGGAGGATAGAAGATAATAAAAACATTCGTGACTCTGACATAAATGCTCATTACAGTGATAAAGTAAAGTAAAACAAGTGGTGGAAAGTACATTTATTCAAGTGTACTTTTTTTTAATGCTATACCTACATCCTATTTCTAAGATAAATATTGTAGTTTTTACTCCTCTATATTTACAGCTATATAATGCATACAGAAATGACAAATTATTTGATTAGTCGATCAACAGAAAATGTATCTGCAACTAATTTTTTAGGTTAATTTTCACAGCAAAAAATACCAAACATATTCTTGTTCCAGCTTCTGAAATGTGAGGCTTGTAGCTTTTCTTTGTCACATATTATAGTGAATTGAATATATTTTAGACTGTTGTTCGGACAATTTGAAGATGTCACTTTAGAGGAGCCAGTGTGCATAGGCGACCTCACCTATTTCAAATCCGTCACCTTTCTATAGGAAACGTAAAGAAACTGTGATGGAAGATAGAAGAGAATAAAACACATTCATGACTCTGACATTAAGGCTCATTACAATGATTAAGTAAAGTAAAACCAGTGGTGGAATGTTCTCAGACATGTAAGGCGATAAACATGTCAATAATTGGAAACTAACTCTGTTAAGAATTTCCCAGTAAAATAACAGTAAAGAACTGGCAGCAGGGTTGCCTTTATGTTACTGTAAAATTAACATTATTATACTGTCGCTGGAATTTACAGCTTTGTACTGTTAATGAAAAATACAGTTTGAACTGTTTTTTTTATTAATTTCACAGTATTTTACAGTTAATTTACTGTTTAAAGATACATTATATAGCTGTTTTTCACCTTTCTTTTACATTATCTTACTGATTTGTTGTTGTTGTCTCTTAATAAGCAATTTCTGATTCTTACATAGACCCCCTTTAAACCACCAACAACTGAATGTGTGAGGATTTAAAGGGGCATTCCAGCTATTTAATATTAGATGTCCATTAAGTTAGGGGTCTCAAGGGAGGCAGGTTAAAACAAGAACGGGTCAAAACTGATGCAGCAGTGGCCGAGAAATCCTGACTTTTAGTCCCTGGTATGAGTCCAACTTCAGGAAGACCCTGGATCCTACACTTCCCATGATGCAACCTGGAGGCATCTTTCATTAGATCCTCTCTGCCTGGTAAATCCCCCCAACTTTTAAACTCCAAGCCCCCAGTTGGTATGCAGGTCAACCCATGATTGCATAAGGGAACAGAGCTAAGTGTTTTCACATGTTTAGTAGTACTTAACATGATTAGCAAATTGACTCCTTGAAGTGGCAATAGAGCGCTAACAAATGATAAGAATCCTCTCAGATCTTAATGCAGTCATTGAATTGTATAAAATGATTCCAAAAAGCTTATTTAAATGGAAAGGATAATTTTGTGTTTGCAGAAAATGGATGTAAAGGATAATTGAATGCATAACTTGGAGGCCTTTGTTTGTCAGTAATCAACTAATTACTGTAATTATCAATTAAGTTTGCCATAATAATGGGGTCAATAATGCATTCTAAACCGAATTTTATTCAGCTCCCGTCACTTTACCAACATAAACACACTAACATGTCATCATTTCGTACAAAAAAGTCAACGTGAACCTTAACACTAATGTTCAAAATCAAACAGCTCCGCCTCCTTCTCTTTCCAGAAAGCAAAGCTACGGTCAATATATTTACAAATGTCTTCGTTGTTGAAACAAGAGAAGTTCGTGTCACTGCCACACTCATCGGGAGTCGCAGTTTGAACTATAACTTTGGGTACGAGTCTGGAATCTGACAACAATGATGGTGACGGTGATGGACAGCGGCATGGTCTCGAGTCCCCAAAGAAGCGAACTTTGATGTCCTCGAAGCCGTCGCTCCACTGTCGACTCCCGGCCTGGATTTCCTGGAGAACGGCCTTGTGGAAGTTCCTCACCATCTCCCAGGAGAAACTGCCAACGTGGTCAAAGACTTCGAAGCAGAGTAGATGCCTCATCTTCCTCTCCTCAGGCGACAGCTCTTGCTCTAAGATGTGGAAGTATCCCAGCATGAAGAGATCAAGGGTCAAGCTGTCGTGGGTCGCTGCGACACCATCCACGTCCGGTAGGAATTGCTCTGGGGAGTAGGTGATTCGAGGTGGTGGATTTTGTGAGGACAAACAGGACTTCTGTGCATCTTTGAGCACTGGTTTACTCCTCCAGGAATTTAGCATCTTGTCCACAGCGCCTCGTTGTTGGCAGAATTGAAACATGGAGGTGATTTTCTGTCGGGGCGATGCTCCCGTCACTCTTCCTGACAGGGCTTCCTGTCCCTGCCTCTGCCTCGCTGCTCTCACTGAAATAGCATATGCAGATTTCTTCCAATGGCTCAGGAACAGCACCACTATACGCTCTTTCCTTAAGCTGGTAGTCTCTATCACGGGGATGAGTTTTTTAGGAGGATCACAGCTGAGGCCTGTGTTGGCATGCTGGTTGTTTACGCCTGAAGATCCAAACACTCCCTGGCCTCCTTTCACGACCCCAGCGAAGGGATAAATACTACCAATCTGACCTTCAAAGTTTGATCTGAGGTTTCTAACCGATACCCCAGACTGTTGGATCTCCCTTTCCACCCTCTCCCTCCGTGCTCTGCTGTAGCTGTTGGTCTCCAGACGATGGCTAAAAGCGGACGCCATCCCTATATGAGGAATCCTACATCCACTAGAGGTCTCACCGTGTGCTGGCACTGTCTCTTGGCCCTGTTGATCTGAACTTAAATCTATTCCTGAACTATTATTTAGTCCCTGCAAACCCTTCATGTCCTCCATCATGCCTTCCACTACCTTCCTCTCACCCCCTTCTTCTGTGGTTTGCGTCAGATTAGCCACCAGCAGCGACATACTCTTAACAATCTCTGAGACACGGTTGCACCACCCTGGTAAAGTCAGGTGCTTTTTCCCCTCTGCGTCCATCTCCTGTAGGACCTCTTGGTTAAGGGAGATGTTTACGATTGGATCGGGTAAAATGGCCCTCAGCTCCTCCGTCAGCCTGGTCAGCTCCAGCTCGTAGGCCTGGCAGCGCTTCTGCAGGGAAACAGTCTCGATCTGCTGCTGCAGGTACACAAGGTCGTCCTCGGTTAGGAGCTCACCAAAGGGCCCCAAGACTGCGTTGTGGGCATGGGAGTACTTCCAGCCGTCCTCTGGAGTGTAGTCAGTACTCATATCCTGTTAGAGGGACGATGATTTTAGCAAACTATCCTGAGAGATGATTTTGTCAATTTCACATTTTAAATTATTCACTTTCTTGCCGAAAAGTTAAATTAGAAAATGGATACAACTCTCATGTTTGTCCATTCAATGTGAAGCTCCAGCCAGCAGCCAGTTAGCTTAGCTTAGCACAAAGACTGTAAACAGGGGGAAACAGCTGGCTCTGTCCAAAGGTAAGGCTACGTTTCAAATCGCATACTTTTTCTTCGTACTTTTAGTACATACTGCAGTTGCCGTTACAAAGTACGTACTGTTGCATGCAGTATGCATACAATTGGGACATACTACTTCTTCATAACATTGCACCTTGAACTTTGACCCTCTTGCTCCTGTATCTGCTGCACAGAGGATTGTGGGTCAGAATAGCCAGAAAAGCATGCTGGCTTGCATACTGCAATATGCGACCGGATATAATGGGACATCCTGGTATTTTTGGCATACTGCATTTGACATATTGGGATATACTAAATCTTTTTCTGGTACTAAATAGTATGGTAGTATGGGTATTGGAATGCACAGTAAATCTACCTATCAGCACCTCTAAAGATTACTAATTAACAAGTTACATCTTGTTTGATTAATGTGTACAAAAACCAAGTGTAAAAACGTCATGTTGCGGTGTTAAAGGGGGTTATATACCGGACTATTTCTTGGCTGGGTGCAGTAATTTCCAACCTCACAATGATCGCTTCAGGAAGTCAGTTCTCTTCAGCCAAGAAATAACATAGCATGTGTGTCTTCTCATCTAACTCTTGACAAGAAAGCAGATAAGTGTATTTCCCAAAATGTTGAACTATTCCTTTAACAAAATCATACACTACTGTATATTCAAAAAGCATTTTTCCTTAAAGAGAACAAAATATGAACAATATACAAAGCTTTTATTCACAAGTCATACTGTGCTGACATTTAGTTTTTTTCAGTACAAAATGCAAATGGTTTTGTTTGGACTTGAGACTTTTTAAATTGATGGACTGAAAAATGAAACAATTAAACTGATTTTACTTTATCAACCATCAACACTACTGGTAAAAAATAGTAACAAAACATGCAAACGGAATTTCATGAACCAAATTTATTTTCTTATGTTTCTCATTAGGTTCTGTTGTACTTCGAGGTGTCTCTTGTGTCTTTTGCAACTTCTTCATATTTTGGATTTGAGTGAGATTTTTGCTCTATGACAGACGCCTGATTGTTTCTTTGTGGAAAGTCTGTGCATCTTGTACTCTACGTGTAATTTTGCTAGAAGTTAAATCTGTTTACCTGAGTCTTGGTAGCCTTGCTATAGCATCAGAGCATTTTTACATCGCTACAGACTCACACATTGCACATAACAGTGACAAAGCGTTGATATTTGGGAATGAGAAAGGGCTGAATGTGTACCTGTCTCCTCTGTTCCTCCTCGTCCTGCAGCCTGACCTGCAGCTGCCGCACCATCACCTGTCGTTTCCACTCTGCTATGGGGCGGCCGGCTCCATCGTGAGTGGGCACCAGGGAGTCGATGTCAGCCAAGATCACATCGATGATTGGTACCTCGTCCAACAGCTCCTCACTGTCAAGCTTCTGTCAGCGTTCAACCATGTAAGACAGTCAGAGTGTCAGGGCTGAAGCCGGATTTGTGAAAATAACATTATCCACCATCATAAAAACCTCACACAAGTATATTTTCTGATGTTCTTTATGTCCTCTGATGGACTACATATATGATTATCAACTGTGCACCAGTGGGTCCTCAAAGTCATGCAAAATTAAGTAAATATACTGTATATTAAAAATAAAAAGTGACTGTCCAATTATAGCTCAGCAAATCCCAGGCAGCTATGTCAAGCTTTGGATTTCTCATCATGCCGAGTGGTGTCATGTATGTAGCCATCAAGTGCATATTTGAGAAGCTTTTACTGAGTTATTCTTTTTAAATAAGACAGGTGGAGACATTTCTCTCAGTTACTCAGAAACCATTTGGACTAGACCAACCATATTTTAAATATTAAACTTATATCCGTCTGCTAATTACCCATACAATTAAAAGATGATTACATAAGACACATCATTCACAATATTTATTTGAATGGAAGAAGTCAGATGTTGCAACTGACACCGACTCTGGGGACAGTTACGACACGATCATGGATGGATTATAGTATTATTTACTTATACAATAGTCTTATCTTGAGTCAATGTGCAGATGTTACAGATGCTATTGAATCTCTCCATATTTCAGTGTTACAATTTCTACTTTTAGATTATCTATTCACTTTGACAAACAGCAATGGCTTAATATATGCTAATGGACCATTACAATAATAAGATTACGTTAATACGAAATAATGAAATGATCGCGTTATTAGCTCCAATGATTATGTACTCCACAATGACTTGTATGTATAAAATAAGCATTTCAAATTTGTATTCGGGTGAACTATGACTTTTATGTTGAAAATCACTGTTGTGTGGTCTGTTTTGATATGGCTGCTTAGCTTGGGGACTCCCCGAGAGTTTTCAACTAATTAGCTGGCTTGACGGACGTAGTGCAGGGCCTTTAAAATGTGAAGACCCATACTATAATGCATTTATTTTGCAGTAGAACAAACTTCACACCACAACATCTACTTTTCTACCCATGTACAGTACACTTTGTTTTTGTATTACATTCCCATTTATCTTGAAGGCAATATCATCAGACATCTTTTATGTTATTTTTTGCACTTTATACAGAGTTTATGTTTATCTTGAAGGTCGTGTCAGCTGACTCACCGTTTGTCCAGTGAAGACGGCGGTGAAGCCAGCGTGCCTCAGAGACTTGATAGACTTCATGTGGGACATCAGGGTGAGATCTCTCTCTGGAGGCTTCAGGTGGCTGAATGATGTCACCACTGTAAACAAACATAACCAACATCAACAATTCAGTTTTAAATTTAATCAATATTTCTTTCTTTTTGTTGTTTAAACAAAAAGTACCAGTCATGTGTAAAGTATTGTGGTTAGTGTTGGTTCATTTTCAGTCGTACATAATGAAATGCAACCATGTGGTGTCTTTGTTAATCACCTGACGAGGCCACCTGAACATTCTGCATGGAGCCTGTGGTGTGTTTCTTTAAAGTGGCAGCAGGGGTCAGAGAGGAAGAGGTCACAGGAAGTGTGGAAGGGTGGCGAGGCAGGGGGAGCACCTCCTTCACTGGCTGCTGGGGACACACACACACACAGCAGGGGTGAGCAATGCTTAAAGGGACAGTTCAACTTTGTTTTCCCACTTTCCATAAATAGTGCTTTTATTTGTATGTTGATATTTTGTAATTTATGTAAACTGATCCTTTAAAAGTAGGTCTACATGGCATGAGAATATAACAACAAGATCCAGTGATTCATTTTTGTTTTGGTGCCTAAATTGCTCATCCTTGTTTACAGCAGCCTATATGTAAAGGGGCATTAATGTAGCAGAACTATTTGCAAATGTCTGTGGAAAGTTATGTAACTGTATCTCAATCAGTGTGTGTTTAATCAAATTTGTAATTGTGTAAAATAATTTCTAAATGTATACTGAGATTTGTGAATGTGTACAGGAATCTGCAAATGTGTATTCAGAATCTGTGTGTGTGTAATCAGATTTGAAAATGAGTACAAAAAAATCTCCAAATCTGTATTCAGATTTCCCAGTGTATTGAGATTTGTAAATGGGTAAACAAAACTGTAAATGGGTACATAGATATTTATAGGTCAGTGATGATAAATGAGAATACTAATCTTATGCGGTATATTTATTTTTATGTAAATCAACTAGAAGCTTTTTTTTATAAGCATTTCCTGTTTTAACTCTCAGCAGTCTACAATGTGCAATCGGTTAAGCAGATAATGTTGTTGTACTCAAAGGCATTGGTTCCCATTGTTTCTGTTATGGGCCATCGGCATTCGATACCGCCGCATGAGGCCCGCTTTAGCGCCCGTATGATGGCTTTCCATTAACTACAATGTAAACCCATCCGCACGCAGGACTGGCTTAAGGCATAGGCCATATAGGCGGTCGCCTAGGGCACTACCTTGTGGGGGGCGCTGGTCGCCCTCTTAAAAAAAACAAAAAACATTTAAACATTTAAATGCTGGTGGGTACCCTTCCTCATTTTCTGCATTAAGGTAACAAATAAACAAATATAGAAAGTAAGAAAGAAATACACTTTTCTCCCCTGTAACTCTTGTTGTAGTGAAACTTACCAAACACTTTTAAGCCAACAATATCAGGGACTAATTGTTTATTTAATAAATACTGTATTTATATATTTATATTTTAAAATCTTAATTTTTGTCTTAATACCAATGTGATGTCTGATGTGATGCTGTTTACGGGGCTCTCCAAATCCAAATTTCTCTTAGGGCACCAAAAGGGCTAGAGCCGGCCCTGCATCTGCGCAACAGTAAACGTTCTGAGAAAATTCGCCGAGAGTGTGGTGACGTGAAAAGACACACTAAGGGCGGGCGGGAGGGGAAGTGGATGGGTCAGCTGTGCATTTGTGTCCCGTGTTCACAACAATCAGTTTCATTTTCAATGTACAAACATAGTAGCTTTAAACCCAACTACGTATGTGGTTCTTTCTTAAACCTAACTATAGTGGTTTTGTTGCCTAAACCTAAAGTGACGCCAAGGGTAACTACAGTGGTTTTGTTGCCTAAACCTAAAGTGACGCCAAGGGTAACTACAGTGGTTTTGATGCCAAAAATAACGTTTTGCATGCTCCCCTTGGGATGCTAAATAAATGTTCCCCTGTCATAGCAGGAAAAGCGGGTAATATTAATAACGGCTTCTTTCCAGCACTGATGTTAGTTGCACCTCTGTTTGACGGGTTAAAGTCTCCTACTGTTATATCAGTCCCTGCACTGATGATTGGTCACCTTGCTGTTCTCCATGTTGGCCCTTTTCATCCACAGTTCGGACGTTCAAAGCAGCAGGAGCTCCTCTTTCTGAAAATGACAACAAGAATACAATACAGTAACAATCAACCAGACAACGTGAGCAGAACAGGACCCCTCCTGGAGAGAAATGTGACACAGAGCTGTAAACGATTTCAAAGCAATCTTCTAAGAGACCGAGACCCCCTTGATGCCACACATGCTCAGTTTAAAAAGAACAAGAGGCCACGGCTCGTAGTACTTGGAACAGAAACAAGAAGTGGTGAAACAGGAGCCCGATCAGTGAAGGTAGCGTAGCCCACACACAGAGCAGGAGAAAGTGTGTTAGAGTTTAAAGAGACATGATATCCTGCTTCAGGTAACCTTACTGATAAACAGCACTTTCTCACACGCCATTCAATAGCCTAAATACTACACGGACAATTACAGTGTTTCTCCCAATTAGATAAAGCAATGAAAGAAGTCAGATGCCTAGTTAGTGATAGCTAAATGCTTTATGCTCAACATACAGTAATATCATTTTGACAGATCTGATGTTAAGTACATTTCTCATCTAATATCTTCATTCCACCCATGTGACTGAAACATGTTTGATATTTTTTATAGCCTATGCTAAATGCATTGTATTTAGTGCATTTACCAATCTAATGCTTTCAGTCCACCTGTTACTGACAATTATTTTTAATATACTTGAAATTAAAACATTGTGTAGTTTGTCTTATGCGTTTGTCTGTAACTCATTGTTATTGCTAAGATTGCCAGGGCACTACTGAAAAAGAGATGATATTTTATCTCAGTTAGGCTTTGTTGGTTAAAGAAAGGTTAAAATGTCACCGTCTAAAAACACAATACATAATTATGTGCATTTTTATTTAAATGTTTTTTAAAAAAAAGTAAGTAGAAGACAAAAAGACTTTCACTCGGCAAATAGCTCAACATAAATTAAAAATATTTGTTATCATATGCTAATATATCAATTTTTGTCCCTTAAGTTCCACATCTCCTAATTCTTCATTCAAGATCTGGTATATATATCTAAATGCGTACAGTATGCATGCAGTACTTACAGTATAGACCAGAAACTGCGGAATCACCAACAATATGACAGCGGATGAATGCTATAGGTTTCAAACAATTACAGAAAAATATACTTATAATGGAAAAAAGATAAATATTGAGGCAGAAAATCCAGAAGGTGTTGTCTCTTTACTCGGGAGCAGCCAATAAACGGTCAGACCAAGGAGCAGCATCACCTGGACCCAAACCTCAGACTGGGGGGCCTTCTTAGTGTGCATTATTAAAGAAGTGGGATAGGGTGACCTGCACCTGGAAGTATAGGACAATAGCTCTGTGGATGTATGTAGGAGACAACATACTGTAGGCTGCTGGGACAGGCGTGTGTGCTTGTGCTTGAACACCTCCTCACGTGCTCAGATGTGTGTGTGCTAGTGTGTTCACACTTAAGACACAAGACGACAGTCAACACCGCATCCACGGCTGCTTGACCACTGCTTCCTGTTGCACGACCTATTGACCTCTGGTGGCACACAGATTTGGCTTTTGAGCAACATGGAGTTAAGTATATTATTATTATTATTTATTATTAATTATTCTGGCACCAGCAGCTGAACATTCTGTTGCTATAGCAACCCTTACTGGCACAGTTCCATAGCTAAGCTAACATTTCTACATCCATGACCAAGCATCTTTGATCTACTCCTTGTTGGACTCCAAAACAAACTACACGGAAGTACCAAAACCGCAAAATGTTATATCTAGTGAAGCCCGTCTGTTAAACAGTGTTGGCCGCGGTCGGAGGACACGGGGGAGACCGTAGCTTTGGTCTCCAGGGCCGGAGTCTCTGCTCCTCTGCTCCTCTGCCTACCTGCTTGCCTTCACCCACACGCAGCGCTCATTCTCGTTATTTCGCTCCACCTCTACACTACACACTGCAGAAGAGTTAATTTAGCTCTAGTATCTAGTGAATGTACAGTGGACGTTTGTGCAGAAATAACTGCTGCAGCTCCTCCAGACCAACAGAGGTTTCCCGTGTCTTGTGAAGTGACAGGGCTCTACAGCGAGTTACGTTATCGTCTCTGACCGGGTGCCGGTGTCTTCCCTGTTTCCTCCGACCGCGTTCGGGTGGCTGAGGCAGGAAAAACCAACACTAGGATCAGCATTGATTCATGGAGACCTTCGTCTGGTCAGCTAACATTACTGCCAAGCAGGTGAAATATAGAGAGATATTGTGGTTTTAGCTGACGTGTGTCGCCTCACTGTTTTGACGGATGCTCGCTCACATTCACGTAGCATGTGCACACGGCACAGGACTTAACGGCAACAGGTGTCGCTGTTACAACCAATTTCTGATTCTTACAAACAGTCCCTTTAAGTTACTGTTCAGCTAACTGTTACTCTAATTCCTTTTACTCTTTTTACTTGTATTGTTGTGGATTACAGTGTATTTGCTAGATTAATTACTGTATTGAACTTTTTACATGGACTTAATCTTGATCTGACACTGGCGATATTTGTTTCGTACGTTTTTCCTGGCATGAGAGAAATTCCAGCTAATTTGACAGTTAATCTATTGTGAAACCAGTTTTCTTGTTACTGTATTCATTTATTTTAAAATGTTTGGATTAACTCTTTATTTTTATGGCTGAAAACACACCAGAGGAGCAGCGAAGTGCGGTCTGCAGCGAGCTGCCATGCAATGTCTATGGATAACTGCAGTGGTCGCCCCAAGCAAAGCAAGCTGTGGCTGTTTGGATACCGCGCCGAAGTGCGGTCAAACTAAAAATTGGGGATAGTTTGACTTTTGAGGTTGTGTGGTCTAGAAGGTAACACACAAGTTGTGAAACTCGCAAGATGGTTGAGGTTAGGCATTGACCTCACAATGTAAAGTTAAGGATAGGTCGTTGGGCAGCGAGTCTCACAAGAGTTTTCGCACAATCGCAACTTGTGGGTTAATTTCTTGACCAATTTTTAGTGGCAAAGTGCGGCCAGAGAGTACCTGGCCAATCAGTAAACAGAGCTGTGACTCCTATGACATGTTGACTTATGTTACAAAGAATTTCTTACCGCCTCATGGCTGCAGAAAAATGTAATAATTGCGGCAAGCTGCACTTCGCTGCTGCGTTTTTTTATTCTTTCTTTTAGTTTGTAATCACTACAATTAAATTTGTCGTCTAATGCTGTTTCCACATTTTCCCTTTTTCACAATTGCTTTCAGTGAACATTTTAAAGGTCGCCTACTGTCTTCAACCTTTATTTATTGGAAGTGTGTTTACCTCGCTGCATTGCTGTGTACAGTACAAACAGTGAGGGCAGGTAGACAGGTAGACAGAGGAAACAGACACACAACACATGATTAAATATTCAACATTCATTACATAGAAAAGACCTACAGTTATCTTACCAAACTGATTGTTCGTCAATAGTGTGCTGTAACCCCAGTGCCTGATGGGAGGCGGATGCCCCTCACTCAGCCCAGGGCCTTTGTGTCGAGTCCAGTACTTCTGCCTCCGTTATTAGGGGATTAGTCTGACTGGCCCCGCGGCAGCTGAGTACATAATCAATAATGGAGGGCTGCACAAACGCAGAAGAACAGTCTCACACAGGCGTTCACCCTGAGCAGACGTACAAACTGTTACGCAACAGACATGAGAAGATCGTGATGTTACTTAATCCATTTATCAGGTTGCTCTGTCAGCAAAAACACTGTCCTGTTGGGGTCATGTTTTGTCTCTTTACTGTACATGTTAAACCTGATGAGATCAGGAACGGTTTTATTTCCAGTAGACATTATCGCCCGGGGAACACAATGTGCTGCACAGATCATGTTTTCTCATTGAAAGGAAGGAGCGAACGCAGAATCCAGACTGGATTTAGGAATTTAATACCCGACTGTCATAATTCTGTTCAGCTTTTTCTGTTCATATTGTGCATTCAAACTAATATGAAAATTAAATCTGACAGTTTGCCAATACCAGATCGGATATCGGGCCGATACTGACTCATATAGGCGTTTCAATTCTACATCTATACACTATATACATTATAGACTGGAATTTTAATTGCTGTTTAAGTTTTGAACAATTTGTTGCTGCATTAAAAAGGTTTCCACTTGAATTGTAATTACTGTTAATTTTGAAGATTTTTACCAAGTTGCTGGTGTCCAATTTATTATTTTAATAATAAATACCAATTCAGTAAATTTATATCTATGTATTTATTACATTTTGTTTTAAAAAGTTAGGAAAGCAATGTTTAAGTCAAGCCTGATGTTGCTTTACATATAAAAGAATGATCTCAGTCACTTCCACACAGTGAGGCATGCAACTTATTATTTAAACACTGGTATCAAGTCTGTACACGGTATCAGCCGATACCCAAAGCCCAAGTACCGCTATCAGTATCTGGACTGAAAAAGTCTAATCAGTGTATCCCTACATAATATGAGGTTTCCTGTGAGCCAACTGTACATATTGTGTAATGATAAATGTGAACAATCAAAGACATCACGCTAAGATATTGCATAAGTTTCAACACTCATTTATTTATTCGCCTTGTTTTTTTCTGACAACTTTTGTTACGTGTCCACAGACATGAGAAAGAACTCCAGAACACTCAAAAGATAAACGTGAGCACTGAGATTAAGACTTCATCACAGGCTGAGACCCGTTTCTGCTTCTGTCAGGCAGCTCAGAGCAAGAGTGACAGACCTGGGGATCATCTACCCGGTCCACGATGGCCACCTCACCCACACTGAGCTGACGTGTGCAAAACTGATCTCCGATCAGCACTCTCTACTCTGGGGTGACACTTGACGAAGCAGCAGGCCAGTTATTCTTATTCATCATGGTATACAGAGGAAGAGAGAGTTAATATCATCTGTGTGATGAGACCCAACACAGAAAATCTCCATTTATATACAAGACAGAGCCAAGAGGAGGGTTTTCCAGTTAGTCATTACAAGGATCATGAATGACAATACTTTACAAGCAGCACTTCAGGGGGGGAAAGCTGTTGTCATTAGCAAGCGGTAAGGCAGGAGAGAGGGACAGCAGAAGAGAAGTGGACCTGCATGCTTCGATCCAGAGCTATGACAGTTAAAAAGCAGCCAAATATAAATCAACTCATTTACCTTTCAACAATTATTTGGCCGGAGCACTAAAACTGCCTCACAAAGTGTTTCTTTAAACATGATACCCTTGAACTATTAGGGCTGGAAGCATTGCAAGTCATCTGCCTAAAAAAAATCAATGTAATTTGGTGCAGTGTTGTTGTTGGTGGGTTGATTGCTGAAGCAAAAAAATGGCAGTTACAGAATCTAATCTTCTCCCTTCAGGACAGGGTCGTAATAAAACACAAACCAGTATCTTCCATACATTCTGAAAACATCATCATACGAAATCAAATTAAATAAAGATGCCTTGTGCATGAGTGCAATATACTATAAGAACATAATCCATCCTTCTAAACTTTATAAATAAAACTTTCCATTTGTCTTCTGTTCCAGCAGACAACATACTGTATATATATATATATATATACTATCTACAAACATTTTTACAAAACAAAGCTGATTATACCAAAATGACCCAGAAATAAAGGATGTAATCCCATTTGCTAACAGACAGAATATCATTTCTAAAATCAAAGAAGCCACAAATTACAACAAATCTAAAGTTAAATGGGAAATATAACAGATTTTGTACAGATTATTTTAAGTATTAGGCTGCATTGCTCAACAGGTTGGTTGACCTCTGGCGTACAAAATACTTTCAATTATCTGATTACAAGTCAGGTTTAACAAAAAGATGATCACAACCACTCAAACAAGAAACAAGAGGAACGTGGCAAAGACAAAATGGTTGGCTGACCATTTCTTTGATAGAGATTTACAAAAGAATAAGAATTAGAATGGAATAATACTGGTGTCTAACCTCTAACAATAAAGCAGGTAATCTCTGTCTGTCCTTCTGTCTGTTCTTCTGTGTGTCCTTCGCATATCTCGAGAACCGTCCGTCCGCTCGACTTTACACTTGGCAGGTGTATTGCTCAGAACCCAAGGGAGTGCAGTGTGAAATGTGGTGCAATTTGGCCAGATGGTGGCACTATAACAATGAACTTTATGTTTTGGCCTGTAACTTTTGAATCGTAAGTCTCAGACACAAAAAATGTTATGGGTCCAGACAAATCTGTCCATAAAAGTCACGCTCATTTGTGTCTAGACTGATTTTCCACCATTTTGACTTTTGTCAAATCGTCACCAAATTTGGTACAGAACATCTTTGGAATACGCTGGAAAATGTTACTTTTTGGGATTTTTGATATTCAATACAGCTTTGCTAACGCTGGTCCTCAAAGTTAGCTCAAATGCTGTGGGCAGGGCTTGTATTAGAAAAAATGTAATATCTCCTAAACGCTTTGTGCTATTGTGACCACATTTGGTGGACATGTGTAGATATGATGTCTGAGTGACCATAGCTAATTTGGTGCCATTTGGCCAATAAGTGGCGCTTTAGCAGCATCATCTAAATATAAAGGAAGAATCTTTCTGTTTATGTAGGTATGACGGCCCTTCGTATATCTCGAGAACTGTTCATCCAATCAATTTCACACTTGGCGGGTACAAGCAGTCTCGACAACACTGCAAGAAGAAATTCTAGGGGCCAAGCATCGGCTCGTTCCAGACGGGCACACACTCCAAATGGGCACTCCACTAGTCCCTTGAAATGCAAATACAAAATTCAAAATAATGTCCACCTTAAACATTCTTTCTGGCAAAGGCAAACTATTTTTTTGTTACCTTTTTCCTTCCACTGATATTGATCTCAAACCAACATTTGGGGTCATCTTGGTATAATGCAAAACAACAGACAGTAGTTAAAAGCAACTAGAAACCATCCCTGAACATAAAAGTCATAACAACACCAAGCTAATCATACTGTACTGGTTTCTGCCACGAGCATCAAGCTGTCAAATATCTAGCAGCTACAGTACAAAAGCTAAGAGGGGGGGGAGTGCTTTAAAATGCAACATTTACAGTTAATGATAATGAGATATACGCTGTACTGGTACTTACTATATAGCATCATTGATAATATTCACTCTCCAAAACATTGACATAAAAAAAGATTCACAGCATCTACTTTTACTCTACATAAAAGCTTAATCTTGGACACGTGTTACTAACTTCAGTGTTGGTGTCAGAGACAACGATGAAGGCGGGAGAGGAGAGAGAGAGATGAACACAGGGAGGCACTATCTGGTGCATGGACAACGCTCTTGCCCACCAAAAGCAACCGCCTTCAACAGATTACAGGTCCATGGTCAATTACAACTTTCCATTTAGCTACGAGAGGAGACTTAAATAGTAAACTTATTTACTGTCGCAACTCCGCTGGCCCATAACAGACAGAATAAGTGCTTATTTGATTAAAGTTAAACTACGCACATAACAGTTGACCTCCTGGTGTATCTATCATGTAAAACATCTTAATTTAGGTATAATTGATTAGTTTAAAGAAATAGTTTAATGATTAGGGAAATATGCTCATTCGCTTTCTTGCCAAAAGCTAAAATTGGAGGTTATGCATATAACTATTGTACCGAGAAGACAGTTAGCTTAGCATAAAAAGCGGAAACAGGGAAACTGTCTACCAGCAGTGGGCTACGTCCAGGTCTGAAAAGTGAAGCCAGTCCGGAAGTGCCTTTAACTTGCATTCTATCTAATATCCAGCAGGGGGCGACTCCTCTGGTTGCAAAAAGAAGTCTGATTGTATAGCAGTCACCAGTCTGGTGATGCCCAAAATGACAAAGTCAAGGCTTCAAAACAGCAGTCCACAGTCCAATGAGTGACGTCACGGTGACGACGTCCACTTATTATATACAGTCTATGGCTACCAGCACCTTTAAAGCTCACTAAGTTACACGTTATATCTAATTAGTACCTTCGTTTGTCCTGGAAGTCGCCAATAAATAGCCCAGCACATAACTTCCCGTAAAATCTCAACTTTATACGCTTCAGTTTGTGTACGGCTTAAACAAATGAGATATAATGTGTTATCAGTGAGCTTTAGAGGTAATGGTGGCTGGATTTTGCTACTTTTGGACAAGCTAGCTGTCTACCCCTGCTTCCAGTCTTTATGCTAAGCTAAGCTAACTGGCTGTAGCTTCATATTTACAGACTGTAGTGGTATCAATCTTTTCATCTATATCTTGAAAGCAAATAAGTGTATTTCCGTAAATGTCAAACTATTTCTTTAACATCCTAAATGTCTGCCAACATGGCAGCATAGTGGACAATGATTTGAAACAATTAAAACAAGAAATGAATGCTTTGGTTAAATACAATACATTAACTCAATAAAGACGATAAAGTGCCATGCAACAAAACTGGTCATTGGTCCTGTCACAAATAAATAACAGTGCAGAAAAACCTACAATAGCAACAATAAATAACATTATTCTTTATGCATTATTAATTTAAAAAGAAGCACATAACGAGAACAAGGCAAGGACATGAGTTATCTCTCCTGGTAATGGATTATTTTGCCTTAATCTAGCCAACGAACTCAGTTTTCATGGAATTAAAAACAAAAACGACACAGGAACAACAACGTACCCTTTTGTCCTAACAAATCCCTCATGCTACTTCAATGTTAAAATGGCTGATCTGAAACCTCTGCAGTGCAACAACTACTCTATGCTGTAGAGCTGAGGTAATGTACAGTATATGATGGATGTATAAGGAGCGATCATCCCTGCACTTAACACACTTCTACAAAGAGAAACATCCGGTTTGATGTTTGCAGTTTCCCCCTCACCTGATGGCGTTTATTAGAAATACATGAATGGTTGATTTAAAACTGGGACTTGTCTTCAGTTACTATGAATGAAGGAGGGACTGACCACATACTAACGCTCTACAGGGAACTGTAAGCCTCACAGATGACAGATTTATACATGACAGCTAATCAAAACTAGTCCCAATGCCCAGCAGAGGTACGTTTATTGACGGGTTGGGGTGGTTAGTTTGTCTTATGTTTCTTCTAAAGGTCAGGAGGGAGCACACCATGCAGGGTTTTGAGGTGGCGACTGAAAAAAGAGAGAAAAGACAGTTTTGTTGGGATGAGCGATCGAGTGATGTTTGGGACCGGGACGGTCGTCATATAGAAGGTTATTTAAGTGGTTTTATGTATAAGTTTGTATATATGGAGTATGTTCATTAGAGCAGGATGGTGAGCTTTTAGATTGTATTGTTTTGTTTGTTGTTTTCCACCCGGCCGGTTCACCTCTCACATCCTCATAGCAGACGGGACCGGCGGGGCCGACTGAACCGACTTTCTCCGGGAGAGCTTCGACCTGAGGAAAGGAGATCCAAGAAAGGGGAGGTAAGATGAGAAAAAAATTGTAACTTGTAAATATTTGGAAAGCAAAAATGTCTGTTTTGTTTGGAATGGCGATTGTGGAAAATGGACTCTGTACCCTCGTATGATTTGTTGTTGAGAGAAATGACAAACACAGTACAGAGAGAGATTTTACAATGAAAATAGAGGTGTGTTCGATAAGATCTGGGACCCTGTACTGAAATGTGTTCAGGTGGAGGACCAGTGTATTGTGTCCAATGTAAAGCACCTTGCTGTGTATATTCCTTTTTTACTATGTATATACAGTACAGTTATGTACATTTTTTTTTAAGAAAAACTGCTTTGTATTTAGTTTAATTATGACTGTGGTTATTGTTATTACCTAGGATGTGCTGTTTCTGTTTTGTTTTGTCATAAAACTATCAGACCAATAGGAAAGTGTTACCATAGTTATATTTAAAATGTGTAAGTCTGACATAAACAGGCTCCTCTGTGCTGCTGTTTTAAACAGAACAAGATGGTTTTTGGTGGATATTTCCTTCACAGTGTCTCCACCACTCACCTGATGGTGCCGGCTAACAGAGGGTTAAAAGCGTACAGCCAGTCGTGCATCTCTTTGTCATTGGTGGCCTGCAGCAGTATCCCACGATGCTCAGTGCACACAGCAAACGTGTTGGGAGTCTGGAGACATTCAGGTTCAGTGGGTTACTATTTATTCATTTATTTATCTAAACACCAGTTTTACTAGTGAGCTGAAGCTCAGTCGTACCCGCAGTAAGGTCTGTTTGTCTTCACTGTATTCCACCTTTGCAGACGACAGGTTGATGACAGCTCTCTCCACGCTGTCCCTCTCGCTGCGGTACAGGTAGACGTAAGGCCGGCGCACCACCACGTAGCGCTTCACCCAGCCGCTGGTGTGTGGCTCCAGGAAGTGCAGGTAACCCTTCTTTGACACAATGGGGCTGCACACGATGAAAGAAATACTCATGTTAAGACAAAATTAATAAAACTTGACCACAACCTTTCTTAAATTATGATTGTTCCTCAAATAAAAACAGCAGAGTTTATAATTTACAAATAAAATATAAAAACTTTATCCACAGTGATTCAAAATCAAGTAATGAGTGCGTCTGTGTCTGTGTGATCTGACCTGACACGGATTTCCTGTATGTCAGGAACAAAGGTGCATCCTCTCAGAGTTTTCTTTCTGTCCACGGGGCTGAACGGGTCCAGATCTGGTGTGGATGCTCCTGAACTGGGTTCAGTGAGTCTACACAACATAAACAATATTATGTGACCAAAGGAACATGGTTTAACTAATTCAAAGAACTGCGCCTTACAATAGGCTCCACGTCGACATGCTACATCATTAAAATACTGCTTACATGTCACTGCATCAGCAATATTAATCCAATAATATAATATACATAATAATAAAACACTCTGAAAAGGAGCTAATCTGCTTAATGAGTACTTTTGATACTTCAAGCATATTTTGTTGATCATACTTCTGTACTTTTGAAAGCAGGACCTCAGAACATTGTGTTATTGATCGTTTGAATACTTCTTCCACCATTGCCAGCTTCTCATGTAAATGTTTGTTGTATAATATACAATATTATATATAATATATAATATAATCAATCGACACTTTTAGCATATGAAAAGCATATTTGAAACACATCCTACTTTTCCTGGACAAATATGGGCAGTGGCAGAAACGTTATTTACGACTTATTCCAAATGGAGCATTTACTGATTAAGACGTGGGATATACTGATATTATTCAGATTTTAGGAGCATTCTTTGAACATGTATACAGCACATTCACAATATGCGTCTCAATTGGGGTTTTTACGGCCTTTTGCGACACACAGCCTCTTGTTTCTTGTCACAGTCTGTTTACGGCCAGCTCTGTGTGTTGTACACAAATCAACTTAGACAGTTTGCAGAGATGCAAGCCCAAAAGAAAAGCCCACATTTCTGGTCGGCAGGAGAAACACACCTACTGTTAAACATTTGTGAAAGACTTGGATATCAACAGGTTTTTAGATATGTGAAATATCGCAGTAATATTAGTTATTAGCCAGGTAAACAGCTTAGTAGGAATATTGTCTTTTTCAGAATAAGGGCAAAAACTGGAACATTTTGTGCATGAAAATGTAGTGTAATCAAAATACATTTGTTTATTATCTGTTATCACTTGATTATAACTGATGCTAAATGTTCTTAAATCTTCTTTTATTTATCTTCTCAGGCACAGTGGAGTAATGTATCTAAACCCTGACAGACCAATAAGCTGTATTAAACTGAGTAAGAGCATATATTTACATACCTGATGTCATAGTTTCCCTCGACCAGTGAGGGGCAGGTAGAGGACGGAGTGAGCGTGCTCAGTCCAGACGAGGAGGAGTCTCTCATTAGCGACGCAGACATCTCAGAAAGCTAAACCACACACAACCACACACACAGAAACACGTTCACAACAAACCATGCGTGGAGAAGCACACACACACACACAAGACAAGAGGGACAAATACAGAAACAGACAAAACATACCAGCAAACAATTAAGCACGGACAACACAGACATGCATTCAGAAAACAATTCAATCAGATTATTTGTCATTTTCTACTGTAGAACCATGTCTGTACCATTGTAATCCTCATTATCTAAGAGCCCCTTGCTGGTTAACATGTTAAAGAGGACATGCAGGAGTAACATCAGGTTAGTAGTGGAAGCCTCGCAGAGTCTAAAGAGGGGGGACAGTGAAGGATGAGGAGGAGGGGAAACCTTAAAAGGTATGAAATGTGGATACATGGCTTTTGGAAGACAGAGTTAAGCAGTAGACCTGAGTTAATATTATCCTGAAAAAATAGTTTCTTGTTTGTCATATTTGGCTCATCCAGCTTAAGAAAGAATTATTTGTGAATAATATTTAACCCTGGTCTACTGAGTGGTTATAAAGACATAAGACATGATGTGAAAATAGATGGGATGAGGAAGAAAGAAATGTTAAAAAGACAGGGAAGTGTGCTGAAAGAAAAAGACTGAATAATGAGTGAATGCAGAGGCAGAGAGGTGGTGAAGTGCGGGGCTAAATTCTGTGAAGGTACAGCGGTTAACGCTAAAGGTTCAGAAGGATTAACGGGCCGGGTTAGAGGGCCTAGGCTGGGGCTCACCTTGCTCTCACTGGCACTGCTGCTCACCTGGCTGTACTCCCTGTTGAAGGTGTGCATCAGCAGACGCAGACACTGGAAAGAAAAAAGTGAAGATGATGTTGAATAAAATCTGTATCTGATCAAAACAATTTAAAAAAATAAAAGTTTCTAGAGGTCTCGGGAAGCAGCGGTCACCTTGGCAGCCAGCTCCCTCTGCCTCTGGTTGGGGCTGTCGAGGGCAGGGCTGCTGCCGGGACTGTGGCTGAGGACGGGACTCTTTGCAAAGTCGCTGATGTCGCTGCTCTTGAACAGCGCGTCCTGTCCTGCCTGCAGAGTCGCCTCCAGCTTCTCCCTCAGCAGCAGGTAGTGCCTGGTCTTCTCCACCTAAAAGCACATGCAAACTTCAACGGCTGTGGTCCAGAAAGACTCAAAGAGTGACATTTCAAGTAGGTTGTACAGAAGATGATCCGCAAATGCTCTCCTTTGTTGAGACTAAATGAATGCACCAATGATTTGCTTCTTTTGTATTTGATCCCAATTTACAAATCAAAATATTGCAGTTGTTCTGCAAACATCAAATTCCTCCTAAACTATCTACCAAGTAAAGTTTCTGTATGTAGTAAATTTGATATTAGGCCATGCAGCTGAAGAGTCATCCTTCACTTTTCATCTATAACACCTGGTTTGAATAAATGTTCACAAGGTTGGGGGGATTTGAAAGGTGAGTTATGTCATCATCTAATCCATCCATCATAATTTCATCATTGTCCAGTGAAAACCCTGTAACAGTCGCCCTTCGTCGCCGCTAGTTCTTTGATGTCTGTTTGGTGTTTCTAGGTCTCTAATGATCTCGAATTTTGGGATGAACTGAAAGATTAAGTGCTCCTACTGTATATGAGTTGAGAAGATTCTCCAACTTCTTGGGCTAAATAAACCATTAAAAACCTAATGGACTACCTGGAAAGTGCATTACCACAAAGCTGTGAACAGGGTTAGTTTTCTTGTGAAAAGGTCATGTTTTGGATATACACAGGACAGCGACAATTTGGTCTGAAAACTGAGCTGGAATCAACATTTAGATTGACTTTGTGAGGCTCAATCAGAATATAATAAACCGCACTTATTCCAGTAACAATATAATTTATCTTTCCCTCACTAACAAACTGACCTCCTGCAGTAAACTGAGTTTCTCCAGCTCCCACTGGTGGTCCAGGATGAGGCTGTCGCTGCGAGGCCTCCATCCAGCCAGGTTCTCCTCTCCTCGGACGTACGCCACCGAGGTGTCCAGCACGCGCCTGCGACGACGCTGCATGCCTAAAGAAGAAGATGTTCTGTGAGTATTGTAAATCAAAATACAAACCCCAGTTTTACTGATTATTTCTTTGATTTTGTTCTGACCTGGACTTCCGTTGTCCGCTACATGGCAGAGGGTGACTTCATAGACTCCAGTGACACGATTACTGAGAAGGAGATGGATGAAATTAATTTAACAACTATTTTTATTGAACACGTTTCTTAGATTGAGAGGATATATAGTCCAGAATCAGATTGTATGAATCAATAAACGTGTACCTCTCAGAGGGCCGGAGGCAGCCAGTGCTGAAGAGGTTTCTGATGGAGCGAGAGGCCGGCAGCTTCGCGTCACGGGAATAAAACACCATGCAGAAATCTTTGGTGATCACTGTTGGCTGAGTGCAGTTCTCCATCTAAATATAAGACAGCAAGAAATCAAAATCCAGAAGGTCATGCTTCGACTGAACTGTTCTTGGTTTTAAACAAGTATTTATTCTCATTGTTGACAGAATGTTTTAGTCTACAAAGAAGAAGTAAAACAACTGTCCCTTGGTACCTCTAGATAAGCAGAGAGGGTGATGTAGATCTTCTCCCCGTAGGGAGTGACTCTGTTCAGAAGCAGAGAGTTGTGCATGGAGCTGTCCCACGCCGCCTCAAATCGGTAAAACGTTCTGTGAAAAACATAAATCTAGTCATCTATCTATCTGCATGATTTTTAAATTAGAAAATTGTCAGCCTCATAAAAAGTCTGTGAGCATTTGGCCATTTTGTTATCAGAAACAATAATTGATAAAAAGTTAAAATGATTGTCATTTATACCTATGATCAACTCCCAAGGAGACGCTGGCGTTAGCAAAGGATAAAGAGAAACAGGACACGAGTTAGAAACTTTTAACGGCAGCTGTTAAAAGTTTAAACTCAGCAAACCATACTGATTCATGCAAACTGAAAACTGCATTGAAGCCAAATAATATTTGATTATAAAAGACACATTGAAGCAATGTTAAAAAAACTAAACACTAAATAATGCAACTGATCTGGCTATATGATAAAAGTTTGTTAACAAATTGAAAGAGGAAACTGTTGTTGAATATCAAAATATCAAATACACAGAGAACAATAAATTAAAAAAACATTCAGTGAATTTAAAATCAGTTTAAAATGTATACTTGTCGTTGTGTTTTGGCCAGAAGTATCCAGAAGACAGGATGTTGAGGGAGAGGATGTTGGGGTCGATGATGGTCTCATCAGCCTCTGGTGTGTTTCGAATACGACCTGAAGTCAAACGGGATTAATCCGGTGAGGAAACTGTACTTTTAAAGATTTCTTCCCACTAAAAACTAACCGACTTGACCAAAGATGTTTTTGAGTTGTCCTTGTCACTCACCAATAACCAGCTCCTTCACCTCTTTCCACTCAATATCATTTCCTGTTTCATGAGCGATGGTGACTGTGATCCTCCTCTGGATGCCCTGAGAGGTCCAGACAAGATAAACCAGTTAGTCACTGGAGTTCCAGTGGTGAAGAGAGAAACAAAAAATATTCCAGGCTAAAGCCCTATTCGCATGGGACTAGTATTACCAGGGGACCTCTTGTAATTTAGAAATTATCCCCTAAATCTGTGTTTCACATTCGCATGGGACAAGCACATTTTATTTTACTTAAATTTATTGACATTATCCTCCGGGTATGATATCAAGCCTCTGTGTAACATAAACTTATATATAAAATATTATACTATATAATAATTATATTTAATATTTTTAATATTATTATATTATATAAGCCTATTTATGTTTATATAATATTCACAAAGACTATGTGAATGGGTCTCCATGGTGCGTAACGAGATGAGCCTCCTGAATTTGCACCCAAAATGTTTCCAAAACTTTCATTTATAACTACCAACGCAGCCTCCGTAATTCTCGAGTGGGAAAGAGGAAGAAAAAAGGCACGGAGAAAACGAAAAATCCCAAATTCACAGAGATGCCGATTCAGACGGACTAATTATCACATGACCTCTGTGTTTTGTGAGATATGGTAGGTAACTTGAGGTGGAATATTTACTTGACAAATGACAGATTCGCACAGGATTAAGATCACAGATGACCTCCGCAATTATACAAATGACTAGAGGTTCCCAGGTATTGCTAGTCCCATGCAAATAGGGCTTAAGATAAAACAACTGGATGGATTGTGTTTGCTAAATCTGGATCATGTTTTGTATTTTTTCCAGGTTTTTAAACTTTATCACTGCTATTAAGTTTTCTCCCGAATGTTCAAATCATAGATACAGGAATAAGAAAATCTGGAAAGCGATTGATTCATAGCTATATTTGTCAGCTTATATGTATATGTATATAAATGTGTAACTGGTAATTTGGTGTGACATATCAGACCTGATGTAAGAGGTATGTGCCGTGGCAGGGCATCCCTCCTCTGTGGTCAACAACAGCTGGGATGTAGCTACAGAAAGGGAAGTAATCAACACATTAAATGTTAATTATATTCACTGCAGAAACAGAAAATAAAGTATTCTTTGTGCATACAGTATGATCTAGTGACGTCCTTGCTTTATGTTATTTAAGTGGAAATAACACAAACGCAGGCATAAAGACGTGACTCACTCTCCGTTAGCTTCCAGCTCACAGATCTCAAAGAAGACCATGAGGTCATATTTGGCGTGACACGGTCCTGCGGTGGAGCGAGTCAGAGTGCTGAGCTTTGTGGCCGGCACTGGAGGAACGAAGAGAGAACAGATTAATGTGTGAAACAGAGTAAACCAGCCTTCTAACCGTCTGATATACTCTCAGGTACATTAAATGTCACTGCTAACCTGGTTTGGATAAGGGCATCACCCTGGGGAACTGCCTCCTGGAAGGTCTCAGTGGACTAAAAAGACAAAGAAATGAAACGTGAGGAAACTTTCTTTCCATCTAAAAAAAATCAGCTCACAATCAGTCATCAGCTGGTGGAAATGAAAGGTTCCTGACCTGATGAGGTCTTTGCAGAGCGGAGGGAAAGGCTGTTTCTGATAGTGACCAAACACCTCGAAGACGATGGGTTGAGTCTTGATGTACTCCACGAAGGACTTTGTCACCTCCACTGTGATCTAACAGAGAAGAGAGGAAAAGCTACTCAAGACAACTGTTTGTGATCAGTAATATTTGTTAACAACAGGTCTGAATGTAGTGTTCACTGTTTACATTTTGAACATGGTAGAAGCCCAGCGGAGGACCTCTGCCCGTGTTCTTCAGCGGCTCAGTGGAGAACGCTTCGTCATGGCGGTGGATGAAGCTGAAAGAAGTGAAGACATTTTAATTCATATTATTGTAAATAAGAAAACGTAGTCAGTCGATTGATTTCAATCTTGTGCAGCATCTTTAACTACCACTTGGTGATTAAACTCTGAAGCACTGAGGAGTCGTTGTTTTGCATCTTATTGAGATAATTTTTCTGCTGATTATTATCTGATATGAGTTTTAATTACAATACGGTTGCGTCTGAAATTCCATACTAACAAGGTATTTAGTACGTTAGAACAGTATGTGAGATATTTTTCTTATATCCAAAACCATAGTATGAAACCAACAGTATGCAAATTGCATACTATTTCTGGTGAAATATTACAGTATGCAATGCTGGACACTACAGCGACATAAATATCCCATAATGCAATGCGGTAGTAACGACAACGTTCTTAAGAGACGTTGATGAACAGCTCTGTAACATCAATAACGCTTCAATTTAACTGTCCCAATCATTGTTTTGGTCCCATGAGGTTAGCACGGGTTACCGTGGTTACGTGTCTCCAACTGGCAAGGATGCGCTCAGGAAGAGACATGGAAATTACAGTCAGTGTGTCCAAAAAGATACATACTGCTGTTTATTCACACGAATTTATGTCGAACGATAGTACACCTATTGGGTATAAAATTCATAGTTTGCAATTTCAGACTATATGTTAGTTAAGAGGTGTACATGTGCATGCATTTATATACTATTATTAGTCCAAAGTCCAGCTGCAAGAATACTTTAACAGATATTAAAATAATGTATTATTGTTTATTATATTATAGTAAAAATATTTGCATTTGTACTGCATTTATCAGATCGTTCATAGAAGAGAGAGATTGCTGACAAAGACGAGGCATTTAGTGAGGATTGTATTTCATACACTGCACATTAACATTAGACATGACTTTGTGAAGACGTGCTTGAAACTCACTTGAACTGGCAGAAGATGTCGGCGTACTCGGCTGAGATGCTGGAGGCCTGTAGGACAGTGACTCTGAAGGTGAAGGTGCTGCCGATCTTCAGATGAGACAGAGCTGTCTCCGGGGAGAGGTCCAAAGGAAGATCCAGACCCAGACCTGAACTCTTCTCTGGGCTGGGGGGAGCCTCAATGTCGGCTACATGGAACAAAGAAAGAGACAGAAACACACATGTATCTGGTATTAAAACTTTTTAGATCATTTTTCAAATAATTTAAGAACTTATTTCACTTTGAAATATATACTGTGTGGTTTTTTTAGACTATTGGGCTAGAATGGTTTTCAGTCCCTGCCTCACCTGGACAGGTGTTGTTGTTGACTTCATCGGCAGTGATTCCCATCTCTGAACTCCCTTCTCCCTCCACGATTCGCAGCTCCTCCTGGGAGGTGTTGGAGTGGGAGAGACCAGCAGGACACGACTCGGTCTGGAACTGGAACAAGACAGAAAACAATCAGCCTGGATCCCCTTTACACCCAACATCAACATTCAAGAGTATAAAGCCTCAACACTTTAAATGATATCTGACTTTTACTGGTTGTAGAGGACACATTTAGAGAATACCAGCCAATTAGTACCTTCTCAAACTGTTTGTCTTCAAAGGAGATCTTAGCAGTGCCTGACTGCCTGACACCAGAGCCATAATCAGGGGCCTCCTCATCAGCTGATGGGAGACAAGACGCAGAGACAAGATGTTAAACCATCATTTCGTAATACAAAAGAACTCAAAAGAACTGCTACAACAGCATCTGACTGTGATACAACTGATATTTAACCTGTATTTGTACCTGAGATGGCCTGCACAGCCACTCTGAGGAAGCCTTTCACCTCTCCTTTCTCACTGACGATGGCCACGCGATGCACCAGGGGCACCGGGTACAGCAGGTTACTCAGGTACACAAAAGCCCTGAGGAGACGTTAGGGAGCAATGAGGGGATTTCACTTTTAACATGCTTTTATTGTGCAATAAAAGAAAGAGCAGAATCAATACTGCCTCCAGGAGGGAGGTGACGTACCTGCCGACCAGACGGAACCAGGGGAAGCGGTCATAGAAGGGGTCGCCTCCGGTCAAGGCGTGGTCACAGTCCTCCACAGCGCTGCTGGGGAGCTCTGCAGCACGGTCGTACATCTCCCTCATCAGGTCCAGCCTCTGCCTGCAGGGGGCAGCAGGGAAAGAAAACTTACTAAGGGCCTGCCTATTGTTACTGCCTGTACTGATGCATGGATCAAAACTATGGAGGACAGAAACTGCCAAAATAAATAAATACATACATACATTTAAGAAAAAAAAAAGAAAAAAAATTATAATAGTTAATTAATTTAAAAATTCATAAAAATAAATACATAAATGAATAAAAGGGAAAATTTAAACAGAAGTTTAAATAATAAGGGAATTAGTAAAAAGATAAATATATAAAGAAGCAAATCAAAACAGAAATATCAATTTATGTCACATTTTATCAATTAATTAATGGCTACATTTATTTTTTATATTATTTTTGCTACATTTAATTACTTATTTATTTATATATTGAGTAATTTATTTATTTTATTTTTTATTTTGGCAGGTTCCATCCTCCATAAAAAACAGGATATAAAAACTGAGATGAAATAAAAACACATATTATAGCAGATTAAAGGCACCGTTATATAGAAGAATAGTTGGTAAATAGCTTAAGTAACTAGCTAAATAGCTTTGAGCCCTGTATTCATTTGTTCTTTAATGACAAAACCACTGTACCTGAGTTTCTCCAGAGTCCAGTAATGTGTGGCTCCGTTCTTCTGATCTTGCACTTCAACGGCGACGATGGTTCGGGGGAAAGGTCGTCTCTCCCTCTCTTTGGCCACACTGGGGGGCAGCAGGTCTTGGGGCAGGGGGGAGTAGAGAGTGTCTGTCAACAGGACGAACTGGAACTGCACCTGTGGACGACACCAGGCATAAAACATGAGGGACTGCTGGGTAATATCCTCCTGCATCGTATCTGCAGTATAAAATGAGGATTTCACTATTCTTCAAATACCATTTCAACAGCAGACACAGACTGCAAAAACTTTACTTTATGTCATTAAACATGCAAAATCAATTCCTAAACCTCATGTCAACACAACAAACAAGAGGACTGATATGGTAATATATTGTCTTCATTAAACAATAACATTTCTACAAGTAACACAGATTAAAGTCAGGTACTACTACAATTGCACAACATCAGAAGGATTTTGTAGCTGCAATATTCATTATAAAAAGGTAAGAGTTCAATCTTCTGCTTATTGAAATCAAAAACTGAAGTTAGACATGAAGCAGGAAAGTTTCATTTTGGCTAGAATAAATGCTTCGTCATTATGCACCTTTTATTAAATGGATGTGCGACACAGAGCTAGCATTCAACACGCAGCACTGTGTATTACAAAGTGATGACTCACTGGGTTAAATCAATGTCGTGAGTCCAGAATGGCCGCTGACAGATACTTAATAACCTGAAGTCTGGACTGAAGAGGAAACTCTTCACCAGCATCACATTAAAATGATGCCACTCTGACAAAGCATGATAATTATACATATTATTCTCAACTAGTGCAACAAGGGTACTGTGATATTAGAGAGGGATAAAACCAAGGCAACAACAAAAGGACAGATGTGAGTCAACCTTTTAAAAGGCTTTAACAACAAAGGTACTGTATATGGATGTAGCTTTACAAAAATCTATCTTGTTTACCTAAAACAAAAAAAAAACTGAAATAACGACAGGTAACACATGTCGTATCATATCTCACCGTGCTGAATAAGGACATAATGCTTAACAGTGACAAACATCCCACCTTTTTCTTCAGCTCCACACTGATGGCGTTGGCCTCTTTGAGGAAGATGGCGTTGCCCCAGAGCAGATCCCTGAGAGAGGTGAACTGGTAGAAACGCCACTTCCTGAAAGCCCACAGAGCCAACTCTGTCTCACGTGGCGTCCACGGCACTGAAGAGGCAAGACAACATGATATGTGAGTACAATTTTTGACCAAATAAAAGCCTAATTCAGAGATGATTGTTGCGTCGAGTCAGTTAAAAAGTGACAGCATCACCTTCCTCTTCGGGCTCCTCTTCTTCCTCAGGAGACTCCAGGTACCGAGAGTTCACTTGTTTCTGAAGAGCCGCCAGTTTACTCTCATAGTCCTGAAAGAAAACCGAATGAGCTGCGTCTGTATGCGATAAATACACATTTGAACTGGTATTTTTTTTATCAGGTACCTTCATGTACTCACCAGCCTCTGCTGTTCTAGCAGGTTACTGGCTTCTTCTCTTTCTTTGCGGTATTGATCTTCGAGCTCCTGAAGCCTGAAAGTGATTCAAGACTATATGTCAAAAAAGTGATAGTTAAATGTACAGTAAATACACAATAATGTGTTCTCCACACACACACCTCTGCTCCATCTCCTGCTTCATATCGATGCCTTGTTTCTCCAGCAGCTCTCTCTGAGCGAAGGCCCAGTCGACGGGCTCCACCGGCGTCTCGGCGCACGGCGTCCTCTCTCGCTCCAGACGAGCCTGCTCCGGGTCAGTGAAGCGGAACACGTGGCTCTTTCCCATGATGATGCGGTTCCCTGAAAAAGTACACAAGAAAATATTAGTTCAAATGCTTTGGCATAAAAAATTACATTAACTCTTCAAAAAACTGGCCTCCCGTTGCCGGCTGCGGGGGATAGTCCTCTGTGTTTCGCGTCATCATGTTGTACGTTCATGATGACGTCATTACGTTACATGCAGAAGGGAACGAAGCTATCAAACTGCCTTTGCAATCTTATAGATTGTTAAAAAATATTTTGTTCATGTTTCTACATTCAGAAATATTTTTGGATCAATATGTTGTGTGTGTATTTAATTACATTGTATGAAAAATGACATCACAATAAGCAAAATTACCAATATAGGCCCTGTCGGACCATTTCCATTGCAGAGTTCAAAGGGTTAATTACAGATTAGATCTGTGTTATGATATTGAAGTTTTTTGGTAGCCATCCTGATTTCAAAACACTTGTTTCCACATTGGCATTAATAACGTGACACAGACTTAACTCTTACTCTCTTGACACAGCTGCTTCTGTTTTTTTAACAAAATAATATGACGCTTCTGACGTACCAGATCGTAGAACGGTGGGAGAGCTCACTCTCTTCCCGTTGACGTACGTCTCTGAGCCCTCGCATGGCTCCAGGATGACGCATCCTGTTCAAGAGAAGATTATATCACTATTACAGTCTTTGACACACATACAACATGTCTGTCTTCACTTTCAATATGTCTTTATATGTTACAACATTTATTTAACATTGTAATTATTAAGCGAGACCTTCTCCTTGAGGACCCGTGGTGCTGCTGAAGGTGCAGTGTTCATCTCTGATAAAATGTCCGCTGAGGACAATGTCCTGGCGAGTCTTGGCATCTTCACGGCCAACCCTGAGAGAAGATAAGGTAAACCAATGAGACAAATTCAGCAAAGTATCTGGAATAAATCTCAAAATTGAAAATAGAATTACTTGGTGATGCCGTCTTTGATGTAATACAGCAGACACTCTGACATCAGCGGGTCTTCATTCAGGTTCACCAGATGAGGCGTCTAAAGGGAAATAGTGAGAAGTATGTTTCAGTGTTTGCGTGAGTTTAGACGGATGTTTTAAATATATCAAACTGTTGTGCCACAGTGACGAGCATCGTACCTTTTTTGGAGAGAAGACGCCCACAGTGCCTCCATCTTCTCTCATGGCAACACCCATCTCAGCCAGCAGGGCCTCTCTACAGGAAGCAATCAAGTTTCTTTATTTATCAGATGCACAACAATTACAACAAATCTTTGATTCTTGGATCTCAGGTTCCTTAAAACAATGCTCATTAAATATGTATTTAAAAAAAGAAAAATCACACAAGTAAAAGCAAAATGAGAATCTAAGACATAAAATAGTGCAAGTTGAAATATAGGGCTTAAATATAAACATAATTAGATATAAAATAAGTAATGTAAATTTCAATTTGTGAGATACAGTATTTCAAATTGATAAACTGGATGTAAACAGGAATGTATATGCATAATGAGAGGTAATAAATATATATACACAGAGGTGTAAACAGTTTGTAATTTCACACATGCTGCTAGCATAGCAAGAAATATGGTGTAGTCCTACTTTCAAAGTAATCTGGCTATCCAACAATGTAATATCTCCTTTAAGTCGTTATATCCATATTCAGCTAAAGAGTCAAACCATCAAAAATAATCCATTATCACCAGGAATATCTAGATCTAATATCAGACTCAACCAGAACTTACTGACTGGGTTACGTTGATGGCAGATAAAGCTTCTTTTGAATTGACGATAGCTTGGTATAATGATAACAAAAGAACATTTTAGCAGGTCTGGGATCGTTTTTAAAATTATATAAAAGATGGAAATAGGTGCCTATAACATGTAAGGGGAGGAAGACAATTATTTTATTCAACATCCTTCATAGTTTGAAATGATGATGTGCTTTGTAATGTTATGTTTATGTGCTGAAATATATATATTTTGGGGTTTTATGCATCTTTATTTAACATGGTTGTATTGTTTGTATTGAAGTGTTTGTTTATTTGTGTGTGTTGTTTTTCTTCATATGAAGTTTGACTTATCCAAAATGTAAATAAAAACTTAAATGACTTTGTTTTAAAGTGGTAATCTTGAGGATTTTCATTAAAATAAATGTCTTTTAAGTCACTATCTATCGACAAATGAGGTAACACAATGGTGATTGAGCCTATGGCCCACTAATGAAGGTATTGCAATATTTATACTGTATATTTGCAGTATTATTATGAACTGTAACAGTGACCCTGAACAGTTTTTCTCCATCGTATACACACAAAAAATGGAACTATGCACACAAATCTGAAAACTTGAAGCTCGTGTTCATGGAAATATAATGTTTCTATTCTATTTCTATGCTTATGTATCAAGAACGAGACTTCAGACTACTAAACTCTGAGCACAATTCCGTTTTAACCCAAATAGAAAATCTAAATCAACCAGGACTGAAATCTTAAGGAATGCCACTTTCATTTAGATTAAATATACTGTAAATCCCTCGGTGTAGAATAATCTGATTGAATGCTATGAATCATGCATGAATATGTTTGACGAACCTCTCCATACGGATGGCCTCGGTACGTCGCAGCTTCTCTTCCCATGTCTCGTTGAGCTCTGCGATGATTTTCTCGGTTTCCTGTTGGCCAAATTAAGACAGATATCTAAAATTATACAAATTGGAATTATTCCCTTTGCTCAATCTTGGATTTATCAAGAGGTTTTCCCACCATTTTTCTTTGTCTCTTCTTTGATTTTCTCATTCCCACTCACCTTATTTCTGTCCATAAGCCCATATCTAACCTCCCATTCTCTAACCCTGCATCATCTTTCCTACCTTGAGCCTCTCGATGGCCTCTTCGCTGGCCGGGCTGAAGATGCGGTCGTGGAGATTGGCGATGGAGCCGGCGCGGCTGGACAGGGCCGAGAGCGAGGGGGAGGGACTCATTCCTGTCATAACAGTGGACACTGCGGAGAGATCACCCCTTTGATTGACAGCCTGGCGATTATTCACAAAGTTCTTGTAATCGCACAGGTCTGCCAGAGAGAGAGGCGTTGCATGGAAGTGAGCAAGGAAGGAAGGAAGGAAGGTAGGAAGGAAGGACAGAAGGACGAAAGGACGGAGCAGACGCCGGGTAATTAAGGAGAGACATCGGGGATTGAGAGGAACACGCAAGAGAAACAGATAAAAAGGGGAACAACGGGGAGGAATACAAAAAAAAAAGAAGAGAAAGCTCAAATAATGGATCAAAGAAGCAGAGGTCATTTGCTTACCAAAGCCATCGCAGACAGAGAGAAAAGAGCAACTCACACTGATGGAGCACAAAATGCCAAATAGACTGACAGTTAGAGAGGTTTGTGTTTTTTTTTTCTCTGACATTGAAATACACGGAGACGCACTCGACAAGCTCGCAAGCATGACAATGTTATGAGAAACAAAACCAAAAATATATACATCACTACAATGCATCAAGACCAAATACAGCCTGAGTTGTTTCTTGTGTTTTGCATGTCCTCGTGTTTTCAAAGTGTTTGGCACAGCGTTTGGTAGCACAGCTCCCAGAGATGCAGGTCTCTAAGCACCTGACTCATACTTCAATTAGCTCCACACACAGAGAGCCACGATGCAAAGAAAGGAGTTCCTCAGCAAGCTAAAATGGCGTCCTCCCAGTCAGTCCTTTCTTTCCATGATCACTAGTCTCGTAAAACCAAATGCTTCGAGTCTGTCTGCATTTCTTTTTTTGGCAGAAACAATTCAGATTCTTAATCAACGGTTTCAGGATCTCGGAGCAAAGCTTCTCAGTGAGATAGAAAATCCCAGACAATTTAAAAATTGTGTTAGAAGGATGAACGTATTAAGAGGCTGGCCAGATTAAAAGAGAGAATAAAAATCACATATTACCATGGAAACCAGAACTAATGGAAAGAAAAAAGGAGGCCATTTCGGAGAATTCCTGAGAAAAGACTAAGAGTATTTTTGTGTCGCTCTAAATAATCATGTGGGGTTTGAATTTATTTCACTTAATTTAAGTCATGTTTGACTTCATATAGAGTCTCTTGGGATTGTTAGTTAGGTCTCTGGTGTGGTGAAGGAGGAAGGATTCATTTTTAGTAGTTGCAAAGCGCAGGCTTGCTCGACTTATACACACATTTCAAACCAGCGATGACGGGGCCGGTGCAGCGATACGCTGATAGGACAGAGGAGAGAAGAGAATGAGTGTGAGAGACACCCTCACTCCAAGTTAAACTGTCATCCTCCGTCTTACATGTACAGTCAGGGTCTAAATTCAGGTTGGTCTGTGTGTATGTGTGCCTATATAAGTGCATTTTTCTGTGAGTGAGCGTTGTGTTTCTCTGTGCGACACTCACTCTCTATGATGTCTCCCAGGCCCTGTGCGAACAGCAGGTCTCTGAGGCGAGCCACCTCCTCTTTCAGCTCACGCACCAGACGGTTGTTGGGGTCCTCGTTGATCACAGCGTTACAGCGGATCTGTTTAGCACGGTCGGCGTACCTGGAGGAACGGAGGTCATTGAGGTCAAGAAGCCAACACAATGCACATTTGACTACTGAGGGTGGCGCTGTCCTAATAAGAGTAGCTGGCCCTGTGCTGGATACGCAATTATAGATCCCACGTGCGTACCTACAGGCTATGTGACAACTGTCAAGCACAGGCTACTGTTCATGCTGGAGCCGCGGGTGGAAAATGTCTGTCAAAAAGAAGTAGAGTGGACACAAAGTTTTGGGTTTTCCAACAAAAATTGACCAGTTCCTATTTCTTCAAAAGGTAAATGGGAAACCAGTGTGCTTGAGGTGTTCACAGCATCATTCAGTGCTCAAGGAATATAATATTCGGCGCCACTATCAGACTTATCATGGCGAAAAATACAAGAACTTGCAAGAACAACTGGGAACAGAGAAGATAAAAATGAATTGTTGTCAGGTTTTAGGAAACAGCAGTCTGTTTTTAGATCAGAGATCTCAGGCTGTTCATCACCTGTTTTGTAAATGAATTGTTCATTAGTTGTGAACGTTTTCAGAATGTACTTGTACTTCTTTACACTAAAAGAAAGTTTATTATGCAATGGTTTTACTGGTCTGACCCACTTGAGATCAAACTGGGCTGTATGTGGCCTATGTGCTAAAATGAGTTTGACACACCTGCTATAAAGCATGATTCCTCAGGCTCTCAATACTGAATTACAATGACCAACTAATGACAATATGAGCCTAACATGAGAAGGATGCTACTGTAAGTACCACAGCTAAGGAAGAAATAATGCATTTGTTAAGACGCTACAGAAACATTGCAAGTGCAAAAAAGGTCAGCAGGCATTTGTAAGGGTCCATAAATAATGCAACACTACTGAGCTAATCAATAATATGCAAATGTATGCAGCAAAACGCTCCAAAATCTAATCAGTACATCTCCTCTGCAGGTTGAACATGTAGCATAAGTGTGACATTATCTTCAAAATGTTATTTCTAGGTGAAAACATCTCAGTTAATGATCTTTACAAAAGGAAGTTATTGACATGTTTCTCACCGGAGGGTACTGAGGGTCTCATCATAGTTAATATCAGCAGGGCTGAGGGCAGCCACCATGGCGGTACGAGAATTTCCTCCTAAAAGACAGAAAGAGACGATGTATAAACTGACACAGAAAATGTTTGTTTTTTGGTAAAAGCTACGGTTCATTTGGAAGGGTTCATCTCTAATGTTAAGGGATTTCCTGGTTAAATAAAGATTAAATAAAAATAATTAAATTATTATAATGTGTGCATACCCAAGTTCTCCCTCAGCAGCCAAGTCAGAACTGAGTCTCTGTAGGGAATGAAACACTCCACCTTCTTCTTTTTCTTGTTCTGTACACAAAATAAACACAATTTATTCTCTAATCACATCGGGAACATTTTTTTTTTTTATATTGTATTTAGTTTGCCATTTCATACAGTATGTGTTAGTACTACTGACCTTGTTTGGTACTGAGTCTTGCTGTTTTGAAAAGAGAAATGCCAGCATTTGTTATTTGGACAACATAAAATAATAATTTGTATCAGCACATTTTTGATGACAAGTGTTGAAAAACATACCTGTTCAGCCAGAGCAGAAATAACCTTCCCCAGTGTGGTCAGAGATTTGTTGATGTTTGCTCCTTCCTGCAAATAAAAGCCAGTGTCATTACGCATTTTTCCATCTATTTATATATTTTAAAATATGGATTACTGCATTCAAACAGTCCTCCTCTCACCTTCAGTCTGGTTCCTTTAGCTCCGGTGGAGTCGGCTCTCTCGCTGCCAGCCAGGTCCACCAGGCTGATTTTGCTGACCTGTGATGATACAAGAGATTTTCAAAATAAGATGCTCTGTATAAAAAACATCCACCTCAGCTAACATATATCACCTGAAACGGCACTAGGAGAACTGGCAGTAAAGTGTGGTTATCAATCAATACAACAACACAATGATCAGATAACTACACCACAGATAGCCACCACTCAGGTCATTACAGGTCATAAAATCATTTCTGCCTTGTTGCATCTCTTCTACGGCTGCTGTGGTGAAACAAAACAAATAAAATGATTCCTCTTATTGATTTGTTTGTCTGAGAATCACAGAAACATCATGTCTTTCAGTCATACAAGGTGATTTCTAAGGCTGAGCTTGTTGTCAGGACCTTTTCCGATGTGTTCTCCGATTCCATGTCGTGCTTCTTCTGTGTGAAGATGATGTTGAAGACGGCGTGGGAGCGGCTGCTGGTCTCGTTCATGTTGGTAGCAGCCACAGTCCTGAAAAAAGAAAAAAAACACTGTGTTTGGTGCACATTACTGACTCATACATTATCTTCTCCATCCATCATTACACACAGTAATCTGAGGAGTCTGTCCTTATCATTCCCGCTCTGTTACCTGGCCTTGTTTCCAGAGTCCATCAGGTCCTGGATGTCATTGTATGAAGTGACGGCTAGTTTGGACAGATCTTCAACGTAAGGTCCCATCAGAGGGTGCTCTCTGACACGCAGGTTTCCTTTGTTCTTGGGATTCAGCAGGTCACGCACACGCTCACAGTAGATTTCCATGTAACTCACCTGGAGGAGGCACAGAGACGAGGTATTAATCGGTTATCATTACTGCGTGGTAGCTGCTGGGACAATAAAAGATTACAAATCTGGTGAATTCACTTCAGACCACAGGTGGGACCAAGTCATTGTTTTGCAAGTCTAAATGTCCTAAACAAGTAAAATGCGCTCTTCACCAGATGTAATGCCATTTTAACAACAGATAACTGCCGCCAACTGGTGCTCAGTGGCATAACGTTAGTTCTTCATGGTTTCTTTCCTGCAACTTCATTCTGTTGAGTTGGTTCAAACAAAGTGGATCTGGGGAATTAAGTGTAAGATAATCAAATGCAAGTCCCAATAATATTCACCAAAAATAAATAGTCCAGAGTTCAACAAAAAAAAAAAAAAAAAATTGGGGGGGATTCAGCAATAAACAACAAAAGATAGAAATTCAGTTTGATCAGTTCAGTTTTGCCCCTACGAGTAAATCCTCTTCCCAAACAAATCAATAAAGGATCTCTCAAAGATAAGAGTGAATAAACCCAACATCTCCGACACTGTGGGAGTTACCTCCGGTACCGGACAGTTGAGCATCTTCGTGCACACACTTTTTAAATAACACATTTTTAAATCTTTGGGTTTGGGGAAAAGTATCAAGTATTTTCAAATCAAAAGGCTCAAGTCCAAGTGAAGTCATGAGTCATTGGTGTTAAAGTCTAAGTTGAGTTTAAAGTCTTTTGTATTTTGTCAAATTGAGTCTAAAGTCATCAAATTTGTCAAAGTCATTTGACTCGAGTCCACACCTCTGGTTCAGACTATCTGATACAATAATATAATTACCAGCTGCCCCTCTGCAATGTTTGTCATGTTTCCTTTAATTTATCTGAAAATCTCAAATGTATGCCACAGAAAATCAGACCCTAATAAGTTAAGTAGAAGTTTCGGGGGATAAATAGAAAGTTTAACGTCACTCACCTCCACAGAGTACCCCATTCTGTTGTCGTTATTGCTGCCATGGATCTTGGTGAAAAGGTCCTCACACAGCTAAAAAAAACAAAGAGTCATTGTTGTGGTCAAAGTTGCATTTGATTAAAGAGCATTGTATTTTGTGTTTAATTATTGGTCAGAAGTGTATCGTGTATTACCAGAGGTATAATTCCTTGCTGGTCCTGCTCTTGTCGTCCCATCATGGTGTAGCTTTTGCCCGCTCCTGTCTGGCCGTATGCAAATATGCACACGTTGTAGCCTTCAAAGGCGTGAAGCAGCATCTCCTCTCCGATGTCCTTGTACACCTGCACCTGGGACGCATAGTTGATGTCCTCAGGCTGCAGACAGAGAGAGGGAACGCAGCGGGAATGCAGAGGAAATGATGAGAGAGACGCCAAGTTATCATCTCCCACAGCCAGTAAGTTAAATACCAACATTAACAACATATTTTAATAAATTATTAGTGACTTGTTCTAGGGCAAATCATTCATTTTCTTATTTGACTAGTAGTACTTTACTGTACCTGTATTTTAAACTAAGTGATGCAGTGAAACTCACCGTGGTGTGTGACCAGTAAGAATAGTCAAAGTTGAAACTCTTGTTTTCCTTCGGCTGTTTGGGGTTCAGGATCGCTAAAATAGAGCAAAATAAAAACTGAATCAGAAACGGAGTCACTCTAATTACCTGCATAAGGTTTAATTTCAGTTGATTCACTGTCAGTTTTACAGCTGCAGGATGCATACGTGAAAACATTTGAATTCATACCTATTGTGAATCTACATCTTTCACATTCTCTCTCACCATTTTGTCTCATTGGACCTTCGCAGAGCCTTTATCATCTCCTCACACACATATTCAATTTAATTTGACAAACAGTTTTTGTATTTTTCCATCATGATCACTTCGATCCAGTTGTGTCTTGTCAACTTGATTATTGAAAGTTTTGATGCATTGTTAGAAAAAGAAGAGCAGTTTTCCGAAAAGGGGACACAAAAACTAAAACTGTGTTTCCGTTTGCAAAAACAGCAAACGCTCCAAAAGGTGTAGTGTGCTCAAAACTCTTAATACAATAAAAAAATCACATTGTGGTGTCTAAAAAGGGAAAAAAAACGTAACTTTGTCTCTTCATTTAGGACAAGATTGAGAATATTGTGAGCAGAAGACTCTAGTGTTGTCAAAAATATCTAAGTATCGATACATATCAATATTGAATATTGAAACGGTTTCAACCAGGTGCGCTTTCCATTCTCTCTTCTCTCCGACAGCGAGTTCACACCGCTATTTATCTTTAAATAAAAACCTACAAAATGTTGCCGTCATTTTTCCCCGAGGTATCAAAAATGGTATAGAATATCAATATTTTTCAAGGTATTGTATCGAAGTTAGAAATTACAGTATCGTGACAATGCTATTTTGAAATCTGCAGTCAGTGTCGTTCCGTGTTTTCTATGTGATAGATGAGAAGTGAAAGAACTTTGTGCAAAGAACCATAAATCATTAAGAGTCAAGTGACGTTGTGATCAATGCACAGTTGGCAGAAAAGAATCAAATCAATGGAGAGAGACTGTATTTCTCTTTTATGTGCTTATTTCTAGACGAAATATTTGAACGTGAACTACCAAAACATGTAAATAGAGGGAGCAGCCTGGCTGATTTGTGGTTAAGATTCATACAGTATAAAAATCTGTCTATACTTTGATCTCAACGTCCCTGATTCAATTTCAAACTGGGATGTTTGTTGCATGTTGTTCCCTGTCACCTCTTTACCTTCCACCTCCAAATAACAGCAAAATATGCTTCCCATCTTCTACATTATGATTTAGAATTCTTAGTATCAGCATATAATGTGTCACAACCTCATCATCAGAGAGCCTTTGAAACACTTTGAAATAATTTCACCTCTAACTAAGGAGAGAGACAGGGAGGACTTACTATGTTACAGTAAGTATCAAAAGCAGCTGTTTAAAATGTACCACTCATCCTGTTTAAAGACGGGGGAGGGGTGATCGCGCACGTAGAATATGAAACAAGAACTGAGCAGGAGCAGATACTCTTTCGGCTGTAAAGTGAATCCACTGCGTCGCCCCCTGTGGACGAGTTCAACATAGCAGCACATCGTGCTGAAAGGTGCACTCAGCCAGAAACAACAGTGTGACCATCCATACATCCATCCATCCATTCAGGCTAGTTATATCCACTCATCCTTTAGAGTGTGACCATAATAAATAGAAGAGGACAACTGAAGTTAATGAGTTGAAATAATGCAGATTTGAATCTTTGGCTCTAATGAGGTCATTAAAAACACCGACAGGCACAACAGGCTGACATATTCTTTCACACACACACACACACTCTTGCATCAGCTGACCCCTCGTCTGGGCTCAACCAGAACAAGGAGGTCTTTTTGGTCCCTGCAGCTCGTATGATGAGAGAGGAGAGCTGCGACGGTCGCTGCATCCTACACACACACTGACAGGCTTCAGGCCTGACTGAAGCTTTTGTTTCCTTCTCTGGACTGCTACGATGCTGCATGCCTCCCTGCCCACCCTCTTGTTGCTGCAGGGCAAAGCTGCCAACCAGACAAATAACTGAGGTGAACTGATCCACTTGGCTCAATGTAGGTCGCAGGAATAACACGAAAAGGGCAGCAGGACGTCGCTGCATTTCTGGGTGTTGCGCCCTAAAGCCATGACTTTAAAAGATGCATGACCTTAAAACTGCTATTTCAGATTGTCTCAGTTATTTATATGAACATGTTGTGATTCAGGTTAGCAGACTGGAAAATGACCTTACCAAGGGCCTCTCAAGGATTTTTCAATACTAAAAATCTGTTTGAGATCTATATAAGATCTTTTCACTGATATTATCAGCCAACCACTTCATGTTCTGTCTCCTGAGTTCTCATTGATGCCTTCAGGCCGCCGTTATCAGGCACCTGTGAGGAGGAACTAACCGTTACTCCAACTCTTTTACTCCTTCTGCTATATGGTTATTAAACTCAGACAGTAGTCATTTCATGTGAGATTTTTATCATTTATTATATTTATTATGTATTTGTTTTCTCTTTATCTATTTTATTGCTATTTATTATATTTTATTAATTTATCTGCTGTCCCTTACCGACCTCTGTTTGTCAGTTTTACTGATCTGTGATTGACATAACATTTTGGATGTTTGTCTGGATGTTGTCTGTGTGTGTTTATGGGGTAAGCTGTGAATTGAATTACCCTTCTTGGGATCAATAAAGTTGTCTGAATCTGAATCTGATTTGAGAATTGACAACCGAAGGATGTAGCCTGTTTACAATGCATAAAGGGTAAAGGAAACTAACTGTGCATGTTTTCTTCTCTCTATCATTGACATAGAGTATTCATTGTTTCAGTCAATTACTAATCCTTTATTGGATGTAAAGACAAAGAATTGACTATGATATTTTTGAAAAAAGGAAGGAACACATCACTGCAGTATTTTATAAATTACAAACAGTATGTAATATATCATACTTCTTGATGCATTTATCTAAATGTATCAATACAACGTTTCTTTTACGCCCTTATGTGTTTGTAGAGTTTTTTTGTAGCATCCTTCAAAATATTATTATTGGTATATGTTCTTGTTTGCAGAAAAAATAAAAGTTGTGTTGCCTTCACACCACTAATCGTTGAGACAATGATGTTTTTAAAGATCCCCTTCAGACATGTTTTAAAAAATATTTTTAGAAAAAAGTCAAAACTGAAGGATTATTTATGTCTGATAGAGATTTACAAAGTTCAATTATCTGGTTAGAAATTCTGAAAATTACATAAACTTCTTCTTCGTCATTGACAAATCTTTGAATATGCAAATATTTTACATTTTAAAGTTTCACTGCTGGACACAAACATGTCTCCTTCTTCACTATAGGGTCCATCAGTGTAACGGAGGATTCAAGTTTCCACATCAAACTTCTGTAAATTGCGTATTGAAACACGATTGACTTGCAAACTTGCTGTGATGTCACAAAATTCAGCTCGTATGTACATCTTTACATTCAGTTAATCAATTCGTCGATTCACAGAGAATTAAACAGCAACTATTTTGATGATCAATAAATCGTTTCAGTCTTTTTTCAAGCAAAAATACCAAATATTTGCTGTTTCCAGCTTCTTAAATGTGTGGCTTTGCTGCTTTCCTTGTTGTATATAACAGTAAGTTGAATATCTTTGTGTTTTGCACCGTTGGTCAGACATGCAGTCTGAAGATGTCAACTTGGGCTCTGGGAAATTATATCTATATTTCCACTATTTTCTAGCATTTTAAAGACCAAATGATGAATCGACAAATTGATAAAATAATCAGCAGATGAAATTGATAATGTAAAGTAATGGTTAGCTGCAGCCCGACACGTGTTGAACTCAGATTTAAGGTGAGCACAGAGAAACTTCCCCTCTCCAGCAGATGAATGTGAAAACAACCTTCTAGTGTTTCAAACTCTGCACGTATACGTCATTCTGCAGCTCAAACATCCAGGTGAAGTAACAATCAGCAAAACACATTCAGATCCAACAGTGGCTTTAACCGAAATAGGATGAACATAAAAAGATTGACTTACAGAGGAAAGTTACTGAACTTATTTCGCTCCCATAACTATGTGCTTTGGTCATAATGTGCAGCGCCAGAACCAGATGAATGAATGAAAACATTTAAATCCACATCCATCAGATTTAATGCAACTTTTAACAGATGAAAATACAAAAAAAACTGAAATACACTGAAAAAAAATGACTTGAATTTCTACTCACTTGTGGTGTTTCCTGTCATCTGAATGATGCACTTGCTGTCCTTCCCCGTCTCCCTGGAGTTGAAGGGTCGGACCCTCACCGCCACCTTCACTGAAGCCGCAGCCATGTCGCAGGAGGGCGTGTGAGTGAGCAGGAGAGCTGAAGATCTGTGTGGCTACACAGACACACACACCTGGCACCTGCACAGTATAGACGATGAGACGGATTTTAATACCAATGTAGGATACAGTCCAAACTGTCAGATGGAAACAAGGTTTTTTGTTTTGCAACATTTCATTAGGCCTTTATCCCAAAGATAAATACATACAAATACAGAATTGAAATGACAATTCATGGTCTGGTGTTGTTATTATAATGAAATATTCAGGACAGGGCCTTGTTAACTAAACCAAACAGCTCAGACTGTGACACATTCTCCATTTTCAGGCCCTGAGTCAGTCAGTTTGGCTTCTGTTAGAGACACACAGCAAACTAAAACACTGCTGACTAAATGGCTGGAACATTATTTGGCAGGAAGACCATCAGCAACCCTGCTATTCTACGGTAAAATGGCTGCTTATTCTTCGGGCATCATCCCCATGGCCTCCTCATCCATCACAGGCTGAAGGCCTTGTGATGAAACTGTATATCTCCTCACTGAAATCAAATAACACACATTCCCAAATGTCTAGAATTAACTGTGTGGTGTTTTTCACAGCATCTTTACAATAATCAATTACTACTGTTGTTTTTCCTTAATGATGTTTTTATTTTACATGTTTTCTCTGTTAATAAGCAGATCATTTTAATTCTAGGCAGCATCCATCTTCTGCCTCAATCGATGAAAAACACAATTCCTCCTAAACATATTTACAAACATTATGAATGTACAAGATGAATGCGAGGATGACACATTCTCAGAGCTGTTTGAGAGGAAAGATTTATATATAAGCATGTAAATATTGTCTCCTCCATCTTGCTTTGCCTGCCGCACCTCAAAGACATGCAGAGGCCTCGTAAACAGACACCAAATCATCTCCAAACGCTGCGTCAGAGAGCAGCTCAGCACACATTATCACAGCTAAAAATGACATTTACAGCTTTTATCAGCTCGTTTATCTCATTATAACATTTTTTTTTTTGCAAGGTGGATTTTTTTTTTTTTAAAAGACAATTGTTGACACCCTGACGCAGCGTCCTTATTTACCAAAAGGCCTCGACATCACCGACACATACTGTCCTCACCGAGGCGTGACACCCATCAGCACCGAAAAACATCTCAGAGGAGACTCGTCTTACCTCAGCAACTCAGACTCGTCGAGCGCAGAGAGGATGAATCCTCTGTCCATCCAAAACAAAACAGCAGCCGGATTCCTCCGCAGCTGACTCCTTCTTCAGTCTCCTCAGCAGCCTGTGATTCTCGTCTTTCGGTTCAGCCTACAGCATCCCTTTCCTTGGCGCATCCATACATGGAGAATCCGCCGGAGGATGATGGAGAGGAGAGTTCAGCTTCAGCAGCAGCAGCAGTAGCAGCTGGGTGGGCTGGAGAGTGAACGCAGCGGTGCGTCAATTAGAAACTACAGGAGGAGGAGGAGGAGGAGGAAGAGGATGAGGAGGAGGAGCGAGATGGATAAACAGGAGGATGGGTGCGGGGTGCTCCAGTCTGTCCTCGTCTGTCTGGCTGAAACGAGAGGGGAAAATGGCGGTGCTGCTGTGCCACCATGGATGCTGGGAGGAGGCGGTGATGACATCAGCATCAGCATCATCATCAGCAGCAGCAGCATCATGGCAGCCATGAGGAGGAGCGATGCAGCACAGACACACAGCAGAGGGAGAGGCCCAGACATGGACCATGATGAGCCTATAAGAGGGACAAATATGGAGGAAATATAGGAGACTAGAAGGATAACAACAACTCTAAGGCTGAGCTTCACTGTATAGAGCTGCAATGATTAATTAGTTATATATATATATATATATATATATATATATATAAATAAATATAAATACATACATATATATATATATATATACATATATATATATATATATATGTATTTATATTTATTTATATATATATATAAATACATATATATATATTTATATATATATATATATATATATATAAATAAATATAAATACATATATACTGTATATATATATATATAAATATATACAGTATATATATAAATATATACTGTATATATATATATATATATATATATATAAATATATACTGTATATATATATATATATATATATATATATATATAATATATTAGTTACATATACTATTTTGATACTCGATTAATCTATTTGGGTAATTTTTAAGGAAAAATAGTCCAAATTCTCTGATTCCAGCTTCTTAAATGTTAATATTTTCTGTTTTTTTTTTTACTCCTCTATGACTCCTCTAAACTGAATATCTTTGAGTTGTGGAACAACAAAACAAGACATTTGAAGATGTCATCTTGCGGGCTTTGGGAAACACTGATCAACATTTTTCCACAACTAATTGATTAATCGAGAAAGTATTCGACAGATTAATCGACATTTAAATAATCCTTAGTTTCAGTTAGTTTTTAAATAGCAAAACAATCTCAACTTAAGGTCCATTTTACTCGCGTGTTCTGGAGATTTCAAAAATATCACATCTGCTCAGTAGTCATAGAACTCCAGATGTTCAAACTTTCCATTATTCTGAGCACTTTAAGGACTTCTTCTCATCCATGTTTGTTTCAAAGCTGAATTACCAACTGTCCCCCCGGGGGGCCCCAAAGGCTCCAGGTTCACTGTGTGTCAATTGGTTTCTGGTCATTTGAGTAAGTGCAAATTTTTTAAGGAATTCACACCATTATAAAGCACAATTGTCAACTAGGGTTCTGCATTATTAGCTACTTTTGTGGCAACATACAGAATCATTGTGTCTAAATCTTTTATTATTTTAGGTAAGGTTATCTTTATTGTCCCACTAGGGGACATTTGTTTTGCAGCCAGAGTTCACATAAAAACAAAAACTAAAGACAACATCAACGACACATCAACACAATAAAACCCAGAGCTAGAGCAAAGAAATTGAAAATTCATACCCAGTACATGTATACAATCATGCAAATATGCAAGGGTGCAAGGCAAGTGCAAAAAGTAGCCACACTGCTATTAGTATGTCAGCATATAGCACTCTTAGTTAATCTTCGTTCAGCGATGATTGCACAGCACTTAATGTAGACAGCAGGGTACAACATTACACAGAGGGGGCGGGGGCAACGGCACATTTTTAACCCCAGCGTCCTTTAATGGGCTCATCTGACCAAAAATTGAGCTCAACAAGTGAAGAAGCTATGTTGCTTGTGGTGGTGTTGGTTCATAAAACATCTGATGTGGTGCACATTTAAACACAGGATCCAGGGAGCCGTTCCAACAATTTATTAAAGTCAAGGTGTGAAGTTGGATGGCAGTTGGTGGATGATTTTTTCTATTAAGAAAAGACATTAACAGATGATATTATAAATCTCATAAATATAATACAGATTACAATTAATAAGTCAATTCATTTTAACTTACATCTTTATGCATCCACAATCTGGAATTTGCCTTTTCTCCTTCACATATTAAACTCAGGTATCTAACATAACACAAAACAATCTGTTAACTTTCAAACAATATATATCTCATTTCAACCAAATAAATTATAAAGGCACAAAAGCCACATTAAACTCACATCACTCTCTCTTTGTTCTGCCTGGAATTGTTTGGAGGGAAAAGGGAGGGTTCAGGCCTGGAGGGCAGACTCATATAACCTACGGGGGAGTGGTTTAGTCAAGTGTGCATTCTATACCATGCCTGCAGGTGGGTTAGGGACTTGTGATTTAACAACAAGCGAGTAAGTGGACCTTGAGATTGTTTTGTCAAGAGCGCTATAAGTGTTGAGCCTATAAACACCTATCACTCACATGAATAAATAAAATAATGCTGTAGAAATGTGGAGGTTTACTTGAGAACGGACTATTGGTTAAAGGGGCCTCTCCAAAACTGAAGCAGCAGGAGCTGAGACATCCTGACTTTTAATCTCTAATATGGGTCAAGCTTTAAGATTTAAGAAAGCTCCAGAGCCTCAAAAGACATCATACAACTGTTGTCACAGGCAGAGTATACTCCTCAAGACGAGTAAACTGAAGCTCACACGTAAAATCAGTGGAGTTCACCTTTAACTACTTTTTCCTTTTGACAAGTATCATCATAATCCAGCATGTTAATCCATACAGAAAGTCCATTTCTGAAGCATCTGTAGTGACAACATGTGGAACGTTAACTGATTGGTTAAACAATTACTAATAAAGTAAGACTTTCAGATAAAGTAAACCGATTATATTTGGTGTTTAATAAAAGAAACGAGACTGGATGTCATAGTCTGTTTCTAATTCATCGACTTTCATTCTTAGTTACATTTCAGAAAATCAGGATTTGAATTTTTTTTTCAAAACACACATAACATGTACATAACATCCCATTTTGAAGTTTGAACTGAATGTTTATAGCGTCACTATTGACAGACAGTTTTGTGACGCCCCCTGTGGATGAACTTGTACATGCCTCTCTCTTTCTGTTTGTCCCTCCCCGGCTCCTCCTCCTGCTCTGTTTGGGTAGATTTTGAGTGTTCAGTCCAGTGCAAAGGCCAGTCTGAGGATAACAGTAAGCATCATTTATTTACCACTGGTGTAATTATTTACCCAGCCAGACTCATAGAGGGGCACCTTCTGGTGATCCTGCTGTGACATAACAGATATAAAAAAAAGGACAGAAATATGAGATTCTACTCAATTACTGACAAAAGGCAAATAATAAACATGATCTCTTAAGTCTCTGGAGCAAAACGTGGCTTTTGTTTCCTGGTTACCTTGTAAGGATATTCATAAAATAAAGCAAAATACCCCTTGATCAGGATATATCTTTGTTATTGTAAATGTTTGACCTGAATGGTTGAGAGTTTAAGTGTCATTTTGACTTCATTCAATCTTTAACATCCTTAAAAACATAATTTCAATGATTTCTTCCACTTTCATACTTAATAACTTTTCATATCTACATGATGTTAAACTGAAACATGTTGCGTGGTGTCATTTTGACCATAAAAATTAATATCAAATAATAAAATATTTGCTTATTTGGTGACTGTGACCCAAAGTAATGCTCAAACCAAGCAGAAGTCCTTATTGAGAGTATAACATTGCTTCTGCTTAGGGCTGGGCGATACGGCCAAAATCTCCTCATTTCATTTCATATCTCAATAACAATATATATATATATATATATATATATATATATATATATCATGATATAGCATGTTTTCTGATAAATCAATAAATAGTCTATATGTAATAACCACATGGTAAAGCCTGTTTTTGTAGAATTATTGTAAGGACACAGGAGTTGAACAATAAAGCTGAATGAAGAAAATCCCTCTCACTGTTGTAGGAAAACACTCCTCACAATTTATTTAACCAAGATTTGGGTTCCAAGTGAACCTTCGTACATTAGCTCCACCATTGTTCTGCAGAGAGAACCCGTCCTGAGCTGTATGCACTATTGTATTCTGGGGTAACAGAGCCTAAAGGTTGGAGAAGCCAGTTGGAGTTCAGTTTGTTAATCGCATTGAACTGATTGGTAAAGTGTGATGAATCTTCAAATGATAGGCCTATACCCTGAACATATTTCACACCGGATTGTCTGAGTAATTGCAGTTAGTATGCGCTTATTATTATCAATTTAGACAACGTAATCGTGTATCATGATATCTCAATATATGATTTCATCACGATATGATTCCACTGAAAGACGATGAATTATCATATGTTATTATCACCCAGCTCTACTTCTGCTCATGTTTCCCTGTTATGTTTCGTTTTGAGAATTACAAGCCACAACAACGTGCAAACTTTGGCCTCCCCACTGGGGTTGGACCGCTCTGTACACAATGAATCAAAATACAGACGTAAGTCACCCAAAACTAAATGAGGACACAATATGATCCGATCACTCAGAAGAGGTCAGGGGTTGACAACGTGGTCTGAATACAAGGTGGTTCTGCAGTGTGCATACTCCACACAAATCCTACCAAACCCTGTGGAAAATGTGTTTTCCCACACTTTCCACAGATAAAGATTAATCTCAAATTTGAGATCCACTCTGATGTCCGGTTTGAGCTGCCACCTGTCTCACCTGGATCATAGATACAATCTTCAATTAATAATTAAATGATTTTCTATTCTACCTATGTATCCTGTGTGGGTAAAAACCTTTGAGCCCATTGTGTGGCATTTCATTCTGGATGGAAACAAGAAAAATATTCAATTTGAAAAACAAGAAAACCCAACGAACAGAGCAAAGTCTGATATGAACAAAACACTGAAAACAAGTATGCTGTTTATGGTCACTGGGCAATAAAATTGAGCCATTTTCCGTGTTGTGTATTGATGTGTGTATTGGTGTGTGTGTGTGTGTGTGTGTGCCTGTCCCCCTTCCTCCTCTGAGAGAGCAGATTGGCTCTCTGAGAGGAGACTCCTCTTCACAAACGCAATTCTGCTGTAACTGAAGGCTTATGCAGACAAAATCAACAAGCCACCTGCAAACTGACCTGAACCGGTTCTAAGCTGCACGTCCTCACTTTTCCACAAGAGTTCAAGAGTCAAGTGCTGTGGATCCAGACCACGAATAAGTCACAAAAACAGTCCAATGGATCCAAACTGTAACAAAACAACCGACGTACACTGATGAGTCTTTGGGTTGGCAAGACTTTTTCTTAAATACAAACACTGGCCTGGAAATATTTTAAAGAAAATCTTAGAAAATCTTGCTTATCACAGACATTGGAGTGTGGACACTTTATTGGCTGGAAATAAAATAAATACATTTGTATTGTATATTTCCATAAGAAAAAGGGCCTTGATAACTGTTCTGTAGCTATTTGAGTGTTTTCTTGTTTTTAAAGTTTTTAAAGTTTGAAATGTTAGTGCTATTTGCAGAAAACACAAACCAAAAACCATGCTTGTCACAGACATTTGAAGTGTGGACACTTTATTGGCTATAAATGAAATAAATCACCATGATTTGTATTGTATTTCCATAAGAAAAAGGGCCTTGATAACTGTTCTGTATCTATTTGAGTGTTTTCTTGTTTTGAAAGTTTTGAAAGTTTTGAAATGTTAGTGCTATTTGCAGAAAAAAACACAAATCTACAATATAACAAACACTTTTTTTTTTCCATTAACTTGATTTGCCACTTTGCCTCATTGCCAACTCTGAAGTCAAGGGCAGGCTGTGTGTTGGCTATGAGACCCACACCGCCCCTCTGGCCAACAGGTCAAAGACCTTTTTAGATAGTCACCTGTAACTCACAGTCCGGTTCAGTCTCTCTCCGTCTGTCTGTCTGTCGGTGGTGATCTCCACTCAGGAAGCAGGACTCTGTAGCCGTGATGCAGCGGGCTCTGTTCAGCCGCAGCTCGCTGCTCCTCCAGCAGGCAGCAGCGACCCTCGACGGTCCGCTGGCCGTGAGGGGCGCTCCTCTCTGCCGCTCCATGTCCTCCGTCACCATCCCGCCTCCAGCCTGCATGCTCCGGCCGCTGGAGGTCCCTCTGCGTCACCTGTTCGGACCGGGACCCTCCAACGTGCCTCCACGTATATTAGCAGCACAGGGCAGGCCGATTATAGGTCACCTGCATCCAGAAATGTATGAGGTAAACGCACTGTAAACAATGGCTGTTAATTTACAGCAGGATTTCAACAGTATTAACCTGTTATTGCTCAAAACAGTGCTTTACTGTTAATACAAAAGAAAACATGTTAACCTTTTTAACTGAACTATAATGAAAAACAGCACTTTACTGCTGATCAACTGTCTAAAGTATCATCAGTAACAGTTTCATGCAGTATTTTTTTAATTCTGGGACCTGATCTGCACATGTGAGGCTTGTACATTGTACATGATTGGAAAATCAGTGAATTAGCTTTATTGTTCTTCACTCACATGTTGTTCTGGTTTGCATTCTGTGCTTGTAGCCAGCTATAGACAGACATTTTGGGGAAAGTGTCAACAAGTCTATTATAGCCTTTTTCCTAACAAGTGTCTTTAATTGTATTTAGTGTGACTATTCCTATGTCTGTAACCTGCTAAGTCTATTCATCTAGGCAAAAAAAATGTTTATTAAAATGTATGTAAAAAATAAATAGTGCATTAAAACAAATCAGTACGATAATGTAAAAGAAAGGTGAAAAACAGCTCTCTAATGTATCTTTAAACAGTAAATTAACTGTAAAATACTGTGAAAATAATAAAAAAAAAAAACAAGTTCAAACTGTATTTTTCATTAACAGTACAAAGCTGTACATTTCAGCGACAGTATAATAATGTTAATATTACAGTGACATAAAGGCAACCCTGCTGTTATTTTACTGGGAAACTCTTAACAGTGCGCTTTGTTTGAAAGTCAGAAAGTCTTTAATTATATTATTAAATTCTAAATACTCTCAGGTGGAAAGGGTTTTTTTTACTCAAATACTTAACATGAATACAATTGTTGCATTTTGTGTCGTTTGGCTAATCTCAGTCTAGTAAAACTTGGAATACAAAATTATTACTTTTAGTAGTTTAGTATTGTTATAACTTTGTGGTATATTCGTTTTTGGTAGAGTGGAATTGGTTGAACATTTTTTTCCACCACTGAAATGTCGGTTTTATGAGACAAAATTCAACTTTGTTATGGTATACCAACTATTCATGTTAACAATTCAATGTCGAACTTTTTTTCAGATTTCATTATAAACAGACCAAATTTGGACGGGATCAAGGATCAATAGTTTGTGCGTAATTGCGCATAGGTGACCTATGCGCAATTACGCACAAACTATTGATCCTTGATCCCGTGCAAATATGGTCTGTTGCACACACACACTGCAATCACTGATTGGTGACAATAGCAACCTGATAAATGAGGGTTAAAAGTATGTTTGACATTTTCATTGTGTTTCTTAGATCATGAACGACATCAAGCGAGGCATCCAGTACATCTTCCAGACGGAGAACAACATGACTATAGCGATGAGCGGCTCCGGCCACGCGGCCATGGAGTGCGCGGTGTTCAACACTGTGGAGCGCGGAGAGAGCGTGCTCGTGGCCATCAACGGAATCTGGGGAGAGCGCGTGGCAGAGATTGCAGAGAGAATGGGTTCGTCATTACGCACGGTTTTACATACGGTTTTACGCACGCATCCACTGGGTCTCCAAAGAGGATAAATAACATTTACCAGTGGCGGCCGGAAAAATAGAGTCACACACAAAAAAAACATTACTACTACTACTACTACTACTAATAATAATAATAATAATAATAATAATAATACAAATTATACAAATTGTCAATATTTGTGTGTTTTGAATATGGAATGCACACTGTTAAGAATTTCCCAGTAAAATAACAGTAAAGAAGTGGCAGCAGGGTTGCCTTTATATTACTGTAAAATTAAAGTTATTATACTGTCGCTGAAATTTACAGCTTAGTACTGTTAATGAAAAATACAGTTTGAACTGGTTGTTTTTATTAATTTCACAGTATTTGACAGTTAATTTACTGTTTAAAGATACATTATATAGCTGTTTTTCCACCTTTCTTTTACATTATCTTACTGATTTGTTTTAATGCACTATTTAGGTTGTATTTTTTACATACATTTTAATAAACATTATTTTTTGCCTAGATGAATAGACTTAGCAGGTTACAGACATAGGAATAGTCACACTAAATATAATTAAAAGCACTTGTTAGGAAAAAGGCTATAATAGACTTGTTGACACTTTTCCCAAAAATGTCAGTCTATAGCTGGCTACAAGCACAGAATGCAAACCATAACAACATGTGAGTGGAGAACAATAAAGCTAATTCACTGATTTTACAATCATGTACAATGTACAAGCCTCACATGAGCAGATCAGGTCCCAGAATTAAAAAAAATACTGCATGAAACTGTTACTGATGATACTTTAGACAGTTAATCAGCAGTAAAGTGATGTTTTTTAAGAATGCATTATAGTTCAGTTAAAAAACCGCCTATGAGCATAACTTAACAGGTTTTCTTTTGTATTAACAGTAAAGCACTGTTTTTAGCAATAAAAGGTTAATACTGTTGAAATCCTGCTGTAAATTAACAGCAATTGTTTACAGTGCACCCAGTAATATGTGTAATGTGATTATATTTTGTATTAATAATCTGAATCTGTAAAGTAACTAAAGTTGTCAGACAAATGTAGTGGAGTAAAAAGTCTAATATTTCCCTCTGCGATGTAGTTGAGTATAGAAATAGAAAGTAGCAGAACATGGAAATACTCAAGTAAAGTAGAAGTACCTCAAAATTGTATTTAAGTGCTAAGTTATATTCCACCACTGAGTACATTTTATACTGTTGTGTTTTTTAAAGCATTATTTACTCTTCCTTTTGGAATAAAATAATTGTAAATCATACCAGGATGTTTGCTGAAATTGATTGGATGTGGCATAGCCCTACCAAGAAAAATTTCCACCAGCCGTCACTGACATTTACACTGATTGTGTATTTTGTCTGTCTGTCTGTCTGTCTGTCTGTCTGTCTGTCTGTCTGTCTGTCTGTCTGTCCATCTTTAGGTGCCAATGTACATAGAATGGTAAAAGCACCTGGAGGATATTTCAGCAATAAGGAAATTGAACAGGTAGGCAAAATCTGAGGTATCCCATAACTTACTAAAGCTACAATAAACAACAATAAAAACATTCTGTCAGACAACAAGAAGACATACGTGATTAAACTCCTTTTAACGTCTTTCTGAAGGCCATGCAGAAACACAAGCCTGTCTTGTTTTTCCTCACACACGGAGAGTCCTCCGCTGGCCTCTGTCACCCAGTAGATGGCATTGGAGACATCTGCAGAAAGTGAGCCTCCTAATGTATCTGCCTAAAACACTGTGTACAAAACGGTTTCATATAATGACCAAATATAATGTCATATTTCTCACTGTTGTCATATCTCCCACAGACATAACTGCCTCTTCCTGGTTGACACAGTCGCATCTCTTGGTGCAGCACCAATTTTTATGGACAAGCAAAGTAAGACAATGATTAACGTTGGAATAAACTCTATCACCTGCTACCAATGTGCTTGTGTGTGATGTAATCTGCCTCTCATTGTGCTTCCCAGATATTGACATCCTGTACAGTGGTTCTCAGAAGGCTCTGAACGCGCCTCCTGGAACAGCACCCATCTCCTTTAATGACAGAGCATGGTGAGGAGGGTGACTTTCTGCATATATACTGTAAGTCCTAAACTGTCACAAAAATGAGACCAAGCAAGCATCTCTTTGTCTCCCTGTTACCCCTCACAGCCACAAGATGTTTAACAGGAAAACAAAGCCAGTATCCTACCTCTTTGATATGACACATTTGTCCAACTACTGGGGCTGTGATGGCCAACCAGCCAGAGTGTAAGTCCACTCCTTATTCTCTTCATACCACCTTAACCTTACTTTAACTTTATAAGAATGAATAATTATTATTATTATTATTATTATTATTATTATTATTATTATTGCTGTTGTTGTTAATAATAATAATAATAATAATAGTGATATTATTATTATTATTATTATTATTATTAATATTAATATTAATAATAATAATAATAATAATAATAATAATAATAATACAAATAATATATTTTTAGATAATTTATCATTATTAATATCTAAGCTTGAAAAACAAGTATCATTGTGCTGGATATTTAATTATGTGTGCTCTGGGTTTTAGATACCACCACACTGGTCCAGTGTCTGGATTCTTCGCCCTGAGAGAGAGTCTGGCTATTGTTGCTGAGAAGGTAAAGAATAATTTCACCACTTTTTTCTAGTTATTTTACAGTAGAGCTGCAACGATTAATCGATTACTCATCAACAATTAAATTAATCACGAACTATTTTGATAATCAATCGATTAATCGGTTTGAGTAATTTTTCAAGAAAAAAAGTCAAAATTCTCTGATTCCAGCTTCTAAAATGTGAATATTTTCTGGTTTCTTTACTCCTCTATGACAGTAAACTGAATATCTTTGAGTTGTGGACAAAACAAGACATTTTAGGTCGTCATTTTGGGATTTGGGAAACATTGATCGACCTTTTTCACTATTTTCTGACATTTTATAGACCAAACAACTAATCGATTAATAACGACTTCTAGAATTATTAACTTACCTAAAACTTGTTAATGTTGTCTTTACAATTATTTACATTTACACTGTATTTGTCAAATCTTTCTTTACACCAGGTTGGCAAGTACAAATTGTGGGCCGTGCCAAAGGCCAACCACTCTTGATAATTACTTCTTTTTCTTACTTTAATTTTGCCAATCACTTTTATTGGCAGCAATATGTCAACTTTTTTTGTTTAAAACACCATTACACCTCAAGTGAGGGGGAAGCAGTGTTTTCATTTTGCTAGAAAGTGGACACAGCTCTTGAAATTTGCTTCTAATAGTGCAGCACAAAATCTTTCGAAGTATATTTGTCTAATTACTAGTCAAAATATCTTATAACACTCAATTTAAGACACAATCACCCAACAAGTAACAACTCAGTGAGATAAAGGGACTTGTTTAGAAAATGCATCTTGAGTATCTTAAGTGAAAAAAATACTATACTTTTGAGCATTACAGGCTTATTATGACACACAGCACTTCCTAATAATAGTGAAATATAGCACAAAATTAGTTTTCCCAGCTAATTTCAAGATCTTAATCTTAGAATTTTCACTTGTTCCATTGGAAGATTTTTTTACAAGCAAAATCACCTTGTAAGCATTGTTTTTTTTAACTTATTTTTGAAGTGGCCATTTTTCCAGTGTCGTTTTTGACTTGGCAGTGTTGGCACAGCGCCCTTCTAACTTCTTGTCTGATTCTCACATAACTCCACTGTTCTCTATCTCCCTCTAGGGGCTGGAGGCGTCTTGGAAGAAACACAAAGAGGTGTCATCCTATCTGTACAGAGGACTGGAAGACTTGGGCCTCAAGCTCTTCATCCCTGAACGGGTAAAACAAAACCACATGCTGGGTGTTTTGTGCAGGAGGACGACAAAGAGTATATCTGCAAGAGACAAAACAAAAGGATAAACAACATTGAACAACAATATACATATACAAATAATCTGTATTGCAATCTGCACTACAGCTGACCAGAAATATTGTGACAGCACTGTGTTGCCCTGTTGTGACCAGTCATTTTGTGACGTCCTGCAGGAGTTGAGGCTTCCCTCCGTCACCACCATTGCCATCCCTGACGGCTACAACTGGAGGGAGTTGCTGGCCTACATCATGAAACACCACCAGATGGAGATGACCGGAGGCCTGGGCCCTTCCATTGGCATGGTGGGTTGCTGCTGGTATTCCTGTAGTGAACAAATCTATGCCTTTAACATTGTGGTCAGGGTCATCAGCTAGTAGCTATTCAAGATGTGACTATTGATCTCAGCAATGAGTGATGTTTTAAAAAGAAACACAACAAAAGGGAGACAGTCCTGGATAGCATATGTGTTTCCACGACAAATAAAAGCCACCTTCATTCCCACAATAACACAATTTGACTAAAATAAAACGATTAATCCAAACTTCCAGAACAAACCAATTTGAACAAGAGCAATGTCATCAGTTTGGTGTCTTTACAGCTTTCTGAATCATGCTGCTGAGTCACTGCTGGCTCTGATGCACTGTACTTTCTACCTATCTTTTCATTAGGTGATGAGGATCGGATTGATGGGATACAACTGTGAGAAGACTAATGCTGACATGGCACTGCATGCCCTGGCAGATGCTCTCAAGAACTGCAAAAAGAGCAAGGCTTAAGAGGTCCAGATTCCCTGGCCACTCACCCTGTATACTCATACATTAAGGAATAAAATGTAAACATCCAGTGACCCCCACATGAGGCACACCTGGAACAGTGCATAAAGTTCAGGATTTTTTCTGTGCTTTTGACTGCATATATTTTATAAAACCTATAAGGCCATGTGCCTTTATTGTAGAAGTAGGCTAGTTTTGAAATAAAGTAGATATTGTCATATGGTCCATACTAAGTGCACTGAAACATGTCAATAAAGTGTGCTTTAATTTATCAAACACTTCTCCTGCCTCAATGTGTGATAACAGATCACGATAACTCTCATCCGTCTGGTGCCAGCTTCTCCAATCTGATCGGAGGTTTATTAGGTCCCAGGGTGGAACAAAGCGCTACAGGAACAGCTTTGTTCCAGCTGCAATTGTTCATTTAAATAATTGTTTATAATAAGTCCTAGCAGCTTTTGTACATATTTATGGAAAGTTTATCCCTTTTCTCATTTTATTGTGTCTTTTTCGTCCTGATATTTCAATGTTTTTTTATATTGTTCTTGTGGCCTTCTTTTTGCTGGGTCCTGATCCCAGTAAGCCTTTAAGTACTCTTTGTGGTGTGTTTGGTATGTCTGTCTCTTGTCTGTGGTCTACCTTATTGTCAATCCGGATGCCATCCTCTATTTTTGCTGCAAAACGAATATAACTACGGGTACAAATAAAGTCACCTGAACATGAACCTGATCAGTAAGACAGGGGTTTCAGAAATAGCTCCAAATGTCTATAAATGTGCTGAACCTGTCTGAACTACATTTCCCATGATTCCCTGCGGTGATGGCTGTATATAACAGTGCGCCACTCTATAGCTCAACACTGTCGGCGTGTAACTACTCATTTTGTGACATTTAATCTTGTACTTCTGCCTGATTGTATTGCATTTATACCTCGCTTGACTGGAGTTGTGTTTATTAATGTCGTGTCCTTTCAATGAAACAGGTAAGAGGATGGCTTTACATGTAAAACAAGTATTGAATCAATGTCATCTGTAGGCTGCTAGTTTCAATGTCGCAGTGACAACACGGTAACTGAGCTTCATACTAACGATGTAGTAAAGGTTAACTAGCTAAATAATGAACTGATAATTATCAAAGTGCACGTGTTCAATGTTTCCTGAAGTATATAGTCCACAGTTGAAGTCAGCTTTGAAGGAGAGTAGTTCAGCTTCAGTGACAGTAAACAACCTGCAGCCAGCGGACAGACTGTCTGAATGAGTGCTGATGTTTCTGTTCAGCTGATCGATACTGAAACGTTGCTGTGATAAAACTGCGTCTTGTTTACACAGTTTTTATATTTATGAGTGCGATATGAACCAGTCATAGTCTTCACAGTCTTCTGCTGCTCTGTATTATAGCAGCACTGAGTCTTCTTCTGGTTCCTGACAAGTACCGACCAAACTGTAACACGAGACCGCCTCCTGCTGTTAACACCAGAGAGGAGCATCTTTCATAGCTTCTTAGCATTCTTCTTCTTCTTCTGCTCCTCCTCCTCCTCCTCCTCCTCCTCCTTCTTCTGCTCCTCCTCCTCCTCCTTCTGCTCCTTCTTCTCCTTCTCCTTCTCCTTCTGCTCCTTCTTCTTCTCCTACTTCTTCTTCTTCTCCTCCTTCTTCTTCTTCTTCTGCTCCTTCTCCTCCTTCTCATTCTCCACCTTCTCCTGCTCCTTCTTCTTCTTCTCCTTATTCTTCTTCTTCTTCTGCTCCTTCTCCTCCTCCTTCTTCTTGTTCTTCTTCTGCTCCTTCTTTTCCTCCTTCTTCTTCTCCTTCTCCTGCTCCTTCTTCTTCTCCTTCTCCTGCTCCTGCTTTTTCTTCTCCTCCTTCTTCTTCTTCTTCTTCTCCTCCTTCTCCTGCTTCTTCTTCTTCTTCTTCTCCTTATTCTTCTTCTCCTCCTTCTCCTTCTTCTTCTTATCCTTATTCTTATTCTTCTTCTCCTTCTTCTTCTCCTCCTCCTCCTTCTTCTCCTCCTTCTCCTGCTCCTTCTTCTTCTTCTCCTCCTTCTCCTTCTTCTTCTTCTCCTTCTTCTCCTCCTCCTTCTCCTTCTTCTCCTCCTTCTCATTCTCCTCCTTCTCCTCCTTCTTCTTCTTCTTCTGCTCCTTCTTTTCCTCCTCCTTCTTCTCCTTCTCCTTCTCCTGCTCCTTCTTCTCCTTCTTCTCCTCCTTCTTCTTCTCCTTCTTCTCCTTCTCCTTCTCCTGCTCCTTCTTCTCCTTCTTCTCCTCCTTCTTCTTCTCCTTCTTCTCCTTCTCCTTCTCCTGCTCCTCCTTCTTCCTGTCCTCCTTTTTTTGATGAAAATGAGAATAATGATGTAAAAAAATGTATGTTTCCCTCTAATATTTCAAATTGTATCGCAGTTGCATTATCAGTCAAAATTACTGCAATTAGATATTGTTTTAAAAAATCATTCAGCTCTCAAAAAAGCAAGCGTAATTAATTAAATGTTGGCTTAAAGTGGCAGTAGGCAACAATATTTTGGCATAATTTGGCAAAAATTCCATAATAACCTTTCAGCATATTGTAATTCAAGTGATCTGAGAGAAAACTAGACTTCTGCACCTCCTCATGGCTCTGTTTTCAGGCTTTAGAAAATCTTGCCCGTGACGGCAGACTTTGACCAATCACAGGGCATTTCAGAGAGAGCGTTCCTATTGGCTGTTCCACAAAAGGAGATGCGCGTTCACGTCTGGTCTCTGCAGATAGTGAAAGCCTCGGTCAATGGCGGAACAACCTACTGGAAAGCTTGCTATTCCAGCATTGGCAGCAACTGCCTACACCTCAAAACAACCCAAAAAAAGAAAGACAGACTTTCAAAAAGACAGTCCAAACTGTTGATGTCGTTAGAAGGTAATGTGTAGCTCGCTGCGGTAGCCTCCTCAGATGTAGCGAGCACGTATGAAGCGCGTGCATATGCCCGTTCTCGTGTGGGGGGAGGGGCTTCGGACAGAGAGGAGAGAGCAGCTCGAGGGGATGCAGGATTTTGCGTTTTCCGGATTTCTACGCACTGCAGCTTTAATTGAGAGAAATCCTCTGTAGGAGCTAAAGTCTACTACTGTAGCTACTGAGGTGATTAGCCCTGGACTGACGCGCTTTTCGCTGTAGATGGTACCTTTAGTTGTCTGTTGTGCTGTACAAAAGTGATCCTGAGTCCGCTCGTTGGTTTTACAATAATAGTTCATTTATTCCTAATATGGTATTAAAGAAGCAAGTCCAGTTACCATAGCAACGAGTAAACGATAACAACACGGCAAACAATTCAGCGTCCCTGCGGTCAAAAACCATTAACCCTTCCGGGCTAAACCCTGACGCCAACAACACACCTCCTTACCTATATACCCGTGACTGGGTCAGTCAATTAATGCAGTGCCACCTAGTGTTCCTAAAAGTGAATTACACCAACCTCTGTATACATCATACATCATGTTTTGGCTCTTACACACCGGCCCCTAATTGTTATGGTAGGCAGACATAACAATTCAAACAAAATACACAAAAAAGAGGAGCCAAATGTCACAATACACCAAGTTATGCATTTAAACTCCATGTAACAAACAGAGTTTTGTCACTGGCCTTTCAATTATGGTGGCTTTGGTCTGTCCTGACTGGTTTCCTCTGAATGGTTAGCCTCAGAAGCTTCCAGCTGTTTTCGTAGGCGAATCCTTCCTAACAACCCGACCTTTAACCTGAGGAACCAGGCAACTGATGTCTTGAGCCCTCTCCAGTCAAACAAGTAGCCAATGAGCTGGACAGTAGGACCATTTTCCTGATGCAGTTGATGTTGAGGTACTGGCTCTGCATAGGTCTTACTGATGAGCGCATTCATGTACCCTGCATACTCCTCCTTACTTATATACCCGTGACTGGGTCAGTCAATTAATGCAGTGCCACCTAGTGTTCCTAAAAGTGAATTACACCAACCTCTGTATACATCATACATCATGTTTTGGCTCTTACATCCTCTTTAAATTAAAAAGTTAAGTATTGTCCAACATTTACCACTCATAAACAGATATTAGTTGTAATGTCAGTACTTTGATAGTACATTCAAACTTCCTGTTAATGAGTAACATCACATTTGTTTAATCCCCCATCAGCACCTCATATGGGATATCCTTTCCTCTGTTTTCATGATAGTGCCTTATAAACTGTTGTGTTGTGTGTTTCACCATCAGTGGAGCTGAACCCAGCCCTCCTCCCTCTAGACTGGCTTCTGGGTACCTGGGAGTCAGATGAACCTGGAGAGGGCTGCTTCACCTCCATCAAACCTTTCCGCTACACAGAGACACTGAACTTCAGCCATGTCGGACAGCCAGTCATCAACTTCATGTAGGCTATTGTGTGACTGAAAAACGGTGTTTTGATGCCCTCTGTTTTTACGTCTGTCCTACACACAGCATCACTGATGGGTAAAATACAAACAGTCCACCAGTAGGAAAATTGCATCATGTTGACAGACTTTTGTTTCTGTGTTTGACAGGTTCAATGCCTTCCACGCAGAGACCAAGAAGCCTCTGCACAAGGAGTGTGGCTTCATCCGAATGCAGCCGGGAGCCAACAGAGTGGCGTTCATCATCGCACAGAACTCAGGTAGCTGCGTACATCTCACCGGAGGGACCCTTGTTCTTGATAAACAGGCTGCTGCTTGTATTTCTGGAATATGTTGTTATTTTGAAAGGATCATTCTAGATGTGCAGAGGCCGGGTATGTAAAGGATTTTCTGAGGGAATCAGACGTGAATATACAAAATGTATCTCACTATGTATTTTGCATTCATTATATTAGATGTGACTCGGGGCCAAATAGCGAGAGCATATTCCAGACATGATGCAGAAACATGAATACTTGATAATTACACACCTCTTTATGTTTGCTTGTCATACTTTTTGCTGTCTTTCATTTTGCATTTTAGGTCAAAAATTATTCTCAAATGATTTAACATAAAGAATTTCCCATGTACAATTTAAGATCTTATTGCTTAGATAAAATATAGATCATTCGTTTGTTACCAGTATACCAATTGTACAATAATTCAACTGTGCAATACTCTGTCATTAATACTGCATTTATACTGTATATTTCAAGAAATATTCTCATTTAATTATCATTTATACTATTCTTGTTTTTATATTCAACCCACTTCTGAGCATGTTTTATTTACTTATTTACACAGTGGTTATATATTGCATGTGTTTGATGCACATTTTTGTACATATTTATGATATTTCTCATTTCTTTTTTTTAATTTATTTATATTTCTCTACATATATTGTAGCATTATGTTCATAATTTACATGTTACATACTCCTTTATTTGTATTTTTCTTAATTTGTTTTTCTATCTTTCTTAAAGCATTTCTAATTCTGATCATATTCTGATTCTGTACAAAAGTAAATTGGTATTAAATAGTGTATATAATGAGTTTTTAATGGCTAACTTACTGTTTTGTCTACACTTCACACATGTTTTGAGTCCAGTGTGTGTTTTTGCGTTGCAGGTCTGGTGGAGATTGAGGAGGGAGAGCTGACAGCGCAGACGCTGAACCTGCAGAGCCAGGCTGTGGCCAGAGTCTCCTTCGCCAGAGAGCCGCACGTCCAGCAGGTAAAACGGATTCTCTGATCGCGCATCATGCACACATTGTTAATATTAATTACTTCATTTATTTGCTCAAATCAAACCAGTGTAACATCACTGCCCACACAGCGACCTCGCCTGCTCTCCTCCATCTTTTAGATTTCTCGAGTGTTTCAGTTGCGACCAGATGGGAGGCTGGAGCAGACAGTTTCCATGGCAACAGACAACCAGCCGCTGATGCAGCACTTGCACATCACCTACCGTCGGTCATCTTGACCCGACGGGCTACCGGTTCTTCTTCTACATAGAAATACTTTGGTCGGCAAAGATACTCAATAATCAATAATCCCGGTTTAGTCAGATAATCATATAAACTGTTTGAGTTATGGTGTTCATTAATACATTGCATGGTGAAAATACAGTAATAGCTGGGCGTTGTTTAAGCACAACAGTGAGACAGATGTAGAGTTAATGTTACGGTGAAATTAAAAAAATTAAAGGGGCCCTGTGGAGTTTTCTTGTAAACAAGCAAAAGTTATGTTTACATTTAGTGTTGCTCGTCAAAAAGCATTGTGTTGAACTTTGAGGTTTAACACATCAAGTGCATTTCCGTCCTCATAGAACAAAGTATTTTGAATCCTGTATTGTTTTTGTCCATGTTTACTAGCAAACGTCTTATTCCCTACCTTTGCTGGCATATTGCTGTATATCTCAGCGTATTACCACCACCTGTAGATCAGTGGAACTAGTCTAAAACTCCACAGGGAACCTTTTAATCTAAAATAAAAAAACATTTCATATTGCACTTCATGGCCTTGGTTGATTATGGGCGCTTGCATTATCTTAATATTTATTGTCCAGATATTTAATCTTGGGAGCTGTAAAGCTTATAACGCACTGATGAATTAATGTTAAGTAAAGTGTCCTCTTTAACTTTCATTGCACTATTTTAAGATTGAAAGCTAAAGTAACTGCTGTCCTTCTGGAGTCAAAGAACAGAGTTGTTCTTATACTGTGTGTTATTGCGATTGTGGTTATGATTTAAGCAAGTTTGAGATTCAAAGAGTTTTCTTCATGAGTTTCAGGATGTCCAAGTCTAGTTTGTGTCTTTCGGTAGACAGGTTCATACTGTAGGTATACATGTAGATGTTCCGATACGGGCTGCTTTAAAAAAAAATTAAAGTTATTTCACTTTACTTTGTCTTCATTTATTTTAATAACTTAATGTATTTAAGCTTCTTGTTCTGTCCTTATGGATTTTTTGAGTGTTCAACATGAATGATATTAAAGGTACAGTGTGTAGGACTGGGTGAAATCTAGTGGTGTGGTTGCAGATTGCAACCAACTGAGTACCCCTGCGCTCACTCCTCCCTTTCCAAACGTGAGCCGCCGAGTACAAAATCATGGTAACGCCAGTGACCTCGCTCAGAGGCTATCCTTACCATAATAACACTACTTTAGGAGCAACAGAAGTCAGACGGCAGCTGGCGGTACCACGGTTTTGCACTCCGCGGCTCACGTTGCCACAGTTTCACAAAGCGTGTCAGAGAACTACAGTGTCTTTCAGGTAACATTACATCAACATAATAAGTACATGTGAAGATTTTAAGTTTATTATGCATTTAAAAAAAAAACATTCAGACACACATTTATAAATTAATACTGTGAAAGTGACAGCCATCAACCATACCACACAATCATCCTGTAGAGCCGTTGTCTTTATACTGCAGTGGCTTCAATTGTTGAAGTCATAATCAAAATAGAAAATAAAAAATCATAAATCTATATATAATAATAATAAAAACTATTTACAGGTTTAAAAAAACAAAACCAATTTCACCAAAATAAGTGATGCAGTTTGTTTGATTCTTCTTTGGCCAAAAATGAGACCCAACATTTCTTGGTCAACGGTGTCTAAAATTGCAGCAGAGAGTTGAATCATATTTGGGAAGAGACAGACGCTGCTTGTGCTTTGGTGAAGTACAATAGTGTAAATTAACCCTAAGAGGTGAAAGCAGTTGAAACACCTTTGCATCATAATGTGATGGCGGTCCCTTTCAGACTCACGAGACCCAGCCAGTTGAGCATCAATTATCAGTGCAAACATGGCCTTCATCGTTCCTTCAGGTATATTTTCTGAGACACACATCAAATCAAAGCACCGAACAGTTTTTATCTCAGGAGTGCAAACAACCTCAACACCATCACACATTACAGTTACAACACTGGAGAAGCGTGGTTAACCGCACCGGTGTAACCGGTATGAAAGTATATAGAAGAGGTGGAGTGACGCAAATTTGTTTGTTCTTAAATATCACAGTGACTACTGTTTGGATGAAGAGTAATCACTAATCCGACACCGAGATAACACAAACACAATGTTGATGAAACATTTGTTGATAAGTCATTCAGCGACAGACTGATAATCTGCTGGCAGGCACAGCGACCATCTCCACTCCATCGATTATTATTGACAAGTCTGAGATTTCAATCTCATATCAATCAATGTTCTCTCCGTCTCTGCTGAGTCATGGTTCCTTCATGATGTAGACGTACACTGTAGTGAGGAAATACTTCAGGGACTCGATGACTGACGACAGCCAGTGGTGCTGCTCAGGGGCCAGATCCTTCTTCACTACACATTTCGTGATCTCTGCCTGATAAAAGGACACAATGACACATGAAGTATTAACTTTAATATATTTTTTAGCCAAATACAAATATCATTTGAGGAAACATGCACTTTTCAGGGGGAAAAAAAATGTTATTTCCCCAAAATAAATTCAGGAAAAAGGTAACCCAATGGCAAAAACAAGACTTAAGGCTGCATACTATGAGGAAAATATGCAATAACATTGTTGAATATCACAATAACGACATTACTTGTGATATATTAACAGATATTGAAGTGTACTCCCTTCTGCATTTCTGCTGCTTTCAATATACAGGATACTGCTAAAATACAACAAATTGCTTGTTGAATAAAAAAAATTAAAAGGAAATTATTTCCAACATTCTTTTATGAACAAATTGGCACCAATAAAACATGTTTTAGTAATGAGTTTTAAAGAGGAGTTTTCAACTGATACTCATAAACCCCTGAATACAATATCACAGTCTTTTGCAATGTGTTTATCACGCAAGTCAACATCACAAAGACAATAAAAAAAAAAACGTGATATATTGTGCAGCCCGATTTAGTCCACTATCTTAGTTTGGCACCTTAGCATGCAACATGTATTAAATTATAAACACAAAGTACAGCTGAGGCTGATGGGAATAACATTAGTTTTGCAGGTATTTGGTCATAAACCAAAGTATTTGGTGAATTGAAATTTTGACCTGATGATGGTGGTAAAATTAAAGGATAACCAAAGTTATTACAATTCATTCTGACTGTCTGTACCAAATGTTATGGCAAGGTTATTCTTTCCCTTTTTTTTTTGCAGTCATTGGGCTGCCGCCTTTTTCTGACTTTGCTTTGAAGAAACAAACACATTCGTATTATGTCTGACTGTCTTATTTGAGCGTAACAAAACTTGAGTAAGTGCTGCACCTAAACATGCATTTTTACTGTCTTTTAACCGAGAGAGGGCCACAGAAACTATATTACCACTGCAAATGTTTGCATTAGATCAGTCGACAGGAAGCAACAGGAAGAGCTCAATTTTCAGAGTCAAAACCTTTCTGAGCGAGCTGCATATTTTCTGCTGCAACTCCCCTCTAACTCTCGAGCTTGTGAGCGCAAACTGAGCTCTGATCCATAAACAAGATAACCCAATTAGTCATCTAGCTTCAGCAGAAGCAATGTAGAAGACCCCCGTCCCCAACTCAGTAACACTAACCATGCAGCAACAGTCATATAGAAATCAGAGAAAAAACTATTTAAAAAAATGATTTAGTAAGTAACCAAAATCAAAATGTCCCTTACCCATCCTCCCCGTCTCTTCAGCCAGGGAACCAGAAACTTGCGGACAAACTGGCCCAGACTGTCCACTAAGATGTGGATGGTGGTTGGATAACCCTGTCGGACACAATCCACCGCCAGGGCTCCGGCTACTGCATACATGGACACCACCTTACCCCATGTTATACCTACAGCGAGAAAAACACACATCTACGGGTTATGTTTTATGTCTTCTTCACCTACGTGTATGGAAGCACAGATGATGTTCATCATTAATTGTTAAAAACAAGTCTGGATGGGATCTGATAATGATCCTGTCTTGCAGTCACAGAGCAATTTGTTTGATAAGTGAGACGCCAAATTGTTACATTTTATCCTGAGAATCAATCCTCTACGGTGGCAGAATTTCCTGACCGGAGACAATAAACTACCATATTTATCCCAACATAAATGCTCAATTTCCTGTTCTCATGGGTGCTCCTCTATGGTTTCTCTTTCCTCAAAGCCTGTTACATATTCTGTGACCTGACACGAAGCACATGGGGCAGTCGGTGGACCTTGTACTGAAATAAACTGTAAACACCAGGTTTAAGTCAACAAACCTACCAGCGCATTTGCGTTAATGTAGCTGATAAGGCGTCTTAATGACCTGTTATAAATTAAAGTGGCTGATTATTCTGATGACTTTTCCTGGAGGTGGGTGAACACTGACGCAGTTTCTACTCTGGGGAGGTCAACAGGTTCAGTCCTCCTGTCCTCCCTTCTACCTAAACAATCCAGTCTGATAATGAATGGCATCCAGCCATTTCTAGGTTGAGTTTCCAGAGCAGCAGACTGTTATAACGACTGCCAGTGATGCGGTGCAGGGCCTAATGGCATTAGCCTCCTTAGACTCAGCTCCTATTGTCGTGGCTGACCTGCAGTGTCTGACTGTGGCTATAAGGGGATAGAGCGAGCTCTGGGCGACCTTAAATGGGATAACCGTCCACGGAAGCTGTCAGAGCACGTCACATCTCACTCCCTACTGAGAAGCAAGCCAAGAATAGAGATTGTGAGGGATAAAGCTGGAGGAGGAAAGAGGAAGAACAAGCGTGGGAGGAGAGACAAGTTGATTTTACTGAGGGAGACCACAGTACAGATGGCTGCTAAACCGCTTCTATAAAAGATATGTGGTTATGATGCGTACATTATAATTCCTTTGTGGTCATGTTAAGCATTTGGAGGCATAATGACGAATGACAAAATCCTAAATAGGTTGTTATAGAACAAATTCTGGACAGCAGGAAAAACAAACTTGCATTTTTCTATTTATATCCAGGTTTCGACGCGTCCCAGAAGGCTGGGGCAGCCTGGGTTCACCAGTTTGTTATTCTTCAGGAGGAATCCCACGCTGTTTCCAAAAATACGTCCTTGTGACGCCTAAACAAGTTTTAGAACACAGGCTTGAAAATCACATTAAGCGAGTCCATTCTTTATCTTCCCTGGAAAGACGAGGAATGTTAGTTGCTCGTCACACTGCGGCCAGACCGTCTAATCTATCCCAGAGGATCACACCGAGGACAGGCTGTAATGTCACTCTTTTTATTGGGATACTTCAAAATGTCAGCGCTGCTTTTAATAGTGTACAAAGCAGATCGGTTGTCAAGATTACTTAAAACAAGAGCCAGCACAAACAATTTCAAGTCAGAACCTAAATAGACTGTCTTCTCTCCCGAGACTGAACAGAGATTTAACCATTTAATACTGATTTATTCTGTTATGTGATCCATTCACAATTCACTCAGGACAATGTGACATGAACAGGAAATCACAGGGCTATTATGAGGTGGCGGACACAGGGCTGTAGTCAAGACCAACTTCATCGAGTCCAAGGTCAAGTCCAAGACGAGGTCCAGTCAAGTCCGAGTCAAGTCCGAGTCAAGACAAAGTCCAAAGACAGTCGAGACTAAGCCAAAGGAAACTGAGTCCTGTTCAAGACCATAATAGGCAACAATGTCTTTCCAATGCTAATATAGTGATAAAGGAGTTAGGATGGACAGAAATAATCTATAAACAATATTGATCTATCTTCTAACATCAAACTAATCAACGCATAGAATTTAGGTTTGAGATCATTACAGGTTTCTACAGGTTGTAAGAAAGAGGCGGAGGGTTATTTTTTTCATGCATCATGTTTGAATCAGGCAACGTTCTGCGCAACTGATCCCAAATCAGCACACAGGAACAACTTCCGAGTCCAACAAGACCAAGTGCAAGACTTCAAAAAGGTGACTGGACTCGAGTACTACAGCCCTGGTGGGCACAGTGTGAATCAAAGTTTGGTAAAGTAACTATTTCAACTTACCTTATACCCTACCATGTGGCACATGCCTGATATGTCAGACCAACTACTGTTGCAAATTACAGCAAGTTTAGTTGCATTTTCCATCACTTTCATAGACATAACATTTGCTAATTAGCACTTGACTTATGGATCTCATGGATGTCATTATAGTTTTGCAGTTATAAACCAATGTATAGGACAAGGTGAAATTCTGACCTGATGATGGCACAAGATGAAAAGCTAAGGGATCATTGAATTTGATCCTACGGAGGACACAAATTTCATGGCAATCCATCAAATAGCTGTCGAGACAGTTGACTCAAAACCACAAACGGTGCTGCTCAAGTTCATGTCAGGGGGATTCATTCTCTGAGAACCATGAATGTAGTTGTTGAGATATTTCAAAGTTTTACAACACCCAACAATGTCTGCAAATAACAATTTCCAAAAAAACCTAAATGGCCTTGGTCATGACACTGGACCAGAAGGCCTATGAGCAAGTCCACATTCACAAAAAAAAAACAGAGTGGCCAGAATCGGGTATTGTTTGGGCCATACTAAATTCAAAACAAAAAGTAAAGAAGCATATTGTATTGTTCCAATAATAAGGCAGTATCCACTATTTAATCCACACTACTCCCAAACTATAAACGAATCAGTGTCTAAACTTAGTGACTCTAAAAGGAAGCGGGAGCAATCATGTGTTTTAAATGAAGTCTCACTCCAACTACTTGTGATTCACACCCACTCACTCTCACTAAAAGCACCTCTCAGCCATAAGAGCCTGGTGGAAACGGCAGAGTCACACCTGTTTAATCACAGTAACGGCCTCCATCAGCGGTCTGAGACACTGCGGAGGTGTGAATCACTTCCTGTGTTTAGTTTGGATAGCACACAGTGAGCTGCTACATCGGCATCAGCAACAGCCGCGTACCTGTCGAGAAGATCTCTGTTGCCACGCCGATGAACGCATCTGAAACCATGTTCTCCATGGCAACGGAGATGTTGAGCTGCCGTGCCACGTTCCTGTACAAGCTGGGCTGTATACACTCCAGCTCGTCGCCTAGGTAACAGAGGGAGAGCACAGACAAAAAAAAAAGAGAGAAGCATCAAAAATGTGTTTAGTTTAAACCAGTTATTTAAACACTCTGGGTTAAACTGTTATAAAATCCAACCGTTCAACTGATTCAAACAATTTACTTTGTTCTGCAATCTCAGATTTTAAAAGTACAACATGTATATCTCTTAAAAAATACACTTTAGCTGCTGTGTCAAGTGAGTCAAGTCATCCAGCTGTAATCACACAATCCTCAAGTTAAGCTCATCATAGCTTGAATATACAGTATACAGTGTAGTGTGTGTAAATCATTTCATCTAGGCTCTTATGCATCAATTCTCTATTCCAGCTCTGTTGAGTCATCTCAGCTCTCAGCCTGCTATCATCTATAAGTAGATTAGCAACTCGGCTTTTTAGACCCAAGAGCAGCGATCATATCACCGTCACAGCAGTCAACTCACACTGACCTCCAGCTCAACTCACACTAGATAATGAGAACTTATCATTGCTTATTTGAAAGCAATAAATTGATCAATCCGTGTTAGATCGGAGAGCGTTTCCTTTCAAGAGTACAGAACGTCCAAGTCTTTCATTTTGCTCCAAGAAATACACACAATAAACCTACTTTTGAGAGTATTTGGTCCCATTATATGGATTTAGCATTTTGCCAAGAGGACCCAAACAACCTTCTTCGAAGTCTCAAATCCAATACTTTCATTGATTATAACTGATCATTTGTCCTACTCCTCTTATTTTAATATATGTTGCAACAGTTATTATCTCCACCAATGCACCTTTTCAGCCCTTCCTGTTAGCTTTTAGTATAAAATCTTAAAAACATGCTGGCATATCATATATCTCAAATGAATTTGATGGAAAGTTAATAGATTTGGATAGGGATGCACCGATACTGGATCGGATATCGGGACGATACTGACTCAAATAGCTGGATCGGAAATCGGTGACAATGGGGCCGATCTATTAGATTCAATTTAATGTTTATATACTCTATACATTATATTCTGTAATTTGAATTCCTGTTTAAGTGTTGACCAATTTGTTGCTGCATTAAAAAAAGTTTACACTTAAATTGTAATTCCTGTTAATTTTGAAGATTTTTTATCAAGTTGCTGGTGCACGATTTATTATTTTTATATTAAATAACAATTAAATACATTTATATCTATGGATTTATTGGTCACATTTTGTTTTACAAAGTTAGGAGAGCAATGTTTAAGTTAAGCCTGATGTTGCCTTCCACATAAAAGAATGATCCCAGTCACTTCCACACAGTGAGGCATACAGCTTATTGATTGATTGATATTGATTGATAACACTGGTATCGGATCTGTACTCGGTATCGGCCGATACCCAAAGCCCAGGTATCGCTATCGGGACTGATCGGTGCATCCCTACATTTGGATATTTATTTATTTTTTAATATTTTTTAATGTTACAAGATTGTGAAAATATTCAAAAATTCCCTGTTTTCTCAGAAACTTCTTCATTTACAAACATGAAAAAAAACAATATCAAATTATTTGCTAAAACGCTCTGATCACATCCTCATTATAGTCCTCTTTGTATCTAAAGAAATTGGTAAAAAAGTGTATGTTTCGACCTCCTTCCGACTGGAATAAGTTCCCTTTAAATATGTGTTCTCTGTCATCATTTCGCTTATTTAAATATGTTTTGTTTTCTCATCTTAAAACAGACTTCCAATGCTTTCAGTAATGCCATCGCTGTTCCCTATCTATTTAGAGATTGATCGTTTGATTATGTCTAGTCTAAGGTTGTACTCTTTTTCTTTTCTATATTATCATTATTATTTATTTTATGATTCCCTTAGTTGTTTAGTTTGTTATTTCTCTGGTTATATGTTGTTTGTTTTGTCTCTGTTGTGATACATAACATTGTGTCTCGTATTGTTCTCCATTTGTTTAGTGAGTGTTTGTTTGGGACCCCCCTCCGAAAACTAGATAATGCATCTCAAAAGGGGTTTATCCTGAAATAATACATTTCATTCAATATTCCATCATTGTCCATCACTAAGTGTACTTTGAGACCAAAATGAAAACTACAGAGCATCCAGAGCAGATTCAAAATGTCTACACATTTCTCATCTTAATCTTTCTATTCAAAAATAAAGTCAGGGGTTAAAGACACTGACTATGAAACCACAATGTCCTCCGACGGAGACCTTTGTTGCATCTCTCTCTCTCGCTCTCTCTCCTGTCATCTTTCTGCTGTCTGTACAAGGTGTAAATAATAAAAATAGTTAGAAATAAAGTCTGAGGACTGTGGCATGCACTTCTGATCTAGGTATGTTGAAACTAATGTAGCCACTTCATCTTATTTGAGATGTCTTCTCCTGAGTGTATGAAGTTCAACGTACACAAGGAAACAACAACCATGGCCTTGAATGTGCACATGTTGCTATAAGATGTCATTTTGCCCCTTGATGTCCCTTATTTAACTCATTTTGAAGTTTTCTGAGACTGGGGTTTGTCTTACCAAGACAGAGAAGCACAAAGGACACCTCAGCGAGCCCTGCATTGGACGGAGAGAGGTGAAGGTCACTTTTGGACCATCCCAGTCCGTTCTGGTTGAGTCTGGACAGTATGTAGTCTCTGCACAAGGCTTTGGACTGGGACACCAGCTCCTTCTCACTCAACGAGCGGTCAAAGACATCCAGGACCTCTGCAGCGAACACAGAGGACCGCCGCAGGACCTCCATGTCCTGCTGCAAGGGGGATGTGGGTCAGGGAGTGTCTGAACTCTTGGGATCAGCCGTGTCTCAGCTGTGTCCTCTCTGTAATCCCACAGGAACAAAGTTTAACGATGAAGATAAAATGTGGCAGCTGTGAGAGCAGAAAACAAACTTATTTAGAGGCAGCTAGTGGTTAGTTTTAATAGGCATGACTTCTTAATCTTTAAGACACTTTTTTATCAACACACTTCTGCAAAAAAAAAGTTACCACCTTGAGTGATTCAATACTTCTCTTTACATTCACAAGGGTGAATACAGACACTGAAAATCTAAATCAGACTACAAAACTTACATAAGAATATGATGGAGGCGTTTTTGTTGTGAGTCACATGAAGACATTGCTATTTCTTTGGATTATGCAACACCAAGCTGATAACCACAAGATGACAATAAGGGAAATGTTTAGCTGCTCAGCAACAGCCCTTTGCTTGATTTGAGATAAAGATGCATTTAAAACCTGATAAAGAGTAGAATAATTAAGATATATCTTATAGGTTTATTAATATTTTATGCACGCTTACCTTCAACGTTGTATCCACATTAAGATCCCTATTTCTGATATGACAAATGTGATTTTTCCAGCCAATTAAGCAGCTTTCAAACCAGCTCTCTGTGGTGTTTCCCAGCAGAAAGAGCCAGAAAGTCACAGACAAACAGCTCGTTTACTCTCAATAGCAACTGTTTTGGATATTTAGGAAACCAGGAAAGCGAAGTTGTGCCTCAGGTGTCATGCATAAGAGAGCTCATGGTGTTCTCGGTCCACTTGTTTCAGCAGAAAACACCGACTGAGAGCTGAAGAGACGCAGTTAGAGGACGCCTACCTGTTGTTCCACCATCCTATTGGAGGCTCAGTGGGTGCGCTGGATTCAGAGACAGGGACAGCGCGGAGTTAGACGACTGAGCGCCAAACAACAGAACGAGCCTCTCTACGGCAGACAGAGGGAGACAAATCAACTGCTTCTGTATTCCCATTCACAAATCAATCCATTTTACTTGGCATATTTTTTTTTTTTATATTTTATTAATTAGTTTTTGTCCACTACTGTTAGTAACAAGGTTATTTTTTTTACCTTATTTTCACTTTTCAATTTAATTTTAATTTAGTTTTAAGAAAGGTTTAGTTTTTAGTTTTTATATGCCATAATTAGTTTTAGTTTGTTTTAGTTACGGCCAGGTATAATGTCGTATGAATTAAAATTCACAAGTCAATCCTCTGAAATGAATATAATTATAATTATAATTTTTTTTAACTTTATTTTTACTTTTCTTTTTTTATATACTTTATTTATTCCCTTTTTTTCAAGGCTGTTTTCATATATTCAATTTACAGTTCCTTATTACAATAGTTTATAAAACAAATTTTAAGTAGATGAGCTTATAGACAAACTCATTAAGTACACTAGAGAAAACAACTTCAACATTCAAAATTGAAATAAAATTAAGAAAATAAATAATAATAATGATGAAAAGAAAGAATAGTTAAGTAATATTTTTACTTTTCAATTTCATTTTAATTTAGTTTTCAGATTACATTTGCATTTGCTGTAAAATGAGAAAGTTTGCTCCGGCTGGTGAGCGGTGCTTGGTATTTCCTCAACTGATCTCAACATGGCTGCCGGGTCACAAACTTTCTCATTTTACAGCTAAACAGTATACAAGATGTTTCTGAAAACATTTGAGGAGAGAAATAGTTATTACAGTAACAGAATATTGATTCATATTTGATCAGCGCTGCCTAGTTTGACCGTTTGATCGGTGTTCACGAGTGATTGACAGCTGCTCAGAGACGGCAGGCTCTAGCTCGGCTCTGATTGGTTGTTTTCCTTCAGTCTGTGTAATCTTGCAGAAGCCATTAGGAGCACCGGAGGACACCGGAGGACACCGGAGGACACCGGAGGACACAGAGGAACATGACTTTTTTTTTTCAGATGACCTGTCTCATGCACTACTGTCAGTTGCCACTGCTGCTTTAATTTTAGTTTAGTTTTCATTAGTTTCCAGAGTGTGTTGCTAGTTTTAGTTCAGTTTCAGTTTTTCAGAAAGGGTTAGTTTTAGTTTTTGTACATTTAGTTTTACAGCAGTTTTAGTTTGTTTTAGTTAGGGCCAGGTATAATGTCTCAGAAGTATGTAGCTGTATAGGCCCTACATACAAAATACACGGTTGGACAACTGTATATGGAAAACAAATTAAATGAATATATGTTCATTTTAATTTTATTTGTATTAGTTTTGAACCTGGCAACACTGTTTCCGTTTGGTTTTATTATTAAGTAAGTGAGTGAGTGAGTGAGTCAGTGAGTGAGTGATTAAATAGGGTTTTCCCAGTACAGCTGTACAGTCAGATGATCTCCTCCCAGAGCGAAGTGTTCCTTGCTGTCGTCAAATGTGTCGCACCTTTAATCCCATGCAAGGCAGATAAATATAGGTGTCCTAGTCTGCACCTACAGTACCAAGACAAAGTTAATTGGGCTTTATGATGCTCCTTGAATGCAGCAGTTTCATTGTTTTGTTATTGTATTGCCAAATTCAGTATGACGGCTCCATAGATCTCGTTTTAAGTTATTTTTCAAAGTAGATGTTGATGTTTTGAAAGGTGATGGCGTCGACATATTTTGTCATGTGTTCTACAACACAAAACAAAGAAAATAAGGTCAGCCAGAGGAGAGAGGCTGGTATAAACATGTACCTGTTTAAGGACTCATTCAGGTAGACGCTTATCAGTTCACTTCCCTCTATCTCAAGTGTTATCTGCCATATTAATATGATAAGCAAAAACTAATTCTTATATGTGTGTTTGCCAAACTGATCACAGTTATTACTGTTGTTGTTGTTTTTTTATAACTGTTAAGACTAATGGCTTCAACCTATTATTAACCACACCTATCATTTAGCTAAATGATTAGTTTTTTCTTGTAGTTAACTGTTTGGCCGCTGGGTGTCGCTGCTACTCACTTTACTGTTTACGGTCAAAGGGTTCATTTAAAAAACAAGCTTTCCTGAGCTGATGTGGTCATTTCTTCATGACTAATTTATCTCCTGGGACATATTCAGCTTCTCATCAATATATAGATACAACACAATATAATTTGCAAGCAGTTTTGATGATTAATTTGACTTTTTATCATAGTCTGATCCTTGTTCTCAACATTACAATGATCATGAAAACCATTACCTTTTTTATGACCTTTAAGTCTGCCAGCAGCAGTGTTGTCTGGTCTAGAAATGTTCTGCATAAAATACTGTAATTAAGCAGTTCCCGACTTAAAAACACACCAGGAATCTGTTTGACTCTGCAACACTCAGGTCGGAGAGCATTGTTTGAACATTTAGAACAGTTTGCTTCTGAAACAGTTTTGTGCTTCTCGTGGAGCTATACTTTCTCTAATAAGCACCAGAAAAAGCAATATAGAGTTTAATTATTATTATCGTAATTAACCTCAATCTGCTCACCCAAACTCGGGTGAATCATTGTGACTTATATTGAAAATAATGACACATTATTATAAAATCACTGACACATACTCTATGTTTTTTTTTGGATGGTCCATCAATTTATTAATTGGCACTTAGAACCTGTTGATATTTCTAAATAAATCCACAACCTACTATACTTATAGTATATATACTTAAGTGCTTCATAAAGTCCAGAATGAATGAATGAATGAATGAATGAATGAATGAATGAATATAAAGTGTCTAAATAAGTGGTTTCAAATTCTTGTGCAAAGTTAAAAAAAAAAAAAAAAAAAGATTAAAACACAAAGCAGCCATGTTCCTATAAGAAGAAACAGAGACGTCCTGAGACGTTGGTGTTTCAGTGATTAGCATGTCGATGGTGAGTTTCTAAGTGATCCTGTAAAAAGAAAAGTGTGGCTATATAATTAAACCTCGCCCCCTTTGAGTCAGTATCCACATTCATTTGTTACAATGACAAACCGGAAGCTTCTAATATGAACACAATAGTCCCTGTCTCTGGGTTGTATAACAGGTTGTATACAATGTAAGGAGCAATTGTTGTACATGTTATTGGTCAGATAGATTACCCTTCTGAGACCCACAGGATCTGTCTTTATTTCTTAAAGCTAGAGTCAAGATATTGGTATCATGGACGACCTAAGGAATCCATCGGTACCAAATATGTAATGCTAGCTTGTTGGAAAGGAGACTAAATAACGCCCCAAATGTTGTTGGTGAGGTGAAAACTGGCATGGCCATTTTCAAAGGGCTCACTTGACCTCTGACCTCAAGATTAAAAAAAAAGACATTCAGTTTTTTGCATGCAGTATAAATGTGTTATTTTTTCCTATTCTAAACTAGTGTGTTTGAATATTTCTGCATACTGTGGTCCCTAAACAGTCTTGGAATTGCATACATTGAGAATCAGTGTAAAGCTGAGACTCTTGTGGATCAAATGAGCCCAATTGTATTCATGTGTGATGTTCGTTCCCATAGTAACCATTTCATTGTAGCGAGACCATTTTTTTTAAACTTGACCTCACTGTATAAAATGACCTGTGGTGACCTCTAGGATAATCACAGCCTTATGAAACTTTACAGCCACAAACTACAGACCTAGGGCATTCAGAGGATGGGTGGCTTGCCTTGGTAGTTTGACAATAAGGGGGTTTCTTAGCAGTTTCCAGAACAGAAGTGCTCGCCATCCAATCACTGAAAAATGCAAATGTCAAAAGTTTTTGATACCAAATCACAGATTGACTTTTTCTTTGGTGTTCTTCAAGGTCTTGGTGTCTTAATGTGCTATTTTGAAGGATTCATCATCATTATTATCAATTCTAGAGAGGTAAAAAATGATTAAATGTAGCTCAAAATCTGTGTAACAAATGGTATCAACCCAAAAATTGCTGCAACAACTTATGAGACATAATAGAGCATGTGGATCACCATCATATACTCCTATTATAATGTTCTAAACCCTTATACACTTTAACACGTTTTAAAAACGTTTTTATTTCTGATTTATGACAATGTTAACTTCACAAACCTTGCTGAGCTGCATCTCAAATTCATCTTCAGGGTCTCAGCTTTCAGATGATGTACACCACTTCTATGTGACATCTACTGCCTACCTGCTATCTCGCCCTAAAGACCCGCTGTACCCCCCCTAAAAAAGACAAAAATGGGTCTATATGGGTCTCTAAGGGTTAATGCTGCAATGAATGAAACAAAGCTTGGTTGCAAATCACACTTGTCACATTAGACACCAGTGCTAACCCCACAAGGAATCTAGTTTCACTACAGACGACACAAAAATGTCTGTGTCTTTGAGCTTTGGGTTTGGCAATCTTAACTGCTATCTCATCAACGTTGCACGTCCACATTCATGTTCACTGAGTCCATACATTCATTTCCTGCAGCTGTTCCACATCCAGAGGCATCTATTCAGTCTAATTTGTCCACAACTGGTTAATTGAGGACAACCCGGTATGTCTCAAGGCCGCTGTCTATTCTCTGGTTATGCTGTTCGGCTGATGGGACAATGTTACGCTGTTTTGTTGTTTGTCAGTTTCTATCTGATAAATTCTATCTGGCAAAACCTCGACTTAAGTCAATGTGAAATGGTCACAAGACAAAGAAGAACAGGGAGTGTGTTGTAATGTGTATTAATATGGCAGCTAGGAAAAACAGCTGACAGAGACAATGATACCAAACTCTCACATTCAATCTGGGTCAAAAACACGTCAGTGTGCAAAACATTGACATATTCCATTCATTTCTACAGGACAAATGGTGACAATATCTGGTATGATTGTTTTAAATTTAGTATACCAATGCTTTATCATTGACTGTTTCTATACAGATCCATGGCTGCTAGTTGCTTTGCAAGAAATTCTTCAGTGCAGCTTCTCCTTTGCAGAAACACTTGTCGTGTAAGCAGTGTTGTAGTATGAGATTGTCTTGGTCTCGAGACCACTTTTTGAAGGCCTCGTCTCGGAATTGGACGCATTTTTACTCGGTCTTGTCTCGGTTTCAGACAAAGAGGACTCTGGATTTTAGTTCATGACTAGTCAAGACCACAACTGCTTAACGTCCTGGTTAAAAAAAAAGGTTAAATACATTTTTAAAATGCAAGGATATCACTAAACTACCTGTGCATTGTCTGATTTATTTGTTAACATCATTATTGTGATTGGATGTAAAACTTCCTGCTTCACATGCAACCACTTCACCTACAAAACATGGAAACTGAGTGTTGAATAAAGATGATGAAGTTGATTTCAGCTCCTTATATTAGTGTTTGTTTGTATTTGTTTGCTCAGAGAAAACAAAGTAAAATTCCCACACATAAAATTCACCTCTGCCTTTTGATTACTTTATCAAGGCATTTCTCATGGTTCACTTATACATTCACAACACAGTATATAAAAGAGGTGAATGAAGAGGATTTCTGTGGGTGCTTTTTATGGGAATGTGGATCTTCCAGGTCTATTTGAGTAGTACCTATAGTTTTCTTTTTCCACATTTTTTCATAAATGTGTCATGCAGTGTGGGACTCGCACTGGTCAGATCTTGGTCATGATTTGGTCTCGATTTAGGTGATCTCGACGACAACACTGGTTGCACCCACTCTTTAGAGCTCAACGGGTGAAACTAAACTGTTGAATATGTTAAGAAGCTCAGTTTCTCTTCCATTTAAGATTTTGGTGACCTGAGGCGAGTGAGACTAAGAGCCACACCTTCATAGGTGGCCACTGTAAGTTTTAGGACTTCTCTGGAACATATACCACCATGAATGATGCACTGTGAGTGTATAAACGTCTAAACTGGATGACATAGAAGCATCAAATGCAATCGCTGTTGTTTTCTTTTTTCCCAGAATTTACTTTATGGGACTAGTTACAGATACGACCCCCATGAGGGGTCGTCAAAGCTTCACAGGGGTCGCGAGGCCTTCTTGATTTTAAGGGGTGTAAGACGACTTTTAAGAAAAATATACAGTTGGCCTATATCTCAGGATTTCATTAATTTCTGTAAATAAAATTGTTATTTTGTTTGGGTTGTTATTTAAAATATAAACAGGATAAGGGCACAGTGAAGACCTGAACACAAGCTTTATATTCACAGAGCCGTCCCTCTCTGCTAAACAGCCTCGTCCTGCGTTAAAACAACTAAAGAGCTAATAGAACAATGGCCAAGCGTCAGGGAGAAAACACTGAATCTGTCAAGAAAAAGAAGCCTATTGAGTATGAATGATTGTAAAATATGTAATTAAAAAATACATATTAAAGACAGAGAATTGTATTAAAACTCATCTCTGTACTGTTATTGTTATGCATTGAATATGATATGAAATATACATAAAATATGCAACTTAGTCAAGGGTCATCAGTTCACTTTTAAAAGGGACCCTTTAAAAATAAAGGTATGGAACCACTGCTTTATGGCAAACTGTGTAACACATGACTTTGTTTTAACTCTAAATAAACCCACATCACCTCGTCACGTTTGCATTTAAGATTTTGTGCATTAATCACACATTAAATGATTGAGTTTACACTTCATTGAAAAGCCACCATGTGCTAAACTGTCAGACAGTGATGTAAATAGATAGTGATGATTCCTCCCTCTTTCTCTCTCGTGTAGAAATTCCTGTCATTCCAGCCGACCTTTCAGACTATCGTACGAGGCGGGGAGTGCATTTCAGACTTCATCCATGCCTCACACCCATCATCCCCCAGTGTTCGAGAAACAGGTAAAACCAGAGGCACAAGAGAGTTCGTCATAGCAGCGTTGGTTGAACGGCCTCTGTGCCACAACCCAGGAAGGGATGGGCCACTCAAAAAGTGACGTTAGGTTATATCTGATTTCACCTTTAGCCTAAATCAGGGACTTTTTTGAAGTGATCAAAAACATTTTTGACTGGCACAAGGCAGATATTTTTACATTTTAAACCAGTAACTTTTTTTTAGTTCCCATAAAGTTTTTTTTATCCTCATGTGCTTATTTACTAGTTTTAATTGGGGCCAATCACCCCTGGGTGTTGGTTTCTTTAACCAAGGCCTGCATCCCTTCCTCCACCACCATTGATGAGACAGTCCAATCACAAACAGGCTAAGTGAGGGCAGGAAGGTGGAGCCAAGCATTGAAACAGGGTGTGGTTCTGAAACTAGGTCTGTAGTAGTGCCCCGGGGTTTAAATTGAAGAGTTGAGTGATCCCAGTCCCATAGTTGTCATAGCTGGACTCTCGCTTCACCTCTCTTTTGCTTCCTTTCCTATCTCTTACATGTGAAACTTTCAACTCTTGTTGGATTTCCAGTGAAAAATCTCAGACAATTGAGGACCCACCCACGGAACAAGTTTTGCATACTGGTTTTTCACCTGATCACCTCTCACTGGTGCTGCTGATCTGTCTGATTCTCTGGATTGAGAGCTGCCTGCCCTGGCTGTGCAGCTGCTTTCTTCACACACAGGACTGAGCCGGTGAGTCTCTTGTTACTAATACAAGTATTTTAGCAGTTTCAGGGATCTCAGATTTGTATCTGCTCTTGTAAAAATGTGTTTTTAAAGTTTCTTTTTAATTCATCATGGTTAGACTGGTGTCTTTTGCCAGATTCACCTTCCTTTTTATAGTTCAATAATCTGGATTAAGGACAACTAAAGTGCTGTTTTTATGTATAAAGTGTGCTGTGTTGTGTTACTCCCTGGAAATCCCAGATCAGCTCATATCTTGGTAGCTGCCTGTAAGGGCCAAGATCTTTGCCTCACCTGTTAGACTTGCTCTGTTAGTCAGCAGGAGAGTATTTTATTGTTTCTAGACTGACAGCAGAACACAGGCGTTTCACAACCCCGCCATGAAACATTCATAGATTACTTTTCTTTAGTCATTGTTTTCTTTAGAAGCTTTTTCTTTTTTAAATGAAAAACAGTGAGGATTTCTAGTTTACATGCTACATTTTGGGTTAGGCAGTGAAAGGAGCTCCTGCTACACATTTCTCTGTGCATTTTTTGTTGAAAGGTTGTACACAAGAGCACTCAGGGGTGTTTGATGAGCCTGTGCAGCTGTCTCCTGTTTGTTCAGTTCGGGGAGAAGCAGGTGGACGGGCCGCTTTGTCGCTCACCTGCCCAACAGACCTCCCTTTCAGCTCTCCTGGTGTCTGACTCTTTTCTCTTTTCTTATATTTTCAGTGGTTTAATAGGACAAGGAACAAGGAGCAACCATGGTGCTAGAAGTTGCATCAAATGCTTTAGCAAAATTTTACAAATTTGTAGACATGAGGACTGGTGAGTGTCTCTGTTACAGATTTACACTACTCTACTTTGATAAAATATGAATGAATAACTTGTGATCTAATGGCATAATAATAATAATAAAGCTTGAAAAGGACATTTTGTCTTTCTTAAACTACCCCATGAATCTGCTCCAAACTGCATTCAGTTGACTAGTATCTGTGTCTGTGTGCCAATACAGTGACAAATGTGTGTTTTTGTTCTCCCCAGATGACCGAATCAAAGACTACATCCTGATGCAGAGCCCCATACTGATGACCACCATCCTGGTGGCCTACGTCTTCTTCTCAAAGTATGTTGGACCTCAGGTGATGGCGAACCGCAAGCCCCTCCGCCTCAACAAAACCATGATTGTCTACAACTTCACCATGGTTTCATTCAACGGCTATATAGTCTACGAGGTAAACAAAATGATTGATTTGCTGACTAAAATTCAGGTCTACTTCAAGTTTATTTTATGAAACAAACTTAAGTATACTTGAAATATATTCCCAAGTATACTTTATGTAATAAGTATACCAATATCAATATTATGTACAATGTACTACTTCAATACTTCTTGGGACTAAATTGGCCCACTTTTTAGTTTATAAAAGTATACTTTAAATGTAAGAGTAGTAAACTTGACTTGAGTACACAACTAGTTTACATCCAAGTTGTAATTTGTACTGCAACTATTAAATTAAGTTACTGGTTATATACTTGTAGCTCCTTTTTTAGTTAATGAAAGTACACTTAAAAGTATAGTCTCAGTAAACTACTAGTTTAATAGTTTTTACTGCAAGTATACTTGTAAGTTGAAGTTATAGTACTTAGCCAAATATACCCTTATGTGTACTTTTCAGTATAAACCAAATATACTTGGACTTTTCAGTACACTTGACAAGTACACTTTTCTGTCTAGTAGTCGGTATAAGTATAATTTTGTTAAGTTTATCTCTGATAAGTACTTAAAAATTAATCTTAAAGTATATTCTCTTATTTTAAGTTTAATATATATACTAATACTTGAATAAACTTATTTTTTGTAAGGGTTGACAAATCAGAGTTCTTGTGATAACGCCTGCTGATGTGTTTTTGACTCCTAGTTCTTGTTGTCTGGATGGGGCACCACCTACACGTGGAGATGTGATCTCGTCGACACCTCAAGCAGCCCAGAGACTTTTCGGGTAAGCCAGTAAATTGTTCATTTGCCCCCAACTTTTAGATTAAGACTGTTCAGAAGGCTAACAAATAAAGATAAGTGTCCTTTACATATTTGACATCACAGTACTTTTCTTTTTTTCCTTCCTTCCAGATGATTCGAGCGTGTTGGTTGTTTTATATTTCAAAATACTTCGAACTCCTTGACACAGTAAGGACATTTTCATCTCTCCATTTTTCTTGCCTTCTTGTCTTATTGCATGTTAACTTAAACTTGTTCTACTTTTTTATTTGAGGTATTCTTTGTGCTGAGGAAGAAACAAAGCCAGATCACATTTCTCCACGTATTCCATCACTCCTTCATGCCCTGGTCGTGGTGGTGGGGCATTACCCTGACTCCCGGTGAGGTTTATGCAAACACTTTATACATACATTATGCATTACTTCAGGGTTTTAGCCGCTTAAAATCTCCTCAAATGCATCCAAAGAAATGAAAGTACAAGGCAAAAACAATGAACTGGTGAGTTCACTGTACAGTTGCATTAAAATGTCTAATAAAACTGTGTTTTTTTCCCATTTTCCAGCTGGAGGAATGGGCTGCTTCCACGCCATGGTGAATGCAGCCGTCCACGTCATCATGTACTTCTATTACCTGCTCTCTGCTGCAGGACCTCGCTTCCAGAAATTCCTGTGGTGGAAGAAATACATGACCGCCATTCAGCTTGTATGTCCCCCTTTCTTTAAAACCATTTATTTATAATGATATATATGATTTCACAATGGATCTGGAGATTTTGAATAATCTGCTCCTTCTTTTACAGACCCAGTTTGTTCTGGTCTCCGCTCACATCAGCCAGTACTACTTCATGGAAAAGTGCGACTACCAGGTTCCCATGTGGATCCACCTGATTTGGATGCACGGCGTCTGCTTCATCATCCTCTTCTCCAACTTTTGGATACAGGCCTACATAAAGGGAAAGCATCTTCCCGCCGCAGAGGACAAGCCGAAGCAGAACGGCTCAACCAGTGAACCCATCGCTGTGGTGGCCAACGGGAAACACCTGGAGAATGGGAACGGACACCAACACACCAACGGCAAAATCCTCTTTGGCAAAGTGAAGGAAATCTGACTTGGTGACTCTGTAAATCGGAATATCTAATAGCATATTGGAACGGCACAGATTCAATATGTTACTTCTAAACGTCATAATTTTGTATGTAAATCTAATCTTTCTTATGCACACTTGTTGGGATATGTAATTTGGCGGTGATCTCTACTTGCCACATTGTGTTTGTTAGTCGTTGTGAAATCTGTGATGAACACTGTATGAAAATTGGTGCTCATTTTGTCACATGGTATTCTTCAAGGCCCACACAAGCTTGACCTACACTACTGTTTGACTGGCACAACCGTTGTTGCTTAGGAGCATCGCACAGTTTCCACTGGAGACCGGCACATATAAATACCTGCTGCAAAGCTTTCATTGTAAATGTCAAATATTTAGTTTTGTTCTGTTTTTATTTATCTTTTGAAATAAAACTTTTTTTTAGATAAAGGTCTGTGTCATTTGGAAACCGGTTCAGGTGTGCACTCTGTAAGAAACATACCACACCTCAATTTTTCAATTTTAAGAATTGTGGAAAAGAAATGTTATACTGTATATTATAGTATTGATGCATTTAACATGTTCGCATAATGAGGTAGTGACATATACACTGTTACTAGTCCATTCTGAGTTTTGCAACGCTGTGTGGTCTATTCTCTCAGCACACTGTGCATGAAGTTAATGGGAAATACCATTCAATTAGAATTGGATAAAAATTGTGCTGTTTCTGAATATCACTGCAGAATGTATATATTAATGACCTACCAGTGTTTTTACAGTTGTTTATTACACGTGCACTGACGACAGTTGAAGGATGAGCTTGTCTTGTACCGCTAGCCTTTTAAAAATCGGATCTGATATTTGCCACAAAAAAAACTACATAGGAATGGACGTTTAGGTGTATCCAGGAGCTGTTTATATGTTACGATTAACCCTCACAATGTTCAATAGATTAACCTGTTTCTGACTTAAGCAGAAAAAAAAACTCTATAAATGTTTTGTAATTTTTCTGTTTTCAAATGTTTCACCTGAAGTGTGAATAATTATATTGATAGTAAGTCTGTCAATCGATTAAAATATTTAATTGTGATTAATTGCATGATTGTCCATAATTAATTGTGATTAATCGCAAATTAATCACACGTTTTGTATCTGTTCAAAATGTACCATAAAGGGAGATTTGTCAAGAATCAGAATCAGAAATACTTTATTGATCACCAGGGAGGAAACTAGGATGTTACAGTTGCTCTTATATAAAAGCATAAAGAATAAAATAAAAATAAAAATAAAAAAGTATGTAACATGTAAATTATTTACATAAAGCTACAATATATGTAGAGAAATTAGGGCTGTCAATCGATTAAAATATTTAATCATGATTAATTGCACATTTTTATTCTGATCCAAATGTACCTTAAAGGGAGATTTGTCAAGAATTGAATACTCTTATCAACATAGGAGTGGGCAAATGTGCTTGCTTTACGCAAACATATGTATATTTCTTATTGGAAATGAATTAACAACACAAAACCATGCCAAATATTGTCCAGAAACCCTCACAGGTACTGCATTTAGCATAAAATATGCTCAAAATAATCACATGGCAAACTCAAGCCCAACAGACAACAACAGCTGTCAGTGTGCTGACTTGACTATGACTTGACCCAAACTGCATGTGATTATCATAAAGTGGGCATGTCTGTAAAGGGGAGACTCGTCGGTACCCATAGAACCCATTTTCATTCACATATCTTGGAGGTCAGAGGTCAAGGGACCCCTTTGAAAATGGCGTTATTTACCCTCCTTAGCAACAAGCTAGTATGACATGGTACCAATGGATTCCTTAGGTTTTATAGTTTCATATGATACCCGTATCTTCACTCTAGCTTTAAAACTGAACCCACTACCACCTCCGAAAGATTGATTGTGTTAATGCATTAAAGACATTAGTGGCATTAAAACAAATTTCTTTTAACGTGTTATTATTGTGTTAACTTTGACAGCCTTAATTTATTTTTTTATAATATTCTACACCAGGTGGGTCCAAAGATTCTAATAGAGGCCCAATGAGAGACTTGACAATTAGGTTGTGCACAGGCACCTGTAGATAAAAAAAAAAGATGGGAAGAACATAAATTAGCATGTGTAGCTGTTTATCCTCATACTGCCAGCAACACACACTGGTTAATAAGCTACTGACATTCCTGTAAAGCAGATGTCTACATACTTATGGAGCCTTCTGTTCCAACAGTAAATTATTTCTCAAACTTGATTAGATTTGTCATATACATACATACATACATACAGGTACATGAAATTTTGACCTCTGCATTTAACCCGTCCTAAGGATACATCTCGGGGAGCAACTTGGGGTTCAGTGTACTGTACCCAGTGCCCACTGAGCTACAGCCGCCCCATTCCTTTCATTGATAAATGCATCCTGTGGTTTGATGGTGAGCCTATCAGCTGCTGAAGTGAGAGCTATATGAGTGTCTGCACTGATTACAAATGTTCATATTTCAGTGATATTCTGCCTTTGGCTGCAGATAATTTAATGCAGATAAATTCACCTGGTAGTGATGCGCAAGAATTTGGATTTGCATAAAAGGTATTACTGAAAATGAGTGGCATATGAAAGAAAACTTGGGCATTGTGGATCAACACCTAAATGGGAGTAGGTGTGTCTGGTGGTTTCTCCGTATGCACTGAAATGATCATTATCATTTTATCTGTGCTATTGTGTTCTGCAATGTTTCCACTGGTGTTCACATTTCCACATTATTGCACAATTAGTCAATACGAGTGAATGCAATTACACCGCAAGTATTGAGGTTGATAAACCACCCCACCTGTGACCTATGAGAGAAAAAGGTCACACCATTGCAGTCTTCTCCTCCTGTAAAATGTTATCTTGACATTGGCTGCAGTGGGTAGAAATGAAGCAAATATAATTAAAACAAGTTATTTTTATAAAAACAGTCACTATATCCTGACAGTAGTGCATGAGACAGGTAATCTGAAAAAAAATCATGTGCCTCTGTCCTTCAGTGCTCCTAATGGCATCTGCAAGATTTCACAGAATAGGAGGGAAATAACCAATCAGAGCTGATCTGCTGTCTGCCGTCCCTTAGCAGCTGTCAATCACTCTCAAACTCCGATCAAACGGTCAAACTAGGCAGCGCTGATCAAATATGAATCAATATTCTGATACTGTAATGCCTATTTCTCTCCTCAAATGTTTTCAGAAACATCTTGTAGTGTACTGTTTGGCTGTAAAATGAGAAAGTTTGTGACCCGGCAGCCATGTTGAGATCAGTTGAGGAAATACCAAGCACCGCCCACCAGCCGGAGCACAATCAATAGGAACGCTCTCTCTGAAATGACCTGTGATTGGCCAAAGTCTCCCATCAGGGCGTAGATTTTTTTTAAAGCCTGAAAAGGTGCAGAAGTTTAGTTTTCTTGCAGAACACTTGAATTACTATATGCTGAAAGTTATTTTGGAATTTTTCCCCAATAATGCTGAACTAACTGCAGGTTTAACCATCAATAAATAATATTGTTCAAAATAATTAGATCAGATGTAAATCATATAGAACATTTGCCTCTGCAAATACCTTCAATCTCCTGCAGTCTCAAATTTGTCAAATACACAGCTAACACTGACAATACATTTGGGATATTTATTGCAACTTAAACATTACTGGCAAACTCCTTTCCAGTCAATCAACTTATGATAAATTAAATTTTGTTTGTCAGATAATCAGTAACCCCGTTTCTGTCATTAAAAAAAAAAATGTAATAAATAATGACATTTTTGTAATTATGTAATTTAATGGCTTAAACTTCACTTAATATATACACACAGCAGGTTTAAGTTAAATCTCAGAAACAGTGAACTCTATTTTAGGAGATTTCTAAAGAACACACAGCAACCAGGTTCAGACTAAACCACAGGTGAAGTTTAAATCGCAGCCTTTGAGGACACAACAATAAGGTGACATTGACCCAGACAGAGAGTCTTAAACCTTAAACCACAGCTAAGCTAATGATCAAACAACAGCACCATTAGTGTTTGGGGAGGAAAAACCCATCTGCAGGATAAACAATTTTGTATTCTTCTGTTGGTTTGGCAGGTGGTAGAGATTAATGTTATCAAATAAGCCCTACAGTTTCTAACATGGCAGTACAAACACATGCCAATTAACTGACAGAAGCACATATGTAATCAAACCATTTATTTATAACCCAGTCTGACGTATACAATGCATCCGGATTATAAATTAAAAGCTAAGTGAAGGTCATATATACACTTAAAAACCGACACTCAACACATGTACTGTACCACATTAGCAGACCTGTATAAACAATTTAGACTAACAACCTATTACAGTCCCAATAGGAGCAGTGAGTTGCCAGTTACAGCTAAACGACAGGGTAGATATCTTTATTGTGGATTAAATAAAACATTTTCACATAATTTCATCATAGACCAAAATGTCCTCTAAAATCAAGACAAAGCAATTTATCTGATCGACTGATGAATGGCCCTGCTAGTTGTTTTGACCAGCTTCTCTTTGGCCTTCTTAACTGGATCCACTTCGAAGCTCTTCCACATACGGATAGTCTCGTCTCCAGCAACGGTTGCAACAGTGGAGCCGTCTGGGCTCAGAATCAAACTGAGAACTCTGTCCTCGTGGCCTAAAACAACAAGCATTACTTTGCTTAGACCAGCAGAAAGCATCAAGTACAGCTACAGTTCACTGGACATTTCCTTAAAGTTAAGTATGTGTGAACAAGTACAGAGCCAATCCAGTCCAAAAAAACAAATTACTTACCATTGAGCTCTGCAACCCTGGTGAGAGCGGGGTACTTCCAGATAACGACATTGTTGTGGGCATATCCATGGGCAGAGACCAGCTCCTTATAGTTGGGTGCAAACACCAGTGACGAGATCTGAAAAGCAAGTAATCATGTGCGTTTTGAGAAAAGGCCCACGTTGATAGCCAAACTAAAAAGTGAAAGTACACATCAAATACATTTTCCCCCCAAATATGGTTTCTGTCATTTTAGTTAGTTTGTATCACGCTGATGTATGTTCAAGTGTTCATCTCTCTAATAAGTTTTAATTAGTTATTTGATGCTATAAAAAGGAGATGAGACGTCATAATTGGCAGCTGCTCTGAGTGAAGTAGACGTGCAGCCGGAGGCTCGGGAATTGTACGAGAGAGGAGATGTAACTTTAACTTTCCATAACCGTCGTGAGTCGGTGTAATAGAACATGTGTCAAATTTGATCATAAATGTAGTTATAGAGATACTATGGTTAATTGTGGTGTCTTTCCACCCAAACAGCTACCGGGGTGCTAACGTAGCAGCTAGATGGCGCGCGGCTGCAAGCTGCAGCTGTGCTCGGCTTGTGATTGACAACTACTGTGCAGACTCTGGCTCCAAATTACATCAAAATCTCAAGATTACTGCTCCCGTATCCGGGATATTTTGGCTTCACTTTTATACAGTGGGAGGATGTGGATCTATATGTACAGTTGTCACCTCCAAGTTAACTACATTTTCTCAATATCAAAGTACAGTTTTGGCTGAGAATAACCATTGAAACTAAAGGGTCTAGCAGATTGTAGGTACCTGGGACTGAGTGTCAAGTGAACTGATGCAGGAGCCGCTGTTTACATTCCAGATGCGGATGTGACGGTCACTGGTACCACCTCCAGACGCAAGGATGTTGGGCTGCCACGGGCACCAGGCCAAAGCCTAGAAACACATCCAAAAGTGAGTTTCAAGCTTTACACACGAAAAATTCATGACAAACAGTATTTACACTTTATCCTGTCAGTTTAAAAAAAAAAAAACATGTTATTGTGCTAATGATCAGAGTAATTTCAGAAAGCAAGATTAGCGAAAACTCTGTGTTCGTTAACCCAGAGATGAGGTAAACTCTGGGTTTTCAGTTCCAGAAAGAGAGTCAACTTAAAGCCCCCCTTCAGCCAGTTTTGCCTCCTGTTTTTTCTCCATCACTCATGATGTGATTGGTCGCACTGATGGAACATAATTCGGAATTCCTATAATATTGGAGATTATATGTTAATATAATAATATAGTGAGCAGGATCATGGTGCAGCTGCAGAATGGAGCTAGAGTTTTTTTTTTAAAATAGGCTGCATATAGTCGGAATGTGTTTTAACAGCATTTCAGTGACTGTTTAAATTGTATACATTTGTTAAAGTAGCTGAAATAAAGTCACCGAGTGCTGTTGAGCCAAGATCCAAATAGAGGTCTACAATTTAAAATCTATTCTATTTAACCATTAAATCACCAAACACATTACTGGATCAGACTGTGAGCTTTCAACCAAATCACCATGTTTGGATATATTTTTAAATCTTTAACTATACTTTTTCATCTTCAGTTCTGCTGGTAACCTGACGGGGTCAGGTTAAAGCTGAACAAATCTATTTAAAATGTAATGTAGGCTACAGTCTAATACACAGTCAGATTCCACCACTTTATCATCCATTAAGGAAAGGTCAGTCTGGTAAAAGTTTAATTAATGGACAACACTGAATAAAACTTTATTCTATTATTGACACTTTTCTCTGCTCTGACTTTTTTTGAAGATACAGTTAATGTGCACAGTCCACATATACATGCATTAATATCTCTACGTCCACTGCATTAAAATAGAGGCTCTGCCTTTTATTCACCTGTTGCCACGGTGAATCATATCATCAGAGCTTCATTGATGATGGCTTTTTATGTTAAGGTTCAACCTTCTCAGAGTTGATTGAACAGACTCTGATCGGCTGTTCTGGAACCGTAAACCAAGTTTCCAATCTAATGATTAGTCAACTCAGAGTTCAGGCTGAGTTTGTTAAACCTGCTTTCTGAAATGGGACCCATGAGAAATCTTGTCTTGGATTTTTGGCAAATTGCTCAAATAAATTCTGTTTACTAGTACAAGCATGAAGCTTCTCACCTTGACAGCTCCTTGATGTTCACTCCAGCTGCAGACCGACTGGCTGGCGGTGCCCTCCTGCACACGGGGCCATACATACACCATGTTGTCATTGCCTCCACTTGCTAGGTAGCGCCCATCAGGGGACCATTTCAGCCCACACACCTCCTGTGAGTGACCAGTGAGCGTGAAGAGGTGGTGGTCTGCCACCCTCACATCATGATGGTGGATGTGTCCTGATCTCGAGCCACTAGGAGGGAGAGAAACATATTTGAGTCCAACCAATACATGCAAGTTTTTGTCTTTTGCAGCAGAAATAAGGAAACCACTGTACCTGGAGAGAACATGGTCGTTCCAGCTCAGGCTAACAACTCTAGACGTATGGCTGGACATGCTGCGTAGACGCTTCTGGTTGTAGACATCCCACAGCTAAGAAAACAAAAAGGTGCCATTAGAAACAAAATAAGAAGCAGTTCTTCGATTGCCATGTGTCCTTATGAACCAAGGTTGGTATGTTCATCAGCACACTCACCTGAATTTTGCAGTCACTGGTGCCGATGGCTAGGTAGGTTCCCTCTTTGGTCCAGGACAGAGAGCAGATGTAGTCCTCCTCACGCTCCAACTTCATGAGAAGAGTAACGTCTCCTTGACTGGCATCCAGCAGGTAAACACTGTTATGAAGCGCCACAGCAAGAACATTTCGACTGCTCCAGTCAAGCAGATTCAAATCTGGAAAAAAAAGGGATCAAATGAATGCTTGCTAGGTGCACAGGAGTGCCTCTACACAAAGATCAAATATGTATGTACAAAAACTTTATATTTAGTATAAAAAGGAAAAACCTCTCGAGTGTCAAACTTACAAAAATCATTTCGAAGCTCAGGAGCGTCCAAGATTCTATCAGGAGTAGAAGAAATGTATCTTGTCTTTTTGACAGAGGCAGGAGTTGCACCCTGACTGTAGAGGACTTTCAAGTTGTTTTGATAGCCTGTAAAATAGTCAAAAAGAAGATTATCAATTTGAAAAAATTCTCACTTTCTTTATTCATGCAATATTCTTGCCAAGCACCACGACACACATATATCCTTACCTTCTGGAGCATTCAGCGGCTTCCCTCCAAGGTGCAGGATCTTTGCTTCTTCAATGTCGTATCCATTTAGTGACATGGACCAGGCTTTCTGGCTTTCCTTTAAAGACACATATAGCCTTAGATCAATAAAATCTTTAATTCCCTAAAGGATCATAAGAAAATGTATCAAAAATAATAACTTACTGATGTTCCTGTTGTATTGGTTGTGTCCACAGGCTCATTCTCCTTTGAGAGCAGGAAACTTGCCACATCCATTTGTTTGCTGTTTCTGAAGGGAATGAAGCGGTCGCCCCCCATCTTAGAAGGAGTTTGCTTTTTATTTTTGCCTATGATACAAAAAAATACCCCAGGAGTTAACATTTGCAGATGTATAGGCAAGGCAAGGCAGCTTTATTTGTATAGCACATTTCAGTAACAGAGCAATTCAAAGTGCTTTACATAAACATTCAAGAACATTGCAACAAAATGCAAAAGAACATTAAGACATAATTAAAACAGTTATAAAAACATAAAAACAAGCTAAAAATAAAAGCTAGGATGGAAGCTAAAATAGAGTATAACACACAAGAGTAAAAGCTCTAATGCAGTATAAGATCATTATTTGGTTTAATAAAAAGGCAGCAGCAAACAGGAAAGTTTTAAGCTTTGATTTAAAAGAACAGAGTTTTTTGGCCCTAAACCATTTTGTGCTTTGTAAACCAGCAGGAGTATTTTGGGAGCCAGTGTAGAGAGCTCAGAACTGGACTGATATGATCCACTTTCTTGGTCTTAGTGAGGACTCTAGCAGCAGCCCTACAGAGCTTTGCTAAGTGGTATGTTGTAGGGATATATAATGGCACACATTACCTGGTGTTTTGCTCGGCGTTTTTGATGAACTGAGTGACACATTGGCAGATTTGCCAGGAGACAACCCGTTCAGAGCCGATGAGCTGGATGAGCTGGCCTTCCTCTGCCACCTCGCCATGGGAGCGTTAGTGATGGGCATGTCCAGCTTCAAGATGCTGTGGATGTCGTTCTCAAACCCAAACTGAGCCATTTTTATCCAGGTTTTCACACACAACCTGTATATATATCAGGGTAATTAGAAAAATAAGCGATCATGTGTGCAACAATAACTATTTTGCATTAATCCAGGTGATGCTATAACGAATGCAGTCAAACCTAGCTAGCTAACCTAAAGTAAAAGAGGACAAGTTGGCATTAACCTCAAGTAAAAAAGCAGCAGTTAGCATTCAATTCAGGAGGACTAACCGATTAAAAAGTACCACTACCAACTACCACCAAAAATATCACTTTTATAACTTCGAAATTAGCGAAATGATCTCACCTCTTCCAAACAACGTGGACTACTCTCTAGCAAACACTGGGTGTTTCTGAATTTTGAATTTCGTGACGTCGACGCCTCACGGTTTAAATCCCAGGAAGCGCTGCTGCTATTGGTCCGTTCAAGGAGCTGCCGTTATCGCCAAGCGTTGCTGTGGTAACATTTACAAATGCGCTAATGTGATTGGTGGAGGAAACTGACCTCCTCGGTCGTGTCTAGGAAGGTAACCCGCGAGTTGGGGTAAACTCTCGCGAGTTTTTTACTTTTACTTTCTTATTAGACATTGATCTTGAATAGTTAAGTTTTAAGCATTGACCTCGAATGGTTGAGGTTTGGCATTGACATCAACTAGTTAAGGTTTTAGGCACTGACCTCGAATAATTAAGGTTAGGATAGGTCGTCAGGCAGCAAGTCTCGCGAGAGTTTTTGCCAGATTTGGCAGTTTGCGGGTTTCCTTCTACAGACGACCAGACAATCCACCTCCCCACAAAAATATATATTGCCATCTATTGGCCAAAAAATGATATTAGGATTGTGATTTAGTTGTGTGAAATGTAAGCAATAAAAACAGAGGAAAAACTAGTGAAGTCTAAATTTTCTGAAGTAAGATTTGGTGAAGTAGTTTAGTCATATATATTACTATTTTTATACTTCCTTCTATTTAAATGGTTCATATTTTGTTACACTTTGTTTAGCTCTTTTTTTTACTGTGTTAGCTGATGCATCTTGTTTTTTGCACTATCCCCTTTGCTGCTGTACACTGCAAATGTCCCTCTGTTGGACTAATAAAGGAATATCTTATCTTATATATGTCACTGAGATTCCAGCATGACACCTAAAAACATTAACTAATATTGGAATATTTTTATAATTTACAGTATAATTCAAAGAAGCATCAAAAAGATCCAATTATTAACCTTTCCAATGAAGTAGACTATATGCTGAACATTGTATAAATATTCTGTTCTATTCTAGTAGAAGACTGATTTTATACTGGAATATCTTTAAATGCCTATCTGCAATATAATAGTTGGTGATGCACACTGTAGCCCATAATAAGGATTCTAAGAAATTAGGCTGATTCAAAAGAGCCATAATGAACATGACTTGGTGATTGCGGAGTTATCTGATTGGATTAAGAAAATCAAAAACTTCTCACAATCTTCAGGAGAGCGTTTGACAAATTGCTGAGCCATTTACAGCTTGATCAGTGGTAAAAAAGAAAAAAAAAGAAAGAAGATGTTTTACATTCTCTTAATAGAAGTACTGTAAATTTACATTAACCCATTGAAATATACATTGTTTTTTTATGTCAAGCATTAGGGATAATTTAATATATTTGATTAAACCAAATGTGCTTGTCTTAGTAATGCTAAAATCAGAGACGTTATCAAGTAAAAACAAGCATTAGTTTCTCTGTTCTTTGACTAGAAGCCAAGCATGATTACATGACTAAGTGTATAAGTATTAATTAGATTAATGGGATAAAATTATTGATGAATTAGTTGAAAATCCCTCGTCATGCATAATGGATGGTGTGCTTGAGTGCCAAAATATCATCAAAGCCCCCAAAAGATACGACTAGAGTTATGTTTTGGAGATTATTTTAATTAATACACTCAGAATACTTTACTAATACATAGAGAATAATACAAACTGACTCCTTTGTGAATAAACAACCACTTTGCATCAACCAGGAAGCATAAATTGCTGAAAATAAAATAAATTAGATAGACAGCATGCATTCTCAGTGGTCTCCCACTAAACGTTTGTGAACATGTTAAATCTGGTTTGGGAAATAAAGTGAAAATAAAATAAATCACTCTTAATGAGCACTTGATTGTTTACATCATAGAGACTAACCTTGACATTAGAAGAAACATTGTGTCTCTGAATAAACATATCAAAAGATATCTCATCACATCCGTCTGGAAGGATTATGTGCAAGGAAAGTAGGAGGATAATCGGAGACAGCTTATACAGCTCTTTTTGATTGTATTTTTAAAAACATTAACTGTTGATTGTATTCAGTGAGAGAATTACTTTTTTTCTGGAGACTTAGAACAATAATTATTGAAAATAATGTCAAATGTTTAAACTTCCAAACCATTATGGAACCATCACATAATCTATGATCATATATGAGGTCCAACTGTCCTACTCTTTTCCAATTGCTATAAGCCATCTGTAAGTGCCACTTAAGCCTCAGAATCAGAATCAGTTGTTATTCGCCAAGTACATACATACGTGGAATTTGACTCTGGTTTTATGCATCTTTCAGAGCGTACTTACACGGTAATAACAGCTAGGGACAAGGACAACAAAGCTGGAGAAATAGAGGTGAGGAATAGACCAGATTGTTATGTACACAAGTAATGGAAAAATTAGGTGTATATATAAATATATACTGTATATTTAAAGCACCAATGACCATCAATGAAATAATAATTAAATAAAAAAAAAATCTATATTTGGTCAAATGTTTATGTTGTTGTCTCATGTTATATATAAGTTCTAATATAATTTACATTCATACAACAGTTTGTTTTTATAGTTTATGTAGATTTTGAATAGTGTATTATGCAGGTATATTTTTGTTGTTTACAACAGAAGATGGCGCCGTAATACAAAGAAAAGAAACTTGGACCATGGTTAAACGGCCACTACACCATCTCATAAGTATATGATGAGGCAAAAGAACACAATGTTGCACTGTTTGTTGATACAAACGCTTCAATCGCTTCATTTAAGAGATTCCTTTTAATTGGTTATATCTACAGACTGTAAGACAATGTGTGACATTATCTTGCTTTAGATTATGTACATGCTTGACATTTGTATTGTATATATTTCCACATAAGTTGTTTACTTGAATAGCTTAGTCCAGAAATTATTAAATGCCTGCCTTTACAGTTATAAATTGTGCAAAAAGAAGCTTGCACATTACTGCAGGCAGTGAACAGGTTTACATTTCTTTGTGTGTGAGTGTGTGAATATTAAAAGTATATGCAATAAAAGCACCAGTGTAAAGTGTGAAACATGCATTAAAGTGCATAAAATAATGCAGTTTGGAATCCAGACCACATGTGTTTCACACAGTGGGCTTTTGGTACTGTAGCAAAGGTTTGGTTACATTCATGGAGCAACACCGTCCGTACACAGAAGGAAGTGGAAGTGTTACATCAGTCAGTAGAAAGCTCAAACGTGACCCTGTTCCTCAGCTGGAGCTTTGAATTACAAGGTATGGTAACCGCTGCCTTTCATGTGTGGAGCTGTTTCAGTCATGTCTTTGGGGTAATGTACAATCGAGCCAAGAACACCTGCAAGGAAATCAAAAGGCATGGATTTTAGGCTAAATTTATGACAGAACAAATAAGCGTCTGTAACATAATGAGCTACACACTCACTGTTCAAGATTATTGGGTATCACTCCTAATAAAATTCTTATTTTTTTATAACAGAAACGATTATCCAGATATAACTGAGTAGTCTACAGTGACTAAAGAGAAAACATAGGGATTGTTGTTTTCTTACCTCCAGGGTGCCTAAAACCTAGAAAGAGAGTGTGAGAAAGACAAAGCCAATGAATATGCTTTAATATGTGCCTGTGAGCGTGAGGGTGAATGAGGTGTTGCATTAAAGCAGATGTAATGATTAAATAGTCCCTGCTGACAATATGCAGCACAAGAATGCACTCTACTGAATGCTGCTGTATCGTGAAGTATGTAGCTGTGATAACAGGCTGTGCAACTAGTTTAATTATTATCCAAACGGAAAGTAAAACTCTTATTTACTCACCATGTTCGGAGAGGAGGACGATGATTATGGTTAGTCCTGCCATCACCAGAAGCGACAAGAATGTGATCATAAACAGAGGATAAGGCATCCATGGAACTAGAAAAACAAATATAACTGTTACGCAACTGCATGTCAACCAAACTGGCCACTGAAAAATGTATGGGTAACGGTGTGTGAAGGTGGACTGTTGCAATCACAGGGACAAACTGATGTTTTACTTTTGTTTAACCCTTTCATTTTTTAGCATGTATTGTGTCCTATGACTTTCAGTCAAATGGCATCAGCTGCCTCCACCACTACCACCACAAGCGGCATTCAGGCTTTTCCCCCCTGATTTTCAACCCTATAAATGGTCAAAACTACCATATATTGTTTGCTCCAATATGCTATTATAGTAAAAACAAATCTGGTCATTTGATTATAAACATTGACAGCTGGTGTCCACAGCACTACTTTGTGGGTAACATGCAATCATTGGGTTCTACAACTTTTAAAGATTGATGATAGTTACAAAATTTGTTCTCAAAAGCCAGAGAGAATATATAAACCTGATTTCTCCTCAGAAAGCCTCAGTTCTCTCATCAGCTTGACGCATCCCTCCTGAAGGTTGGTCCTCTCCGTCTTTGTGCGCTGCTCTTCCTGGTCCCACAACACTTTGAAGGCCAGTGCTTCCGGTACGTTGGCTGTCCATGTGTCAGTATGGTCCAGAGTCAGATAGACTTTCCCATCATAGAACACACGGTCGGTCCAGTGCAGCTTAGACCCCTCCAGTATGCATTCACGAGAACGAAGGACAGTGTGGTTTACTAGGGAGGAAGATAAAGGCCATGAGATTAGATCAGAGTTGAGGTTTTGATTATGTCAGTTTTCACTGTCATTACTGGTACATTGTGATTTCTTACTCTGGACTGAAGTCTGGTAGACACTGATAAGAGTTAGTAAGAGAGCATCAGCTGACATGGTTCGGATAATGAGGTCAACTTCCTGGCTTTTGCCAGTAAGAGGGACTCCATTGAGAAGGACCTGGTCCACGACCCGCTGAGTACCCAACACTCCCCACTGCTGGACCTGCACTATGATGGTATCTGATGGGGGAGCAACCAAAATACATGCATTAACAGTGAAACAGTAAAAGGAAGGAAGAATCAAGTCCTAATGTTACAGCACAGGCTTTAAATTCCTGTAGGAATGTTTTCATGTAATGAAACAGGAGATTTCAATATAGGCTTTAAAGTGTAACTTGTGCAGAACATACTCAAATGTTAGGTAACTCACTCAAAAGTAGTCCTGCATGGATATTTTACTATATGGACTGGTTTGAGAGACTGGTTCTGCAGCACCTGAAGCCCCTTGTGAGCGACCCAATGGACCCCCTTCAGTTTGCATACCAGGGAAACATCGGTGTGGATGATGCCATCATCTACATGCTCCACAGAGCCTACACACATCTGGAGAGGCCGCACAGCACCGTAAGAATATTGTTCTTCGACTTCTCCAGCGCCTTCAACACTATCCAGCCACTCCGGCTAGCTGAGAAGCTCTCAGCGATGCAGGTAGACCATGGCCAGGTGGCCTGGATTACAGACTTCCTCACCAGCAGACCACAGTATGTCAGACTGCAGTGCATCCTGTCAGATGTGCTGGTGAGCAACACCGGCGCCCCTCAAGGAACCGTGCTGTCACCCTTCCTGTTCAAAACCTACACCGCCGACTTCCGCTTCTACTCGGGTACGTGCAGAAGTTCTCCGATGACTCCTCCATCATCAGCTGCATCACGGATGACAACGAGGAGGAGTACAGAGCCCTGGTAGAGAACTTCGTAGGATGGTGCGATAACAATCACCTCCAGCTCAACATTGGAGGAGGTGGAGGTGGTGGACACCTACAAGTTCCTGGGAGAACACATGAACAATAAACCGGACTGGACCGACAACACCGAGGCCCTCTACAGGAAGGGACAGAGCAAACTGTTCTTCCTGAGGAAGCTCAGGTCCTTCAACGTCTGCAATAGGCTGCTGCAGATGTTTTACCAGTCTGTAGTAGCCAGTGTCCTCTTCTTTGCCGTGGCATGTTGGGGGGGGTAACACCAACACAAGGGATGCCAACAAACTGAACAGGCTGGTGAGGAAGGCTAGCTCTGTGGTTGGATCTGAACTGGATGATCTGGAGGTGGTGGCAGAGGGGAGGATGAGGAGGAAGCTGGACACTATCCTGGATAACCCCTCCCACCCCCTCCATGATGAGCTAGTCATGATGAGGAGCACCTTCAGTCATAGACTCATCCCCCCTTGGCACAACACAAAGCACCTGGGTCAGTAACCTGCAACCATCTTGGACTCTAACCACTGGCGCACTTTACACTTACTTTAAACTATACATCCTATAGACCACTTTATAGACTGCACATATGTACATATTACATTTATTTATTGACGGACTGTGTACACTATGTTCACCCATTCACTCTGTATCTTTTATATCTCTATTATTGTTTTTATCATTTTTGTATACCTTTACCTCTCCTGTGTTTCACTCTGTTTGCTGATGTTGCTGCTTTGACACCTGAATTTCCCTCTGAGGATTAATAAAGGTTCATCTTATCTTATCTTATCTTATAGATTATAACTGTAAAGTAAAAAGTAAAAACACTCATTCTGACGAAGTGTGTTAAATTGGATGCTTTCACATAACATTATTTTATGTTGTAATGTTGGTCAACATAAAAGTGGTACTACATAGGACCAACCACTTTAAATGTTTGGTACTTTTCACTATTGCAATGCATTGTGCATAATTAATATGCAAAGTATCAAGTCATTGCATTTGTAGTGGGGGAAAAGTATAGTTGCAGTGAAACCAGTTTTGGGTTCACTTAGCTATAACCTTAAATAACAGTCCGTTTTTCAGATTTGTGTGCAATTATTCTTTCATGGTGTGACTTATTAGCTGTGCAATGCAAAGAGACAAGCCTCTTACCTACTGGAACAGGATCCCCCAGAGAGAAGTCGCATAATAAAATGAGCAAAACAATGCCAAGAAAACGCATTTCTAGCATTTCTTGTTGTCGACTTAAAACCCAGCAATGTTGAACCTTTAAGGAAGGACAGACGTCTCCAGAGTTATAAATAACAAGGATTGTTTTAAGCCATTTAAGAGTAACTATTAGTACATCCTAAAAACCTTCACAAATAGACGGTCACAGCAGCTCTCTCCTCCTCTGCACTGCTCTCTTTGGTTTCATTTTCTTTAAATGTGCATCAGTCTCGCTTCTGATTGGTTAATGTAGCTAACAGCTGGGATGTGGTCACAGATCCAATATAACAAGGTTGAGCTCCAGAAAGTGAGATAAATACAAACAAAGAAGCACCTGAAGTAATCCTAACCCAGACTATCCGAGATGGCGACTTTAATCGATTCAGTGTGGTAACTATGGCAACAAGTAGTCATTCACCATGGCAACAGATGAGGACAGATAGATAGATAGATATTTAGATAGATAAATAGATAGATAAATAGATAGATAGATAGATAGATAGATAGTAACTTAATTGATCCCGAGGGAAATTCAAGTTTCCGGCATCACAGTTCCATAGTGCAAAAACATTTTATAGTCCATGAGCCAGGGGGTTGGTCCTGCCACTTTGGAGGGACCAAGTCTCATAGTGATTTTTTTAAAGGTCTATGTCCCTAGTGTTGGAAAATGCCTGATAGCAGGTTTCAGGTGATATGTGAAAATGATGTTCACTTTGTCATAAAGGCATGAAACTTGGTACACTTGAACAGTTTGGAGCCTTGAACATTTACAGACATGGAGCCATCGCAAAAGCGCCTCACTTCCCACCATAACCAAATTATGTATCATAATTCACATCATAAACTGTTCAGGTCAATAGTTAATGGTTAATTCAGTGATGTTGTATTTAGCAAATATCAATGTCTGAGAACCTAGGCTAGAATATAAAATCATGTCTGTTATGTGCATGTATGTTGTATAGAGTTTTAAAAGCTTCCTCATTTTGTTCATTAACCCTGACAATACAGTGACTGTAGAGTAGAGCAATATTCAATATGACCTTTACATAATGACTACATTGTGCTATCTAATATGATAATATAGGCAACAAAAGGATTAGACACTTCTGAAGACTGAAATGTATATTTCACTCACTCTACCATCCCAGCAAGGATTTACTTCATACAGTAGACCTACTAAAGTTTTTCAGCTGGACATGTGGCAACTGCTTGATAATGTAAGAGCTTGTCTAAACATAATAAAATTAGATTATATTTAATATAGTTTGCTAATTGCTTGATAATGTAATGAGCTGGGACTGGGTTTGCCACTTTATGACAGACGCTGGAACAGGTGACAGATGGATCTTTTTGCAGGTTTATTTGGAAAGATAAAAAGTTAAGCAAACACGCTCTAAAACAGATGCGCTCACAGCTGGTGGCCATGCAATTCACATCGAAATTGACCCCTTGTCTGACCCTGGTCTGACCCACGGCGAGCCGATCAACGCAGGTTAACCCTTTCATACACACAACCAACCCTGGTTGAGTCCTCGGTGTGAAAGAGGTATAGGAACTGACCGAATGATAAAGTGATCTCTGTTTCTGGAACCTGTCAACTCAGGGCTAATAAACTCAGAGTTTCTGGTAAACATACTTTGTGGGATAGGGACCTCCGCTCTGTATCAGGACAGACAGACCACCTGCAAAATGGTTGGACAGTATAACAACATGTCCCAAGAAGAATTTAAGGCATGTTTGAGGTTTCTGTACAATGACTTTATTGTCCTTTATCCATTTTTAAATGTATCAATAAAATTGTCATTTTATATAGTGTTATGACCCGGCTCTGAGGCCACAACAAATGAGGAAGCCACCACGCAGGAAGTCTCTACAAACAATGATTTATTTGACAAAAATCAAATGATGTTAACAGTGGTTACTTAAACGAAGGCTAACAAAGGTAAAGTAAGGACTATTTCAGAATGTTTTAACTCAAGCTACGCAACACAACCAAGCTGGCTTAGCACCCCGTGGTGCCAGGGGAATGACGTCCATAGACCATGAGGATGGGGCGGGTCTTATAGGCAGGGGGACAGTGGCTAGCTGTCTCCACTTGCCTGATCGGCACCTCCTCCTCAGCTCCAACCCACCATGGACCAGTACACTGCAAGTCACAGGAACAGCACAGCACCAAACAGCACTCCAGCTCTGGAAGAGGCCCTGGGGCCGTCACAATAGCCCCATACAGGGAAACCATCACCAACCACCAACCCCAGTTATTATCTAGACAAAAAAAACTTTGTTTTTTGTTGTTATTTTTTTTATTTTAAAAGAGTTAATAAGTAAATCTAACTGCTGTCTGATTGTCAGTGATTCTATGCAGCTTCTAAAAATATTTTGCCAGTTTCCTAATTTAGCATGTTGTCAGTTATTGTTCATTTAACTTTTAACTTGTTGTTATCCTGGCTGATACAGTCTGTTGTTTCTGATAATAAGGTACATTTTGTTCATCTCTCCCAGTCTAATAATAGGTCAAGTATGAATTCTATGTTCCTATAGTTATCATATCTGATGCTTCACATAAAGGTTTATGTTATCAGAAACAAATGGCGTATAGTAGGAGCATACTAATGATTAGATCTGTTGAGCTATCCGTCTATCTTTTGTATATGTATGTTGTGTTTTTATGTTATGTCATGTCATGTCATGTCATGTCATGTCATGTCATGTCATGTAACGGATAATTATCTAGGAGCTGATGTTGTCACCAGATCTTTGCCTCAATATTTTGCAGGCGGATTCTTAAAACGAAAGGTATGCAAGACAGATGGGAAGCGATTGTATAATCAGTCTGTTACAAAGGCCAACGCCACTTGGACTATTCCACCCCCCTCTAGAGTGGTATGCTCTGTCTTCCCAGTGCAGTCCAGGAGGAGGAGAGGAGAGTTTTTTTGAGTTAGAGTAGTTTGGCCAATTAAGCCCAAAACAAGTGTTACTGTGTTTGTTTGACTATTGTGTGCGTCCATTGAACTGTTAGTACATTGCTATGGTGTATATATAGTATAGTTATCTTAAGAGCAAGAGAGTATCTTAAGAGCAATTGAGTGTCTGCTAGGCTAGTTTCCACCTGTGTAGAGCCTGTTCTCAATGTTACTGCAGTCAATGCGCCTCTCTTCTGTCATTATCCATTGTCCATTGTTATGTTGCTGTATTCATATTCAGTCTGTAAGTTTAGTCAGGTAATATGCCCATGCGCTTTTTGTTGTTCGTACAGTGTGTAGTCATGATAGCCTACTTATGGGTTGTATAGCATTAGTTCATTGTTGCCTAGCTGCCAGTTATTCCCTTTAATGGGATGATTTTTAGGTAGCTGATACTATAGTGGCCTCATGGTCCACTTTGTGGCAGTAGCTGTACATAGCGGCATATGTCATTTAGTTCCTTAAAGCTGAAGTAGGTGAGATTGGAGCAAATATGATTTTAAAAAGTTATTTTTATAAAACGGTCGTCATATCCTGACAGTAGTACATGAAACAGGTAACCTGAAAAAATATTGTGCCTCTGTGTCCTCCGGTGTTCCTAACGGCATGTGCAAGATTTCACAGACCGGAAGAAAATAAGCAGTAAGAGCCGATCTGAGGTCCGCTGTCCAGCTGCTGTCTATGAGAGCCGGCTGTCAATCACTGACCAAACGGTCAAACTAGGCAGCACTGATCAAATATGAATCAGTTGTTTGTGGGGGGTGAAGGTTGGTAAAAAGAGAGAGGGGGTGGGATGAGTATTTTTCGTGGCAGGGGTTGCTTATAATATCTCATGGTCCGACAATGTTATGTTATGATATTTTGTCTTTATTTATTGGTCTTTATTTGTATTTGCATTTGTATTTTTTTGTTTCCTGAGACATGTTACCCTTCTTAAGTAGCCCTCAAGCCCTGGAGAGGGGGCTGCTTGTCGGAGGTGTCTACTGTCACCCCTTTGCCCATTCTGAACAGTTCCCAGACCCGTCAGGAGAGAGCCTGGTCCGTGTTGGGAGAGGGATTTTTTTCTTTTTCTTTTCCCCTTTCTGTATACTTGTCAGTATGAGCCAAGTATATTTATGTATACTTTTGTTAAGTATATCTCTGATGAGAACATAAAACATAAACTGAAGGTATACTCTCTTATTTCAAGTTTAATAGAAGTATACTAATAGCACACTTGAATAAACTTCTTTTTGGTAATGGGTATCATTGTGTATTATTGGACTATTATTATTGATGCATTAGCATGCAAACAGCATTGTAATGTTTGTAGGTGAACAATGCATCATAGTCTATTTGTTGATCACATGGTTTGTGTATAAATTCTAATCTGTAATATAACTAATAATTATAGCTGTCAGATAAATCTAATGGAGTCAAAACAACATTTCCATCTGAAATTTAGTAAAGCAGCAAATTTCTATTTAAATACAGTACTTGAATAAAGGTTGGTATTTTGCACCACTGCTAGTTTTAAGGTATTGTTTTAGTACTGTAAATACATAGTACAATGTGTACTCAGCAGCAGTGTGTTTAGTGTGTGACACCGGCGCCATCTTGTGTCGGACCTTTAGTGTGAGCCTCCTCCTGATTAGCTGAGCGGTTGTCAGGACTGTTTACAGGAAACATGTCTTCCAGGAAGCATAAATTGCTGATAATAAAATAAATTAGATAGACAGCATGCATTCTCAGTGGGCTCCCACTAAACTTTTGTCAACATGTTAAATCTGGTTTGGGAAATAAAGTGAAAATAAAATAAATCACTCTTAATGAGCACTTGATTGTTTACATCATAGAGACTAACCTTGACATTAGAAGAAACATTGTGTCTCTGAATAAACATATCAAAAGATATCTCATCACATCCGTCTGGAAGGACTATATGTGCAAGGAGAGCAGGAGGATAATCAGACAGAGCTGATACAGCTCTGTCTGATTGTATTTTAAAAAATTAACTGTTGTTTGTATTCAGTGAGAGAATTACTTTTTTTCTGGAGACTTAGAACAATAATTATTGAAATTAATGAAAACATCTTTAAACTACTAAACTATTATGGAACCATCACATCATCTATGATCATATATGAGGTGCAAATGTCCTACTCTTTTCCAATTGCTATAAGCCATCCGTAAGTGCCACTTAAGCCATATCAGAATCAGAATCAGTTGTTATTCACCAAGTACATACACACGAGGAATTTGACTCTGGTTTTATGCATCTCTCCAAGCGTACTTACACGGTAATAACAGCTAGGGACAAGGACAACAAAGCTGGACAAATAAAGGTGAGGAATAGACCAGACTGTTATGTACACAAGTAATGGAAACAATTGGTGTATATATAAATATTTTATAAATATATACTGTATAAATAAAGCACCAATTATCATCAATAAAATAATAATTAAATAAAAACACATCTATATTTGGTCAAATGTTTATGTTGTTGGCTCATGTTATATATAAGTTCTAATATAATTTACTTTCTTTTGAATAGTGTATTATGCAGGTATAGTTTTGTTGTTTACAACAGGAGATGGCGCCGTAATACAAAGAAAAGAAACTTGGTCCATGGTTAAACGGCCACTACACCATCTCATATATATTAAATATATATTATCAAGTATATTATGAGGCAAAAGAACACAGTATTGCACTGTTTGTATCAACTGCTTCATTTAAGAGATTCCTTTTAATTGGATGTGTGAGAGGCTGAGGACCAAACCATCGCTTAACTGTCCACAAATAAAAGGGGAAAAAAGTGAATTCTGGATTTGTCCTGAAATCAGCTTTAAGGTAACCTGACACGGAGTCAAAAAATAAATCTGACAATATAAAACAAACATTCCATAAGTATCTTTAATTAAACATTATCTTTCAATTTTACATGAACAAATAATAGAGAAAAACATATAGACTGCCATAACAAAATATCATAAAGAAATATAAAATCCATAAGGACGGTAGGCCTCAAACCCAACAACAACACAGCCCAGTACGACTCTTTGGATAACTTACAGTAGTCCATCCAGTGTTTGGCAGAGTTCAGTGTGATTGGTCTATCAATGGCAAAACAAAACATTCATGATTTCAGCAGGGTTTTATCTACAGACTGTAAGACAATGTGTGACATTATCTTGCTTTAGATACTCTACATGCTTGACATTTTTATTGTATATATTTCCACATAAGTTGTTTACTTGAATAGCTTAGTCCAGAAATTATGAAATGTCTGCCCTTACAGTTATCATTTGTGCAAAAAAAGAAGCTTGTACATTGCTGCTGGCAGTGAACAGGTTTACATTTCTTTGTGTGTGCGCATGTGTGCGTGTGTGTGTGTGAATATTAAAAGTATATGCAATAAAAGCACCAGTGTAAAGTGTGAAACATGCATTAAAGTGCATAAAATAATGCAGTTTGGAATCCAGACCAGTGGGCTTTTGGTACTGTAGCAAAGGTTTGGTTACATTCATGGAGCAACACCGGCCGTACACAGAAGGAAGTGGAAGTGTTACATCAGTCAGTAGAAAGCTCAAACGTGACCCTGTTCCTCAGCTGGAGCTTTGAATTACAAGCTATGGTAACCGCTGCCTTTTATGTGTGGAGCTGTTTCAGTCATGTCTTTGGGGTAATGTACAATCGAGCCAAGAACACCTGCAAGGAAATCAAAAGGCATGGATTTTAGGCTAAATTCATGACAGAACAAATAAGCATCTGTAACATAATGAGCTACACACTCACTGTTCAAGATTATTGGGTATCACTCCTAATAAAATTCTTATTTTTTTATAACAGAAACGATTATCCCGGTGTCACCCGCTGACCTGACAAGTGCAGTCATATACAGTCATAATAAAAGTGACGCCATACTGCATTACGTATCACCGAATGAATCAGGACAAAGAAAATTATAAGAGCATGCCCATCCAAAGGGTATGTGAGGTTTTGAGTTCATTTAATATTTAACTCTATGTCTCATTTAATCTAATCTTCTCCCAAGATTGTTAACTGAGTAGTCTACAGTGACTAAAGAGAAAACATAGGGATTGTTGTTTTCTTACCTCCAGTGTGCCTACAACCTAGAAAGAGAGTGTGAGAAAGACAAAGCACATGACTATGCTTTAATATATGCCTGTGAGCATAAGACTCCATACCAAAATCATGTGACAGGAGCCGTTTCAAAATATAGCCAAGTTATGCTGCATGTTAAGAGGGTGAATGAGGTATCACATTAAAGCAGATGTAAAGATTAAATAGTTCCTGCTGACAATATGCAGCACAAGAATGCACTCTACTGAATGCTGCTGTATCGTGAAGTTAGTTGCTGTGATAACAGGCTGTGCAACTTGTTTCATTATTATCCAAACGGAAAGTAAAACTCTTATTTACTCACCCTGTTTTTTGGAAAGGAGGAGGCTGATTATGGTTAGTCCTGCTAACACCAGAAGCGCCAGGAATGGGATCAGAATCTGAGGAAAGGGCATCCCTGGAACTAGAAAAACAAATATAACTGTAACGCAACTGCATGTCAATCAAACTGGCCACTGTAAAATGTGTTGGTAACTGTATGTGAAGGTGGACTGTAGCAATCACAGGGACAAACTGATGTTTTACTTTTGTTTAACCCTTTCATTTTTTAGCATGTATTGTGTCCTATGACTTGCAGTCAAATGGCATCAGCTGCCTCCACCACCACCAGCGGCAATCAGGATTTTTCCCCCTGATTTTCAACCCTATAAATAGTCAAAAATACATTTCGCACCACAATGTTTGCTCCAATATACCATTATAGTTGTTAAAAAAAATCTGGTTATTTGATTGTAAACATTTGCAGCTGGTGTCCACAGCACTACTTTGTGGGTAACATGCAGTCATTAGGTTCCACAACTTTTAAAGTTTGATGATAGTTACAAAATTTGTTCTCAAAAGCCAAAAAAGAATATATAAACCTGATTTCTCCTCAGAAAGCCTCAGTTCTCTCATCAGCTTGACGCATCCCTCCTGAAGGTTGGTCCTCTCCGTCTTTGTGCGCTGCTCTTCCTGGTCCCACAACACTTTGAAGGCCAGTGCTTCCGGTACGTTGGCTGTCCATGTGTCAGTATGGTCCAGAGTCAGATAGACTTTCCCATCATAGAACACACGGTCGGTCCAGTGCAGCTTAGACCCCTCCAGTATGCATTCACGAGAACGAAGGACAGTGTGGTTTACTAGGGAGGAAGAAAAAGGCCATGAGATTAGATCAGAGTTGAGGTTTTGATTATGTCAGTTTTCACTGTCATTACTGGTACATTGTGATTTCTTACTCAGGATGGAAGTCTGGTTGACACTGATAAGAGTTGGAGAGACTGACATGTCTTGGACAATGCGGTCAACTTCCTGGCTTTTGCCAGTAAAAGGGACTCCATTGAGAAGGACCTGTTCCACGACCCGCTGAGTACCCACCACTCCCCTCTGCTGGACCTGCACTATGATGGTATCTGATGGGGGAGCAACCAAAATACATGCATTAACAGTAAAACAGTAAAAAGAAGGAAGAATGAAGTCCTAATGTTACAGTATAGGCTTTAAATTCCTGTAGGAATTTTTTCGTGTAATGAAACAGTAATAATAATAATAATCAATATAGGCTTTAAAGTGTAACTTGTGCAGAACATACTCAAATGTTAGATTACTCACTCAAAAGTAGTCCTGCATGGATATTTTTTAAAAGTAAATGCACTCATTCTGATGAAGTGTGTTAAATTATGAATGCCTTCACATAACATTATTTAATGTTGGACCAAGTGGTTCTACATTGGTCCAACCACTTTAAATGTTTTGGTATTATTCACTATTGCAATGCATTGTGCATAAATAATATGCAAAGTCATTGCATTTGTAGTGAGGGGAATGTATTGCTGCAGCTACCAGTTTTGTTACCTGTGTGGTGTTGTGTGTTTTATCAATATGCTCCCTCAGCCTATGTAAGTAAGGGTGGGTGATATACTAAACTTTCAATATAATGTAGTCAAATACAACAACAGCACCACTATCTATAGCCTCATAACTCAAATACCAATACTGCCGGTAACGTTGCGTGTTTGCAAAGGCTAAAGTACATAAGTGAAAGCAGTTTTTTGCTTGATTTAGCGATAACCTTAAACAACAGTTTCACTTTCATGGTGTGACTTATTAGCGACGCAATGCAGAGACGAGCCTCTTACCTACTGGAACAGGATCCCCCAGAGAGAAGTCGCATACAAGTAGCAAAACAATGCCAAGAAAACGCATTTCTAGCATTACTTGTTATCGACTTTAAAACCCAGCAATGTTCAACCTTCAAGGAAGGACAGACGTCTCCAGAGTTATAAATAGAAAGGATTGTTTTAAGCCATTTAAGCGTAGCCGGAGCACTAATAGTATGTCCTAAAAACGTTCACAACTACTTCTAGACGGTCACAGCAGCTCTCTCTCCTCCTCTTCACGGTTTCCTTCTCTTTAAATGTGCATCCCTTCTCTCCTCTGATTGGTTCATGTAGCTGACAGCTGGCGTGTGGACTGGGAGGTGCTCCCTCGCAGATCTAACTAGTACAAATACAAACAAAGAAGCACCTGAAGTAATCCTAACCCAGACTATCCGAGATGGCAGCTTTAAGCGATTCAATACAACAATAACAAGTAGTAGGCTAAGGGTTAGCTTAGTGTGGTAACTATGGAAACAAGTAGTCATTCACCATGGCAACAGATGAGGACAGAGTCCTAAATGCATGGTCATGTCATGTTTACTATATAGATATGATAATTAAAGGTGTAACAAGAGACAGTAGATTAGCATGTTATTACTCTACATCTACAATGTGCACGACACTGTACAGGCCATCAGACTTTTAAATATATAATTCATACACCTTCTCACACAAAAATATATCTTATACTGTATATACTGTATATGTTCTTAATGTATATGTTCTTAATATTCCTGTAGTTCTTAATATGTCCTTGTACAAAGTATTCCCTTTTATAATTGTAATGCAAATGAAATTATAATGTAAATGTAATATAACTTATTATTTTAATGCAGCTTCCCAGCAAAAAGCATTTCACACGTTTGTACCTGTATAACCGGCGTGACAATAAACATCTTGAATCTTGAATCTTGAATCTTGTACAACTGTCAAAAATGAAAGAGTCTTATATTCTATTTAAACCTGCCACCTATAACAATTTTACCAGCCCACTTAAATAAAAAGTAGCCCAGGTGAGATCCAACTGGCATCTTGCTGGGACACTGGAAGATCATGTTGATTCTTAACCCTCATCCTACAAACTGGGGTCCCCGCAGACCCCAGAGATTTACTTTTTGTTAAATCTCACAGGTGCTTTATTCTATCATTCCAATTTTTCATGACTTTGTCAATCAATTTGTTCCCTGACTTCATTTCTTTGTTTTCAATTTCTGTTTTAAATAGTGCTTTTAAAAAAGTCCAATGTTCTGCGGTGTTAGGGGACACCAGACAAAAGCATCCAATTGCAGCCTATGCAGTTGAAATAAATAAATAAAATGTTTGCCATGGGTCCTAATTTAAAGCATCACAGATACAGATGCACCAGACACAGATTTCCTCATGCGCTCATATGCAGATTAAACCTGCAGTAGGCAGAATATTTTTGGCATCATTTGGCAAAAATTCCATAATAACCTTTCAGCATTTTGTAATTCAAGAGCTCTGAGAGAAAACTAGACTTCTGGACCTCCTCATGGCTCTATTTTCACACTTTAAAAAATACTAGTCCGTGACGGGAGACTTTGGCCGATCACAGATCATTTCAGAGAGCGATGGTTCCTATTGATTGTGCACCGGCTGATGGGCGGTGCTTGGTATTTCTTCAACTGAACTCAACATGGCTGCCGGATTCACAAACTATCTCATTTTACAGCTAAACAGTACACTACAAGATGTTTCTGAAAACATTTGAGGTGAGAGATAGGTATTACAGTAACAGAATATTGATTCATATGTGATCAGCGCTGCCTAGTTTGACCGTTTGATCGAAGTTCGCGAGTGATTGACAGCTGCTTAGAGACAACAGGCTCCAGCTTGGCTCTGATTGGTTGTTTTCCTCCAGTCTGTGAAATTTTGCAGATGCAGGAGGACACCGGAGGATATACAGAGCCACATGATTTTTTTCAGATTAACTGTCTCATGCACTACTGTCAGGATATAATGACTGTTTTATAAAAATAACTTTTTTAAATCATATTTGCTCCAATTCTACCCACTGCAGCTTAACATACAGCTTTGACATTCTTGTACTTGAGTATTTCCATTTTGTTACTTTATTTATCTGTTTATTTGGTTCACACATATAAAAATACATTGAAATACAATTCACATGAAAGAAATAAAGTATGTGTGGTAAAAACCTAAAATTAGCTTATATAAAATACTTTAAACTTGTACTCCACTACATTTTAAAGTGAAATATTTTTTGTTTTTTCTCCACTAAATTTATCTGACAGGTATAGTTATCAATTAAAATTAGCTCCACATCATCCTGCTAAAATATTAAAATCCTTACACATTAATGCTTCATGATCCAATAATATAATACATATTAAATTAACACTGAAAGGAGATTTTCTGCTGCATTATGAGTACTTCTGCTTGTTATACTTAGAGTAAACGTTGCTGATAATATTTTTAAATTTTAAGTAATATATTGAATGCAGGACTTTACTTCCACATTGTGGTATTACTACTTTTACTTCATGATCTGAATACTTCTACCACCACTGTCAACTTCATCGCAAACAGAATCATAGAAGAAAGAGAACAAATAAAAATCTAAAAGTGGCCCAGTGCAGTTTCATGTGTTCTTATGCTGGATTTTCTGCTGGACATATTTTGCTGCCTCCAGTTTTTTCCTCAAGTATATTTAGATTTTTTTGTTTTGGTCTGAGAGTGTGTTGGATACTTGAGACTATAGTGTTATTTTGGTGAAAAGCTTGGTTCTTCTCTCCTTATACGGGCTTCAATTTTGCAGGAAATGGTGTTTATAAAGAAAGAAGAAGAAAGAAGAAGAAGAAAGGCACTTTATAAATCCCCGAGGGGAAATGTGTGTTTGTACACACATGCACAAACAGGACCTACATGCATCTCATGTTTGTCTGTTGACAAGTCTGACTGGCTAGGCTGTGAACACTCAGTCTGTATTTAGCTAAGGGGGTCTCTGGTCGCTCAGGAAAGGAGAGGAGGAGAAACTCAGGGTTAGTTGAAGTGAATCTGACTGCCAGCAGGTAGCGTATAGTTGCCATCAGTGGCGGCTAGTGGAAAGTTTTCTAGGTAGGGCTGTGCCAGATCCAATCAATTTCAGCAAACATCCCAGTATGATTCAATGCAAAAAAGTGAAGGTATCAAAAACACATTACTACGTTGCAGTTAAATAATCAACAATTATTTTATTCCAACGGGAGCAGTAAAGAATGCTTAGAAAAACACAACAGTATAACATGTACTCAGTGGTGGAAAGTAACTAAGTACATTTACTCAAGTACTGTACTTAAGTACAATTTTGAGGTACTTGTACTTTACTTGAGTATTTCCATGTTCTGATACTTACTACTTCTACTCCACTACATCTACGAGGGAAGTATTGTACTTTTTACTCCACTACATTGATTTAATAACTTTAGTTACTTTACAGATACAGATTATTAATACAAAATATAATCAACAAATACATTATGTATTATTATAGATTAAACTACCCAGCAGTATATAAAGTCTTTAAAATGAGCTCCACCTTAACCAGCTGCAACAATGAAGTGATGAGCACATTAATGCATCAATAACTATAATCCAATTATGTACATTATTCTGCATAATGTGTACTTTTATGTTTGGTACTTTAAGTATATTCATATGCTAATATTTTTGCACTTTTACTTAAAAAGGATTTTGAATGCAGGACCCTTACTTGTAACAGAGTATTTCTACATGGTAGTATTGCTACTTTTACTGAAGTACAAGATCTGAGTACTTCCACCACTGAATGCACTATAATACAATAATAAACATGTAATACAATACTAATGAAATATAACAATATAACATGTAATTGAAATGTTTCCTTAATGTGATGCCCCTGTTGACCTTGCTTCGTTTGGTAAACCAATAGTGAGGTAAAGATCAGAGGAAGTAAACATCCTGAAGCTATTCAGAAACCTGAATGTATATAAACATGGACTCAAGTGCTCTGAGGTGTAGAGATAATAATCTCCAGCAACACTTCTGCTTCAAAATTCTCTCACCTTACTCAAAAGGCACAACCACAACACATCCACAGATATTAATAGTACATAAAATACAGTTAACATGAATGATACAATTAATTTACCGGTCTCAATTAAATTGTGATGCCTCCATGACCAATTTAAGCAAATGAGACTGAGGACAACTATGTACAAGAAAAGTCAATGTGGTGAGAAAGCCTGTATGTTTTTGACAGCCTATTTGTAGAAGTAGAAGAAGAAGAATTTTGCTCTTCTCTCCTTCTGAGTGGCAAACCTCTCAATGACCTTCTTCTTAAAGTCAGGAATGTCTCTGACCAGTTTCTTCTCCATGGAGAGCATGGCCAGAGCATTAAGGTGATCCTTCGTCGCTTCATGGTTCTGGTGCTGCTGGTCAGGTTCACTGTCCTCACACAGAGAGGAAATAGAGGCCAGGGTCCAAAAAATATTATTTTAGTTGATAATTTGCCATCAGACTCCTTAATGTGCAATTCTATTCATTGGGTGCAATATACTCACTGTTGTTTACAGTATGTTTATATAATTCACTTTTTTAAAACTTTAGTCAGTTTTTTTTAGTATTTTTATATCACATTCATGAGCCAGATGCAATGTCATTATATTCTGCTGTGCATTTAGCCTGGGCATAGTCTGAATAACAATTAAATTAATCTTCAATAACAACTAGGCCTCTTCTAGAAATTTGACCTGGTTGATGGTGTTTAATATCTACTTTACCTGCATTATTATCCAAATCTGATTGTCTCTTCTCTTTCCTTTTTAAACTTCTAAACAGATATAATTGTGATATGCTCTTCTATGATGTTCATTCACTTTGATGACAAGGCACATTTAGGCTTTTACAGACTGTTGGAAGTGAGCACCTCAACTTTCTAACAACAGCTTTATCAGCAAATAGTAAATATCTGGGAGTTAATTACCTGATGGTTAGCATGCTGTCTGTGAACCTCTGGACCAGGTGCTCTGATGAAGACAGGGTCCATGTTCCTCTTCTTCAGCTGGTTGAAAAGCATGTCCACCTGTGGCATGATCTTGTGGCGGAGGAGGAGCGGTTGCCCCGGTAACGTTAGACTACCATACGTCATCCCCCCCACCTAGCTGCGCGCGCTTCTCTGTGATGACGCTGCACAGAAACCCGTTCCATTCCAGAACATTATTATTACGTCACAGCGGATCAGAGGAGGAATTCCAGATGAATGGAATGCTTTAATTAATGGCTAAAAGCATTTTGGTTGCCAATATCCATTTCCCCACCACTCACACAGACACAAACTGGTGTATCACATTAACTTGATCTGGATATTGGCAATATCGAGACCAAACCAAACCAAACAGGACTGTTCGATCACGGAAAGAACAGTTTTTTTTTTCCCCCTCTGAGTTTCACAAATTCAGACAAATTCTCTCAGCATAATGTTTCTGAGTTTGGGTTTTCTTGTGGGTGCTTTAGTCACTAAGACTGTCAGAAGGCTCCTTGAGCCATACCTCAGTCAAGATGACAGCAGTGGAGATGAAGAAACCACCCCACATGCAAGTTCCACTGACAATATCACCATTGAATCAGAGGCCGACCCAACAACCAGCACTGCTGGAGAATATGAAGTTGTTCATGCACCACAAACGGAAGAAATTAGTTCAGTTGAAGAAATCAGTTATGATGAGTTGAGCACTGGAGATGAAGAAACCATCCTACCTGCAAGTTCCACTGACAGTATCACCATTGAATCAGAGGCCGACCCAACAACCAGCACTGCTGGAGAATGCGAAGTTGTTCATGCACCACAAACGGAAGAAATTAGTTCAGTTGAAGAAATCAGTTATGACGAGTTGAGCATAGGAGATGAAGAAATCCTCCCACCTGATAGTCCCAATGACCATATCACCAGAGAATCAGAGGCCGACCCAAGAACCAGCACTTCTGGAGAATGTGCATTTGTTACTGCACCACAAATGGAAGGAATCAGTTCAGTTCAAGAAATCAGTTACGACGAGTTGAGCATTGGAGATGAAGAAATCCTCCCACCTGCTGGTGCCACTGACCATATCACCATTGAATCAGAGGCCAACTCAAGAATCAGCAATGAGATCTGCAGATTTCCAAACAGATTCAACAATTCTTGGATGAATGCAACATTGCAAGCTGCACTAAACCTGAAAGTTGTGCGGGAGAAATTGATGAAACAACAAACAGAGTATTTGACACAACTCTCAACATCAACAGCATTTGTGAGACTGTTTTTGGAAGCCCTCCACAACCCAGGGAGGAGTTTCATTCTACCAGAACTCGCTGAGATTTTGGCAGAATTGAGCTACACAGTAGATCCAGTAAATCCACTGGATTTATTAGAACTTGTGCTGGCCTGGTTAAATGACTGTGGGGTACAAACAACTATTCAGGTGACAGAGGAATGCAAGTGTGAAGAATGTAAATGCGACCGTTGTAAATGCATCATGAACCTGGGCAGCATTCATTTTCTACCATCACCATGTCCGTATGGTTCAACCGCCTCTCTTCTCAGACATGCTATCAATGAACGCCAGTGCAAAAGACACTGTGCCACATGTAGCTCCGCAGCACAGAGACAAGAAGTGTGGGATAACCTCCCTGACATTCTCACCCTGAATCTGTCTCGAGCGGCAAATGCTGACCGTACGGTACTCAGAGGCATTGTGGATCCAACTCCCCACATAGTAATTCCTGTGGGAGAAAACAAAACACAGGTCTACTCCCTGTCCTCTGTAATTTGTCAGAGAGACAGTTTCGAAGTCTCCGGGCACATGTGGTCCTATTTGTTTTCAGGTCCTATGAAGGGTACTACCATCAAGGCTGACGATGATCGCATATCAGTCGTATCAGGACACATGCCAGTTGACATCTACAGACATGGGATAATTTACCTCTATGAGAAGTGCACTTAAGTTGCCTCTGGAGGAGAGGATTAGCATGTTTTTTTTTTTATTGTATTATATAGTTGTCTGTCTCTATGTGTCAGCAGGTGATAGGCTGGCAACCTGTTCAGGGTGGGTGGACTCCGGGTGCTCCGGTTTACTCCCACAGTCTGTACAGTTGTATTGTATAATTGTCTGTCTCTATGTGTCAGCCTGTGATAGGCTGGCAACCTGTTCAGGATGGGTTTACTCCAGGTGCTCCGGTTTCCTCCCACAGTCTGTACAGTTGTATTGTATTGTATTGTATAGTTGTCTGTCTCTATGTGTCAGCCTGTGATACGCTGGCAACCTGTTCAGGGTGGGTTTACTCCGGGTGCTCCGGTTTCCTCCCACAGTCTGTACAGTTGTATTGTATTACATAGTTGTCTGTCTTTATGTGTCAGCGTGTGATTGGCTGGCAACCTGTTCAGGGTGGGTGTACTCCGGGTGCTCCGGTTTCCTCCCTCAGTCTGTACAGTTGTATTGTATTGTATTGTATAATTGTCTGTCTCTATGTGTTAGCCTGTGATAGGCTGATAAGTAAATATAATAACATGTAAATAAATAAATAAATAAAAAACATGAATTAATAATAATAATTCTCTTTAGTACCTGCTTTCTCTGATTCACCTCATTTACCAGCAGCAGAATTTCTTTCCTGCACCACTTTGGTTTTCTTTACTTTTTATGAGGTATAAGATTTGTGTTATGAGATTTTTCTTGTGTTGCTGGTTGCTAGCTAACGTTAGCTTCCACGGCTGCTTGTTGTTGTGACCGCGGTGGAGGAGGAGCGGTTGCCCCGGTAACGCTTCTCTGTGATGACGCTGCACAGAAACCCGTCCATTTCAGAACATTATGACGTCACAGCTGATCAAAGGATGAATACCAGAGAAATGGAATTGCTTTAATTAATGGCTTAAAGCATTTGGTTGCCAATCTCCATTTCCCCACCACTCACACAGACACAAACTCGTGTATCACATTAACGACATCAACTTGATCTGGATATTGGCAATATCAAGATCAAACCAAACCAAACAGGACTGTTCGATCACGGAAAGAACAGTTTTTTTTTTCCCCGAGTTTCACAAATTCAGACAAATTCTCTCAGCATAATGATTCTATGTCTGGGTTTTCTTGTGGGTGCTTTAGTCACTAAAACTGTCAGAGGGCTCTTTGAGTCATACCTCAGTCAAGATGACAGCAGTGGAGATGAAGAAATCCTCCCACCTGCTAGTCCCGCCTCTCTTCACAGACATGCTATCAATGAACGCCACTGCAAAAGACACTGTGCCACACACGCATGTGTGATACACACATGTGTGCGATACACATGTGTGTGATACACATGTGTGTGTGGCAACCTGTTCAGGGTGGGTTTACTCCGGGTGCTCCGGTTTCCTCCCACAGTCTGTACAGTTGTATTGTATTACATAGTTGTCTGTCTTTATGTGTCAGCGTGTGATTGGCTGGCAACCTGTTCAGGGTGGGTGTACTCCGGGTGCTCCGGTTTCCTCCCACAGTCTGTACAGTTGTATTGTATTGTATAATTGTCTGTCTCTATGTGTCAGCCTGTGATACCCTGGCAAACTGCTCAGAAGTGGGTATACTCCGGGTGCTCCGGTTTCCTCCCACAGTCTGTACAGTTGTATTGTATTGTATTGTATAATTGTCTGTCTCTATGTGTTAGCCTGTGATAGGCTGATAAGTAAATATAATAATATGTAAATAAATAAATAAATAAAAAACATGAATTAATAATAATAATTCTCTTTAGTACCTGCTTTCTCTGATTCACCTCATTTACCAGCAGCAGAATTTCTTTCGGGACACCACTTTGGTTTCCTTTACTTTCACTCAATTTGTTATTCTGTCATCATGGTTTATATATTTAAATATCATAGATTGTTGTCTTTTTCACTTGTGAAGCAAATTATAGGGATTCACCCAAATAGAATTAACCTTAATATTGAAATCAAGTGATCAAAAATTAACAATGGGGCAAATGTAGGTTAAATCGTCTCTTGGCTATTCTTCTCTTTTTATGCATATGATTAATCATGTCATTACTTGAGAGCTGCTCTTAAAGGATACTTCTACACTTGTATCTGCATTTTTAAGTACAATAACACAAGTTTGTGTAATGTTACAATTAATGCCTAAACAGCATAACCAGATTAAGCCGGTAGAGGGGCACTGGGGCAAAAGTAATCTGTGGGCCTCTGTACTGACCCATTGATTGGTGTAATTTGGTTAAACAAAAAGTTAACTAAGAATATGCATCATGTACATTTTTGCACAGGCTGACAAGACGGATAACAATGCAGAACTTACTTGAAAGCCCATTATCACTTGAGTTTGTTTGGGCTTTGGTTGTGCTAATATCAAAGTAATTTGCAATTAATCAAATGACCACAAACCAAGAGAGACACAATCAATTTGGGGCCAAAGCATCATATTAAAAGTCGTTTTTTATCTGCATTTTTGAAATATATAAATAAACTACTACAGTAGCTGGATTAAATAGTTGGTATTTTATTTTTTTTATTTTGTGGTTAATGTATGTGCATGTAGACATATCACTAGTTATCTTTTTTTTTTCCTGCTACTGATAAACACCAAGTCCCAGAGATGTGTATGGCAACATTTTTGGGCGGTGTTTGTGCCAAATGCTTGCTAGCTATTGCTAACTTGCAGCTTCTGCTAACCTGTGTGTCCCGTGTGTGTTACGGACTGTTTTGACATCCAACAGCGGCTGAATATTATAAACACCTCTGAATATGAAGCAGTGCAGTACAACATCACCACTAACTATAACCTCACTTCTAAAACATCGTAAAAGACAGAATAGTTGTTTGGATTGCATACAGGTGTATCTAATAAAGTGGCCACTGGGTGTACCTTGCATACTCCCACCCTTATGAACTGGTTATTTAAAGTTCCCAGTGCATACAGCAGACTGTACATTTGCCAAGATACCAACCAGTACTCCTATGCTGGAATAATAAAGTTTTTATGTAATTAATATGTCATAATACTAGATGTTAATGTGTATTCATTAACATACATAGCAGAATAAATTTTGAATAGAAATGATGGGGGTGACTGTTTTGTTATGCTGCAGAGTCCGATCACCAGATACCATTATCACATATGAGCTGTAAGATTTGTGTTATGAGATTTTTCTTGTGTTGCTGGTTGCTAGCTAATGTTAGCTTCCACGGCCGCTTGTTGTTGTGACCGCGGTGGAGGAGGAGCGGTTGCCCCGGTAACGCTTCTCTGTGATGACGCTGCACAGAAACCCATTCCATTTCAGAACATTATGACGTCACAGCTGATCAAAGGATGAATACCAGAGAAATGGAATTGCTTTAATTAATGGCTTAAAGCATTTGGTTGCCAATCTCCATTTCCCCACCACTCACACAGACACAAACTCGTGTATCACATTAACGACATCAACTTGATCTGGATATCGGCAATATTAAGACCAAACCAAACCAAACAGGACTGTACGATCACGGAAAGAACAGTTTTTTTTCCCCCCTGAGTTTCACAAATTCAGACAAATTCTCTCAGCATAATGATTCTATGTCTGGGTTTTCTTGTGGGTGCTTTAGTCACTAAAACTGTCAGAGGGCTCTTTGAGTCATACCTCAGTCAAGATGACAGCAGTGGAGATGAAGAAATCCTCCCACCTGCTTGTCCCACTGACCATGTCACCAGAGAATCAGAGGCCGACCCAACAACCAGCACTGCTGGAGAATGTGCAGCTGTTCCTGCACCACAAATGGAAGAAATCAGTTCAGTTCAAGAAATCAGATACAACGTGTTGAGCATTGGAGATGAAGAAATCCTCCCACCTGCTATCCCTACTGACCATATCACCAGTGAATCAGAGGCTGACTACATCATCAGCATTGCTGGAGAATGTGCAGCGATTCCTGCACCACAAATGGAAGAAGTCAGTTCAGTTCAAGAAATCAGTTATGACGAGTTGAGCATTGGAGATGAAGAAATCCTCCCACCTGCTAGTCCCACTGACCATATCACCATTGAATCAGAGGCCGCCTCAATAATCAGCAAGGAGATCTGCAGATATTCAAACATACTCAACAATTCTTGGATGAATGCAACATCGCAAGCTGAAGTAAACCTGAAAGTTGTGCAGGAGAAATTGATGAAACTACGACCAGAGTATTTGACACATCTCTCAACATCAACAGCATTTGTGAGACTGTTTTTGGAAGCCCTTGACAACCCAGGGAGGAGTTTCATTCTACCAGAACTCGCTGAGATTTTGGCAGAATTGAGCTACAGAGTGCCGTCATCGTGCTTTTTACAGACTATTGATCCACAGGATTTATTAGAACATGTGCTGGCCTGGTTAAATGACTTTGGGGCACAAACAACTATTCAGGTGACAGAGGACTGCAAGTGTGAAGAATGTAAATGCCCCACGAACCTGGGCAAAACTTATTATTATTTTCCTCAAGGCTGACGATGATCGCAAATCAGTCTGATTGAGTCTGTCTCTATGTGTCAGCCTGTGATAGGCTGGCAAACTGTTCAGGGTGGGTTTACTCCGGGTGCTCCGGTTTCCTCCCACAGTCTGTACAGTTGTATTGTATTGTATAGTTGTCTGTCTCTATGTGTCAGCCTGTGATAGGCTGGCAAACTGTTCAGGGTGGGTTTACTCCGGGTGCTCCGGTTTCCTCCCACAGTCTGTACAGTTGTATTGTATTGTATAGTTGTTTGTCTCTATGTGTCAGCCTGTGATAGGCTGGCAAACTGTTCAGGGTGGGTTTACTCCGGGTGCTCCGGTTTCCTCCCACAGTCTGTACAGTTGTATTGTATTGTATTGTATAGTTGTCTGTCTCTGTGTGTTAGCCTATGATAGGCTGATAAGTATATAAAATAATATGTAAATAAATAAATAAATGAAAAATATGAATTCAACTGACAGATAATGTATTGGTTTTGAGATTTTAGTTGTTGTTTTTTTCAGTTATGATATGAACGATGTGAATGGCATGATGAAATTCACCGGGCAGAGGTTTAATTTTCTGCTGTGGATAATAATAATAATTAAAAAATTCTCTTTAGTACCTGCTTTCTCTGATTCACCTCATTTACCAGCAGCAGAATTTCTTTCCTGCACCACTTTGGTTTTCTTTACTTTCTGCCAATTTTTTATTCTTTCATCATGGTATATATATTTAAATATCATAGATTGTTGTCTTTTTCACTTCACAAAATGGGATCACATACTTCTATTATATACTTCTTCTTCCCTAACGGGTTAATGTGGCCACTCTCCCATTAAAATGCTGCTTAGGCATTAATAGTAATATTCCACTAAATATGGTATTTCAATATTTCTGCTTTTACATTGATGACCAAGCTTGATAGTGTGTGTGTGTGTGTGTGTGTGTGTGTGTGTGTGTGTGTGTGTGTGTGCGTGCGTGTGCGTGTGTGTGCGTGTGTGAGTGTGTGTGTGTGTGTGTGTTTGTGTTAAATATATATATAAACTGGGAAAACAAAGTTCGGAAACTTGTGTTTGGTCGATAATTTCTCTGTTGTTACAATGCTAATTGGCATTGTATTTTACATCGTTGGAAAGCCTGTTTTTTTACCTTCACAATGATGTCCAACTTGTAAGGATCATGCATTTGTGGGATGAGCAGCACAGCTGATTATGTGGGTAGCACCCAAGAAAAATTTGCCAAAATGCTCCGTCAATGGTAAACAGTGTATTCTCCTGTTGGTATTGACTCTTGTTTTGAGTTGTTTGGTGGATTGGATGATTGAACTCTCTATCAGTAACAAGGAACAAACAAGATATATTGGCTATTTTACACTTTATTCACTTAATCCACCGTCAGGAGCCTCAGTAGCGGTGGAAGATCCATACGCAGCCACAACAGCCTGGCACCTCCTCCTCATGCTGGTCACCAACCTGGTCACAAGTTTGTGTGGGATGGCGTCGGATTGTACATTTTACTCCACTACATTGAATTAATAATTTTACAGATTCAGATTTTTAATACAAAATATAATCAACAAATAAATGATGTATTATTATAGATTAAACTGCCCAGCAGTATATAAAGTCGTTCAAATGAGCTCCACCTTTACCAGCTGCATCATTAAATTGATGAACACATTAATGCATCAATAAGTATAATCCAATAATATACATTATTCTGCATAATGTGTACTTTTATGTTTGGTACTTTAAAGCTGAAGTAGGTGAGATTGGAGCAAATATGATTAAAAAAAGTTATTTTTATAAAACGGTTGCTATATCGTGACAATAGCATTAACAGGTAACCTAAAAAAATCATGTCCCTCTTTGTCCTCCGGTGTCCTCCGGTACTCCTAACGGCATCTGCAAGATTTCCCATACCGGAGGAAAATATGCAGTAAGAGCTGATCTGAAAACATTAACTTAAAACTAGCAGTGGTGCAAAATACGAACCTTTATTCAAGTACTGTATTTAAATAGAAATTTGCTGCTTTACTAAATTTGACAGGAAATGTTCTTTTGACTCCATTAGATTTATCTGACAGCTATAATTATTAGTTATATTACAGATTAGCATTTATACACAAACCATGTGATCAACAAATAGACTATGATGCATTGTTGTTCAGCTACAACATTACAATGCTGTTTGCATGCTAATGCATCAATAATAATAATAGTCCAATAATACACAATGATACCCATTACCAAAAAGTTTATTCAGTTGTGCTATTAGTATACTTCTATTAAACTTGAAATAAGAGAGTATACATTCAGTTTATGTTTTATGTTCTTATCAGAGATATACTTAACAAAAGTATACGTAAATATACTTGGCTTACACTGACAAATATACAGAAAAGTCTATGTATACTTGGCTTATACTGGTATGGTCGTTATTTTAGAATTGCCCTCACCTGTTAATTTTGTTATGTCACCCGATGTATTTTAATTATTTATATATTTTTCTATTTTTTTTGTTTGTTTGTTTGTTTTTGTTTGTCTTGTAAAATTTCACCTGTCTCGTCTTGCTTCACTAAATAAAAAAAAAAAAGTATACAGAAGGGTCTATTATACTTGGCTCATACTGACAAGTATACAGAAAAGTCTAAGTTTACTTGGCTTATAGGCCTACTTGTACTTGATCTTTTGATCGAGCTATACTTAAGAAAAATATAATTAAGTATTCTTGCCTTAGTGGCCTATACAGAAAGGTATGCTTGGTTTGTAGTTGTGCTTACTTTTTATTAGATCAGCCTAGTAAAGTGTATGAGCATTGCACTTGTCCATTCTGTGTAATGAGTAATTGTACTTTTCTTTATTTCACTGATAAGACTTTTGCATATTTTGTTTGAGTAACATTTTCAATACAGGTCTTTTACTTGCAAGTGTATGTATTTTTTACACTATAACTACTTTTACTTAAATAAATGTTGTGAGTATGTCTTGATTAATATTGAGACCAAGAACAAGAATAAAAATAAGAAAACAAAATAGAAAAACTTAAAAATCCTTCATATCAACTGGGATTTTCTAGGTTAACTCAGATGTCAGTATAGCTTTCCCCTTATTGGTACAAAATATTTTCCTGTTTCCAACACAAACACTCTAAATGGGTCCCTGTTTAATTCCCAATGCAGATTTATGCATTGTCACAACTGACTATGATTATATGAACGACATAAAGGAGACGCATACACATTCAAGAAATCTAAAAAAAACAACAACACAAGAAACACTATTTAAAGTGAGCAGGATCACAGGCTTGTCTGAACAAATGTGGTGTGAGTAATTTTATCATACATCTCTGCAAAGCCGGCAGCCATATTGGATTACATGAAGCATAAATCAGCCTGACTCCTAAAATCCCCTCTCTCTGTGAAGTCTCCTGCACTCTCACAGCAGACTGTTTATACAATCGCTTACCATCTGTCTCGCATACCATCCATTTTAAGAATACGCCTGCAAAAGATTGAGGCAAAGGTCTGGTGACAACATCAGCTCCCAAATAATTATCCTTTATATAACATAACATAACATAACATAACATAACACAACATACAGAAGATAGACAGATAGCTCAACAGATCTAATCATTAGTATGCTCCCATGTCATTTGTTTTTGATAACATAAACTTTTTATGTGAAGCATCAGATATGATAACTATAGGAACATAGAATTCATACTTGACCTATTAGACTGGGAGAGATGAACAAAATGTGCCTTATTATCAGACTATAATAAAAACAACAGATTGTATCAGCCAGGAAAACAACAAGTTAAAAGTTAAATGAACAATAACAACTTGCTTAACTAGGAAACTGGCTAAATATTTTTGGAAGCTGCACAGAATCATTGACAATCAGACAGCAGTTAGATTTACTTATTAACTCTTAAAACTCTCAAAAAACAATGTTTGTTTTTTCGTTTTTGTCTGGATGATATACATTCCATGTATGGGGATATATATACAATGACAATTACATTGATAAATTAAAAAATGGATAAAGGACGATACAGTCATTGTACAGAAACCTCAAACATGCCTGAAATTCTCTAATATTTGCAGTTAATCCAGAGGAAATAATAAACAAACAGGTAAAGTCAGATAATGAATAACTGCAGCTCCATAGATAGACTCTAGGACATGTTGTAATACTCTCCAAGGTGGTCTGTCTGTCCTGATACAGAGCGGAGGGACCTATTCCACAAAGTGTTTATCAGAAACTCTGAGTTTATTAGTTTACTCTGAGTTGACAGCTTCCAGAAACAGAGATCATTGTATTACTCGGTCAGTTGGTACTGTAAATACATAGTACAATGTGTACTCAACAGCAGTGTTTACTGTGTGACACCAGCGCCACCTTGTGTCGGACCTTCAGTGGGAGCCTCCTCCTGATTGGCTGAGAGTGTGAGCCTCCTCCTGATTGGCTGAGAGTGTGAGCCTCCTCCTGATTGGCTGAGCGGTTGTCAGGACTGTTTACAGGAAACATGGCTTCCAGGTCTGTTGGAGAGCTGCAGGAGATGGAAGGTGAGTACATATATGTAAAGATTGCAGCCGTGCCATGGTTGTATTAGCTATAGGTGATGAACAAGCATTCATCCAGATACATTTATCTATTTTTATATATGAGCTCATGCGTGTGATTTGTTTTCCTCGTTACTAACCACACCTTCATCATGTTAGCTTGGTAGCTAACAGGCTAACAACAATCCTCGTTAGCTTAACGTCAACTCACTCTGTCCTCTACTGACTCCACTCACATCTAATCTCAGTTTCCAGTGCTGCGTGGTCTAGTCTGATGGTCTGAAACTGGATTTTATGTGTAACCTAGCGGATAACATGTTTCCAATTTTAGCTTGTGTGCCTACCTACTATGGTCCAAGCTAGCTGGTTAGCAGTGTGGTAATGTGAGTCAGCTCACCTTAGCTTGTGTTGTTGTGTCTAAACTGGTAAGATTGGAAATACAACTGTGGTGATCTCATTTACAGCAATTAAAACTAGCTGATTTAATTCAGTAGTAGGTGTAATGTAATCCCAGTTTGGCACACATGTTTTCACAATGTTAGCATGTGGCAGAGTGCAGTTAGATAGATATTTAGATAGATAGATATTTGGAGAGATAGATAGATAGTTAGATAGATAGGTAGATAGATAGATATTTAGATAGATAGAGAGAGAGTTAGATAGATATTTAGATAGATAGATAGATATAGAGAGAGTTAGATAGATAGATAGATAGATATAGAGAGAGATAGGTAAGTAGGTAGATAGATAGATATTTAGATAGATAGATAGTTAGATAGATAGTTAGGTAGATAGATAGATATTTAGATAGATAGAGAGAGAGTTAAATAGATAGATAGATAGATAGATAGATAGATAGATAGGCAGTAACCTATCATAGTACCTCGACTACCTGCACCACAGCACTATGGTATGTATTTTTCAAAGCAGAAAATGTGTGTGTGCCTTTGTTTATGATAGATAGATGGATAGTAACTTTATTGATCCCTAGGGAAATTCAAGTTTCCAGCATCACAGTTCCATAGAGCAGAAACATGTTAGTAAAAAGGCAGTAAAAAAAGTTAGAAGTGCAAAGTACAAAGTACAAAAAAATATACCAGATATAATAATACAAGGAGATGAAGAAAACTGTTAAAACTGAATATACAGTGCAGGGTAACAGCTGTGATACACGACTATTAAAAAGTGACTATAGTGCAGAAGAGACTGTTAAAAATGAGTATAGTGCAGGGTAACTCCAGTAGCTTAGTCTATGAAAGTGCACTGTGTGCATTATTATCTGTCCTGCAGACCGTCCTCCTTTGTGGACAAAGGATTTCCTGAGTCTGTCTGTGGAGCACTTGGGGAGCAGCAGCCTGCCGCTAAACAAGCTCCTCTGTTTGGTGATGACGGCGTGCAGAGGATGGCTGGCGTTGTCCATTATGGGCAGCAATCTGTTGAGTGTTCTTTCCTCTGCCACCGTCACCGTTGCATGGTTTGTGACAGTGAGACAGGTGGCTGGATGCTCCCACATGACACCCCCCTGACTCCTCAGTGGAGTGAGGTGGAGCTGGGCCTAGTCTTTGCATCACATTACATGTGCATCAGCTAAATGTGTCACTGATACAACAGCCCTGCCCTGTCTGTATGGTATAATTAAGCTTCACTTCTCTTTGCCTGCTGACTGTAGTGGACCGAAGGGGTGAGTCTGAGGAGTCTGGTGATGATGAGACCAGGAGGAGGAGTATCAATGGCAACGTGGACCCCAATCAGCCTGCTGCCACAAGTAAACCATCACATCTCCAACACAGCCACATAGAAAGGAACACAAGTCAGGCCGTCAGCTGTAATGTGAATGATAAAGAGTGTGACACAGAGCAATCAGTCTATCGTGACAGCATCACATAACTATGAGTCTTCTCAACTGCCTTAAAATAGCCTTTTGTGTCTATCATGTTTATGAATACCCTACCTTGATGCAAACATATTAGTTATCTGATTTGTTCTTGTTCTCATTAAAGGTAAAGAAGAGTCTCCCGTTGACATGGACACCATAACCTTGGACCCAGACGAAGAGGTTAGAAGATTGTCTAAAAACACTGCTGCTGTTTGGCTGTAGCTACTGTCAAAACGTTTATGTTTAATGCTTGTTAGTAAAATGTCCTCCATCTCTAATGACTCAAATTAAATGGATGATTATAAAAGACTTCAGTTGTCTTTTAGGAAGGTAACATTTTGTGGTAGGTTTTTATTTGTAGAGCTTGGGAGTGGAGACAAAGTTCTTTATTTGCAATGCAATGTTATATGTTAAAAAGCTGACAAATGTTTCACCATTGTAACTATATCTTTGGTGTCTCAGTCCACATGTGGGCTGGGGACTTGTATGTACATGACACAATCAACCCTAATAACTACTATTCTTACTTATAGACAGTATGTCATCCTAAGCTGTCTGTTTTTTCTCTCTAGGATGTTGATCTTGTTCATTGTCGCATCGGAAAGATTGAAGGATTGGAGGTGCTACGGAAGGCCAAAGTAAGTAACTTCAGTATTAAGTGTTACTAAATGAGCCAGTGAGAGATGAAGTAATGGTAGCAGTGCGGTATTCATAATCTGGATTTATTCCTTTATTTTTTCCTTACTAGAGAAACCAGACAGAATTTTGGTTGCGACCGCATGTTTTTTTTTTCTTTGTTAATCATATCTAAAAAAAAAGAAAGGTTTAGGGTATATGGTAAATAAAGCTATTGATTGTATCTGTCATTAATTGATTTCTTTTCATCTATCTCTTTGCACAGACGCTTTCCTTACGACAGAATCTCATTAAAAAGATAGAGAACCTTGAGAGTTTGAGCACACTGCGGGAACTAGATCTCTATGACAATCAGGTCCGCAAACTGGAGAACCTGAACAACCTCACAGAGATGGAGTAAGTCTGAAGAAAACAGGAGGATTTGTCTGTATTGTTTCCGCCTATTAAAGAGATTCCATCCAGAGAGGGCAAAAGTCAAGTTATTTATGGCAAATCTGATTTCTACACACTAGTGTCAAGTGATCGTTGGGGTGTAGAAATTCACAGAGTTGTATTTTTCATGTAGCTGAACAAAGAACCCACATTTCTAATGAGCATACTGGTTTGACTGATCCACAGGCAGCTCGATGTGTCCTTCAATATGCTGAGGAAGGTGGAGGGTTTGGAGCACATGACTCTGCTGAAGAAACTTTTTCTGCTTCACAACAAAATTGGCAGCATTACCAACCTGGAACACCTCACAGGCCTGGACATGCTGGAGCTGGGCTCCAATCGCATCCGGGTATGACTTTGAAAGAGTCTCTAAAACTTTGCAAATCAATACTACTCAATAAAAAATGCTTTTTGAAAATGATGGTGTAAAATTCTGTATTATAGGACATTAGTAAAATCATTCCGTTGTGTTTACTTGTGTCTCTTTCATGTTGTTGTGTTCCCAGGTCATAGAGAACCTGGATACACTTTCATCTTTGCAAAGTTTGTTTCTTGGCACCAATAAAATAACTACGCTTCAGAATCTGGAGGGTTTACACAACCTGACTGTTTTAAGCATTCAGGTAATTCACAAATTCTCTTCAACACCTGTGTGAGCGTTTACAAGAATAAAACTGAAATGTGTATATGGATACATTGATGAATAATTTTGTGTATTTTTATTTGCAGAGTAACCGGATTACTAAAATTGAGGGTTTACAGAATCTCGTCAGCCTGAGAGAGCTCTACCTGAGCCACAACGGCATTGAGGTCATTGAGGGTTTGGAAAACAATGTGAGTTATAGAAATTCCACAACCTATTTCTGAAAGGACTGAATGCCAAACTGTCCATCATGAATTTTGCTAACTGTGCAAGCATGCACAATAAAGTTTGTTCAGTACATTCTGTTTGTTTTCCCTCACAGAAAAAGCTCACAACCCTGGACATTGCAGCCAATCGAGTGAAGAAAATTGAAAACATCAACCATCTGACAGACCTGCAGGAGTTCTGGGTACGGATAGTTTGTCAAGTTGAACTAGAATGTAATTTTATGGTCTTTTTTTTATTATATGCGACTTTGTTATAGAGCCCCTAAAGCCTTACCAATGTATCTTTTCACAGCAGACATAGCAGGAAAAATAATTTAATAAAGAAAACTAACTAAATAAAAAAAAACAGTAACATTAACAATGTCTTTGTTCCATTAAAAGTCTCTGTAAGTCCTGCCAGCATATAATAACAGCGCTGGTGCTGGCTCACCTAAACGGAGTGCAGCCATCATTATAAATTATGAATTACACCTTTGCTTCTCCTGCTATGACATGTCAAATGCATCTAAGTGGTTAGTAAACAGTGATGAATACAATGCTTTAAAATAGATCAACAAATAAATCTAATTTTAAATTGATTGATAGCTAAAACAATCAATTGATAGATTCATTAAATTTGATTTTAAAAGTATGTAGCTGTAGATGGATTCACAAAGTGATGTAATTATTTAAGTCTTTTCATTCATCCGTTTCCTGTTTACCAACACAGCACTCTGGGGCCTCGTTTTACCAAAAGCATTCTGCCAATTTTCTTTCAGTTCTGATCTCCGTACACAGCAAGAGGACTTTTTTTTAGCGGAAGCAATAAAATAATTTTAAATCCATGAAATAATTTTTAAATCAACAAAATATTTTGGGTCAAATTGTTGATTTCTGTAGTAAGTAGCCGTGTAATAAGCGTGATAATGTACGACGAGCAGATCAGTACTGCTCACCCTGTCAGGGTTCATTTCGCAATAATGAGCGACTCACTGTACGTTATACATTAATAAACACTTCTCTCCGCTTACAGCTATGTTATAGTGTCTTATAAATCTTAATGAAGTAAGATTAGTCTTATTAATTCTCCTTTCGTCTCCACATCCTCCACTCTGCATGTTGCTAGAGTGTTTAAAGTTTGGGTTTGAGCTATCTTTGCAAGACAAAACTAAGTCTGTCTTCTTATTGGCTACATTGTCTTTCAATTCCTCCTCAGATGAACGATAATCAGATAGAGAACTGGTCAGATCTCGACGAGTTGAAGAATGCCAAGTCTCTGGAGACGGTCTACCTTGAAAGAAACCCTCTACAGAAGGATCCACAGTACCGGCGAAAGATCATGCTGGCGCTGCCCAGCGTACGCCAGATCGACGCCACTTTCATCCGCTTCTAAACCGCAGTGTGAAATTCACCTGCCAACTTCACAGTGTTCTCCCTCACCGCCCTGCCCGCCCTCCCTACCGAACAAAGTTAATTTTGAAACACGCCGGCCTCACTGAATCACATAGTCACTCCGTACACAAATATACATTCCAACATTCACTCTCACCCACGGCTCACTCAACATACATGTATGCATGTATGCACTCATTCACACCTAGATCTATGCTATCGTGTGGAAGCTTATTTATTTATTAAGCTGGATATGAACTGTGAAAAGGATTTCAAAAAAGTACCCTACATTACGCCCATTTCCTCATTTTTCCTCTACACCTATTTACTACATTTTATTGTTTTGCATGTGGAATACAGTATGGATCAGAAAAATAAGATATCAGTCTTATTTATCAGGTTGAAATTGCACTGCTATCATATGAGAGGAAAGGGGGGCATTCTTACTATTTGAGGGGTTTTATTCCATTCGGTTTGACAGGATGAGACTGTTCTCACAACGCACACAAGAACAATTAAATATCAACATTAAAGGGAAAGTCCATAATAAAATATAATTTGCATAATTGAATCTTCAGAATACTTATCTTTTGATTTCAACACACTTCAGAGCTGAACAAATTTTACAGCCACAGAAACATCTCAGATTAAGCCTAATATGCCGCAGTGACACCACGCAGATTCAAGCCAGTTCAGTAAAGCTTGCATCTGCCTCTTTAAGGAAAACAGCAGAAACTGATGAATCATTTTAATAAACTGGTATCATTACTGATGAAGGGCAAATCTTGATGTCCATCAGCCTTGTCTATGCCTTGTCCTTGTCCAGATATTTCACAGCCCATTTTCTGATTAATAAGACTGACCTCTGCATTAAAATATAGCTCATGAGAATGTAAAAATCATTTAATGTGTCCATACAGATGGTTTTGTAATCCCCCTTTTTTTTAAAAACCTTGAGTACATCCCTGACTATAGCTTTGGTTCTCTTTTGAAATTATTCATACATTTTATTTGAACTGATAACAGTAAAATATAGATTGTTTTTTAAGTGAATTAACTCACGAATGGCAGGACTGGTTTCACATAAGTGTTGTTAACTAATGTAAGACAAATTATTCTGTTAACAATTTTTAGAACACATTTTGAGGTTTAAAATTTTCAGATCTTTAAATGACACTACAGTGATACATTCTGTAATATTCTCATTTGGCCTTCAGTATTGCTTAAAAATAGATAATCGTGTATATTTATGTTTGCCGTAGGATTTCTTAGATCAAGAACTAAGATGAACAAAAACAGAATGACCTGTTCTTATGGTCCCCTGTGTATATAATGCTTGAGTGCACTTGATTGATTTCCGGGTTACAATTAAAAAGTGATGCATCTTTTATATGAGAATAATTTCCCACCTCAGGACTAAAAAGGTCACATTTGGACACAGATGCATCAGATTTCAATGCATTGCTGGGTTTACATGGACAATGCCAAACTAAGTGCTTTCTGTGCAACATAAGATACTGACCATCATCATCTAATTCCTTTCATCTGGGTCTAAAGTGCACCTTCAAACTGTTACAGTGGTCCGAGATAATATTGTATCTCCCTTTGTAGGCAAAAAAAATAACAGCATGATATGTTGGTTTGTATCGTAGGTGTCTTTAACTGACAATTCGCTCTCTGTCAAATGAATTGACCATAACTCAACTGTAGAATATTTATGAGCCCATATCAGACTATCGGCAAAACTGAAGGACATTACTGATATGAATGTAACATTATTTTATATTCAATTTTACCTATAATTACTTTACAATTGGCCAGTGGGATTGGAAGTGTCACTTTGTGTATTTGTAAATATAGTTTGCACATCTCATGATGTAGAAAGTCAGTGCCATCATCACCTTCCCTTTGTAAATTGAAATCCTTTTTTTTTTTCTTCTCTTGTTTATGCCAGGCAGCACAGCAGATTTATGTGAAATACCATAATTAAGATAACTGGACCTTGATTGGTCACTGAATGAGCAATTGTTCAAATTGCCAGTAGCTGATTGTCGTTAGAACCGAGTCCTCAGGTTCTGGACTTGGTTGATGCTGTTTTCAAACTGAATGTATTATGCAAATAATAAAATTACACTACTTAAAGAGAAAGACTATGTAGTTTTGATTCGCAAGGTATAATATTTGTCATGACTGATACAGTCTAAACAAAATAGTCAAGTTGTCTTGATTTTTAGTATCCTACACAACGTGATGTCTGTTACTGCATGGTTTAATCTGAATTTCTCCAATAAAACGATGGCTGAGGAAACTATGTTTCCAAGAGATTACATTTATTTTAAAACTGAAGGAAACCAACGAGAACTGTTTAAAAAAATATATGAAATACCCACATGTTTTAAAGGAATTATGACATTAACAAACATGCCAACCAACGCCAACGACTGAGATTTAATGTTGATCACAATAACTGCAACTTTTGTGAGACTGAGATTGAAACTACTGATCATCTGATTTTCCACTGTATGTATTCTGCGGCATTCTGGGAAGATTTGCAGGACTGGCTGTCAACCAAAATCCAACTATTTGCTCCTCTCACAAGAGAAAATATTGTGTTTGGTATTAACATGAAGGATATTAACAGTGACTTGATATTGAACAATCTGATACTGCTGGCAAATTTATTCCTCCATGCATCCAAATGGAGGAAAATTAAACCCCTATTTTCCATTTTCAAAAGGGACCTTGTGGACAATCGTCTCAATGCTTTAAGAATAATGAAAGGACAACATGCAAAGTCTCTCCTCAGAGCTTATGGAGAACTGAACATAAATGATGATGACCCCTAGAGCTACTATGGAGTGCAGTCTTATTATTATTTATTCATTTATACATTTCTTTTTTTGTTCCTTTAATTATTTTCTACCCTCTTTTATTTTTGTTATTATATTATATATTATATTATACGCTCGTCTGACGTGTACTTATTATCTGTACCTAAGGTCTGCACAGAACTAGGTAAGATGGCCTTTAGCTATTCCGCTCCCTTTTCCTGGAATACACTGCACTCTAAATTGAAACTGGGAAATCTGATTACTATTGATGAATTTAAAACGTAAATGAAAGACCTAGAAGCAGAGTCAATCGGGAGCTGTCTGTGTTTCTGATTATTTTCACTTTAACGTTGGCTTCAAACACTTGATTTTAATGTGTTTTGTATGATATTATGCTATGTATTTATTTTGCATTTGTTTTATGTTGTGGCGTCTGAAACTTTAATGTATGTTTAAATGCTGCTGTCTTGTCCAGGTCTCTCTTGCAAAAGAGATTCGTAATCTCAATGAGTACTACCTGGTTAAATAAAGGTTAAAGGGACTGTTTGTAACTTTTTAAGCGTATAAATGTACCGAGTCGGGACACATGCTCGCTCGCGTGTGGCTGTAGTCTCTGCTCCGCTGCCTGCTTGCCTTCACGTACACGTTCTTGCTGTCTCGCTCCACCTCTAAACGTGAACGCGCGCTCACTCCACACTGCAGAAGAGTTAGTTTAGCTCTGAGAATATCTAGTGAATGCACAGTGGACGTTTGTGCAGAAATTACTGCTGCAGCTCCTCCAGACCAACAGAGGTTTCTCGTGTCTTGTGGAGTGACGGGGCTCTGCAGCGAGAAACGTTATCGTCTCCGACCAAAACTCAGGTGTGTCCCTGCTTTCTCCGGCTGCGGTCGGGAGGTGATAACGTTACTCGCTGCGGAGCCCCGCTGCTTCCTGGAGGCTGAGGCAGGAAAAGCCAATGCTAGGATCAGCAGTGATTCATGGAGAGACCTTCGTCTGGTCAGCTAACATTACTGCCAAGCAGGTGAAATATTGAGTGATATTGAGGTTTCAGCTGACGTGTGTCACCTCACTGTTTTGAGCAATGCTCGTTCATGTCTATTTAGAGCGAGCAAGCGCGAGCCCGACGCTGACTTTCGTTGACTTAACGGCAACAGGTGTCGCTGTTAACAAACATTTCTGAAAGTTACAAATAGTCCCTTTAAGTTATCTTTCCTATCCAATTGTGCCTTGTATGTTAGAAGTATTGAGTTTAGATTACAATGCCTTAATGTTTGTAAATGAAATAAAAAATTAAAAAAATAAAAACTCCATAACCCACAATGCATCACAATCATTTTTTTTAGTGACGTATGGGAGCTCGCGCCGGCCGCGCCAGGCAAAGGGGGGGAAAAAGGACGTCGTTGCGCACGCGCGACATTTATGTTGTTGTTTGTGGCGGTAAGATGGCGGCGCTCGGAGACACCTCAGCTCCGGGGGTGAACGGGTTAATACAACAATTCACAGCAATAACAGGTAAAAATAACATCTTATTTCACCTTTTATCTATTAAATAGTAACTGGTTATCCAACAGGAACAGCTCCCTTGTCCAACAAACCACGAAATGAGTGCGTAGAGAAGAAAAACGGACGTTAAGTCTCAACTGGCCCCGACGCTGTCAATGCTGTAGAGAGGAGGGAAAAGACCAGCCAGTTATCTGATAAACTACAGAGAAACACTCCCAAACGACACCATTAAACCACCCGATTTTAATCATATCTCCCACAGACACTTATAAACACCTTATGTTCTTTATAGTGTTCATTAAAGACACTATCTTGCCCGACTAGAGCAGATTTGATGCTCTTTTATCCATGTTTGATAATGTGGAATGGACGTCGGTTAGTGCAACATTCTCCTTCTTCTTCATCAGCAGCCAGCTTCACGTTGAGTGTGCTACTCTTCACTCTCATGACTGTGACTGCTAACCTGATGAGCTCACTCACTCTGTCTGTCTGCCGACTGCTCATTCAGAGGTGCTCAATAGTTTATGTGTGCTTTGACACGATGGACAGTGTTTCAGTTTTAAGTTATTTAACGGGAGAAGAGAAGGAGAGTCAGTGGCTGCTGCTGCTTGCTGGACTTGGAAAGTGAAACAGACATGCGCAGTAGAGGCGCAGGAGAGATCTGTTGTAGCCAAACGGTGCTAAAGACTAAAGTTAACCCTCTTATCTAGTGTTTCCTCACATGCACACTATTTACATAGTTTTATGCATTGGGTCGATTCATGATCTTGTGACATTTAAGTCGTATTCTGGTGTTTTTTGCAGTCTATTTGTAGCCTATGAATCATAGCCTATAACGTTACTTGAGCTACATTACTGTGTCTACTATTTCCTTTAGCATTTAGAACCGGATGCATTTTTTTCCTATAAACTTTCAGGCAGTTGTTTGGCTATATAAAGTATATATCAGTACAGTGTTGCAGTGCAACTTGCAAAGACTTATTGGTGATCCATCACAGTGAACAGCAATATGAAGTTACACTGCTGTTGCATTTCATAGCATGGAAAGCTTCATTTTGCATTTTACACTAACGTTAAATATGATGTTCACATTGACAAGCCTGTTTTCAACAGTGTGCAAGTATGCATGCATTGTCACAAAAGAGTCAAATGAATAAAAACGTGTGGCCCTCTGAAAGGCAAGTTCTTTATGTATAAGTGACATGTAGTAAACAGGTTAAAACATACATTAGTATGATTACTGTCTACTATTTCCTTAAGCATTTAGAACCGGATGCATATTTCCCTACGTAAACTTTCAAGCAGTTGTTTGGCTTTCATTCATATAACAGTACAGTGTTGCAGTGCAACTTGCAAAGACTTGTTGGTTAATGCATCACAGTGAACAGCACCTCTGCCTTTTTATGAAGTTGCACTGCATTTCATAGGACCCCAAAGTTGTAAAGCTTCATTTTGTATTTTACACTAACTACATTTTTAGAAAACAATGCTAAATATGATGTTCACAGCCTGTTTTCAACAGTGTGCAAGTTTGCATGCATTGTCACAAAAGAGTCAAATGAATAAAAACGTGTGGCCCTCTGAAAGGCAAGTTCTCTATGTATAAGTGACACGTAAAACATCAGTAACACAGCTCTTCTGTCGTATATTATATTGAATTAATCCATTTAAAGTGTCATACTAATGTATGCTTTATGTTTTAATTTGAAGTTACACTGTTGGTGCATTTCATAGGACCCCATAGTTGGAAAGTTTCATTTTGCATTTTACACTAACTAAATTTTGACGCTAAATATGATGTTCACATTGACAAGCCTGTTTTCAACAGCATGCAAGTATGCATGCATTGTCACAAAAGAGTCAAATTTAATAAAAACCCTCTGAAAGGCAAGTTCTCTGTGTATAAGTGACATGTAGTAAACAGGTTAAAACATAAAGCATACATTAGTATGACACTTTAAATAGATTAATTCAATATACGACAGGAGAGTTGTGTTACTGATGTTTTACATGCGGCATGCCATCAGTTTTAATGTTTGGCACATTTTAAATGTTACTATATATACATTACATTTCTAATATTTACAGATGTATCATCGCTGTAGATGTGTGCAGTTAAGTATCAAGAAATTGCAGCAGAGAATTGACGAAGATACTGTATTTATAACGTTACTTGAGCTACATTACTGTGTCTACTATTTCCTTAAGCATTTAGAACCGGATGCATTTTTTCCTACGTAAACTTTCAGGCAGTTGTTTGGCTTTCATTCATATAACAGTGCAGTGTTGCAGTGCAACTTGCAAAGACTTGTTGGTGATCCATCACAGTGACCAGCATCTCTGCCTTTTATGAAGTTACACTGTTGTTTCATTTCATGGGATCCCATAGTTGCAAAGCTTCATTTTGCATTTTTACACTAACTAAATTTTCTGCAGGACAGATAATAATGCACACAGTGCACTTTCATAGACTAAGCTACTGGAGTTACCTTGCACTATACTCATTTTTAACAGTCTCTCTGCACTATATTCACTTTTTTAACAGTTTTCTTCATCTCCTTGTATTTTTATATCTGGTACATTTTTTTGTACTTTGTACTTTGCACTACTAACGTTTTTACTGCCTCCTTATTAACACGTTTTGCAATATGGAACTGTGATGCTGGAAACTTGAATTTCCCTCGGGATCAATAAAGTTACTATCTATCTATCTATCTATCTATCTATCTATCTATCTATTTATCTAAATATGATGTTCACATTGACAAGCCTGTTTTCAACAGTGTGCAAGTATGCATGCATTGTCACAAACGAGTCAAATGAATAAAAACTTGTGGCCCTCTGAAAGGCAAGTTCTCTATGTATAAGTGACATGTAGTAAACAGGTTAAAACATAAAGCATACATTAGTAGGACACTTTAAATAGATTAATTCAATATACGACAGGAGAGCTGTGTTACTGATGTTTTACATGTGGCATGCCATCAGTTTTAATGTTTGGCACATTTTAAATGTTACCATATACACATTACATTTCTAACGTTTACAGATGTATTATTGCTGTAGATGTGTGCATTTAAGTATCAAGAAATTTCAGCAGAGAATTGACAAAGATACTGTATTTGTGGTAATTTAGAAACATTGTCCCCATTACAGTTTTCCCCCTGAGAGCACTGGCTTTTTTAAGTTGTTTTTAAAAAAAAATAATAATAACTTGGAATGATTCTTTAATAATAATAACAAATAAAATAATAATAAATAAAATATCTTTGTTTATATATAAAAATCACAAATCAACCAATATATTATCAGATTTTTTTTAAACTCCGATGAACTGAAATATTGATATCGATGTCAATGTATTGGTCAGGCTCTAATCACAACATAGTAAAATGAATTGAAGCCTTGGGCAAGTAATCAAAAGGCAAAAATGATGGGATGCTTTGAAAAAGTAAAGTTAATCGTAATGTGTACATGATGTGTAGTAAACAAGGTACAACATACAAAAATCAATATAGTCCATTAAATAGGTTATTTCAATATAAAACAAATATTTTACCGATGATCTACAGTTTTCCATCATAGATGAATTGTTCCACGACTAACATGGATAATGGGATTTTTGTGCATTAAAGTTTTATCCATAATGTTTTTCAACATCAACATCGCCTATGTCTAACACTCTTTTAGGAGCCACAGAGAGTGTAGGACAACATATGCTGGAAGCATGCAACAACAACCTGGAGATGGCAGTGACCATGTTTCTGGACGGAGGCGGGATTGCAGAGGAGCCCAGCACCAGCTCCAGTTCAGCAGCTTCAAGCAGCAGAGCTCCCCCTTCAGAGTAAGCTCATATTTTTCTTCACAAACTTATACATACAACATCATTTCTTTCCCAGTTTAAAGTAGTTGTTGTTGTTGTTGTGAGCTGGGAGGAGAATTTGGGGTTCAGAGAGCACTGCTGTGATTTTTTTTTGCTGCTGGGTGACATAACAAAATAAGAGTGTATCTTTCTAACTTGATTGATACCAGATGTTTCGCTCTAGTTTGCTTTGCCTCTTAGATTAATACTGTATATATTTCCTTATGTCTCAGTGAAGTACGAGCACCCATTCCCCAGAAGCAGGACATATTGGTGGAACCTGAACCGTTGTTTGGAGGTATTATACTTTTCTTATTTGACCTGACAGATGTTAAACTACATTGTTGATTCCGGCTGTGCTGTTTCAGTCATCTGACATTTGATGTGTCTGTCACACATGCAGTACCAAAGCGAAGAAGACCTGCTCGATCTATATTTGATGGTTTCCGAGACTTCCAAACAGAAACAAGTGAGTAAATTCAAGCTTTCCAAGCTTAAAGAATGTGGCCGGTAGTGAATGTGATATAGTTTAATGCTGCGTAGTTACAAGCAATAAGACAATCTGTCACTTTTCTCTGTGTCCCGACCTTTTTCCCTGTGTCTTAACCTCCTGTAAAGACTCTGAATGTTTTTCTTTTCCTAGTTCGCCAGGAACAGGAGCTGCGTAACGGTGGAACTGTGGATAAGAAACTGAGCACCCTGGCAGACCTTTTCCGTCCTCCCATTGAGCTCATGCACAAAGGCAGCTTTGAGACGGTGAGGAGTCAATCACCGGACACTTTGAACCGCACGTCTTTATTCAGTTTGTGTGAACTTTCAGTGAAATTTCAGATGGTGACTGTGTAGCTCACAGGTGGGAAACCAGGCCTGGCATGTATGGAAGGGTAGGAGTATGCAGGTTGTCATTTTTGATGGATCCATTTTCCCTCTCTGGTTGAACGTGCACTCACAGTATTTGTGTAAACAGCTGTTTAAAATGAAAACCTGCATACCCACCATGACACGTGATCACATGATGTAGATGGTTATGATTGTTCTCCATAAAGAGACACATGTTTACTTCATGAATTTTGCAAAAAAATGTTTACAAAAGCACGCACATCCAGACGATAGATACTAGCTGCTGGACAGAAGAACATGTAAAAGATGGAAAAAACTATAAATGTGTGCGGACATCATGAATTTTATCATTTGTCTTCCATCAAGCTGTAGCTTTACCAAATATGCCCTTTTGCTCTTCACCCAGACTGCAATCATATCGCTCATTAATTGACTAAATCCATCTTGATTTCCTGTGTTTTTTGTACTTACAGGCAAAAGACTGCGGACAACTGGAGAACAAGTGGCTAATGATCAACATTCAAAATGTTCAAGACTTTGCCTGCCAGTGCCTGAATAGGGATGTTTGGAGTAATGACGCAGTGAAGACCATCATCAGAGAACATTTCATATTCTGGCAGGTATGTAGTTTCAAATACCCGAGGGTCATCACATGTGGTCTGTGATGCTTTCATCCATCCATCCATCCATTCATCCATCCATCCATTTTCCTCCGCTTATCTGGGGCCGGGTCGCAGCGGCAGCAGGCTTAGAAGGGAATGCCAGACATCGCTCTCCCCAGCAATGTTTTCCAGCTCTTCCGGGGGCACCCCGAGGCATTCCCAGGCTAGACGAGATCTAAAATCTCTCCAGCCTGTTCGGGTCTACCCCGGGGCCTCTTACCAGTTGGCCGTGCCCGGAAAACCTCCAAAGGGAGGTGTCTAGGAGGCATCCTGATCAGATGCCCGAACCACCTCAGATGTCCCCTTACAACGCGAAGGAGCAGCGGCTCTACTCCGAGCTCCCTCCAGATGTCTGAGCTCCTCACCCTATCTCTAAGACTGAGCCCAGCCATCCTACGAAGGAAACTCATTTCAGCCGCTCGTATCCGCGATCTCATTCTTTTGGGTACTACCCAAAGCTCATGACCATAGGTGTGGGTTGGAACGTAGATGCACTGGTAAATCAAGAGCTTTACTCCTTCTTCACCACAACGGTACAATGCCCGCATAACTACAGACGCCGCACCAAACCACCTGTCCATCTCCCGCTCCATTTTACCCTCACTCGAGAACAAGACCCCGAGTTACTTGAACTCCCTCGCTTGGGGCAGTAACTCACTCTCAACCTGGAGGGCGTAGTCCACCGTTTTCCAGCCTGTGATACTTTCATGCTCCTGCAAACTTTTTATTGAAGTCTTTGCAAGGCTCCAGCTGCTAAACTCATTTGATGGGAAGGTCGAGTACACAATGATGCTGTAGTACCCACTTCTTCTTCTACTGCAGAAAAAGCGTTGCAAATATCACATGAAATCCCACCTTGTCCTGAAGTCCAAGTCTCATTATCCTAATATTCATATACATGTAGGGCTGCAACTAATGATTATTTTCTTGATTAATCGATTAGTTGTTTGGTCTAGAAAATGACAGAAAATTATGAAAAATGGTGATCAGTGTTTCCCAAAGCCCAAGATGACGTCCTCAAATGTCTTGTTTTGTCCACAACTCAAAGATATTCAGTTACCTGTCATACAGGAGTAAAGAGACCAGAAAATATTCACATTTAAGAAGCTGGAATCGGAGAACTTTTACTTTTTTTTTCTTAAAAAATGAGTCAAAACAATTAATCGATTATCAAAATAGTTGGCGATTAATTTAATAGTTGATAAATAACCGATTAATCGTTGCAGATCTACATATGACAAATTCATTTAGTCAGTGATGCAAAAACGGAGATCATCGACAGTACAACAACAGAAATGGCACATAAAGTAGTGCGTTAATGGTGCAAAAGCACATGAAATCCCACTTTGTCCTGAAGTTTCGTTATCCTAATATTCACATACATGTCACTCAATTCAAGTATATCTGGTGTGAGGTTCATGTCTGTTCTGCATTTTCTTTCATTGCAGGTATATCATGATAGTGAAGAGGGACAAAGATACATCCAATTCTATAAGCTGAACAAGTTCCCATATATTTCCATCCTCGATCCCCGCACAGGTGAGTGCTTATGGAAAGTTACTAGTCACAGCATTATCCACAGCTCTGATTCTTGATCTTCACAGCATATCTCTCCTGCATGCTTAAACCATTCAGAAGACCACACAACAGCATTAGAAGAAGTAATTTAAAAGCAGCATCCTTGAATAATGGTGCGTGACTGAGAAAGAGATCCCTGTATGATTAAGTGATGGGATCAATACAGGCCAACAATAGGTCTTTCACTAAATAAATAATGAAGATAAATGAACTGCATTGTCATCTGTGTAACCATATAAACAGTACAATTATCGCTGTTTACATCTGCAAAGCAGTTCTAAATCGATGCAGCTGAACATATCTGCTTTTTTGCTGCTTAAATGTTCTATAAATTTGATTTTGTCATTGACCTGTGCTGTTCAAAACATGCTCTCTTCAGGTCAGAAAATGGTGGAGTGGAATCAGCTGGACGTGGCATCGTTCCTGGAGCAGACGACTGGCTTCCTGGCGGAGCACGGGCAACTCGACGGGCCGTCCTGTCACGCACCCCCTGCCAAACGAGCTCGCTCTGTGGGTCCCTCATCTCATGTGTCGCCTCTAATTCTCAATCTTTTTTCCGCTCTAATAAGAGCTCTCTTTCTGTTGGAATGTCACAACTCAGAATTATTTATCAATTGTAGAGCTCTTTCTCTATTATCTGGAATTATATAACATGATAGAACTTCATTGTTGTCTCTTCCTCATCCTAAAGGTTGCATTAGATATAAAGATAATATTTTTGGGAACTTATTACACTGTACTACCAGCATGAAAAGTGAACGTTTCTATCTGCTTGGTCATCAATCTTTTATTACTGATTTGCATGTGTCTTATCCTCTGAAAGCACCGTTAATCACCCCCCAAAGATTGTCCTATTATCATCAGTATTGACCAATACACAGCCATGGCTAGTGTGTTAAGTCATAACACATTTTTGTGTTATTTTACTCGGCTCTTTGACTTGTTTTCTACAGCTGCACGCTCTGTTTTCTGTTCTAGGAGAGTCTGATTGATGCCAGTGAAGACAGTCAGCTGGAGGCAGCGATCCGAGCCTCCCTACAGGAGACCCACTACGAGTCCTCAAACGCCCCCGAACCTCCCGATTCCCCCCGATCAGACGACGAATCAGACGCGGAGCCTTTCTCTGACAGCGAGGGTCCCATCTCTGTCGATGGCTCAGACAGCGAAACGCCGGCACCCCACGAAGAGAAAAGTTTTATCAGCAAACACCCTCCGCTCCCTCCCGCCACTGCGGCCCAGCAGCGTCTACATCCCGATAGTTCCACTTCTTCCCACAGAAAGTCTCCATACAAAGAAAACAACCACAGTCACAAGAAGGAGGAGAGCAAAAAGAACCACCTGGAGCCCTCAGCTGCAGGTCCTCGTCATCCTCAGCCTGAAGCAGATTCTGGAGGTAACCACTGTCCCCCAGCGGCCGAAAGCGCTGGACCTTCCAAAACTACCGAATCCTGTGACGTTGACTGTCCTGACGACAACGGTACGCCAACGTGTCATTCTAAATCTCAAACAGTTATGATGACGGTCATGATATGTGCGAGTTTGAAAGATACTTACCACCATGTTTTTCTTTTCACATAGGTCCCAAAGCCAGGTTGATGCTCCGTTACCCTGACGGACAGAGAGAGCAAATTTCCTTGTCTTCTAAAGCAAAACTTTTGGTGAGAACACACCACAATAACTCAATTTTAGGAGAAACATTTTCGGAAAAAACGATTCTTTGCTTTGTTGCAGAGTCCGATGAGAAGATCGGTACCACTCTAATGTCTGTAGAATAAGTATGGAGCCGGAGCCGAGAGGCGATTAGCTTAGCTTATCATAAAATCTGGAAGCAAACAGTTAACCTGGTTCTGTCCAAAGGTAAAATCTGCCTGCCAGCACCTCTAAAGCTCACTAATTAACAATTTTTTTTAATCCTTGTAAAACGACAAATCACCATTTTAAGAGGGGTTATGTGTCAAACTATTTTTGGCCTGCAGCACTTGCCAGACTCCGGGAAGTTACTGCTTCTGGCCAAGAAATAAATCCTGCCCAGAACTCCCCACAAAGCTTTTATACAGATGAAACAAACAACATATAATGTGTTAATTAGTGAGCTTCAGCGGTGTTGATTCTTTCATTTGTTATGCTAAGCTAAGCTCACCAGCTGCTGGCTCCAGCTTCGTATGTAATGTTCAGACGTGAGAGTGGCATCTATCTCGTCATCTAACTCTTGGCAACAAAGCGAAAACGCGTATATATCCCAAAATATCCAACATTTGCTTTAAAGGAACAGTGTGTAACATTTCGGTGAGCGGAGGGGTACTCAGTTGGTTGCAATCTGCAACCACACCACTAGATGTCGCCGAATCCTACACACTGTCCCTTTAATGTAAAATAAATGTAAGCATTTCCTCTTCATGCCCAGTGAACTGTGAATATTATCACATGAATACTGATTGTTCCGTAAAATGTCTCACCTTTTGGTATATTCCTCTTTCTCGTCAAGGCCCTGGTAAGACATGTCCAGTCCAAAGGTTACCCCAATGAACGCTTCGAACTCGTCACCAACTTTCCCAGAAGGAAGCTGGCCCACTTGGACTATGACATCACGCTGCAGGAGGCGGGGCTTTGTCCACAGGAGACTGTATTTGTTCAAGAGAGGAACTAGCCTTGTCAGACACACTCACTTTTTGCTTGTCTGTATCTCTCTGATAGACCCTTTCACCAATGATCTGGGACGATGTCACTGGCCTTGATCCCATAACCTTCAGTTCTCCTGGAATTAGGCCCCGTTTTGCCAAGACAACTGTTAGTGGATGGACTACTCTCCCCCCCCCCCCCCCCCCCCCACACTCCACTAGTCTGAATACTGACGTCTCCACTGACAGCCTAACCCCATTGTAGTACTCTACAATTGGCCAGTAAGGTTGTCGGATGCCGGCACTTCAATTTTTTAACGTGTTATATTCTTTTCTGATGCAGGCTTCATTTTGTTCTGAACACTGAGGCACGTCAGGATAGAATATATATACGATAACTCCTATTCAAATAAAAAAAAATAATGGATCACTGATTGATGATGCGGCACCAGGGACTTGTACAAAAAGACTTTTACCTCCCAATAAGGATGTTAAATGTCAGAGTTTATTTTCTTGCTCTTCTTGTCATTGTCTGTACCTGGGGACAGGTAAAGGGAGGCTCATTCTTGTTTATTTTGACCTGAATTTGGTCTCTCACACGGTCATTGTTTGAACAATTGTAATTATTTGGAAGGCAGGGGCACTAAGAGAAAAGGTCCGGAAATTACAAGTCAAGAAAAATGTGTCGGACATCTGTTGACGCACTTGTGTAGATCGGAGAGGATTTGGGTTGATCTACACATTTTTACTCCAGTTTCTATTGGTTAATTAGAGACTAGTAGATTGTTTTTGGATTTCAACTTTTGATACAGAAGGGAATGAATGAATGAAGGGTGGTACATCTCATCAGTCGGACCTACACTGTACAGAGATGGCTTAGAGAGACTGATATTTAGCCGTAGTCATTGTTTCCTTTCTTTTTTATATGCTGCCAAGAAAATATGCTGATGTTGAAATATAACCACCAAAACCAAGGGAGATTCTGCTTGGTCTTTTGTCACATTTTAAATGAACTTCACAGGCATGATGTGATGAGACAAATATCATAGGTTACAACGCAAACCAATATTAAAGGTTATATTAATAACTTTTTTTATCTAGACGAATAATTAAAAAAATAAAAAAATAATACATCCACAGGGCTTTTAGAAAGGTGCCGAATAAAAGTATGGCTTTTCCTTAAAAATAATTATTATGATTGTGAATTAATCTTTTTAAAAACTTTGACGGGTCCAAAATGAATGTTTTGTTTATCTCTGTGGAAGATATCTGACGTTGGGTTCCCACTTCTAACAAGGCTTGTGAGCCAATAGTAAAACAACGATAAATCTAGTGGCTGAATGTTATTCAATTTGATCAATTGCAACTTTAAAATGAATATAGAATTTTTTTTTTATGAAAAGAGAAAAGCAGAAACTCTTGAATCAACTGCAACAACTTAGAAAGCTAATGAGTATTACTCTGTTGTGAAGATTTGTGTCAGTATGCAACGAGCTAACCCTCTGTCCCTGCTGACTTTATCCGATCAAAGTAAGGCACATTTTGCAACTTCATATGATGTTTTATTGTTAATACAAGCCAGGGTTTCAAAGACTGACAATGTTGGTACCAGCTTTATAAAGTTGAGAGAACCACCACAGGGTTCCTCCTTTGTGACAGGATCTGGAGTGATGAGGTCTGGAGCTCATGAGCCTTTTAATAAAATACCATGAGGGTTTTTAATAAGCTAACATGTGGACAGCTGGTGGCAGTAATGTGCCTTAAATCACAACAATGCTTCAATAAATAAGGTGAGGAAGAAAAAGACCACCAGCCAGTGTAATTAATGAGGGTTTTAAAATATTTAAATTAGCTTTACAAATGTTTTATGAAGTAGGAAATTAATGTTTGTTCAGCCCTAAGGGTGTTTTTTTGCGTGACAAAACAAAAATATATGTTTAAGTTATTGCAGTTGGTCCTGGAGAGAAGCTCCTTTTCTATTCAACTTTTCTATATTACAAAAACAATAATGAATAAATACATAGCACTCCAGTCCTGGAAGAATGGAGGTGATGTGTGCTGCCATGTCAGTTTACTAATATCAGAACAAGCTTTGTGGTACAACGTTAATAACAAAGTTCACAGGCCATTTAAAGGATTTGTTCAACTGTTGCGAATTGAATATGATAAAAAATAACTCTTAATAGCAATAACTAAATTACTGGATAAATATTGAAAATCTACAATGAGAAACAGGAAGATGTGACCGGTGCTGCAGTATTTATCTCTTTTCACTGTGATTCATACTGTGCGATCACATTTAGTGTCAAGTCTTTGAAAATAATAAATATTTTATTGGTTAGCATCTTAAAATTCAATTTTTTTTCTTCATATATTCCCCTTTGAATGAAGCCCTAGCTGATAATGGTCACAGTGTCTGTCCGGGGCAACGGTCAGAGGTGAAAGAAAAGGAGTTGCAGCTGTACAAACAGATGAGGACACTGACTCCGTGTCGCTCTCCACGTTGTTTGGATAATATTGTACGTTAACAGCATTCCTTCACCAACGTGTTTTTTTTTGTGTAATGGACAAAAGGAGGGTGAGGGGAAATGTGCTGGCAAAGGGCAGCACTGAATAAAGTACTGAACAGTTTTTCCCCCTTAGCTTAAAAGCAAAAACCAAAATGCTGCATTTGTCCTGATCAGCTGCGTCACATACAGAACAGAGATATCTAGTTTTTCTTTGCACGATGGCATCTGGAAATTACAAAACCACGGGTCAAAATCTTTAAATCAGTGAACTATCTTCTTTGGATTGTTTACACGCAACGCTTATTTTAATGTTTTGCTGTTTTTGGAGCTCTTAGGTTATAAAAACAGTTCAAAACCCAGCTGGGAAAATACCAACAAGCTGAAGGCTGATCTAATATCCTACAAAAGTTGAGATGTTGATGCGGTTAAATGTTTCCACCTAACACCATTGATAACCTGCATTCATTACACCTGAAGCCTTATTCATCAGAGCTTAAAGGTTGATGAGGTAACGTGGACGGGGGTCCTGGCGACTTGCTGTGTTTGAGGTTTTGTCTGTTGCATCAGAAGGATGTTGACCCCGGGCATCCACGGACCTGTCAGCTAGTTCTCAGAAAGAAATCAATTGAAGTTAATGTGTAACGTGACTTAAATCACCAGACTGGCCCGATCAAATCTGTTTGCAGTCTTTCCCATTTTGCAAAAAACATCTGGATATAACTTCAAATAAAATAGTATCAAATGCACAGTGATCAAACAAAGACAAATACCTTATGAGCTAAATGAATTTCATCCTCCTGTCAAGCTTCAACCTACAAAGGTGCATTTATGTACACATTTGAGGTACTTGTACTTAACTTGAGTAATTCTATTTTATGCTATTTGATACTTCTACTCCACAACGTTTCAGAGGGAAAAAGCTACTTGACATCTATAGCTACTAGTTACTTTTCAGATTAAGATTTTACATAAAAAGAAATATTTGATAAGCTTGTGAAATACAATGCATTATTAAAGATTAAAGCAGTGATTCACAACATTTTTAGCTTTACAGACCCCAAACAGAGACCAAGATCTGGAGAAACCTGCAGTCCTAGACCCATTAACTTATCAGGGCTACAGGGTACATATAATACAATAATAATACGTAATAATAAACTGTTTGAGGCCAAAAGAGATAAAACAATCCAAGATTTCATTAAAAAAAAGAAGAAAAAATTAGGTGTTTTATTCATTATTCATCTCACAACCCCTCAGATTTATCTTTATGGACATCACAGTAGCATTAGAGTTGTAACATACATGTGTGCACAAGGTGTAGATGCACTGTGTGTGGTGTTTGTAGCGAAAGGCTAATTAACAACAGACTTTAAAAAAAAAAAAAAGTGTTAAAATAGCAAAAGGAAAAAGAAAAAAAAAATACATCTAGAGAGATACATACGCAAATACCATAAAACTAATTAAGTTTTTACAAATATAGTTCCACCTCCACCAGCTACAACAGTAAAATCGTACCTATGCATTGATGCATTCAATTTAAAATACTGAAATAATAATATGTCATATTTTATTACTTTTTTTCTGCAGAACAATTACTTTTATTTTTTTAACTTTAAGTACATTCTGCTGATAACACTTCTGAACTTAAGTAGGATGTTGAATACAGGACTTTTAGTTGTAAAGGAGTATTTTACATTGTGGTATTGGTACTTTTACTTGAAGGATATGTGTGGTAAAAGCTCACAATAGACCCTTTTTCACTGCAGACATTGTGACATGTCACAGTAAGGAAAGCACAGGTGTATTTAATAACATTAAGGATGGCTGCATCGTTAACGTTATCAATTTCACCCATGCTTTTCCTACTTTCACAAATGTCTGATGTAAAAAAAAGGTCCGTTGCTGTCTCTATGAATGACATCGTGACATCATGGACGACTGTGTTTCCTGATGAATCAGCCAGATGTGTTTTTCCAGCAACTGTTTTAAAAGGCGCTGATCAAGAGTGATTTATCATCGTGTGTGTGTGGGTATCAAGATGAATCATCAACGGCTGAGCTTCATGTCACGGCTCACTCCTGCACTTTTACTCGACTTTACATCTGCAAAAATACACAACCTCTGTCCTTGGCAACACTTTACTGTCATGTAGCACATTTCCCCCTCTCACACAGAGCCCTGCGTCGTCACAGACGGAAAGAGTGTTAGTGTGTAATGTCCAACCTATAATTCCTTGTTAACCCCCTGCTCTGCATGTTTCAGGAGAACAATCATTGATAATAAGCTTATCCGCTCTGATTTAGCACAGTCAGGATGGCCTCGTGGACTGTAATCACTGTCAGACATGCAGTCAGTCAGAAGAGTACCAGAGGGGATTTTAGGAAGCTGGGTTACTTCAGAAAATTAAAATAAATATATATTAGAAATCATTCATTAATAGCCATAAATATTCACATGATTTCATGTGATTTTCTCAAATTCAACTTGCATTTTTGTTTTTTTGCAGCAGAAGATTCTGCTCATTTGAACAGAAACTAGTACAAGAGTAGAATAATAAACGTGATTGCGGTAAATTGTCGACGTGTGCATGTGAGTACAGGACAGTAATGTTATTGACTTGCCAGCTGTGTTGTCAGGCGGTGTCATTACAGTAATGCTGAGACAAAGTCACAGTAATCTGTGAGGGTTCAGGAAACTGGCACAGGGATAAAGACTCAAACCCCGACTCACAAGGCAGATAATGAGAGAGGCTTTAATCAGGCAAAGAGCAATAACACAGTAAAGACAGCAGACAGAACCAGTGAAGGCAGATCACACACAGCTAGGTTGGAGAGACACTAAAAGGTGAATAAGGTAAAACTTCATCAGTTGGTTACTTACATTAAGACAATAATTTATTTTTGTATTATAGCTTTTCTGAAATTTCATGTTTAAATATGCAAATGAGGCATTATGTTATTAAATTTGTGCCAATTTGCATACATTTCCAGAACATAAATCTGGCTTTATCATTGGATAAGGCAGGTTCAAAATTCTAATTTAATTGTATTGACATATTAGAGTCAAAGGTTTTTACAGAGGGCATTTTGGATATCTTTTTTATCACTCCAAAAATCAGAAAATACTGTCAACAGCAATAAAAAAAATCCATGTTCACCATGTTTTTTTAGGAATAAAATGTTCTATAAATCAGACTATCAATGATATATGAACAAACCCAGTCTGTAAAAATCCTTCAGAATATAGATAGGAATGAAACTGGAAGGTTTGGTGTGTGTAAGAGCTACTGAAGTGGAGATTTCTGGCTCAGAGTATGAGGTAAAAAGAGAAAAAACACCTTTAAAGATATGTTTTGTAAAATTCCATATATTTTGGAAATAGGGTAAAATAATAATTAACTAATAGATATTACCATGAAACTTCCCCAGTTGATTACTCATATTAAGACAATTATTTTTTGTATCACAAGTTTTCTTAAAATGCATGTTTAAATATGCAAATGAGGCATTATCGAATGCTAACTTTTGATGAATTTATGAGAACTCTACAGACGTAATTAGACAAAGTGTAGTAAAATAAATGTTTTATTTCCACGAGTCTTAAAGAAGACATGTTATGGAAACAAAATAGCCCAAAATCTCAAAATTGATCATGAAAAACGATGTTTTTGCCTGTAGTGTCTCGTCTTAAAGCAACATGGACAATCTGTGAAGAGGTGAATGCTGAGGAGGAGTGTATACCGGCTCTATATTACTAAAAGGTGTTACAACAGGAGGAGAGCAGTCACACGATGAGATATGGTAGGAAACACAACTGGTGGACAGGTGAGGAATGACAGGAGAAGGTGGTAACTGGAATATTTGGGAAACAGTAACACACACTTTTATTCCATTATTCTACTTTTATTTCTATTTTTAATTCCATCCATCCGTCCCATTCTCACGATATCTCAGGAACGCCTTAAAGGAATTCCTTCAAAGTTGGTACAAATGTCCACTTGGATTCAAGGATTAAATGATTAGATTTCGGTGGTCAAAGGTCAAAGGTCACTGTGGCCTCACAAAATACGTTTTTTGCAATAACTAAAGAATTCAAATGCTAATTATGACAATTTAACCCAAATAAATGTCTAATAGCATAAAATGATGAAGTGATGACATTTTGGACAGACATGGTTGTAAACTGCAACTTGGCTGGTTAGCGGAGGCATACAACCGCTAGGCGGTAATAGTAGTTTATTTTTCTTTCATTGTCAGCAGTGAATCAAATTCAACATTTGGTGTGGTAAACACGTTCAGACGCTGGACAAGTAATCAAGAATCTACTGTAAGTACAGTGACCAGGTGTCCCACTTTACCAGGGACTGCACAGCATCCCTTGTCCCACATTCCACACATTGAGATGATGTCCCACATTTTCATTGGCTCTAGTTTTCAAAAGTCAAAGTCAAACCTGGAGGACAGACGCTTTTTTAAAATCTGTCTTTTATCCAATAGCTGTGAAGAAAGCAGGGAAGGCTGCCATCACGGCACTGTGTTTGCTGTCAAACGCTTTGCTGTCACGCAAGTATAATGTGCACTGCAGTCCCTGTTGGAAGTCTTCCATGTCTGTCATGGCCCTGATGAGCTCTGAGAGGAGAAACAGGCTCACCTGTGCTGCACTGGAGGCAACTAGGCACAGGTGAGCTCAATTGAATCAGTGCTCCTATAACTAGGAGGGAAGAACATTACTCTGTTTGCCCTGCTACCAACCAGACCTATGGTCATTTTTCTTCATAAAGTGCATCTAATGTGAGTTATTCTTTAATGCCATACGCTCCTGTGTTCCCCTTATAACTAATTAATGTCTTGTGTTTAAATATTATCTGACTTTGATTTGATATTTAAGAGGATTGAGTTGATGCGTGTGCAATTTCTGACACTGCAAATCCACCATTTGATTTTAAAGGGGAAATTCATCTAAAATAAAGTCCCTTTTTTTGGTGGAACTATCTGGCTCACTGTCCCTAGTTCTGGTGCCTCATGTTCAATGCTCAGTGTCTTTAGTTAGGGCACCTGAACAGTCCCTCTCCTTTTATACTCCTCTGATATTCAATCTATCCACAGTGTATGTCACTAAAACTATTTTGACTTTTACAGAAGTGTGTTTATGTATACTCAGAGTCGTGTTTATCTCAGTGGACGGGGGTGAAAATAAAGATTTAGTCATGGTAGGGTGAGAGTGAGGTCAGTGTTACAATGTAATGATTCTGCATAAAGGGCATTTTTGAGGAATGACTACCTTTTTAAGAGCACCTGATCAACATTCAACTATATAAATAAAATGTGTAATGTGCTGATTCCCTTTTTAAAAAAAAACAAAAAACATTTTGATTTTGCTGATCAAAGATTTTGCTACTTTGACACACTTTTCCAATCACACCTTAAACTATACTGTTTTGTATTTCCCTCTATGCTTTCTACCAACTGTAGCTTGACAAAAACCTGAATATAACACCTTGAGTATGGTTGCATAATGCTATGGTATCCTTGTCAAAAGTAAAACTACAAACGGCTGTTGACGTGATGGTTAAAACAGAGTGCCAATGTCCTCTCAGTATCACATCTTGGATCTTCCGAAGTTGCACCACCAAAGGCCCCTCGTGAAACATGTAATCCATTGTGCAAGTTATAGGTCATATTTAAATATTTGTCAGATGGCAACAAAGGACAAGGTGTCACTGGTTCAATTTACAAATAATCAGGAACCTTTGCTCTTGTGTTGTGTAACATTGACTCTGTAAACACGACTCTTATGTGGGTCAAACTGCAGCTTTTTTCAGTAAAATACTTGGATAGATGACATTTTTCACAAGCTTTTGCCTTTTACATGTATAGTATATAAATTCAGGTTTTGCAATACTTCTTGTCTCCATAAAGCAGTAGTAACCTAAAGCCAAGTACTTTTACTAATAGTACTGTACTTAAATATGCCACTTTATACAGTACTTCTAAATATTGTGCTTTTTATGTTTATTTGACAGCTGTAGTTACTGGTTATTTTATAATGTACTTTTTTTACTTAAAAAAAAACATGATTAATTTATAAAATATGATGCACGGCTATAATTTAGGCCAATAAATGATATATAAAGATCAGCTCCACCATGACCAACTACAGGAGTAAAATGCTGCTCACTGGAACAGTAATAATGATACAATAATATAACACTGACCGCCCTGTGACATAACTTTACTTTTGATACTTGAAGTACATTTTACGGATAATACTGAAATTAAATTTTAAACGCAGGACCTTTATTTTCTTTTTTTCAATTACTAAAGTAAAGTATCTGAATACTTCCATCACTGGTTAATGCTGCTAAGAGCAGGCAAGCAGATTGGTTCTGCATTAGGGCAATTACAATGTTTAAAAGTCTTAATTACAGCAGAAATTCACTTTTATAGCCTACACTCACTAAAAAATCTGTAAAGTCTAATGAACACTTCAATCAGTCACTTTATTTGTCCTCAAAGGTCAACTGGAGAAGCAGTCACATTACAGAATAAACCCCAAAACACCTGAACACACCGTATAAAGAGACTGTCCCTTTAATAATATCTTTAATTTTGAAATTGTAACTATTTATTCTATTCTATTTTTAGCTTACTTTTAGGTTATTTATTAGTGCTCTTAATTATTAGCTAATTACTTTATAGTTTTCACCAATTGTTTTGCACTGAATTTCTGAGTGGTGGATGTAAGAAACACAATTTCGTTTTATGTGAAGCATAAAAATGACAAATAAAGGAATCTTAAAATATAAAAGTGAGTTAAAATAATAAAATTAAGCTAAAATAAATAAATAAATAATGTAAAATATCTAGAATTTGAATGAGTATATGTGCTCATGTTTTATCTTGTTTGCTTTGTGGCATATTAAACTCTTTTCTGCTCTTCTGGATGAGTTCAGGAGACTCTGTGAATTTCCAGTATGTGGAAATATAGGTCTGTTTTTCTGTCATCCTGTGTACCAGCAGTGAACTAAAGTACACATGCACGCGCCCACGCACGCGCTCATTAGGAAACCTGAGCAAACTTTTTTTTCTTTTTTTTTTTTTTCGTGCAGCTCAGTTGGAGGTTTTGCTATAAAAGGCTGTCTGCTCTGCCGGACAGATCTGCTCTGCTCTGCTGACCTGGAGACCTCACTACCGGCCAACATGCACTCTCTCCTGCTTGTGGCGCTGCTCGGGTGCCTCGGTAAAAACACATTTATCATATTTCTTTTTTTTTTTTTTGCATATGCATCTTTTAATCCCAGATTTTCTAAATGTAGCATGCATTGTTAATTCATCCATCTGTATGTATGTTGCATGTTGCAGCCACCGTGTTCTCCGCACCTGCTGACCTCAAGGTGAGATGGTGCGTAAAGTCTGACAAAGAACTGGAGAAATGTGTGGCCCTGGCAGCCAAAGCTCCTGCCATCACCTGCGTGAAGAAAGACAACACCATCGACTGCATCGTGGCCATCAAGGTGAGCAGAATCACATTATCCAGAATTAAACTCAATGAGATGTGCTCAACCAAAATATCTCCTTTATAGCTCTGTCTTCAGTTTAATTTCATCTTTTTGCCTATTAAATGGATAATGCAACAGTGAAAGTGTTTGTTTTTTTTTTAGCAGTGGTGGAATGTAACTTAGTACATTTACTCAAGTACTGTACTTAAGTACAATTTGGAGGTACTTGAGTATTTCCATTTTATGCAACTTTATACTTCTACTCTACCACATTTCAGAGGGAAATATTGCACTTTTTACTCTTAATATATAATCGTTAAGATTTATTATAGGTTAAGCTTCCCAGTAGCAGTGGTGGAAAGTAACTTAGTACATTTACTCAAGTACTATACTTAAGTACAATTTTGAGGTACTTGAGTATTTCCATTTTATGCAACTTTATACTTCTACTCTACTACATTTCAGAGGGAAATATTGTACTTTTTACTCTTAATATATAATCGTTAAGATTTATTATAGGTTAAGCTTCCCAGTAGCAGTGGTGGAAAGTAACTTAGTACATTTACTCAAGTACTATACTTAAGTACAATTTTGAGGTACTTGAGTATTTCCATTTTATGCAACTTTATACTTCTACTCTACCACATTTCAGAGGGAAATATTGTATTTTTTACTCTTGATATATAATCAACTAATAATTAAGATGTATTATTATAGGTTAAGCAACCCAGCAGCATGCAGTGGTGGAAAGTAACTAAGTACTTTTACTTAAGTAGCCTACAATTTTGTGGTATGTGTACTTTACTTGAGTATTTCCATTTTATGCAACTTCTACTGCACCACATTTTGGAAACCAATAATGTACTTTTTATACTTCTACTTAATACTTCTAATATTTTAATATATAATCACCTAATAATTATGATGTATTATTATAGGTTAAGCTCCCCAGCTGTCTAAATCTTAATGTGCAATGTAATTGGTAATTATAGCTGTCAGAAAATGTAGTGGGGTAAAAAGTACAACATTTCACTATGAAAATCTAATATTGAAATACTCAAGGTAAGTACAAGTACCTAAAAATGGTTCATTATTAAGTAAATGTTACTTTCTACCACTGCCACCATGTGAAAATACTTCAAAACTGTATTGCGAGTATCATTAGCAAAATATGTTAAGTATCAACAGTAAAATTACTCATTATGCAATATATAATATTGATATATTATCCTTATTATTGATGCATTAATATGAAAGGAGAATGGTAGGAGATATGAAATCTGAATGGTTTAGCTGGTTGAGGTGGAGATAACTGCTTTATGTACTGCTTGGTGGTTTAATCTTCAAAGTTGCATTTTATTTTGAACATTGATCATATGTTTTTTTTTGTAAAACTAAAGCCAGCAAATACATGTAGAAGAGCAAAAAGTACAATATTTCCCCCTGAAGTGTAGTAGAAGTATAAGGTAGCATTAGATTAAAGCATTCAAGAAAAGCAGGCCAACAGGTATCGCAATATTGTAAAAAAAAAAAATGTTACTTTGCACCACTGCATTTAGTTACTGACAAAAAAAATGCATTAAAACATTCGTCACATGTCTTTGAGCTGTTGGAGAGATCAAACATACTATTTTTTTTCATCAGGCTGGTGAGGCAGATGCCATCACTCTGGATGGAGGGGACATCTACGTCGCTGGACTGATCAACTACGACCTGCAGCCCGTCATTGCTGAGGACTACGGCCCCTGTATGTTCACTAATCGGATGTCTTTACTCATGAAATTAGCACAAGAAAGAGGATGTCTTATAGCATTACATGCTTTAACTTTTTGCTCACATCATTGTCCTGCATGCATCCAGCTTCGGACACCTGCTACTACGCTGTTGCTGTGGCGAAGAAGGGCACTACATTTGGCTTCTTAGACCTCCAGGGGAAGAAGTCGTGCCACACTGGTTTGGGGAAATCTGCAGGCTGGAACATCCCCATAGGAACTCTGGTGTCCATGGGTCAGATTCAGTGGACGGGCATTGAAGACACACCTATAGAGGAGGGTGAGTTGCACTAAATGTTAAACCTCAAATAAAAGTTACTACTTATACATCACCACTGATAAGTGTGAAATGTGCATTAGCTAAACAATTAACAATAAAATAAAAATAAAAAAAAAGTCAGAGCTGCCAGCCACCATTGAGGACTCATCTACTCGGTATTTTTTTCTAGGTATTTTTATTTCCTTCATTTTTTGTTTTTATTTTAGTCACCTGTAATTTAATGTTTGAAATATTGCAAAATTCTCCCACCAGCACCTCTAAAGCTCACCAACATGTTTTATTTGTTTAAAGAGGACCTATTATGCTCATTTTCAGGTGCATACTTGTATTTTTGGGATTCTACTAGAACACGTTTACATGCTTTAATGTTTAAAAAACACTTTATTTTTCTCATACGGGCTGTGCGGCAGCTCCTCTTTTCACCCTCTGTCTGAAACGCTCTGTTTGAGCTCCTGCCAGCTTTGTAACTTTGCAGACCTTTTACATGCACAAAAACGATATAATAATCATGTCTACTTATGTATACGTCTTTATGCTAAGAGAACTGGCTGCAGCTTGACATCAATCTTATCTAACTCTCAGCAAGAAAGCAAATAATCCCATTTCCCAAAAATATTCCTTTAACTGTTACCATGAAGCAGATGGGACCCAGACAATAGAGGTTGAGCTGAGCACAGGCTTTATCGCAGAAATCAGGATTATGGCATGTGGAGGAATGGCAAGGCTGGAACTGAGCGGGGATAGACAGGCAGGGCATCGAAGGAGCGATGATCCTAGGCACAGGAGAACAAAGTTAGTAATGTGAGAAAATGTCCAAGGGAAAGTACTCAGGTAGCAATCCAACTGACTGGTGTGACCAGAGTAGTTATACTGTTGGCTGATGAGACGATAGGAAAGCTGGGGGGGGGCATGGGTCGATTTAACATAATGGAATATATTTACTTTTGACTACTTTAAGGCGAGCACAAATATTATGTTAATGGAAACGGCTTCAAGTTGCAAAAGAACAGTTAACTAGTAAGCAAGTATGAAAAACACAAATAATAAAAATCAGTGTTGAGACTTTCTTTATGGAGTCTAGTCAAACTGTCTTAACGGTGCAGGGACTAGGACTTATAACCTCAGTATTTCTAAAATCTTTGCCCTGCATTTTTGTTTTTGCAGCGGTGAGCAACTTCTTCTTGGCCAGCTGTGCCCCGGGGGCAACGAGGGGCAGCAAACTGTGTCAGCTGTGCAGTGGAGACTGCTCCAGGTCCCACAATGAGCCTTACTACGACTACAGCGGATCCTTCCAGTCAGTACCGGTCTTTCTCTGATCCATCTCACTTCTACTAAGACTTTTACTGTCCTCTCTATCAACAATATGATAACCTGCCACCGCTCACTGTGTTATCCTGTGACGTTTTTTTATCTATATCGATGCTTTCTTAAACCCAGTGGAAATACTGCTGCTAACAAACAAACCTGTAATGTCGACGCACCTGTGGGTTGGTTTACTTCACAGGTGTCTCAAGGACGGTGCTGGGGAGGTGGCTTTTGTGAAGCATCTCACTGTACCTGGTCAGTATCACACCATCATCTGCATATATATATATATATATATATATATTGAAATGGCCCTTTTCACAGCAGTTATAGGTGTAAGTAATAACATTAATTATGGCCCTGTTCCATTTAGGTGGGTCAGCGCTGTGCTCTGCATGCTGGCTCACTGAATGGCTGTGACACACTAAATAGGACGGGACCATAATTAGTTTCATCAATTACACCTGTGTTTACCCTGCTATGATGTCACTGGCTGCTGTGAAAGGGGCCTATTATGGACTCATATTAATATCAGCCAAATGAGCTGGTCAATTATTTCAAATCTGTATTATGAGACTATAAAATAGTCTTATTTATTTCAGTTAAATGCAAAAAAATGTTCTTAGCTTTTATATTAAAATGTTATTAGATCATATATAATATTACATTTTTATATTCCTGAATAACAACAAAACCAGCAAGAGCACTGTTGCCAGGCTTTTTCACATCTATGTCACTGAATAATATGGACAGCAACTACATGATAAGCATACAGCAGAGAGAGAATAAACCAGCTCCCATTTTCATTATTCAAACTGATATATAATCCATTTTGTCCACCTAAATAAAATCAATCCAATTATCTGCTGTAGGTGGATCACTCTGTAACTATTTGTGCAATTGTTCTGTTTTTTTTGCCAAAGCAGTTCTTCCTAGCTTTCCTAATGTGTTGTCTAATGTAAGTTTGCTGTGTTTAAGCCCTTATCACGCATAAGAGGCTCAAAATCACAGCTGCAGATTCTCACTCTTGGTTATATATTGCCATGATCTTTGTGGCATTTGCCCAATATGTTTAATTTATTTAATGATCCCCATTAGAAGCACATGGATGTGCCTCTAGTCTTCCTTGGGTCCTGAATATAAAAATAAAATAGACATACAGTACAGATGGACAATGCAAACAATCTATAAAAGTATTAACAACTAAGCTAAACACAGACGGTACATAAAAGTACAGACAACTTTAGCTAACCAGGTACACAGGTAAGAGAAATTGAGGACAAAGTAGTACCAGCACATAGCAGTGCAATTAAACATGAAAACAGAAAAACACATCACACATATAAAGCAGCAAGCAGACGAGACATAAAGACGAATAAAAGAATTTAAGGATATTGAAAATTACATGATGGCAAAATAGCCCTTTGCTTATCCATAGACTTTGTTAGGGAGAAGATTGGTAAGAGATTTATTTAAAACTGGAAGATAGTAAGAGGAAAAACTTTAAATCATATTTGTGGCACACTTTCAGAGGCTGAAAAGGCCAACTACGAGCTGCTGTGCAAGGATAACACCAGAGCGCCAATCGACGAGTATAAGAGATGCCACCTGGCCAGAGTACCAGCTCATGCTGTTGTCACCCGCAAGGACCCACAGATGGTTGAATTAATCTGGAATACCCTCAACTCAGTACAGGTACGACACTAAATATAGGTACTGCACAAAGAGCGAGTATAAAATGATTCACTTAAACATGTTACATGTGTTATTCCAGTGCCTACACATAATGAATGAGCCTACTTTTTTGTCTTCTCAGGACTTTAACCTCTTCTGCTCTGAAGCCTATGCACCTGCCAAAAACCTGATGTTCAAGGACTCAACAGTGAAGCTGGTGCAGCTGCCCGCAAACACAGATTCCTTCCTGTATTTGGGTGCTGAATACACGAGCATTGTCCATTCACTTAAGAAAGGTACCGTAAACATGAGCAGATAAAAAACACATTAATTAGACGGCAGACACTGGCTTATGGTTGTACTTCACTTTCCAGAGCAGGCAAGCACGCCGTCCACCGCCATTAAATGGTGCGCTGTGGGCCACGCCGAGACGGCCAAGTGTGACACGTGGAGCATCAACAGTCTGGTCGACGACAACACCGTCATTGAATGCGAGAGCGCCCCCACAGCTGAAGAGTGCATGAAAAAGATTATGGTAAAACAGTCTTGGATGGAAATATGGGAATCCGTGACAAGCTTGAGATTTTTCTTTTGTTCAATTTTGCGGCGTTTGTCTCAATTACCCTGTAGCGTAAAGAGGCTGACGCAATGGCAGTGGATGGAGGACAGGTGTACACAGCGGGGAAGTGTGGTCTGGTTCCCGCTATGGTGGAGCAGTATGATGAAGGTATGAGGCTTAGAGAGCACAGAAACCATCTCATTCAATCATGTGTTTTATTTCACCTTTTCTACATGAGTAATATTTTAATCTGTCTCTTTCTCTCTTTCCTCAGGGCTGTGCGCCACCGCTGGAGGTATTATAGACACAATTAAATGTTAAAATATTGATATTTAAAAACAAAATAACATTTACTCAAAGTGTATGATTTAGCTGTAATGCAGCATTGAGGACCATCAAAAGAAAACATTTCATCTATCACTATATTACAATATAAAAAAATCCCAGACAACATCTAGTCGATAACACGTGTTCATTTCCGATTAATTCCTCAGGAAGTTTCCTGGAAAAGAGCTATGTCATTTGGTGCTTATTGTGCGAAAAAATGGGAATTTCCTTGAAAGAGAAGTTCTGTTTGAATTCAATTACATATTCATTCATTGGCAACATTAATCTCCATATATCTTGAGTTGTATGTTTCACAAAAACTTCACATTTTGGCCTGCTGTCAGCTGACCTGCTGTGCACTGGCTAAAAGACTCTCTAGATTATGCTAACAGTTAATTGGAATTGATTAGAGCTGCGAAAAATTAATCTATTTGTTGTCAACTGTTAAATTAATCGGCAACTATTTTGACAATCGATTATTCGGTTTGAGTAATTTTTTTTTTTAAAGTCCAAATTCTCTGATTCCAGCTTCTTAAATGTTAGTATCTTCTGGTCTCTTTACACCTCTATGACAGTAAACTGAATATCTTTGAGTTGTGGACAAAACAAGACATTTGAGGACTTTGGGAAACACTGATCGACATTCGATCGACTGAACTTCCAATCGATTAATCGAGAAAATAATTGACCTATTGACAATGAAATAATTGTTAGTTGCAGCCCTAGAATTGATTAATATGGAAGTGTACACTGTATGACATTGTTCTTTCCACGACACTTCATGGAAATGATTTGGAAATCACTGCGCCGTAAAGATACTGTGTTCATCTCACAGCTTTAAAATGAACTTTTAAATTAACTATAATAATTATCTGGCAGACAGTTTTCTGATTCATATCCTCCTGTACTTCCCCTCCTGTAGCCGCATCCTCTTACTACGCTGTTGCCGTGGTGAAGAGGAGTTCAGGGTTGACCTGGGAGACATTGCGGGGCAAGAAGTCATGTCACACAGGCGTCGGCAGAACTGCTGGCTGGAACATCCCCATGGGTCAAATCCACAAAGAGACCCAAGACTGTGACTTCAGTAAGTGACTGAGTGCTTCTTCTCCTAAACATTCTGTTCATGTGCTTCAATTTAAGTGTAAGATTTCACTTTGCTAGGCGTAATATAGTTTTTAAATTAGTTCAGACACAAATCATCGTTTTGGTCACATGCGGTTGGCACGGGTTACCATGGTTACGCGTCTCCAACTGGCAAGGAGGCTCTCAGGAAGTGATGATGTAAATTACTGCACATTGAGACAGCAAAGATGCGTACTACTGTTTATACACACAAAAGTATGTTTGACGATGGTACACGTATTGAGTATGTAGTGCATAGTATGCGATTTCGGACGCAGCTGTTGACTCTTCCACACCTCTGAGTGCAACGCCAACACACTGTGTCTCCGTCCTCTCCTCAGCCAAGTTCTTCAGTAGCGGCTGTGCCCCCGGATCAGACCCCAGCTCTCCGTTCTGTACTCAGTGTGTCGGCAGTAGAAAAGCTGTGGGAGATGAATCCAAGTGCAAAGCCAGTGCTGAGGAGCAGTACTACGGCTACGCTGGAGCCTTTAGGTAGGACGCAACAGTGTCTGCACACAGTTATACAAGCATTTCAAAGACTATTTTGACATTTTGAGTGGTATCAATGTTCTCATCTAACAAAGCAACAAACTGCTCATGGTGGAAAACTCCTCTTCATATTGCCCAAGTTATGTTTTGCATTTCATTATAGATGCCTGGTTGAGGATGCCGGCGATGTTGCTTTCATCAAACACACAATCGTTCCAGAGAACAGTGATGGTAAGAGACTGACCTGTCTTCATCTCAACTACGAATAGGTTGTTTTGTATAAAACTACAACATTCTCCTCCCTCTTCTTGTCAAAGGCAGGGGTCCACCAGCATGGGCTAGTGGTGTGAACTCTGCTGACTACCAGCTGATCTGCCCTGGGAAGGCTCCAGTGGCAGTCACTGAATACGCCTCTTGTCACCTGGCTGTCGTGCCCGCCCACGCTGTGGTGACTCGTCAGGAGAGCCGTAGCGAAGTCGTTAGCGCTCTCCTGGGCCAGCAGGTCAGTGATGATTTTTTTTTTAGGTCATGGTGAGGCATAAAATACAGGGTAAAATCGTGTGTACCCATAGAACCGATCTGGAGGTCAGAGGTCAAGGGACCCCTTTGAAAATAGCCAGGTCAGTTTTTCCTCTCCAAAATTTAGCGTAACTTTGGAGTGTTATTTAGCCTCCTTCACAACAAGCTAGTATGCCATGGTTGATACCAATGGATTTCTTAGGTTTTCTAGTTTCATATGATATCAGTATATTCTGTATTTTTACCCTAAACTCCTGTTGATTCCTGGCCTTGGTATGGATGTCTACATAACACAACTATATCAAATCTTAAAAAGGAATAAGTCTGTTTTTAAAATCTTAATTTTATTCTTATTTATAGGCCAAGTTTGGTCCCGGTGTCGCTGATGCTTCATTCAGGATGTTCCAGTCAGATTCAGGAAAGAACCTCCTCTTCAAGGACTCCACTAAGTGTCTCCAGGAGGTTACCGCTGGACAGAACTATGCCGGGTTTTTGGGAACAGAGTACATGAATGCCATGAATTCACTCAGACAGTGCGGTGACACCACTCCAGGTTTGTACAGGATAGGACAGTAATCTAACAGATTAATTTAAGCATAAATACATATGTCTGCTATGAATTCCCAAGTAATTTATTTTCTCTGTTCCCAACAGATCTGGAGAAATCTTGCACTTTCCATTCCTGCCAGCAGCGCTAGCGGCAACCATGGACCATGTGGTGCCTCATTCAGCCCTCAGTGATTCGAGCACCGTAGCCACACTCAACCCCAAAATTGCATTGTGTATTTTCTTACTGATCTTGTTGTAGACCCGTTTTTAGGAGTACATTCCAACAAACAGATGCATTGCACTACCGCGACGTACATATAAACTATCCTGTGACCAATCATGTCCACATGTCGCTATTTTCATGCTGTTGAAACATAATGTTACATTACCTGTGTTATTGGATCAACTATGTTTTAACACCTGCCTGCCTTTTCTCAAATAAAGCCTTTTTAACGCTCTTTTGTGGGGACAGTATGGTTTGTTTTTGTAATAGTGTAATGTTTAGGCAAAGTACACAGTAGTATCGTAATTGAAAGAGTAAAAGGGATGATATTATCCCTATAAATTTGCTTCCAATGCCAGAAATGGTCTTGAACAAACGCTGTCGCTAACTTTAAAGCGTTGTTGTAAAACACAAGTCACTTAATCAATTAAATGCTTAAATTCTATTTAAAAACGAATTTTACAATACAAATAGGCATTAATAAAATTGTTTACAAATTGATTTATTAATCTATGAATAAATGGACTTAATTATAAAGAAATCATTATTTGACATTTTAAAGGGCAAAAAAATAATTTACAAATGAAATATGAAACATCAATAAATAGTTCAAATTAAAAAGGGATTTACAAAAACACCATAAAACCGTCAATAAGTACAGTAAATGCAGTTTAAAAATGGAACAAATTTATCAATGGCTGTTTATTGTACACAGAGGAAGGGTTAAATCGGCAGCAACTGGACTCTTGGTGTGAAAGAGTTAAAGACGCCATCTATGTTAAAGTAGAGAAGCCATCACTCAGAGGAGGAGGCCTAAGGCATCACCTATTGTCCACCTACAATGCTGTCCTGGCACCCCTGCCCAAGAGATTAAACAGCCATTCACACTTGACCTCACCCGACAGTCATTCACACCTGGCATCGGCAGACTCCAACGAACCTTGATAACGGTTGTCACACCTAGGAGCACCATTGTACTGAGTGGTTTCTATATTCCTGCTAACGACCCCACAGAGGTGTAAATTCCTGGGTTCCCCTACCATTCAGTCAGAACGGAAGAAGCTTTTCGGATGCGAAGTGAAACGTCTTCAGGAACCTAAACCAAGTCCAGTTGCTGCTGATTTAACCCTTCCTCGGATACCATGACCTGGATGACTGAGAACCTTCACAAACATGTTTATTGTACAATTCGTTATTTATCAATTAAATGCTTTATTACAATTTACGTGACTCTTGTGGTCCTCCATACTCCTGGAGTCTAAAAGGTCTTATACAAAAAGGACTACAGTATAGCTGGTACTGTAAGAGGCAGATCATCATGATAAGAGATGCACTACAACATTTCTTATAACTAAATAATCTCTTATATCTTTTCTTAATATCTTAAGAAAAGTATCATTACATAGAATACTTGGCTTGTATTTGTGCTTACTAGTCGAGTATAACCTATTAAAGTGTGTGCAGATATAGTTTGCTCAGGTTTTTTTTTTCAGGCCACTACGGACTAAATAATACTTAATACTGGACTACTGGACTACTACTGGACCTTCTCAAATATGTAAAACAAGGCATCAAGTGTTGACAATTATTTTTTTTAATGCTTTTCATTGTATGTAAACACTACTTGTTTCTGACTGTCCACTATTTGTAAATGATGTACTTACTGACGGTGTTATGGTGTTTTTGTAAATCCCTTTTTAATTTGAACTATTTATTGATGGATTCATATTTCATTTGTAAACATTTTTATTGCCCATTAAAATGTCAAATAATGAATTATGTAAATTATTTTTATTGCCCAAATTTATTAATACCTATTTTTATTGTACAATTAGTTTTTAAATAATAATTAATCATTTAATTGATTAAGTGGCTCTTGTGTTTTACAACAACGCTTTAAAGTTAGCCACAGCATTTGTTCCAAATTTATAGGGATAATATCATCCCTTTTACTCTTTCAGTTACGATACTACTGTGTACTTTGCCTAAACATTACACTATTACAAAAACAAACCATACTGTCACCACAAAAGAGCATTAAGGCTTTATTTGAGAAAAGTCAGTTTGTCAATTTGTAAACAATTTTATTAATGCCTATTTTTATAAAGAATGATCATTCTTTTTCTTTATTTTTTCTTTATTTGTGTTCTACATGTTCAAAATAAATTTGGAAATGAAATGACTACTGTGAGTACACTGTAAACAATTGCTGTTAATTTACAGCAGGATTTCAACAGTATTAACCTGTTATTGCTAAAAACAGTGCTTTACTGTTAATACAAAAGAAAACCAGTTAAATTGCGCTCATAGGCGGTTTTTTAACTGAACTATAATGCATTCTTAAAAAACAGCACTTTACTACTGATCAACTGTCTAAAGTATCATCAGTAACAGTTTCATGCAGTATTTTTTTAATTCTGGGACCTGATTTTCACATGAGGCTTGTACATTGTACATGATTGTAAAATCAGTGAATTAGCTTTATTGTTTTTCACTCACATGTTGTTATGGTTTGCATTCTGTGCTTGTAGCCAGCTAGAGACAGACATTTTGTGAAAAGTGTCAACAAGTCTATTATAGCCTTTTTCCTAACAAGTGCCTTTAATTGTATTTAGTGTGAATATTCCTATGTCTGTAACCTGCTGAGTCTGTTCATCTAGGCAAAAAAATAATGTTTATTAAAATGTATGTAAAAAATACAACCTAAATAGTGCATTAAAACAAATAAGTAAGATAATGTAAAAGAAAGGTGAAAAGCAGCTATATAATGTATCTTTAAACAGTAAATTAACTGTAAAATACTGTGAAATTAATAAAAGTACAAAGCTGTACATTTCAGCGACAGTATAATAATGTTAATTTTACAGTAACATAAAGGCAACCCTGCTGTTATTTTACTGGGAAATTCTTAACAGTGCGCTTTGTTTGAAAGTCAGAAAGTCTTTAATTATATTATTAAATTCTAAATACTCTCAGGTGGAAATGAGCGTTTTTTTTACTCAAATACTTAACATGAATACAATTGTTGCATTTTGTGTCGTGTGGCTAATCTCAGTTTAGTAAAACTTGGAATACAAAAGTATTACTTTTAGTAGTTTAGTATTGTTATAACTTTGTGGTATATTCGTTTTTGGTAGAGTGGAATTTGTTGAACATTTTTTACAACCTAAATAGTGCATTAAAACAAATAAGTAAGATAATGTAAAAGATAAGATAAGATAAGATAAGATGGACCTTTATTAATCCCCGGAGGGAAATTCAGGTGTCAAAGCAGCAACATCAGCAAACAGAGTGAATCACATGAGAGGTAAAGGTATACAAAAATTATAAAGACAATAATAGAGATATAAAAGATACAGAGTGAATGGGTGAACATAGTGTGTACAGTCCGTCAATAAATAAATGTAGTATGTACAATAAATAAATAAATAAATAAATGTAATATGTACATATGTGCAGTCAGCAATAAAGTGGTATATAGGATGTATAGTGTAAAGTGAGTGTAAAGTGCGCCAGATAGTGCATGTTTAAATTTCTTAAAAGTCCTAATAGTTGTCATATGAGGGTCAGCCTTGGTTGTGGAAAACGAAAAAGAAAAACAAAGAAAAAGAAAGGTGAAAAACAGCTATATAATGTATCTTTAAATAGTAAATTAACTGTAAAATACTGTGAAATTAATAAAAACAACCAGTTCAAACTGTACTTTTCATTAACAGTACAAAGCTGTAAATCAGCGACAGTATAATAATGTTCATTTTACAGTAACATAAAGGCAACCCTGCTGCCACTTCTTTACTGGTAAATTCTTTTTTTTTTTTTTCCACAATATTTTTATTATGCTTTTAAACACAAATACCGACAAAACCAACAATACATCAGCACACATTGGTCACAATAACTAAACACCAGATTTAGATCCCTAACATACAGTATACATAGCACCTAATATACTCAAAGAGATGATTGTACACAATCACATATGTATTTGAAAAATCAAAGCATCTATGTATGTATATGTATAGGGATAAGGAGGCGCTCAGTCCATTACAATTTATCGCAGTCGACACTGATGCAACAAAACATTTTAAGAAAAATAAGAAAACAAAACAAAATAAATAAGTCAACAAATAAATATCTCGCCCTACGACCCAAAAATGGCCCTTTGGCGAATTTTCAATATTGCAATCTATCAGACCCTTTTTAGTTCAAGTTTTTTCAACAACATATTTAAATAAGGATGTCCAAGTCTTAAAGAAATCACCCATTTTACATTTGAATCTGTATGTTAGATATTCCATTGATATTAGCTCAAATATCAGTTTATACCACTCCACAACTGTTGGTGTTTTCTTTTTTTTTTTTTTTTCCACTAATATGTTCATTGGGTTTTCCTATTTTCACAAACACAATAAGGATAAAGGAAAAAAAAACAAAAAAAAAACAAAAAACACTGGTACAGCTCAGGTAAAAACTGGTACTGGTAAATTCTTAACAGTGTATATATAGTGTTATATATGATATTACTGTGAGCCATCATGGAGCTGATGAATTGATCTCCTGTGTCACATGACCAAGGACGCGGCATCAGAGTGTAATGTTCCCGGAAGCAGCCCATGCGACTGTGAGGTGCACCGGCTCCGTAGAGCAGAGGAACAGAGAAACATCGTATCATTATGGCCTCGCTCTGAGCCTCCTGATGCGACAGTCTGTGTACATACCTAACCCGGCAATCCGTCACCATCCACGCCTTGATCATGGACCTCCGGTCCAGAGGCTTATTTCGTGGCCATCGGAATTGTCACTAGTCCTCCAGAAGTACTATATTATTTGATTTTTGGAGCACTGTCACTTTTTGCACGCCCGGGGATTTAAACCGGAGTGACAGCAGGTAGCTTAGCAACTCAGCCCATCTGCCGGTCAGACAAACAGCCAAGAAGGGCATCACTTTGGACAAGGAAACTACAACTACCACTACTTTCATTCACAAGAAGACTGATCCCCGAGTTCACAACATATTCACTATTGATTCCTGGTAAGAATTAAACCAAACTATAACGCTGCTAATGCTAATGTGCTAGCTTGAAGTACACCCGAGCTTTGGTCAAAGGCACACAGGCTAGCTAATGCTAATGCTAGCGTGGTTTGAACAGGCCCTGCCCGGCTTTCAGTGCTCACTCTGGGGATAGCTAATGCTAGCTGGCTTGATCAGGCCCTGCCCGGCTGTCAGCAGTCCTCACACTGAGGACAGCTAAGCCTGCTTAATCTTCCAGAATACAACAAAAACGGATAAAACCCAAATTAATCTGACTGTTTTGACGTTTGTTAAAACGTTAAAAGGGTAGGTACTTAAATCTTGAAGCTTTATTTTAAAGCTTTTCTTAGCTAGAGGTTAAGGTGAAGTCACCATGGAGATGACAGCTCGTGGCTAATCGTCACTAGGTTACTAGTTAGCTCAACTGTGTCATGCTTTATAAACGATTTATCGCTGTTTGTCTCGATTGTAACAGTTTTTAATTATATTATTTGTCTTATTAGCATTATATTGTCTCACGTTAAATGTCTGGTTTGATGGTTTATGTCGCTCAGGGCTTTGCTGGGCCTGTACTTAAGGACTGAGCTAACACCAGCTAACCAACATTAGCTCTACTGTAATCTAATCGGTGTCACAAGTGTTGCAACATTACTGCTATGATGACCCGGCTTATGTGTTGTTCTCCAGCTTCGGTTAGTCAACAATATTGTCCAGCAACACAGGGAAACTATGACATCCAGCTCCATGTACTTTAAAGGTTAAATGTGGACTCAGCCACGTAGCTTAACTAAATGTCTTATGATAGTGGGACACGTAACGTTAGCCGGCTCACGATTTAACCTGCTTCAGGCTGGGGATGCCGCCTTGTTAGCGGGCCAGTAAAACATCCTTTCATCCTATAACCTGGCTAAAGGTACAATAGGAAACATTTCCCCCACCTGTCACATGTTAATGTCGGTTCATAGCCATCTCTGCTGACAGCACCATATGGTAGCTTTGTGCATGGATGCCCTGTCTCAAAAGAAGCATGGCATTAGCTAGCAGCTAACCATAGTTCCTGTGTCAGCAGGTGGATGACACGTCTGCTAGTAGTATTCATCAGACTTTTATTCATTTCCAGCAAGTTATTCCAGCACCTTATACAATGATTATTCATCTCTCACAGTTTTGAAACGGATGTTGACTTAAGGTTATTTGAGTTGGACTATTTGCTCATGTGGCTAGCACAACCAGGGGGGCATTGAAGCCACTGTTAACACAGTAAGATGAACTTTGACCCTGAGGTATCCATTTTCTTAAATTCACTCAAAACCGGTCCAGTCCATGTGATTTGGTGGCAGGCAGGTATGAACTGGAAATAGATTGCCAAACCATTAGAAGTAATCCCCTTTAGCTATTTTCCTTTTTGCAGTTTGGCTAAGTCATGATCATTTAGTAGTGTGTGGTTTGTTTTACAGTCGAAACCCCCTTTTTTGAAGTGATTTGATAGCCACTATCACCCCTTTCTCTACTCAAACAACAGACAGTTTTTGGGTGGAGGTTAAAACAAAAGGAATGCAGATGATGTTAACACTACAGTAATTGCTCATGAGACTGTATGCATGAGCCATGCAATATGCAAGTGACAAACATTTGGGGAGGAGGTGGTGTTATCATGGGCGAAACCACAGACCACACCCTTACTGCTTGGTTAGACGATGCCACACTAAAGATTCATGTTTTACAGTGTGGAGTCGTCTCTCACCTGAATGACTGCAATTAGCATATGTAGAGATCAACTTTCAACTGAATTCCCTCTCAATGCCTTTCTTTAACATAAGGTTAATCCCTAATTGTTCTTCTTCTCTTTGTATTTCTTGCTCCTCTCTTCCTCAGAAAGGCTGGCAACACAAGGCCACCCTAATGCAGAACCATAAAAGAACGTGAAATGAACAAACCACCACAGCCTATAGCGGGACCCACTTCTGTCCCAAACCCTTCCCCATCCCCTGGATTGACACAGGTGACAGCAGCTGACCTTGTAGAATATAAATTGTATTGGTAGATTAAAGTTTGGTAACATCTATTTTTTCTTTTACTTCTTTCCTCTCAAGGCCGCCTACGGTCCAGGACAGCCCCCTTCTCTTGTTTTTGCTACCCCTCCACCTCCACAAATGAACTCTGCACCGCAGCCAAGACAGGTATTGTTCACAGCTTGTTTTTTTGCATTCAGTGTCTAAGTATGTGATATTCTGCCTTGTATGGGAACCCTCCCTTTCCTACTCTGTCACAAAGACTTCTGACACGGCTTCTTCTGCACTAAGGCTTTGGCTAAATCTGTGTGTGTGTGTGTGTTTGGCCTATTTGCCATGTTTCCCCTTGGATGTCAATCTTGACTTCTTTCCTCTTTTCTGCTGTCCTCCCAGTTTGCTGCAGGCCCCCGTACTTTACACCAACAGGTACTAACACCCCTCACTTTTCCTTACACCCCCACCTTTAGTGTAATGCATGCTTTCAGTTCCACATGTTGGAGAATTGGATAAGAACGCTGTAGTGTTTATTAGATGAGTTAACTTTTCCTGACGTCCAGTAACATTGAGTTCTATATCTCATTCTAGAAATGCCTATTTCTCTGTAGGAAGTTATGCCATGTTTTTAAGTTGTTGTCGGTCACAATATTTTAAAAGCAGAGTTCACCCAGGCCTTATTTTATTCTTTATTCATCCTGCACATAACAGTTTAATATTAAAGTGACTTGATTTTAGTACCTGCAGCATTCTAACATTGTTTCACTGCCCGCATGCGCCTGAAGCCCATAAAGTGATTCTTTAACCACTCAAAACTGAGACCCGCAGGACTTGAGGGGACCTTACTTCTATGCAGACCTGTACAGAGTTGCATGTCATGGCTGAGAGATATTTTGCTGCTGCCTCTCATACTCTTCCTTCTTACGCTTTGTGATCTCAACCTTCCACATTGTCTCTTGTCCTCATTTTCACCTTAATCTCACTCCCTCTCTTGCTCTTTGCTCATGTGTTGCGCGGCTGAAGGGTGGATACAGAGCGTTACAGGTAACAGCTTTTCTCTTCGTTCTTCTCCCCCCCCCCACCCTCTTAACTTTACTCTAACCTCAGTGTAGCAGGGAGACATGCCATTCAGTACAATTTAGACTCAGTGTAACCCAAGAACTGAACTTTCTGTACACATTGGCAGTTGCTGTGTGTGCTTACAGCTGAGGTTAGCGGTGTGCGTGACTGAACGCACACACAAGCACAACGCATGCGTTAGGACCGCCACCGTAGTTAAGACACTAAATGCACACACAGAGCGACAGGTTTGCTCATGCTGCGATATACTCTTCATCCTTTGTTCTCCCTCATCTGTTCTCTAGAGTTACTATCAGAACCGACCAGCCATGGCCACCAGTGCTCCAAGGGTACAGGCGAGTAGCGGCCCACGACCTGTCGGACCTACTCATGTCTACCCACCCACCTCCCAGATGATGATGATTTCCCAGCAGCAGCTGTCTTTTGCTGGCTCCCCTCAGGGCTACTTCATCCCCCCTGGACAGGTTGGTTCACGTTCGTAATCATCCATCGAGTATACGCCAGGGATGTGGCGGTGAGGACATTTTCTCACCGGTTGATAAAGTCGTGACAACAACGGTGTTACCGATTACACCGGACATTTTACAAGAAAAGATGACGCTCAATATGTGTAGCGCGCTTACTTTGATCTTTAACGTCGCGTGGCTGTGTGTCTGGCCTCTACGGTCGAGCTTTCACTGCAGGGCTGCAGGTTTCTACCCGGGGCTGAACCACTGCGCACACCGTCTGTGATCGCTCCGTCCTCCTCATGGCGATTACCACATTAACGTTATGGTTCCCTTATAGCTTTGGGTTTAAATCTGAAATACTGCCAAATAGGCGCTTTTGCTTTTCGTTTTGACACCAAATCCTCTGCCGTCGTCTTGTCTGTCAACTTTTTCTTGTCCCGTGTGGGAAATATGAGACCTGCTACTCTGTGCTGATACTCCGTAAGGAGCAGACACTTTCTCTCTCAGTTTGTAGCCTCCTTTGTACGACTATGTATCAATCACACGGCGCTGATTCGCCAAAATTAAGTAAATGGGTTTTGTTTCTGTAAAAAAAAGCAAAACGATGGTGGGGGTGGTGGGAACGTAATGTAATCGGTCTGTGCCCGACCACCGTGTAACAGCCAGAGAAACTCATTCTGTGTGCTTGCAAGAGAGTGTGTGAGCATGTGACTGACAGACACAATGAAGAATTAGCTGTATTTAAAAACAAATTTAGACAAATGTGTGAGTTTCTTATCTTCCAAAAACAGGTGTTAGAAAAAAAAAGGTCTCATCTTCTTTGGGCCAGTACGTTACTGTGGAGATGGCAAAGATCAACCCGACGCTCTCCCAACTTAATTGTTCCACCTATTGTTGTCGTCTCTGACTCTTTATTTTCTCTCTGCAGTACCGGGCCCCATATATGCCTCCAACTCAGCAGTATCCTGTGACCGGCGGTACACCAGGCTTCTATCCGGGAACTAGCCCTGCTGAATACCCTGCTTATGGTAAGGGTTTTTGACCAAGACCAACAGCAACCAAGCACAACCATTAACATGTTGGATTGTCAGTTAAAAGGGGTGAAATCTCAAACACCAGAAGCCCTAAATTTAACAGACATCATGTAGATTTAGTCCACCTATTTGCCCGTAAGATATCGCTGGGTGTGTCGTGGTTTTGCTTGGCTGGTTGGTGTGTTTTAATGTCTTTCTGGTGTTTCAAAACACTGCTGTATGTGGTGAACTGCCAGTTGCATGTGGTCTGGCTTGATTCTGCTTTGGCCTGTGTTCTTTCTATCTGCAGTCTCACCTGACAACTGCCTTACAGGTTCCATGAAATGGCTTTCAGACAGGAATTTAGGTATTTTACTGGATGCATGTCCATATAAACTGTTAGGGTGGGATTTAAATATAGAGTTCAAAAGTATCCAGGTCAAAGACTCCAAAAATGGAAGGCAAACACTGTACTTCTGATTTTTTTTTTTTTTTTTTTTTTTAAATGCAACCCAAAACACATTTCTGACTTGTGTTACTGCTGCAAATGCTCCTTTGCTGAAGGACTAATGTTCTACAGCTTTTTCTTAAATGAGAGGCATTGGGTCGGTTTAACTGAAACCTCCCATTTTATTGGCTCATACACACTCTGAGTCTAAAATGATTCAGTGAACGAAACATAAAACTTTCCAGGAAGAAAATTATTATTTTTTTTTATTTAAAGATATGCAAAAACAAAAACAGTTGAAGCAAGAATAAGGTGCAGCCAGTAACACAAGGTAAAAAGCCGTTCATTTCATGGGACCTTTTTAACACCCTGCTTCCTCTGGATCCTCTCATTAACTCATTCTGCATCTGTCTCTTCCTGCCCTCTCTCCTTCTTTCCTCCCTCTCCCGTCCCTCACTCCCTTCCTCTCGTTTTTGCTGCGTTGGTTCAGAGCCCTCTCTTGCTGCGAGGGAGAGGCGGGGTGGCGGGGGGAGAGGGGGCGGGCGAGAGAACGGCCGTCTCTCTCTCCACGGTGCTCCTCTCACCTCCCAGCGCTACCCTGGTGAGTAGTGTGTGTGCTTGTGTGTTGGTCAGCAGGCTTTAGTGGCAAAATCTCTGTGGCACTTCCTGTCTCTGATACTGTTGTCAATGTGTTTCTTTGGGGGGGGGGTAACACACGTTTACTTTTATATGCAAACAGAAAAACAAAGTGAAGGTAGCATACACACACTATACAAAACACTATGAATATCTTTAATTAAATAGTGAAGCCTTACCAAAATGAAAGATGGCGTTTTTTTTCTTTTAATGATGATCATACCACCAGAAAGTACACCTTAATTCATGCACGCTGTGTCAGTGCAGTATAGGTCAAATCAGGTTGTATACAGCAGTGAACAATGCAGTTGGCAATTATATAAAGACTGAAAGCAAAGAAGCAGTAGGCCCTGAAATCAATCTCATCCTAATTTATTGGAGCTGCAGTGTGCCGCTGCCAGCCTGCAGATTTCTTGCTAGCTGGGCTGAAATTCCACTTTTAACAATTTTATATGCTTCTAATTTTTCTTAAATGATGTATTTCATATAGGGCTGTCAATCGATTAAAATATTGAATCGAGATTAATCGCATGATTGTCCATGGTTAATCGCACATTTTTTATCTGTTCAAAATGTAACTTAAAGGGAGATTTGTCAAGTTAATACTCTTATCAACATGGGAGTGGGCAGATATGATTGCTTTATGCAAATGTATGTATATATTTATTATTTGAAATCAATTAACAACAGTATACAATGACAAATATTGTCCAGAAACCCTCACAGGTACTGCATTTAGCATAGAAAAAATCTGCTCAGATCATAACATGGCACACTCAAGCCCAACAGGCAACAACAGCTGTCAGTGTGTCAGTGTGCTGACTTGACTATGACTTGCCCCAAACTGCATTTGATTATCATAAAGTTGGCATGTCTGTAAAGGGGAGACTCCTGGGTACACATAGAAAACATTTTATTCTAGGGGGACCCCTTTGAAAATGGCCATGCCAGTTTTTCCTTGCCAAAATTTAGCTTAAATTGAGCATTATTTAACCTACAGTATGACATGGTTGGTACCAATGTATTTCTTAGGTTTTTTAGTTTCAAATGATGACCGTATCTTCCCTCTAGCTTTAAAACTGAGCCCGGTACAACCTCCGGAAGATCGATTGCGTTAAAGAAATTGGTGGCGTTGAAACAAATTTGCGTTATCGCGTTTACTTTGACAGCCCTAATTTCATATGATTACAATGAAAGTTAAGAGTTTCTTGATTTATAATCAGAAGCTAGCAAAAAATGTTGCTTGTGTTCATTTACTACACAGCACTTTAACGTGCCGTTTCTGTCCGACTTTCATAGTCTGGACGTGAAGGTTATTACTTCAAAAGCCTGTGTCATAACCAATTTCATACTGTTTGAGATTGAATAACTTTTCACACAGGCTACCTGTTACATCCATGGTTTCATTTGTTTAGATAAAAACTCTGGCGGCGTCACTTGATAGTACAACACATAAATCAGCCTGCAAATTAGCCTATATTTATATAAAATGTACAAGTTTATCTATTTTGCTTTGGTCTTGATCCACACACCACATATAGTCTGTGTGGATTCTTGTTTTTGTTTTCCTACAGGAATCTCCACTCTGTTATTGTAAGATGTGTTGTTTTTTTTTTAATTTCGTGTTAAGGTCAAAATATGAATTGGCCCTGCACCCACAAACAGCCTTGCAGGGTTTTCAGAAAAAACATGGTCATAACTACAAGAACAGAAATCTTGTGACTACCGGATGGGAGCTGAAGCTGCGTCTTTCACTTGAGCATTGTTTTCTTTTTATTAATGCTTTTTTTTTTGTTTCATTTTACTGTTGCAGCAGGAGCATACTATCCAGCTCAGCCGCAGTACTCTCCGTCTGTCCAGCCGGCACCGGTCATGATCAACCCCGCCCAGCAACAGCAACCAGCCCCGCCTCCTCAGCAACCACCGGCACAGCCACAAGGGCCACCAAAGAGGGAACGCAAACCGGTAGTGTGTCACAACAAAAGGGCAGCGCGCCTCTTGTCTGAGGTCAAAAAAAAATTTGAATGGACAGAAAGTGTATTGTCTGTTCAATGTGGAACTTTCCCTTTTAACCTGAAAATAACAATAGCATTATCATGATGGGTGCTGGCCATAGATCAGTAGTGACAGCATCGTTGCATACTGTCTGTGTTTAATGTTTTATGGAAACCTAACCAATATTTACCTCGTTTTCTTATAGATAAGGATACGAGACCCCAACCAGGGCGGGCGTGATATCACAGAGGAGATCATGTCAGGTGGAAGGTCCACCACCACACCGACTCCCCCACAGGTAAGAAGCAGTTTGGGAATACTAGGTTTTATTGGCACAGTTGTGTTCATGGTTAAAGAAGGAATTGATTGTAAGTCGTGAAAACTAATAATGAGTCATGTTTGTGTTATTCTGGGATAATGGTATATTTTTTCATATTTTAGAAATTGAAATTGTTTTCAGCTGTTCTGTACTGACTTAACAGACAGTTCTATCTGTGAAACTCCAGTTGTTTTAAAAGAACAAAACAGTCTGTAATCTGATTTATTTTGTCTATACTGAAGAAACAAAAATGTATTATTCACAGTTTAATGCCTTACGATTTAATTAAACATAAAAACATAACTGATTTAAAAAAATCTACCACTTGAGTTGTGCATTACTGACATTTGGTCGGTTCGTATGAACAAGGGACACATTGTCGGAGAAAACAAAGCACAACTCAGTAATTCTTTACACGCCAGCTTCCAACTTACTTATTTTTCATAGCATGTTTTCACACCTCTGTGATAACATCTTATTGTCAGCACAGCACAAATGTAGCACAGGGTTTCACAGAACAAAGGATACAAAGCAAATGCAAACAAATAGGCAGTGATGTTTTTTGTGCTGTGGTTTTATTTTCAGGCTAGTTTGCCTCAACTTGTGAAGTACATTCATTACATTGAGTTTTAAAACAAAATTACAATACAATACAAACGACACTATACAGTCTTAATAATTACCATAGAGCTTAATCAACACGTCTTTGATGCAGTCTCAACTCAGAGTGAGAATGATTTCATCAAGATTATGTTAAACGCATTGTTGTAAATCAGTGTATTTCCATTTCAATCATCAGAGCTTAACAAACACTTCACACTGTTTTGTGACTGTAGGCCTCCACTGCAGATGTAAGCTCTGCTCAGATCAATGGTGAAGTTACACAGCCTGCCACTACAGTGACTAGAAGAGGTGAGTGCATTTTATCAGTTTTTGGTTTACATAAAAAAATGCAAGATTGCTGTATTCCACATTTTCCTTATTGTGATTATTTCATGTGTTTCATTGCCCAGATGAAAACACTGAGCCCCCTGCTAGCGCTGAAACCCCGCCACCTCCTGCTCCAGTAAATACAGAGCCAGCGGAGGAGGCCAAAGAGGAAACGGACAACCAGATAACACCGCCTGCTGAGTTAGCCGCACAATCTGTAGCCCCAACAGCCGCTGTTGAGGTGCCATCCCCATTGATAAAGGACCTGCAGTCTACCGCTTCCCTGCCTGAAGCAGCAGCAGCATCTACTACTACTCCTGCTGAAGCAGAAAATACAGTTGATACTAAAGTTAGTGACACAGTAGACGCTCCTGTCGGCCCTTCAGCATCATTAGCAGCACAAGAGGCGCCTGTCCAAATGGAAGAACCACAGGCTGCTCCAGCTCCAGCTGAGAAGGTACAAGAAAAGGAAGAAAAGAGAACAGAGGACGTGAAGAAATTGGAAAAAGAGGAGCCGGTGGCCAGCGCTAAGTTGGAGCCTGAAGTTGAGGTTGCTGCAACGGTTCCCCCTGTTAACGAGGCAAAGGAAGAAACGGCTACAAAGACCGAAACTGAAGTCTCTCCACCTCCACCCTCTGCACAGGAACCTGCTGCTCCACAGACCCAGAGCGTTGCCCCGAGCTCTGCCCCTGAACCTGAACCCACACCGGCTGAAGCGGCAGAGCCTCTTCTCTCCAACGGCCTTCCTCAGGACACTGAGGAACTGCCTGAGGATGTGGAATTTTCAGACACTACACCCCTTGACAAGCCTGATGCTTCTCAATCTCAGGAATCCACACCTGTGGCTAAAACGGCATTGCCTGTCCAGGAGCAGGAGGAAGAACAGGAGAAGAAGGAGGAAGAGAGGAAGGAGAAAAGCGAGGATGCCCCTCCTGCCCCTGTTAGCTGCCCTACAGAGGAATCTACTATGCAAGGTGGGGTGGAGTTGATTCTGGCTCGCATTTACGATTGTCATATGTCGTGCTGGATATTAATGTCAACCCTGTCCTTTTCTTGAAGCTGCAACGTCTGTGCCAAAGAAGAGGAAGAACATGAAGGAGTTCAACAAGAAGGAGAACATTGGAGACCTCCTGGATGCCTTCACAGAGGTGTGTATCAGTCCAGATGACAACATAAAAGATTGAAATTAACACAAGGTCATGGTGTCTCAGCAGTTTCAGCTGTATCAATAATATTTTTGGGGATATTTAGTTTTAAAACACTACATTCTCTGATGAGTAACTGGGTTATCATAATACTTCTTCATCTCCTCCTGATTTTATTTTTTTTTTTTGCCGCAGGAGCAAGAAGCCAAGCCTGCTCCTGAGCCCTCGTCCACTTCCACTCAGGCCGACCCGGCCCCTGTTGCTCCACCTGAACCTCCCGCTGAGGTTGTAGATGAGACCTGGGAGGAGCAAGAGGACAAGCAGAATGCAGTACCTAAAGCCACACCTGAGCCAACTGATCAGAAATACCAGTACAAAGAAGGTAGGTTGTGACTAAGATTCTCCAGAGATGGCACTGTTGAAGTTTTTTTTTTGTGTGTAGTTGTACGGTAGCTGCTGCTGTTTTGATGTACATGTGTAGATATGTTTTTCTATGCACACATGCACCCTAAAGTTAAAAACAAAAAAGAGGTGCATCAAAAAAATGAGGGCACAGTCAAATGTATTTCTTTTTTTAATGTTAATGCAACACATATAATATTTCTTGTACATCTCTCAGAACAATGGAAGCCGATAGACCCAGAAGACAAGAAGCGGTACGACAGGGAGTTCCTCCTGGGCTTCCAGTTCATCAGCGCCAGTATGAACAAACCTGATGGCCTGCCGACCATCAGTGATGTGGTCCTGGACAAGGTAGGGGACGTTTTACATCATTTTGCTGTGGAGTGCGATAATAATGTCATTCATATGTGACATTAATGACAAATAAGTGGATATTGAAATAGAAGCTGCATGGAGGTATTTTACTTAAATTTGCCCTCATTGGGGTGACCTCTAGCTCGCCCGCTAGAGCGTGCGCCCCATGTAGGCTGAGTCCTTGGCAGTGGCCCAGGTTTGTTTCCGACCCACGGCCCTTAGCTGCGTGTCATCCCCTCTCCCCCCCCTTTCCTGTCATTCTCCAGCTGTACTAACAAAGGCAATAAAAGCCCTAAAAAAATCTTTTGACCTCATGAACACAATTGTTTTTTTAATATATCATGGTGATATAATGGAGAATGAGGAAACTTGACGTTCATCTTGTCTTGTCAGTGTTTTGTATTTTTGTGTGGACACCTAAGGTCATTTTTCCTTTCTTTAACTTCAGGCAAACAAGACTCCGATGCGGCCTCCTGACCCAGCTCGGATGATGAATGTTGGTCCTGATTTTACTCCCTCGTATTTGGGGAACCTTGGGAGCAGATCAGTGGGAGGACCACGAGGCCCGGTGAGTGAATTTGTCTCTTCCCTTTTTTGGGGTGGTTTCTAATGAAAGGAAATTCTTGTCCCTTTTCGATTACGGCATGATTCCATGTATTTGTTTTGTTGTATACGGTTTTCTTTTCTAACTTTTCTAAATATGCAACCCGTCCCCTCCTTTTAGCCACCTGGGCCGCGTCGCTCCCAGCAGGGTCAGAGGAAAGAGCCCAGGAAAATCATCCTCAGCAGCATGTCCCTCGGTGACGAAGTGCAGCTCAACAAGGCTGAGAAGGCCTGGAAGCCCGCGGCGAAAAAGTCCACTCGAGAACGCGCCGCAGAGGAAGAGGAAAGTGATGATCCCGAACAGGCCAAGACTCAAGAGCTGTTCAAGCGTCTACGCAGTATCCTCAACAAGCTGACCCCTCAGAAGTTTCAGGAGCTGATGAAACAAGTGATGGATATGACGATAGACACGGAGGAGAGGCTGAAGGGTGCCATTGACCTCATCTTTGAGAAGGCCATCTCAGAGCCGAACTTCTCTGTGGCCTACGCCAACATGTGCCGCTGCCTTATGGGGGTAAGTCATGTGATTTTATCCAGACCTCATCATTTACTCCAATGATGAAAGTGTCTGGGCCACTGAATGTTCATAATGGAACTGATGAAGCACAATTTAATCACTCTCCATTTTCTGTTTAACTTCTGTATACAATGGTCTGGGTGAATACTCGATTCGGATTGGCTGCAATCTTATTGACTTTGAATCTTCCGAGCATAACATTAGTTTTCTGACTCATAGCTGAGCCAAAGGGTTCTATGAGCTGAGCGGAGTAGACATATCTGTCGTATTAGCAAACATTCAGGGTTACCAGGGAAACAGAGTGAATGGATTATGAAAAACTTTCGATTTTGGTTACAAAACGCATGAAAATATAAATGAATGGTCTTATTTGTTTTTTCTTTGGCAAGTGACCATGGTATATGTGGGATGATACCCTTCAAGGTGTCCATAATCAATAATTATGGAGGCCTTCATGACGTCCATTAGATCCTAATAATAGACACCTCACTAGGCATTATCCCTTATAGAATTTAGTTTTTAACCCATATAATTATCAGTGAGATGAAAAATGTATATTCAATAAAAATGTTTAATTATACTCAATGTTTTCATCCTTCAGTTGAAAGTCCCCACCTCAGACAAGCCAGGAGTTTTTGTGAACTTCCGCAAACTGCTGCTCAACCGCTGCCAGAAAGAGTTTGAGAAGGACCAGGACGATGATGTAATCTTTGAGAAAAAGCAAAAAGACATGGAGGCTGCCAAAGAAGTAAGAAATGTGATTTTTCATCACTGTCGAAAAAAGACCACAGTGTTTCGTTTAAGACTAAACTGATCATATTACCCCCACTAAGTACAAACTCCTACTTGTATCTGCCCTCAGGGAGAGGAGCGTGAGCGCTTGAGGGTGGAGCTGCAGGATTCCAGAGACCAGGCCCGCCGCCGTTCACTGGGTAACATAAAGTTCATTGGCGAGCTCTTCAAGCTGAAGATGCTGACAGAGGCCATCATGCACGACTGTGTAGTGAAACTACTGAAGAATCATGATGAAGAGTCTTTGGAGTGTCTCTGCAGGCTGTTCTCCACAATTGGTAAAGACCTGGACTTTGAGAAGGCCAAGGTAAGTAAAGCATGAACACAAACATTTACAAGAATTACTTTTTTTTGTAGCCATGACTCATTTTTTCTGTGTCCCCCATCAGCCTCGCATGGATCAGTACTTCAACCAGATGGACAAGATCATCAAAGAGAAAAAGACCTCATCCAGAATCCGCTTCATGCTACAAGACGTCTTGGACCTCAGAAAGGTAAATATTAATTAATCCATAACCGGATATTGCAATAACAAGCATCTATGGTGGTGACTAAAGCTAAGAAATAATCCTGAATGAGCAAAATTGTTTTATACTGTGTGTGAAGTAATCCACGGGGATTATGAGTCTCATAGGAACCATGAATGTCGACAGGTGTTGGAGCAGTTACAGACTTGTTTTATAACCATCTTCCCTCTGATCAACAGTGTAACTGGGTGTCTCGTAGAGGAGACCAGGGTCCTAAAACAATCGAACAGATCCACAAGGACGCAGAGCTGGAGGAGCAGAGGGAACACATCAAAGTCCAGCAGCAGCTTCTGAACAGAGGAAGTGGAGGAGGTGGAGGAGGTGGTGGAGGAGGTGGTGGAGGAGGAGGAGGAGGAGGAGGAGGCGGCAGGATGGGAGGGAACATGGGGGGCCGAGGCTCCCACACACCAGGAGGTGGCCGGCCTAGCCAGCCTCAGGATGAGGGATGGAACACGGTGCCCATCTCCAAGAACAGACCCATCGACACCACCCGCCTTAGCAAGATCACAAAGGTAACATCCTAGACTAACATGGAAGTTTTCACTACATTTATTGTCCCCAGTTTCAGGTTTTCACTCTGTTTAAGTCAAGGCTTTGGCGCTTGTTATTATAGTTAAATATAGTGTTTGAAGTCTAGAAGTTTTGTTTGGGTGCACGGTAAGAAATCGCCCCAGTCTTGCACACTTATTCTGCTAAATCACAAGCCTTTAGAATTAAACTGTCTTCAGTTTAACCTGATGATTTGTGACTTACGTTAATGTGTATGTAACTTGTTTGTCAATGTAACTTTTGTGTTTCCCTTCAGCCTGGTTCTCTGGACTTCAACACTACACTGTTGGCTCCAGGGGGAAAAGGCATGTGGGGCAGCTGGGGCAAAGGCAGCAGTGGAGGAACTGGAGCGAAACCAGCAAGCGGAGAGCCGGGTAAAAACACCTTCTTCAAAGAGACAGTGTGGTTTTAAGATGTTTTTAGTGGTTGGAGTGTTAATCTATCCTTTTCCTCTTTTAGAATCTGGTCGTCCAGCCACCAGCACCGTCAACCGCTTCTCAGCCCTGCAACAGTCTGGTTCGCAGGTGTCTTCATCTGACTCTGACCGCAGAGCTCCTCAGAGGTATTCAGCAGCCGCCGAAATTTTCTCCTCAAGTGAAATGTGTTGTCCTCTTTTTTTTTTCTATTGTCGTCTTTACCTCCTTCACTGTTTAATGAGTAAGAGTTTTTTTATAGACATTTCTAGCTTCAGATGTTTGCACATGCAACCTGATAGCGACCAAATTAAGATCATATTTGATGGCACAAATGTGATAAATGTGAACCTTTTGTGTCACTTGCAACCTATAGGTCAAGCTCCAGCCGTGAGCGTGCTGGCGAACGAGAAAGGGGCGATCGCGACAGGGATCGCTTTGACAGATTCGATCGCAGCGAGGGACGGGAAGGTCGCGACGACAGGAGCAACCGCAACCAAATCACCAAGAGAAGCTTCAGCAGAGAGTCACAGGAGCGCGGCGGGAGGACCGGAGACCTCCGGGCCTTGACTGAGCCTGTGCGCCGCGTGGCCAGCATGACCGACACCAGGGACCGAGGAAGCCGGGACCGAGGAAGCAGGGACCGAGGAAGCAGGGACCGAGGAAGCAGAGACCGAGGAAGCAGAGACAGAGGAAGCGTCGACAGCGGAAGCGGGGACCAAGGAAGCAGAGACCGAGGAAGCAGAGATCGAGGAAGTGAGGACAGAGCCCCAAGCAAAGATCTCCCAGGTGAAAAACCTACTGAGCAAAAGTGCAGATTTGAAATAGATAAAATGGTAGAAATATGTCCTGGAGGAAAGGCTGTGTACACACAGAGACTGGAATCATACTGAACTCTTATTTTCATTTTTTTCTCAGCAGTTAAGCGTGAGAGCGCCCCCACTCCTCCTCCCTCTCTTCCAAAACCTGCCTTGAGTGAAGAGGAGTTGGAGAAGAAGTCGAACGCCATCATTGAAGAATACCTCCACATTAATGACTTGAAGGTACAAACATGACGCCATGCAACAAAGTCTATTTTACTTAAATGTATGCATATTATCAGGCTTAACCAGCAAATGCTTGGAATACGAAACCCCTCTGAACGTCTTGTGTGTCTTCTGCTGCTTCTGTAGGAGGCGTTGCAGTGTGTGACAGAACTCAACAGTGCCTCACTGCTCTACGTGTTTGTGCGGAACGGCGTGGAGTCGACGCTTGAGCGCAGCACCGTGGCTAGAGAGCACATGGGCATGTTGCTGCACCAGCTCGTAAAGGCAGAGGTATTGCCCACAGAGCAGTACTACAAAGGGTGAGCTTTAACAGGAAAAACATCACACCGTGTTTCAAATGTTTGAGAAGTTGTTTGCCTCACGTGCTTTCTTATTTACTCTCGCCAGACTGATTATTTGAGAACTAATTTATGTTTAAAGTGAGATTGATTGCTGTGTGCTTTTTGGTACCGTAGGCTAGAAGAGACCCTGGAGGCTGCGGAAGACACGGCCATAGATATACCTCACATCTGGCTCTACCTGGCTGAACTCATTATCCCCATGCTCCATGAGGGAGGCATCCCTATGGGACAGCTCTTCAGGTGAGCCACAGTGCTGGAAGTCAGCAAAAATCAAATAAGTCTAAGCAAGCTTAGTTCCTGTAGATTGAGATCTGTCAAACGTATACATCTGACTCGTAGCTCTTCTCATAAAGAGCATTGGATCCTTAATTTTTTTCATAGATTGTAATTCATTTAAGTCAACAAGATGTAAAGCAACATTGTCCGGGTGTTTGGCAGTGCTCTGATCATACACATGTGTTGCAATAAGACATATTTTACACATGCAGCTCAAAAACATCAAACCAAAATGAGTGAGTCGGATAACCGGGACACCTTTGTCAGCTTCTCTCAAGTATTACAGAGGCGTCTGTAGGTGTCATTCCCCTTTCTTCACTTTTCCTTTGACAACAAATCTTTTTTCGCCTCGAGTATAACTGGTTTTACTAATAATGGTAATAAGTAAAACAACTATATAATAATTGAGTTCAAAGAAAGTGGAAAGCATAATTCAGTGTGTGTGTGTGTGTGTGTTGTGTCTTCAGGGAGATCTCCAAGCCTCTCGTGCCTCTGGGGCAGGCTGGCGTGATGCTGGTACAGATCCTCAAGTTGCTCTGCAAAGAAATGGTATGTCCTACATAAATCCACCTCAAACTTTAACAACTGTTTCATTACATCCTTTTGTACATTAACAAAATCTTAATACTTAATGTAGTTTGACATTTGACTGTTTTTTTTCGCCTGTCAGACCCCTAAGAAGGTCGGGGCCATGTGGACAGAGGGTGGGCTGAATTGGAGTGATTTCCTTCCCGAGGATGAAGACGTCAACAAGTTTGTCACTGAGCAGGTCTGTAGGCTACAGTAGTACAAGACAGTGAAACACGAACAACCGAAAACAACCACTCAGGCTGTGTTGGGGGTGTGAGGAGAGAGACTCTAAGCTCTTATACAGAGAAGACACACTCCATAATGAAATACCTTCATACAATCTCATGGACACATAATGCAATAATGCAACGGTCTGTTATACATAGCAACATAGCAAGAAATAACAGACCGTAGAACGCCGTGATTGACCAATCAGAATCGAGTATTCAACAAAGCCGTGCAATAAATAGAAATAAAGATATTTTATTGCTGAAACAAATGCAGACCTAATGCCAATACCCACTTATCCCTCATGCCCTGTGTCGTGTTTGGTTGTTTAAACAACTTAGAAGCTGATTACTTACAAGAGTATCTTTAAATTTCTTTGTTACGTAATTTAGAAAGTGGAGTTCACCACTGGAGAGGAGACGGAGTCAAAGGAAGTGGATGAGAAGAAGGTCCTCACTGGAGAGGAGCTCAGCAAACAGCTGGACAGACTCATCCAGGACAAAGCCAACAACCAGCGCATCAGAGACTGGGCTGAGGTGAGTTAAACGTACTGGTGATGTAGCTCATGTTTTACTTAAGACTTTAATATTCCATGTGTTTTTTTTATTCAATATAAAAGTTGCATGAGTCATTTATGTTTCCTCTGTTCAATTTTCTTTTTTCAGGCTAACTTGGACGAGCAGCAAACTGCTTCCAACCAGTTCGTACGAGCACTGATGACGTCAGTGTGTCAGTCTGCCATCATATGTAAGTATGACTAACGCAGCATGTAAAAGTAACGGATGAAATGATCCTATGTCTTTGTCTGTTAGACACCACTGTTAGTCTTTCCATCTCACAGCGGCGGCATGAATTCTCCATGTTTAAAATGTTTCAGTATTACTGATATATAAATGTTCTGATTGTTGAAACACTAATCACAATATGTGATTTAGTTTAGCAGGCCTGTAAAGTAAACATTTTTCATGGCATACAAGAAGTTTTATCTCCGTTGATGAGTTTGTCTCTCCTTGTTTCAGGTGACAGCCCGTACAGGGTGGATGCACGGCAGATCGGCCAGAGAGCCAGTCTGCTGCAGAGATACCTGTCTGATGAGCAGAAGGAGCTGCAGGCCCTCTACGCCCTCCAGGCTCTGATGGTGCACATGGAGCAGCCAGCGAGTGAGTATTCATCCACCTGTAGTGTCAGCAGTAACAAATACCAAACTGTAGCCCTGTAAAAAAATATGCTTAAGTTGTTTGAGCTCATACCTTTCAGGTTTTGACTGTTATTGAGGTTAATTCAAAATGCAAATATTGACATCATTGAGCCCATAGTTTGAGGTGGTATTAAAAATCGAACTATGAAGCGAGGAACCTCTGTCAGACTGTGTGTTATTTGCATATCTCGAGAACCGCTCATCCGATCTACTTCACTTGGAGGGTGTATTGCTGGGGACCCAGGGGAGTGCTTTTTCGAATTTTGTGCAATTTGGACACGCAACACGTTTCATTTTAATAAACTTGTGTGAAATTGATGTATTACATAAAGAAATCCAACAATTTAACAAAAACGTAGCATCTATGGCATGAACACTACTATCTGCCCACAATCCCTCAATCCCACAATCCCTCAATACAATGCTTCGCATTTGATGGATATAACACCACATCTGTGCAAAATAATGTGACGTGACGAGGGAAATGTCTAAATTTGATGATGCCGACGAAAACGGGACAAACAACAGCCTCAAAAATGTTACAGTAACACCAACACCAATCTTTTTTTCCTCCCTCTGTAGCCAACTGTTTTTCTTTACCAATGCCAGATCAGTATTGACCTCTGTATCCTGTCTCTACAGACCTCCTGCGGATGTTCTTTGACGCCTTGTACGACGAAGACGTTATTAAAGAGGAGGCCTTCTACAAATGGGAAACCAGCAAAGACCCTGCGGAGCAAACAGGCAAAGGTGTGGCCTTGAAATCAGTCACCGCCTTCTTCACCTGGCTCCGCGAGGCCGAGGAGGAGTCTGACAAGGAGTAAAAGACTGAACTGAAAGCTGCCGCCCCCCTTTGGCAAGGCGGGGGCTCTGCAGGCGGCTGCAGAGAGTCATGGACAATATTGCCAGAGAGGCAGACTCAAATCAATCCTCAATGAGGATAAATCTTTATTATTTTTTTCTTTTCTTTGAGGGATGGACTCAGAAAACAATCATTTCTCTCTACCCTCCCTCTCTTGCTTCCTCATTATTTCCCCACCTGCTTGTCACAGCAAGTGTCCTCATCAAATAAACTTGAAAACTGATTCAGCAGGATTGCTTGTTAACGAGGTGTGAAGTATCCCACATCACTACGAAACTCTTTTTCTCACAATAATACAAACCAACAGGCTGCTTTTTTATGGTTCTAGATAATTCTAATGCCTAACATCCTATCTGATCTGCAAGAATAAACAGCAGGGGCGTGTGGTGTAGTGGGTTCCCTGATACGTGGGTATCGTCATGCCATAATGTGTGTTCAATCCAAACTCAACTCTTATGTCTTTGTCCCTTACTGGAGTGTGCAGCATGACTGAAGTGTGTTTCTATTAATGATACAGTGGCCGAAACGTCGATAGACAAATGTACATGAACTAATCTTAATTTGATGGATGGAGTTTTTAAAGCAAAGGTTGTCTATTTTCTCTTCCTGTTTCCCATCATGAACTTAGAGGACAAGGAGAAACATGGAGGACCGGTGTTGACCTTTGACCTTGACTACTAGGGGATGGTCTTAATGCTTCCTCTAAGCCATCCTCTTCCATCCCCAGTAGTGAGCCACACTGACTGACTCTTCATCTTTACCTCTTCTATACTTAACCCTGAGCTGTCGTAGAGGACACTTAATGACCCAATCACCGTTAAAACTTGAAATCTACAGAAAATTGACTTGATGAAAAATATATAAACTTTAAAAAAAAACAACACAGAAATGATCCGAAAGCCTTTTCTACTTAAAGTGGAAACTTATTTCAGGAGCGTTCTGTAAATATATAATAATAATAATTAAAAAAAACTTTTTTTTTTTCAGTTTTATTTTTCAGAAACGATAAATTGCTGATGTAATTGCAGTGTATCCTTTTCCAACAGAAGCAGCAGTTGTCCAGATGCAGAGAGGTGCTTTAGATAATCCATTGATTATTAGTTGTATTGGAATTTTGTAAATATTTTTTTTGCTTTCTTTATTTAAGAAATTATTGCTTCTTTTGCATCGGAAACTGGAAAGATGAGGTAACGGAGCATTGCAAATAAAGGACTTATTAAGTTGCTGAACAGAGTTTTGCATAAGTCTGTCTGAAACATGTCGGATTCCCCAGAGATTTTATGGTTGTGTGTGGTTATGGTTGAACAGAGACGCTCCAAATTGACTGACCTTATTAAGGGGACTAGTTATCAGCCATGATGTCACCAATCAACATTAAATCGTCATGGTCATAAAAATTCGGTGTTTCTGTTATCAGTTTAATTCATTCCGTCAACACGGACTCGACACGCTCTCCGGTCCTATTACCTTTACATTAAAATAACTCCAATTAGTTACATGCAGTGAAAGAGATTTTTAATTTTGGGAAAAGTAGGTATCAAAGTGGGAGAGAAAAAGTCGGATTGGTGCCTCTGTGTAGGTTTTATCATGGCTGGATTAACAAAAAAATGGTCTACTTACCCTCCACTGACCCTTCATTTTTCCCACTGAACGTATACGCTCGGTCGGCTTCAAACACCATGTATGTGGGTGTGTCCTTTGCATATCTCAAGAACCGATCTTCCGATCGAGTTCATATTTGGCAGGTGTATTGCTGGGGACCCAAGGGAGTGCTTTGTTGAATTTGGAGCAATTTGGACACGAAACCCCTTCAATATTCATAAACTTTGAAGCGGGCACTGCAGGCAGTTCACTTTAGCTGCAGGATGTAGGCGGCTAACGCCACATTACAACCAAACTTTTCTTCACTTCCCTGGAGCGCGAGCGGATAGCATACAGGAACAGCGCCGCTCTGCCATTGCAACTCATTGTGTTAGTTTTTTGCCGTATACTAACTTAAAGTAAATACGGTTTTAACCATCGTTTCGTTAGCTAACTTTCGTTGCTCTGCACTGCGCTCATACTGCAGTTACCTTTGATAACGTAGTTATTAATCAAAATTCTGTTACAGTAATAACTATTTCTCGCCTCAAATGTTTTCAGAAACATCTTGTAGTGTTCTGTTTAGCTGCAAAATGAGAAGTTTGTGACCATGCAACCATGTTGGAAATCTCTTGAAGGAACGCCAAGTACCGGTCACATGACCGGAGCACAGCCAATAGGAACGCTCTCTCACTGAAATTACCTGTGATTGGTCAAAGTCTGCCGTCACGGGTTCGATTTTTAGCATGAAAACAGAGCCATGAGGAGGTGCAGAAGGTGAATTATCTCTTAGAGCACTTGAATAACAATATTCTGAAAGATTATTTTGTAATTTTTGCCCAATGATGGCAAAAAATTCTGCCTATTGAAGCATTAAAACTTACTAAAGTGGCATATCAACAGCTTTTAACCTGGCTCAAAATTTGTCAAGACTGGGCCAGGCCGGGTTCATGGCACCCCACGACCAGCGGCTCTGTCACATCTCCAAAAACGTTGCAGAAAATTTCCAAACGGCCGTTATTTGGATCAATTCAATTCAAACTTTATTGCAGACTCAAGGTCCAGATAAGAAAAAAGAAAAAATCAACAACAATACATTACAATACAGGAAGCACTATTAAAAGTCATGATTAAAATATATTAAAAATATTAATATTAATATAAATATATACATACATCAATGCCTTACATATAAAGAACTATTCCAGTGCCTCCACAGCTGTGATTGGTACCGTGTAGTGCTACATCTGATGTTAGACAACCGCAAGATTATGTCATTCTCAGAGTGATTAAGCCGGCATATATATTTGTACATGAGCTTTCTTAAGACCGTTTGAAAAGTATTTATGTCTGCAGACACAAACATTTCACTTCCACTGGAACATCTAGGTCTTTTTAGTAATATTACACATAACATTGTATCATTTTATTCAACCTGAAGTCTCTGTAGGCTCGCTTTTTTTATAGTTTGACCACAAATGGGCTGTATACAGTGGTGTACAATATGCTCTGAGCAGAGACATCTTCACTCTATCTCAGGGGTCAGCAACCTTTACTATCAAAGGATTCATTTTAGGCAAAAAAAAACAATCTGTCTGGAGCCGCAAAACATTTGAGCACGAGTACGACAAAGTATTAGGGACCACATTGAGGGAAAAAAATAGGAAATTTCCAGAAAAAAGTCGAAACTTTATGCAAAAAAAAGTTGTAATATTACGAGAATAAAGTCATAACCTTTTCGAAATCTCAGATTTATTTTTTTTTCCTCGATGTGCCCCTAATACTCCGTCGTACCATCGTACCATAGACCTACAACAATGATAAATAAAAATGAAAATGTATACAAAAAACAGTTATTCATTTCCATTTTTATAAATCCACAGAGAGCCGCATGTGGCTCCGGGGCTGCAGGTCGCTTACCCCTGACCTATCTGAAAACATACTAAACTTCCGTGAGAGAATGTTTACTAAACTGACCACATATCGGGAATTTAAATGGCCATTTTTCTCGCATGGAAACATATTAAAACTTAACAAAGTGACATGTTAACAGCTTTTAGCCTGGCTGAAAATCTCATATCACTGACGTCCGGTGTTATGTTAAAGTCTGTCCCCCCATAGACTGTATGCACAGATGAACAGTTAACACCAACTAAAAACAGTTGTAAATTTGTGAACCTTGTTTGATAGCTCAGGGCTTTTGCCCTTTTCTATCCAGAGCCAATCAATTGGAGGGAGGAGAGAGGAGATGGAGGAGGAGCCCAGTTGGTGTTGAGGCAGCACGGCCCATGCCCGGCCAGTTGAGGAGTTTTTTTTTTTTTTTCCTTTTCTTTCCCTTTGTTTCCCTTATATATATATATATATATATATATATATATATATATATATATATATTTATTATTATTATTTTCTTCTTCTTCTTTTTCCTCATAACAAAATAAAATAAAATGAAATATGGATAAAACTAAATTTAGAGAAAAAATAAAAGTAAATAAATAAAATAAAAATGAATTAATGAAAAATAAATAGATAAAAAAACAACAACAAAGAAATGAAGAAAACTTAAAAAAAAAAGCCAACATAACTGGGCAAGATCAATATCATGTGACTGTGTACAGCGTGTGCGCTTGAGAGGAGTAGGGGTGGCTGGCTGTCAAGTAAGGGTGCAAATCAAATTAAGGCTAAAAGATTAAAAAGAATAAGATAAAATAAAGTAAAATAAATATAAATAGGTAGATAGATAGAAGTAAAAGAATGATGGCTAAAAGGATGGTGTTTAATAGGGTGATGGATAAAAAGATGATGTTTTAAAAGAGAATGATGGATAGAAAAGGATGATGTGGTTGTATGTGGTGTGTGGACTATAACTGGAGTTCAATGTAATCATTCATTCATTCATTCATGGTTTATTTAATAGGACCAATACAATGTACATAGACAACTTAAAAACAGCTATTTGATGCCAGTAACATAGTGCTTATAGCGGATGCTAATTTGCAAACACCTGTCCCTAGAAGGACTTTTTGTGAAAATAAGAGATTAAAACAGGAATGGGTACAATAAATAAATAAATACAATAAAGCACACATTTAAAAACATTACATGAAGAACTAGACATGAGTACAGGTTTGTCGCTGAATTAAACAGGATTTGGTTGCTCTCTTAAAGGTGGTAAAGTTTGCAGCAGATTTCAAGTGATCAGGTAGCGAGTTCAAAGACTTCGCTCCTTTCACAGAAAAAGCTGATTGAGCAAAAGATGCTCTGCAGAATTGAACTTTACAATTGCCACTTGAAGCTGCTCTGGTGGATCTTCTACAGCTCTGTAGTGTCATGATGTATTTGCAGAAAGGCAGAGGAGCAAGTCCGTTCAAACATTTAAACGCAAGCTTTACATAATGAAAATCAATAAAGTTTGCAAAACGTAACATCTTGTATTTACTCAAAATGCGGCAATGATGGTACCTTATTTGCTTTTTGTCCAAGATTTTCAGGGCCCTATTGTAAACACACTCTATGGGTTTTACTACGGACTGGTTGGCCTGGGACCAGGCAGCCAAACCTTAGGACAGATGTGAGAAAATCATTGAATTCAGAAACAGCAAGGCACAGTCACATGTCAAGCAATTTCTTATCATCCTAAAACAGCTAAGGTTAACCTTTATCATTTTACAAATCTTTTTAGCATGACTTTTAAAGTTTAACTGAGAATCTAAAATTATCCCTAAATACTTGACCTCTGTTACCTGTTCAATGTGCTCACCTTTAATTCTAACATTCAAGGATGGTGTTGCAGGTAGCTTCTTAACCCTCCTATTGTCTTCCCTGGTCAAAACTGACCCGGTCTGGTTTGACTGTTTATAAAGCATACAGTATAAACTATCACCCAATTCTGTGTTACACCTTTTTGGCCAACTTCATTCCTAATTAATAAGTTTTACACTTTTTTGGGGGGAAATTAAGGTTAATAAACCTAATTTCCGTGAAATTATACCTATTTTTTTTAGTAAAACAAAAAGCAGATATTATGAATTATTTTGAATATAGTTATTATCAGAGGAACATAATGTTGATGGATTATCACATACTGGTATATGTAAACTTTTAGTCAGAATAATGTTTTGAAAGCATTACATTTTTTTAATAGCAGCACATAATGACACTTGTGGTCTTCCTGTCAATTTTGACTCGGGAAGACCACAGATGCTATAGATTTGAATAAAACACCCACAATTCAACAAAAGTAGTGACAATATTTGTGCAAAGACCACAGTAGGCAACCATCCATGTTATTTTGGGGCAATTAGATTAAAGAAATCTATATTTATGATATAATGAAGTTTGAAAAACTGGTCAAATCTGACCCGAGGACAACAGAAGGAATATATATATATATATATATATATCCAAACCAAGGGAAAGAAAAGGAGAAAAAAATAAAACTGGAATTTAAAAACGCATTTTGCTGCTCTGTGGCACAAAAGAGAGGAACTGCAGTTATTTCAAGATGGTTACGGCTGTCAGTTGTGCCAACAACACAACATTAGTGGCAAGAAATTAGTGGCGTTAAAACGAACTAGTTAATGTTATTATCACGTTAACAGACATATTTAAAATAAAACAAAAGATTACCAACAAGCCCCACATTCACTGTCTGTTGGTTTGTGTTCATTTTTATATACAAACACTCAAGACAAATTAGAACCACTAATAATCACCAATCCCCAATAAGTGAACATTATCAGCAACATAACAGTGCTGACTGTATCTGAAACACCAGACAATATATTAATAATGAAATGACGAGCTGATTAATCAATACACTATTTTGATATTTATGTAATTTCTCAAGCAAAAATGATGAACATTTTCTGGTTCCAAGCGATAACTGCTTAAATAAAGACAGCAATATATATATATATATATTAATAAAATTCCAATACAACTAATAATCAATGGATTATCTAAAGCACCTCTCTGCATCTGGACAACTGCCATTTCTGTAATGAGGAAGCAAGAGAGGGAGGGTTGAGAGATATGATTGTTTCCCTCAAAGAAAAGGAAAAATAATTAAGATTTATCCTCATTAAGGATTGATTTGAGTCTGCCTCTCTGGCAATATTTTCTACAACTCTCTGCAGCCGCCTGCAGAGCCCCCGCCTTGCCAAAGGGGGGCGGCAACTTTCAGTTCAGTCTTTTATTCCTAGTCAGACCACTCCTCCTCCTCCTCTATCAGCACCTCCTGCTCACGGAGCGAGGTGAAGAAGGCGGTGACTGATCTCAAGGCCACACCTTTGCCTGTTTGCTCCGCAGGGTCTTTGCTGGTTTCCCATTTGTAGAAGGCCCCCTCTTCAATAACGTCTTCGTCGTACAAGGCGTCAAAGAACCTCCACAGGAGGTCTGTAGAGACAGGATACAGAGGTCAATACTGATCTGGCATTGGTAAAGAAAAACAGTTGGCTACAGAGGGAGAAAAAAAGATTGGTGTTGGTGTTACTGTAACATTTTTGAGGCTGTCGTTTGTCCCGTTTTCATCGGCATCATAAAATTTAAACTTTTCCCTCGTCACGTCACATTATTTTGCACAGGTGTGGTGTTATATCCATCAAATGCGAAGCATTGTATTGTGGGACTGTGGGCAGATAGTAGTGTTCATGCCATAGATGCTACGTTTTTGTTAAATTGTTGGATTTCTTTATGTAATACATCAATTTCACACAAGTTTATTAAAGTGAAACGTGTTGCATGTCCAAATTGCACTAAATTTAAAAAAAGCACTCCCCTGGGTCCCCAGCAATACACCCTCCAAGTGAAGTAGATCGGATGAGCGGTTCTCGAGATTTGCAAATAACACACAGTCAGACAGAGGTTCCTCGCTTCATAGTTCGATTTTTAATACCACCTCAAACTATGGGCTCAATGATGGCAATATTTGCATTTTGAATTAACCTCAATAACAGTCAAAACCTGAAAGGTATGAGCTCAAACAACTTAAGCATATTTTTTTACAGGGCTACAGTTTGGTATTTGTTACTGCTGACACTACAGGTGGATGAATACTCACTCGCTGGCTGCTCCATGTGCACCATCAGAGCCTGGAGGGCGTAGAGGGCCTGCAGCTCCTTCTGCTCATCAGACAGGTATCTCTGCAGCAGACTGGCTCTCCGGCTGATCTGCTGTGCATCCACCCTGTACGAGTTGTCACCTGAAACAAGGAGAGACAAACGGAGATAAAACTTCTTGTATGCCATGAAAAATGTTTACTTTACAGGCCTGCTAAACTAAATCACATATTGTGATTAGTGTTTCAACAATCAGAACATTTATATATCAGTAATACTGAAACATTTTAAACATGGAGAATTCATGCTGCCGCTGTGAGATGGAAAGACTAACAGTGGTGTCTACCAGACAAAGACATAGGATCATTTCATCCAAAAACAAACAGCCGTTACTTTTACATGCTGCGTTAGTCATACTTACCTATGATGGCAGACTGACACACTGACGTCATCAGTGCTCGTACGAACTGGTTGGAAGCAGTTTGCTGCTCGTCCAAGTTAGCCTTCTCATCCACTTCTTTTGACTCCGTCTCCTCTCCAGTGAGGACCTTCTTCTCATCCACTTCCTTTGACTCTGTCTCGTCTCCAGTGGTGAACTCCACTTTCTAAATTACGTAACAAAGACATTTAAAGATACTCTTGTAAGTAATCAACTTCTAAGTTTTTTTGTTTTTTTTTAAAGTTATTTTTTTGGGGGCATTTTCCATTTTTATGACAGGACAGTGGATAGAGTCTTGAAAGGGGGGAGAGAGAGAGTGGATGCGGAAAGGGCCACAGGCCGGATTCAAACCCAGGCCGCCGCGGTCAGGACCAAGCCTTAATACATGGACGCCCGCTCTACCAACTGAGCTAACCCAGGCGCCCAACTTCTAAGTTGTTTAAACAATCAAACACGACACAGGGCATGAGGGATAAGTGGGTATTGGCATTAGGTCTGCATTTGTTTCAGCAATAAAATATCTTTATTTCTATTTATTGCACGGCTTTGTTGAATACTCGATTCTGATTGGTCAATCACGGCGTTCTACGGCCTGTTATTTCTTGCTATGTTGCTATGTATAACAGACCGTTGCTATGGTCAAAGTTGTGATGTCGGACTCTGGCGGACTGTTTTTTTGGCCAAATTATTGATTTCTTAAGTAATTAGCTGTGTAATAAGCGGGATAATGTACAGGTACATTGTTGTGAAAGAGACTCTGGCAGGGCGATGCAAGACCCGTCTGCGGCGTCGCCCTGCCGTTTTTTTTTTTTTTACAACAATGACCGACTCGCTGTACATTATACCTTACATAATAGATACACAGGACATTATGTGTCCATGAGATTGTATGAAGGTATTTCATTATGGAGTGTGTCTTCTCTGTATAAGAGCTTAAAATCTCTCTCCTCACACCCCCAACACAGTTCTGTCACACACTGCAACGCCTCCTACAGAAGCAGCAGAAGACACACAAGCCGTTCAGAGGGGTTTCGTATTCCAAGCATTTGCTTGTTTAGCCTGATAATATGCATACATTTAAGTAAAATAGACTTTGTTGCATGGCGTCATGTTTGTACCTTCAAGTCATTAATGTGGAGGTATTCTTCAATGATGGCGTTCGACTTCTTCTCCAACTCCTCTTCACTCAAGGCAGGTTTTGGAAGAGAGGGAGGAGGAGTGGGGGCGCTCTCACGCTTAACTGCTGAGAAAAAAATGAAAATAAGAGTTCAATATTATTCCAATCTCTGTGTGTACACAGCCTTTCCTCCAGGACATAAAGTATTTCTACCATTGTTCCCTCCCATCCTGTCGCCTCCTCCTCCTCCACCTCCTCCCTCTTTCTTGGACATGTGTTCCCTGTGCTCCTCCATCTCTGCCTCCTTCTGGATCTGGTCGATTGTTTTAGGACCCTGGTCTCCTTTACGAGGCACCCAGTTACTCTGTAGATCAGAGATGGAAGATGGTTATAAAACAAGACTGTAACTGCTCCAACACCTGTCGACATTCATGGTTCCTATGAGACTCATAATCCCCGTGGATTACTTCACACACAGTATAAAACAATTTTGCTCATTCAGGAATATTTCTTAGCTTTAGTCACCACCATAAATGCTTGTTATTGCAATATCTGGTTATGGATTCATTCATATTTACCTTTCTGAGGTCCAAGACGTCTTGTAGCATTAAACTGATTCTGGATGAGGTCTTTCTCTCTTTGATGATCTGGTCCATCTGGTTGAAGTACTGATCCATGCGAGGCTGACGGGGACACAGAAAAAAGTGTCTTTTATGAGTCATGGCTACAAAAAAAGTAATTCTTGTAAATGTTTGTGTTCATGCTTTACTTACCTTGGCCTTCTCAAAGTCCAGGTCTTTACCAATTGTGGAGAGCATCATGTAGAGACACTCCAGTGACTCTTCATCATGATTCTTCAGTAGTTCCCCTATGCAGATGTACATGATGACCTCATTCAGAATCTTCAGCTTGAAGAGCTCGCCAATGAACATTATGTTACCCAGTGAACGGCGACGGGCCTGGTCTCTGGACTCCTGCAGCTCCACCCTCAAGTGCTCACGCTCCTCTCCCTGAGGGCAGATACAGTTTAGTCTAAACAACAACAGTGACAGTAAAAGATCACATTTCTTACCTCTTTGGCAGCCTCTATTTCTTGTTGCTTTTTCGCAATGATTAGATCATCATCCTGTTCCTTCTCAAACTCTTTCTGGCAGCAGTTGAGCAGCAAGTTGCGGAAGTTCACAAAAACTCCTGGCTTGTCTGAGGTGGGGACTTCCAACTGAAGGAGGAAACCATTGAGTATAATTAAACGTTGTTATTGAATATACATTTTTCATCTCGCTGATAATCATATGGTTTAAAAGCTTGATCACAAAAATGTTAAACAGAAAATGAAGAGTGATTAAAGTGTGCTTCATCAGGTCCATCAAGAACATTCAGTGGCCCAGACACGTGGCACAAAACAGAAGTCATCATTGGAGTAAATGATAAGATCTGGATAAAATCACATGACTTACCCCCATAAGGCAGCGGCACATGTTGGCGTAGACCATAGAGGAGTTAGGCTCTGAGATGGCCTTCTCAAAGATGAGCTCAACGGCTCCCTTCAGCCTCTCCTCTGTGTCTATCGTCAGATCCATCACTTGTTTCATCAGCTCCCGAAACTTCTGAGGGGTCAGCTTGTCGAGGATACTGTGCAGACTATTGAACAGCTCTTGAGTCTTGACCTGTTCGGGACTGATGATTTTCCTGGGCTTTTTCCTGTGACCACGGTGGGAGCGACGCGGCCCAGGTGGCTAAAAGGATGGGAAGGCAAGTGTCATCAACACAATGTGGTGTCACTATCTAAGTCCCTATATCTAGTGAGAAAGTCACCAAGTCATCAACACTGACAGTTCGTCTGTTCAGGTCTCCCTCCAAAGCCACTCCCCAATGTGTTGGTACCAATGGATTCTTTAGATTTTCCAATTTCACATGATACCATTATCTTCACTCTAGCTTTAAAACTGAGCCCGCTACAACCTAAAAATCACAAGTTGCAATAATGTGTTAAAGAAATTAGTGGCATTAAAACAAATTTGCGTTAACACGTTATTACCGTGTTAAAGCTGAAGTAGGCGAGATCGGAGCAAATATGATTAAAAAAAGTTATTTTTATAAAACAGTTGCTGTATCCTGACAGTAGTACATGAAACAGGTAACCTGAAAAAAATCATGTGCCTCTGTGTCCTCCGGTGCTCCTAACGGCATCTGCAAGATTTTACAGACTGGAGGAAAACAAGCAGTAAGAGCTGATCTGAGGTCTGCTGTCTATGAGAGCCGAATGCCAATCACTCGCCAACTCCGACAGAACGGTAAAACTCGGCAGCGTTGATCGAATATGAATCAATATTAAGTAATGTTAATGCCTATTTCTCGCCTAGAATGTTTTCAGAATCATCTTGTAGTGTACTGTTTAGCTGTAAAATGAGAAGTTTGTGACCCGGCAGCCATGTTGGAAATCTCTTGAAAGAATGCCATGTACCGATCAAAGGGCTAGATTTTTTAAAGCCTGAAAACAGAGCCATCTAGTTATCTCTCAGAACACTTGAATTACAAAATGCTGAAAGGTTATTATGGAATTTTTGCCCAATGATGCCAAAAATATTCTGCCTACTGCCACTTTAACTTTGACAGCCCTAGATATTATTATTCCTCCTTTCCACATCTAAATCAACTGACTGTAAATCCCTGATTAACAGGCTCCTCCTTTGGGTCTGGGAGCTGTTTTTAAGGGATCATGCCCACAATGGTCCAGCCCCCTCGTATCAGGGTCGGGCGACCCAAAGCTGGACCCATTCTGGAGCTTCCTGGTCGTGCTTCACTGCCAGTGGACTCCCCCTGACTTTATTATTATTATTGCTGTTATTAGTAGTAGCTTTGTTGTTGGCAAAGGTAGGATTAGTATTAGCATTAGTGTACATTATTATTATATAATTTATGTTTTTTGCTCTTTTATTTATTTCCTTTATTATGCTTTCCCTTAGTTCCCTTCTTTTTTTATTTCTTATTTCTTAGTATTAGTCAGCACCATAAATGCTTGTTATTGCAATATTCAGTTATGGATTAATTCATATTTACCTTTCTGAGGTCCAAGATGTCTTGTAGCATTAAACTGATTCTAGATGAGGTCTTTCTCTCTTGTGATTTAGCAGAATAAGTGTGCAAGACTGGGGCAATTTCTTACCGTGCACGCAAACAAAACTTCTAGACTTCAAACAATAACAATACAATAACAATAACAATAACAATAACAATAACAATAACAATAACACTATATTTAACTATAATAACAAGCGCCAAAGCCTTGAGTTAAACAGAGTGAAAACCTGAAACTGGGGACAATAAATGTAGTAAAAACTTCCATGTTAGATTAGGATGTTACCTTTGTGATCTTGCTAAGGCGGGTGTTCCACCCCTCATCCTGATACTGGCTAGTCCAGCGACGTCCTGGTGTGTGGAAGCCTCGGCCCCCCATGTTCCATCCCTCATCCTGCAACCAGTTACTCTGTAGATCAGAGATGGAAGATGGTTATAAAACAAGTCTGTAACTGCTCCAACACCTGTCGACATTCATGGTTCCTATGAGACTCATAATCCCCGTGGATTACTTCACACACAGTATAAAACAATTTTGCTCATTCAGGATTATTTCTTAGCTTTAGTCACCACCATAAATGCTTGTTATTGCAATATCCGGTTATGGATTAATTCATATTTACCCTTCTGAGGTCCAAGACGTCTTGTAGCATTAAACTGATTCTGGATGAGGTCTTTCTCTCTTTGATGATCTGGTCCATCTGGTTGAAGTACTGATCCATGCGAGGCTGATGGGGGACACAGAAAAAAAGTGTTTTTCATGAGTCATGGCTACAAAAAAAAGTGATTCTTGTAAATGTTTGTGTTCATGCTTTACTTACCTTGGCTTTCTCAAAGTCCAGGTCTTTACCAATTGTGGAGAGCAGCATGCAGAGAGACTCCAGAGACTCTTCATCATGATTCTTCAGTAGTTTCACTACACAGTCGTGCATGATGGCCTCTGTCAGCATCTTCAGCTTGAAGAGCTCACCAAGCAACTTTATGTTACCCAGTGAACGGCGACGGGCCTGGTCTCTGGAATCCTGCAGCTCCACCCTCAAGTGCTCACGCTCCTCTCCCTGAGGGCAGATACAGTTTAGTCTAAACAACAAAAAAACTCTGTGGTCTTTTTTGACAGTGACAGTAAAATATCACATTTCTTACTTCTTTGGCAGCCTCTATTTCTTTTTGCTTTTTCTCAAAGATTTCATCATCATCCTGGTCCTTCTCAAACTCTTTCTGGCAGCGGTTGAGCAGCAGTTTGCGGAAGTTCACAAAAACTCCTGGCTTGTCTGAGGTGGGGACTTTCAACTGAAGAAGGAAACCATTGAGTATCATTAAACATTGTTATTGAATATACATTTTTCATTTCGCTGATAATCATATGGTTTAAAAGCTTGATCACAAAAACGTTAAGCAGAAAATGAAGAGTGATTAAAGTGTGCTTCATCAGGTCCATCATGAACATTCAGTGGCCCAGACACGTGGCACAAAACAGAAGTCATCATTGGAGTAAATGATAAGATCTGGATAAAATCACAAGACTTACCCCCACAAGGCAGCGGCACATGTTGGCGTAGACCACAGAGGAGTTAGGCTCTGAGATGGCCTTCTCAAAGATGAGCTCAACGGTTCCCTTCAGCCTCTCCTCTGTGTCTATCGTCAGATCAATCACTTGTTTCATCAACTCCTGAAACTTCTGACGGGTCAGCTTGTCGAGGATACTCTGCAGATGCTTGAACAGCTCTTGAGTCTTGACCTGTTCGGGATCGTCGTCTTCGTCTTCCTCCGCGCCGTGGCTTTGAGCGGACTTCTCCTTCTTCTCAGCCATGCTGAACTGCACGTCGTCACTGAGGGACATGCTGCTGATGATTTTCCTGGTCTCTTTCCTCTGACCCTGCTGGGAGCGACGCGGCCCAGATGGCTAAAAGGAGGGGAAGGCAAGCGTCATCAACACAATGCGGTGTCACTGTCACCAAAAGTCCCTAAATCTAGTGAGAAAGTCGCCAAGTCGGCAACACTGAAGTCCGTCCGTTCAGGTCTCCCTCCAAAGCCACTCCCCAAAATTATCATCATGAACATATTATAATGAACGTGAACAACGAACATGGCTATTGTTAGTACTCACAGCTGTCAAGTTAGCAGGTAGTGGAAGACTCCAGTTGTGGCCCGTACAGGCCTATTACAGTCCTGCGAAAGCCACAGATACCAGATTTTTTTCTCTGTTTTGTCAGAGCATTTGATTTATTGATTGCTATCAGGATGTAATGATTACCAACTCGACCTTTAATGTACAGTATTTTCAACAATTATAACTTCTCTTATGTAGACAAATACATTTTTATAAAATTACAACTGTGTTTTATTGTCATGCATTATCTGTTTATACACAAGTTATGGATACTTCACAGGATGAGTTATCGTTGTTGACAAATTACATTAAAGGGACTATTTGTAACTTTGTACGCGCATAAATGTAGCGGGTCGTCACACATGCGCGCTCGCATATGCGCGTTCGCGTGTAGCCGCTGTACCCTCCTCCTCTGCCTGCTCGCCTTCACTCTATGTCACTCCTCCAGACAGCTCAGCTCGCTCCACCTCTAGACGTGAACGCACGTTCACTACACACTGCAGAAGAGTTAGTTTAGCTCTGAGAATATCTAGTGAATGTACAGGGGACGTTTGTGCAGAAATAACTGCTGCAGCTCCTCCAGACCAACAGAGCTTTCCCGTGTCTTGTGAAGTGACGGAGCTCTACAGAGATTTACGTTGTCTTCTCGTTACCGACCGGGTGCCGGTGTCTCCTCTGCTCTCTCCGGCTGCGGGTGGAGAGAGCAGGGAGACACGCTGGAGAGCCCCGCTGCCTCAGCCTGCACTTAGGTAGGAAAAGCCAACACTAGGATCAGATCTAAATCATGTTCATGGAGAGACCTTCATCTGGTCAGCTAACATTACTGCCAAGCAGCTGAAATATAGAGTGATATTGTGGTTTTAGCTGACGTGTGTCGCCTCACTGTTTTGAGTGATGCTCGTTCGGGTATATTGAGAGCGAGCAAGCGCGAGCCCGACGCCGACTTTCGTTGATTTCACGGCCACAGGTGTCGCTGTTAAGAAACATTTCTGAAAGTTACAAATAGTCCCTTTAATAAACACTTAAATTATCTTATCTGCTGACAAATACATTATTATAAGATAAGTTAAGATGAACCTTTATTAATCTATTTTAAGACCTTTAATATTTGTTTTACTTCATATTTCATTTACATGGAGCACATTGCTAAATAAATGTGTTTCATTGAAACATAACAGTGCTGATTGTATCAGGAGCACCAGGCAAATAATGAATGGTGAAATGATGAGCTGATTAATCAATGCACTATTTTAATATTTATGTAATTCACCAGCTGCATCTTACCGTGAGACAGCACCTTTCACATAAGTGAAACGTATGTCTGCTGTCTTCTGCTGCACAAACACTAGAGAGGAGGTTTCACTTCCTGATAAACAGATATCGAGTGTTTTTTTAGGTGAACCTTTCTTTTAGGTGATAAAATATGTTTTGCTGCCAGTCAACAACAGTATATAACTTTACTCCTGTAGCTGGTAACGTTTAACTACTACTGTCTGTATCTCCACACTGGAGGTGTTTACTAATACTACTACTACTACTGTAGGTAATACACTGACTATGTATTAGTACCTCAAAAAAACACTTCAAAACACCCAAATGATCCCTTTAATGACTGGAAGTATGGCTTTACAAGTTATATAAGTATGGCAAAAAAAAGACTTACACAAATTGAGTTGCAAAGGCAGACAGACGCTGTTCCTGAAGGCTGTCTGCTCGACCAACACCTGGATGAGGATGGGGCGTCTTTCTTGGATGGTTTTGCGCATGTGTGATACCGCCGGCAGATATGACGCGTGACTCAGCCTCTTTCATCAGGCCTTGGTCGAGCAGAGAGCCTTCAGAAACAGCGTCCGTCTATGGAATTGTGTAAGTCTTTTTTTTTTGCCATACTTATATAACTTGTAAAGCCATACTTCCAGACATTAAAGGGATAATTTGGGTGTTTTGAAGTGTGTTTTTTTGAGGTACTTATACCTCAAACACCACCTGTTCATCAAGGCTAATGATCTCAGCTGACTCTTCCTACACATCACTCTTTTAATAGCTTTAATTTCTCCTCTGTGTTATTATTTAGTATGATTTTGTGTGCCCCCTTTGTAAAGCGTCCTTGGGTTTCTGAAAGGCGCTATATTAGTCCAATTTATTATGATTATTATTATTATTATAGTCGGTGTAAGACCTGCAGTAGATGACAGTGTGGAGAAACAGACAGAAGTAGTTAAAGGTTACCAGCTACAGGAGTAAAGTTATATACTGTTGTGGACTGGCAGCAAAACATATTTTATCACCTAAAAGAAAGGTTCACCTAAAAAACACTCGATATCTGTTTATGAGAGAGTGAAACTTACCTCTAGTGTTTGTGCAGCAGAAGACAGCAGACATAAGTTTCACTTTCATTTCCCTGGAAAGGTGCTGTCTCACGGTGAGATACAGAGGTGACAATATTCAGCATTGTCTTGCTTGGTAAATTACATAAATATTAAGCTGATTAATCAATAGTGCATTGATTAATCAGCTCATCATTTCACCATTCATTATTTGCCTGGTGCTCCTGATACAATCAGCACTGTTATGTTTCAATGAAACACATTTATTTAGCAATATGCTCCATGTAAATGAAATATGAAGTAAAAAAAATATTAAAGGTCTTAAAATGACTTTTTCTCACAGTATTAGATAATAACCACTGTCTTTTGCCCCACTCATTTAACACTTCTAAGCAGTATGTACACATTTAATAAATGTTTTATAATACATAACCAAGGCTGACTCCCACATGAAAACTGCACTATCTGCACTACCTGCAACCAGCTCTCCTAACCACTGGTGCACTTTAAACTTACTTTACACTACATCCCATAAACCATTTTATAGACTGCACATATTACATCTATTTATTGTACACTACATTTTATTATTGACGGACGGTACATGCTATGTCCATTCACTATGTTCATTCACTATGTCTATTCTGGATTTCTATTTATTGTTTTATAATCTTTTTGTACACCTGTACCTCTGTAGCTGCGCTTTGCTGCTTTGACACCTGAATTTCCCCCTGGGGATTAATAAAGATTCATCTTATCTTATCTTATCTTATAATAATGTATTTGTCAGCAGATAAGATAATTTAAGTGTTTATTAATGTAATTTGTCAACAACGATAACTCATCCTGTGAAGTATCCATAACTTGTGTATAAACAGATAATGCATGACAATAAAACACAGTTGTAATTTTATAAAAATGTATTTGTCTACATAAGACAAGTAATAATAGTTGAAAATACTGTACATTAAAGCTGGAGTTGGTAATCATTACATCCTGATAGCAATCAATAAATCAAATGCTCTGACAAAACAGAGAAAATAATCTGGTATCTGTGGCTTTCACAGGACTGTAATAGGCCTGTACGGGCCACAACTGGAGTCTTCCACTACCTGCTAACTTGACAGCTGTGAGTACTAACAATAGCCATGTTCGCTGTTCACGTTCATTATAATATGGTCATGATGATAATTTTGGGGAGTGGCTTTGGAGAGAGACCTGAACGGACGGACTGTCAGTGTTGCCGACTTGGCGACTTTCTCACTAGATATAGGGACTTTTGGAGATAGTGACACCGCATTGTGTTGATGACGCTTGCCTTCCCCTCCTTTTAGCCACCTGGGCCGCGTCGCTCCCAGCAGGATCAGAGGAAAGAGACCAGGAAAATCATCAGCAGCATGTCCCTCAGTGACGACGAGCAGTTCAGCATGGCTGAGAAGGCCTGGAAGCCAACGGCGAAGAAGTCCAGAATCCGCTTCATGCTACAAGACGTCTTGAACCTCAGAAAGGTAAATACGAATGAATCCATAACCGGATAGTGCAATAACAAGCATTTATGGTGGTGACTAAAGCTAAGAAATAATCCTGAATGAGCAAAATTATTTTATACTGTGTGTGAAATAATTCATGGAGATTTTGAGTCTTGTAGGAACCATGAATGTCGACAGGTGTTGGAGCAGTTACAGACTTGTTTTATAACCATCTTCCACTCAGGCCGACCCGGCCCCTGTTGCTCCACCTGAACCTCCCGCTGAGGTTGTAGATGAGACCTGGGAGGAGCAAGAGGACAAGCAGAATGCAGTACCTAAAGCCACACCTGAGCCAACTGATCAGAAATACCAGTACAAAGAAGGTAGGTTGTGACTAAGATTCTCCAGAGATGGCACTGTTGAAGTTTTTTTTTGTGTGTAGTTGTACGGTAGCTGCTGTTTTGATGTACATGTGTAGATATGTTTTTCCATGCACACATGCACCCTAAAGTTAAAAACAAAAAAGAGGTGCATCAAAAAAACGAGGGCACAGTCAAATGTATTTCTTTTTTTAATGTTAATGCAACACATATAATATTTCTTGTACATCTCTCAGAACAATGGAAGCCGATAGACCCAGAAGACAAGAAGCGGTACGACAGGGAGTTCCTCCTGGGCTTCCAGTTCATCAGCGTCAGTATGAACAAACCTGATGGCCTGCCGACCATCAGTGGCGTGGTCCTGGACAAGGTAGGGGACGTTTTACATCATTTTGCTGTGGAGTGCGATAATAATGTCATTCATATGTGACATTAATAACAAATAAGTGGATATTGAAATAGAAGCTGCATGGAAGTATTTTACTTAAATTTGACCTCATTGGGGTGACCTCTAGCTCGCCCGCTAGAGCGTGCGCCCCATGTAGGCTGAGTCCTTGGCAGTGGCCCAGGTTTGTTTCCGACCCACAGCCCTTAGCTGCGTGTCATCCCCTCTCTCCCCCCTTTCCTGTCATTCTCCAGCTGTATTAACAAAGGCAATAAAAGCCCTAAAAAATCTTTTGACCTCATGAGCACAATTGTTTTTTTTAATATATCATGGTGATATAATGGAGAATGAGGAAACTTGACGTTCATCTTGTCTTGTCAGTGTTTTGTATTTTTGTGTGGACACCTAAGGTCATTTTTCCTTTCTTTAACTTCAGGCAAACAAGACTCCAATGCGGCCTCCTGACCCAGCTCGAATGATGAATGTTGGTCCTGATTTTACTCCCTCGTATTTGGGGAACCTTGGGAGCAGATCAGTGGGAGGACCACGAGGCCCGGTGAGTGAATTTGTCTCTTCCCTTTTTTGGGGTGGTTTCTAATGAAAGGAAATTCTTGTCCCTTTCGATTACAGCATGATTCCATGTATTTGTTTTGTTGTATAAGGTTTTCTTTTCTAACTTTTCTAAATATGCAACCTGGGCTACGTCGCTCCCAGCAGGGTCAGAGGAAAGAGCCCAGGAAAATCATCCTCAGCAGCATGTCCCTCGGTGACGACGTGCAGCTCAACAAGGCTGAGAAGGCCTGGAAGCCCGCGGCGAAAAAGTCCACTCGAGAACGCGCCACAGAGGAAGACGAAGACGACGATCCCGAACAGGTCAAGACTCAAGAGCTGTTCATTCGTCTGCACAGTATCCTCGACAAGCTGACCCCTCAGAAGTTTCTGGAGCTGATGAGACAAGTGATGGATCTGACGATAGACACAGAGGAGAGGCTGAAGGGAACCGTTGAGCTCATCTTTGAGAAGGCCATCTCAGAGCCTAACTCCTCTATGGTCTACGCCAACATGTGCCGCTGCCTTATGGGGGTAAGTCTTGTGATTTTATCCAGATCTTTTCATTTACTCCAATGATGACTTCTGTTTTGTGCCACGTGTCTGGGCCACAGAATGTTCATGATGGACCTGATGAAGCACACTTTAATCACTCTTCATTTTCTGTTTAACGTTTTTATAATCAAACTTTTAACCCATATGATTATCAGCGAAATGAAAAATGTATATTCAATAACAATGTTTAATGATACTCAATGGTTTCCTTCTTCAGTTGAAAGTCCCCACCTCAGACAAGCCAGGAGTTTTTGTGAACTTCCGCAAACTGCTGCTCAACTGCAAGATTGAGTTTGAGAAGGAACAGGATGATGATGAAATCTTTGAGAAAAAGCAAAAAGAAATAGAGGCTGCCAAAGAAGTAAGAAATGTGATCTTTTACCATCATTGTCACAACCACCATAGTGTTGTCTCCACTTCCTCCCACTGTACCGAAGAGTAAAGAATTAAAGAAACAAACTCTGGTGCTTTTTTGACAACAGCCGCTAGATGGCACTGTGGTAGCGCTTCTGCCATTTTGGACTGAAAATGCCAATTTCAGCCATGGATATAGAACGAGGCGTCTATAAATCAGTGGATCTTTTTTTTTTTTAGGTAAATCAACTTCCCAGTACGAACACTTAAATAGCCCTCATTTAAATCATTATGTCATAAAAGTTTTAAAATTCACAAGTAGCCAAAAGAGTTATTTTCCTCGGCATAATGAACGTGCATCAGACCCACAGGACTGCACCGCCCTGCATGCTCATATGACACATCCGGCTCTGCCAGCTTCCTGCTATCTGTATGCGGCTGTAATAATGCATATATTGGCAGTAATTCATCACTTTCATTATCTGATAATTCACCCGTGGGTTGTATGCTGTAAGCCTATATCGTGGTGGATGTGTTAGTATTATTAGTTTATTGTGCTAGTAGCATGACATTAACAGAATTTGATCCATCCCAGCTGATATTAGGCGAAGGCAGGGTACACCCTGGACAGGTCGCCAGACTATCACAGGGCTGACACATAGAGACAGACAACCATTCACGCTCACATTCACACCTACGGGCAATTTAGAGTCAACAATTAACCTAACCTGCATGTCTTTGGACTGAATCCGGAGAAAACCCACACTAACACGGGGAGAACATGCAAACTCCACACAGAAGGGCCCCAAGCCGGGTTTGAACCACAGAATTTAATGTACAGGCTATTTACTAACATAGGGCAAAAGCACAGGGCACAACCTCTTATGCATCCATGGTCTGTGGTCTATTGTACATCAATTTTGGAGGAGATTGAGATTGCTCTCAAAACCTGTGTGCTGGATTTGTCTAACTTCCATTTATGTCCATCACTCACTTTATGCTCCTCTGGGAAGCGGCCGGGCAAAAAAGTTTAATAAATAAATAAGTAAGTAAATAGATATAATAATATGCATATTTGCCATTTCGGTAGAGACATTATAATATGACAATAGAATAGAAATAATTTTGTTTTACTTTTGTACGGCACTTCTACTTTTGTACTGCCATCTTGAAATTTTGACATCATTTGGAGCCAGAGTCTGCACAGTAGTGATCGGGTGGTGGTGTCGAGGTCCCGCCCACACACCCGCCCAAACCAATCGCAAGCCGAGCACGGCCACAGCTTGTTAGCGAGAGAGAATCACAGCTGCCAATCATGACGTCTCATCTCCTTTTTATAGCATCAAATAACTAATTAAAACCAAAATTATCAGAAAAATTAACACTTGGACATACATCAGCGTGATAAGAACTACCTGAAATGACAGAAACCATCTTTGGGAAAAATGTATTTGACATGTTCTTTGACTTTTTAGTTTGACCCATGTTCCATCCACTAACATCGAGCTATACTGCAACCAGCCACTAGGGGGCGATCACGATGTTTTGGCTTCACTTTTGGGGAGCTGTCATGTCGTCCATCTTTATATACAGTCTATGGTTTAGACTAAACTGATGATTTTACCCCCACTGCCCTCAGGGAGAGGAGCGTGAGCACTTGAGGGGGGAGCTGCAGGAGTCCAGAGACCAGGCCCAACGCCGTTCACTGGGTAACATAAAGTTCATTGGCGAGCTCTTCAAGCTGAAGATGCTGACAAAGGTCATCATGCACGACTGTGTAGTGAAACTACTGAAGAATCATAATGAAGAGTCTCTGGAGTGTCTCTGCATGCTGCTCTCCACAATTGGTAAAGATCTGGACTTTGAGAAGGCCAAGGTAAGTAAAGCATGAACACACAAACATTTACACACTTTTTTGTAGCCATGACTCATAAAAAAAAAAAAATTCTGTGTCCGTCAGCCTCGCATGGATCAGTATTTCAACCAGATGGGCAAGATCATCAGAGAGAAAAAGACCTCGTCCAAAATCCGCTTAATGCTACGAGACATCTTGGACCTCAGATATGTAAATATTAATTAATCCATAACAGAATATTGCAATAACAAGCATTTACTGTGGTGACTAATACTAAGAAATATTCCTTTTCTTTATTGAATTTTTTATATACTTCAACAAACTTTATTTACAATATATACATACAGTATGTGTATTTTAAGCCTGTTTAAGGATGTTTTTTTTTTAATTCATTGCAAGACAAAAAACACTACACTAACAGAACAACAAGAGGACGACAAGAAAAGTGAATACAGGCCAGTTAACAACATTTTGTCAGGGGATAAGAGAACAAGATGATGTTGGTGGGTGTGGGTGTGTTCTAGACAGTCGGTCTGGGGTGGAGTCCATAGGGTGGATGTATGGAGAGAAATAAAAAAACGAATGTGGTGAAATATGGGAAAACATAATAAATAAATGAATAAAAGAGCATACAACATACATTTTATCATATATAGGGCTGTCCCGAATACCATTTTTTGGTCTTTGAAGCTTCGGTGAGAAATAATCAAAGCTTCGGGACAGCGCAGCTACCACACTACTGAACACACACGCAAAAAAAGATTTCATGTCAGAGGAGAGATGTTTGTTTGGATCAGTAGTCGAGCAGATGGAAGCCACCGTCTTGGATCTCTCACTGTCTCGTGAGAGTTGCCTTCACAGTGGCATCACTGATAAGAAATATTCCTGAATGAGCAACATTTTTTTATACTGTGTGTGAAGTAATCCACAGGTATTATGAGTTGCATGTGAACCATGAATGTAGACATTAACAACAGGTGTTAGAACAGTTACAGACTGTTTTTATAACCATCGTCCATCTCTGATCTACAGAATAACTGGGTGCCTCATAGAGGAGACCAGGGTCCTAAAACAATCGACCAGATCCACAAGGAGGCAGAGTGTCCTCAAGTTGCTGAGGATGAAGACGACAACAAGTTTGTGACTGAGCAGGTATTTATCATGAGTATCTATTATATACTGTAGAAATAAAGATATTTAATTGCTGACACAAATGCAGTCCTCATGCCAATACCCACTTACCCCTCATGCCCTGTGTTGTGTTTTGGTTGTTTAAAAAAATAAAGAATTAAAAGCAAACAACTTATAAGAGGGTCTTCATTTTTCTTTGTTTGTTACGTAATTTAGAAAGTGGAGTTCACCACAGGAGAGGAGACGGAGTCAAAGGAAGTGGATGAGAAGAAGGTCCTCACTGGAGAGGAGCTCAGCAAACAGCTGGACAGACTCATCCAGGACAAAGCCAACAACGAGCGCATCAGAGACTGGGCTGAGGTGAGTTAAACGTACTGGTGATGTAGCTCATGTTTTACTTAAGACTTTAGTATTCCATGTGGTTTTTTATTCAATATAAAAGTTGCATGAGTCATTTATGTTTCCTCTGTTCAACTTTCTTTTTTCAGGCTAACTTGGACGAGCAGCAAACTGCTTCCAACCAGTTCGTACGAGCACTGATGACGTCAGTGTGTCAGTCTGCCATCATATGTAAGTATGACTAACGCAGTATGTAAAAGTAACGGCTGTTTGTTTTTGGCTGAAATGATCCTATGTCTTTGTTTGTTAGACACCACTGTTAGTCTTTCCATCTGACAGCGGCGGCATGAATTCTCCATGTTTAAAATGTTTCAGTATTACTGATATATCGATGTTCTGATTGTTGAATCGCAAATCACAATATGTGATTTAGTTTAGCAGGCCTGTAAAGTAAACATTTTTCATGGCATACAAGAAGTTTTATCTCCGTTGATAAGTTTGTCTCTCCTTGTTTCAGGTGACAACTCGTACAGGGTGGATGCACAGCAGATCAGCCGGAGAGCCAGTCTGCTGCAGAGATACCTGTCTGATGAGCAGAAGGAGCTGCAGGCCCTCTACGCCCTCCAGGCTCTGATTGTGCACATGGAGCAGCCAGTGAGTGAGTATTCATCCACCTGTAGAGTCATCAGTAACAAATACCAAACTGTAGCCCTGTAAAAAAATATGCTTAAGTTGTTTGAGCTCATACCTTTCAGGTTTTGACTGTTATTGAGGTTAATTCAAAATGCAAATATTGCCATCATTGAGCCCATAGTTTGAGGTGGTATTAAAAATCGAACTATGAAGCGAGGAACCTCTGTCTGTCTGTGTGTTATTTGCATATCTCGAGAACCGCTCATCCGATCTACTTCACTTGGAGGGTGTATTGCTGGGGACCCAGGGGAGTGCTTTTTTTAATTTAGTGCAATTTGGACACGCAACACGTTTCATTTTATTAAACTTGTGTGAAATTGATGTATTACATAAAGAAATCCCAAAATTTAACAAAAATGTAGCATCTATGGCATGAACACTACTATCTGCCCACAATCCCTCAATCCCACAATCCCACAATACAATGCTTCGCATTTGTTGGATATAACACCACATCTATGCAAAATAATGTGACGTGACGAGGGAAAAGTCTAAATTTTATGATGCCGATGAAAACGGGACAAACAACAGCCTCAAAAATGTTACAGTAACACCAACACCAATCTTTTTTTCTCCTCTGTAGCCAACTGTTTTTCTTTACCAATGCCAGATCAGTATTAACCTCTGTATCCTGTCTCTACAGACCTTCTGCGGATGTTCTTTGACGCCTTGTACGACGAGGACGTTATTAAAGAGGAGGCCTTTTACAAATGGGAAACCAGCAAAGACCCTGCGGAGCAAACAGGCAAAGGTGTGGCCTTGAAATCAGTCACCGCCTTCTTCACCTGGCTCCGCGAGGCCGAGGAGGAGTCTGACAAGGAGTAAAAGACTGAACTGAAAGCTGCCGCCCCCCTTTGGCAAGGCGGGGGCTCTGCAGGCGGCTGCAGAGAGTCATGGACAATATTGCCAGAGAGGCAGACTCAAATCAATCCTCAATGAGGATAAATCTTTATTATTTTTTTCTTTTCTTTGAGGGATGGACTCAGAAAACAATCATTTCTCTCTACCCTCCCTCTCTTGCTTCCTCATTATTTCCCCACCTGCTTGTCACAGCAAGTGTCCTCATCAAATAAACTTGAAAACTGATTCAGCAGGATTGCTTGTTAACGAGGTGTGAAGTATCCCACATCACTACGAAACTCTTTTTCTCACAATAATACAAACCAACAGGCTGCTTTTTTATGGTTCTAGATAATTCTAATGCCTAACATCCTATCTGATCTGCAAGAATAAACAGCAGGGGCGTGTGGTGTAGTGGGTTCCCTGATACGTGGGTATCGTCATGCCATAATGTGTGTTCAATCCAAACTCAACTCTTATGTCTTTGTCCCTTACTGGAGTGTGCAGCATGACTGAAGTGTGTTTCTATTAATGATACAGTGGCCGAAACGTCGATAGACAAATGTACATGAACTAATCTTAATTTGATGGATGGAGTTTTTAAAGCAAAGGTTGTCTATTTTCTCTTCCTGTTTCCCATCATGAACTTAGAGGACAAGGAGAAACATGGAGGACCGGTGTTGACCTTTGACCTTGACTACTAGGGGATGGTCTTAATGCTTCCTCTAAGCCATCCTCTTCCATCCCCAGTAGTGAGCCACACTGACTGACTCTTCATCTTTACCTCTTCTATACTTAACCCTGAGCTGTCGTAGAGGACACTTAATGACCCAATCACCGTTAAAACTTGAAATCTACAGAAAATTGACTTGATGAAAAATATATAAACTTTAAAAAAAAAACAACACAGAAATGATCCGAAAGCCTTTTCTACTTAAAGTGGAAACTTATTTCAGGAGCGTTCTGTAAATATATAATAATAATAATTAAAAAAAACTTTTTTTTTTTTCAGTTTTATTTTTCAGAAACGATAAATTGCTGATGTAATTGCAGTGTATCCTTTTCCAACAGAAGCAACAGTTGTCCAGATGCAGAGAGGTGCTTTAGATAATCCATTGATTATTAGTTGTATTGGAATTTTGTAAATATTTTTTTTGCTTTCTTTATTTAAGAAATTATTGCTTCTTTTGCATCGGAAACTGGAAAGATGAGGTAACGGAGCATTGCAAATAAAGGACTTATTAAGTTGCTGAACGGAGTTTTGCATAAGTCTGTCTGAAACATGTCGAATTCCCCAGAGATTTTATGGTTATGTGTGGTTATGGTTGAACAGAGACGCTCCAAATTGACTGACCTTATTAAGGGGACTAGTTATCAGCCATGATGTCACCAATCAACATTAAATCGTCATGGTCATAAAAATTCGGTGTTTCTGTTATCAGTTTAATTCATTCCGTCAACACGGACTCGACACGCTCTCCGGTCCTATTACCTTTACATTAAAATAACTCCAATTAGTTACATGCAGTGAAAGAGATTTTTAATTTTGGGAAAAGTAGGTATTAAAGTGGGAGAGAAAAAGTCGGATTGGTGCCTCTGTGTAGGTTTTATCATGGCTGGATTAACAAAAAAATGGTCTACTTACCCTCCACTGACCCTTCATTTTCCCACTGAACGTATACGCTCGGTCGGCTTCAAACACCATGTATGTGGGTGTGTCCTTTGCTATCTCAAGAACCGATCTTCCGATCGAGTTCATATTTGGCAGGTGTATTGCTGGGGACCCAAGGGAGTGCTTTGTTGAATTTGGAGCAATTTGGACACGAAACCCCTTCAATATTCATAAACTTTGAAGCGGGCACTGCAGGCAGTTCACTTTAGCTGCAGGATGTAGGCTGCTAACGCCACATTACAACCAAACTTTTCTTCACTTCCCTGGAGCACGAGCGGATAGCATACAGGAACAGCGCCGCTCTGCCATTGCAACTCATTGTGTTAGTTTTTTGCCGTATACTAACTTAAAGTAAATACGGTTTTAACCATCGTTTTGTTAGCTAACCTTCGTTGCTCTGCACTGCGCTCATACTGCAGATACCGTTGATAACGTAGTTATTAATCAAAATTCTGTTACAGTAATGCCTATTTCTCGCCTCAAATGTTTTCAGAAACATCTTGTAGTGTTCTGTTTAGCTGTAAAATGAGAAGTTTGTGACCATGCAACCATGTTGGAAATCTCTTGAAGGAATGCCAAGTACCGGTCAGATGACCGGAGCACAGCCAATAGGAACGCTCTCTCACTGAAATTACCTGTGATTGGTCAAAGTCTGCCGTCACGGGTTCGATTTTTAGCATGAAAACAGAGCCATGAGGAGGTGCAGAAGGTGAGTTATCTCTTAGAGCACTTGAATAACAATATTCTGAAAGATTATTTTGTAATTTTTGCCCAATGATGGCAAAAAATTCTGCCTACTGAAGCATTAAAACTTACTAAAGTGGCATATCAACAGCTTTTAACCTGGCTCAAAATTTGTCAAGACTGGGCCAGGCCGGGTTCATGGCACCCCACGACCAGCGGCTCTTTCACATCTCCAAAAACGTTGCAGCAAATTTCCAAACGGCCGTTATTTGGATCAATTCCATTCAATTCAATTCAAACTTTATTGCAGACTCAAGGTCCAGATAAGAAAAAAGAAAAAAATCAACAACAATACATTACAATACAGGAAGCACTATTAAAAGTCATGATTAAAATATATTAAAAATATTAATATTAATATAAATATATACATACATCAATGCCTTACATATAAAGAACTATTCCAGTGCCTCCACAGCTGTGATTGGTACCGTGTAGTGCTACATCTGATGTTAGACAACCGCAAGATTATGTCATTCTCAGAGTGATTAAGCGGGCATATATATTTGTACATGAGCTTTCTTAAGACCGTTTGAAAAGTATTTATGCCTGCAGACACAAACATTTCACGTCCACTGGAACATCTAGGTCTTTTTAGTAATATTACATATAACATTGCATCATTATATTCAACCTGAAGTCTCTGTAAGCTCGCTTTTTTTATAGTTTGACCACAAATGGGCTGTATACAGTGGTGTACAATATGCGCTGAGCAGAGACATCTTCACTCTATCTCAGGGGTCAGCAACCTTTACTATCAAAGGATTCATTTTAGGCAAAAAAAAACAATCTGTCTGGAGCCGCAAAACATTTGAGCACGAGTACGACAAAGTATTAGGGACCACATTGAGGGAAAAAAATAGGAGATTTCCAGAAAAAAGTCGAAACTTTATGCAAAAAAAAGTTGTAATATTACGAGAATAAAGTCATAACCTTTTCAAAATCTCAGATTTATTTTTTTTTCCTCGATGTGCCCCTAATACTCCGTCGTACCATCGTACCATAGACCTACAACAATGATAAATAAAAATTAAAATGTATACAAAAACAGTTATTCATTTCCATTTTTATAAATCCACAGAGAGCCGCATGTGGCTCCGGGGCTGCAGGTTGCTGACCCCTGACCTATCTGAAAACATACTAAACTTCCGTGAGAGAATGTTTACTAAACTGACCACATATCGGGAATTTAAATGGCCATTTTTCTCGCATGGAAACATATTAAAACTTAACAAAGTGACATGTTAACAGCTTTTAGCCTGGCTGAAAATCTCATATCACTGACGTCTGGTGTTATGTTAAAGTCTGTCCCCCCATAGACTGTATGCACAGATGAACAGTTAACACCAACTGAAAACAGTTGTAAATTTGTGAACCTTGTTTGATAGCTCAGGGCTTTTGCCCTTTTCTATCCAGAGCCAATCAATTGGAGGGAGGAGAGAGGAGATGGAGGAGGAGCCCAGTTGGTGTTGAAGCAGCACGGCCCATGCCCGGCCAGTTGAGGAGTTTTTTTTTTTTTTCCTTTTCTTTCCCTTTGTTTCCCTTATATATATATATATATATATATATATATATATATAAATATATATATTTATTATTATTATTTTCTTCTTCTTCTTTTTCCTCATAACAAAATAAAATAAAATGAAATATGGATAAAACTAAATTTAGAGAAAAAATAAAAGTAAATAAATAAAATAAAAATGAATTAATGAAAAATAAATAGATAAAAAAACAACAACAAAGAAATGAAGAAAACTTAAAAAAAAAAGCCAACATAACTGGGCAAGATCAATATCATGTGACTGTGTACAGCGTGTGCGCTTGAGAGGAGTAGGGGTGGCTGGCTGTCAAGTAAGGGTGCAAATCAAATTAAGGCTAAAAGATTAAAAAGAATAAGATAAAATAAAGTAAAATAAATATAAATAGGTAGATAGATAGAAGTAAAAGAATGATGGCTAAAAGGATGGTGTTTAATAGGGTGATGGATAAAAAGATGATGTTTTAAAAGAGAATGATGGATAGAAAAGGATGATGTGGTTGTATGTGGTGTGTGGACTATAACTGGAGTTCAATGTAATCATTCATTCATTCATTCATGGTTTATTTAATAGGACCAATACAATGTACATAGACAACTTAAAAACAGCTATTTGATGCCAGTAACATAGTGCTTATAGCGGATGCTAATTTGCAAACACCTGTCCCTAGAAGGACTTTTTGTGAAAATAAGAGATTAAAACAGGAATGGGTACAATAAATAAATAAATACAATAAAGCACACATTTAAAAACATTACATGAAGAACTAGACATGAGTACAGGTTTGTCGCTGAATTAAACAGGATTTGGTTGCTCTCTTAAAGGTGGTAAAGTTTGCAGCAGATTTCAAGTGATCAGGTAGCGAGTTCAAAGACTTCGCTCCTTTCACAGAAAAAGCTGATTGAGCAAAAGATGCTCTGCAGAATTGAACTTTACAATTGCCACTTGAAGCTCCTCTGGTGGATCTGCTACAGCTCTGTAGTGTCATGATGTATTTGCAGAAAGGCAGAGGAGCAAGTCCGTTCAAACATTTAAACGCAAGCTTTACATAATGAAAATCAATAAAGTTTGCAAAACGTAACATCTTGTATTTACTCAAAATGCGGCAATGATGGTACCTTATTTGCTTTTTGTCCAAGATTTTCAGGGCCCTATTGTAAACACACTCTATGGGTTTTACTACGGACTGGTTGGCCTGGGACCAGGCAGCCAAACCTTAGGACAGATGTGAGAAAATCATTGAATTCAGAAACAGCAAGGCACAGTCACATGTCAAGCAATTTCTTATCATCCTAAAACAGCTAAGGTTAGCCTTTATCATTTTACAAATCTTTTTAGCATGACTTTTAAAGTTTAACTGAGAATCTAAAATTATCCCTAAATACTTGACCTCTGTTACCTGTTCAATGTGCTCACCTTTAATTCTAACATTCAAGGATGGTGTTGCAGGTAGCTTCTTAACCCTCCTATTGTCTTCCCGTCGACCATGCAACTTTTGTCTTCCCTGGTCAAAACTGACCCGGTCTGGTTTGACTGTTTATAAAGCATACAGTATAAACTATCACCCAATTCTGTGTTACACCTTTTTGGCCAACTTCATTCCTAATTAATAAGTTTTACACTTTTTTGGGGGGAAATTAAGGTTAATAAACCTAATTTCCGTGAAATTATACCTATTTTTTTTAGTAAAACAAAAAGCAGATATTATGAATTATTTTGAATATAGTTATTATCAGAGGAACATAATGTTGATGGATTATCACATACTGGTATATGTAAACTTTTAGTCAGAATAATGTTTTGAAAGCATTACATTTTTTTAATAGCAGCACATAATGACACTTGTGGTCTTCCTGTCAATTTTGACTCGGGAAGACCACAGATGCTATAGATTTGAATAAAACACCCACAATTCAACAAAAGTAGTGACAATATTTGTGCAAAGACCACAGTAGGCAACCATCCATGTTATTTTGGGGCAATTAGATTAAATAAATCTATATTTATGATATAATGAAGTTTGAAAAACTGGTCAAATCTGACCCGAGGACAACAGAAGGGATATATATATATATATATATATATATATATATATATATATATATATATATATCCAAACCAAGGGAAAGAAAAGGAGAAAAAAATAAAACTGGAATTTAAAAACGCGTTTTGCTGCTCTGTGGCACAAAAGAGAGGAACTGCAGTTATTTCAAGATGGTTACGGCTGTCAGTTGTGCCAACAACACAACATTAGTGGCAAGAAATTAGTGGCGTTAAAACGAACTAGTTAATGTTATTATCACGTTAACAGACATATTTAAAATAAAACAAAAGATTACCAACAAGCCCCACATTCACTGTCTGTTGGTTTGTGTTCATTTTTATATACAAACACTCAAAACAAATTAGAACCACTAATAATCCCCAATCCCCAATAAGTGAACATTATCAGCAACATAACAGTGCTGACTGTATCTGGAACACCAGACAAAATATTAATGCTGAAATGATGAGCTGATTAATCAATACACTATTTTGATATTTATGTAATTTCTCAAGCAAAAATGATGAACATTTTCTGGTTCCAAGCAATAACTGCTTAAATAAAGACAGCAATATATATATATATATATATATTAATAAAATTCCAATACAACTAATAATCAATGGATTATCTAAAGCACCTCTCTGCATCTGGACAACTGCCATTTCTGTAATGAAGAAGCAAGAGAGGGAGGGTAGAGAGATATGATTGTTTCCCTCAAAGAAAAGAAAAAATAATTAAGATTTATCCTCATTAAGGATTGATTTGAGTCTGCCTCTCTGGCAATATTTTCTACAACTCTCTGCAGCCGCCTGCAGAGCCCCCGCCTTGCCAAAGGGGGGCGGCAACTTTCAGTTCAGTCTTTTATTCCTAGTCAGACCACTCCTCCTCCTCCTCTATCACCAACTCCTCCTCACGGAGCGAGGTGAAAAAGGCGGTGACTGATCTCAAGGCCACACCTTTGCCTGTTTGCTCCGCAGGGTCTTTGCTGGTTTCCCATTTGTAGAAGGCCTCCTCTTCAATAACGTCTTCGTCGTACAAGACGTCAAAGAACATCCGCAGGAGGTCTGTAGAGACAGGATACAGAGGTCAATACTGATCTGGCATTGGTAAAGAAAAACAGTTGGCTACAGAGGGAGAAAAAAAGATTGGTGTTGGTGTTACTGTAACATTTTTGAGGCTGTTGTTTGTCCCGTTTTCATCGGCATCATAAAATTTAAACTTTTCCCTCGTCACTTCACATTATTTTGCACAGGTGTGGTGTTATATCCATCAAATGCGAAGCATTGTATTGAGGGATTGTGGGCAGATAGTAGTGTTCATGCCATAGATGCTACGTTTTTGTTAAATTGTAGGATTTTTTTATGTAATACATCAATTTCACACAAGTTTATTAAAATGAAACGTGTTGCGTGTCCAAATTGCACTAAATTTAAAAAAAGCACTCCCCTGGGTCCCCAGCAATACACCCTCCAAGTGAAGTAGATCGGATGAGCAGTTCTCGAGATTTGCAAATAACACACAGACAGACAGAGGTTCCTCGCTTCATAGTTCGACCACCTCAAACTATGGGCTCAATGATGGCAATATTTGCATTTTGAATTAACCTCAATAACAGTCAAAACCTGAAAGGTATGAGCTCAAACAACTTAAGCATATTTTTTTTACAAGGCTACAGTTTGGTATTTGTTACTGATGACTCACTTGCTGGCTGCTCCATGTGCACCATCAGAGCCTGGAGGGCGTAGAGGGCCTGCAGCTCCTTCTGCTCATCAGACAGGTATCTCTGCAGCAGACTGGCTCTCCGGCTGATCTGCTGTGCATCCACCCTGTACGAGTTGTCACCTGAAACAAGGAGAGACAAACTCATCAACGGAGATAAAACTTCTTGTATGCCATGAAAAATGTTTACTTTACAGGGCTGCTAAACTAAATCACATATTGTGATTAGTGTTTCAACAATCAGAACATTTATATATCAGTAATACTGAAACATTTTAAACATGGAGAATTCATGCTGCTGCTGTGAGATGGAAAGATTAACAGTGGTGTCTAACAGACAAAGACATAGGATCATTTCAGCCAAAAACAAACAGCCGTTAATTTTACATGCTGCGTTAGTCATACTTACCTATGATGGCAGACTGACACACTGACGTCATCAGTGCTCGTACGAACTGGTTGGAAGCAGTTTGCTGCTCGTCCAAGTTAGCCTTCTCATCCACTTCTTTTGACTCCGTCTCCTCTCCAGTGAGGACCTTCTTCTCATCCACTTCCTTTGACTCCGTCTCCTCTCCAGTGAGGACCTTCTTCTCATCCACTTCCTTTGACTCCGTCTCCTCTCCAGTGAGGACCTTCTTCTCATCCACTTCCTTTGACTCCGTCTCCTCTCCAGTGGTGAACTCCACTTTCTAAATTACGTAACAAAGAAATTTAAAGATACTTTTGTAAGTAATCAACTTCTAAGTTGTTTAAACAACCAAACACGACACAGGGCATGAGGGATAAGTGGGTATTGGCATTAGGTCTGCATTTGTTTCAGCAATAAAATATCTTTATTTCTATTCATTACACGGCTTTGTTGAATACTCGATTCTGATTGGTCAATCGCGGCGTTCTACAGTCTGTTATTTCTTGCTATGTTGCTATGTATAACAGACCGTTGCTATGGACAAAGTTGTGATGTCGGACTCTGGCGGACTGTTTTTTTGGTCAAATTATTGATTTCTTAAGTGATTAGCTGTGTAATAAGCAGGATAATGTACAGGTAGTGAGTCATTGTTGTGGCAGAAACTCCGACAGGGCGATGCAATGACCGACTCCCTGTACATTATACCTTTCATAATAGATACACAGGACATTATGTGTCCATGAGATTGTATGAAGGTATTTCATTATGGAGTGTGTCTTCTCTGTATGAGAGCTTAAAGTATCTCTCCTCACACCCCCAACACAGCCTGAGTGGTTGTTTTCGGTTGTTCGTGTTTCACTGTCTTGTACTACTGTAGCCTACAGACCTGCTCAGTGACAAACTTGTTGACGTCTTCATCCTCGGGTAGGAAATCACTCCAATTCAGCCCACCCTCTGTCCACATGGCCCCGACCTTCTTAGGGGTCTGACAGGCGAAAAAAAACAGTCAAATGTCAAACTACATTAAGTATTAAGATTTTGTTAATGTACAAAAGGATGTAATGAAACAGATGTTAAAGTTTGAGGTGGATTTATGTAGGACATACCATCTCTTTGCAGAGCAACTTGAGGATCTGTACCAGCATCACGCCAGCCTGCCCCAGAGGCACGAGAGGCTTGGAGATCTCCCTGAAGACACAACACACACACACTGAATTATGCTTTCCACTTTCTTTGAACTCAATTATTATATAGTTGTTTTACTTATTACCATTATTAGTAAAACCAGTTATACTCGAGGCGAAAACAGATTTGTTGTCAAAGGAAAAGTGAAGAAAGGGGAATGACACCTACAGACGCCTCTGTAATACTTGAGAGAAGCTGACAAAGGTGTCCCGGTTATCCGACTCACTCATTTTGGTTTGATGTTTTTGAGCTGCATGTGTAAAATATGTCTTATTGCAACACATGTGTATGATCAGAGCACTGCCAAACACCCTGACAATGTTGCTTTACATCTTGTTGACTTAAATGAATTACAATCTATGCAAAAAATTGAGGATCCAATGCTCTTTATGAAAAGAGCTACGAGTCAGATGTATACGTTTGACAGATCTCAATCTACAGGAACTAAGCTTGCTTAGACTTATTTGATTTAATGATTGTTGCTGACTTCTAGCACTGTGGCTCACCTGAAGAGCTGTCCCATAGGGATGCCTCCCTCATGGAGCATGGGGATAATGAGTTCAGCCAGGTAGAGCCAGATGTGAGGTATATCTATGGCCGTGTCTTCCGCAGCCTCCAGGGTCTCTTCTAGCCTACGGTACCAAAAAACACACAGCAATCAATCTCACTTTAAACATAAATTAGTTCTCAAATAATCAGTCTGGCGAGAGTAAATAAGAAAGCACGTGAGGCAAACAACTTCTCAAACATTTGAAACACGGTGTGATGTTTTTCCTGTTAAAGCTCACCCTTTGTAGTACTGCTCTGTGGGCAATACCTCCGCCTTTACGAGCTGGTGCAGCAACATGCCCATGTGCTCTCTAGCCACGGTGCTGCGCTCAAGCGTCGACTCCACGCCGTTCCGCACAAACACGTAGAGCAGTGAGGCACTGTTGAGTTCTGTCACACACTGCAACGCCTCCTACAGAAGCAGCAGAAGACACACAAGCCGTTCAGAGGGGTTTCGTATTCCAAGCATTTGCTGGTTTAGCCTGATAATATGCATACATTTAAGTAAAATAGACTTTGTTGCATGGCGTCATGTTTGTACCTTCAAGTCATTAATGTGGAGGTATTCTTCAATGATGGCGTTCGACTTCTTCTCCAACTTCTCTTCACTCAAGGCAGGTTTTGGAAGAGAGGGAGGAGGAGTGGGGGCGCTCTCACGCTTAACTGCTGAGAAAAAAATGAAAATAAGAGTTCAATATTATTCCAATCTCTGTGTGTACACAGCCTTTCCTCCAGGACAAAAAGTATTTCTACCATTGTTCCCTCCCATCCTGTCGCCTCCTCCTCCTCCACCTCCTCCCTCTTTCTTGGACATGTGTTCCCTGTGCTCCTCCATCTCTGCCTCCTTCTGGATCTGGTCGATTGTTTTAGGACCCTGATCTCCTTTACGAGGCACCCAGTTACTCTGTAGATCAGAGATGGAAGATGGTTATAAAACAAGTCTGTAACTGCTCCAACACCTGTCGACATTCATGGTTCCTATGAGACTCATAATCCCCGTGGATTACTTCACACACAGTATAAAACAATTTTGCTCATTCAGGAATATTTCTTGGCTTTAGTCACCACCATAAATGCTTGTTATTGCAATATCTGGTTATGGATTCATTCATATTTACCTTTCTGAGGTCCAAGACGTCTTGTAGCATTAAACTGATTCTGGATGAGGTCTTTTTCTCTTTGATGATCTGGTCCATCTGGTTGAAGTACTGATCCATGCGAGGCTGACAGGGACACAGAAAAAAGTGTCTTTTATGAGTCATGGCTACAAAAAAAGTGATTCTTGTAAATGTTTGTGTTCATGCTTTACTTACCTTGGCCTTCTCTAAGTCCAGGTCTTTACCAATTGTGGAGAGCATCATGTAGAGACACTCCAGTGACTCTTCATCATGATTCTTCAGTAGTTCCCCTATGCAGATGTACATGATGACCTCATTCAGAATCTTCAGCTTGAAGAGCTCGCCAATGAACATTATGTTACCCAGTGAACGGCGACGGGCCTGGTCTCTGGACTCCTGCAGCTCCACCCTCAAGTGCTCACGCTCCTCTCCCTGAGGGCAGATACAGTTTAGTCTAAACAACAACAGTGACAGTAAAAGATCACATTTCTTACCTCTTTGGCAGCCTCTATTTCTTGTTGCTTTTTCGCAATGATTACATCATCATCCTGTTCCTTCTCAAACTCTTTCTGGCAGCAGTTGAGCAGCAAGTTGCGGAAGTTCACAAAAACTCCTGGCTTGTCTGAGGTGGGGACTTCCAACTGAAGGAGGAAACCATTGAGTATAATTAAACGTTGTTATTGAATATACATTTTTCATCTCGCTGATAATCATATGGTTTAAAAGCTTGATCACAAAAATGTTAAACAGAAAATGAAGAGTGATTAAAGTGTGCTTCATCAGGTCCATCAAGAACATTCAGTGGCCCAGACACGTGGCACAAAACAGAAGTCATCATTGGAGTAAATGATAAGATCTGGATAAAATCACATGACTTACCCCCATAAGGCAGCGGCACATGTTGGCGTAGACCATAGAGGAGTTAGGGTCTGAGATGGCCTTCTCAAAGATGAGCTCAACGGCTCCCTTCAGCCTCTCCTCTGTGTCTATCGTCAGATCCATCACTTGTTTCATCAGCTCCCGAAACTTCTGAGGGGTCAGCTTGTCGAGGATACAGTGCAGACTATTGAACAGCTCTTGAGTCTTGACCTGTTCGGGACTGATGATTTTCCTGGGCTTTTTCCTGTGACCACGGTGGGAGCGATGTGGCCAAGGTGGCTAAAAGGATGGGAAGGCAAGTGTCATCAACACAATGTGGTGTCACTATCTAAGTCCCTATATCTAGTGAGAAAGTCGCCAAGTCATCAACACTGACAGTCCGTCCGTTCAGGTCTCCCTCCAAAGCCACTCCCCAATGTGTTGGTACCAATGGATTCTTTAGATTTTCCAATTTCACATTATACCATTATCTTCACTCTAGCTTTAAAACTGAGCCCGCTACAACCTAAAAATCACAAGTTGCGATAATGTGTTAAAGAAATTAGTGGCGTTAAAACAAATTTGCGTTAACACGTTATTACCGTGTTAAAGCTGAAGTAGGCGAGATCGGAGCAAATATGATTAAAAAAAGTTATTTTTATAAAACAGTTGCTATATCTTGACAGTAGTACATGAAACAGGTAACCTGAAAAATATCATGTGCCTCTGTGTCCTCCGGTGCTACTAACGGCATCTGCAAGATTTTACAGACCGGAGGAAAACAAGCAGTCAGAGCTGATCTGAGGTCTGCTGTCCATCTGCTGTCTATGAGAGCCGGCTGTCAATCACTCGCCAACTCCGACCAAACGGTCAAACTAGGCAGCGCTGATCAAATATGAATCAATATTAAGTAACGTTAATGCCTATTTTTCGCCTCGAATGTTTTCAGAATCATCTTGTAGTGTACTGTTTAGCTGTAAAATGAGAAGTTTGTGACCCGGCAGCCATGTTGGAAATCTCTTGAAAGAATGCCATGTACCGGTCAAAGGGCTAGATTTTTTAAAGCCTGAAAACAGAGCCATCTAGTTATCTCTCAGAACACTTGAATTACAAAATGCTGAAAGGTTATTATGGAATTTTTGCCCAATGATGCCAAAAATATTCTGCCTACTGCCACTTTAACTTTGACAGCCCTAGATATTATTATTCCTCCTTTCCACATCTAAATCAACTGACTGTAAATCCCTGATTAACAGGCTCCTCCTTTGGGTCTGGGAGCTGTTTTTAAGGGATCATGCCCACAATGGGCCAGCCCCCTCCTATCAGGGTCGAGCGACCCAAAGCTGGACCCATTCTGGAGCTTCCTGGTCGTGCTTCACTGCCAGTGGACTCCCCCTGACTTTATTATTATTATTGCTGTTATTAGTAGTAGCTTTGTTGTTGGCAAATGTAGGATTAGTATTAGCATTAGTGTACATTATTATTATATAATTTATGTTTTTTGCTCTTTTATTTATTTCCTTTATTATGCTTTCCTTTAGTTCCCTTCTTTTTTTATTTCTTATTTCTTAGCATTAGTCAACACCATAAATGCTTGTTATTGCAATATTCAGTTATGGATTAATTCATATTTACCTTTCTGAGGTCCAAGATGTCTTGTAGCATTAAACTGATTCTAGATGAGGTCTTTCTCTCTTGTGATTTAGCAGAATAAGTGTGCAAGACTGGGGCAATTTCTTACCGTGCACGCAAACAAAACTTCTAGACTTCAAACAATAACAATACAATAACAATAACAATAACAATAACAATAACAATAACAATAACACTATATTTAACTATAATAACAAGCGCCAAAGCCTTGAGTTAAACAGAGTGAAAACCTGAAACTGGGGACAATAAATGTAGTAAAAACTTCCATGTTAGATTAGGATGTTACCTTTGTGATCTTGCTAAGGCGGGTGTTCCACCCCTCATCCTGATACTGGCTAGTCCAGCGACGTCCTAGTGTGTGGAAGCCTCGGCCCCCCATGTTCCATCCCTCATCCTGCAACCAGTTACTCTGTAGATCAGAGATGGAAGATGGTTATAAAACAAGTCTGTAACTGCTCCAACACCTGTCGACATTCATGGTTTCTATGAGACTCATAATCCCCGTGGATTACTTCACACACAGTATAAAACAATTTTGCTCATTCAGGATTATTTCTTAGCTTTAGTCACCACCATAAATGCTTGTTATTGCAATATCCGGTTATGGATTAATTCATATTTACCCTTCTGAGGTCCAAGACGTCTTGTAGCATTAAACTGATTCTGGATGAGGTCTTTCTCTCTTTGATGATATGGTCCATCTGGTTGAAGTACTGATCCATGCGAGGCTGATGGGGGACACAGAAAAAAAGTGTTTTTCATGAGTCATGGCTACAAAAAAAAGTGATTCTTGTAAATGTTTGTGTTCATGCTTTACTTACCTTGGCTTTCTCAAAGTCCAGGTCTTTACCAATTGTGGAGAGCAGCATGCAGAGACACTCCAGAGACTCTTCATTATCTTTCTTCAGTAGTTTCACTACACAGTCGTGTATGATGGCCTCTGTCAGCATCTTCAGCTTGAAGAGCTCACAAATGAACTTTATGTTACCCAGTGAACGGCGGTGGGCCTGGTCTCTGGAATCCTGCAGCTCCACCCTCAAGCGCTCACGCTCCTCTCCCTGAGGGCAGATACAGTTTAGTCTAAACAACAAAAAAACTCTGTGGTCTTTTTCGACAGTGACAGTAAAAGATCACATTTCTTACTTCTTTGGCAGCCTCTATTTCTTTTTGCTTTTTCTCAAAGATTTCATCATCATCCTGGTCCTTCTCAAACTCTTTCTGGCAGCGGTTGAGCAGCAGTTTGCGGAAGTTCACAAAAACTCCTGGCTTGTCTGAGGTGGGGACTTTCAACTGAAGAAGGAAACCATTGAGTATCATTAAACATTGTTATTGAATATACATTTTTCATTTCGCTGATAATCATATGGTTTAAAAGCTTGATCACAAAAACGTTAAGCAGAAAATGAAGAGTGATTAAAGTGTGCTTCATCAGGTCCATCATGAACATTCAGTGGCCCAGACACGTGGCACAAAACAGAAGTCATCATTGGAGTAAATGATAAGATCTGGATAAAATCACAAGACTTACCCCCACAAGGCAGCGGCACATGTTGGCGTAGACCACAGAGGAGTTAGGCTCTGAGATGGCCTTCTCAAAGATGAGCTCAACGGTTCCCTTCAGCCTCTCCTCTGTGTCTATCGTCAGATCAATCACTTGTTTCATCAACTCCTGAAACTTCTGACGGGTCAGCTTGTCGAGGATACTCTGCAGATGCTTGAACAGCTCTTGAGTCTTGACCTGTTCGGGATCGTCGTCTTCGTCTTCCTCCGCGCCGTGGCTTTGAGCGGACTTCTCCTTCTTCTCAGCCATGCTGAACTGCACGTCGTCACTGAGGGACATGCTGCTGATGATTTTCCTGGTCTCTTTCCTCTGACCCTGCTGGGAGCGACGCGGCCCAGATGGCTAAAAGGAGGGGAAGGCAAGCGTCATCAACACAATGCGGTGTCACTGTCACCAAAAGTCCCTAAATCTAGTGAGAAAGTCGCCAAGTCGGCAAGACTGACAGTCCGTCCGTTCAGGTCTCCCTCCAAAGCCACTCCCCAAAATTATCATCATGAACATATTATAATGAACGTGAACAACGAACATGGCTATTGTTAGTACTCACAGCTGTCAAGTTAGCAGGTAGTGGAAGACTCCAGTTGTGGCCCGTACAGGCCTATTACAGTCCTGCGAAAGCCACAGATACCAGATTTTTTTCTCTGTTTTGTCAGAGCATTTGATTTATTGATTGCTATCAGGATGTAATGATTACCAACTCGACCTTTAATGTACAGTATTTTCAACAATTATAACTTCTCTTATGTAGACAAATACATTTTTATAAAATTACAACTGTGTTTTATTGTCATGCATTATCTGTTTATACACAAGTTATGGATACTTCACAGGATGAGTTATCGTTGTTGACAAATTACATTAAAGGGACTATTTGTAACTTTGTACGCGCATAAATGTAGCGGGTCGTCACACATGCGCGCTCGCATATGCGCGTTCGCGTGTAGCCGCTGTACCCTCCTCCTCTGCCTGCTCGCCTTCACTCTATGTCACTCCTCCAGACAGCTCAGCTCGCTCCACCTCTAGACGTGAACGCACGTTCACTACACACTGCAGAAGAGTTAGTTTAGCTCTGAGAATATCTAGTGAATGTACAGGGGACGTTTGTGCAGAAATAACTGCTGCAGCTCCTCCAGACCAACAGAGGTTTTCCGTGTCTTGTGAAGTGACGGAGCTCTACAGAGATTTACGTTGTCTTCTCGTTACCGACCGGGTGCCGGTGTCTCCTCTGCTCTCTCCGGCTGCGGGTGGAGAGAGCAGGGAGACACGCTGGAGAGCCCCGCTGCCTCAGCCTGCACTTAGGTAGGAAAAGCCAACACTAGGATCAGATCTAAATCATGTTCATGGAGAGACCTTCATCTGGTCAGCTAACATTACTGCCAAGCAGCTGAAATATAGAGTGATATTGTGGTTTTAGCTGACGTGTGTCGCCTCACTGTTTTGAGTGATGCTCGTTCGGGTATATTGAGAGCGAGCAAGCGCGAGCCCGACGCCGACTTTCGTTGATTTCACGGCCACAGGTGTCGCTGTTAAGAAACATTTCTGAAAGTTACAAATAGTCCCTTTAATAAACACTTAAATTATCTTATCTGCTGACAAATACATTATTATAAGATAAGTTAAGATGAACCTTTATTAATCTATTTTAAGACCTTTAATATTTGTTTTACTTCATATTTCATTTACATGGAGCACATTGCTAAATAAATGTGTTTCATTGAAACATAACAGTGCTGATTGTATCAGGAGCACCAGGCAAATAATGAATGGTGAAATGATGAGCTGATTAATCAATGCACTATTTTAATATTTATGTAATTCACCAGCTGCATCTTACCGTGAGACAGCACCTTTCACATAAGTGAAACGTATGTCTGCTGTCTTCTGCTGCACAAACACTAGAGAGGAGGTTTCACTTCCTGATAAACAGATATCGAGTGTTTTTTTAGGTGAACCTTTCTTTTAGGTGATAAAATATGTTTTGCTGCCAGTCAACAACAGTATATAACTTTACTCCTGTAGCTGGTAACGTTTAACTACTACTGTCTGTATCTCCACACTGGAGGTGTTTACTAATACTACTACTACTACTGTAGGTAATACACTGACTATGTATTAGTACCTCAAAAAAACACTTCAAAACACCCAAATGATCCCTTTAATGACTGGAAGTATGGCTTTACAAGTTATATAAGTATGGCAAAAAAAAGACTTACACAAATTGAGTTGCAAAGGCAGACAGACGCTGTTCCTGAAGGCTGTCTGCTCGACCAACACCTGGATGAGGATGGGGCGTCTTTCTTGGATGGTTTTGCGCATGTGTGATACCGCCGGCAGATATGACGCGTGACTTAGCCTCTTTCATCAGGCCTTGGTCGAGCAGAGAGCCTTCAGAAACAGCGTCCGTCTATGGAATTGTGTAAGTCTTTTTTTTTTGCCATACTTATATAACTTGTAAAGCCATACTTCCAGTCATTAAAGGGATAATTTGGGTGTTTTGAAGTGTGTTTTTTTGAGGTACTTATACCTCAAACACCACCTGTTCATCAAGGCTTATGATCTCAGCTGACTCTTCCTACACATCACTCTTTTAATAGCTTTAATTTCTCCTCTGTGTTATTATTTAGTATGATTTTGTGTGCCCCCTTTGTAAAGCGTCCTTGGGTTTCTGAAAGGCGCTATATTAGTCCAATTTATTATGATTATTATTATTATTATAGTCGGTGTAAGACCTGCAGTAGATGACAGTGTGGAGAAACAGACAGAAGTAGTTAAACGTTACCAGCTACAGGAGTAAAGTCATATACTGTTGTGGACTGGCAGCAAAACATATTTTATCACCTAAAAGAAAGGTTCACCTAAAAAACACTCGATATCTGTTTATGAGAGAGTGAAACTTACCTCTAGTGTTTGTGCAGCAGAAGACAGCAGACATAAGTTTCACTTTCATTTCCCTGGAAAGGTGCTGTCTCACGGTGAGATACAGAGGTGACAATATTCAGCATTGTCTTGCTTGGTAAATTACATAAATATTAAGCTGATTAATTAATAGTGCATTGATTAATCAGCTCATCATTTCACCATTCATTATTTGCCTGGTGCTCCTGATACAATCAGCACTGTTATGTTTCAGTGAAACACATTTATTTAGCAATGTGCTCCATGTAAATGAAATATGAAGTAAAAAAAATATTAAAGGTCTTAAAATGACTTTTTCTCACAGTATTAGATAATAACCACTGTCTTTTGCCCCACTCATTTAGCACTTCTAAGCAGTATGTACACATTTAATAAATGTTTTATAATACATAACCAAGGCTGACCCCCACATGAAAACTGCACTACCTGCAACCACCTCTCCTAACCACTGGTGCACTTTAAACTTACTTTAAACTACATCCCATAAACCATTTTATAGACTGCACATATTACATCTATTTATTGTACACTACATTTTTGTATTGACGGACGGTACACGCTATGTCCATTCACTATGTTCATTCACTATGTATAATCTGTATTTCTATTTATTGTTTTATAATCTTTTTGTACACCTGTACCTCTGTATCTGCGCTTTGCTGCTTTGACACCTGAATTTCCCCCCGGGGATTAATAAAGGTTCCTCTTATCTTATCTTATAATAATGTATTTGTCAGCAGATAAGATAATTTAAGTGTTTATGAATGTAATTTGTCAACAACAATAACTCATCCTGTGAAGTATCCATAACTTGTGTATAAACAGATAATGCATGACAATAAAACACAGTTGTAATTTTATAAAAATGTATTTGTCTACATAAGACAAGTAATAATAGTTGAAAATACTGTACATTAAAGCTTGAGTTGGTAATCATTACATCCTGATAGCAATCAATAAATCAAATGCTCTGACAAAACAAAGAAAAAAATCTGGTATCTGTGGCTTTCGCAGGACTGTAATAGGCCTGTACGGGCCACAACTGGAGTCTTCCACTACCTGCTAACTTGACAGCTGTGAGTACTAACAATAGCCATGTTCATTGTTCACGTTCATTATAATATGTTCATGATGATAATTTTGGGGAGTGACTTTGGAGAGAGACCTGAACGGACGGACTGTCAGTGTTGCCGACTTGGCGACTTTCTCACTAGATTTAGGGACTTTTGGAGATAGTGACACCACATTGTGTTGATGACGCTTGCCTTCCCCTCCTTTTAGCCACCTGGGCCGCGTCGCTCCCAGCAGGGTCAGAGTAAAGAGACCAGGAAAATCATCAGCAGCATGTCCCTCAGTGACGACGAGCAGTTCAGCATGGCTGAGAAGGCCTGGAAGCCAACGGCGAAGAAGTCCAGAATCCGCTTCATGCTACAAGACGTCTTGAACCTCAGAAAGGTAAATACGAATGAATCCATAACCGGATAGTGCAATAACAAGCATTTATGGTGGTGACTAAAGCTAAGAAATAATCCTGAATGAGCAAAATTATTTTATACTGTGTGTGAAGTAATTCATGGAGATTTTGAGTCTTGTAGGAACCATGAATGTCGACAGGTGTTGGAGCAGTTACAGACTTGTTTTATAACCATCTTCCACTCAGGCCGACCCGGCCCCTGTTGCTCCACCTGAACCTCCCGCTGAGGTTGTAGATGAGACCTGGGAGGAGCAAGAGGACAAGCAGAATGCAGTACCTAAAGCCACACCTGAGCCAACTGATCAGAAATACCAGTACAAAGAAGGTAGGTTGTGACTAAGATTCTCCAGAGATGGCACTGTTGAAGTTTTTTTTTGTGTGTAGTTGTACGGTAGCTGCTGTTTTGATGTACATGTGTAGATATGTTTTTCCATGCACACATGCACCCTAAAGTTAAAAACAAAAAAGAGGTGCATCAAAAAAACGAGGGCACAGTCAAAAGTATTTCTTTTTTTAATGTTAATGCAACACATATAATATTTCTTGTACATCTCTCAGAACAATGGAAGCCGATAGACCCAGAAGACAAGAAGCGGTACGACAGGGAGTTCCTCCTGGGCTTCCAGTTCATCAGCGTCAGTATGAACAAACCTGATGGCCTGCCGACCATCAGTGGCGTGGTCCTGGACAAGGTAGGGGACGTTTTACATCATTTTGCTGTGGAGTGCGATAATAATGTCATTCATATGTGACATTAATAACAAATAAGTGGATATTGAAATAGAAGCTGCATGGAAGTATTTTACTTAAATTTGCCCTCATTGGGGTGACCTCTAGCTCGCCCGCTAAAGCGTGCGCCCCATGTAGGCTGAGTCCTTGGCAGTGGCCCAGGTTTGTTTCCGACCCACGGCCCTTAGCTGCGTGTCATCCCCTCTCTCCCCCCTTTCCTGTCATTCTCCAGCTGTATTAACAAAGGCAATAAAAGCCCTAAAAAATCTTTTGACCTCATGAGCACAATTGTTTTTTTTAATATATCATGGTGATATAATGGAGAATGAGGAAACTTGACGTTCATCTTGTCTTGTCAGTGTTTTGTATTTTTGTGTGGACACCTAAGGTAATTTTTCCTTTCTTTAACTTCAGGCAAACAAGACTCCAATGCGGCCTCCTGACCCAGCTCGAATGATGAATGTTGGTCCTGATTTTACTCCCTCGTATTTGGGGAACCTTGGGAGCAGATCAGTGGGAGGACCACGAGGCCCGGTGAGTGAATTTGTCTCTTCCCTTTTTTGGGGTGGTTTCTAATGAAAGGAAATTCTTGTCCCTTTCGATTACAGCATGATTCCATGTATTTGTTTTGTTGTATAAGGTTTTCTTTTCTAACTTTTCTAAATATGCAACCTGGGCTACGTCGCTCCCAGCAGGGTCAGAGGAAAGAGCCCAGGAAAATCATCCTCAGCAGCATGTCCCTCGGTGACGACGTGCAGCTCAACAAGGCTGAGAAGGCCTGGAAGCCCGCGGCGAAAAAGTCCACTCGAGAACGCGCCACAGAGGAAGACGAAGACGACGATCCCGAACAGGTCAAGACTCAAGAGCTGTTCATTCGTCTGCACAGTATCCTCGACAAGCTGACCCCTCAGAAGTTTCTGGAGCTGATGAGTCAAGTGATGGATCTGACGATAGACACAGAGGAGAGGCTGAAGGGAACCGTTGAGCTCATCTTTGAGAAGGCCATCTCAGAGCCCAACTCCTCTGTGGTCTACGCCAACATGTGCCGCTGCCTTATGGGGGTAAGTCTTGTGATTTTATCCTGATCTTATCATTTACTCCAATGATGACTTCTGTTTTGTGCCACGTGTCTGGGCCACAGAATGTTCATGATGGACCTGATGAAGCACACTTTAATCACTCTTCATTTTCTGTTTAACGTTTTTATAATCAAACTTTTAACCCATATGATTATCAGCGAAATGAAAAATGTATATTCAATAACAATGTTTAATGATACTCAATGGTTTCCTTCTTCAGTTGAAAGTCCCCACCTCAGACAAGCCAGGAGTTTTTGTGAACTTCCGCAAACTGCTGCTCAACTGCAAGATTGAGTTTGAGAAGGAACAGGATGATGATGAAATCTTTGAGAAAAAGCAAAAAGAAATAGAGGCTGCCAAAGAAGTAAGAAATGTGATCTTTTACCATCATTGTCACAACCACCATAGTGTTGTCTCCACTTCCTCCCACTGTACCGAAGAGTAAAGAATTAAAGAAACAAACTCTGGTGCTTTTTTGACAACAGCCGCTAGATGGCACTGTGGTAGCGCTTCTGCCATTTTGGACTGAAAATGCCAATTTCAGCCATGGATATAGAACGAGGCGTCTATAAATCAGTGGATCTTTTTTTTTTTAGGTAAATCAACTTCCCAGTACGAACACTTAAATAGCCCTCATTTAAATCATTATGTCATAAAAGTTTTAAAATTCACAAGTAGCCAAAAGAGTTATTTTCCTCGGCATAATGAACGTGCATCAGACCCACAGGACTGCACCGCCCTGCATGCTCATATGACACATCCGGCTCTGCCAGCTTCCTGCTATCTGTATGCGGCTGTAATAATGCATATATTGGCAGTAATTCATCACTTTCATTATCTGATAATTCACCCGTGGGTTGTATGCTGTAAGCCTATATCGTGGTGGATGTGTTAGTATTATTAGTTTATTGTGCTAGTAGCATGACATTAACAGAATTTGATCCATCCCAGCTGATATTAGGCGAAGGCAGGGTACACCCTGGACAGGTCGCCAGACTATCACAGGGCTGACACATAGAGACAGACAACCATTCACGCTCACATTCACACCTACGGGCAATTTAGAGTCAACAATTAGCCTAACCTGCATGTCTTTGGACTGAATCCGGAGAAAACCCACACTAACACGGGGAGAACATGCAAACTCCACACAGAAGGGCCCCAAGCCGGGTTTGAACCACAGAATTTAATGTACAAGTTATTTACTAACATAGGGCAAAAGCACAGGGCACAACCTCTTATGCATCCATGGTCTGTGGTCTATTGTACATCAATTTTGGAGGAGATTGAGATTGCTCTCAAAACCTGTGTGCTGGATTTGTCTAACTTCCATTTATGTCCATCACTCACTTTATGCTCCTCTGGGAAGCGGCCGGGCAAAAAAGTTTAATAAATAAATAAGTAAGTAAATAGATATAATAATATGCATATTTGCCATTTCGGTAGAGACATTATAATATGACAATAGAATAGAAATAATTTTGTTTTACTTTTGTACGGCACTTCTACTTTTGTACTGCCATCTTGAAATTTTGACATCATTTGGAGCCAGAGTCTGCACAGTAGTGATCGGGTGGTGGTGTCGAGGTCCCGCCCACACACCCGCCCAAACCAATCGCAAGCCGAGCACGGCCACAGCTTGTTAGCGAGAGAGAATCACAGCTGCCAATCATGACGTCTCATCTCCTTTTTATAGCATCAAATAACTAATTAAAACCAAAATTATCAGAAAAATTAACACTTGGACATACATCAGCGTGATAAGAACTACCTGAAATGACAGAAACCATCTTTGGGAAAAATGTATTTGACATGTTCTTTGACTTTTTAGTTTGACCCATGTTCCATCCACTAACATCGAGCTATACTGCAACCAGCCACTAGGGGGCGATCACGATGTTTTGGCTTCACTTTTGGGGAGCTGTCATGTCGTCCATCTTTATATACAGTCTATGGTTTAGACTAAACTGATGATTTTACCCCCACTGCCCTCAGGGAGAGGAGCGTGAGCACTTGAGGGGGGAGCTGCAGGAGTCCAGAGACCAGGCCCAACGCCGTTCACTGGGTAACATAAAGTTCATTGGCGAGCTCTTCAAGCTGAAGATGCTGACAAAGGTCATCATGCACGACTGTGTAGTGAAACTACTGAAGAATCATGATGAAGAGTCTCTGGAGTGTCTCTGCATGCTGCTCTCCACAATTGGTAAAGATCTGGACTTTGAGAAGGCCAAGGTAAGTAAAGCATGAACACACAAACATTTACACACTTTTTTGTAGCCATGACTCATAAAAAAAAAAAAATTCTGTGTCCGTCAGCCTCGCATGGATCAGTATTTCAACCAGATGGGCAAGATCATCAGAGAGAAAAAGACCTCGTCCAAAATCCGCTTAATGCTACAAGACATCTTGGACCTCAGATATGTAAATATTAATTAATCCATAACAGAATATTGCAATAACAAGCATTTACTGTGGTGACTAATACTAAGAAATATTCCTTTTCTTTATTGAATTTTTTATATACTTCAACAAACTTTATTTACAATATATACATACAGTATGTGTATTTTAAGCCTGTTTAAGGATGTTTTTTTTTTAATTCATTGCAAGACAAAAAACACTACACTAACAGAACAACAAGAGGACGACAAGAAAAGTGAATACAGGCCAGTTAACAACATTTTGTCAGGGGATAAGAGAACAAGATGATGTTGGTGGGTGTGGGTGTGTTCTAGACAGTCGGTCTGGGGTGGAGTCCATAGGGTGGATGTATGGAGAGAAATAAAAAAAACGAATGTGGTGAAATATGGGAAAACATAATAAATAAATGAATAAAAGAGCATACAACATACATTTTATCATATATAGGGCTGTCCCGAATACCATTTTTTGGTCTTTGAAGCTTCGGTGAGAAATAATCAAAGCTTCGGGACAGCGCAGCTACCACACTACTGAACACACACGCAAAAAAAGATTTCATGTCAGAGGAGAGATGTTTGTTTGGATCAGTAGTCGAGCAGATGGAAGCCACCGTCTTGGATCTCTCACTGTCTCGTGAGAGTTGCCTTCACAGTGGCATCACTGATAAGAAATATTCCTGAATGAGCAACATTTTTTTATACTGTGTGTGAAGTAATCCACAGGTATTATGAGTTGCATGTGAACCATGAATGTAGACATTAACAACAGGTGTTAGAACAGTTACAGACTGTTTTTATAACCATCGTCCATCTCTGATCTACAGAATAACTGGGTGCCTCATAGAGGAGACCAGGGTCCTAAAACAATCGACCAGATCCACAAGGAGGCAGAGTGTCCTCAAGTTGCTGAGGATGAAGACGACAACAAGTTTGTGACTGAGCAGGTATTTATCATGAGTATCTATTATATACTGTAGAAATAAAGATATTTAATTGCTGACACAAATGCAGTCCTCATGCCAATACCCACTTACCCCTCATGCCCTGTGTTGTGTTTTGGTTGTTTAAAAAAATAAAGAATTAAAAGCAAACAACTTATAAGAGGGTCTTCATTTTTCTTTGTTTGTTACGTAATTTAGAAAGTGGAGTTCACCACAGGAGAGGAGACGGAGTCAAAGGAAGTGGATGAGAAGAAGGTCCTCACTGGAGAGGAGCTCAGCAAACAGCTGGACAGACTCATCCAGGACAAAGCCAACAACGAGCGCATCAGAGACTGGGCTGAGGTGAGTTAAACGTACTGGTGATGTAGCTCATGTTTTACTTAAGACTTTAGTATTCCATGTGGTTTTTTATTCAATATAAAAGTTGCATGAGTCATTTATGTTTCCTCTGTTCAACTTTCTTTTTTCAGGCTAACTTGGACGAGCAGCAAACTGCTTCCAACCAGTTCGTACGAGCACTGATGACGTCAGTGTGTCAGTCTGCCATCATATGTAAGTATGACTAACGCAGCATGTAAAAGTAACGGCTGTTTGTTTTTGGCTGAAATGATCCTATGTCTTTGTTTGTTAGACACCACTGTTAGTCTTTCCATCTGACAGCGGCGGCATGAATTCTCCATGTTTAAAATGTTTCAGTATTACTGATATATCGATGTTCTGATTGTTGAATCGCAAATCACAATATGTGATTTAGTTTAGCAGGCCTGTAAAGTAAACATTTTTCATGGCATACAAGAAGTTTTATCTCCGTTGATAAGTTTGTCTCTCCTTGTTTCAGGTGACAACTCGTACAGGGTGGATGCACAGCAGATCAGCCGGAGAGCCAGTCTGCTGCAGAGATACCTGTCTGATGAGCAGAAGGAGCTGCAGGCCCTCTACGCCCTCCAGGCTCTGATGGTGCACATGGAGCAGCCAGTGAGTGAGTATTCATCCACCTGTAGAGTCATCAGTAACAAATACCAAACTGTAGCCCTGTAAAAAAATGTGCTTATGTTGTTTGAGCTCATACCTTTCAGGTTTTGACTGTTATTGAGGTTAATTCAAAATGCAAATATTGCCATCATTGAGCCCATAGTTTGAGGTGGTATTAAAAATCGAACTATGAAGCGAGGAACCTCTGTCTGTCTGTGTGTTATTTGCATATCTCGAGAACCGCTCATCCGATCTACTTCACTTGGAGGGTGTATTGCTGGGGACCCAGGGGAGTGCTTTTTTTAATTTAGTGCAATTTGGACACGCAACACGTTTCATTTTATTAAACTTGTGTGAAATTGATGTATTACATAAAGAAATCCCAAAATTTAACAAAAATGTAGCATCTATGGCATGAACACTACTATCTGCCCACAATCCCTCAATCCCACAATCCCACAATACAATGCTTCGCATTTGTTGGATATAACACCACATCTATGCAAAATAATGTGACGTGACGAGGGAAAAGTCTAAATTTTATGATGCCGATGAAAACGGGACAAACAACAGCCTCAAAAATGTTACAGTAACACCAACACCAATCTTTTTTTCTCCTCTGTAGCCAACTGTTTTTCTTTACCAATGCCAGATCAGTATTAACCTCTGTATCCTGTCTCTACAGACCTTCTGCGGATGTTCTTTGACGCCTTGTACGACGAGGACGTTATTAAAGAGGAGGCCTTTTACAAATGGGAAACCAGCAAAGACCCTGCGGAGCAAACAGGCAAAGGTGTGGCCTTGAAATCAGTCACCGCCTTCTTCACCTGGCTCCGCGAGGCCGAGGAGGAGTCTGACAAGGAGTAAAAGACTGAACTGAAAGCTGCCGCCCCCCTTTGGCAAGGCGGGGGCTCTGCAGGCGGCTGCAGAGAGTCATGGACAATATTGCCAGAGAGGCAGACTCAAATCAATCCTCAATGAGGATAAATCTTTATTATTTTTTTCTTTTCTTTGAGGGATGGACTCAGAAAACAATCATTTCTCTCTACCCTCCCTCTCTTGCTTCCTCATTATTTCCCCACCTGCTTGTCACAGCAAGTGTCCTCATCAAATAAACTTGAAAACTGATTCAGCAGGATTGCTTGTTAACGAGGTGTGAAGTATCCCACATCACTACGAAACTCTTTTTCTCACAATAATACAAACCAACAGGCTGCTTTTTTATGGTTCTAGATAATTCTAATGCCTAACATCCTATCTGATCTGCAAGAATAAACAGCAGGGGCGTGTGGTGTAGTGGGTTCCCTGATACGTGGGTATCGTCATGCCATAATGTGTGTTCAATCCAAACTCAACTCTTATGTCTTTGTCCCTTACTGGAGTGTGCAGCATGACTGAAGTGTGTTTCTATTAATGATACAGTGGCCGAAACGTCGATAGACAAATGTACATGAACTAATCTTAATTTGATGGATGGAGTTTTTAAAGCAAAGGTTGTCTATTTTCTCTTCCTGTTTCCCATCATGAACTTAGAGGACAAGGAGAAACATGGAGGACCGGTGTTGACCTTTGACCTTGACTACTAGGGGATGGTCTTAATGCTTCCTCTAAGCCATCCTCTTCCATCCCCAGTAGTGAGCCACACTGACTGACTCTTCATCTTTACCTCTTCTATACTTAACCCTGAGCTGTCGTAGAGGACACTTAATGACCCAATCACCGTTAAAACTTGAAATCTACAGAAAATTGACTTGATGAAAAATATATAAACTTTAAAAAAAAACAACACAGAAATGATCCGAAAGCCTTTTCTACTTAAAGTGGAAACTTATTTCAGGAGCGTTCTGTAAATATATAATAATAATAATTAAAAAAAACTTTTTTTTTTTCAGTTTTATTTTTCAGAAACGATAAATTGCTGATGTAATTGCAGTGTATCCTTTTCCAACAGAAGCAACAGTTGTCCAGATGCAGAGAGGTGCTTTAGATAATCCATTGATTATTAGTTGTATTGGAATTTTGTAAATATTTTTTTTGCTTTCTTTATTTAAGAAATTATTGCTTCTTTTGCATCGGAAACTGGAAAGATGAGGTAACGGAGCATTGCAAATAAAGGACTTATTAAGTTGCTGAACGGAGTTTTGCATAAGTCTGTCTGAAACATGTCGAATTCCCCAGAGATTTTATGGTTATGTGTGGTTATGGTTGAACAGAGACGCTCCAAATTGACTGACCTTATTAAGGGGACTAGTTATCAGCCATGATGTCACCAATCAACATTAAATCGTCATGGTCATAAAAATTCGGTGTTTCTGTTATCAGTTTAATTCATTCCGTCAACACGGACTCGACACGCTCTCCGGTCCTATTACCTTTACATTAAAATAACTCCAATTAGTTACATGCAGTGAAAGAGATTTTTAATTTTGGGAAAAGTAGGTATTAAAGTGGGAGAGAAAAAGTCGGATTGGTGCCTCTGTGTAGGTTTTATCATGGCTGGATTAACAAAAAAATGGTCTACTTACCCTCCACTGACCCTTCATTTTCCCACTGAACGTATACGCTCGGTCGGCTTCAAACACCATGTATGTGGGTGTGTCCTTTGCTATCTCAAGAACCGATCTTCCGATCGAGTTCATATTTGGCAGGTGTATTGCTGGGGACCCAAGGGAGTGCTTTGTTGAATTTGGAGCAATTTGGACACGAAACCCCTTCAATATTCATAAACTTTGAAGCGGGCACTGCAGGCAGTTCACTTTAGCTGCAGGATGTAGGCTGCTAACGCCACATTACAACCAAACTTTTCTTCACTTCCCTGGAGCACGAGCGGATAGCATACAGGAACAGCGCCGCTCTGCCATTGCAACTCATTGTGTTAGTTTTTTGCCGTATACTAACTTAAAGTAAATACGGTTTTAACCATCGTTTTGTTAGCTAACCTTCGTTGCTCTGCACTGCGCTCATACTGCAGATACCGTTGATAACGTAGTTATTAATCAAAATTCTGTTACAGTAATGCCTATTTCTCGCCTCAAATGTTTTCAGAAACATCTTGTAGTGTTCTGTTTAGCTGTAAAATGAGAAGTTTGTGACCATGCAACCATGTTGGAAATCTCTTGAAGGAATGCCAAGTACCGGTCAGATGACCGGAGCACAGCCAATAGGAACGCTCTCTCACTGAAATTACCTGTGATTGGTCAAAGTCTGCCGTCACGGGTTCGATTTTTAGCATGAAAACAGAGCCATGAGGAGGTGCAGAAGGTGAGTTATCTCTTAGAGCACTTGAATTACAATATTCTGAAAGATTATTTTGTAATTTTTGCCCAATGATGGCAAAAAATTCTGCCTACTGAAGCATTAAAACTTACTAAAGTGGCATATCAACAGCTTTTAACCTGGCTCAAAATTTGTCAAGACTGGGCCAGGCCGGGTTCATGGCACCCCACGACCAGCGGCTCTTTCACATCTCCAAAAACGTTGCAGCAAATTTCCAAACGGCCGTTATTTGGATCAATTCCATTCAATTCAATTCAAACTTTATTGCAGACTCAAGGTCCAGATAAGAAAAAAGAAAAAAATCAACAACAATACATTACAATACAGGAAGCACTATTAAAAGTCATGATTAAAATATATTAAAAATATTAATATTAATATAAATATATACATACATCAATGCCTTACATATAAAGAACTATTCCAGTGCCTCCACAGCTGTGATTGGTACCGTGTAGTGCTACATCTGATGTTAGACAACCGCAAGATTATGTCATTCTCAGAGTGATTAAGCGGGCATATATATTTGTACATGAGCTTTCTTAAGACCGTTTGAAAAGTATTTATGCCTGCAGACACAAACATTTCACGTCCACTGGAACATCTAGGTCTTTTTAGTAATATTACATATAACATTGCATCATTATATTCAACCTGAAGTCTCTGTAAGCTTGCTTTTTTTATAGTTTGACCACAAATGGGCTGTATACAGTGGTGTACAATATGCTCTGAGCAGAGACATCTTCACTCACAGATTTTTTTTTTTTCCTCGATGTGGCCCTAATACTCCGTCGTACCATCATACCATAGACCTACAACAATGATAAATAAAAATGAAAATGTATACAAAAAACAGTTATTCATTTCCATTTTTATAAATCCACAGAGAGCCGCATGTGGCTCCGGGGCTGCAGGTTGCTGACCCCTGACCTATCTGAAAACATACTAAACTTCCGTGAGAGAATGTTTACTAAACTGACCACATATCGGGAATTTAAATGGCCATTTTTCTCGCATGGAAACATATTAAAACTTAACAAAGTGACATGTTAACAGCTTTTAGCCTGGCTGAAAATCTCATATCACTGACGTCCGGTGTTATGTTAAAGTCTGTCCCCCCATAGACTGTATGCACAGATGAACAGTTAACACCAACTGAAAACAGTTGTAAATTTGTGAACCTTGTTTGATAGCTCAGGGCTTTTGCCCTTTTCTATCCAGAGCCAATCAATTGGAGGGAGGAGAGAGGAGATGGAGGAGGAGCCCAGTTGGTGTTGAGGCAGCACGGCCCATGCCCGGCCAGTTGAGGAGTTTTTTTTTGTTTTCCTTTTCTTTCCCTTTGTTTCCCTTATATATATATATATATATATATATATATATAAATATATATATTTATTATTATTATTTTCTTCTTCTTCTTTTTCCTCATAACAAAATAAAATAAAATGAAATATGGATAAAACTAAATTTAGAGAAAAAATAAAAGTAAATAAATAAAATAAAAATTAATTAATGAAAAATAAATAGATAAAAAAACAACAACAAAGAAATGAAGAAAACTTAAAAAAAAAGCCAACATAACTGGGCAAGATCAATATCATGTGACTGTGTACAGCGTGTGCGCTTGAGAGGAGTAGGGGTGGCTGGCTGTCAAGTAAGGGTGCAAATCAAATTAAGGCTAAAAGATTAAAAAGAATAAGATAAAATAAAGTAAAATAAATATAAATAGGTAGATAGATAGAAGTAAAAGAATGATGGCTAAAAGGATGGTGTTTAATAGGGTGATGGATAAAAAGATGATGTTTTAAAAGAGAATGATGGATAGAAAAGGATGATGTGGTTGTATGTGGTGTGTGGACTGTAACTGGAGTTCAAAGTAATCATTCATTCATTCATTCATGGTTTATTTAATAGGACCAATACAATGTACATAGACAACTTAAAAACAGCTATTTGATGCCAGTAACATAGTGCTTATAGCGGATGCTAATTTGCAAACACCTGTCCCTAGAAGGACTTTTTGTGAAAATAAGAGATTAAAACAGGAATGGGTACAATAAATAAATAAATACAATAAAGCACACATTTAAAAACATTACATGAAGAACTAGACATGAGTACAGGTTTGTCGCTGAATTAATCAGGATTTCGTTGCTCTCTTAAAGGTGGTAAAGTTTGCAGCAGATTTCAAGTGATCAGGTAGCGAGTTCAAAGACTTCGCTCCTTTCACAGAAAAAGCTGATTGAGCAAAAGATGCTCTGCAGAATTGAACTTTACAATTGCCACTTGAAGCTGCTCTGGTGGATCTGCTACAGCTCTGTAGTGTCATGATGTATTTGCAGAAAGGCAGAGGAGCAAGTCCGTTCAAACATTTAAACGCAAGCTTTACATAATGAAAATCAATAAAGTTTGCAAAACTTAACATCTTGTATTTACTCAAAATGCGGCAATGATGGTACCTTATTTGCTTTTTGTCCAAGATTTTCAGGGCTTATTGTAAACACACTCTATGGGTTTTACTACGGACTGGTTGGCCTGGGACCAGGCAGCCAAACCTTAGGACAGATGTGAGAAAATCATTGAATTCAGAAACAGCAAGGCACAGTCACATGTCAAGCAATTTCTTATCATCCTAAAACAGCTAAGGTTAGCCTTTATCATTTTACAAATCTTTTTAGCATGACTTTTAAAGTTTAACTGAGAATCTAAAATTATCCCTAAATATTTGACCTCTGTTACCTGTTCAATGTGCTCACCTTTAATTCTAACATTCAAGGATGGTGTTGCAGGTAGCTTCTTAACCCTCCTATTGTCTTCCCGTCGACCATGCAACTTTTGTCTTCCCTGGTCAAAACTGACCCGGTCTGGTTTGACTGTTTATAAAGCATACAGTATAAACTATCACCCAATTCTGTGTTACACCTTTTTGGCCAACTTCATTCCTAATTAATAAGTTTTACACTTTTTTGGGGGGAAATTAAGGTTAATAAACCTAATTTCCGTGAAATTATACCTATTTTTTTTAGTAAAACAAAAAGCAGATATTATGAATTATTTTGAATATAGTTATTATCAGAGGAACATAATGTTGATGGATTATCACATACTGGTATATGTAAACTTTTAGTCAGAATAATGTTTTGAAAGCATTACATTTTTTTAATAGCAGCACATAATGACACTTGTGGTCTTCCTGTCAATTTTGACTCGGGAAGACCACAGATGCTATAGATTTGAATAAAACACCCACAATTCAACAAAAGTAGTGACAATATTTGTGCAAAGACCACAGTAGGCAACCATCCATGTTATTTTGGGGCAATTAGATTAAAGAAATCTATATTTATGATATAATGAAGTTTGAAAAACTGGTCAAATCTGACCCGAGGACAACAGAAGGGATATATATATATATCTATCTATATCTATATATATATTTATAGATATATATATATATATATCCAAACCAAGGGAAAGAAAAGGAGAAAAAAATAAAACTGGAATTTAAAAACGCGTTTTGCTGCTCTGTGGCACAAAAGAGAGGAACTGCAGTTATTTCAAGATGGTTACGGCTGTCAGTTGTGCCAACAACACAACATTAGTGGCAAGAAATTAGTGGCGTTAAAACGAACTAGTTAATGTTATTATCACGTTAACAGACATATTTAAAATAAAACAAAAGATTACCAACAAGCCCCACATTCACTGTCTGTTGGTTTGTGTTCATTTTTATATACAAACACTCAAGACAAATTAGAACCACTAATAATCACCAATCCCCAATAAGTGAACATTATCAGCAACATAACAGTGCTGACTGTATCTGAAACACCAGACAATATATTAATAATGAAATGACGAGCTGATTAATCAATACACTATTTTGATATTTATGTAATTTCTCAAGCAAAAATGCTGAACATTTTCTGGTTCCAAGCGATAACTGCTTAAATAAAGACAGCAATATATATATATATATATATATATATATATATATATTAATAAAATTCCAATACAACTAATAATCAATGGATTATCTAAAGCACCTCTCTGCATCTGGACAACTGCCATTTCTGTAATGAGGAAGCAAGAGAGGGAGGGTAGAGAGATATGATTGTTTCCCTCAAAGAAAAGGAAAAATAATTAAGATTTATCCTCATTAAGGATTGATTTGAGTCTGCCTCTCTGGCAATATTTTCTACAACTCTCTGCAGCCGCCTGCAGAGCCCCCGCCTTGCCAAAGGGGGGCGGCAACTTTCAGTTCAGTCTTTTATTCCTAGTCAGACCACTCCTCCTCCTCCTCTATCAGCACCTCCTGCTCACGGAGCGAGGTGAAGAAGGCGGTGACTGATCTCAAGGCCACACCTTTGCCTGTTTGCTCCGCAGGGTCTTTGCTGGTTTCCCATTTGTAGAAGGCCCCCTCTTTAATAACGTCTTCGTCGTACAAGGCGTCAAAGAACCTCCACAGGAGGTCTGTAGAGACAGGATACAGAGGTCAATACTGATCTGGCATTGGTAAAGAAAAACAGTTGGCTACAGAGGGAGAAAAAAAGATTGGTGTTGGTGTTACTGTAACATTTTTGAGGCTGTTGTTTGTCCCGTTTTCATCGGCATCATAAAATTTAAACTTTTCCCTCGTCACGTCACATTATTTTGCACAGGTGTGGTGTTATATCCATCAAATGCGAAGCATTGTATTGTGGGACTGTGGGCAGATAGTAGTGTTCATGCCATAGATGCTACGTTTTTGTTAAATTGTGGGATTGTTTTATGTAATACATCAATTTCACACAAGTTTATTAAAGTGAAACGTGTTGCATGTCCAAATTGCACTAAATTTAAAAAAAGCACTCCCCTGGGTCCCCAGCAATACACCCTCCAAGTGAAGTAGATCGGATGAGCGGTTCTCGAGATTTGCAAATAACACACAGTCTGACAGAGGTTCCTCGCTTCATAGTTCGATTTTTAATACCACCTCAAACTATGGGCTCAATGATGGCAATATTTGCATTTTGAATTAACCTCAATAACAGTCAAAACCTGAAAGGTATGAGCTCAAACAACTTAAGCATATTTTTTTACAGGGCTACAGTTTGGTATTTGTTACTGATGATACTACAGGTGGATGAATACTCACTCGCTGGCTGCTCCATGTGCACCATCAGAGCCTGGAGGGCGTAGAGGGCCTGCAGCTCCTTCTGCTCATCAGACAGGTATCTCTGCAGCAGACTGGCTCTCCGGCTGATCTGCTGTGCATCCACCCTGTACGAGTTGTCACCTGAAACAAGGAGAGACAAACTCATCAACGGAGATAAAACTTCTTGTATGCCATGAAAAATGTTTACTTTACAGGCCTGCTAAACTAAATCACATATTGTGATTAGTGTTTCAACAATCAGAACATTTATATATCAGTAATACTGAAACATTTTAAACATGGAGAATTCATGCCCCCGCTGTGAGATGGAAAGATTAACAGTGATGTCTACCAGACAAAGACATAGGATCATTTCATCCAAAAACAAACAGCCGTTACTTTTACATGCTGCGTTAGTCATACTTACCTATGATGGCAGACTGACACACTGACGTCATCAGTGCTCGTACGAACTGGTTGGAAGCAGTTTGCTGCTCGTCCAAGTTAGCCTTCTCATCCACTTCCTTTGACTCCGTCTCCTCTCCAGTGGTGAACTCCACTTTCTAAATTACGTAACAAAGACATTTAAAGATACTCTTGTAAGTAATCAACTTCTAAGTTTTTTTGTTTTTTTTTAAAGTTATTTTTTTGGGGGCATTTTCCATTTTTATGACAGGACAGTGGATAGAGTCTTGAAAGGGGGGAGAGAGAGAGTGGATGCGGAAAGGGCCACAGGCCGGATTCGAACCCAGGCCGCCGCGGTCAGGACCAAGCCTTAATACATGGACGCCCGCTCTACCAACTGAGCTAACCCAGGCGCCCAACTTCTAAGTTGTTTAAACAATCAAACACGACACAGGGCATGAGGGATAAGTGGGTATTGGCATTAGGTCTGCATTTGTTTCAGCAATAAAATATCTTTATTTCTATTTATTGCACGGCTTTGTTGAATACTCGATTCTGATTGGTCAATCACGGCGTTCTACGGCCTGTTATTTCTTGCTATGTTGCTATGTATAACAGACCGTTGCTATGGGCAAAGTTGTGATGTCGGACTCTGGCGGACTGTTTTTTTGGCCAAATTATTGATTTCTTAAGTAATTAGCTGTGTAATAAGCGGGATAATGTACAGGTACATTGTTGTGAAAGAGACTCTGGCAGGGCGATGCAAGACCCGTCTGCGGCGTCGCCCTGCCGTTTTTTTTTTTTTACAACAATGACCGACTCGCTGTACATTATACCTTACATAATAGATACACAGGACATTATGTGTCCATGAGATTGTATGAAGGTATTTCATTATGGAGTGTGTCTTCTCTGTATAAGAGCTTAAAATCTCTCTCCTCACACCCCCAACACAGTTCTGTCACACACTGCAACGCCTCCTACAGAAGCAGCAGAAGACACACAAGCCGTTCAGAGGGGTTTCGTATTCCAAGCATTTGCTTGTTTAGCCTGATAATATGCATACATTTAAGTAAAATAGACTTTGTTGCATGGCGTCATGTTTGTACCTTCAAGTCATTAATGTGGAGGTATTCTTCAATGATGGCGTTCGACTTCTTCTCCAACTCCTCTTCACTCAAGGCAGGTTTTGGAAGAGAGGGAGGAGGAGTGGGGGCGCTCTCACGCTTAACTGCTGAGAAAAAAATGAAAATAAGAGTTCAATATTATTCCAATCTCTGTGTGTACACAGCCTTTCCTCCAGGACATAAAGTATTTCTACCATTGTTCCCTCCCATCCTGTCGCCTCCTCCTCCTCCACCTCCTCCCTCTTTCTTGGACATGTGTTCCCTGTGCTCCTCCATCTCTGCCTCCTTCTGGATCTGGTCGATTGTTTTAGGACCCTGGTCTCCTTTACGAGGCACCCAGTTACTCTGTAGATCAGAGATGGAAGATGGTTATAAAACAAGACTGTAACTGCTCCAACACCTGTCGACATTCATGGTTCCTATGAGACTCATAATCCCCGTGGATTACTTCACACACAGTATAAAACAATTTTGCTCATTCAGGAATATTTCTTAGCTTTAGTCACCACCATAAATGCTTGTTATTGCAATATCTGGTTATGGATTCATTCATATTTACCTTTCTGAGGTCCAAGACGTCTTGTAGCATTAAACTGATTCTGGATGAGGTCTTTCTCTCTTTGATGATCTGGTCCATCTGGTTGAAGTACTGATCCATGCGAGGCTGACGGGGACACAGAAAAAAGTGTCTTTTATGAGTCATGGCTACAAAAAAAGTAATTCTTGTAAATGTTTGTGTTCATGCTTTACTTACCTTGGCCTTCTCAAAGTCCAGGTCTTTACCAATTGTGGAGAGCATCATGTAGAGACACTCCAGTGACTCTTCATCATGATTCTTCAGTAGTTCCCCTATGCAGATGTACATGATGACCTCATTCAGAATCTTCAGCTTGAAGAGCTCGCCAATGAACATTATGTTACCCAGTGAACGGCGACGGGCCTGGTCTCTGGACTCCTGCAGCTCCACCCTCAAGTGCTCACGCTCCTCTCCCTGAGGGCAGATACAGTTTAGTCTAAACAACAACAGTGACAGTAAAAGATCACATTTCTTACCTCTTTGGCAGCCTCTATTTCTTGTTGCTTTTTCGCAATGATTAGATCATCATCCTGTTCCTTCTCAAACTCTTTCTGGCAGCAGTTGAGCAGCAAGTTGCGGAAGTTCACAAAAACTCCTGGCTTGTCTGAGGTGGGGACTTCCAACTGAAGGAGGAAACCATTGAGTATAATTAAACGTTGTTATTGAATATACATTTTTCATCTCGCTGATAATCATATGGTTTAAAAGCTTGATCACAAAAATGTTAAACAGAAAATGAAGAGTGATTAAAGTGTGCTTCATCAGGTCCATCAAGAACATTCAGTGGCCCAGACACGTGGCACAAAACAGAAGTCATCATTGGAGTAAATGATAAGATCTGGATAAAATCACATGACTTACCCCCATAAGGCAGCGGCACATGTTGGCGTAGACCATAGAGGAGTTAGGGTCTGAGATGGCCTTCTCAAAGATGAGCTCAACGGCTCCCTTCAGCCTCTCCTCTGTGTCTATCGTCAGATCCATCACTTGTTTCATAAGCTCCCGAAACTTCTGAGGGGTCAGCTTGTCGAGGATACAGTGCAGACTATTGAACAGCTCTTGAGTCTTGACCTGTTCGGGACTGATGATTTTCCTGGGCTTTTTCCTGTGACCCCGGTGGGAGCGACGCGGCCCAGGTGGCTAAAAGGATGGGAAGGCAAGTGTCATCAACACAATGTGGTGTCACTATCTAAGTCCCTATATCTAGTGAGAAAGTCACCAAGTCATCAACACTGACAGTTCGTCCGTTCAGGTCTCCCTCCAAAGCCACTCCCCAATGTGTTGGTACCAATGGATTCTTTAGATTTTCCAATTTCACATTACACCATTACCTTCACTCTAGCTTTAAAACTGAGCCCGCTACAACCTAAAAATCACAAGTTGCGATAATGTGTTAAAGAAATTATTGGCGTTAAAACAAATTTGCGTTAATACGTTATTACCGTGTTAAAGCTGAAGTAGGCGAGATCGGAGCAAATATGATTAAAAAAAGTTATTTTTATAAAACAGTTGCTATATCTTGACAGGCCTCACAGCTAGAGGGTTGCAGGTTCGAATCCGGCTTGGGACCCTTCTGTGTGGAGTTTGCATGTTCTCCCCGTGTTAGCGTGGGTTTTCTCCGGGTACTCCGGTTTCCTCCCACAGTCCAAAGACATGCAGGTTAGGTTAATTGTGGACTCTAAATTGCCCGTAGGTGTGAATGTGAGCGTGAATGGTTGTCTGTCTATATGTGTCAGCCCTGCGATGGACTGGCGACCTGTCCAGGGTGTACCCTGCCTTCGCCCAATGTCGGCTGGGATCGGCTCCAGCCCCCCCGCGACCCCTAATGGGATAAGCGGTTGCAGATGGATGGATGGATGGATATCTTGACAGTAGTACATGAAACAGGTAACCTGAAAAAAATCATGTGCCTCTGTGTCCTCCGGTGCTACTAACGGCATCTGCAAGATTTTACAGACCGGAGGAAAACAAGCAGTCAGAGCTGATCTGAGGTCTGCTGTCCATCTGCTGTCTATGAGAGCCGGCTGTCAATCACTCGCCAACTCCGACCAAACGGTCAAACTAGGCAGCGCTGATCAAATATGAATCAATATTAAGTAACGTTAATGCCTATTTTTCGCCTCGAATGTTTTCAGAATCATCTTGTAGTGTACTGTTTAGCTGTAAAATTAGAAGTTTGTGACCCCGCAGCCATGTTGGAAATCTCTTGAAAGAATGCCATGTACCGGTCAAAGAGCTAGATTTTTTAAAGCCTGAAAACAGAGCCATCTAGTTATCTCTCAGAACACTTGAATTACAAAATGCTGAAAGGTTATTATGGAATTTTTGCCCAATGATGCCAAAAATATTCTGCCTACTGCCACTTTAACTTTGACAGCCCTAGATATTATTATTCCTCCTTTCCACATCTAAATCAACTGACTGTAAATCCCTGATTAACAGGTCCCTCCTTTGGGTCTGGGAGCTGTTTTTAAGGGATCATGCCCACAATGGTCCAGCCCCCTCCTATCAGGGTCGGGCGACCCAAAGCTGGACCCATTCTGGAGCTTCCTGGTCGTGCTTCACTGCCAGTGGACTCCCCCTGACTTTATTATTATTATTGCTGTTATTAGTAGTAGCTTTGTTGTTGGCAAATGTAGGATTAGTATTAGCATTAGTGTACATTATTATTATATAATTTATGTTTTTTGCTCTTTTATTTATTTCCTTTATTATGCTTTCCTTTAGTTCCCTTCTTTTTTTATTTCTTATTTCTTAGCATTAGTCAACACCATAAATGCTTGTTATTGCAATATTCAGTTATGGATTAATTCATATTTACCTTTCTGAGGTCCAAGATGTCTTGTAGCATTAAACTGATTCTGGATGAGGTCTTTCTCTCTTGTGATTTAGCAGAATAAGTGTGCAAGACTGGGGCAATTTCTTACCGTGCACGCAAACAAAACTTCTAGACTTCAAACAATAACAATACAATAACAATAACAATAACACTATATTTAACTATAATAACAAGCGCCAGAGCCTTGAGTTAAACAGAGCGAAAACCTGAAACTGGGGACAATAAATGTAGTAAAAACTTCCATGTTAGATTAGGATGTTACCTTTGTGATCTTGCTAAAGCGGGTGTTCCACCCCTCATCCTGAGGCTGGCTAGTCCAGCGACGTCCTGGTGTGTGGAAGCCTCGGCCCCCCATGTTCCATCCCTTATCCTGCACCCAGTTACTCTGTAGATCAGAGATGGAAGATGGTTATAAAACAAGTCTGTAAGTGCTCCAACACCTGTCGACATTCATGGTTCCTATGAGACTCATAATCCCCGTGGATTACTTCACACACAGTATAAAAGAATTTTGCTCATTCAGGATTATTTCTTAGCTTTAGTCACCACCATAAATGCTTGTTATTGCAATATCCGGTTATGGATTAATTAATATTTACCTTTCTGAGGTCCAAGACGTCTTGTAGCATGAAGCGGATTCTGGATGAGGTCTTTTTCTCTTTGATGATCTTGTCCATCTGGTTGAAGTACTGATCCATGCGAGGCTGACGGGGACACAGAAAAAATGAGTCATGGCTACAAAACAAAGTGACTCTTGTAAATGTGTGTGTTCATGCTTTACTTACCTTGGCCTTCTCAAAGTCCAGGTCTTTACCAATTGTGGAGAACAGCCTGCAGAGACACTCCAGAGACTCTTCATCATGATTCTTCAGTAGTTTCACTACACAGTCGTGCATGATGGCCTCTGTCAGCATCTTCAGCTTGAAGAGCTCGCCAATGAACTTTATGTTACCCAGTGAACGGCGGCGGGCCTGGTCTCTGGAATCCTGCAGCTCCACCCTCAAGCGCTCACGCTCCTCTCCCTGAGGGCAGATACAAGTAGGAGTTTGTACTTAGTGGGGGTAATATGATCAGTTTAGTCTTAAACGAAACACTTTGGTCTTTTTCGACAGTGACGAAAAATCACATTTCTTACTTCTTTGGCAGCCTCCATGTCTTTTTGCTTTTTCTCAAAGATTTCATCATCGTCCTGGTCCTTCTCAAACTCTTTCTGGCAGCGGTTGAGCAGCAGTTTGCGGAAGTTCACAAAAACTCCTGGCTTGTCTGAGGTGAGGACTTTCAACTGAAGGATGAAAACATTGAGTATGATTAAACATTTTTATTGAATATAAATTTTTCATCTCACTGATAATTATATGGGTTAAAAACTAAATTCTATAAGGGATAATGCCTAGTGAGGTGTCTATTATTAGGATCTAATGGACGTCATGAAGGCCGCGGACGACGGTTGCCTCCGCAAAGTCCATTAATTATTGATTATGGACACCTTGAAGGGTATCATCCCACATATACCATGGTCACTTGCCAAAGAAAAAACAAATAAGACCATTAATTTATATTTTCATGCGTTTTTCTAACCAAAATCGAAAGTTTTTCATAATCCATTCACTCCGTTTCCCTGGTAACCCTGAATGTTTGCTAATACGGCAGATATGTCTACTCCGCTCAGCTCATAGAACCCTTTGGCTCAGCTATGAGTCAGAAAACTAATGTTATGCTCGGAAGATTCAAAGTCAATAAGATTGCAGCCAATCCGAATCGAGTATTCACCCAGACCATTGTATACAGAAGTTAAACAGAAAATGGAGAGTGATTAAATTGTGCTTCATCAGTTCCATTATGAACATTCAGTGGCCCAGACACTGTCATCATTGGAGTAAATGATGAGGTCTGGATAAAATCACATGACTTACCCCCATAAGGCAGCGGCACATGTTGGCGTAGGCCACAGAGAAGTTCGGCTCTGAGATTGCCTTCTCAAAGATGAGGTCAACGGCTCCCTTCAGCCTCTCCTCCGTGTCTATCGTCATATCCATTACTTGTCTCATCAGCTCCTGAAACTTCTGAGGGGTCAGCTTGTTGAGGATACTGCGTAGACGCTTGAACAGCTCTTGAGTCTTGGCCTGTTCGGGATCATCGCTTTCCTCTTCCTCTGCGGCGCGTTCTCGAGTGGACTTTTTCGCCGCGGGCTTCCAGGCCTTCTCAGCCTTGTTGAGCTGCACGTCGTCACCGAGGGACATGCTGCTGAGGATGATTTTACTGGGCTCTTTCCTCTGACCCTGCTGGGAGCGACGTAGCCCAGGTTGCATATTTAGAAAAGTTAGAAAAGAAAACCGTATACAACAAAACAAATACATGGAATTATGCCGTAATCGAAAGGGACAAGAATTTCCTTTCATTAGAAACCACCCCAAAAAAGGGAAGAGACAAATTCACTCACCGGGCCTCGTGGTCCTCCCACTGATCTGCTCCCAAGGTTCCCCAAATACGAGGGAGTAAAATCAGGACCAACATTCATCATTCGAGCTGGGTCAGGAGGCCGCATTGGAGTCTTGTTTGCCTGAAGTTAAAGAAAGGAAAAATGACCTTAGGTGTCCACACAAAAATACAAAACACTGACAAGACAAGATGAACGTCAAGTTTCCTCATTCTCCATTATATCACCATGATATATTAAAAAAAACAATTGTGTTCATGAGGTCAAAAGATTTTTTAGGGCTTTTATTGCCTTTGTTAATACAGCTGGAGAATGACAGGAAAGGGGGGAGAGAGGGGATGACACGCAGCTAAGGGCCGTGGGTCGGAAACAAACCTGGGCCACTGCCAAGGACTCAGCCTACATGGGGCGCACGCTCTAGCGGGCGAGCTAGAGGTCACCCCAATGAGGGCAAATTTAAGTAAAATACTTCCATGCAGCTTCTATTTCAATATCCACTTATTTGTCATTAATGTCACATATGAATGACATTATTATCGCACTCCACAGCAAAATGATGTAAAACGTCCACTACCTTGTCCAGGACCACATCACTGATGGTCGGCAGGCCATCAGGTTTGTTCATTCTGGCGCTGATGAACTGGAAGCCCAGGAGGAACTCCCTGTCGTACCGCTTCTTGTCTTCTGGGTCTATCGGCTTCCATTGTTCTGAGAGATGTACAAGAAATATTATATGTGTTGCATTAACATTAAAAAAAGAAATACATTTGACTGTGCCCTCGTTTTTTTGATGCACCTCTTTTTTGTTTTTAACTTTATGGTGCATGTGTGCATAGAAAAACATATCTACACATGTACATCAAAACAGCAGCTACCGTACAACTACACACAAAAAAAACTTCAACAGTGCCATCTCTGGAGAATCTTAGTCACAACCTACCTTCTTTGTACTGGTATTTCTGATCAGTTGGCTCAGGTGTGGCTTTAGGTACTGCATTCTGCTTGTCCTCTTGCTCCTCCCAGGTCTCATCTACAACCTCAGCGGGAGGTTCAGGTGGAGCAACAGGGACCGGGTCGGCCTGAGTGGAAGATGGTTATAAAACAAGTCTGTAACTGCTCCAACACCTGTCGACATTCATGGTTCCTATGAGACTCATAATCCCCGTGGATTACTTCACACATAGTATAAAACAATTTTGCTCATTCAGGAATATTTCTTAGCTTTAGTCACCACCATAAATGCTTGTTATTGCAATATCTGGTTATGGATTCATTCATATTTACCTTTCTGAGGTCCAAGACGTCTTGTAGCATTAAACTGATTCTGGATGAGGTCTTTTTCTCTTTGATGATCTGGTCCATCTGGTTGAAGTACTGATCCATGCGAGGCTGACAGGGACACAGAAAAAAGTGGCTTTTATGAGTCATGGCTACAAAAAAGTAATTCTTGTAAATGTTTGTGTTCATGCTTTACTTACCTTGGCCTTCTCTAAGTCACATATGAATGACATTATTATCGAACTCCACAGCAAAATGATGTAAAACGTCCCCTACCTTGTCCAGGACCACGCCACTGATGGTCGGCAGGCCATCAGGTTTGTTCATACTGGTGCTGATGAACTGGAAGCCCAGGAGGAACTCCCTGTCGTACCGCTTCTTGTCTTCTGGGTCTATCGGCTTCCATTGTTCTGAGAGATGTACAAGAAATATTATATGTGTTGCATTAACATTAAAAAAAGAAATACATTTGACTGTGCCCTCGTTTTTTTGATGCACCTCTTTTTTGTTTTTAACTTTAGGGTGCATGTGTGCATAGAAAAACATATCTACACATGTACATCAAAACAGCAGCTACCGTACAACTACACACAAAAAAAAACTTCAACAGTGCCATCTCTGGAGAATCTTAGTCACAACCTACCTTCTTTGTACTGGTATTTCTGATCAGTTGGCTCAGGTGTGGTTTTAGGTACTGCATTCTGCTTGTCCTCTTGCTCCTCCCAGGTCTCATCTACAACCTCAGCGGGAGGTTCAGGTGGAGCAACAGGGACCGGGTCGGCCTGAGTGGAAGATGGTTATAAAACAAGTCTGTAACTGCTCCAACACCTGTCGACATTCATGGTTCCTATGAGACTCATAATCCCGTGGATTACTTCACACACAGTATAAAACAATTTTGCTCATTCAGGAATATTTCTTAGCTTTAGTCACCACCATAAATGCTTGTTATTGCAATATCTGGTTATGGATTCATTCATATTTACCTTTCTGAGGTCCAAGACGTCTTGTAGCATTAAACTGATTCTGGATGAGGTCTTTTTCTCTTTGATGATCTGGTCCATCTGGTTGAAGTACTGATCCATGCGAGGCTGACAGGGACACAGAAAAAAGTGGCTTTTATGAGTCATGGCTACAAAAAAAGTAATTCTTGTAAATGTTTGTGTTCATGCTTTACTTACCTTGGCCTTCTCTAAGTCACATATGAATGACATTATTATCGCACTCCACAGCAAAATGATGTAAAACGTCCCCTACCTTGTCCAGGACCACACCACTGATGGTCGGCAGGCCATCAGGTTTGTTCATACTGGTGCTGATGAACTGGAAGCCCAGGAGGAACTCCCTGTCGTACCGCTTCTTGTCTTCTGGGTCTATCGGCTTCCATTGTTCTGAGAGATGTACAAGAAATATTATATGTGTTGCATTAACATTAAAAAAAGAAATACATTTGACTGTGCCCTCGTTTTTTTGATGCACCTCTTTTTTGTTTTTAACTTTAGGGTGCATGTGTGCATAGAAAAACATATCTACACATGTACATCAAAACAGCAGCTACCGTACAACTACACACAAAAAAAACTTCAACAGTGCCATCTCTAGAGAATCTTAGTCACAACCTACCTTCTTTGTACTGGTATTTCTGATCAGTTGGCTCAGGTGTGGCTTTAGGTACTGCATTCTGCTTGTCGTCTTGCTCCTCCCAGGTCTCATCTACAACCTCAGCGGGAGGTTCAGGTGGAGCAACAGGGACCGGGTCGGCCTGAGTGGAAGATGGTTATAAAACAAGTCTGTAACTGCTCCAACACCTGTCGACATTCATGGTTCCTATGAGACTCATAATCCCGTGGATTACTTCACACACAGTATAAAACAATTTTGCTCATTCAGGATTATTTCTTAGCTTTAGTCACCACCATAAATGCTTGTTATTGCAATATCCGGTTATGGATTCATTCATATTTACAGCTCTTGAGTCTTGACCTGTTCGGGATCGTCGTCTTCGTCTTCCTCCGCGCCGTGGCTTTGAGTGGACTTCTTCGCCGTTGGCTTCCAGGCCTTCTCAGCCATGCTGAACTGCTCGTCGTCACTGAGGGACATGCTGCTGATGATTTTCCTGGTCTCTTTACTCTGACCCTGCTGGGAGCGACGCGGCCCAGGTGGCTAAAAGGAGGGGAAGGCAAGCGTCATCAACACAATGCGGTGTCACTATCTCCAAAAGTCCCTATATCTAGTGAGAAAGTCGCCAAGTCGGCAACACTGGCAGTCCGTCCGTTCAGGTCTCTCTCCAAAGCCACTCCCCAAAATTATCATCATGACCATATTATAATGAACGTGAACAATGAACATGGCTATTGTTAGTACTCACAGCTGTCAAGTTAGCAGGTAGTGGAAGACTCCAGTTGTGGCCCGTACAGGCCTATTACAGTCCTGCGAAAGCCACAGATACCAGATTTTTTTCTCTGTTTTGTCAGAGCATTTGATTTATTGATTGCTATCAGGATGTAATGATCACCAACTCCAGCTTTAATGTACAGTATTTTCAACTATTATAACTTCTCTTATGTAGACAAATACATTTTTATAAAATTACAACTGTGTTTTATTGTCATGCATTATCTGTTTATACACAAGTTATGGATACTTCACAGGATGAGTTATTGTTGTTGACAAATTACATTAATAAACACTTAAATGATCTTATCTGCTGACAAATACATTATTATAAGATAAGATAAGATGAACCTTTATTAATCCCCGGGGGGAAATTCAGGTGTCAAAGCAGCAAAGCGCAGATACAGAGGTACAGGTGTACAAAAAGATTATAAAACAATAAATAGAAATACAGAATAGACATAGTGAATGGACATAGTGAATGGACACAGCGTGTACCGTCCGTCAATAAAAAAATGTAGTGTACAATAAATAGATGTAATATGTACAGTCTATGGTTGGTTTATGGGATGTAGTTTAAAGTAAGTTTAAAGTGCACCAGTGGTTAGGAGAGCTGGTTGCAGGTAGTGCAGATAGTGCAGTTTTCATGTGGGGGTCAGCCTTGGTTATGTATTTTAAAACATTTATTAAATGTGTACATACTGCTTAGAAGTGCTAAATATTATTATCTAATATTGTGAGAAGATGTCATCTCAAGGCCTTTAATATTGTTTTACTTTATATTTCATTTACATGGAGCATATTGCTAAATAAATGTGTTTCATTGAAACATAACATTGCTGATTGTATCAGGAGCACCAGGCAAATAATGAATGGTGAAATGATGAGCTGATTAATCAATGCACTATTAATTAATCAGCTTAATATTTATGTAATTTACCAAGCAAGACAATGCTGAATATTGTCACCTCTGTATCTCACCGTGAGACAGCACCTTTCCAGGGAAATGAAAGTGAAACTTATGTCTGCTGTCTTCTGCTGCACAAACACTAGAGGTAAGTTTCACTCTCTCATAAACAGATATCGAGTGTTTTTTAGGTGAACCTTTCTTTTAGGTGATAAAATATGTTTTGCTGCCAGTCCACAACAGTATATGACTTTACTCCTGTAGCTGGTAACGTTTAACTACTTCTGTCTGTTTCTCCACACTGTCATCTACTGCAGGTCTTACACCGACTATAATAATAATAATAATCATAATAAATTGGACTTATATAGCGCCTTTCAGAAACCCAAGGACGCTTTACAAAGGGGGCACACAAAATCATACTAAATAATAACACAGAGGAGAAATTAAAGCTATTAAAAGAGTGATGTGTAGGAAGAGTCAGCTGAGATCATAAGCCTTGATGAACAGGTGGTATTTGAGGTATAAGTACCTCAAAAAAACACACTTCAAAACACCCAAATTATCCCTTTAATGACTGGAAGTATGGCTTTACAAGTTATATAAGTATGGCAAAAAAAAAAGACTTACACAATTCCATAGACGGACGCTGTTTCTGAAGGCTCTCTGCTCGACCAAGGCCTGATGAAGGAGGCTGAGTCACGCGTCATATCTGCCGGCGGTATCACACATGCGCAAAACCATCCAAGAAAGACGCCCCATCCTCATCCAGGTGTTGGTCGAGCAGACAGCCTTCAGGAACAGCGTCTGTCTGCCTTTGCAACTCAATTTGTGTAAGTCTTTTTTTTTTGCCATACTTATATAACTTGTAAAGCCATACTTCCAGTCATTAAAGGGATCATTTGGGTGTTTTGAAGTGTTTTTTTGAGGTACTAATACATAGTCAGTGTATTACCTACAGTAGTAGTAGTAGTATTAGTAAACACCTCCAGTGTGGAGATACAGACAGTAGTAGTTAAACGTTACCAGCTACAGGAGTAAAGCTATATACTGTTGTTGACTGGCAGCAAAACATATTTTATCACCTAAAAGAAAGGTTCACCTAAAAAAAACACTCGATATCAGTTTATCAGGAAGTGAAACCTCCTCTCTAGTGTTTGTGCAGCAGAAGACAGCAGACATAAGTTTCACTTATGTGAAAGGTGCTGTCTCACGGTAAGATGCAGCTGGTGAATTACATAAATATTAAAATAGTGTATTGATTAATCCGCTCATCATTTCACCATTCATTATTTGCCTGGTGCTCCTGATACAATCAGCACTGTTATGTTTCAATGAAACACATTTATTTAGCAATATGCTCCATGTAAATGAAATATGAAGTAAAACAAATATTAAAGGTCTTAAAATTACTTTTTCTCACAGTATTAGATAATAACCACTGTCTTTTGCCCCACTCATTTAGCACTTCTAGGCAGTATGTACACATTTAATAAATGTTTTATAATACATAACCAAGGCTGACCCTCACATGAAAACTGCACTATCTGCACTATCTGCAACCACCTCTCCTAACCACTGGTGCACTTTAAACTTTGAACTTACTTTACACTACATCCCATAAACCAACCATAGACTGCACATATTACATCTATTTATTGTACATTACATTTTTTTATTGACGGACGGTACACGCTATGTCCATTCACTATGTATAATCTGTATTTCTATTTATTGTTTTATAATCTTTTTGTACACCTGTACCTCTGTATCTGCGCTTTGCTGCTTTGACACCTGAATTTCCCCCCGGGGATTAATAAAGGTTCATCTTATCTTATCTTATAATAATGTATTTGTCAGCAGATAAGATAATTTAAGTGTTTATTAATGTAACTTGTCAAGAACGATAACTCATCCTGTGAAGTATCCATAGCTTGTGTATAAACAGATAATGCATGACAATAAAACACAGTTGTAATTTTATAAAAATGTATTTGTCTACATAAGACAAGTAATAATAGTTGAAAATACTGTACATTAAAGCTGGAGTTGGTAATCATTACATCCTGATAGCAATCAATAAATCAAATGCTCTGACAAAACAAAGAAAAAAATCTGGTATCTGTGGCTTTCGCAGGACTGTAATAGGCCTGTACGGGCCACAACTGGAGTCTTCCACTACCTGCTAACTTGACAGCTGTGAGTACTAACAATAGCCATGTTCATTGTTCACGTTCATTATAATATGTTCATGATGATAATTTTGGGGAGTGACTTTGGAGGGAGACCTGAACGGACGGACTGTCAGTATTGCCGACTTGGCGACGTTCTCACTAGATTTAGGGACTTTTGGTGACAGTGACACCGCATTGTGTTGATGACGCTTGCCTTCCCCTCCTTTTAGCCACCTGGGCCGCGTCGCTCCCAGCAGGGTCAGAGGAAAGAGACCAGGAAAATCATCAGCAGCATGTCCCTCAGTGACGACGAGCAGTTCAGCATGGCTGAGAAGAAGGAGAAGTCCGCTCAAAGCCACGGCGCGGAGGAAGACGAAGACGACGATCCCGAACAGGTCAAGACTCAAATGCTGTTCAATCGTCTGCACAGTATCGTCAACAAGCTGACCCGTCTGACGTTTCAGGAGTTGATGAAACAAGTGATGGATCTGACGATAGACACAGAGGAGAGGCTGAAGGGAACCGTTGAGCTCATCTTTGAGAAGGCCATCTCAGAGCCCAACTCCTCTGTGGTCTACGCCAACATGTGCCGCTGCCTTATGGGGGTAAGTCTTGTGATTTTATCCAGATCTTATCATTTACTCCAATGATGACTTCTGTTTTGTGCCACGTGTCTGGGCCACTCAATGTTCATGATGGACCTGATGAAGCACACTTTAATCACTCTTCATTTTCTGTTTAACATTTTTATAATCAAGCTTTTAAACCATATGATTATCAGCGAAATGAAAAATGTATATTCAATAACAATGTTTAATGATACTCAATGGTTTCCTTCTTCAGTTGAAAGTCCCCACCTCAGACAAGCCAGGAGTTTTTGTGAACTTCCGCAAACTGCTGCTCAACCGCTGCCAGAAAGAGTTTGAGAAGGACCAGGATGATGATGAAATCTTTGAGAAAAAGCAAAAAGAAATAGAGGCTGCCAAAGAGGTAAGAAATGTGATCTTTTACTGTCACTGTCGAAAAAGACCACAGAGTTTTTTTGTTGTTTGGACTAAACTGTATCTGCCCTCAGGGAGAGGAGCGTGAGCGCTTGAGGGTGGAGCTGCAGGATTCCAGAGACCAGGCCCACCGCCGTTCACTGGGTAACATAAAGTTCATTTGTGAGCTCTTCAAGCTGAAGATGCTGACAGAGGCCATCATACACGACTGTGTAGTGAAACTACTGAAGAAAGATAATGAAGAGTCTCTGGAGTGTCTCTGCATGCTGCTCTCCACAATTGGTAAAGACCTGGACTTTGAGAAAGCCAAGGTAAGTAAAGCATGAACACACACATTTACAAGAATTACTTTTTTTTGTAGCCATGACTCATAAAAGCCACTTTTTTCTGTGTCCCTGTCAGCCTCGCATGGATCAGTACTTCAACCAGATGGACCAGATCATCAAAGAGAGAAAGACCTCATCCAGAATCAGTTTAATGCTACAAGACGTCTTGGACCTCAGAAAGGTAAATATTAATTAATCCATAACCGGATATTGCAATAACAAGCATTTATGGTGGTGACTAAAGCTAAGAAATAATCCTGAATGAGCAAAATTGTTTTATACTGTGTGTGAAGTAATTCATGGAGATTTTGAGTCTCGTAGGAACCATGAATGTCGACAGGTGTTGGAGCAGTTACAGACTTGTTTTATAACCATCTTCCATCTCTGATCTACAGAGTAACTGGTTGCAGGATGAGGGATGGAACACGGTGCCCATCTCCAGGAACAGACCCATCGACACCACCCGCCTTAGCAAGATCACAAAGGTAACATCCTAGACTAACATGGAAGTTTTCACTACATTTATTGTCCCCAGTTTCAGGTTTTCACTCTGTTTAACTCAAGGCTTTGGCGCTTGTTATTATAGTTAAATATAGTGTTTGAAGTCTAGAAGTTTTGTTTGGGTGCACGGTAAGAAATCGCCCCAGTCTTGCACACTTATTCTGCTAAATCACAAGCCTTTAGAATTAATCTGTTTTCAGTTTAACCTGATGATTTGTGACTTGCGTAAATATGTATGTAACTTGTTTGTCAATGTGAACTGGGAAAAAAAAGTTTGGAAACTTGTGTTTGGTGGATTATTTCTCCATTGTTACAATGCTAATTGGCATTTTATTTTACATCATTGGAAAGCCTGTTTATTTACCTTCCCAATGATGTCCAACTTGTAAGGATCATGCATTTGTGGGATGAGCAGCACAGCTGATTATGTGGGTAGCGCCCAAGAAAAACTTGCCAAAATGCTCTGCCAATGGTAAACAGTGTATTCTCATAAGGCTACCAGGAAGCCTGCAATGACTGCCCTTCACCGTCAGGCCCGTTTGCGCTTGTGTCTACAACACAGACAATGGAATCTGAACATGTGGGGGAATGTCATGTTCAGTGATGAGTCCAGGTTCTGTCTGCGAAAGTTGGATGGCAGGGTCAAAGTGTGGAGAACGCTATGGGGGGGCAAAACTTGTTTTGCCTCACTGGCAAAACAAGGCTTGTCATCATTGAAGGCCATCTCAATGCAGCGAGATATCGGGATGAGATTCTGCAGCCAGTGGCGATCCCATATCTCCACAATCTGGGACCTAACTTCATCCTCCAAGATGACAACGCTCGCCTCCACAGAGCCAGGGTTATCACAGACTACCTCCACAATGTGGGAGTAGAGAGAATGGAACGGCCTGCCAAGAGTCCACACCTCAACCCAATTCAACACTTTTGGGATCAGCTTGGGCGTGCTGTATGTGTTAGAGTGACCAACACAACCACGCTGGCTGACCTGCAACGAATCCTGGTTGAGGAATGGAACGCCATCCCACAGCAACGTGTGACCAGGTTGGTGACCAGCATGAGGAGGAGGTGCCAGGCTGTTGTGGCTGCGTATGGATCTTCCTCCACTACTGAGGCTCCCGACGCTGTATTAAATGAATAAAGTGTAAAATAGCCAATATGTCTTGTTTGTTCCTTGTTACTGATAGAGAGTTCAGTCATCCAATCAACCAAACAACTCAAAACAAGAGTCAATTCCAACAGGAGAATACACTGTTTACCATTGGCAGAGCATTTTGGCAAATTTGTCTTGGGCGCTACCCACATAATCAGCTGTGCTGCTCATCCCACAAATGCATGATCCTTACAAGTTGGACATCATTGTGAAAGTAAATAAACAGGCTTTCCAACGATGTAAAATACAATGACCTTTAGCATTGTAATAGCAGAGAAATAATCGACCAAACACAAGTTTCCGAACTTTTTTTTCCCTGTTTAACTTGTGTGTTTCCCTTCAGCCTGGTTCTCTGGACTTCAACAATCAACTATTGGCTTCAGGGGTCTGGGAAATCTTGCAGATGCTGTTAGGAGCACTGGAGGACACAGAGTCACATGATTTTTCTAAAGGTTACCTGTTTCATGTACTACTGTCAGGATATAGCAACTGTTTTATAAAAATTACTTTTTTTAATCATATTTGCTCCGATCTCACCTACTTCAGCTTTAACACGATAATAACGTGTTAATGCAAATTCGTTTTAACGCCACAAATTTCTTTAACGCATTATCGCTACTTGCGATTTTTAGGTTGTACTGGGCTCAGTTTTAAAGCTAGAGTGAAGATAATGGTATCATATGAAATTGGAAAATCTAAAGAATCCATTGGTACCAACACATTGGGGAGTGGCTTTGGAGGGAGATCTGAACGGACGGACTGTCAGTGTTGATGACTTGGCGACCCTCTCACTAGATTTAGGGACTTTTGGAGATAGTGACACCACATTGTGTTGATGACGCTTGCCTTCCCATTCTTTTAGCCACCTGGGCCACGTCGCTCCCAGCAGGGTCAGAGGAAAGAGCCCTGGAAAAGCATCAGTCTCGAACAGGCCAAGACTCAAGAGCTGTTCAGGCGTCTACGCAGTATCCTCAACAAGCTGACCCCTCAGAAGTTTCAGGAGCTGATGAAACAAGTAATGGATATGACGATAGACACGGAGGAGAGGCTGAAGGGTGCCATTGACCTCATCTTTGAGAAGGCCATCTTCGAGCCTAAATTCTCTGTGGCCTATGCCAACATGTGCCGCTGCCTTATGGGGGTAAGTCTTGTGATTTTATCCTGATCTTATCATTTACTCCAATGATGACTTCTGTTTTGTGCCACGTGTCTGGGCCACTCAATGTTCATGATGGACCTGATGAAGCACACTTTAATCACTCTTCATTTTCTGTTTAACAGTTTTATAATCAAGCTTTTAACCCATATGATTATCAGCGAGATGAAAAATTTATATTTAATAAAAATGTTTAATGATACTCAATGGTTTCCTCCTTCAGTTGAAAGTCCACACCTCAGACAAGCCAGAAGTTACCGTGAACTTCCGCAAACTTCTGCTCAACCGCTGCCATAAAGAGTTTGAGAGGGGCCAGGATGATGATGAAATCTTTGAGAAAAAGCAAAAAGAATTAGAGGCTGCCAAAGAAGTAAGAAATGTGATCTTTTACTGTCACCACCATAGTGTTGTCTCCACTTCCTCCTACTGTACCGAAGAGGGAAGAATTAAAGAAACAAAACTGGTGCTTCTTTGACAACAGCTGCTAGATGGCACTGTGGTAGAAAGAGGCGTCTATAAATCAGAGGATTTTTTTTTTATTTAGTTAAATCAACTTCGCAGTACGAACACTTAAATAGCCCTTATTTAAATCATTATGTCTTAAAGTTTTAAAATAGACCAATTGCCAAATTCAGAGTTATTTTCCTCAGCATAATTAATGTGCATCAGACCCACAAGACTGCACCGCCCTGCATGCTCATATGACACATCCAGTTCGGCCAGCTTCCTGCTAGCTGTATGCGGCTGTAATAATGCATATATTGGCAGTAATTCATCACTTTCATTATCTTATAATTCACCCATAGGCTGTATGCTGTAAACCTGTATCGTGGTGGATGTGTTAGTATTATTAGTTTATTGTGCTAGTAGCATGACATTAACAGAATTTGATCCATCCCAGCTGATATTAGGCGAAGGCAGGGTACACCCTGGACAGATCGCCAGACTATCACAGGGCTGACACATAGAGACAGACAACCATTCATGCTCACATTCACACCTACGGACAATTTAGAGTCAACAATTAACCTAACCTGCATGTCTTTGGACTGAACCCGGAGAAAACCCACACTAACACGGGGAGAACATACAAACTCCACACAGAAGGGCCCCAAGCCGGGTTTGAACCACAGAATTTAATGTACAGGCTATTTACTAACATAGGGCAAAAGCACAGGGCACAACCTCTTATGCATCCATGGTCTGTGGTCTATTGTACATCAATTTTGGAGGTCCTTGACATGAAAAAGATTGAGATCGCTCTCAAAACCTGTTTTAGACTAAACTGATGATTTTACCCCCTCTAATCACAAACCCCCACTTTTATCTGCCCTCAGGGAGAGGAGTGTGAGCGCTTGAGGGTGGAGCTGCAGGATTCCAGAGACCAGGCCCACCGCCGTTCACTGGGTAACATAAAGTTCATTGGCGAGCTCTTCAAGCTGAAGATGCTGACAGAGGCCATCATGCACGACTGTGTAGTGAAACTACTGAAGAATCATAATGAAGAGTCTCTGGAGTGTGTCTGCATGCTGCTCTCCACAATTGGTAAAGACCTGGACTTTGAGAAGGCCAAGGTAAGTAAAGCATGAACACACAAACATTTACACACTTTTTTGTAGCTATGACTCATGAAAAACACTTTTTTCTGTGTCCGTCAGCCTCGTATGGATCAGTATTTCAACCAGATGGACCTGATCATCAAAGAGAGAAAGACCTCGTCAAAAATTCGCTTCAAGCTGCAAGACATCTTGGACCTCAGAAAGGTAAATATTAATTAATCCATACCGGGATATTGCAATAACAAGCATTTATTGTGGGGACTAAAGCTAAGAAATATTTATTTTTTTATTTTTATTTTTTTTATACTTCAACAAACTTTATTTACAATATATACATACAGTATGTGTATTTTAAGCCTGTTTAAGGATGGTTTTTTTTTCATTTTATTGCAAGATAAAAAAAAAAACACTACACTAACAGAACAACAAGAGGACAACAAGAAAAGCAAATACAGGCCAGTTAACAAAATTTTTGTCAGGGGATGAGAGAACAATATGATGTTGGTGAGTGTGGGTGTGTTCCAGACAGTCAGTCTGGGGTGGAGTTCATAGGGTGGGTGGATGTATGGAGAGAAAGAAGAGCATACAGCATACATTTTATCATATATAGGGCTGTCCCGAATACCATTTTTTGGTCTTTGAAGCTTCGGTGAGAAATATTCGAAGCTATTCAAAGCTTCGGGACAGTGCAGCTGCCACACTACTGTACACACCTCTACATATAACAAACAACGATATATGTCGGAGAATAACTAAGAGTAATTAATGTTGAATAATGATGTGGGATTATTCCTTGTTTCGTGGGCTATTATGGGATTTATACATGATTATTACATACTTGTATATATATATATATAAAAAAAACAAAGCATTCGATTAGTGATTTGGAGATCGAAGCTTCACTTTGACCGTTGCCATAGTAATCGAAGCATTCAAAGCATTCGGGTCAGCCCTAATTATATAATATTAATAACAATACTAATAGTGTACGTGAAATGCTAATACTAGTCGTTCCTTTGCCACCACCAAAGCTACTACCAATAACATTAATAATAACAGCACTACAGGGCTCTAAACCAGTGGTAATCAACCTTTTTCATGTCAAGGACTCCTAAATTGATACACATTAGGTCACAGACCCCAATTTGATAAGATTTTGGTTGTCAGATATGATAATGAACAGAATTCTATAGTTGTCAACTAAAGTTGAGGAAATAACCGCGGAGGAAGTGATCAGAATAGTTACTATTATGACTCTTACTCACATTGGGCTCACTTCTATAGTGAATTAAATAGTGAAAATAAACTATTACCCATTTTTCTGGGGACCCCCTGGAACTCCCTCAAAGACCCCTCGGGGTCCCCAGAACCCCTAGTTGAGAACCACTGCTCTAGACTAACTTTTCCACTGGTAGCAACTGAGAAAGTTGGTCGCACCCCTTTTTTGGTACGGCATGGTATTAACCAGTGGTGGAAAGTAACTAAGTACATTTACTCAAGTACTGTACTGTGGTACAATTTTGATGCTTCTTTCTACTGTGATGGATAGGTCTAGCTTCCATTTTATTGATGGCATGGGTAGTGTTTTGTCAGACTGTGAAAGGTCAAGGTCACTGTGACCTCACGTCCTTCCCATTCTCGTGAATGTGATATCTCAGGAACGCCTTGAGGGAATTTCTTCAAATTTGGCACAAACGTCAACTTGGACTCAAGGATGAACTGATTCGATTTTGGAGGTCAAAGGACAAGGTCACTGTGAAATGATGACATTTTGTGCAGACATGGTGTAAACTGCAACTTGACTGGTTGGCGGAGGCATACAACAGCAAGGCGGTAATTGTAGTTTTCCTTAGTTAGTGTGTCTATTTGGTCCTGACTGAATTCCAGGCCGTGGCGCAGTGTCTGAAATTCCTTGTGTAGAACTTCAATGAGTCCTGAAGGTTTATTTTCAATGGCGATAATTATGTGGCTTACCTCTGTGCAGCATGGTGGTTTCAGAGAAGTGGGTGGTGTACCTGTGCTGGAGAGTGAATCCGGACGGGATCCCTTGCTGTATGGAGTGGAGTTATTTTTTGTGCCGTCTGTATTGTCCTTCATGCAGAGTCGGTTGAAACACCTGTCGATGTATTCTTCCAGATGGTCCAGGACAATTGATGTTGTAGTCTGGTTTTCGGTTGGAAAGGAAAGAAAAGGTGAAAGGAAAAAAGTTTTTCATGTCAGAGGAGAGATGTTTGTTTGGATCAGTAGTTGAGCAGCTGGAAGCCACCGTCTTGGATCTCTCACCGTCTCGTGAGAGTTACCTTCACAGTGGCATCACTGCTAAGAAATATTCCTGAATGAGCAGATTTTTTTTTATACTGTGTGTGAAGTAATCCACAGGGATTATGAGTCGCATGTGAACCATGAATATAGACATTAACAACAAGTGCTGGAAAAGTTACAGACTGTTTTTATAACCATCGTCCATCTCTGATCTACAGAATAACTGGGTGCCTCATAGAGAAGACCAGGTTCCTAAAACAATCGAACAGATCCACAAGGAGGCAGAGTGTGCTCAAGTTGCTGAGGATGAAGACGACAACAAGTTTGTGACTGAGCAGGTGTTTGTCATGAGTATCTATTATATACTGTAGAAATAAAGATAATTGCTGACACAAATGCAGTCCTCATGCCAATACCAATGTACCCCTCGTGCCCTGTGTTGTGTTTTGGTTGTTTAAAAAAATAAAGAATTCAAAGCAAACAACTTATAAGAGGGTCTTAATTTTTCTTTGTTTGTTATGTAATTTAGAAAGTGGAGTTCACCACAGGAGAGGAGACGGAGTCAAAGGAAGTGGATGAGAAGAAGGTTCTCACTGGAGAGGAGCTCAGCAAACAGCTGGACAGACTCATCCAGGACAAAGCCAACAACGAGCGCATCAGAGACTGGGCTGAGGTGAGTTAAACGTACTGGTGATGTAGCTCATGTTTTACTTAAGACTTTAATATTCCATGTGTTATTCAATATAAAAGTTGCATGAGTCATTTATGTTTCCTCTGTTCAACTTTCTTTTTTCAGGCTAACTTGGACGAGCAGCAAACTGCTTCCAACCAGTTCGTACGAGCACTGATGACGTCATTGTGTCAGTCTGCCATCATAGGTAAGTATTATGGATGTTATTAATTTACCGTTTAAGCATTTTAACCGATTAACGCTATCGGTTAAATGGTTAAACGAAATGTTAATAATTAATTCAAAAGCTGAACGGCTCAGAGGAGCGGCTCGTCACTTTAAGGAGAAAAGCTGGTCCACCTTAACAGCCCAACTTAAGAGGCGGACACTGACACTTGTTAAAGTTTCTCCACGCTGACAGACTTTGTGTGGCGGCGGTGAGCACGAAGCCACCGGCAATGCTACAGCTACTAACGTAGCACAAATACACACTGTTTGTCGGACACTCGCTAAAGTTATGCCGGGCAGACACACAGCTGACAACCTGCTAAACTAAACTAAATGTGCAGTGGAGACTTTTACTGGGAAAGGTGCTGCATGTCCGCGACACTACATGCAGCACTGTGGCTGCTACAGTAACTCTCCTGAGGGTGAACTGGGGACTCAGTTGTCAGTTGTGCTCATACACTGCAGCTGGCGCACCGCTGCATGCGAGGCACAAATCTTGTCGGTTAACGGCTATTAATCGGTTAACGAGGGTCGTTTATCGGTTAAGAACATTTTTCAAAATTAGCATCCCTTGTAAGTATTAAAAAGTAACGGCTCTGTTTTGGGCTAAAATGATCCTATGTCTTTGTCTGTTAGACACCACTGTTAGTCTTTCCATCTCACAGCGGTGGCATGAATTCCCCATGTTTAAAATGTTTCAGTATTACTGATATATAAATGTTCTGATTGTTGAAACACAAATCACAATATGTGATTTAGTTTAGCAGCCCTGTAAAGTAAACATTTTTCATGGCATACAAGAAGTTTTATCTCCATTGATGAGTTTGTCTCTCCTTGTTTCAGGTGACAACCCGTACAGGGTGGATGCACGGCAGATCGGCCAGAGAGCCAGACTGCTGCATATATACCTGTCTGATGAGCAGAAGGAGCTGCAGGCCCTCTACGCCCTCCAGGCTCTGATTGTGCACATGGATCAGCCACCGAGTGAGTATTCATCCACCTGTAGTGTCATCAGTAACAAATACCAAACTGTAGCCCTGTAAAAAAAATATGCTTAAGTTGTTTGAGCTCATACCTTTCAGGTTTTGACTGTTATTGAGGTTAATTCAATATGCAAATATTGCCATTATTGAGCCCATAGTTTGAGGTGGTATTAAAAATGTTAATTAATTGAATGAATTGACCCTTAGCTAAGTCCCGCCCCTCAAATGCAGACTGGCCAATCATAGCGTAGCTTCGGCCAGCTGTGACCAGGATCCGACAACTATACGGCTCTGCTCCATTGACTCTCGTGCAATCTTTTCAGATTTTCTTCATTTGCAGGCTGGTTTTGTGGATTTCGAGCTAGTCGTGGTTAAATGTTGTATAATAGTGATACTCGTTACCCGAAAAGGTTGGAAGGAGATATACGTTTCTAAAATATTACATTCAGATTCAGACAACTTTATTCATCCCAGAAGGGCAATTCGGTTTTACAATCTACCCAGACAATATACAAACTCTCAAACTCACAGACAGCAGCAGTCACCAGTATATCGGAGACAATAGATAAGTGAATAAATAAATAACTCAGTCTATGGGCAGAAATGCACACTGGCACCTCGTGTGGCCCCGTGCATACCGACTCACACGAGGACCAGGCGAAGAATAAAAAATCACATAGTCATAGAATAAACAAATAATAAAAACACTCTATACATTGCACTTACATTACTACATTCAATGAATGTATAGGCTTACCAGCCATGTGAAGAAAACAAAACGTAAAGCGACTAATGTGGTTTAAGAACAAAATAAGGCATTCATTCAGAAAGGCTACTATCAACATTTAGCAGCCTGATAGCAGAAGGAATGAAGGACTCAAAGTAGCGTTTTGTTTTCCTAGTGGGCGCTTTGTAGCACCCGCCTGAGGGCAATAAAGTGAATTCACCGGACAGGACGTGATCGGATTGGCTAATAATTCCCTCCATCAAGGCCGAAGGCATAGGAAGGAGGTTATGTTTTCACCGGCGTTGGTTTGTTGATTTGTTGGTTTGTTGGTTTGTTGATTTTGTCCATTTAGACGATTACTCCAAGAGGGGTGGGGTGTGGCACAATGAACAATCCATTCGATTTTGGTGGCGATCCGGATCATGATCCGACTTCAGGAATTTTTTTAATAACTCCGCTCAGCCTGTGCATTAACACCACAGGCTTTGCGACGTACATGAGACCTACCTTGGCGGAGGTCTGCGCTCTCCGAGTGCACTTCTATTTTTTTTTGCTTTCTGGACTACATGTTTCTCCCAGAGGGAGCACAAGTCTCTCTGCTGGACTCCGATTATCTTGGAGCAGACCTTAATGATACAATTGAGACTATTCCTGTCATTCACAGACAACCCATTAAACCAACAAATAAAGGAAAAAGTTAAAAGACTTTCAATAAATGACTGATAAAAAATGCTTAAGATAGTGTTACAGACTTTAAATGAGTTAAGCTTCCGCAGCAGGTGTATTCTTTGTTGGCCAGGTCACATTGAACTTCAGTTGGGAGTCAAACAAGATTCCCAGATACTCCCAGATGTCATGTATAGTGCTAGTTTTCGGTTTATCGTTATCTTTCCTGAAATCAATTATCAGTTCCTTAGTTTTTGCCACATTCACCTGTCGCTGATGACACAAAATGAGGATTGATATGTGTCTGAAGTCTCAATTTACTCCTCACTAAAGAGTTAACTCGAGTGTTTGTGATGGTTTGTGCTGATTCCTATATTGAGTTCTGTAGGTGGGAAAGTGACTTCAGAGAGAGGAAAAGATGTGATTTAAGTTTAAGCAGCTCAGTTTGGACGTGATCTTTGACAGATTGTCTGATGACCTCTCTGAATGCTGACACTTGGTACTAATTGGTATTTGACCAGTGTAGCTGCCTTTTGTAATTGTGATTAACTGTAGTCCATTTCTCAATTAAAAGTGCAAAATAATGGGACGTGACGAGGGAAGAGTCTAAATTTTATGATGCTGATGAAACAGGACAATTAATACCAACACGCAGCACAAACTAAACAGTAAACGGCTTATATTTATGCAGGAGGTTGTATTGTGTCATCTTTTTTTCTCCCTTGCAGCCAACTGTTTTTCTTTACCAATGCTAGATCAGTATTGACCTCTGTATCCTGTCTCTGCAGACCTGCTGCAGATGTTCTTTGACATCTTGTACGACGAAGACGTTATTAAAGAGGAGGCCTTCCACGAATGGGAAGCCAGCAGAGACCCTGCGGAGCAAAAAGGCAAAGGTGTGGCCAAGAGATCAGTCACCGCCTTCTTCACCTGGCTCCGTGAGGCTGAGGAGGATGAGGAGTCTGACTAGGAATAAAAGACTAAACTGAAAGTTGCCGCCCCCTTTTGGCAAGGCAGGGGCTCTGCAGGCGGCTGCAAAGAGTCGCAGAAAATATTGCCAGAGAGGCAGACTCAAATCAATCCTCAATGAGGGTAAATCTTTATTATTTTTTCTTTTCTTTGAGGGAAACAATCATATCTCTCTACCCTCCCTCTCTTGCGTCCTCATTACAGAAATGGCAGTTGTCCAGATGCAGATTTATTAAATATATATATATATATATATATATATATATATATATTGCTTTCTTTATTTAAGCAGTTATTGCTTGGAACCAGAAAATATTCAGCATTTTTGCTTGAGAAATTACATAAATATCAAAATAGTGTATTGATTAATCAGCTCATCATTTCAGCATTAATATTTTGTCTGGTGTTCCAGATACAGTCAGCACTGTTATGTTGCTGATAATGTTTACTTATTGGTGATTGGTGATTATTAGGGGTACTTTTTTTTGAGTGTTTGTATATAAAAATGAACACAAACCAACAGACAGTGAATGTGGGGCTTGTTGGTAATCTTTTTGTTAAATAACACTCCGAACTTGTGCTCAATTTTGGCGAAGGGGTCCGTTGACCTCTGACCTCAAGATATGTGAATGCAAATGGGTTCTATGGGTACCCACGAGTCTCCCCTTTACAGACATGCCCACTTTATGATAATCACATGCAGTTTGGAGCAAGTCATAGTGAAGTCAGCGCACTGACACACTGACAGCTGTTGTTGCCTGTTGGGCTGCAGTTTGCCATGTTATGATTTGAGCATACTTTTTATGTTAAATGCAGTACCTGTGAGGGTTCATGGACAATATTTGTTATGGTTTTGTGTTGTTAATTCATTTCCAATAATGAATATATACACATTTACATAAAGCAGCATATTTGTCCACTCCCATGTTGATAAGAGTATTAAATACTTGACAAATCTCCCTTTAAAGCAGCAGTGGGTAGAATTGGAGCAAATATGATTAAAAAATATATATTTTTATAAAACTGTCTCTACATCCTGACAGTAGTACATGAGACAGGTAATCTGAAAAAAAGTCATGTGCCTCTGTGTCCTCTGGTGTCCTCCGGTGCTCCAAATGGCATCTGCAAGATTTCCCACACCTGAGGGAAACAACCAATCAGAGCCGAGCTGGAGCCTGCCGTCTCTGAGCAGCTGTCAATCACTCGCGGACTCCGATCAAACGGTCAAACTAGGTTAATTTAATACCTATTTTTTTTTTTAATTTTAAAAAACATTTTTTAAATTTAATTTTTTTTATTTTTATTTTAAAACTTTTTTTTTTTTTTTTTTAATTTTAAAACATTTTTTTTTTTTTTAAATTTAAATTTTTTCAAAAAGAAATTTGTATAAATTAAATTTGTATAAATACTGACCCGCATGCGTCCTGTTGAGTGTGTTTACCAAATGACTGCGCTACACTAGACTATATATATATTTATATGGTTTAAAAAGAAGCAAAAACATCTGCGGTTCCTGTATCTTGATCTTGGCTGCATGAGGAGGAGGAGGAGGAGATAGGATGTGACACCGCCTTGCGTTTGATGACGCTTGCCATCGGGAGACATTTGGACAGCCTATGTTGTAACCCAAATACCGAGGAGCAACAAATGTGCGTCTGCGCTGGAGGAGACCCTAATGCTGCTGGAGGAGTTAGGGAGATGTTTCCGCCGACTGAGTGGCTTTAATGATCCGCTGCAGAGCCTTCTTGCTGCGGTATCATCTGTTGAGCGGATTGGAGACAATTAAGCGCATTATGATGAGTCCGACTTACAGGTAGGTACCGAGAGAGAGGAGAGAGACTGGGGGTCATTACAGGCATCGTTAGAGCTGTGAGGGTGCGTATGCAGAGAGGAGAGCTCTTGGCATCTCTGTGGTGTTTATCCGATGCAGGTATATGGAGCTATTGGTATGCAGATGGAGACTTCAGAGGTTGCCTGGTAACTGCATCCTTGCCTTTCGTGCGTTATTTTCCCCATAATTGTAGGCTGCAGGCCTGCACCCATCTCCATCTCCATCAATGGCGGGGTGATGTTATTATTATTCAGCCGTCAGCGTGTCGCTTTCTGTTGCTTGAATTTCCTGAGAAAAAAGAAAAAGAAAAACATCTGCAGCAGCTCCCTCCATTCATGCCAGATACAAGATGTTTGGCTGCAGTCAACCCGATCCCACTTGTTTGTCCTATATAAGTCATTGTTAGACATTTTTAGTCATGTTCATACACACTGCAGCTCTGCAGGGGGGTGGACAGAATAATAAAAACACCTCATGAAAAAAAAGGACTTTAAAGGGACTGTTTGTAAGAATCAGAAATGCTTGTTAACAGCGACACCTGTGGCCGTTAAGTCAACGAAAGCGTCGGGCTCACAATATCACTATATTTCAGCTGCTTGGCAGTAATGTTAGCTGACCTGACGAAGGTCTCTCCATGAATCACTGCTGATCCTAGTGTTGGCTTTTCCTGCTTCAGCCTCCTGACCGCGGCCGCAGGGAGACACCGGCACCCGGTCGTAGACGATAACGCTTCTCGCTGCGGAGCCCCGTCACTTCACAAGACACGAGAAACCTCTGTTGGTCTGGAGGAGCTGCAGCAGTTATTTCTGCACAAACGTCCACTAGATACATTCACTAGATATTCTCAGAGGTAAACTAACTCTTCTGTAGTGTGGAGTGTGCGCGCATGCACGTAAGAGTGGAGTGCAAGAACGCGCGCGGTGTGTGAGTGAAGGCAGAGGAGCAGAGTACAGCAGAGACTCCGGCCCTGGAGACCAAAGCTACAGTATCCCTCGCGTCTTCTTGTCGTGATTGGGGGGCTGGAGCAGGAAGAGTTGACACTGTTTTGCAAGACGGGCTTCACTAGATATAACTTTGCGGTTTTGGTGCTTCTGTGTAGTTTGTGTTGGAGTCTGAGTCTGAACAGCGTAGCCACACGCGAGCGCGCATGGGAAACCGACCCGGTAGATTTATACGTGTACAAAGTTACAAACAATCCCTTTAAGCATCACAATTGCCAGCGCTGCTACACATGTTGATGTTGAGGATGAATGGCAATTAGCAGCATTTTGTCAGCTGGCAATCAGCATGTTGAAGTGGGAGTTTTTTTAAAAGCAAAGCAACACCCAGCACACCTGCACACATAATGTGCAGGTGTGCTGGGTTTTTAAAAAAAAAAAAAAAAAAAGAGAAAAAGGGCAAGTATCAGAAGGAAACAGTCTCAAAACATTCAACTGATGATTATTTTCATTATTTATTCTCCTGTCAGTTATTCCTCGATAAGTCATAAAGTTAATCTATAAAGGTTAGAAAATAGTGAAAATAGCCATTTTTTTGTTCAAACAACAGTCAAAGATATTCAGTTTACAATGATAGATAACACAAAAAGCAGACATTTGCGAAGCTGGAACCAGTGAATTAATTGTTTAAACCATTTATCAAAATAGTAATAATACATTTTATTTATATAGTATAGTTTCATAGAGCTCAAAGACACTTTACACTGGTTAAAATCATCATGTAAAACAACACAGTAAACACAACACACTATAAATATACAACACAAATTGTAGTTGATAAAGATTTTCATCAGTTGACTAACATTTCCTATAGGCCTATTTGTAATTAATCTTGTGATCGAGATATACTTAAGACAAGTATAATTAAGTATTCTTGTTTTATAGGCTTACAGAAAAGAATACTTGGTTTGTAGTTGTGCTTACTTTTTGATAGAGTAGCCTATTAAAGTGTGTGAGACATCCATGGTGATGAAATCTGTGCGTCTGACTGTGTTCCAATCCCCATACTACCATACTATGTAGTATGCCAGAAAAAGATTTAGTATGTCCCAATACATAGTATGTCAAATGCAGAATGACAAAAATGCCAGGATGTCCTCCTACAGTATTCAAGCCAGCATGTTTTCCCAGCTATTTTGACCCACAATCCTCTGCTCAGCAGATATATGAGCAAAAGGGTGAAAGTTCAAGGCGCAATGTTGACGAAGTAATATGCCCCAGATATATGCATAATGCATACAACTGTAGATACTTTGTAAGGGCAGCTGCAGTATGTACTAAAGGTATGCGATTTGGAACGTAGCCTGAGTCTCCCCATGCTGAACAAGTGTGTGTTTATCGGCGTTGAGCATGAGTGACGTCTGCGGTGTGTTTTGCAGCTGAAGCTCACCTCTGAGGAGTGTTGAACGTCACCCGGGCTTCATATCACTGCCTCCCAGCTCCCTACCTGCCTGTGTGCCTCTGACACACATTTACTGTCACTTTTGTCACTTTAGCGTAAGCCTTTAAACACAGTCAGGAGCCTCTTCTCCCTTAGCTGCTTTGGGAGCCGATCTGCTTAAAGGGATGTCTGTCAAGTTGTGCACATGCTCAGAGTTCATGCAACATGTTTCCTGCTTGTTGAAACACTCACCTGCCCTAAAAACAGGACCCATTCCCAGCAGCTCCAGCAGATTTAGCTGACCCACCAGACCTGCTGGGTGCAGCCAAGTGTGTATTTGTTTTGGACGTGGTGTAAGTTGGGTAGCAGTATGACTTTTAATAGGGATCAGCAGCTTTGGGGTGAGATGGCCTGGCTGGAGCTGCTTACCGGAGCTGGTCACGCGCCATATGTCTGTAGACTGTCACCACTGGCCTCAACCCCAACCATTCTAACCGGTTTGACTGCGGCTTACTGTGGCTTTAACATCTGTGCAGTTAATGTAGGGCATAGCTGTTTGCTTGTCTGCCTTGTGGTTTAAACCAGTAAACCCAAGCTGTGTGACTTTTAGTTGTGTTGGTTCGCTGCGCTTGTGACATCGTCTCTGCATGTCCACGATGAGGCTTAGATCCAGGCGCAGAGAATGGAGGGAGAGGCAAAGAGAGGAAGAGGTAGGGAAAGTGTTTTTCTAAAGCAGTTTGGGATGAAGCGTTTATTTTGGCACGGAAGCCACAGCCGTGTGTTTGTCAGTATGTTTGTCCTGTGATTCATGTTTGGATTTGAGCTTTTCATTGAGATGCTATTAGAATGTTTCTCCCAGCGTAAATATTGGCAAAGTAAACATTTACTGTTTTGTGGAATACTGAAAGTGCTGGATGTGACACACAAATGTGGACAAAACACATTGTTTGCTGCTTTTCATGCATTGGTGCAAAACAAGGAGGTTTACTCAAATCGAATCTGTCTTGCAGGTGAAATTTGAGGAGAGTGAAATGATTCCAAAGTCAGGAAAATCTCCAGCAGACTCGAGGAAAAGTGTTGGCATCCAGGAGTTTGCAGCATATGCCAGATCCTCCTTAAATGGTAATAACCTTTTGTACTTTTTGTGTTTTTAAAGCTCTTATTGATAACAATTTTATGTTGACAAATATAAAAAAAAATATACATCCACAGAGCTTTTATAAAGGTGCCAGATAAAAGTTTGGCTTTTCCTAAAAAAAAGTTATTATGATTGTGAATTAATCATTTAAAATGTTGTCCAAAATGAATGTTTAATTTATTTCTATGGAAGATATCTGACCACTTCTAACAAGGCTTGTGAGCCAATATTATAACAACGTTGGTATCGCGTAGTATCACATGGTATCTCTGTGTCGTCAGCGATCAAGTTGCCAGTTAGTGCGGAAAAAACTGAGTTTGATGGTAAGTGCCTGGCAACCACTTGATGTAAAGTAAATGCAATGGAACATGGGAGGGTGAATGCGAAATCTAGTGGCTGAATGATATCAATGTTATCAATAGCACCTTTAAATTCTGATTATGTCTTGACCTCCACCTCTCTGTGTGCAGGTATCTCTCAGGCAGTGAAGGACCATGTGACGAAGCCCACCTCCCTGGCTCAGGGCCGGGTCGCCCACCTCATTGAGTGGAAAGGTTGGCCCAAACCTGCAGACCCGCCGCCAGCCGCCCACTTCAGCTCCTACTGCCATCTGACTGAAGGAGAGAAGGAAGCCCGGTTTGCTGCAGGTATTAATTGCTGGGACCTTTTTGTATCCAGCTTTCACTGTGTAACTAGCTGTTACTGTCTGCTTTTACGGGCACGTGCATCCTCTTACTTAGCTTGGTTTAGCTCCAGCATCATCTCCTGGCAGGCGCCCACCTTCTGTCATGCACCTAATCCCCTAAAAGTCCTGTATGTCAGCGGTCCGCTCCGCCCACCACGCTGTCTCTTGGGTGACGGCTTGTCTTGGCAGCAGATGGTGGCCTATTAGACACTCTCCCAGAACACTTCACTGCCCACCAATGGTACAACAGCTCCTGTTGTTTGGCTGTGACTCATCCTCTCTGGCGCCGGTGACATCGGCGTGGTTTGATCAAGAGAGAGAGAGAGTTGAGGGAAGGAAGGTGCATTCATAGTGACTGTACATCATGTACATCATAAAGTCTTTTTTCTTAACACTTTGATCAATGCTCCAAAATAAGGTCACTTTTCAGAAAAGCTTGTGACAAGAGCTGAAACAATTAGTCAACTTATCGATTATTAGATGGAAAAGATATTAAGTTGATTATTTTAATAATCAATTAATCGTTTGAGTCATTTTTCTTTTTTTGTTGTTGAATACTTTATTTTAAAGTTTTCAAATATGCGAGAACAGTACAACATATTCCCACTAAAAACTCAATAATATAATACAATACACAGGAAGCAGAAAACAATGAGGTAAAAAAAAAATGTTTTTATTAATAATAATAATAATAATAATAATAATAATAATACCAGTAATATAAATAAATAACAATAATAAATATATATATTCTTTTTAACTTTATGTTTAGCTATTTATTTATTTCTAATTGATTTATTATTATTATTATTATTATTATTATTATATAGACTGCCATATGTTCAATTTGAGGGAAGGTTCTGTGATGTATGTACAATGATTTAAATGTATAACATCAATAAATATATGTTTTTCATATTAACAACAGTAATAATGATAATATAAATATTGATAAATACAAAATAATAAAACATAAAATATAAAATATATATATTTTTTTTAAATAATAAAAAAAATATGAAAATAATAAAAAATAGTTTGAGTCACTTTTCAAGCAAAAAACAAAATTAGTCATTTGAAGATGTAACCCTCGGCTCCGGGAAATTGTGATGGGCGTTTTGTTTTATAGATAACACTATTATCAAGCAAATACTCTGCAGATTATAAAGCTCTACTTTTGGCTTAGTCTGACATAAACTTTTTCCTAACACAGATTGAGATATTAAAAACAATGTCATACATACATAAAATATTCAGTAAAAACCAGCAATATGGAAACAACTGAACTTCTAAAAAAGACAGGGGTGCATTATTATTCCAACCTTTAATATAGATATTGATGTAGTGACAAAAACACTCCCCTCAGTGATCGTCTTTAACAAGTCACACGACAAATCTGAGGCATCAAGAGATGATTAGCAGGATACAAAAGCAAAAGCTTTTTTTCAGACTTTCCTTAAATCCTTTCTATTTTTTTTAAATGTTTCCATCAAATAAATCAAGAAAAGAAAATCACCCGTGGGTGTAACTGGTCAAAGGTAGACACACACAACTATTCTTTCATTTGAAGGGCTCATTCATTTATCGGGCCTGTGTTCCTGCTAGGAGTGGCTGAGCAGTTCGCCATCGCCGAGGCTAAGCTGCGTGCCTGGGCGTCTATAGATGACGACGACGAGGACGACTCCAACGATGAGGACTCCCACACCAACGAGCAGACTCAAACCGTCTCCAGTCAGAGCGCAGGTACACGCAGTCGCCGCAATTTTGTTCATTTCATCACTTCATAACTGCATCATCACTGACAAAACGCCTCATCTTCCCATCCCCTCCCCTCCATTACCCATCCATCTCCAGGTGTTCTGACTTTCTGCTCCTCCCTCAGACGCCGCCACGTCCGGTCCTATCAGTGGAGCGCCATGCCAGCCTGAGGTTGAAGGCGGCGAGGCACCGCCTTCCGATAGCCCCCTGTGCTCCAGCAGCAACAGCGGCAGCGGCAGTCTGCTCTGTGGTAGGCCTGCGTCTCACAATGACCCACATTCATCCCAGACCAATTCACCTTCTTTACCCAGCGACTGCATGAGTCCCTTCCTGGAAGAGGATGAGAGGCTGGATGGTCACGAGGAGGAGCAGCCGCCTCTTTTGCAGGAGCAACACAGCGAGGTCTGCGTCCACCACAAGCCCGAGTGGAGGCCCCGGGCCAGGAGCAGCAGGTTCGACTCCTGCTACTCCACCTCTCACTCCGAGTCTCCCGGAGAGGAGGAAGAGGAGGACGAGGAGGAGGAAGGCAGCGTGTTTCACGAGTTCAGAGCGTGGCATTCCAGCCGGAGGAGCTTCTTCTCCGACCGGGCCTCCTCCGGAGTGGCGTCCTTCGACGAAGAGGAGGAGAGGGATGAAGTAGAGGAGAAGAAAGAGGATTTGATGTGATGTGTTGTCCATCTTTATGTCTCTTTGAGTCTGTGTGGATATGACATAATCTATTCTGCTTTCACTGTTTACCTCCCACCGCCTCCTCCTCCGCCTCCCTCCCCAGATCATCTCCTCTCCACTCGCTGCCTTCTGTCCTCTCATCCTCCAGGCCTTTCATGTACTGATCTCGCTCCACCGTTTATCTGTTGTAAACAGTATAACACAGTGTATTGGAGAGTTCAACCAGAATGTAAAGCTGTTGTTCAAACTGAGTTTTGTACATTTTTGTGACGTGTTGCATTGGTTTTTCTATGGATATTTTGTAGTGTTGTTTTTTTTTCTGGGTCATGCTGTGTCATGTGGGTCGGGCTATGTTTGATACTGAATGTCTGAATGTCCTGCTTATAATATAAATATGATTTTTTTTGAAAGAAGTCTTTTTTTTTCTCCACAAACACAAACTGAACATACTTCTCTTGTTTTTTAATTTAATCATTCACTCATGTACAAAAACAATTTCATGTTCTCTGAAAAATAACAATGGCTGTTGGATTTCAAATGCATAATTCTCCTATGTACAACAGCATGTACGTATAGATCTCATCCGTGTATTTTCATATGTACAAAGCATATACAGGCCAGTGCCATATAAAGGGAGATACTACAGACTTATTGCTTAACTAGATACGCTGCAAATTAGCTTATACACTCTCTACATTTAACTCCTTATATCTTATATGGCGAGCACTAATTCACATTCTATATGCAAACGAAAAGTTAATAAATCGTTGCACAAATGTTTACACGGACAAAAAATGAGTAGGTGTGCTGCAATGGTATCACATAAGATTGAAACATGGCTCAAAAATGCAACACCGTGAAGCTAAAACATCCATTTGAGGGTTCGTAACAAGGACTCACACACACACTTTTTCTCTACAACATCGCCGTAGGTATCACACTGTGCTTCATAGAGTAGTTACATCTCTCAACATTGCATTAGAGGCCAGGCTGGATTAAATGTACTCTGTCATAAGAGAGACGTGTCACATATCACGGTGTTAATATCTACATGTGTGCGTATAAGTGTGTTTGTGTGCTCTGTACAACACCCAGCATCTTCCTCTCACTCCGAGCTCAAGTGTTGTTCCTTTATCGTGCCAGAAACGTGTTAAACACACAATAGCAGAAAACGCGGAGGCAGTTCAAGTGACAAGACTGACATTTCCCTTATTGAATCAGCCCCTTTAAAGCCAAACAAGGCTATATGTGCAGTAAATTATACTCATGATAATTACAATGTGCCTCACCATCTTTTGGAGCCCTGTACTAAGCTTGGCGGACCTTTGGAAGCTGCCTTTAAACAGTAGATCCCAGCTGATTTGGGGATTTCGGGGGCTGATATGGACACCAATATTTGGTAGTAAAATGTAAATAATGATATGTGTTGTAAACAATGGAGTCTGGACAAACTAATGATGCCACTGTTGCTATTAAACCATCTTTTACTGCATTATTACTGTAAATGTATTGCTTATCAGCCAACATATAACCACTATATCTTAATATTATTAGCCACTACTTCTGGACCTCGGAAGTATTAGTCCAGTGCTAGTGAATAAGTAGTAGTTTGACTTCATACCATCATGTGCTCGTTAGAATAATTGTTCTTCTGTGCTTTCTTTTATTGTTCCCACTCCGTTATTTGTGTGCGATTTTTTTTCCCTTCTTGTAATGTGATTGAAGTTTACAGGATGTTATTTTGGCATGAAGACTCAAAGTATGTTTAAAGGTTCAGTGTGTAGGATCTGGCGGCATCTAGTGGCGAGGTTGCAGATTGCAACCAACTGAAGCTTCTCCCATGTGCCAAGCGTGTAGGAGAACTACGGTGGCCGACGCAAAAATCACAAATGTCCGGCCCTCTCTAGAGTCAACGTTTGGTTTGTCCATTCTGAGCTATTGTAGAAACATGGCGGCCGGCTCTGGGAAGAGGACCCGCTCCATATGTAGATATGAAGGGCTCACTCTAAGGTAATGAAAACACAATGTTTCTTATTTTCAGGTGATTATACACTAAAGAAACATACTTTACGTTAATATTATATTCCATTTATGCCAATAGATCTCCCGAAATACTACACACTGTTCCTTTAAGAGTTGGGACCAGATCTGAGCATGGTGAGGAACATGTCAAAAAGTCTCACACACACATTTAAAAGATACAGCTGGCGATATTTTATATTTTTCTTATTGTCAACAAACCCTATGAAAAGACCAAACTAGTGTTGCCTGCTATAGTTTATTAGTCTGTGCCATATAGCTCCAAAAAACTATAAAAACACTATAAATGAGTGACACGTTCCTTCATTACAATAAATATTGTGGTTTATTTCAGAGTCAAATAACCACAAACACCATCCTTCTGCTCACTAGAGCACCAAATCTGCGGCTGAACAAATGCACTTTTTACTCTTGTTTGACTAATATAACCTACAGTGTGCAGCTGTTTTAGGAAAGGACTTACTCTCCCCATTATTAGATGTTCTCAAGCTTTTGATTATATCACCTAATCAGAGTTTGCTTAGTCGTCATGAAAATTGAGTTTCAAAGGTCATTCTTGACCTTGAAAACTGCAGTTTCAACTCAACTGTTAAGCTGATGATCCATTTAGGTGGGTTAGGGCCCTGATCTTGTGCATGCTGGCTCACTGGAATGGCTGTGACACACTAAAATAAAGTGGGATCATAATTGATTGTATTAATTACACCTATGTTTACCCTGCTATCACATGTCACAATGGCTGCTGTGAAAAGGGCCTACTGAGCAAACTTTCATCCGTTGATGAACATCAGGTGATGTGATCGAACGCTCCAAAACGGCAAATTCAAACTCAGGTAAACTAAATATTTATTATCAGTCTCACAATTGTCAGCTTAAAAAAAAAAAAAGGTCAAAATTGATGCAGCAGAACCAAAGATACCGGCTGTGTTTCGAAATCTCATACTAACATACTATTCATACTAAGTATGATGTAAAATTGAGTATGTAGTGCGTTCCAACTCAATAGTATGAGGATTCTGTGTATGCGAGAAATGCCCGGATGTATACTAGAGTAACAAGAATTTCTGAGTGTGAGACGTGAGCTTACTGGACATATTCAACCGACCCAAAAAATGCATTACGTCTCTTCAGACTGTGCAATGGCGGACTGCAAGGCAGACAGTTAAAATAATTGACCGTGGGATAAAATAACTAGGAATGATGGTGAGTGACGTTAAGGTACAGTTAAGAGGAAAATAATCTACTGAAGGAAACATATTTAACACTTAAATATTTAATAATTGAGTGGAAAAGGTAATGTTGATTTGTGATAATCAATTTTCATTTAACAATATAGTCATGTGATGCAGCGAAGATGTATTGCTTGAGTTTATTTCAGTGTGAAGAGTCTGCTGCCTGCTTAATCATTACTTTAGTATGCAGTATGCTGAACATACCGACTCAGTATGTAGTATGCTATTTCAAACACAGCCATTGTGTTTTTTATTCCACACATTCTCCTTCCTTTTCAAAACCTGGAGCCTACTTTACCCACAATGCAACTCGACCGCCAACAGTTTTGGTAGGAGATTTAGGTGTGTCGTGATGCTAGCCTCAAGCAGAGATGAGGAACTACAGAGGTCTGGTAAGCTCACTTCTTTCTAACTCCACACCCCCAAACTTTTGTCTTAATTTTCAAACTTATAGTCTTCAAACCTAACCATCGCTGAGCCTATAGTGACATCATTTGAGTCAATTTATCAGATTTACACAGCTTCCACTGGAGCAACAAAAGGCTTTATATAACTTTCACATAATATGCAGTAGTACTCCCTGACACCTGTACACAGACTGTTTGTCTTTTGGCTGCTCCCATTAGGGGTCGCCTAAGCGGATGATCTGAGATCTGGTTTTATGATCCGCATATTTGATTAGGCATAGCTTTTACGCTGGATGCCGTTCCTGAGAGGACCCCCACCCCCATTCACAGCACCTGTACACAGACTTTGATGCCTAAAGTCCGTGGCGTTCCTCTTTAAAGATTTGCGCCTTCAACAGGAATCAAAGAGCCACAGTCAGAAAGAGACAAGACAAACCTGTTGTAGGTTTTGTTCTTTTCATGGGATTTGTTGACAGTGATCAAAAATATAGAATAAAACCAGCTTCATCCTTTTAAAAACAGACATTTGCACAGCTTGAAACACAATAATGAATCTACCCATGCTCACTCCCACTCGCTCACTCACAATAACGTTAGAAACACAGGTATCTAGGCTGGACCTGGAGGTGAGAGTGACCTCTACAAATGTAAGAAACGTCAACATTCATGAGGCGACAGTATGGATCTCCTCTGGTCATTCTGACTGATCCTTAGTGTGGGCGGGGACACCCTCTCCCTCAGGTTCTGATTGGTCCTTGTTCAGAGATGGACTCCTCTGTTCTTGCTGTGTGTCGTCCGGCTCAGGGGTGTGGGTGAGGGGGTCATAGTCACAGGCCAGCTCTGATTCCTCAGTGTGGGAGGGGCTGCAGTCAAAAGTAAACTCTGACGGTTCCTCGGTGAAAGAGGGACTCTCCTGGAGCACCAGCTCCGACGATTGACTTGAGACGTCGCCGGGGCTGGTTTCAAACTGCAAATTCGTTTGGTCCGAGAAGTTGACTGGGATCTCTTTGTACGGGAGATCCGGCTGGTCCACCACGTCTGGAGGTTTGGGTTCCCGTGGCAACGAGAGCCCCCTGTGGCGGATGCACAGCTTGTGTAGTTCTGTGACCTCGGATACGTTTGTGCTGTTCCCACTGTCACGGAAACTGGCCAACGGAGGGCGCACTTTTACTCCAGTCACTGTCACTGAGCCCTCTATGGCCTTACGCAGCTGGAGATACAGAGACACAGCCGGCAGGGACAACAGAAAGAAAAGGGAGGGAGAGGTGAGCATTAATGATCATATACAGAAAGAGAAAATCTCTATCAGAAGTTTTAACAATTAAAGAAAGCACCTCTTTGAGAGAGACCACTCCAACCAGTCGTCCCATGCTGGTCACATAGGCGTGATCCAGACCCAGCAGAGAGAAGATAGTGTGGGTCTGTGGAGGAGGAGAGATGGGTCATGGCCTGGATACAGACTGAGAGAGGGGGTTCATTTGCATTTTGGAACAGGTTATGGAAATTATTATACCAGGACCAGACAAAATGATATTTTTTTGCCTTTTGAGACAGTCACTGTGTCAGACTAGGCGATCCTAGGGTCATAAATTCTTGCTGTGAGACTTTGGACGCCAATCATAGCTTGCCCTTATTTTTCATTTTGTTTGAGGTACATAGATAATAAGAAGGTGCCTGGGACCAACTTTACTGTTTCACCTGACAATAAAAAAAATATATGCACAGAATGTGTGTAATCACATGAAAGTGAAACCATTTAAGGTCACACTGCGCTGAAGGTGAGGTCCGTCTTTTATCTTCTCAGCCGGTAGAAAGAGGGTGTGCATTGTACATACTGTACATGTGCAGAGGTTGTGATTAATTTGGTATAATAAGCTACAGAGTCCCCTGTGCGAAGAAAAACATATATTAAAAAATCTTAATATGTAAGGACAACTACTTTCTGAAGCCAGCCTGCTGCCTCAGCACACAGCACTTTATATAAATGTATTTAATGACAGATGAAAACGATGAGGCCGTTGGGAATATCAACATTTTCCTCAGACATATTATAAAATTACGAAACAAAATCCAATATATGACTAAAATTACAATATATTCACTTATTATGCACTGAAAAATTAACTTCCATGGTCTCTGCATTTTCTGACGTCAACGAATACGTCACATGTCGTGAACTCGTGAGCTTTCAGAAACTTTCCTCTTACGAAGTTGTGAATACCACAAGAGGGGGGGCGTTCATATAGACTCTTCTCGTGAACACGGTAAACACGGCCCCATTTGAAGGCACCATAACACCAGAGAGGACATTAAACTCGACTAAACTACATTTTGAAAACACCGAATGTGTGTAATTTCACATATTTTATACTGCTACATATATTGTCAAATGAAAAACTATGGTAAAAATACATAAGGTTGGCACATTTTCAGGGCATTTATAAGATATTTATATCGTATGATGAGGAAAATAGGCTACAATGGTAAAAAGCTCAGTGTGTTTTTTGTTGATACCTTATGCAGAGATGTTTGCTCCACCAGCTGGAAGGGAGCGGGATCAATCTTGCAGTTCTTGAAATCCACCGGCTCGTCGAGCTGCTGCTCCTCCCACTCTGCTATCTGCAATGAGAATGATGACAAGACAATAAAACCTCCAAACTTTGAGTTGTAATATTCATTTTTGCATATTTTCTGTTAGTGTAGGTCCTCACGTCTGATGGGGTCATGCCATCTTCCACTTCAGTAGAGTCCTAAAAGAAAAAAATCGAATAAGACATACATTGTCCCTGTTTATACACACAAAAGTTTATATACACAAAGTACGATCACACCATTGTGTACACTCCATAGTGTACCACGAGGGTAGTATGTAATATATAACTGTCATAATCTGTCCTGTGTCCTATGTTTCGTTTGCTTCAATGTCACTCGGTCAGGTTTAGTGTTTCCTGTTTTAATTTGTTAGTTGAAGATCACTTTACTTCCTGCCTTGTGTTTTCCCGCCAGTTTTGATTGTCTGCCGCGCCCTGATTAGTGTCACCTGTCCCTCGTTAGCCCTGCAGCCACCTGTTCCCACTTCCCCATTAGTCACTCCCTATTTATACTAGCCAGTTCCCTTGTTGGTTTGTTTGTATTTGCTGAATTGAGTTTTATTTTCCTTCCTTTGTCATCTGGCTTCATTCCTGCCCTTGCTCCTAGTGTTTTAGTTTTGTTTCCAGTTATCAGTATAGTTCTAGTTTGTGTTGGGTTAACTTCTGTTACCTGCCTGCTTTTGGACTCAAGCGGTAAATCATGTTCGTCATTAAGTCATTGAAACTCTCCCTGCTGCCTCCTCATCTTCATCTTCGTTAGGGTCTTAACCTGATATCCTGAGCTATAACCCAATGACTCACTTAGATGTAGTGTTTCAGAGGCAAAGGTGAAAGAAAAGTTTGGTTCATGGGTCAAACACTGAACCAGTACGCAGAAAAACATATACTGACAACACCATTAACTTTAAGCACCTTAAAATTAACACAAACTAAGTTCTCCAAAACACACCATGACACCACCACCGCACGCACAACGAGCGTTAACAGCAGTTTAGAGTGAAAGCTGATGAAACATTTGGTTTAACACTGATGTTGAAACGCTGATGAAACCTTCATCACCTTCTCTCTCACACACACTTTCTCTCGCTCTCTCTGCAAAGCCACTCTAATGCTTTGACTGGTGCACCACAAATATTTTGGTCCAGCACTCACTACGTGCGTGTCGCAAGGCAACGGTTACTAAGCAACAGTCTCTAGGCGGCAGACAATCTTACCGCCATGGAGATCCTCACTCGTTTGGGCCCGGGCTTTCTGTTTTCAGGAGTAGCCGGCCCAGCCGGGCTCTTTCAGATGGGGAGAGAAGGCATCAACACAGCACAACATTAACAGAGCATCAGCGAAACTGCTTTACAGTTTTACCCCTTTACATAGTGTCACTGCAACATTGGATCCCAGTCTTCTACTGGGAGAAATCCCCGTGATGGGAGCACAATGTTGCTGAAAGGGTATAATTACTACACCACATATGAAGCTGAGGGCACAAAATCTGTAATGAAACCCAATGTTAATACAACATTGGATGACGGATACACTGCCAGAATAAAGGTTTTTAAACACCTTACATTTTTATCAGTTTTGTTAAGATCGTTGAGTTATTATGTTCACCTTAAATGTCCCCATAAGGAGTTTTAAGGTTGAAAATGATAGGCCTACTTACTTAATCTTTTGATCAAGATATACTTAAGACAAGTATAATTAAGTAGTCTTGCCTTATAGGCCTACAGAACAGAATACTTGGCTTGTAGTTGTGCTTACGTTTTGATAGAGTAGCCTATTAAAGTGCGTGAGAGTTTATAAAAGGATGTTTTGATATGAATTTACTTCAATTTATCAAGTTTTTGGATTATCCGTTCACCGTAGAGGCATGCGAGAACAACACATTTTATTAAGTTTTTAAAATCTCATCACAAATCATCAAGTCAAATAGCAAAAGGAGCAAGTTTCTTTATGTAATACATAAATCATTGGCTAAGTACTATAAGTTAAAGAATACAAAGTATACGTTCATGAACTAAAAAGCAGAGATGCTCACAAGTCAAGTTTCAAGTCTTTTCAGTTTGGTTAGGTTTAGGCAACAAAACGACTTGGTTAGGTTTAGGAAAAATATACATACAGTACATATGCTACACACATAAACTATCTCATGTGTGCCCGCGTTGGGTGCAAATAGCATTTTTGGATACAGACACCTGTGATAATAGCATCTGCCAATATTTAAACCCAAGATTCCATGTTTTAATGGCTGCATCATTACATCAAATGGAAATATGTTAATACACATTTCCCAAAATTGATCCAGACATATTCGGTGTCTTTGTTTGGGATCTCCACTAGAATTAGAACAAAGCTCTGTGGGTTTGAACAATGACTGACCCACCAGTGCGTCGGCAATGTTTAAGGGTTAAAGGTAGACAACACATTTTTTACCACACTGCATGATTACCAAAAATACTAACATGTTGGGTGTTCAAAAACGTTTGACTGGCAGTGAATGTGTTGTGTAGTGAGGGGGGGCAATGACTCATAGGAGTTTTAAAACAAAACTCCACAGCATCATGAGATCACACAGGAAAACCCTGCTGCCTGTGGGTGGATCCTGCCGTCAGCAGGAGGAAGAGTAGGACGGCGTATGCGTGGACTCAGAGAAAGCACACACACCCACATATACGATACGCGTCACACTCATACAGTACACTTGCACCCACACATACAAAGTATCGTTCTCTCTTTCTCACCTCCAGCAGCTCCTTGTCTTGGTCAGCACAGGACAATGTCTGAGAGCCTCGGAGAGAAAAAGACAAAAATCTGTTTTTATTCTACTTGAAATATGATTA